>NC_092144.1:56776079-57976079 GCF_043159975.1 Macaca nemestrina | reverse complement strand
TTTTGCTATTTTTAGTAGAGATGGGGTTTCACCATGTTGGCCAGGCTGGTCTCAAACTCCTGACCCTCAGGTGATCCGCCCGCCTCCCAAAGTGCTGGGATTACAGGCGTGAGCCACCGCGCCCGGCCTGTTTTACATTTTTCAAAGGAACTGCAGACATCAGTGAAATTCAGCTTGCAAACTGTTAACCAGAGTTCCGGATTTTATGTTTTAGTCTCGCTGTCACCCAGGCTGGAGCACAGTGGCGTCATCACACTACACTACAGCCTCCACCTCCCTCCAGCCTCAGACTTCTGAGGAGCAAGGACTACAGGAGCACAACACCATGACTAAATAATTTAAAAGTTTTTTTTTTTTTTTGAGACAGGGTCTCTCTGTCACCCAGGCTGAAATGCAGTGGATTTTGGCTCACTGCAACCTCAACCTCCGAAGCTCAGGTGATCATCCCACCTTGGCCTCCTGAGTAGCTGGGGCACCACCATGTCTGCTAATTTTTTCCATCTTTTGTAAAAACAAATGGGATTTTGCCATGTTGCCCAGGCTGGTCTTGAATTCCTGGGCTCAAGCAATCCACCCATCTCAAAGTGCTAGGATTACAAGTGTCACTGCACTGGCCTAAAAAATGGTTTTCTAGAGATAGAGTCTCACTATGTTGCCCAGGGTGGTCTCCAGTTCCTGGTCTCAAACAATCCTCCTGCCTGGGCCTCCCAAAATGACGGATTACAGGGGTAAGTCACTGTGTCCAGCTGAGTTCTGTACTTTTAGGCTTTTGACATAAATGTCGGATGTGAAATGCCATTTCTGTGCAGACACACACAAACATCTTTGCTGTGGATCCTCCATTTCGCATATGGGAACAGACGCACTTCCCCAGGCAATTAAATACCAGGGACTTCCTGAGGACACTTGAGTGTCCAGGCCACGGGGTTTGTCCTTGAGTGGCTGTGACCACCCACAACCCCGGGTATCCAGGAATGTGCCCGACGCCCCGATGGCCGTCTCCAGGCATTAAGAGCTTCCTCCCCATTTCCAGCAGTTTCCTTCGGTCACCCCTGAGCACAGAGTCACTGGGTCAGAGGCCGGCCTCCTTGGCAGACGGCGTTTTTTTTTTTTTTTCCTGAGATGGAGTTTCACTCTTGTTGCCCAGTCTGGAGTGCAGTGGCGCGATCTCAGCTCACTGCAACCTCCACCTCCCAGGTTCAAGTGATTCTCCTGCCTCAGCCTCCCCAGTAGCTGGGACCATAGGTGCATCCGACCACACCTGGCTAATTTTTGGTAGAGATAGGGTCTGGCTATGTTGCCCAGGCTGGTCTCAAACTCCTGGGCTCAAGTGATCTGCCCGCCTCAGCCTCCCAAAGTGATGGGATTACAGGAGTGAGCCACTGTGCCCGGCCCTGTTTCCTCACCTTTAAAACGGGAGTAAGTACAGCCCTCCTTGGTTGGGCTGCTGTGAGTTCAGTGAGTGAATCCACCTGCATAAACCCGATAGCAGGTGCCTGGCGGAGGTCAGCTGCCACCACTCCTACCATCGGTGTGGCGAGAGCTGCTACGTCACCCACAGCGGAAGGAACCGGGCTATTCTCCAAGTCGGAATCCAGTGGGGAAGCTTCTCCTCACCTCTGCTTCACCAGGCTCTGGCAGCGAGTTCTGCCACCTACATGTTTGTCGCCACACGGGGGGACACGCAGTCTGCACCTGGGAGCAGCTGCCCGCAGGAGGCACACAAGCCACACGCGAAGTTCACTGATTGGCTAAAAGGGACTTTTTATTGAAGGGCGGGGCTCCAGCATCCGATGGCAGCTACAACCTAGGGACAGAGAAAAGGGGCTGAGGGTGGGTAAGAGGGTGCCCCACAACCCCTGCCCACCTGACACTCCCTGACTTTCAGTTTCCCTTTGGGGACCCTCCCAACCCCACTCTGGTTTCAGGGCCTCTTCTGGGCATGGCCAAGGGGTTGTGATTCAGCCACTGGTCACACTCTGGGAGGGTCCCTGGGACTCAGTGGGCACCATGGGGCGGGAGAAGGGCTCCCTTCCTTGTGGTGAAACCGGGGGGACTCACTGGATCTCACGGAACGCCCGCTTCTCCACCAGCTTCACCTTGTACTTGCGTTTGAACCTGGAGCAGGGACAATGGAGCAGTCAGTGCCTGGGGCCAATCCCAGATGCTCTCACCCCACAGCAGCCCCGGCCGCCCTTACTTGGCTCTCTCTCGAGGCTCGATCATGTTCCTCCTCTGGAAGCTCTTGAACCGGTCGCGAAGGATGTTGCCCTCGGGCTGCGGGACAGAGAGGGAGGCCTCAGCAGGGCCTGGCAGAAGCCCGAGGGCCTGGGACCTCTCCTCGGGGTCCTGGCAGAGCTCAGCCCCGTGCAGTCTCCCCAGGGGAGCCTTGTGGGCACCAGGGACTCAGCCTGGCCCTCAGCTGCTGGGGCTCAGCACTGGGATGACAGCCACCAACCCACGGCCATCTCTGAGCTGGGCTTGGAGGAGTCATGGGAAGTGGGCTGGTGACAACACAGGAAAGGGGACAACAAGGGCAAAGGCCGGGTCAGAGGGAGAAGGCACAGTCCACTCATGAGCACAGCTGGCTGGAGCCCCACGGCCGGGGCAGGCCAGGCCAGGTGTGTGGCTGACAGAGGAGCTGGGCTTCCTCAGGGGCACTGGGGAGCCACGGCAGATTCTGAGCAGGGGAGGGACAGGGTTGGTTCTGAACTTCAGGAAGGTCCCTCTAGTCCTGAAGGCGACCAGGACTGCAACAGGGACCAGCTGGAAGGAAAGGCTTTCTTAGGGTCCCAGACTCAAACCCTACCTAGCCTGGCCCCTCACCCTGGGATCCCCCCCAGCACCCTGTGCCCTCAGCCCCTGGGCATTGGCCCCACTGGCCCAGCCCAGGGGCAGCCATGGTGTCGCCCATAGCCCCTGGGGGGCACGGGGAGCAAGGATGGTGTCATCATTGGGCACAGGGCTCTGCGGCGCCAGCGATGAGCACCTTCAGGGTCCTGAGCGAGTCTGTCAGCTCCGAGCTCAGCTGCACGTCAATGTCGGGTGCCTGGTACCTGCGGAACAGGGCGGGTGTCCAGAAATCTCACGCCTGCAAGGCCCAGGACACCCAGTCCAAAGTCCCCTCCTGGAGAAGGAGGGGCCTCTGAGAATGTGGGGTTTTGTGGGGGAAGAGGTGGTCTGCCGGTGGAGGGGCGGGCAGTTCCTGAACAAACGCAGGAAGGCGTCAGGCCCTGGGACCTGGCCCCACCTCCAGCTTCTCCCAGAACCCCAGCCCGGTTCTCACTTGAGCCGCCCCAGCCTTCGGGGCTTGTCAGCCTCAGCCTCCCGCCGCGCCTGCCGCTGCCTCTGCCGCCGCGCCAGCTCCGCCAGCCTCAGGGCCACCTGGGCCTTGATCCCGCGCAGCCGGAACAGCTCCTGGTGCCGGAGCCGGGCGGCCCGCAACGCGGCCTGCTGTACCCGCTGTTGAGACGGGGCAGGGTCAGGGTCCAGGCAAGTGCTGCCCACCCAGGGAGGCCTTCCCTCTACACAGGGAACCCTACCGCGCAAATCTGCCTGCCCCGGAGGCCCTTCCTGACCCTGTCGCCGTCAGGTCAGCAGCGCCTCCAGTGCCTTCCCCGCAGCTGCTAGCTTCAAGCTTCAGCCCGCCACCCACCTCCCCCGGTCTGCGGTGCAGAAACCGCCCCGCACCTCACCCGTCAAACAGAAGCGCCAGGGACCCCCGTCCCACCCCAGCCCAGAGCCCCGCCTGGAAGAGGCTGGAAAATGAGTCCCAGCTGTGAGGGTCCCAAACAGCCCAAACCACACGCCACACACGGGGCTTGGGGTGGGCAGGCTGCCCACATCACCCAGGACAGCCCACGGGTGGGAGGAAGGAAGGAAGGGGGCGAGGCATCCGAAGCAGGCCCCGCCGGCCCAGGCGCTCACCAGCCTGCGCGCAGCCTTTTCCCGCCGCCGCTGCTGCTCCGTCTTCTTCTCTGTGGCGGCCAGGCGGGCGGGCGTGGGACAGACCTGGGCATCCCCAGCCTCCGGCCCCTCGCCCTGGCCTGGCTCCCCCTCGCCATCCGACTCCTCCAGCAGCCCCTCGCACAGCTCCTGGAATGTGGACTCCTGGGGAGGTGGGAAGCAGAGAGCAGTGTCAGGGGTAGGTAGCAGGCCCCGGGAGGAGAGGGAGGGGCAGGCGCGGGGCTCACCTGGGTGGCGGCCTGCTCCGTGGCGGGCAGGGCCAGCTGCCGCTCCAGCTTCTCAGCCTCCTTCTGCCGCTGCAACTCCACCTCGTGGGCGGCTGAGAGTAGGGTCTGCGAGGGGCGGGAGTGAGGACCGGTCCCTGAACCTCTCCTGGGACACTGAGACTAGACCCTCTTACCTCCCATCTGTCCCTCACCCAGTGCCCACGGATCTCACCCCAGCCCAGGCTTTCCTCCCCACGCCCCGTCTACCAGCACACCCCACCCTGCACAGAGCCAGAGCAGGTACAATCTAAAAGCGAATGTCTGATCTCCACCCCCCTCCCACATCAGGTCCAGGAACAGATGGCAGTGAGCAGCACCCTTGTCCTTTCTTTTTTTTTTTTTTTTTTTTTTTTTGAGACGGAGTCTCACTCTGTCGCCCGGGCTGGAGTACAGTGGCCGGATCTCAGCTCACTGCAAGCTCCGCCTCCCGGGTTTACGTCATTCTCCTGCCTCAGTCTCCCAAGTAGCTGGGACTATAGGCGCCCGCCACCTCGCCCGGCTAGTTTTTTGTATTTTTTTAGTAGAGACGGGGTTTCACTGTGTTAGCCAGGATGGTCTCGATCTCCTGGCCTCGTGATCCGCCCGTCTCGGCCTCCCAAAGTGCTGGGATTACAGGCTTGAGCCACCGCGCCCGGCCTACCCTCGTCCTTTCAAACGTGAGCACACTGTTGCTTTTTCCGCAGACGCTTTTCTCTACCAGACGAGGAAGCTGCCTCTGTTCCTGGCTATCTCCTTCTTATGAAGCTGAACACGATGAGGGCAAGCCTCCTGCCTCTACCGCGAACATCTCAGCGTCTCCCCAGTCACGGGATCCCAGGAGAACAGGCGTTCCTCGAGGGAGGGTTGCGGTGGTTGAGAGTCTCGCTCTGTTACACAGGCTGGAGTGCCGTGGTGCCATCATAGCTTACTGCAGCCTGGACCTCCTGGGCGCAAGCAATCCGCCCACCTCAGCCTCCCAAGTAGGTGGGACCACAGGCATACGCTGCCACGCCCTGCTCATTTTCTGTATTTAGTGGAGACGGGGTTTCACCATGTTGGTCAGGCTGGTCTCGAACTCCTGACCTCAAATGATCTGCCGGCCTCAGCCTCCCAGAGTGCTGGGATTACAGGTATCCGGCCAAGCGAGGGGTTTTCGCACCCTTTGTCCGCAGTATCTGTGCCCAACAGATGCCGGCTAAACGCACAGTGGCTCCAGCCAGACTTCCCCATCGCTGAGCTAGCCTCGCCCGTGAGTAACTGTCACTTGGCTGCCAGTGTGCCACCGAGTCACCACAGCCTTTTGCATCTCTGTCCCACAGGCTTCCTGGAAGGCGCCATGGTCTCACCTCACCTCTGTACCTTTTGTTCCCGCCACCTGGAAAACTCACTCCCCTCCTCCCATTGCAAACCCCTCCCTCAGCCTCTGCCTCTGCCTCGGCTCAGGCGTCCCCTCCTCCAGGGAGCCCTTCCTGACCCCCCAGGCTGGGCCAGGTGCCCCGTCTGGGCTCCCAGCCCCAACCACTCTGCTCATCATTATCCGGGAACAGGTCTCCTACACTGGGCCATGAGCCCCGTGAGGATAGGTCCAGGGCTGTCTGGGTCACTCTGGAGTTCCCAGCACCACCCAGCACAGGGAGGCAGCCAGTGAAGCCCTGACCGAGAGGCAGAGCCCGCTGAGGAGGGAGGCCTGGTCGGGGTGGTGTACCTGGTGGTCTTCAAACGACGGGTTGTAGGAAGCTCCGGCAGGCGCCACCTCCACGGCCGGGGCCTGGGACGGCTTGGTGTGCAGGCGTGGTGGCCGCTGTGGAGAAAAGGCCGAGGCAGGGTAAGGCCGTGTGAGGTCGGAAGGTCCCCCAGGCTTGTGTGTTGAAACTTAACTGCAATGTGGTAATGTCACCGGACAAGGGCCTTTGGGGGGTGATTCGGTCAGGAGGGCCCCGCCTTAGAAGAAAGCCTGGGCGACCTGGGCGCACGGCCCACTTCCAGGCTTTCTTCATCCCTCCCCATCTGCTCTCCACCCCACAAAGGCCCTGTCAGTCGCCAGCAGAAGCCTGGAGTCACCTGAATGCCCCTCAAGCTCTTCCCACACCCAACCGCTGGCAAGGCCTGGAGCATCTGCCCCAGGACTGTCTCCCGGGTCACCCGCAGCCCCAGCCCAGCTGGCTCAGGGCTCCACTCTCATGCCCTTGACTCCCGGTGTCTCACTCTACACCTGCCCCACCACAGCGTGACCTCCCCAGAGTGGCCACCTGGGTCCCACCCCTCCCCTCCACAAAACCCTCTGGCGGTGCCCCACACATCTGCCCCGCTCAGAATCATCCCCCAAGCCTGGCCTGTACTCCCTCTGGGACCACCCCCGCCTCCTGAACACACTCGGTCCCCCCTCAAAGCCTCTGTCATCAGCCTGGCAGCTGTTCCCTGGGGCCTCTGCATGGCCTGCCCCTCGCCCTTCCAGGTCTCTCACTACGCTGCTATTGTATGTTCTTTCCGGCAAGGGCTTCTCTGGCTGAGCCCCGGAGATTGTAAGCACCTGGGCTCTAACACTCGGGGTCCAGCAGCTCAAGAAGGAGGAGGCTGCAAATCCAAACTCAAACACATGACACTTCTGCCACTTGCCAGCACTGGCTCCACCTTCTCATGCGTTACCTCTTTAAATTCTCCCCACCAGCCCATGATCTAAGTACAATTTCATCTATATTTTATTATTATTATTTTTTTGAGATGGAGTTTCGCTCTTGTTGCCCAGGCTGGAGTGCAGTGGCATGATCTCAGCTCACTGCAACCTCCACCTCCCCGGTTCAAGCGATTCTCCTGTCTCAGCCTTCCTAGTAGCTGGGACTACAGGCACATGCCACCACGCCCAGCTAATTTTAAAAATATTTTTAGTGGCTGGGCACAGTGGCTCACGCCTGTAATCCCAGCACTTTGGGAGGCCAAGGCGGGCGGATCACGAGGTCAGGAGATCGAGACCATCCTGGCTAACCCGGTGAAACCTCGTCTCTACTAAAAATACAAAAAATTAGCCAGGAGAGGTGGCGGGCGCCTATAGTCCCAGCTACTCGGGAGGCTGAGGCGGGAGAATGGCGTGAACCCAGGAGACGGAGCTTGCAGTGAGCTGAGATTGCGCCACTGCACTCCAGCCTGGGCGACAGAGCGAGACTCCATCACAAAAATAATAATAATAATAATAATAATAATTTTTAGTAAAGATAGGGTTTCACCATGTTGGTCAGGCTGGTCTCGAACTCCTGACCTCAGGTGATCCACCTGCCTTGGCCTCCCAAAGTGCTGGGATTACAGGTGTGAGCCAGTGTGCCGGGCCCTCATCTGCATTTTAGAGGAAGACACAAGTCAGAGAAAGGTTAGCCCACCTTCCCAGGATCAGTCAGCACTGGAACCGGGACAGGAATCCCAGCCACCTGGCTCCAGCAGAGTTCTCGGCCACTGGGATAGAAGGGTTCCGAGACTGAGACTCTACTGCAGGAACAGCTCCTGGCCCTCCTCACCCTTCCATCACCCAGGACGCCCTTCCCACACGTCTCACCTTCACTCCTTTCTTCTTGGTCTGCTCCAGGAAAAACTCATCCTGGCCAATCAACGGCCTGTCCAGGGGGTCTGTGGATACAGCGAGGGGAGCTGCTGGGACAGTCCCAGCATGGAAGAGGCACCAAAGGGCTCCCCTCAATCCCTCCCCATTTCAAAAAGGTGACCCTGAAGCTCAGGCAAGGGAAGGACTGATTCTAGACCCCAAGGGGCCTCGATCACCCGGACAAAACTGCGTCTGGACAGGTTCAGAAAGTGGAGGAGACCAAAGCTGAAAGCAGGAGCGTCACAACTCAGGAAAGGAAAAGTACGAGTAGGAAACAGCCGTCCCTTCAGGACGCGTGACTCTGCTGGGAGGTCACCAAAGCACAGGGCACTCCCTTTCGCACTGTACTCTCGTGCAGTGCACAACACACACAACTGCACATGGCAGTCCTGTCCCCATCTGCAGGTGACAGCAGGGTCACTCACTGTCTGAGGCCCAGAGATCGTAGAAAGGCCGCTCCACAGTGTCCTGGGGCCCGAGCTTGGTCCTGGCTGCGGGAGGGTTGAGGAGCCGGGCCTGGGCCCTGCGCACCTCCCGGGGCAGCTCGCCCTGCTTGGCCAGCTTCTCCCATAGTTGCTCCTTCCGCCTGAGCTTCTTGGCGTTGGGAACCTGGTGGGCAAGGACGCTGGTCGGGGAGAGGTGGCACAAGTGCAGCAGGTGAGGTGGCGGCCTGAACAGCAGCCAGGCCTCCTCCCTGTCAGGCTTCCTCCACCATTAAGGCAGCTCCAGCACCCCCTCTCCAAAAGGCGGCGCTCCGCCTCCTCTTCAGAGAACCCCTCTCCCCACATCTGTCTCCTGCCTAGGCCTCCCCTCCCCTCTGAGCCCCAGACTCTGAGCCCCAGACAGCCCTGTCCTGGACATCCCCCAGGCACCTCACACCACCATGTCAACACCAACCTCAGCATCACCCGAAATCCCGCTCCTCCTCCACATCCCCATCTCAGGGGAAGGCCAGCTGTCCACCCTCTCACCCGCTCATGCCCCAATACCCACCTGATGTGCCTCCTGAACACGCCTCCCACTCAGCCCCTCCTCTCCAACCCCAAAGCCCCAAGCTGCGTCCAGGCCCCTCCTCACTGCCTCGGCCCAGCACCAGGGCACCCAGACTCCCTCCCTCCAATCTGCACTCCAAAGCCCAAACCTGACCCTGTGCCTGCCCTACCCTCCAAATGACCCTCACCTACCATCCCCCAAGCCCGGAAGCCCTTCAGGAGCAGAGTCTGGCGGGAAAGAAGGGCCCAGGGATGCTGGGACACTCACTCTTTGGGGGCAGGGACTTTGGATGTGTTCTCGAGGATGAGGTCAACCCGAAGGGGTTTCTTGAGAAGCAGTGACTTCTTCTGGACTTTGGTTCTCTTCTTAGTCAGCCCTAAGAACGGGAAAGAGAACGAGTTGAGGCCTCGGGCCTACCCACGGCAAAGACCACCCACCCCCTTCAGCTCCATGGCAGCCACCAGACCTGAATCCAAGTCACCCCAGGAGACCTGGAGGTCCCCAGGCTCCCACCTGGAGGCAGAGGCCCCTCAGGGTGAGGCCCAAGGTGCCCAAGCCCTGACCTTCCACACCAAGTGCTAGGCCAGCAGGAGGCAGGCCCCATGCTGGGGACATGAAGAGTCACACCCACAGCCACATAGGAGAGTCTCCCAGACAGAGAGGGAAGGGGGACCAGGCATGGTGGCTCACACCTGTAATCCCCACACTCTGGGAGGCTGAGGTGGGAGGATCGCTTGAGCCCAGGAGTTGGAGGCCAGCCTGAGCAACATAGCGAGATCTCATCTCGGGGGGGAAAAAAAAAAAGGAAGAAAGCAAGTGATCAGTTGTCACCAAAGCCCAGGGAGGGCCACAGAACTGGACTTGGGACCCAGGACGGCCACTTCTCAGCATAACTTCTAGGTCGCTGGTTTTTTCTGCCTTTTTCCTCCACAAAGGTACCTACGGTTTTTACTTCAAAACCCTAACGGTTAAAAGCAGTAACTCTACAGCAAAATGCCCTAGAATGGAATTACGCCCTGGCATGGACTGTGGGACCTCACATAAGAGGCGTAGCTCCTCCGTGTCCCCAAAATGAGGATGTCGATGCCTCCCTCGCAGGGCTGCTGTGAAGACGAAATCATTGAAGACCCACGAAGCACAGGGGCTGACCTGCGACTGCTCACAACCACTATTATCTTTGTCCACGTTTTCTCACTGAAGTGGACCCAAAAACTGCCTCCCTTCCGCCCCGCAAAGCGGCTTCCCACTCGCCAGAGCACGCCGATAACTACTTCCCCATCTGTTCATTACAGGCAGGTCACTGACTTGCCCTTTATGCTCATACACCAGATCGACTCACTTCACTCAAGGCTGACTTCTCTAATAACACCCCACTTTCTTTTTTTTTTTTTTTTTTTGAGACAGTCTTGTTGCCCAGGCTGGAGTGCAATGGCGTGATCTCAGCTCACTGCAACCTCTGCCTCCGAGGTTCAAGCGATTCTCCTGCCTCAGCCTCCCGAGTAGCTGGGATTACAGGCATGCCACCGCGCCTGGCTAATTTTGTATTTTTAGTAGAGACGGGGTTTCTGCATGTTGGTCAGGCTGGTCTCGAACTCCTGACCTCAGGTGATCCGCCCGCCTCAGCCTCCCAAAGTGCTGGGATTCCAGGCGTGAGCCACATGCCCGGTCAAGCCTGGCTAATTTCTGTATTTTTAGTAGAGATAGGGCTTCACCTTGCAGCTAGGCTGGTCTCAAACTCCTGACCTCAGGTGATCTGCCCGCGTCAGCCTCCCAAAGTGCTGGGATTACAGGCATGAGCCACTGCGCCCGGCCTGAGACAGAGTCTTGCTCTGTCACCCAGGCTGGAGTGCAGTGGTATAATCTTGGCTCACCACAACCTCCACCTCCTGGGTCCAAGCACTTCTCAGTAGCTGGGATTACATGCGTGTACAATGACGTCCGGCTGATTTTTGTATTTTCAGTGGAGACGGGGTTTCGCCATGTTGCCCAGGCTGGTCTCCAACTCCTGACCTCAAGTGATCCGCCCCACCTCAGCCTCCCAAAGTGTTGGGCTTACAGGCGTAGGCCACTGCGCCCAGACTCTAATAACCACTTTTTACCTGCTTATTGGAAGTCTCTCGTACCTCAAGGCAGCTCCTTCCACTCTATCTGGTCACTGAACCAGGTCCTCTCATTAAAACAGACCCTTTGACTGATCTCACACAAGCTCACTCTCTTGCTCATTAAAGCCATCAGCCTTTCCATCAAAGCAGACACCTTCACTTGCTTCCAGGCCCTTCATTAGAGCAGATCATCTGTTCTTAGTCTGTTTTTCTACATATTGAAGTAAACACTGTTACTCATCAGAACAATCCCTCCCTCATTCCTCATCTTGTTTCAGCAGATCCCCACCCTGCATTCTGGCAACATAAGGCAAGCAAGTTAAGACTAGTGTGTTACCTGTTCACTAAATCAGGTCCTCTCGTTCCTATTAAAGCTCATCTTGGCCGGGTGTGGTGGTTCACGCCTATAATCCCAGCACTTTGGGAGGCCAAGGTGGGTGGATCACCTGAGGTCAGGAGTTTGAGACCAGCCTAGCTGACATGGTGAAGCCCTATCTCTACTAAAAATACAGAAATTAGCCAGGCTTGACCGGGCGTGGTGGCTCACGCCTGGAATCCCAGCACTTTGGGAGGCTGAGGCGGGCGGATCACCTGAGGTCAGGAGTTCGAGACCAGCCTGACCAACATGCAGAAACCCCATCTCTACTAAAAATACAAAATTAGCCAGGCGCGGTGGCATGCCTGTAATCCCAGCTACTCGGGAGGCTGAGGCAGGAGAATCGCTTGAACCTCGGAGGCAGAGGTTGCAGTGAGCTGAGATCACGCCATTGCACTCTAGCCTGGGCTCAAAACTCCATCTCAAAAAAGAGCCGGGCTTGATGGTGCAGCTTATAGTCCCAGCTACTTGGGAGGCTGAGGCAGGAGAATCACTTGAACTGAGATCACACCACTGCACTCCAGACTGGGCAATAGAGCAAAACTGTCTCAAAAAAATAATAGTAATAATAAATCAGTCTTGCTTTAGTTAACAAGATGAGAGTCTTGTTCTGTTTATTTTTGAGAGAGTCTTGTTCTGTCGCCCAGGCTGGAGTTCAGTGGCATGATCTCGGCTCACTGCAACCTCCACCTCCCACGTTCAAGTGATTCTCCTGCCTCAGCCTCCCAAGTAGCTGGGATTACAGGCGCCCACCACCATACCTGGCTCATTTTTGTATTTTTAGCAGAGACGGGGTTTCACCATATTGGCCAGGCTGGTCTCGAACTCCTGACCTCAAGTGATCCAGCTGCCTAAGCCTCCCAAAGTGCTGGGAATACAGGCCTGAGCCACCGCGACCAGCAGGACTGATTTGTGTAAGCAGGTCCTTGACTTACTTTTCTGCAAGCTAAAAAGAGATCGTTTAATGTGTTTCTAACCTATTGATCAAGGCAGACTCCCAGCAGCTTATCTGTGCATGGAGATCACTGACACCTCAAAAGAAAAACCCACCTTCTCTAAGTTAGTCTCCAGCTTGCTTTCTGCCCATTTGAGGTCCCCTTGTTTATACTAAGGTTGACCCGTTTCCACAGATATTTGCCTCCCAAGCCACAAAATTAACATAGATCTCAGAGGCTGCAATAAGCTGGCTAACAACGAATAACGGCCATTCCCCACCACATAAGCCTCTCCTCACCTTTTTCCTTGGAGCCAGTGTCCACGAAGAAAAGTTTTTCATTTGGAGCCTCTGACAACAAGCCACTGGGGGACAGAAATGCAGAACATCAGCCAGAGATGTTGGAGGAGAAAGAGATTTAACCTGGTAGCCCCAGCCTTCCTCCTCTTAGTCAAGTCCCACCACGGGACTTGGCCTCTTCCGGGCTAAGGCCTCACC
This sequence comes from Macaca nemestrina, assembly GCF_043159975.1. Lineage (NCBI taxonomy): Eukaryota > Metazoa > Chordata > Mammalia > Primates > Cercopithecidae > Macaca > Macaca nemestrina. The sequence continues at coordinate 57,963,376 of NC_092144.1, read as the reverse complement.
CTGCAGTTTACAGAACTTAATATTTGGGAAGGACTGCCGGGCACGGAGGCTCATGCCTGTAATCCCAGCACTTTGGGAGGCCCAGGAGGGTGGATCACCTGAGGTCAGGAGTTCAAGACCAGCCTGGCCAACATGGTGAAACCCTGTCTCTACTAAAAATACAAAAATTAGGCCGGGTGCGATGGCTCACACCTGTAATCTTAGCACTTTAGGAGGCCGGGACAGGTGGATTACCTAATGTCAGGAGTTCAAGACCAGCCTGGCCAACATGGCGAAACCCTGTCTCTACTTAAAATACAAAAATTAGCCAGACGTGGTGGTGTATGCCTGTAATCCCAGCTACTTGGGAGGCTGAAGCAGGAGAATCACTTGAACCCTGGAGGCAGAGGTTGCAATGAGCCGAGATTGTGCCATTGCACTCCAGGCTGGACTACAGCGAGAAGCGAGAGACTCTGTCTCAAAAAAAAAAAAAAAAAAAAAAAAGAAGAAGAAAGAAAACAGCCGGGCGTGGTGGCGCCCGCCTGTAATCCCAGCTACTCAGGAGGCTGAGGCAGGAGAATCGCTTGAGCCTGGGAGGCGGAGGTTGCGGTGAGCTGAGATAGCGCCACTGCACTCCAGCCTGGGTGATAGAGCGAGACTCCGTCTCAGAAACATATATATATATACACACACACACACACATATATAGCAAGGAGCAAGCTAAGGTGGAGGCATGGAATGTATTTATGCTAAAAATTATTCATTGTTTACCCAAAATCCAAATTTAAGCGTCCTGTATATTTATCTGCTAAACCTGGTAACTCTATCAAGCTCTCCAGCTTCCCATGCTGAGTCCCCTGACCATGCTCTCCATTTCCTCGGCGGTCCCCGAGACAGCTGCCCCCCAACCCCCGCCACCGACCCACCCACGCAAACACGACTGGCCTAGCACCTGGGCGCAGGAACCGTCCCAGTTCCCGGAAGTCCCGCCCCCCGTACCCGCTCGTGCGCTCCTGTAGCCGCACGTCTTCCAGGAACTGGTCAACCTCCAACCCCAGCGGCTCCTGAGCTAGCCGCCGCCAGCCCCGCTTCTTATTTCTTGGGCCTCGCCGCCGCCGCCTCAGCGCTGGGTCCACCGAAGTAGGCCGCAGCCCCAGGAAACCAGAATCGGCATCACTTTTCGAGCTGTGCTTCCCACCACCTCCACGGCCTCCTGCCGCCATCTTGTCAAAGAAAGAATTCAGCTGGTGGCGTCCCAAAAAGCCCCTTTGCAGCATGCGCGCGCAGATTTCCCGCCCTCTTCCGTGACGTACTTCCTGTGGCAGCCATATTTGTAAAGTGACTGGAGTTGCCAGGAGGCTGTCATCTTGGTAAAGGATAAATGGCTACCCCTTCCTCCATTCTTTACAGCGGGATCTGAAGACTCCTAACGGCGGCGGGTGGTAGAAGAGAGATGGGAAGGTTGCAGTTTCTTGGCTCTCGCCCTTAACCGAACACCTGGCCGCCTGGGGTCTTCGCTCAAACTGATTTTTTTCTTTAATAGACAAGGTCTCACTTTGTTGCCCCCAGGCTGGAGTGCAGTGGAAGGGTAATAGCTCACTGAAGCCTCCAACTCCTAAACTCAGAGATCCTCCTACCTCAGTCTCCCAAGTAGCTGCGACCACAGAAGCGTGCAACCACACCTGGCTAATTTTTTATTTTTATTTTTTGTAGAAATGGAGCCTCCCCGGCCAGGCGCGGTGGCTCAAGCCTGTAATCCCAGCACTTTGGGAGGCCGAGATGGGCGGATCACGAGGTCAGGAGATCGAGACCATCCTGGCTAACACGGTGAAACCCCTCTCTACTAAGAAATACAAAAAATAGCCGGGCGAGGTGGCAGCGCCTGTAGTCCCAGCTACTCGGGAGGCTGAGGCCAGAGAATGGCGTGAACCCGGGAGGCGGAGCTTGCAGTGAGCTGAGATCCGGCCACTGCACTCCAGCCTGGGCTACAGAGCGAGACTCCGTCTCAAAAAAAAAAAAAAAAAAAAAAGAAATGGAGCCTCCCCATGTTGCCCAGGCTGGTCTCGAACATCTGGTTTCAAGTGATCCTCTTTCCTAGACCTTCCAAAGTGCTGGGATTACAGCCTCACACCACCACTCCTGGTCCAAACTGATGTGGTTTTTTTTTCAAGAGACAAAGATCTCACTATGTTGTCCAGGCTGGTCTTGAACCCCAGGGCTCAAGTAATTCTCCCTCCTCAGCCTCCGAAAGTGCTCAGATTACAGATGTGAGCCACCATGCTCGGCCTTACAATTTTTTAATCTCGTTTTCTTCGAACAGTCAGTGGCAGATTCTGCGCAGCACATGTTCCACTCTCAGTTTTGTCATCTCAAATGTTCCAATCCTAGGATCTTGGAAATCAAGTAACTTTCGGAATATCAAAGTTGGAAGCACAGAACATTAGAGGAATGTTAGAAACATACACTTTTAGGACCCTAGAAGTGCAGACTCAAGAATCATTCATCTTGAGCAGGCTACTTCGCTGTGCCTCAGTTTCCTCATATGCAAAATAAGGATGATAATGGTACATCTGCCTCATAAATCATGCAGAAGATTAAACATATGTAAAGCACTTAAGGCTGCGTCTGGCATCTGAGTGTTAGCTGTTGTTAGTGCCTTGCCCTCTGAGGCTTCATCTTAGAATCAACTCATCTTTGCTATTTACAAATAAGGAAGGAAGCTCGGAGGCTCTTGGGCCCTGGCAGCCATTCAAAGGGATCCATGGCAGGGGGCGTGGTGATTCACGCCTGTAATCCCAGCACTTTGGGAGGCCGATGCAGGAGGATGGCTTGAGCCCAGGAATTCAAGACCAGCCTGGGCAATATAGTGAGATACTGTGTCTGCCAAAAATTTAAAAATTAGCCAGGCGTGGTGGTGTGCGCCCGTAGTCCCAGGTACTCAGGAGGCTAAGGTAGGAGGATCGCTTGAGCCCAGGAGTTGGAGGGTGCAGTGAGCCGTGATTGCACCATTGTACTTCAGCCTGGGTGACAGCAAGACCCTGTCTCAAAAACAAAACAAATCAAAGGGAACCAGACCTCATAAAAGTCACTTTGGACTCATAAAGGAAAAAGGCACAGAGAGAGAAGGCGCCACACTCATGGTCACACACAACTGAACTCAGCTGGATCCTTGCGCAGAGCTTTGGAAAGGTGACAGGCCCTGGATCGTAGCCCCGGGACCTGAGCGCCTGACCGCCTGGGACGGAGATTTTGGAGACCACAGCCTGTCTTGTCTCCTGAACGTCCGCCAGGGGGCGCCGCGAGCCGCGAAACTGGGCCCGCGTGGGCGGGATGAGCGCGCGGCCAGCGTGTCCCGGGACGCCGTGGGTGTGGCCTGAGTGTAAGTGCGCGGGACCGGGCGCGTACGGTGCGCTGCCCAGCTCTGGCGAAGAGCCCCAGGACGTGAGCACGCGCACACTCCTGGCAGCGCGTGTGGGCAAGGAAACCAGTATGTCCCTGGTGTTACGCGTCGGGAGTTATGTACCCAGGTTGTGCAAGGGCACGTTGCCGGGCAGGGCGGGGGCTAGGGGAGCACTTCGTGCCCGAAGACACACACACAACAAACAAACACACACACACACACACCCCGCGCGCGCCCCAGGGCTTGGTTCCCAGGCCCCCGCCACAGGAGGTGGGAGGGAGGGATGTCCCGGGGGGAGGGCCCCAGAGTCACTTTTCTTCGGAAAATATGCCGATCTGGCCCCCAGCCCAGGCCTGAGTCACCAGGCCTCGCTGCATTGAGTCACGGACTCCACCCCGCCCCTGAGAGCACGGAAGGGGGCCTCCCCCAACCCCAAATCCTGCCCAGCTCTCTCCTTCCCTGGGGGAGGGCGGGCGATCCCTGTCCCAAGTCAGCCTGACTGCCACATGGGAAGAAGCCTTGGCTTTATTCGCTCTGTGGGGACACTGTTCCGTTCAGAGGCCCCTCCCAGCCACGGGGTGGGGGACAATGGTGGGCGTGGGAATCCCAGCGAGCATCCTGGAGGGGGCGTCGTCTCCATGTATTTTGCTCTTCCCCATCTTTTCCATGGGGTCCCCTGCCAGGGTCAAGCACTAATAACGTGATGAAGGCAGCAGATAGCGTCGGGGTCCCTTTAGGGGTGGGGAGAGGGCTGTAGCACCAAGAACCCCCCTCCCCCGCCCACGACATCCCTGAAAAGACTAAAATAAAGCCCCGAGGCCTTTCTATGTAGGGGCTCCACTTAAATATGGAATGGTGATGGGCAGAGAGGCGGTGGCCCAGCAATCCTTAAGTCCAGACCACCAGCTGTGGGGAGGCTTCCAGGGGGCCAGAAGCAGGCTGGGCATTTCCAGCCACGGACAAGTGGAGGATGGAAATACCTCCAAGGGGGTACAGTCTCGGAGGAGCGAGATGGAAGGGGTTTTTCTTCCTGCTACAGGATCCTTTTAAAAGAAATGGGTGTGAAGCTGGGCATGGTGGCTCATGTCTGTAATCCCAGCAGTTTGGGAGGCCGAGGCAAGCAGATCACCTGAGATGAGGAGTTCAAGACCAGCCTGGCCAACATGGTGAAAATCCGTCTCTACTCAAAATACGAAAATTAGCTGGACATGGTGGCTCATGCTTGCAGTCCCAGCTACTCGGGAGGCTGAGGCACGAGAATCACTTGAACCCAGGAGGTGGAGGTTGCAGTGAGCCGAGATCTCACCACTGCACTCCAGCCCGGGTGACAGAGGAAGACTCTATTAAAAAAAGAAAAGAAAAGAAAGGAAAGGAAAAGAGAGAGAGGGAGGGAGGGAAAGAAAAAGAAGGAAGGAAGGAAGGAGAAAGAAAGAAAGAGGAAAGAAAGAAAGGAAAATAAAGAAAAGGAAAGAAAGAGAGAGAAAGGAAGGAAGGAAGAAGGGAGGGAAGGAGGGAGGGAGGGAATGGGTGTGGACAGAATTGGGGGCAAAAACAAAACAGAAAAGGAAGGAAGGAAGAAAAGGAAGAGAGGGAAGGAAGGAAGGAAAGAAGGAAAGAAAGAAGATTGTGTCTCCCCTCTGAGCCCCCATGGTCCCGAGACCTGAGGCTGTGATGGAGTGGGTTGAGGGTCTGGCCTGGCTGGGCAGGAGGAAGCGGAGCAGAAGAGGGTCTATCAGTCATTTCAACCACAGGGCTGCTCACCCAGGGAAGGGGCTGGGGTCGTGCCAGGAATTAGTGTGTGTTTGTGTGACTGTGTAAGTACCCTCTCCTGGGAATGTCACCTTCCATGAGGGCAGATGTATTTGTCTATTTTGTTCTCTGTGGTAATGCCCGGTGCCTAGAACAGGGCTGGGCACATAGTAGGTGCTCAATAAATATTTGAATGAAGGATGGATGGATGGATGGATGGATGGATGCCTGCGCGTGTCAGTGTCTGTGTGATGTGCCTAAGTGAACGTGAGGCTGGAGGTGTGAAGGGCGGACAGAGAAGCCTTGTCCCTCCCGTGGTCCCCTCTAAACCCTTCCACCGGGGTGTCTGGTGGTAGTGCGGAGGGAGACCCCCGGTCCTTACAGCTGGGCAAGGAGGGCAGGCAGGGCATGTGTGAGCTGGGGCAGGGGTGTGCGTGCAGCCGACTGGAGCTGGGGAGCCACAGCAGGGCCATGGGAGGGGGGCCGGCTCACTCGGCGGAGCCCTTGTGGCGTCGCTTGGAGGGTGGCACCAGGCGACGGGGCAGGTTGGCGGGCAGCCCGTGACCCTCCAGCTTGGCCTCGATGAGGTGACTGGCCAGCGCGAACTCCTCGTCATCCAGCATGCCGTCGCGGTCCACGTCGCTCAGCTTCCAGATGCGCCCCAGAACCGAGTTGGGGAGTTTGGTCCCCACCATCCAGGTCTTGGCCTTGGAGCCGCTCAGCTTGCCGTCGGCAGGTGCCAGGTTGTAGAAGATCTCGTCGTATTTGGACTTGTCCTTGGTCACCACCCACTCAGCCTCATCGTCCGAACCCTCCTCGCCGTCCTCCATGGCCTCGTCAGGTCCCCGCTCCACGAACGGGCCCATGTGGGTACCCTCAAAAGCGCCCCCCTGCACGCCCACCTCGGTATTCTCCAGCTCCTCCTGCCGCAGCAGGGGCATGAGCTTGGCAATGTCGTGCGTCAGCATCTCATCCAGCGCCTCCAGCAGCTTCGGCTTCAGCGAGTGAAACTTGGTGAAGTCGTGCGCCATCAGCAGCTCCTGTGGTTGGGGACAGGGGGACCCAAAATTCAAGCGGCGCCATCCCTGAGGCCCTCAGGCTGCAAGGTGGTACCAGGACACTGGAGAAGCTCGGGGGGCAGCTTTTGTGGGTTTTTTGGTTGTTTGTTTTGAGACAGAGTCTCGCTCTGTTGCCCAGGCTGGAGTGCAAATGGCACGATCTCAGCTCACTGCAACGTCTGCCTTCTGGTTTCAAGCGATTCTCCCGCCTCAGCCTCCTGAGTAGCTGGGATTACAGGTGCACACCACTACACTCGGCTAATTTTTGTATTTTTAGTAGAGACGGGGTTTCATGTTGGCCAGGCTGGTCTCGAACTTCTGACCTTGTGATCCACCTGCCTCAGCCTCCCAGTGCTGGGATTATAGACATGAGCCTCTATGCCCGGCTGTTTTTTGTTTGTTTTGTTTTGTTTTCACAGGGTCTCGCTCTGACACCCAGACTAAAGTGCAGTGGCACCAACATAGCTCACTGCAGCTTCCAACTCCCAGCCTCAAGCGATCCTCTGGCCCCAGTCTCCCAAGTAGCTGGGACCACAGGCACGCACCACCACACCCAGCTAAATTTTTTTTTGTAGAGACGGGGGTCTTGCTATGTTGCCCAGGCTGGTCTCAAAGTCTTGGGCTCAAGCCATCCTCACACTCAGCCTCCTAAAGTGCTGGGATTGCAGGTGTGAGCCACTGCGCCCAGCCAGGGTGGCAGCTCTTTACTGACACATGCAGAAGTATTTGAAGATCTGAACAACCTGCTCTGCTCGGGCACCCACCACTCGGAAGATACTTGGGCAACAAGGTCCCGGAGGCTTTCTCCTAAACCCCAGAATTACTGGAGGGTGGGGATGCTGGGGACCCTCCGATGAGTGAGAACAGCAACCTTCTGCCAGCTAGCAGAGAAGGATTTCAGTGTTTTCGCATCAAGTATACCTTTCTCAGAGCATCCACACCGGCCTAGAACCCTAACTGCCCTCTACTGGACTCTAGCTGCCCAGCCAGCATGCACAACATTGAAAATTTTAAAAAAACTCAGCAGGCATGGGTGGCTCACACTTGTAATCCCAGCACTTTGGGAGGCTGAGGTGGGAGAATCACTTGAGCCCAGGAGTGCAAGACCAGCCTGGACAACATGGCAAAACCATATTTCTTTTTTTTCTTTTTTTTTCTTTTTTTTTTTTTTTGGTTTTTTTTTGTTTTTTTTGTTTTGTTTTGTTTTGAGACGGAGTCTCGCTCTGTCACCCGGGCTGGAGTGCAGTGGCCGAATCTCAGCTCACTGCAAGCTCTGTCTCATGGGTTCAAGCGATTCTTCTGGCTCAGCCTCCCAAGTAGCTGGGATTACAGGCACCTGCCACCACGCCCAGCTAATTTTCATATTTTTAGTAGAGACGGGGTTTTGCCATGTTGGCCAGGCTGGTCTTGAACTCCTGACCTCAGGTAATCTGCCCACCTCGGCCTCCCAAAGTGCTGTGATGACAGGCGTGAGCCACTGCACCTGGCCTCAAAACCCTATTTCTAAAAAAAAAAAAAAAACTAAAAATTAGCCAGGTGCGGTGGTGCACGCCTGTAGTCCCAACTACTTTGGAAGGCTGAGACAGGAGAATCTCTTGAACCCCGGGAGAGAGCAGTTGCAGTGAGCTGAGATAGCACCATTGCACTCCAGCCTGGGTGACAGAGCTAGACCCTGTCTCAAAACAAACAAGGGAGGGGAGAAAAAAGAAAGTTCGGGCCGGGCGCGGTGGCTCACGCCTGTAATCCCAGCACTTTGGGAGGCCGAGGCGGGCGGATCACAAGGTCAGGAGATCGAGACCACGGTGAAACCCCGTCTCTACTAAAAATACAAAAAATTAGCCGGGCGCGGTTGTGGGCGCCTGTAGTCCCAGCTACTCGGGAGGCTGAAGCAGGAGAATGACGTGAACCCGGGAGGCGGAGCTTGCAGTGAGCCGAGATCGCACCACTGCACTCCAGCCTGGGCGACAGAGCGAGACTCCGAGACTCCGTCTCAAAAAAAAAAAAAAAAAAAGAAAAAAGAAAGTTCGGAAAGCTCAGTTCCTGCCACTGCGCTACCACACCACGCAGAAAGGACTGAGTGGCTGGCTACCAAATTTGGAGGTGAGGTTTGGGATGAAGAGATCATCGGGGTCCCTGGGACCACTGCCTCCCCACCGAAGAAGTAACTTTGTGCTAGCGCAGCTGTAGGGTGGGCTTGGCGTCATGCCGCTGCTCACATGGGCAACTCTCAGTGGCCCAGACTGCACCAGGACTGTCTCTGCAAAGGTGCATTCCTTTCACAGCCCTGTGGGAATTTCCTGAGCCAAGGCAGAGAGGCCAGATGATCACGACTCTGAAGGGTTGGGGCTCCTAGGTTGCAACCTGGATTCCCAGGCAGCCAGAGTATGACTAAGTTCAAGTCCACTGAGGCAAGCACAGGTTGCATATGCAGCTTCTACTGTTAGCCTGTCCAGTAGTGCAGCCAGTAGCCACATGTGCTTATTTACATTCATTAAAATGAAATACAGGCCGGGCGCAGTGGCTCACGCCTGTAATCCCAGCACTTTGGGAGGCCGAGGCAGGCGGATCACAAGGTCAGGAGATCGAGACCACGGTGAAACCCCATCTCTACTAAAAATACAAAAAATTAGCCGGGCGCGGTGGCAGGCGCCTGTAGTCCCAGCTACTAGAGAGGCTGAGGCAGGAGAATGGCGTGAACCTGGGAGGCGGAGCTTGCAGTGAGCCGAGATCGCACCACTGCACTCCAGCCTGGGCGACAGAGCGAGACTCTGTCTCAAATAAATAAATAAATAAATAAATCTTTTAAAGTATTAATTTATTGAGACAGAATCTCACTCGGTCACACAAGATGGACTGCAGTGACGTGATCTCAGCTCACTGCAACCTCTGCCTCCCGTGTTCAAGCCTCAGCCTCCTGAGTAGCTGGGACTACAGGCATGCGCCACCACGCCCAGCTAATTTTTGTATTTTTAGTAGAGACGGGGTTTCACCATGTTGTCCTGGCTGGTCTCGAACTCCTGACCTCAGGTGATCCACCTGCCTTGGCCTCCCACAGTGCTGGGATTACAGGCATGAGCCACTGCACCCTACCGTATATATTTTAAATATTTATATTTTACAAATATAAATATTTACATCTCAAATAAATAAACAAATGAAAAATAAAATAAACAGAAACCGTTCTTAAAGAGACTGTATACTTTTCTTCCCTTTCCCAACTTCTTGCTGGCTGGAACGCAGACACAGTGGCTGAAGCCTTCACAGCCCTTTTGTACCATGAGGTTCCTTGGGCCTGGAGGCCAGGCGTGGAAGAGAAATAAGACAGAAAGGGACTAGATCCCTAGCTCTGTAAAGCACCAAACCAGTCCCGGACCACTTTCTGGGAGTTTTATGGAGGAAAGAAAGAAAAACCCTCTCTCTTAATTTAGCCACTGTTATTTTGGGTTTTCTCTTCACTCCCCTAGCCTGACTCATAAAACCACGCTCCCACGGAACTATTTGAGGGAGGCGCTTTCCAGAACCTGCCACCTATTCCTCCGGCTTTTGAGGTCCCATCTCAGAGCTTCCAGAAGCCAACCTTCCCATCACCCACCCCCTAACACTCCCTCCCGGGCAGCTTCCCCTCCCGGGCAGCTTCCCACCTGCATTTTCTGGCAATCAGGAAAGTCCCCAGGGGAGATGTGATGTTCCAGCTGAATCTTCGCAAAGATGACGGGCAGTTTGAGGATCAGCTGCTTCTTCTTGTTCTCCTTCCCAAACACAGAGGGCATCTCCTTCTTCAGGTAGCTGATGATGTAAGCATGAACCTGTGGGAAGAGTTCTCACCTGAGCCTGCGTCAGGGTCCACCAGGGGGCTTGTTAAAACAAGCTGCTGGCCGCACTCCCAGAGATTCCCATTCACTTGGTCTGGCCTGCGGCATGAGAATTTGCGTTTCTCATCTTTTCTTTCTTTTCTTTTTTTGAGACAGATTCTCGCTCTGTTGCCCAGGCTGGAGTGCAGTGGTGCGATCTCAGCTCCCTGCAACCTCCAGCTCCTGGGTTCAAGCAATTCTCGTGCCTCAGCCTCCCAAGTAGCTGGGATTAACAGGTGCGCACCACCACACCTGGCTAATTTTTTTTGTATTTTTAGCAGAGACGGGGTTTTTCCATGTTGATCAGGCTAGTCTTGAACTCCTGACTTCAGGTGATCCACCCGCCTCAGCCTCCCAACGTACTGGGATTACAGGCGTGAGCCACCGCGCCCGACCAGCTTTTTTTTTTTTTTTTTTTTTTTTTTTTTTTTTTTTTTGAGACAGTGTCTTGCTCTATCGCCCAGCCAGGAGTGCAGTGGTGCAATCATAACTTACTGCAGCCTCAAATTCCTGGGCTCAAGGGATCCTCCCACCTCAGCCTCTCAAGTACCTGGGATTACAGGCAAGAGCCACTGTCTGGATGAGAATTTGCATTTCTGACAAGTTACAGGTGCTACAGGTGGCAGCACCACACTGTGAGCCCCGTGGCCTCCTCCTGCTGGGGCTCACCCTGGGCTCCTCCTCTCTTCTAAGTGAGCTCAGTCCCTCCCAGTTTTAAACATCCCTTAAAGAGGTCCACTCCTGAATCTGCATACCAGCCTAAGCCTCTCTCTCCAGTTTAGGACTCAGAGCTAATTGTCTTGTCAACATTCCTGGACAGCTCCATCCCAGGATGCCCTAAGTGGAATCTGGCATGTGCCATTGCACCAGCCTGGGCGACAGAGTGTGACTCCGTCTCAAAAAAATAAATAAATAAAATAAAAAAGAGTAAATAAATGCTTTTATAAAATGCAACATATCTGGAAAGAGACACAAGAAACTACTTATGGCGGTTGCCTCTAGGAAAGAGGCCCTGGGAGCTGGTGGGATGAGGTGTGGGAGAATCACGTCTGATAAAGTATGAATGCCTTTCCATGAGATGGTCTTAAATGTTCAATAAAAAAGACTTGTTAAAAAATTCTGGCCGGGCGCGGTGGCTCAAGCCTGTAATCCCAGCACTTTGGGAGGCCAAGACGGGCGGATCACGAGGTCAGGAGATCGAGACCATCCTGGCTAACATGGTGAAACCCCGTCTCTACTAAAAAATACAAAAAACTAGCCGGGCGAGGTGGGGCGCCTGTAGTCCCAGCTACTCGGGAGGCTGAGGCAGGAGAATGGCGTAAACCTGGGAGGCGGAGCTTGCAGTGAGCTGAGATTCGGCCACTGCACTCCAGCCGGGGCGACAGAGCAAGACTCCGTCTCAAAAAAAAAAAAAAAAATTCTTTTAGGCCAGGCGCCGTGGCTCATGCCTGTAATTCCAACACTTTAAGAGGCCGAGGCCAGCAGATCACCTGAGGTCAGGAGTTCGAGACCAGCCTGTCCAACATGGTGAGACCCCCCCCCAGCCCCCACCGTCTCTACTAAAAATACAAAAATTAGCCGGATGTGGTGGCACCTGCCTGTAGTCTCAGCTACTCGGGAAGCTGAGGCACAAGAATCACTTTAACCTAGGAGACAGAGGTTGCAGTGAGCCGAGATAGTGCCACTGCACTCCAGCCTGGGTGACAGAGAAAGACTCCAACTAAAAAATATATATATATTTTAAAGAATCACGGATTTAGAATGCTGAGAATGTTGGTGGTCCCTGACTGGTTCTAAATCCTCATCTCTTCCACCCTCCACCACCACCCTGTCTCCAGCCCCGTTAGGCTCTCAGTTCAAACACATCAAGTAAATGGCTGCCCCAGGCCTTTGCACATGCTGTCCTCACTGCATCGACTGCTCTTCCACCCAGTTGCCACTCGGCTCGCCCCTTCCTCTCACCCCTTCCTCTCCTTCAGACCGCTCTAAGATAGTCCCTCGCCAGCCCCTCTTTCCTCCGCTTCATTTTTCTTCATAACTATTGATTTGTTTAATGTCTGCTTCCCCACTAAAAAGTAATTCTATGAGAAAAGGAATTTATCTTTGTGCCCTGCTGTATCCCCAGAGCCTAGAAGAGTGCCGCATGTGCTCGGCAACTGCTGAATGAATGTCATTGGGCCACTGCAGAGAATGTGGTCTGAAGGTTCAGGGCATCTTGGCGTCTTTAGAATCAGACCCTCCCAAGATCTTGGTCTCACGTATCACAGCATCATAAAATCGCCCCTTCTAGCAGCTATCACTTCAGTCGAAGGACCTAGAGTCAGAGGATTCGTCCACACCCTCCAACGTACAGATGGGAAACTGAGGCACTGGGAGAAGGGTGATTACCTCGGAGGGGCAGTGAACCTTGGTCACAGCGAACCCAGAATCCCATGCTCCTGTGTCCTGAGCGGCACTGGGGAGCCATGGATGAACCAGCAGGAAGAGGTGGAGGGAGTGCCTAAGGGTCTGAAGGACCAATCAGGGCAGGGGTGTGGCCGGGCTGGGGGCGGGGCCTGTGAGAGCGGGCCAATGGAGTCAGGGGGCAGGGCCGAAGGGCGGCTCCAAAGGGACCAAAGGAGGGGAGGCGGGAGGGCACTGATGGCTTTTCCAGAGAGGAAGCAGGGGAAGGTGCCAGGAAGAGATAAGGTGGGAAGGCGGGCTGGGCCGGGGCTGGGTCCCTGACTCCGGGGTTTGTCTGGGTTTCCGGAGCCGCCCCCAGCCCGGCGGGGGCACCAGGTGTCTGGCCCGGCCCCACCCCTCTGTCCCTGAGCCTTGTGCTCCAGCTCCCGCCAAGGGACCCGCGGGAACGAACCTGGGGGAGTCTAAGACAGACCAGGAGGAAGACAGAGAGAAGGCGGCGGCGGAGCGGGGGAGAGATGGAGAGTCAGGAGGAGACAGACAGGGTGAGAAAGAGAAGGAAAGGGAGTTAGAATAAAAGAGAAAGTAAAAATGGAGAAGAAAGAGATTGAGAGAGAGGTAGAAAAGGGACTGATACCGAGACAGAAAAGAGAGGGACAGACACTGCAGAGCCGCCTGGGCAGAGGAGCGCAAGGTGAATTCCGAAGGTTCCAGGAGTGGCAGCCCCGTCCACACTGGGCCGCTCCCTCCGAAGGAGGATTCCTGGGGTGGGGGTGGGGGCTCTGACTCACCCACTCTCGTTGCTCCTTAAACCAATACCTCAGGCTCCTCCACCCCCTAGAACCTTCTTGGCCTCCTTGCCTGCCCAGCTTCCTGCCCCGCCTCCACCCTGGCAGCCTCCCCTGAGAATGTTCCATTCGACATCCAAAATTGCTCTGAAACCGGCGCTCTCCTTTCTCCTCTCCCTCTGCAAGGCCTGTCCGGATCCAGGAACCTCCAAGCCTTTTGCCTCATCTCCAGGCTCCTAGACTCACCTGCCTTGAATCCACCCTCCAAAAGGCAGCTTGAGTCTAATTATCTCCTTTCCCTGCTCTGAACTTTTCCATGGCTCCCCAGTGCCCTCGGGACAAAGTACAGATTCCCGGACACAGTCCACATTATCTCCAGGGGTCTGACTCTTAGCCACATCCTCAGCCTCAAACTGAGTTATGCACACTGTCTACACTGGGTTCTCTCCTTTCCCTGCTCCAAACCCTTCCTTGGCTCCCCAGTGCCCTTGGGACAAAGCACAGATTCCCGGACACAACCCACACCACCTCTGATCTCAGCCACATCCTCAGCCTCTAATTGAGTTATGCACACTGTCTCCACTGGGTTCAACACTGACATTTCCCCTCAGATGCCCTCTCCTCCAAAGAAGCCTTCTCTGCCTGCCCCAGCTACCCCGCCCCAGCTCTGACCACACTGGGTCATCATTGTCTGGGGATGGGTCTGTCCCCTCTCCAGGAGCCCCAGTGAGGACTGAGCCCTGGAACTGCCTTGATTATTTAGGACTGGGAGCCTCAGCAGGACAGGACTGGAACCACTGTGGTCACTGCTGTGTCTCCTGCACCACCCAACACCAGGCCGGGCATAGAGGAGATTTTGTTCAATGCAACTGTTTGTTCAATGTCATTCATTCAATAAATATTTACAGAGCACCAATTCTGTTCTGGGCGCTGGGGATAAAACAGTGAAGGAATTCAAAGAGCCCTGATTGGCTAGGCATGGTAGCTCACACCTGTAATCCCAGCACTTTGGGAGGCCAAGGCGGGCGGATTACCTGAGGTCAGGAGTTTGAGACAAGCCTGACCAACATGGAGAAACCCCATCTCTACTAAAAATACAAAATTAGCCAGGCATGGTGGTGGGCGCCTGTAATCCCAGCTACTTAGGAGGCTGAGGCAGGAGAATCGCTTGAACCCGGGAGGCGGAGGATGCGGTGAGCCGAGATTGCGCCATTACACTCCAGCCTGGGCAACAAGAGCAAAACTCCGTCTCAAAAAAAAAAAAGGAAAAGCAAAAGAAATATTTGTGGAATAAACCAATGAACTTGGAAACCTTTGAGCCACAATCTTATAAATTATCAAAAAATAAACAAGAAGGGTAGAATAATGAGTATTGGTATGTCTATATTCTACAGGAAGCTCAAAAATTCAATATAACTCATGCCTGTAATCCCAGCACGTTGGGAGGCCAAAAAGGGAGGATCACTTGAGGGCAGGAGTTCAAGACCAGCCTGGGCAACACAGTAAGACCCAGACTCTACAAAAAGTAAAAAATTAGCTGGGCGTGGTGACACGCACCTGTGGTCCCAGCTACTTGGGGCAGGCTGAAGAGGGAGGATCAGTTGAGCCCAGGAGTTTGAGGCTGTGGTGGGCTGTGATTGCATCACTGCACTCCAGCCAGGGCAAGAGAGCGAGACTCTCTCTCTTAAAAAAGAAGGAAGAGGAGGCCGGGCGCGGTGGCTCAAACCTGTAATCCCAGCACTTTGGGAGGCCGAGGCGGGTGGATCACGAGGTCAGGAGATCAAGACTATCCTGGCTAACATGGTGAAACCCCGTCTCTACTAAAAATACAAAAAAAAAAAAAATTAGCCGGGCGTGGTGGCGGGCGCCTGTAGTCCCAGCTACTTGGGAGGCTGAGGCGGGAGAATGGCGTGAACCCGGGAGGCGGAGCTTGCAGTGAGCCGAGATCACGCCACTGCACTCCAGCCTGGGAGACACAGGGAGGCTCCGTCTCAAAAAAAAAAAAAAAAAAAAAAGAAGGAAGAGGAAAGGAAAGAGGATGTAAGGAAGGAGGAAGGCAGGAGGGAGAGAGGAACAGAGGAAGGAAGGAAGGAAGGAAGGAAGGAAGGAAGGAAGGAAGGAAGGAAGGAAGGAAGGAAGGAAGGAAGGAAGGAAGGAAGGAAGGAAGGAAGGAAGGAGAGAGAAAGAGAAACAGAAACAGAAGCAGGAGGAGGGGAGGAGGAGGGGAGAGAAGAGGGGAGGAGCAGGAGGAAGAGGAGGAAGAGGAAGAAGAAATAGAAATACCAGGACAGTGAAGCCAGGGTGACACTGTGTCGACACAGAAATCCAAAGGCAGAGGAATGAGTCTCCATACAGTTCTTCCTCCCTGCTCCACTCTGTGCCAGAATGACCCAACTTCAAGAGAACTAACTAACCTGAGCACTGATAAGTCAGGGACTCACAGCACTGGTAGGGGAGGACGGAGGAAAGGCAGGGGCTCCCCTTGCACCCTCCTCCAAGAATGCGCACCCAGCCCCCAGGACGACTCACCCGCACCAGCCGGGCCCTCTTCACCAGGTCGTTGAGCTTGCGCAAGGCGGCGTGCCGGGGCAGGCCCTGGATGTCGCGAAAGAGGTCCTGCTCCTCCAGCTCAAAGAGGCGCCGATTGTCGGGCACGAGGAGAGGCTGGGACCAGAAGGAGCCGATGTAGACACGCAGCACCTCGGGCGTGCCCACCACCTTGCCCAGCGCCCACATGAGCGCGCCATAGACGCGCATCAGCTGCTGCGTCTCCACCATGTCGGCCTTGTTGAGCACTACGCGGATCTTGTCCTCATGGCCCCGCAGCGCGCCGATGGCCTCCGAGAACTCGTCCGAGATCTCCAACTTGTGCGCGTCGAAGAGCAGGATGATGAGGTCCACGCGCTCCGCGAACCAGCGCAGCACGGCCGGGAAGTCGTAGCCTGGAGTGGGAGTGGAGAGACAGGGGCGCAAGGGGCAGAAGTCAGACCCCCATCCTCCAGCCATTCAGTAGCATCCATTCTCTTGCATATTGGACTGTAAAGATGTTCACATTGTTGGCTGTCCAAATCCTGTCTAGGCAAAATAGCCAAGGCCCTCAGTGGGTACCACTGCTTTGGTTCCCCAGTCCCCAGAATTTCCCCCCACTCTGGTCCCAGCCCCTCAAGTCCTCAAGCCATCTGGTTACAGGGGTAATCATCCCCCTTTTCCTTTGCTGGAGTGCAATAGCGGGATCATGCCTCCCTGAAACCTCCGCTTCCCGGAGCTCAGGCAATCCTCCCACCTCAGCCTCCCTAGTAGCTGGGACCGCAGGCGGCCGTCACCACACGTGGCTAATTTTTTTTTTTTTTTTTTTTTTTTTTTTTTTTGTAGAGACGGGGTCTCACTATGTTACCCGGGCTGGTCTCATACTCCTGAGCTCAAGTGATCCTCTTGCCTCAGCCTCCCAAAATGTTGGGATCACAGGAGTCAGCCACCGTGCACAGCCTCCAGGCCTCCATTTTTTCATTCGCTCATTCTTTAACCAGTTATTAGTGGTGTGCTTTGTAGGTGTTCATGTGTAGGTTGTTAAAAATACTGACATGAGGCCAGGCGCAGTGGCTCACGCCTGTAATCCCAGCACTTTGGGAGGCCGAGGTGGGCGGATCACGAGGTCAGGAGATCGAGACCATCCTGGCTAACATGGTGAAACCCCGTCTCTACTAAAAATACAAAAAATTAGCCGGGTGTGGTGGCGGGCACCTGTAGTCCCGGCTACTCGGGAGGCTGAGGCAGGAGAATGGCGGGAACCCGGGAGGCGGAGCTTGCAGTGAGCCGAGATCATGCCACTGCACTCCAGCCTGGGCAACAGAGCAAGACTCCGTCTCAAAAAAAAAAAAAAAATACTGATATGTTTGCTAAAAGATCCCCCCGTGCTTCTATGGAACCCCAAGGCTGCCACGTGCCTCTATCACCCCAGCTTCTCCCCAGGATCTGTTGGATCCCCCCATGATCCAGCAACTACAGTTCATGTGCTCTTGCCATAGCAGATTTTTTTTTTTTTTTTTTTTTTTGAGACAGAGTCTCACTCTGTCGCCCAGGCTGGAGTGCAGTAGCATGAATGCAGCTCACTGCAACCTCCATCTCCAGGTTCAAGCGATTCTCCTGCCTCAGCCTCCCAAGTATCTGGGATTACAGGCATGCACCACCACACCCGGTTAATTTTTGTATTTTTAGTAGAGACGGGGTTTCACCATGTTGGCCAGGCTGAGATGTTAAATATTTTGCATTGATTTAGCAATATTTACTGAGAGTCTCATGTGTGCCAAGCCCTGTCCTGGGAGCCTGAGATACTGCAGAGAACACACAGACAAGATTCTTGCTCTGATGAAGCACCCATCCCAGCCATGGGTTCCCACGCTCATTCATTCATTCCTTTCACCATTCATTTCCTCATTCACTGCTTCATCCACCCATTCTCACCTTTGCTTGTTCACTCATTTAATCACCAGCGAGCAATGCTGAGGCGAGCATTGATTGAGACCCCCTGACTTAGCTGTCTAGAATACCTGGATTTGAATCCCTCCTCTGCCTCGATCTGCTGTGTGATCTTAGGAAAGTAGCTTAACCTCTCTGAACTTGTGTTTTCTCTTCTGTAAAATGCAGATCATAGAAGGACTGTTGTGAAGCCAGGTGTGATGGCTCAAACTTGTAATCCCAGCACTTTGGGAGGCTGAGGCAGGCAGATCATTTGAGGCCAGGAGTTCGAGACCAGCCTAGCCAACATGGCAAAACCCCCATCTCTACTAAAAATACAAAAAAATTAGCCTGGTGTTGGTGGCTCATGCCTATGGTCCCAAATACATGGGAGGTTGTGGCACGAGAATCGTTTGAGCTGGGGAGGCAGAGGTTGCAGAGAGCAGAGAGAGCATCACTGCACTCCAGCCTGGGTGACAGAGTGAGACTCTGTCCACCCCCCCGCCCAAAAACAAAAAGGACTGTTGTAAAGATTAAAAGAATATAAATGAGTTTATATATATATATATATAGAGAGAGAGAGAGAGAGAGAGAGAGAGAGCTTAAAATAATGCCTGGCATTGAACTGTACACTTAAAAATTATGTAGGTGGCTGGGCACAGTGGCTCATGCCTGTAATCCCAGCACTTTGAGAGGCTGAGGCAGGAGGATCGCTTGAGTCTGGGAGTCTGAGACCAGCCTAGGCAAGATGACATTCCCTGTCTCTACAGAAAAAAATAAAAATAAAAAATTATCCACGCGTGGTGGCATGCATCTGTAGTCTCAGCTACTCAGGAAGCTGAAGCAAAAGGATCACTTGAGCCCAGAGGTTGGAGGCTGCAGTGAGCCACAATTGTGTCACTGCACTCCAACCGGCAGACCGAGCAAGACCTTGTCTCTCTCTCTTTTTTTTAAATGGTTGAGCTTTTTTATTTATTTATTTATTTATTTATTTTTGAGGCAGAGTCTTGCTCTGTCACCAGGCTGAAGTGCAGTGGTGCGATCTCAGCTCACTGCAATCTCTGCCTCTCGGATTCAAGCGATTCTCCTGCCTCAGTCAACCGAGTAGCTGGGATTACAGGCGCCACCACACCCAGCTAATTTCCCAGACACACCCGTGTTCACAATGTGGGACCTGCACAGATGTTTGTAGTCACACAATCACAAAGACAATATGAGATGCACACACATCACAGACGGAGACCTGCACGAACACAGGTACAGAGGCACATGTGCACACCCAGACACAATCGCACACACATAACCTCCCATGCCCTCCCAAACCCAAAGGCACCCACACAGACACACACACAGTTGCACAAAAGATACACTCCTGTACACACACACATTCTCACATACACAACACCACACGGAAGCACACAACTGTATCCCGAGGCACAATCACAGGTAGTCACACACAGCCCAACAAAATCCCCGCAGCCCTGTACCGCCCAACGCAGCCACACGAAGTCACACACAGCCCAGATACACATATATGCCTCATGCACAGGCACACAATGTCAGACTCACACCCACAATGACACACACTAAGTCCACAGACACATAGACAAACGATGCCCTTCACGTCTCTCTCACACACACACTTATACACACTTCACAATATAACAATATATAGAGACAGAATCAGTTGCACACAATCCCACAAAGTCTCCCATAGCCCCACACAGCCCTTCAGAGTCACACAGAGTCATCCAGCAGGCCGGGCACAGTGGCTCACACCTGTAATCCCAGCACTTTGGGAGGCCAAGGCAGGAGGATCACCTGAGGTCCAGAGTTTGAGACCAGCCTGGCCAACATGGTGAAACTCTTGTCTCTAATAAAAAAAAAAAAAATACAAAAATTAGCCGGACATGGGTGTGGCGGGTGCCTGCAGTTCCGGCTACTCAGGAGGCTGAGGCAGAAGAGTCACTTGAACTCGGGAGGCGAAGGTTGCAGTGAGCTGAGATCGCGCCACTCCACTCCAGCCTACGTGACAGAGTGAGACTCTGTCGCAAAAACAAACGAACAAAACAAAGTCATCCAGCCACAATTATAGGCACACGCATACACACACACACACACACACAGAGGCAGGTACACAATTCAAAGTCACACAACCTCAGAGCCAAGGCCATGATGAGGCACGTCCACTGCTATACACAAATGCATGGAACCACCGCACCCACATTCACAGCGACACACTTTCCCAAGATACACACAGAGTCACACACACACCAACAGCTGGACACTCTCTCCACCTCTTCCTCTACCCCCAAGGCCAGGAAGGGAGACCCCGTTCCCCACTCCCCCACCACCCATGGCCTTTGGACGCCCCTGCTGGCACCCCTGCCCTGGTTGAGAGAGCCACTCCCTCCCGTTGTCCCAGGCCCAGGCCCTGGGGTGGGAGCCCCAGGAATTCCTCCCCCTCAGCTGGCAGCACGTCCTCCCAATCGTTTCTGCAGCTGCCTCCTGCCGTTCTCCCGTGGGGCCTCTGGACGGCGGCCAGGGACACCGTCACCCCCGGCGTCCCCGCCCCACCCCAGGCCCAGCCTCCTCACCAGGGCCTCTCATCCCCTCTGCCCCACATGGCAGCCTCCTTTGCCCCAGTTCCCGGCCTCCGAGGCCATGGGGGGTGGGGGACACAAGTTCGTGGGGCTGGGGGGCCACAGATGCTGAGCTGGGCTGGGCAGGAGTGGTGGGGGCTCAGCACACCCGGAGGCCCCCGCTGGAATCCACCCCCCGCCGCTCTCCTTGCACAGCTGTTTATAAATTCCAGGCCTGGCCTTGGCCCCCACCCAGATTCCCTTCCCATCCTCTTCTCAGCCCCATCTGTGGCCCAGACGCAGAGCCAGGAGCTCACAGGGCCCAGCTTCCCCTGCCCGGGCTCTGCCTCATCTCTGGGCCTTGTGTCTCCCTGCATCACTGTCTCACTGCCTCGGAATCCCTGTCCCTCTTCATCTCTCCCTTCCCATCCTTCCTGCCTGCCCAGACGTGCGGCTCCTGCCCGCTCGCACCACGTGGTCACTCACACGCCTCCCCCACCCATCGATGCGAGCCAGCACGGAGCAGTCACGGCTTCCACTAGCTCCCTGGGCTGCCCTGCCAGCCAGGGCCAGAGGATGCAGGCCCAGGTCCCAGTGGAGACACCGCCCCTCCTCCTCTAGACCCAGGAGTCCAGATCCCAGGCCCTCATCCGTCAGACCCAGGAGTCCAGGCCCCCAGCCCCTCCTCCCTCAGACCCAGGAGTCCAGGCTCAGCCCCTCCACCCTCAGACCCAGGAGTCCAGGTCCCCAACTCCTCCTCCCTCAGACCCAGGGGTCCAGGCTCAGCCCCTCCTCCCTCAGACCCAGGAGTCCGGGCCCCCAGCCCCTCCTCCCTCAGACCCAGGAGTCCGGGCCCCCAGCCCCTCCTCCCTCAGACCCAGGAGTCCAGGCTCAGCCCCTCCTCCCTCAGACCCAGGAGTCCAGGCCCCCAGCCCCTCTTCCCTCAGACCCAGGAGTCCAGGCCCAGCCCCTCCTCCCTCAGACCCAGGAGTCCAGGCCCCCAGCCCTTCCTCCCTCAGACCCAGGAGTCCAGGCCCAGCCCCTCCTCCCTCAGACCCAGGAGTCGAGGCCCAGCCGCTCCTTCCTCTGACCCCAGGGTCCAGCCCCACTCACCGCGGCTCACTCTCTGTTTGGCACCCGACAGGATACCCGGGGTGTCGATGATGCTGATGCTTTCCAGGACCTGATTGGGGAGCTGGGCACACATGAACCTGGGGGGTAGAGGGAAGGTCAGAGGTCAACACAGGGAAGGACAGAAGGAGGGAAAACATGAAGAGGGACTCGGGACAGCATGACAGAGCATCCTGTATGGGCGAAGAAAGACTCCAGACAGAAAAAGGGTGACCAGGACCATCTCAGAGCTGTAACCAGTCACAGCTCATGTTCGGTAAGCACTTAATTTGTGCCAGGTGCGTTCTTTTTTTTTTTTTTTAGATAGAGTTTTGCTCTGTCACGCAGGCTGGATTGCAGTGGCACTATTTTGGCTCACTGCAACCTCCGCCTCTCGAGTTCAAGTGATTCTCCTGCCTCAGCCTCCCGAGTAGCTGGGATTACAGGCATGCACCACCACGCCCGGCTAATTTTTGTATTTTTAGTAGAGACAAGGTTTCGCCATGTTGGCCAGGCTGGTCTCGAACTCCTGACCTCCGGTGATCTGCCCACCTTGGCCTCCCAAAGTGCTGGGATTACAGGTGTGAGCCACCGCACCCAGCCACCAGGTGCTGTTCCAAGTCCTCACAGCAACCATGGCATAGAGACCATGGTGATTCTCTTTTTTTTTTTTTTAGACCGAGTCTCACCGCACCTGGCCCAAGGTGATTGATCCCCATTTTGCAGATGAGGCTACAAGAGGGGCAGAGAGGTCAAGTCATTTGCCTGAGGCCACCCAGCTGGCGGGGATTTGAACCAGGCATGCTGACTTCACTAGCCTAGGTGCTCCCCTGAATAAGAGAGCAGAGACAGGCATGGGAAGAATTGGGTAGAGAGAAGGGAATTGGGGCTGAGAAGGAGGGAAACACAGTCAGGGAGGGGACAGAGAAGGGGGACAGCAAGATGCACCCCCAGGGCCGGGTGCGGTGGCTCACGCGTGTAATCCCAGCACTTTGGGAGGCTGAGGCGGGTGGATCACTTGAGGCCAGGAGTTCGAGACCAGCCTGGCCAACATGGTAAAACCCCGTCTGTACCTAATAATACAAAAACTCGCTGGGCGTGGTGGCGGGTGTCTGTAATCCCAGCTACTCAGGAGGCTGAGGCAGGAGAATCGCTTGAACCCAGGAGGTGGAGGTTGCCATGAGCTGAGATCGCACCACTGCACTCCAGCCTGGGCGACAAGAACGGAAACTACGTCTCAACAAAAAGAAAAAGAAGGATGCGCCCTGGGCCCGCGGCTGGCACACCTGTTGAGGAAGGTGTTTCCGAAGGGGTTGAGTTTGCGGAAGGGCTTGTCCGGGTCCACGACGAGGGCGTTGCCGGGCACGGTGCCCTCAGTGTCCCCATGCATGACGGCCACAAAGCAGTCGGTGGTGGGCTCAGGCCCCACGCGGGAGCCGGGCACCTCCTGCTCCAGCAGGTACTGGATGAAGCTGGTCTTGCCCGTGCTGTACTGGCCAGCCACCAGCACCATGGGCTTGCCGTCGAAGTCTGCATCCTCCAGGGCCGGCGAGTGGAAGGCCCCGAAGCGGTAGTGCTCCTCCAGCGGCAGCAGCTTCGTGCGGTACAGCTCCTTGAGGGCCGAGGTCACCGTGCGGATGGCCTCGGGCTGCTGGCCCCGCGCCCCGCCCCGCTTCAGCCAGCTGAACATGGTGGCGGCACACTGCCCACTGGGTTCACGGAGAGACGTGCAGATGGAGAGCTGCCTGTGGGATGGGGAGAGGGCATGAGCATGGGCGGCCTGGCCAAGGAGGAAGAAAGGGGTCTGAGTATAGACTGTCTGGGTGGCAGGATGGGTGGAGAAGGAGGAGGAGCACAGATATTTGTGGTCACAAATATGTGGTCACAGAGCATGGATGGTGGGTGGCAGGAGGAAGAATGGAATTGGGATAGGCACGATGGTTCACGCCTGTAATCCTAGTATTTTGGGAGGCCGAGGCAGGAGGATTGCTTGAGGTCAGTAGCTCAAGACCAGCCTGGGTAAAATAGTGAGACCCCCATCTCTACAAAAAAAAATAATTAGCTGGGCATGGTGGCACATGCCTGTAGTCCCAGCACTTTGGGAGGCTGAGGCAGGAGGATTGCTTGAGCTCAGGAGTTCAAGGCTACAGTGAGCTATGATCATGCCACTGCACTCCAGTCTGGGCTACAGAACAAGACCCCATCTCAAAAAACAAGCAAACAAACAAACAAACAAACAAAACCTGGGTGCAGTGGCTCATGCCTGTAATCCCAGCACTTTGGGAGGCCAAGGCAGGTGGACCACCTGAGGTCAGAAGTTTGAGACCAGCCTGCCCAATATGGTGAAACCCTGTCTCTACTAAACATATAAAAAATTAGCCAGGCATGGTGGTGGCCACCTGTAATCCCAGCTACTCAGGAGGCTGAGACAGGAGAATCACTTGAACCCGGGAGGCGGAGGTTGCAGTGCACCAAGATCCCACCACTGCACTCAACAGAGTAAGACTCCATCTCAAAAAAACAAAAACAAAAAAACAACAACAAAAAAAAGAGGAGATGATAGTGAACCAGCTGAAGGAAGAGAAAGAAGAAAGATGAATGGTGACATGGTTGAAGAAGGGGGATTGATGGTGGTAATGGAAAACAAAGAGATGGACAAGGCGAAAGATACAGAAGCTGCCTGGAAGAAACGGATTCCTTAATCACTTCACTCATTTCTTCCTCCCTTCACCCTTCCATCATTTGACACGTTTTCACTGAAATCACTCACTCCATGCTTCAGGCACTGTGGACCCAGAAACCAGTCAGAGATCGTCCCTCACCCACCCAGAGCCTCTAATGAGGACCTAGACACAAGCCAGACATCCAGAGGAGGGCATGAGAAAGCGACCACAGCACCAGTAAGACTCAGGGCAGGGCTGACTTTTGAGCTGCTCCATGAACAGCAGGCAAGACAAGGGGATTTAGGCAGAGAGGACGGTGCATGCAAAGGTCTGGGGGTGTGAGAGGTCCTGGTGTGTTGGGAGCCATGAAATATCTGGGTGGTTGACACAGGGGCACAAAGAGGAGGGTTGAGAAATGGAGCTGAGAAGGTTGCCTGGGTATACCCAGGTCATGAGGGCTGTTGAGTGTTAAGAAAAATGAGGCAACATTTATGATCACTGCATGCCAGGCACTGTACTAACTCACTTAACCTTCATAACCCTGTAAAGTAGGTCTATTACCATCCCCGCTTTTCCTTGTCTTTTTTTTTTTTTTTTTTTTTTTGGAGATGGAGTCTCACTCTGTAGCCCAAGCTGGAGTGCAGTGGCACAATCTTGGCTCACTGCAACCTTCACCTCTGCGGCTCAAGAGATTCTCCTGCCTCAGCCTCCCAAGTAGTTGGGACTAGAGGCATGTGCCACTATACCCAGTTAATTTTTTTTTTTGTATTTTTAGTAGAGACAGAGTTTCACTATGTTGCCCTGGGTAGTCCCAAACTCCTGAGCTCAGGTGATCCACCCGCCTCGGCCTCCCAAAGTGTTGGGATTACAGGTGTGAGCCACCATGCTGGCTCATCTCTGTTTTGTTTTGTTTTTTTTTTTTGAGACGGAGTCTCGCTCTGTCACCCAGGCTGCAGGTTGGAGTGCAGTGGCACGATCTCAGCTCACTGCAAGCTCCGCCTCCCAGGTTCCCGCCATTCTCCTGCCTCAGCCTCCTGAGTAGCTGGGACTACAGGCGCCGGCCACCACACCTGGCTAACTTTTTGTATTTTCAGTAGAGACGGGGTTTCACCGTGTTAACCGGGATGGTCTCGATCTCCTGACCTCGTGATCCGCCCACCTCGGCCTCCCAAAGTGCTGGGATTAAAGGCATGAGCCACCATGCCCGGCCTCATCTCTGCTTTTTTAACAAGGCAAAGGAGGCTCAGCAACAAGGCAAATGAAGACAGCAATAAATTACCCAAGATCACTTAGCTAGAAAATGCTCGAACTGGGACTCAAACCCAGGCAATCTGACCTCAGAGCTTGCAATCCTATTGTAGGTCTAAAGATCTGAGTTAGGGAGGTTAACCATGACCAATCCAGGAGCAATGAGCACCTCCAGCACCCAGACTGTGTTCTCTATCTTCCCTTACTATCCTTTTATTTACCATAGGATCTGTAGTGATGTCCCCTCTTTCATTTCTGATACCAGCCATATGTGTGTGTCTTTACTTTTTTAAAAAAAGAAAAACAAAAACGATTGGTCCCGTTGATGCTTATGATTTTACTGATCTTTTCAAAGAATCAACTTTTGAGGCCGGGCGCGGTGGCTCAAGCCTGTAATCCCAGCACTTTGGGAGGCCGAGACGGGCGGATCACAAGGTCAGGAGATCGAGACCATCCTGGCTAACACGGCGAAACCCCGTCTCTACTAAAAACACAAAAAAAATTAGCCGGGCGAGGTGGCGGCACCTGTGGTCCCAGCTACTCGGGAGGCTGAGGCAGGAGAATGGCGTGAACCCGGGAGGCGGAGCTTGCAGTGAGCTGAGATCTGGCCACTGCACTCCAGCCTGGGCGACAGAGCGAGACTCCGTCTCAAAAAAAAAAAAAAAAAAAAAAGAATCAACTTTTGGTAAGACGGGAGTCTCTAAATACCATTCACCACTAAAAGAACCTGGTGGATTCCAGGGCTGGGGCAGGGAAGAACAAGTGAGCCTGGGTCAGACGGTGAGGAAGTGCTCAAAGGCGGATTGGGCATGTTACAGGAACAGAGGACCCAGCTTGCAGGGGTGGCCAATGGTCAAAAATGGAGCAATTTGAGCATCAAAATAACTGCAAATCAAATATGCTAAAATCCATAAAATCATGAGACTTTTAAAAGGGGTGGCGAGGGGGTGGGGGAGATAAAAGGAAAGGGAGTTCGTGAAGGAGTGGCAGGAGCGGAAAAGAGAGGCAGGATCTGGGATGTGGGCAGAGGGAGAGGGCTCTGGGCGGTGTCCCAGGCAGGGAGGGCCCTGAGAGAGTGTTGGGGAGAATGCCATCAGCAGTGGCCGATGGAGCTGGTGAGGCTGGAGAGGGGCTCTTGGGTGGCTGGAGGGGCCAAGTTAGCCGATATGGATGAGGGCCTGGATGGAGACCCTGCCCAGAGGATCTCTAGCCAGGGGATAGGGAGGGGTGTTCGGGGAGGATGGAGGAGATTAGGGGAGTGGGAGAGGCTGCGGAAGAGTGAGGGGACTGGTGGAGTGGGGGACATGGTTACAGACTGGGGGGACTGGTGAAGACTGGGAGGGATTGGGGAACACCTGGGGAGACCGTTACAGACTGGGGATAGGGTGGCGGGGAGCAGGGATCAGGCATGAGGAACCAGGGCAGGCTCGGGCGGGGGTCGTGAGGCGACAGCTGCGATGCTGGGAGCACTCACCGACGGGGCGCGCTGGCGGCTGCAGCGGGCTGGGCAGGCTGGGCGGGGGTGGGGTCCCGCAGGGATCCGAGGCGCCCGCGGAGCGGCCTGTGCTCGCGGTCCTGTCCGGAGCCGTCTGAGCCGGGTGGGGCCCGGAGCGGGGAGGACGGGAGGGAGGACAGAAGGGAGGGGAGGGACGAGGAGCCCCCCCTCAAAACCGGGCGCCCGGCCTCTGGCGCCCCCTTGTGGGGAGTGGGGAAGACGCCTTAGCACCGCGGGCGAGAGCTCCAGCGTCACGTCTGGGATTCGAATTCCACCTCCACCTCCGGCGTTGGGCTGCTCCCCAATCCGTCTCTCTTCTTAACACGGGAATCACAACAGCAGCAGCAATAAGAGTAACAATAACTTAGGTCGGGCGCCCTGGCTCACGCCTGTAATCCTAACACTTTGGAAGGCCAAGGTGGGAAGATTGCTTGAGGCCAGGAGTCCAAGACCAGCCTGGGCAACACAGCAAGACCCCATGTCTATTAAAAATAATAATAAATAATAAAATAATTTAGCCAGGCACAGGAGTGCACACCTGTAATCCCAACAACTTGGAAGGCTGAGGTGGGAGGATTGCTTGAACCCAGGAGGTCGAGGCTGCACTGAGCTAGGATTGTGCCACTGCACTCCAGCCTGGGTGACAGAGCGAGACCTCACCTCTAAAAAAAAATTATAGGACCGGGCACGGTCCTATAATTACACGCCTGTAATCCCAACACTTTGGGAGGCGAGACAGGTGGATCACTTGAGGTCAGGAGTTCAAGACCAGCCTGGCCAACATGGTGCAAACCCATCTCTACTAAAAATACATGGGAGGCCGAGGCCGGCAGATTACAAGGTCAGGAGATCGAGATCATCCTGGCTAACACGATGAAACCCCGTCTCTACTAAAAATACAAAAAATTAGCCGGGTGTGGTGGCAGGTGCCTGTAGTCCCAGCTACTTGGGAAGCTGAGGCAGGAGAATCACTTAAACACAGGGGAGGCGGAGCTTACAGTGAGCGGAGATTGTGCCACTGCACTCCAGCCTGGTTGACAGAGCAAGACTCCGTCTCAATAAATAAATAAATAAATAAATAAATAAATAAATAAATAAAATACAAAAATTAGCTGGGTGCAGTGGCACGTGCCTGTAGTCCTAGCTACTTGGGAGGCTGAGGCAGGAGAATCACTGGAACCCAGGAGGCAGAGGTTGCAGTGAGCCGAGATCACATCACTGCATTCTAGCCTGGGCGACAGAGTGAGACTCCATCTGCAATAAATAAACAAATAAAAATAGTATTACTTTTAAAACTTAAGGGAGTTCATGAAACTTCTCGGCTAACAACCCTCCCTGGCTCTCCTCTCTCTCAGAGTAAAAGCCAAAGTCCCCACCAAGGCCCACAAAGCCTAGCATGATCCACCTACATCTCCCCTATCCCCTTTCATCAGGCGACTCCAGCCACCGTGGCCTCCTCACCGTTCCTCAGACACACCCACAACCCTCCAGATTCACGGCCTTTGCACTTGCTGACCCCTCTTCGTGGAGTACTTTCCCCATAGGGATCTGAATACCTCACTCTCTCCCCTTCTTCAGGTCCCTGCTCAAATGTCACCTCCTCAGAGAAGCCCTCCAGGATCGCCCCGCCTAAGGTAGAACCCACTCTCTACCTCTTATCACTGCCCTATTTTTCTCCACAGCCCTTCCAACCACTCTGCATATTCCACATTTCTCTGCCTAAGGGAATGTCTTCACCTGGAGAACATGAGCCCCATGAGGGCTTTGCACAATGCCCAGCTCACTGCAGGGGCTCAGTAAACATTTGTAGAAACAATCCCTAATGTTGACTAAGCCATTCCTACGTGCAGGTGCCACTCTGAGCTCTTTGCATGCATGTATTAGCTCATCGAACCCTCATAATATCTCCAAGAAACAGGAGTCTTGGGTTTTTTTATTTTCTTTTGTTTTTGAGATCGTCTCACTCTATCACCCAGGCTGGAGTGCAGTGGCATGATCTCGGCTCACTGCCACCTCCACCTCCCGGGTTCAAAGTATTCTCCTGCCTCAACCTCCCGAGTAGCTGGGATTACAGGTGCCCGCCACCATACTCGGTTAATTTTTGTATTTTTAGTAGACACGTGGTTTCACCATGTTGGCCAGGCTCATCTCAAACTTCTGACGTCAAGTGATTTACCCACCTCAGCTTCCCAAAGTGCTGGGATTATAGGCATGAGCCACCGTGCCCAACAGAATTGTATGCTTTAAATGGGTGAATTGCATGGCTTCTGAATTATATCTCAATAAAAGTGATATTATATATATTATATTATTATAATATAATTATAGCATATTATTTCTTTTTTCTTTTTTTTCTTTTTGGACACAGACTCTTACTCTGTTGCCCAGGCTGGAGTGCAGTGGTGCGATCTCGGCTCACTGCAACCTCTGCCTCCCGAGCTCAAGCGATTCTCGTGCCTCAGCCTCCCGAGTAGTTGGGATTGCAGGCGTGCACCACCACGCCCAGCCAATAACCTATTACTATAATATTACTATTATATATATAATATATAAAAGGTCTGGAGCTTAATGATGACTTATGTTACTGTTGCTACTGCTAGGAGACAGGCCCTGTTCCAAAAGCATCACCTAAATCATCTGCCTTCCCCAGGAGGGCAAGTGCTGTTATTATTGTTATTATTATTATTCTTCCTATGTCTCAGATGGGAAAGTTGAGGTACAAGGAAGTAGAGTCTCAGAGCTGGGTACAGTGGCTCATGCCTATAATCCCAGCACTTCGGGAGGCTGAGGCAGGGGATTGCTTGAGGCTAGGGGTTCAAGACCAGCCTGGGCAACATAGTGAGACCCTATCTCTGCAAGATAAAAAAAATCTAAAAATTAGCCGAGTGTGGTGGTGCACACCTGTGGTCCCAGCTACTCGGGAGGCTGAGGTGGGAGGATCACTGGAGCCTAGGAGGCTGAGGCTGCAGTGAGCTGTGATGGTGCCACTGCACTCCAGCCTGGGTGACAGAACAAGACCCTGTCTCAAACAAACAAACAAAAAAAGTAGAGTTTGGCCTGCCAAGGTGTGGAAGAACTCGGAGTTGAGCCAGAGTTGTCTGATGGGAGAGTCTTGTTTCGCTTCTACCCCAGGACTTCTCAACCTGTTGCAAAGCATTCCGGAGGATCGGCTGGGCGCGGTGGCTCACGCCTGTAATCCCAGCACTTTGGGAGGCCGAGATGGGCAGATCATTCGGTCAAGAGATCGAGACCATCCTGGCTAACACGGTGAAACCCCCTCTACTAAAAATACAAAAAAATTAACTGGGCGTGGTGGCGGGCGCCTGTAATCCCAGCTACTTGGGAGGCTGAGGCAGGAGAATGGCATGAACCCAGGAGGTGGAGTTTGCAGTGAGCCAATATCGTTCCACTGCACTCCAGCCTGGGTGACAGAGTGAGACTGTCTCAAAACAAAACAAACAAAAATAAAACATTCCAGAGGATCTGTGAGCTTAGATGGGGGGTGAGGGGAAGACATCTGGAGTTTTCACTGAAATTCAGTTTCTGTCAACCACAAATATGACCAGCAAAGCGCAGTGGCATTAGCACGACCTGGGTCCCCGCCACCCAGAGGAATCACTGATGTGTTCACCAGTTGGCAGTTGTGGATATATTTTTTTTTTTTTTGGAAACTGGGTCTCCCTCTGTTGCCCAGGCTGGAGTGCAGCAGTGAGATCTCAGCTCACTGCAAACTCTGCCTCCCGGGTTCAAGTGATTCTCATGCCTCAGCCTCCCCAGTAGCTGGGACCACAGGTGCCCACCACCAAGCCCAGCTAATTTTTTGTATTTTTTTAGTAGAGACGGGGTTTCACCGTGTTGCCCAGGCTGGTCTCGAACTCCTGAGCTCAGGCAATTCACCCGCCTTGGCCTCCCAAAGTGCTAGGATTACAGGCGTGTGCCACCGCGCCCGGCCCAGTTGTGGATATTTTCAGCGACTGTATACACTTATTGCTCACAGGCCCCACTGCCAGCTCTCTCTAGTGAATGCACTGATACAGGTTGGCCCACAGCCCAGCCTGCCATGTACTGCATCTTTGGCGCCTCAGTTTCCTCACCTGCAAGCTGGGCCTATTAGTTCCCACGCTGGGCGTGCTGTGAGGACCCACGCAGTTCCCTGTTTAGCAAAGTTTAGTCACTGTTGTTCTTCTGCTCTGCCTGCAGGCAGTCAGCCTTCCGGAACTGAGTCCCAGAGCCCGTGGAAATTGTAGATGAGTCTTTGTGAGTAATCAGGAGGGGTCTTTCAGGACAGTCTCTCTGAGAGTTTTGTGAGCCAAGGATGTTAAGAAATGGCCATTTAGGCCGGGCACAGTGGTTCACACTTGTAATCTCAGCACTTTGGGAGGCCGAGGAGGGGGGATCGCTTGAGCCCAGGAGTTCAAGACCAGCCTGGGCAATATGGTGAAACCCCGTCTCTACCAAAAATGCCAAAAAAAAATTACCCGAGCATGGTGGTGCACACCTGTTAATTCCAGCTACTTGGGAGGCTGAGGCAGGAGAATGGCTTGAACCCAGGAGGAGGAGGTTGCAGTGGACCAAGATCGTGCCACTGCACTCCAGCCTGGGCAACACAGCGAGACTCCATCTAAAAAAAAAATTAATTTTTTAAAAAGAAACAGCTGTTTTCCTATAGTGCTTTATTTTGCATGTGGAAGGGGTAGTTCTAGGTCTAGGAAAGGGGATGGTCCATCCCTCTGGTACCCCAGAAATCAGCTTCCCACCCACACACAACCCCAGGGGGACCACTGCCATGGCTCACGCCTGTAATCCCACCGCTTTGGGAGGCTGATGTGGGAGGACTGCTATAGACCAGTGAGACCCCTGTCTCTACAAAAAATAAAAATAAAACAATAAAAATTATCCAGGCAAGGTGGTACGCACCTACTCAGGAGGCTGTGGCAGGAGGATCCTTTGACCCCAGGAGTTCGAGGCTTTAGTGAGCTATGATCGCACCACTGCACTCCAGCCTGGGTGACCCAGTGAGATCTTCTCTCTCTCTCTCTCTTTAAGACAAGGTCTGTCTCTATCGCCCAGGCTGAAGTGCAGGCAGTGGTGCAATCTCAGCTCATTGCAACCTCCATCTCCCAGGCTTAAGCAATCCTCTCATCTCAGCCTCCCCAGTAGCTGGGACCACAGACGCACACCACTACACCCAGCTAATTTTTTTCTTTTCTTTTCTCTTTTTTTTTTTTTTCTTTTTTTTTTTTTTTTTCTTTTTTGGTAAAGACTGGAGTTCGACATTTTGGCCAGGCTGGTCTCGAACTTCTGACCTTAGATGATCCACCTGCCTCTGCCTCCCAAAGTGCTGGGATTACAGGAGCAAGCCACAGTGCTGGGCCGAGACCCTGTGTCTTAAAAACAACGAAAGAAATAAACAAACAAAACACTTCCAGGGGCCTGCAGAGAAACAGGGTGCATCACCCCAGTCCAGCCGCCACCACCACCCGCCTGGACTCACACAGCAGTCGCCTTCTCGCTGCACTTGGTTTCCGCCCTTGCCCCGCGTCTATTCCCCCAAACAGCCACCAGAGGGTGCTGGTGAACCTAAGTCAGCTCAGGGCCCTCCTGAAGCTCAGGTCTCACTCAGAGTAATAGCGAAATCATCCCCTTGGAGGATACCGTCCCGCACGATGAGGTGCCCTTTGTTCCCTCTCCGACCTCACCTCCAGACCTCTCCCCATAACTCATGGGCTGCAGCCGCATTGGTTTTTCGCTGTTCCCGGACACTCCAGGCAGGCTCCTGCCACAGGGCCTTTGCACTGGCGGTTCCCTCTGCCTTGGATGCTGTTCCCTAAGAGATCTCCTGTGGCTTCCTCCCTCTTTTCCTGCATGTCTCTGCTCAAATATCACCTCCTCAAAGAATCCTTCCCTTCCCACCTGATCCCGAGGGCCGTGATGTGCAGTTGGGCAGGTTGTTCACTTCTCAAGACACTCACTGGGTGGGTGAGAGGGGGCTGGAGCCCAGCTCATGCTCTGTCTGCCCTTCAAATTCTGGACCCAGGAGTAAGGGGTGCCCTTTTCTAGTTCACACAAAGGCATACTAGGGCCTGACAGCTGCCTTACCCACTTGCGGAGTCCTAATGAGGGAGAGTCAGGCTGTTGAGAACATAGGAAAGCAAAAAGATAAAGCAGCTAAGTTACAGGTCTGCCTTTCTTTCCTGTCCAGGACATAGCCCTCCTGTACAAATAACTCCATCTTCCTGTGCCCGAGTATCACCAGACACCTGCAGGTGAGCTCACTGTAACCCTGGCGTTATCAGTACTACACAAAGCCCCCTTCAGCACGCAGCATGAACTCTACCCTACAGGCCGGGCGCGGTGGCTCACGCCTGTCATCCCAACACTTTGGGAGGCAGAGGCAGATGGATCACTTGAGGTCAGGAGTTCGAGATCAGCCTGGGCAACATGGTGAAAATCCGTCTCTACTAAAAATACAAAAATTAGCTGAGCATGGTGGTGGGCGCCTGTAATCCCAGCTACTCGGGAGGCTGAGGCAGGAGAATCGCTTGAACCCGAGAGGCGGAGGTTGCAGTGAGCTGAGATCATGCCATTGCACTCCAGCCTGGATGACAGAGCAAGACTCCATCTAAAAAACAGACAAAAAACCCAACTCCATCCTATATAACCCCCAGCAAGCCTTTGTTTCCTTGCAATCAGCTTATCTCTGGCTGTGCTGCCCATTGCAACTTTGCAGTGTCTTTTCCTACTTTATGTCATAAATCTGCCTTTTTTTTTTTTTTCTGAGATGGAGTCTCCCTCTGTTGCCGAGGCTGGAGTGCAGTGGTACAATCTTGGCTCACTGCAACCTCTGTCTCCTGGGCTCAAGTGATCCTCCCAGCTCCCAAGTAGCTGAGACTACAGGTATGCACCACCACGCCCAGCTAATTTTTGTATTTTTATTTGGTATTATTTTTTTCAATGGAATTTCACTCTTGTTGCCCAGGCTGGAGTGCAATGACGGGATCTCAACTCACTGCAACCTCTGCCTTCTGGGTTCAAGTGATTCTCCGGCTTCAGCCTCCTGAGTAGCTGGGATTACAGGTGCCCACCACCATGCGTGGCTAATTTTTGTATTTTTTAGTAGAGTCAGGGTTTTGCCATGTTGGCCAGGCTGGTCTCAAGCTCCTGACCTCATGTCATTTGCCCACCTCAGCCTCCCAAAGTGCTGGGATTACAGGCGTGAGCCACTGCGCCCGGCCAATTTTTGTATTTTTAGTAGAGACAGGGTTTCACTATGTTAGTCAGGCTGGTCTTGAACTCCTGACCTCAAGTGATCTGCCCACCTCCCAAAGTGCTGGGATTACAGGTGTGAGCCCATAAAACTGCCTTTGTTTACCTACAACTGTCTTGGTAAATTCTCTTAGCCCACACCACTGGCCCAGATAATTGTTACTCACCTGTGACACCCACCTTCTTACCCTGCATGAAGGATTGAGTCATTGTGTCCTCTCAAAATATATGCTGATGTCCTAACCCTAGTGCCTGTGAATGTAATTTTATTTGGAATCAGGGTCTCTGGCCTGAAGAAAGCTAGAAGGGCTGGGCGCGGTGGCTCACGCCTGTAATCCCAGCACTTTGGGAGGCTGAGGCGGGCGGATCATGAGATCAGGAGATTGAGATTATCCTGGCTAACACAGTGAAGCCCTGTCTCTACTAAGTACACAAAAAATTAGCAGGGTGTGGTGGCACATGCCTGTAGTCCCAGCTACTCGGGAGGCTGAGGCAGGAGAATGGCGTAAACCCTGGAGGCAGAGATTGCAGTGAGCCGAGATCACGCCACTGCACTCCAGCCTGGGCAACAGAGCAAGACTTCTGTCTCAAAAAAAAAAAAAAAAAGAAGAAAAAAAAAAGAAAAGAAAAAGCTAGAAAGAAAAAAAAAAAGGGATCAGGGTCTTTGCAGATATGATTAAGTTATGACAAGGGCATACTGGTAGGATGGGCAAAAATCCAATATGGCTGATGCTCTTAGAAGAGACACAGTGGGAAGTCAGCCAGAGATTAGACTGATTCAGCCACAAGCCAAGGAGCAACTGGGACCACCAGAAACTGGCAGAGGCAAGGAAGGATCCTCCTCTAGCACCTCTGGAGGGAGCATGGCCTTGCTGCCACCTTATTTTTAGACTTCGAGCCTCTAGAGCTGTTGGAGAATAAATACCTGTTGTTTTAAGCTGCCCTATTTGGGGCATTTTGTTATAGCAACTTGAGGGGACTAATACACCTAGCATGATTTTTTTTTTCTTTCTTTTTTTTTTGGGGGGGGGGCGCGGGGGATAGAGTCTCACTCTGTTGCCCAGGCTGGAGTGGCACAATCTTGGCTCACTGCAACCTCCATCTCCTGGGTTCAGGTGATTCTCTTGTCTCAGCCTTCCTGGGTTCAGGCGATTCTCCTGCCTCAGGCTCCCAAGTAGCTGGGACTACAGGCACATGCCACCATGCCAGCTAATTTTTGTGTGTTTTTTTTTTTTTTTTTTTTTTTTTTTTTTTAGTAGAGACAGGGTTTCACTATGTTGGCCAGGCTGGTCTCGAACTCCTGACCTCAGGTGACCTGCTCAACTTGGCCTCTCAAAGAGCCGGGATTACAGGTGTGAGCCGCCGTGCCCAGCCTGATTTTTCTTTATATGGGCATCTGACACTGTACACATTTATAGTGGACCCTCGCTATTTGCAAATATCATATTTGTACATTTATCTGCTTGTCAAAACTTCTTTGTAACCCCCAAGTCAAGAATCTCAGCACACACAGGGCTGCAAAATATCAAGTTGCCCAACACACATTCCCAGCTGAGGTTGAATAAGGCGACACTCTGCCCTCTTTTTTTTGGCTCTCGTACCATAAACACGCATCCTTTTTTTGGTGTATCCAGTCCCACACTTTTCACATTTTTGTGCTTTCTGTTGGTGACTCATTGTTCAAAATGGCCGTACGCGTAGAGCTGAAGTGCGGTCTAGTGACCTTAAAGTGCAAGAAGCTGTGATGTGCCTTTGGAGAAAAGATAAAATACATTTGTGACATAAACTTCCTCCAGGTTCCAGTTATAGTGCTGTTGACATGACTTCGATGTGAACGAATCAACAATATAAATGAAATAAGGTCTATCTTTAGGGCTGGGCATGGTGGCTCACGTCTGTATTCCCAGCACTTTGAGAGGCCAAGGCCAGAGGATCACTCAAGCCATGGAGTTCCAGATCAGCCTGGGCAACATAGTGAGATCCCATCACTACAAAAAATTAAAAAAATTAGCTAGGCATGGTGGTGCACCTATAATCTTAGCTACTTGGGAGGCTGAGGTGGGAGGATCACTTGAGCCTGGGAGGTCAAGGCTGCAGTGAGCCATGATCGTGCCACTGCACTCCAGCCTGGGTGACAGAGTGAGTCCATCTCAAAAGTACATTAAGAAGTGTTTTTAAACAGCAATACACGTAAACTAAGGTGATGTATTGACCAAAATGTGGTGATCAGAGGCCCTTAGAAACCTAACCCTGTGTGCCTGGGGGAAACGGCTCAGTATTCACTAATTCTCCGAGTGTATGCAGAGATGATAGCACCTTAACGGAAATAAGAATTGGCTGGATCTGGCTTCGCTGTTTACCACCTGCCTTCCCCACTAACAAGTCAGCTTACCGGCTTAGCAGGGACTCCTGTCTGCCTTGTTCATGTTGAACTCCCTGAGTCTAGAACGGGGCCTGGTACTCAGCAGGTGCTCCACAAATGCACACGGAAGAAGGCCTCACAACCCCAGATCCAAACACTGC
This sequence comes from Macaca nemestrina, assembly GCF_043159975.1. Taxonomy (NCBI): domain Eukaryota; kingdom Metazoa; phylum Chordata; class Mammalia; order Primates; family Cercopithecidae; genus Macaca; species Macaca nemestrina. Next base: position 57,926,809 of record NC_092144.1, on the reverse strand, counting down.
CCCACCCTCAAACACCCAAAAGCAATGGGCCAAGGCGGCGTGAGTACAGTTTTAAAAAAAGGATCGGTTTTTAATTTACAAGAGTTCTAAATGTACAGAATTCTCCTTTTAAAAAATCGTTATACACAATAAATACAGTACAAAAAAATTTATCTTACAGTACTAGTTTTGTCTCCGAGATTTCAAAATCTGGCGCGGGCGGCTGGAGGCAGGAAGAACAGAGGGAAGACTAGCTGGGGAGGGGGTCGGGGGAGAGGAAGACCCTAGTTTCTTGTTTTGCTCAGATTTCAAAGTCGAGGGGTGAGGGCGTTCGAAATCTCTCACTCACTTGCGCACACACACAGACACGGGTCACGGAGCTGGACGTGTGCATGTCACACGGGTGCCTGCGGGCACAGCGCGCTGGGAAGCTGGCTCCCCCAGCCCCTCTCTGGTTTTGACTGACAGCCTGTTGGGGGCGGTGGGGAGAGGCTGAGACTGTCTAGAAGGACCCTGCCAGCTCCCAGCACCCTCCACCATCTGAGAAGCCACACGGACAAGACAGGCACCCGGAGCGTTGGCATCAACCTGGTGGCCCCATCCCTGGCGAACACACGCGCGTGTCCCACGGACAGAGGAGCAGAGTGTGCCAGGAAGTGGGAAGAAACAGGAACTGACACACCACTTCACCCCTCCTTTGGCAGGGGAGGCGTTTTACACCACAGCCCCCTCCCCTAAATCCACGCCCACCCCCCAGCAACCCAGCTGAAGCAGGCAGCAGGGAAGGAGGCCTTTGTGACTCAAATAACTTAGGCAAGAAAAACTGTCAGGGGATCCCCGGCTCGAGTCCCCAGGAGGCTGAGGGCGGACACCCGGCTGGCGTCTGCGGGAGGAGGGGACGGGGAAGGGGAGGTGGCCCGGTGTTATCTGGTCAACGTCCTGGCGCCGAGGCCGCCGTTGTGACTGGAGGGCGGGTAGGCCTCGGGCCTGTGCAGGGGCGGCGGGGAGGCGGGCGTGCCGGCCGGGGCAGCGTGGGGGTACGGGGGCGCGGGCGTCCGGCCGGGGGCCTGCTGCAGGTTCAGGATACTGTCGATGGCGCTCTGCAGGTGCTCGGTGAGCGTGTCATCCTGCGGGCTGTCGCTGGAGAAGCTGGCCTGGTCCACATCGGGCGACTCTGACTTGCGCCGCTTGGCAGGGGGCAGCGCGGGCGCCTCCCAGTCGGGGTCCCCAGTGCCTTGGGCGGCGCTGGCTGCGGGCTCTGGTGGGGCGCCCTTCAGCATACGCTGGTACAACTCATCTTCCACGGCCGCCAGCTCGCGGATGAGCCCGCTGGTGGCCTCGTCCACTTTGGCGGGCAGCGGCGCCGGGCTGCCTCCTCGTGCCCTGCCTGCGGGCGTCCCCTCTGGCGCGCCAGGGCCCCCCACGTTCTCGCGGTAGGTCTTGCGCAGTGGCAGGCGCGGGCAATGCGGGGCGGTGCCCAGGGGCTTGCGCTCGGGGGCGGCAGGCGGCGGGTGGTCCACCGTGCCATTCATCTGGCCCGTGGGTGGCGGTGGCGGCGGCGGCCTTGGCGGGGGCTCAGCCACCTTGAGGGCGGCGGGGGGAGGCGGGGGCTGGTGCACGGGGTCCAGGGCCGTGTTGTGCACGACCTTGCTGAGACCGGCTTCCTGCTTGATTTTAAGCTTGAGCCCAATGCGGCTCCGGGCCTCGTACGTCTTGATAGGCGGGCGGTTGCGCGAGGGCATGGGGCCATCCTCATCGGCGTCCAAGGAGGAGGCGGCAGAGGAGGAGGAGGAGGAGGAGGAGGACAGGGAGGAGGACGCCCGGGCCCAGGTGACCGAAGGGGAGCCGCCTGCCCCGCCATGCCGGATCACAAGCTTGGTGGGCAGGTGTGGAGGGGGCTGGGCGGAGGCCCCGGGAGCTGAAGACGACGGGGGGCCGTGGCCGGGGAGCCGATGACCCTCAGAAGAGGCTGCAACGGGGAGGCCGAGTGAGCGGGAGGAAGACACGTACTCGTCTGCAGAATCGGGGCAAAGAAAACCCACGGGGTTAGGTTGAGGCCCCCGCGACTGAGCTGGGAGGAGCTGTGTGCAAAGCACCTACCCCCTGCCAGGCACCAGACCGCACCCTGGACCCTCCAATCCTCAGGACAGGCTGGGTGAGACCCTCTTCAGCAAGGCCCAAATTCCCCCAACTCCAAACCACTGTGTCTGGCACAGCAGCCACGAGCCACGTGGGGCTCATTCAGACTTAACTGAATTAAGAGACTATAAAACAAGGCTCATGCCTGTAATCCCAGCATTTGGGAGGCCAATGCAGAGGGATCGCTTGAGCCCAGGAGTTTGAGACCTTCCTGGGCACAGTAGTGAGACCCCTGTCTCTACAAACAAATAAATAAATAAAATATAAAAGTTCTATTGGACAGCATTGCTCTAATTATATACATAACTTTTTAAAAATGGGGTTAAGAAGTATCTAATTTCAGCCGGGCGCGGTGGCTCACGCCTGTAATCCCAGCACTTTGGGAGGCCGAGGCAGGCGGATCACAAGGTCAGGAGATCGAGACCACAGTGAAACCTCGTCTCTACTAAAAATACAAAAACAATTAGCCTGGCGCGGTGGCGGGCGCCTGTAGTCCCAGCTTCTTGGGAGGCTGAGGCAGGAGAATGGCATGATCCCAGGAGGCGGAGCTTGCAGTGAGCCAAGATCGCGCCACTCACTCCAGCCTGTGGGACAGAGCGAGACTCCGTCTCAAAAAAAAAAAAAAAAAAAAAGAAGGATCTAATTTCAAAATCTGGTCTGAAATGACATGAGGTGTTTTTGTTGTTGTTATTGTTGTTGTTTTTGAGACAGAGTCTCATTCTGTTGCCCAGGCTGGAGTGCAGTGGCATGATCGCAGCTCACTGCAACCTCTGCCTCCTGGGTTCAAGTGATTCTCCTGCCTCAGCCTCCCAAGTAGCTGGGATTATAGGTGCCAGACACCATGCCCAGCTAATTTTTGTATTTTTAGTAGAGACAGGGTTTCACCACATTACCCAGGCTGGTCTCGCATTCCTGACCTCAGGTGATTCGCCAGCCTCAGCCTCCCAAAGTGCTGGGATTACAGGTGTGAGCCACCACACCCGGCTACATGAGGTTATTTATGGTCTTGATTTATCCCAAATACTCTGGATACCCATCGATGTCACTCCAGAAGTGTGTTTGATCATAGAGTGCCTCCCCAAACCCACTGGGGGTAAACCAGAAGACAGCATCTAGGTAGCTCATCGCCTTTCTAAAAGCAAGGATTCCAGAACATATCGGGCCCCAATGGTGTCAGATAAAGGACTGTAAACTGATCATCAAAACCCCCACTTTACAAAATGAGAACACGGAGACACAGAGAAGGTAAGTAACTTGCCCAAGGTCACACAGTCAGTAAGTGGCAGAGCCAGGATTTGAACCAAGACTCCAGCATCGAGCCCCTAACCACCGAACTATCCTTCCTCTCCTACCCTAGAGACTTCAGACTCGCTCCCGGCCCCTCCTTCACTATGGCCCCCCCTTTGCACCCATTTAAGTACCAATGACTACTTTTTCAAAATTCAGGTCCAGAGCTCGAGGTGAAAAGCCTGGGCCTGGAAGCAGAAAGCAGGGACCATGTTTTTTTAATGGAAGCTCTGGAGTTGGAATGCAGGTGAGGGCTAAGGGAATATTCTAAAAACTCTGGCAGCTGGGAACTGCCTGTACCGTTTCCTGCAGACAGGAGACTAGAGTGAGGCCAGCGAGCCGCCTAAGGTGCAACACTTAAGGAGGCACTCACTCTCAGAGTCCCCAAAGGACTGGCACCCAAGAGTGGGCGCTACCTTATATACTTTGCAACCTAGGAGCCTGCTCTCCCGTTTTCTGTCCCATGGGGGTGGCAGAATATTCCCCCCATCCTAGGGTGTGGGGGTTCGTGAAAGGGACACACAGGGATGGAGGAAGATGGATGTGGGCTCTCTGGTCTGGGAGGCGGCAGGTCAAGGGAGGCCCAGCCGCAGTAGGAAGGCGGGGCTGGGGCGCCTCCTAGTGGTGGAGTGAGGTAGGGCCATACACCCACTCCCCACCCGGAATCTAACTCTTCCGCCCAGGTGGGGTGGGGGCACCTCTCCCTCCCCTCCCCTCTCACTACCCTCTCTCACCTGGCTTCTCCTTGGCCAGCTGTTTATCCAAGGCAAGGGTGGTCTTCTCCTCCTGAATGAACATTCGGTCGATCATTACCATCTCCGCTGAGGGGCTCACCCTCTGGGGTAGAGGGGAAGAGAAGACGTGCGAGTGAACCAGCAAGAAGGGGGGAGGGGCGCGAGCGATGGGGACGATGCGCACAGGGTCCAAACTGTCCTCCTTGCGATCGGAGCTCACGCCTCCCTCCCAACCTCCCTCCCGGGGCTAGAAGGGGTGGAAGGCTCCACCTTGCCCAGAGCGGGCGAGGGAAAGAGGCAGCGTCCCAGCGGGGAAGAGCCCAGAAACGAGGAAGGCAACTCTGACCCTACCCGGGACTCCTCTAGGAGCAGGAGCCGGTATTTATTGAGCATGGCCTGGGTGCGTTTCAGCAGCTGCGTGGAGACCGTCTCAAACTCCTCATCCACTGCAAGGAAGGGAAGAGAGGCAAGGGCGGAGATGTTGGGGGCGGCCGCAGCCGCGCAGGAAGGACGGCGGGGCGGGGCAGCACAGCGCACCGTGCACCTACAACTCTACGCTGGCGGCGCCCCGCCCCACCGGCTGGGGTCCCCCGGGACATACAAGGCTGTGTCCTGGGGAGGCCTCACCTTTGTGGTAGTCATTGGGGGAGGGGAGGGCGCCCTGGTAGACATGGTAGGGCAGAAGGCGATGCAGGGCGTCCTCGAAGGAGGGGAAGGCCGTCTTGTAGTCGGGGTGCAGGACGGAGCCCTGGTGTTTGTGCAAATGCTCCAGGAAACTGCGGGTGGAGAGGGGAGAGACCACACACGGCGGAGGGTCGGGGTGGGGGGGCAGATGAGGGCCAGGGGAAGTCCCTGAACCCTCAGCCCCAGACCGCAACTGAACACAACAGAGGGAAGGGGAATACTTGGGCAGCGGTGTTCGCAAGTGCTGAACGTGCTTGTTGCATCTCACTGAGTCCCTGGGGCCGACCAAAGCAGTACTATCGCTATTCCCATTTTACAGAAGGGGAAGATGAGGTGGAGAAAGTGAAGTGAAGTCACTCCTTCCCAAAGCACATAAAGGAGGAAGAGCAGAGCGGGAGAGGCCAGAGCCTGGAAGCTGCTATTCTGCCTCCTGCCACCTGGGGCCAGTGTGGCTCCACCCTGGTTCTTCCTAAGTGCAGCCTTCGGGGAGGGAAGGAGGGAGACTGGATCCTGTCTTCTCACGGGCCGCTTTTGTAGCCCATGTTACAGCGGGTTATGTCTATTGGCTGTGTGACTGTCTCTCCCACCAGGCAGGCCCAACTCCACCCTTGGCTAAAAACCAGCAGCCTCTCTGTACTCTGGGGGCAGGGACTTTGTCACTTACTCCTGTGTTCCCAACATGGGGCTCAGGCCTGGGCACTGAGTGGGGACTTAATCTACACTCCTAGGCCAGGCAGAGGCTCACGCCTTCAATCCCAGCGTTTTGCCGGGCCAAGGCAGAAGGACTGAGCCCAGGAGTTCAAGACCAGCCTGGGCAACACAGCAAGACCCTGTCTCTACAAAAATTATTTAAAAATTAGCCAAGTGTGGTGGCACGTGCCTGTAGTCCCAGCTACTCAGGAGACTAAGATGGGAGGATCGCTTGAGCCCAGGAGTTTCAGACCAACCTAGGCCAGGCATGGTGGCTCACACCTGTACTCCCAGCACTTTGGGAGGCCGAGATGGGCAGATCACTTGAGGTCAGAAGTTCAAGACCAGCCTGGCCAACATAATGAAAACCCATCTCTACTAAAAATACAAAAAATAGGCACATGTAATCACAGCTACTCAGGAGACTGAGGCAGGAGAATCACTTGAACCCAGGAGGCAGAGGTTGCAGTGAGCCGAGATTGCACCACCGTACTCCAGCCTGGGTGATAGAATGAGACTTGGTCTCCAAAAACAAAACAAAACAAAAACAAAACCAACCAGACTGGGCAACATAGTAAGACCTTGTCTCCACAATATATGTAAAAATATATATATGTTTTTTGGTGGGAGGACGGAGTCTCGCTGTCACCCAGGCTGGAGTGCAATGGCGCGATCTCAGCTCACTGCAACCTCCACCCCCCAGCCTTACATGTTTTTAAAAAACACTCATGGTGGGCTGGGCATGGTGGCTCATGCCTGTAATCCCAGCACCTTGGGAGACCGAGGCAGGCAGATCACTTGAGGCCAGGAGTTCAAGACCAGCCTGGCCAACATGGTGAAACCCCATCTCTACTAAAAATACAAAAATTAGCTGGGCATGGTGGTGGGTGCCTGTGGTCACAGCTACTTGGGAGGCTGGGGCAGGAGAATCACATGAACCTGGGAAGCGGAGGTTGCAGTGAGCCAACATTGCTATTGCACTCTAGCCTAGGTGACAGAGTGAGACTCTGGCTCAAAGAAACCCCCCTAAAACAAAACAAAAAACCCTGGTGGTGGAAGGAAGGCAGGAGAGGGCAGACAGCCATCCAGCATTTACCCATCCATCCACCCAGACTCCCATCCATCCATCTCCAAACACCCCCCATCACCCTCCCAACAGCCATGTCCACCCACTCACTTCCCCCACCCAGTAGGGCTCAGCACTGACGTTGCCCCGCTGTGTGGGAGATGCAGAGGGCACAGCAACAACCAGGACGGACCAAACTGCTGCCCTCTTGAGCCCCAGCCTGGCGGAGTCACAGCCCACCCTCCCTCCACCACCCTCTGGTCACCCCCATTACCACCCCATTTTCCAGAAGGGGAAACTGAGGGTCTATGAGGGAACTACATTGCTAGCAAGAGGTGGAGCTGGGCTTGGCAACTGGGCCCCCAACCCCGCTTCTGGAGGGTGGCCCCGTGCTCCCCAGGTCTCTGGAAAGTACCGGGCAGGGGTGGGGTGTGGACTCACCAGGCTTCCTTGCTGGGCTGAAGTGTTGGGGGCTTCTTCAGGCCACTCAGCTTGCTCTCGTACTGGGAGAAGAAAGGTGAGTGAGAGGCCTTTGCCTCCAGAAGCCCTCCCTCCCCTGACCTGCTTCCCCTTCGCGCCCTGACCCGCTTCCCCTGCAGCCTGGGATAAAGACGGGGCAGGGGACCGCTGTCTCACCCGGGTGGGGGCCTGGCCCCAGCCGCAGGATCCCCTGCCCATCACAATAAACCCCAGGGGGAGACCTGGGCTGGGTTGGAGAATGGACGGAGAGGGTGAAAGGCAGGCTGGAGCCCTGGGCGTCCTCCACCTGGGTCCCCTCCGTCCCCTCGCCCAGGGCCGCCTGTGTGTGACCTCCCTCCTCTGCTGGATGCCTGCTTCCCACGTCACCGCCCAGCACCCGGCACCCCTGCCTCGCACAGCCTCTCTCCCCATGCGGCTCCAGTCGTTTTGCCCCCCCACCTCCCTTCCTTGCTTCCCCTCTTGTCCTCAGTGTCTGGCCTTTGTTCCGGCATCTCCGTCTCTGAGCCTCTCCCGGCCTCTTGGGTCCTGGTCCTCCCATCTGCTCCTCTCCTTGTCTTCCATCTCCCTGACGTCTTACAGGTGGCCTCGGCCTCAGCTGTCCCTGCCCTCTCACCCTTCCATTCTTGGTCCCTGATCCGCTCTGTCTCAGGTCTGTCTCGTCTCAACCCGCCTTTCCTATCCTGAGTCTTAGCCCTGTCCTCCCCATCCTGTGTCCATGTCACTTGCTCTTGCCCCAGTGACAGTCCCTCACGCTGTTGCCAGTCGTCTTGGTGCCGTCTCTGTCCCACCGTTTCCGTGTTTCTCCTCATCTCTGGCTGCCTGTCTGGGTGTCATTCTGCCCTTCCTGTCCCTGCACGGCTGTTCGTGGTGTCTCAGCTGCCTGATGGTCCCAGCTTCATCCTGTCCCCGTCTTCCCGTGTCTCCCTGCCCCTGCCAGCCCCGGTTCCCAGTTCCCAAAGACTCCTGGTCCTGTCCTGACCCCTGCTCTGACGGCCCCTTACCTGCAGCCCAGAGGTCTTCCCTGGCCCAGAGGAAGCGGCCTTGGCCACATTCAGGGTCGGGAGGTTGCTGGCAAAAGCCTTGTTCTCGGCCGGAAGCAGAGGAGGGAGGCCTGGGGGTGGGCGGGGTGGGGAGACAGGGCCTGCGGTCACTGCATGAAGGCCCCTTCCTCAAACGGTAGCCCCACCCTGTACCCCACCCCTCTCCTCCTGGCCCTCTGGCCCTTCAAATCTGGGGCCAGCCCTGCCACCTCCAGCCTTCCTAGGTCCCTTGAGTTCTGGCTGATGCCCTGTGCTGAGTCCCACAGCCCTGCCCCAGACCCTCGTCCCTGCTCTCAGCCCTGCTCGCCCATCTTCAGGCCCCGTCTCCCTGGGCACGTGGGCGACCTCTCCCCTACCTGTGGTAGCCATGGGCGCCGGGGCGGGGGCGTGGCTGGGGGCGGTGGGGGTCCCGGATGGGGCCTGCCCACTGACCAGCACAGAAGCAGTGGGGCTGGTGAGGGGCCCCAGGCTGGTGGCAGTCTGCGGGGCAGCAGGGCCCCCCGCAGTCTTGTTCTGTAGAATGATTCCGGACGGCACCTGAGGAGGGGACAGGTGGATGAGGGGTGGGGAACACAGGCTAGGAGAGGGGGTGTCCAGACGCAGCAGGGCTGGGGAGGAACACAGATCCGTAAGGCGGAGGGGCTCCCATCAGACTGAGGGGATGGGATGGGATGGGGCTGATGGGGCGGGCGGTCCCTGCCTCCCGTTACCTGGTGAAATCTCTCGAGAAGAGCCTTCGGCTGGGGCAGCGCTGGGAAGGGGGTGGTCACCATCTGGAAGGTCCGAGGAGGCGGTGGGGGGGGTGCTGCCGGCTCGGGGACCAGGTGGAGGGTTGGAGGGGGCGTGGGGGACTTGTGGGGCCCCTGGCCAGGTGGGAACTGGAGCTGGAAGTCGGATGGCGTAGGGGCTGGCAACCTGGAGGACGTCTCGGAGGAGGAGGCCACAGCGGAGGAGGTGGAGGATGGAGGGAGGTGGGGGGCTGGGGGCAGCGGTCCCTCAGGCGGCTGGGATGGGGGACGGAGAGGCGGCTGGGGCGGGCCTGGGGCAGTAGGGGCCGGGTTGCTGGCAGGTGGGGGAACGCCCAGCTGGTTTTGGATGACAAAGATGCCAGGCAGAGTTGGGGGGGCCTGGGGTGGGGGACAAGGGTGCAGGGCTGGCTCTGAGGGAGGGCGGGACACACTCTGGGGCCGGGAGGGTGGGCGGGAAGGGGGCCGGGCGGGGTGTGGGGAGGGCAGGTGGGGGCTGTCCCCCAGAGGGGCCTGGTGAGGTAGTGACGGGGACGAAGAGGGGCCTGGGCCCTTCAGCGGAGCCGCTGCCGGGATCTGGGCAGGGGAGGGAGGGAGAGGGGAGGGGCGGGGGTCAGAACCAACCGTAGCTCCCATTGCCCCAAGACACTGGGGTCCCCAGCCATCCCCGCCAGAAGCCCCCTTCCTAGCCCACCCCCATCCTAAGAGGGGAGCCCGCCACAGCTGCCCGTCCCTCCCTCGTCTCTCATTCCCCATGGCGCCCCCTCCACCTGCCCCTGACCTCTGTCCCCAGCTCCTCCACATTTCTCTGGCCTCCAATTTCAGCCCCCCTTCTGCCCCATTCCCCCAGCCCCTCGCAGTTCCCCGGACAAAGGCGAGCCCTGCAGGGTTGGGGTGGCAGCAGCGGAGGAAGCAGAGGCAGTGGTGGCGGCGGCAGCAGGGGCACCACACCTGCTGCCCAGCAGGAGGCAGGAGGGCCGGGCGGCGAGCACAGCAGCGGGGAAGGAGGGCGGGCAGGGCAGCGTCCCAGCCGCCAGCCCCCACCAGCCCATCCAGCCAAGTCAAGGCAAAGAGACGCCAGCATGATGCTGTGTACCGTGGCTAGGGGCTGATGGCCATGGCACGGGGGCTGCCGAGGATACGGATGGCCACACAGGGACAGGCCTGGGTTCACAGCCACATGTGGACCTCTGGATGCGGGCATGGGAAGGCCCAGACCCCCTTCTAAGTGTCCTGGGCACCTGCCTCTGTGTGCCTGTGTGGCCATGGCTGCAGGCCTACCTGGGCGCCACGTGAGCTTGCAGGTGCAAGCGTGCGTGTGTGTGCACAACATACCAGACTGTGATGAAGCCTGTGTCTGCAAGCACACGTGATCTGGTGCTAGTTCTGTCACGCGCACACAGCCACCTCGCCTAAAGCATGTCTCAGACAGAGCACCTTGCCCCTGTGGACCCTCCTCCCAAAGAATCCCAGAGCAGCCACTGTGTAATCAGTGGGCACCAGCTGTGTACCCAATGCTGGGCTGGCACCGTGACGCTTGCTGTCACAGAATCTGCATCCTAGTAACAGCTCATGCTGATCTAACACGAATGGCCGGCCTCCTGCATCCATTTGTGCAATCTCTCCCTAGCCCTGAGAGCAGTGGTAACACTGGACCCATTTCACAGATAAGAAACTGAGGCCAAGGCGCCAAAACTGGTCCAGACTCTCCAGGCTGGGGAAGGTGGAACTGAGGCCTTTACACTGCTCAGTGACTTCTGAGCCATTTCTCAAAGCTGGCTGAGTTCAGGTTTAGATGGCTCAGGAGTTCTGCCCGAGGACAGCCAGTGCCACCACACTCCAGAGCCAGGCCTCTCGGCATGACATCAGATTCACCACCAGCTTTGGCCTCTAAGTCCTAGAGCCCTTCCAGCATCCCTTCCAAGCTGGGCCCTGAGTAACTTCTGACAGTTAAAGAACCAAACCAAACCAATCAATCAATCAATCAATCAGTCATCAATCTAGACACCCGAAAGCTTTGCCACTTCTAAGAAGAGATAAGAGGCGCAGTCCTTGGCGCTGTGTACGGCTGGTGGGGCTGCCCCCTGGAAGGCAGCTTGGTCTGGGGACTTTGAAAGGGTCACGACTTTGACCTGGAAATTCCCCCTCCAGAAATCTGTGATAAAGAATATTCGGCTGGGCACGGTGGCTCATGCCTGTAATCCCAGCCCTTTGGGAGGCTGAAGCAGGCAGATAACCTAAGGTCAGGAGTTCGAGACAAGCCTGGTCAATATGATGAAATCCCGTCTCTACTAAAAATACAAAAAAAAATTAGCCGCCATAGTGGCATGCACCTGTAATCCCAGTTACTTGGGAGGCTGAGGCTGGAGAATCGCTTGAACCCAGGAGGCGGAGGTTGCAGTGAACCAAGATTGCACCCCTGCACTCGAGCCTGGGCAACAAGAGTGAAACTCTGTCTCAAAAACAAACGACAAAAAAGAATATTCAAGTACTTGCTCATGGGGATACCCACTGTGGGAGTATTTACAATAGAGGAGAAAGAGAAATGACTCAAATGGCCAATGGCAGGTACATCGCTGAGTCGGAGAAAAAAGAACTTGCCCACTCAACAGGTTCCAAGGGCTCAGGGAGGTGGCCCACACGCAGCGGCACTCTGATGCTACATGAAATAGGAGAATAATACAACATTACAGGATCCCTGGGCGCCTGGTGAAGTTGGATTATGGACAGTGGATTTGACAACAGTATCATGTCAATGCTGTCTGCTTTATTTCTTTGCAGTATGATGGTTAAGAAAGAGAATGTCGTTGTTCTCAAAGGTTGAAATATTATACTAAAATATTAAGGGGTAGGCTGGCCGTGGTGGCTCACGCCTGTAATCTCAGCACTTTGGGAGGCCAAGGCAGGTGGATCACTTGAGCCCAGTAGTTCAAGACCAGCCTGGTCAACATGGTGAAACCCCATCTATACTAAAAACACAAAAATTAGCAGGGCATGGTGGTGTGCGCCTGTACTCCCAGCTACTCAGGAGGCTGAGGCAAGAGAATAACTTGAACCCGGGAGGTAGAGGCTACAGTGAGCCGAGACTGCACCACTGCACTCCAGACTGGGCAACAGAGTGGGACTCAGGCTCAAAAATAAATACATACATACATACATACATAAAATAAAATATTAAGGGGCGAAGGGGTATAATGGTTGCAACTTACTCTCAACTGATTCAGAAAAAAATGTACACAGAATGAGAATGCTAAGGTCAAGGCAAATGCAGCAAAAGGCTGACAATGGGTAGATGTGGGAGGCAGCCACCACCAATCCCCACCTCCTTGTGTTGAGTCCCCTCCCACTGCTGGTCTTTGTGGCCAATAGAATTTGGCAGAAGTGATTATATGACACTTCCAAGATTAGTTATAAAAAGCCTGCAGCTCCCATCCTGAGCATTCTCAGTCTGTTTCTATTGGGTCACTCACTTTGCAGGAAGCCAGCCGCTGTGTGTCATGTGCTGCCCCTTGGAGAGGCCCACTGAGGGAACAATTGAGGCCTCCTGCTAATAGCCACACAAGTGAGCATGGGAGCAGGTTCTCCAGATCAGTGGGACCTTCAGATGACTACCGCCCAACTGACATCATGACTACCTCATGGGAGATACAGAGCTAGAACCTCCTAGCTAAGCTGCTTTCAGATTCCTGAAGCTTAGAAACTGTGTGAGACATGTGAATGCTTGCTGTTTGAAGCTGGTAAGTTTTGAGGGTAATTTACTGCATAGCAATAGATAACTAACACATCTAGTTGAGGAGTAAAGAACTACTATGAGCCCTCTGTACTAGTCCTGAAACTTTTTATGTGTTTGAAGTCATTTAAACATAAAAAGCTTAAAGATACCAAAAACTTAAAAAGTTTTAATTTCATTCTCATCAAAAGTGCACACGCACACAACCCACAAATTAAGTCACATGCCAAATGACTTACTGGGGAAAATACTTGTAACTCCTAGCACAAAGTTCATCTCTCTCATATATAAAGAGCCTCTGGAAATCACTAAGAATTACAACTGGTGAGAAAAAGGGGCAAAGGATATGATCAGACAGTGCACAGAAAAGGAAAGACAAAAGGCTTGAGTATTTCCAGTATTACCACTTGTAATAAGAAAAATGCACAGCAAAACGCACCCCAGGGCACTATTTTTCGCCCTAGGGTACCATTTATCACCCATTGCATTAGACTAAAGCCTATGTCTAGTAAAGACGCTTGCATATACTACCCTTGGGGGTCTAAACTGGCACAATTTGCTACAACTCCAGAGGAATGCAATTCAGCAGTAGCTATCCATGTTATAAATACACATTTGCTTTGGTCCAGCAAACAGGCTTCGAGGAAGTAAACAGACCTGCACAAATGGGAAATAACAGGTGAACAAGTAGGCCAGGCATTGTGATCACGCCTGTAATCCCAACGCTTTGGGAGGCTGAGGCGGGCAGATGACCTGAGGTCAGGAGTTCGAGACCAACCTGGCCAACATGGTGAAACCCCGTCTCTACTAAAAATACAAAAATTAGCTGAGCATGGTGGCATGCGCCTGTAGTCCCAGCTACTAGGGAGGCTGAGGCAGGAGAATTGCTTGAACCTGGGAGGCGGAGGTTGCAGCGAGCCAATATCATGCCATTGCACTCCAGCCTGGGCAAAAAGAGCGAAACCGTCTCAAAAACAAAAGCAAAAACAAAAACAAAAACAAAACAAGTGAACAAGTTGTTTCCTGCAGCTTCGTGTAGAATGCCAAAATCTGGATGTGGCCTAATATGCATCAATATGGCATTTCCTGGGGAAATAAACTGTACAAAGGAATACTTCAAGACTCTAACAGAAAACAAGCAAACTCTGTTGCTGTCACAGTAAGTACATAATGAGCTCCCCTTTGGGTACAAATGGGAGAGAAACATAAACCATATTTGCACTAGGTTGTATACACACAAAGAACTGGAAAGGGATACAAAAATTAGGCCAGGAGGCCAGGTGTGGTGGCTCACGCCTATAATCCCAGTACTTTGGGAGGTCAGGTGGACGGATCACCTCAGGTCAGGAGTTCAAGACCAGCCTGGCCAACACAGTGAGACCCTGTCTCTACTAAAAATACAGAAATTAGCTGGGCGGGGTGGTGGGTGCCTGTAATCCCAGATACTCCAGAGGCTAAGGCAGGGAGAACTGCTTGAACTCAGGAGGTGGGGGTTGCAGTGAGCTGAGATCCCGCCACTGTACTCCACCCAGGGCAACAGAGTAAGACTCCCTCTCAAAAAAAAAAACCAAAACAAAACAAATTAGGCCAGGCTCAGTGGCTCATGCCTCTAAACCCAGCACTCTGGGAGGCTAAGGCAGGAGGACTGCTTGAGCCCAGGAGTTCAAGACCAGCCTGGGCAACAGAGCAAGACTTTGTCTCTAAAAAAAAAGAAAAAAAGAAAAAAATTTTGATGATTGTACCATGTGAATAAAATGCCTTATTTAAAAAATGTTTTAAATAAAATTGGGGTCGGGGGGATTAAACAGAAACTCTATACCAAAATGTTACAATATTTATCTTAGAAAAAACAAAGTTAGGCCTGGCATAGTGGCTCACGTCTGTAATCCCAGCACTTTGGGAGGCCAAGCCAGGTGGATCACTTGAGGTGAGGAGTTCAAAACCAGCCTGGCCAACATGGTGAAACCTCGTATCTCTAAAAACAGAAAAATTAGCCAGGCATGGTGGAATGTGCCTGTAATCCAAGTTACTTGGGAGGCTGAGGCAGGAGAATTGCTTCAGTCCGAGACAGAGGTTGCAGTAAGCCGAGATCATGCCACTGCACTCCAGCCTGGGCGACAGAGAGAGAAGCTGTCTCAAAAACAAAAAATAAAACAAAACAAAGGAAAAAAAATTTTTTTTTTTTTGAGATGGAGTCTCCCTCTGTCACCCAGGTTGGAATGCAGTAGAGCAATCTCAGCTCGCTACAACCTCTGCTTCTCAAGTTCAAGCAATTCTCCTGCCTCAGCCTTCCGAGTAGCTGGGATTACAGGCGCACACCATCACGCCCAGCTGATTTTTGTATTTTTAGTAGAGATAGGGTTTCACCATGTTGGTCAGGATGGTCTCAATCTCTTGACCTCGTGATCCGTCCAACTTGGCCTCCCAAAGTGCTGGGATTACAGGTGTGAGCCACTGTGCCCGGCCAGAAAAATTTTTTTTTTACTAACTGCTTCCACACAGTGGTATTATGTGTGACTTATTTTTCTTCTTTGTTCTTTTCTGTATTTTCTACATTCCCTAAATGAGTTTAAAATTATTATTATTATTTGGTCTTCAACTGCTGGCCTCAAGTGATCCCCCCATGTTAGCCTCCCAAAGCAAAAAAACTACCATATGAGTGGATTGTTCACCAAGAGATTCCCTCCTTCTTCTCCTTCCCTTTCTTTCTTTCTTCACAAATGAAGTTTCGCTATGTTGCCCAGGCTGGCCTCAAACTCCTGGGCTCAAGTGATTCTCCTGCCTCAGCCTCCCTCCTGAGTAGCTGGGACTACAGGCATGAGCCACCGCACCCAGCTTCCAAGAGATTTCGAGAACCCCATGTGGAGGCGGCAAGATGCTCAGCTTCACACATAGAGAAAAGCACAGGGGGTGTGTCACTTTCTAGCCTGGCAAAGAGCAGGCCAGCTGCTAATCTCGTGTGTCGGCAAAGCTGCAGGACCAAGCGAAGCCATCACTGGCATGAACTTTTTCAAAAAGGTTTAGCACTTTCCATAAAATGGCTGGAAAGCTTATCCTTTGCATCTAGCAATTCTATTTCTAGAAATTTACCCTACAAGTACTTTCATACCTGTGTGCAAAGCATGGATGCAAGAATTTTTTTTTTTTTTTTTTGAGGCAGAGTCTCACTCTGCCACCCAGGCTAGAGTGCAGTGGCATGATCTCAGCTCACCACAACCCCCGCTACGCTCACTACAACCTCCGCCTCCCAGGTTCAAGCGATTCTCCTGCCTCAGCGTCCCAAGTAGCTGGGATTACAGTGCCCACCTTCATGCCTCACTCATTTTTGTATTTTTAGTAGAGATGGGGTTTCACCATGTTGGCCAGGCTGGTCTCGCACTCCTGACCTCAGGTGATTGCCCGACTTGGCCTCCCAAAGTGCTGGGATTACAGGTGTGAGCCACCATGCCAAGAATATCTTATAGGAGTTTCGTTTGTTAACAATGACAAATAAACCACCTGAAGTATTCCTGAAGGACTGAATAAAGAAATCATGGTATGTCCATATCACAAAACACAATAAAGACATCAAAAGAAAGAGGCAAACTATAGCCCACAAGCTAAGAATAGTTTTCACTTTTTTTTTTTTTTTTTTTGAGACGGAGTCTCGCTCTGTCGCCCAGGCTGGAATGCAGTGGCCAGATCTCAGCTCACTGCAAGCTCCGCCTCCCGGGTTTACACCATTCTCCTGCCTCAGCCTCCCAAGTAGCTGGGACTACAGGCGCCCACCATCTCGCCCAGCTAGTTCTTTGTATTTTTTAGTAGAGACGGGGTTTCACTGTGTTAGCCAGGATGGTTTCCATCTCCTGACCTCGTGATCTGCCCGTCTCGGCCTCCCAAAGTGCTGGGATTACAGGCTTGAGCCACCGCGCCCGGCCCGTTTTTACATTTTTAAACAGTTGAAGAAAAAAAAAATCGTAAGAATACTATTTTGTGACTTGCAAAAATTACATGAAACTCTAATTTCAGTGTCCTTAAATAAAGTTTTATTGGAACACTCCCGTGCTCATTCATTTGCATATGGTCTGTGGCTGCTTTTGCGCTACAACAACAGAGACCATATGGCCCTCAAAAGCCTGAAACGTTTACTATTGCCTCTTTATAGAAAGCTGCCCAGAAAAATAAACAAATAAATGAATAAAAATCAAATTAAGCAAAAAGAAAGTTTGCCTGGCTTCTTTCCCTTCATAGCTCTTTCAACATGCCCAACTCTGTTCTAAAACATTTTAATGTTAATATACATCTATTAATTTACAGATATTAGTTTATTTAACCCTCACAGCTGTACGAAGTAGCCGCTGTTCCTATCATTCTCATTCTGCAGGCAAGGACACCGTGGTACAACAGAGAGGCAAGCAGCTTGCTGAAGGTCACAGGGCCTATAAGTGGCCAAGTCCTATTTCCTAACTCCCACATCACAGCAATCCTCCCAGATGGTGGTTTGTAAAAAAAAAACCCCAAAAATAAAAACACACCCCTACACATAGTAACCATTGATAATGGCTGAAGTCATCTTAGGGGGTTGTGACCAGCACTTAAAAAAAGAACAGTGGAGGCTGGGTGCGGTAGCTCATGCCTGTAATCTCAGCACTTTGGGAGGCCAAGGTGGGCAGATCACCTGAGGTCAGGAGTTCGAGACCATCCTAGGCAACATGGTGAAACCTCGTCTCAACTAAAACCACAAAAATCAGCTTGGCATGGTGGTGCACTCCTGTAATCCCAGCTACTCGGGAAGCTGAGGCAGGAGAATCACTTGAACCTGGGAGGTGGAGGTTGCAGTGAACCGGGATAGTGCCGCTGCACTCCAGCCTGGGCGACAGAGGGAGACTCCATGCCTCCCCGCTAACCCCAGAAAAAAACAGTGGAAACGGAATAGAAAATATTGATGTGTATCACACGTTGTAACTTCTGTTTCAGTGATATGTGTATATATACAAATATATATATGTAGGCGTGTCCTGAATGGTGACATAAAATGAAATTCTTGTGCCGGGCATAGTGGCTCACACCTGTAATCCCAGAACTTTGGGAGGCCGTGGTGGGCAGATCGCCTGAGGTCAGGAGTTCGAGACCAGCCTGGCCAACATGGAGAAACCCCGTCTCTACTAAAAATACAAATATTAGCTGGATGCGGTGGCACGTGCCTGCAGTCCCAGCTACTCGGGAGGCTGAGGCAGGAGAATCGCTTGAACCCGGGAGGTGAAGGTTGCAGTGAGCTGAGATCGCGCCACTGCACTCCAGCCTGGGTGACAGAGCAAAAAAATAAAAAAGTAATTCTTATCCTGGGTAGTGGGTCAAGGAAAAAAAAAAAAGATTTGAAAGCCAGTGCTCCAAGATATGTTGCTAAATAAGCAAAGCCAGATGCAGAACACAGTCTTTGCATTTCTGTTTGTGTTAACACAAAGGGAAAATGTGCGCACGGGCACACACACACACACACACACACACACACACACACACACAGAGGTTGCCAAATCCATCTGGGTCCAGAGATCAGAGTTCCGAATGCAGGGGTTGGAGTTCAGACAGTAAGAGAACCACTACTTTTACTAACAGTAAGAATCATCCAGATTGGGAACTGCTATTCCGTGCATTCCTGCATATACACAGGATACTGGTTCTCAATCTGGATGATTCTGTCCCCGCCAGGGGACACTTGGCCAATCACCCAGTCACACACCCACCCATGCCATCCATCCGTTCGTCCATTCAGCCATCCATCTGTCCATCCACTTGCCCATTCAACAAACATTCATCGACCACCTTCTGTCATGCTGGCACTGTTGCAGACACAGCTACTGTGGAGAGTCCTACCTTGTGCCTCCCCGCCTCTCTGTGTGACTAAGAGTCAGCTCGGGTGCACACCTGACTGTGCGCACTAAGCATCCTTCTCAAAGGTCATCCACGTGGCCAGGCACAGTGGCTTACCCCCGTAATCCCAGCCCTGTGAGAGGCCAAGGTGGGAAGATTACTGAGCCTAGGAGTTCGAAACCAGCCTAGGCAGCATAGTGAGACCCCATATCTCCCCCACAAAATAAAATACAAAAAAAAAAAAAAAATTAGCTGTGCGTGGTGGCACGCACCTGTAGTCCCAGCTACTTCAGGGTCTGAGGCGGGAGAATCACTTAAGCATGGGAGGCAGAGGTTGTAGGAGCCAATATTGCACCACCGTACTCCGGCCTGGGCGACAGAGCCAGACCCTGCTTCCAAAAAAATAAGTTCAGCTACAGCATAATTACTGCAACTGCTAACAGTAAGTGTCTGTTCACTAAGCACTGGCTCTGTGCAGTGCCATCATGTCAGGTCACTGGCCTTATTCCCATTTTAGATGCAAAAACCATGCCTCAGAGAGCTCCACTAAGCAGAGCTGGATTCACACCCAGGTCTGGCTTTCTCAAGACTTCAGGTGTCTCCAGCAGTAAGCCCCCAGGGTTTTAATCCAGGCCCTACCATTTGCGAGCTGGGCAACCTTGGGTAAGCTAATTAATCTCCCTTTGCCTCTGTTTCCTCACCTGCAAAATGAGATGCTGCCACCTGCCTGGTGGAGGTTGTGAGGTTTAAATGAGAGACTGCTAGGCCGGGTGCGGTGGCTCACACCTGTCATCCCAGCACTTTGGGAGGCTGAGGCGGGTGGATCACCTGAGGTCAGGAGTTTGAGACCAGCCTGGCCAACATGGCGAAACCCCATCTCTCTACTAAAAATACAAAAATTAGCCAGACTTGGTGGCGGGAGCCGGTAATCCTAGCAATTTGGGAGGCTGAGGCAGGTGGTTCACCTGAGATCAGGAGTTTGAGACCAGCTTGGCCAACATGGTGATACCCCATCTCTACTAAAAATATGAAAATTAGCCAAACGTGGTGGGTGGCACCTGTAATCCCAGCTACTCAGGAGGCTGAGGCAGGAGAATCACTTGAACCCAGGAGGTGGAGGTTGCGGCGAGCCGAGATCTTGCCACTGCACTCCAGCCTAGGCGACAGAGTGAGACTCTGTCTCAAAAAATATATAATAATAATAAAAGCAAACATTTATCAAGTGCTTACTTTGTGCTAACTCATTTACTCCACCTAAGTGCTCCCTCAGCCTACCTAAGCATCTGCTGATGGAATGAACAACTGGTTGCTAAAGGTTAAATGGTAAGTGGGAGAGCCTGCAAGTGAAATAATGGCTGTTCAAGGTCAAAGCCCATGCTGACTTCTGCCATCCTGACCTTGTCACTGTCACACTCTCCTCTTCCTACCTATCCACTGGTCCTTTTTGAATGAGTACCACATTCACTGCTCTAGAATAAGAGGGTAGCCCTCCCTAACCTGCTATGTGCTTATGACTCATAAGCATACTGCTTATTACTCTTAAGACAAAAGGCTAATTTTCCTAATATGTAAAGAGTTTCTACAAATCTACAACAAAATGACAGTAACCCAGATTTTACAATGGCAAAGGGTATGAGCAGTTTCACAGAACAGAAAGTACATATGGCTCTTACTCTTATGAAAAGCTGCCTGACCTCATTCACAATAAAAGAAATGCAAATGAAAACAAAACAAGATACTATTTTTCACCTATCTAGATCGGCCAAGTTCAACATACTGGTGAGGTTGCGGGCGGGGTGGGGAAGGCATAATCACATATTGCTGATAAAGGTTAAACTCATTTGTACTCCACAGGGGGCAATTTGACAATATCTGTCAGAGATAAAAATGCATATGCCTTTAGAGCCAGCAAATTCCTTGTGAAGAACTTACCCTACAAAATGACATACATACAAAGGCATTCTTTGCAGCCTTGTTCATAATAGCTACAGATCAGAAGTGATCTAAAAACCCAACAATTTAGACTGGCTAAATAAATATCAGTACATGCACACAGTGGAATACTACGCAGTCACATAAAAGAATGAAGAATGGGAACGGGCACAGTGGCCAACACTTGTAATTCCAGCACTTTGGGAGGCCAAGGCGGGCAGATCACTTGAGGTCTGGAGTTCAAGATCAGCCTGGGCAACATGGTGAAACCTTGTCTCTACTAAAAATACAAAACTTAGCCCAGCATGGTGGCAGGCACCTGTAATCCCAGCTACTCAGGAGGCTGAGGCAGGAGAATCATTTGAACATGGGAGGCGGAGGTTGCAGTGAGCCGAGATCGTGCCACTGCACTCCAGCCTGGGTGATAGAGTAAGACTCCATCTCATTTTTTTTTTTTTTTTAATGAGAAAATGAAGAATGGTCTCCAAGATCAATTTTTAAATAATAAAAAATGCAATACTGCAGGCAGAGGATGCTACCCTTTTTGTAAAAATTGAAGGAAAAGAATCCATATTTGATTGTTTCCCTATCCAGATAACAAATGCAAGAAACCACCCTGGGAAGATGACAGGAGGCTACGGTTCAGGAGAGGGGGGCTCTCCACTATGCATCTTTTTGTACCTTCTTAAATGTGAATTATCTGAATGTATTACTAATTCGGATGTGAAAATTATACTTTTAGGAAAGAAGAGATTTCCTTCCGTGTGTGTCTTGCATTCCTGCAGCGCATGGGCTCCCCCAGGGCCGGCCCTGGTCTCAGGCATCCATGATCATTGGGAAACACTTTGTGGGAGTGAAGGAGAGCTCTGTGTTCCAAGTCAGCAGGACAGAGACGCAGGCAGGGCGGAGAGCGAGGAGCGGGAGAGCGGGCAGGAGGGGCGAGGCTGGGTCTGTGCTGCGGACACACGCTGTTGGGGTCTCTCTACCTGGGGGGCCGGAGCCGGGGAAGCCTGGCCGTCGGGGGCCTGAGGGCCAAGGCCAGCTCCTTTGGCGACGGGGGTGGCCGGGGCTGGGTCTTGGGCGGGAGGCGGGGCGCTGACTATGACCGAGGCAGGCACGGAGAGGTGGGGACCCTCTGCGGAGAGGGGCTGCTGGCTCCTCTCCTGCAATGGGCAGCCCGCACAGGGTCAGAAGGCCGCCCCCACAGGCCCTCGACCACCCCACCCGAGACCCCTGCCCCTACTGACGCTCCCAGGGCTCCAGAGAACAGGGTAGTGGGCAGGCCGGCAGGCAGGGTGCCAGGCACAGAAGCCATAGAGGCCAAAACCCAGGCAGCCCGCTCCATTCTGAGCTCCCATTGGCCCCTCTGCCAGCTCCACCTTGCCCTGCCTCTCTCCTGCCCCACCTGCCTGTCCGTCCGTCCCTGTCTTGTCCACTTCCTGTCTGAGATCCCTCTCCTTGTCTGTCAGCAGGCCAGCCAGTGCCTGCCTTTCTCTGTCGGTCTGCCAGTCCCTCTTCCTGTCTGTCAGCAGCCCAGCCAGTGCCTGCCCTTCTCTATCCCTGCACTAGTCCCTCTCCCTGCCGGTCCTTCTCCTCTCCCTGTCTGTCAGCAGCCCAGCCAGTGCCTGACCTTCTCTGTCTGTCTGTTTGCTGGTCCCTCCCCTTGTCTGTCTGCCAGTCCCTCTCGCTGCCTAAAAGTTGTCCTGCCCCTCGTCTGTCAGTCAGCCAGCCTGCCAATCCATCTTCCTGCCAGTTCAGCCAGGGCCCTCAGCCCTCCGGCCTCCTCTTAGGGGCCACCTGTGCCTTACTGAGACCTTCCCCCACAGCTGCCACAGTGGCATCCACTTTTGGATCTTGGCACCTTGCCCCAGGGCCCCTCCTCCTCCCAAACCCGCCTCCTGTGGTACCTGCTCCCCTGCCCTGCCCTGCTTACCTGGGGCAGGAACATCTGCAGGGAGTCCTGAGTGAGGATGGCCGTAGGTGTGGCAGACGGCGGCTGTCCCAGGACGATCTTCTCCGGGCTAGACGCCAGGCCAGGGCTGGGCTGGGGGGTGGTGGCCTGAGGCGGGGCAGCGGCCTGTGGGGTGGGGGCCTGCGGGGGCTGCTGCGCCTGCGGCTGCTGGAGGCCCAGGGGCAGGGGTGTGCTGACCGCCGGGGGCGCCTGGGGGGCAGGCTGCACCGTGAGGACGGGCGCAGCCTCCCCGGTGGCGGCAGCAGGGGTGGCCGGCTGCACCAGGCCGTCAGGGGTGTTGAGCATGGCCACGGCGCTGGGGGGCAGGGTGACCCCCTGGAGGACGGTGGTGGCGGCCGGCCCGGCGGGCGCTGGCTGGCTCTGCGTGGGCAGGCTGCCCGCCGCCAGCGACACGGGCATCTGGAAGAGCGCAGGCTGGCCCACCTGGATGGGGGCGGCGGAGAGGATGTGCGCACTATGGGCCCCAGAGTGGGGGGCCAACACGGGGCCCAGGCTCAGTGGGCCCGCCAGGTTCTGGTTGGTGAGGATGGGATTCGCGATGAGCTGTCCACCCGTGTGGGGGGCAGCGGCTGCCAGGATCTGCCCGCCCACGTTGGCCGGCAGGGCTGAGAGCTGCTGCGGGAGCTGGACCGCGGGGGCGCCAGGCAGTAGGAACTGGTTCTGGCCCGGCAGCATGTGCTGGGCGGGGATGACGATGCTGCTGCCTTGGTTCAGGAGGTGGACGCTCATGGGCTTGCTCAGGGCTCCGGGGGGCTGCGGCGGGGCCGCCCCGGTGGTGGTGGCCGGTGGCTGCTTGAAGACATTCGCCTGCAGCGCAGGCGCTGGGAAGCCCGACAGCACCACGTTCTGGCCCGCCTTCCCCGCCGCCATGAACGTCAGGTTCTGTGGGGCCTTGGGCTGCTGCGGGAGTGCCCCCGGCTCTCCCTGGATGGTGAGCGTGGCGCCCGCGGACGCGAACGGCTTGGGTGTCAGCTGGTAGAGCTTGGGGGGCAGCACCCCCGCGGGCTTGGGCTGGATGGGCGTGGGCGTGCGATGCAGGATCACGTTGGGCGCCGGGACCAGCGGCGACGAGCCGAGGCCTGGGGCCACCGCCAGCGGCTGTCCCGAGGGCGCCCCGCTGGGAGCCGACGCGGCCCCGGCGCCTCCGAACACAGAGTTCCCATTGAGCGTGGTGGCCACAGCGGCCGGGAGGTTCTTCTGGATGACCAGGCCAGCCCCCTGTGGCGAGACACCGGCCGACGCCAGGGTCACGGGCTCTGAGGGGCCGGCCGCCGAGGCCAGGTAGCCGCTGACGGGCACCTGCTTGGCCAGGAGCTGGGAGGTGGGCGTGTTGAGCGCCATGACGGGCTGGCCCACCACCTGGATGGGCGCCAGGCCCAGCGTGGCCGCCGTGGCGCCCCCAGGGCTGCCATTGGGCAGGCCTTGGAGGCCCGGGATGGGCTGCAGTGTCACGTTGCCCAGGCCCACAGGCTGCAAGAAGGGCTGAACACTCAGGGCTTTGTTGACCACGTCCTGGGGCGGCACCAGGGCCTGGTGGGTCAGCACGGTGGGCGGGCCCTGCAGCCCCAGCAGGTCGGTGCCGCCTGGGAAGAGGGCCTGGGGCCCTGCAGCCACGGCCGCCGCCCCTCCAGCGCCTGTGGGGCCTGCTCCACCATCGGCAGGCTGCAGGGTGGGCAGCTGGAAGGGACCCAGGTCCAGCTCAGCCTCGGCCTCCAGCGTCTGCTCTGTGATGTTGGCCTCCTGGAGGCTCTGCTGGAGGATGTCACAGGGCTGGTCAGCGCCCCCACCGCCCCCGCCGCCGCCCCCTGGCGCAGGAGAGCCCAGGATGTCATCTTCCAGGAAGTCTAGGTCCACACTGGGGGCCGGCTGGTTGGGCTCTGGGTTCAGGTGGTTGCCAGAAGCTTCTTGCACATGGAGCTGGAGGCCAGGAAAGGTGGGAAGGAATAAGCTGAGGTTAGCAAGGGGCTAGGCTCAGGCCACAGCTGCAGCAAGGAATGCTGAGGTGACGGTAGTCATGTTCAAGAAAGAACATTCCGGCCTGGCATGGTGGCTCACGCTTGTAGTCTCAGTGCTTTGGGAGGCTGAGGTAGGAGGATGGCTTGAGCCAAAGAGTTCGAGACCAGCCTGGGTAACATACTGAGGCCCTGTCTCCATAAAAAAATTTTAAAAAAGAAAAATTAGCCAGCGGTGGTACCATGTGCCTGTGGTCTTAGCTACTTGGGAGGCTGAGGTGGGAGGATCACTGGAGCCCAGGAGTTTGTGGCTGCATAGTGGAGCTACGAGCGCACCAGCCTGGGCGACAGGGGCAAGACTTTGTCTGAGAAAAAAAGGTAAAAAAAAAAAAAAAAAGAAAGAAAGAAAAAAAGAACATTCCACCTGCAAGTGGCTGGACCCGGGATCAAATCCCAGCTCTGCCAAGGCTTAGCTGTGTAACCTAGGGCGTGCTTGATCTGACCTCAGTTTCTCCACCTGTACCCATGAGTAAAATGTAATAATAAAAAAAAAAGTATTCTTCAAGTCTAGGCACAGTGACTCACGCCTATAATCTTAGCACATTGGGAGCCTGAGGTGAAAGGATCACTTAAGCCCAGGAGTTCCAGGCTACAGTGAGCTATGACTGTGTCACTGTACTCCAGCCTAAGTGACAAGAGTAAGACCCAGTGGGGCGCCCTTGGGACAGCCGCTGGTGATGGCCTCAGCTCATCACCACTGGTCCCGGCGCCCAACGTGATCCTGCATCGCACACCCATGCCCATCTAGCCCAAGCCCGCAGGGGTGCTGTCCCCCAATCTCTACCAGCTGATGCCCAGAAACCAAAAATAAAGTCTAGGCGCAGTGGCTCACACCTGTAATCCCAGCACTTTGGGAGGCAGAGGCAGGCGGATCACCTGAGACCAGGAGTTTGAGACCAGCCTGGCCAACATGGTGAAACACCATCTCTACTAAAAATATGAAAATTAGCTAGGCGTGGTGGCAGGCACCTGCAGTCCTAGCTACTCAGGAGGCTGAGGCAGGAGAATCGCTTGAACCCGGGAGGCGGTGCTTGCAGTGAGCCGAGATCGCACCACTGGACTCCAGCCTGGGTGACAGAGCAAGACTCTGTCTCAAACAAAACAAAACAAAAATAAATAAAAACAAGCAACTATTGTTTAAATTGTCAATACAGGCCTACGACACTTATCTGTAATTACAAAACCCAAAAAGCTCTAAGAACCGAGACTGTTTTCATAGCTCTGTTGGTAGCAAAACCTGACCAGAACCGACATGGCACTTTAGGTGGGATCCATTTATCCACATGATGTGACTTCCTACGTTTGGCCATCGAAAGGCAAGCGTGTGACATTACACACACCACACACATGGCACCACTTTTCCAGAATTTGAGAAATTCGAAATTCTGAAACACACCTGGCCCTACAGGTTTCCGACAAGCGGTCGTAGTCCTGGTGGAGAAAAGCTCACATCAGCAGCCGCTCCCATTTGTGAGCTTCTGTGCCAACCGCACTGTGAGTTCAATGCTTTTTGTTTTCTGGGATTTTTTTTTGAGACAGAGTTTCACTCTTGTTGCCCAAGCTGGTGGAGATCTTGGCTCACCGCAACCTCTGCCTGCTGGGTTCAAGCAATTCTCCTGCCTCAGCCTCCCAAGTACCTGGGATTACAGGAATGCGCCACCACGCCTGGCTAATTTTGTATTTTTGGTAGAGACAGGGTTTCTCCATGTTGGTCAGGCTGGTCTCGAACTCCCAACCTCAGGCAATCCGCCCACCTCGGCCTCCCAAAGTGCTGGGATTACAGGCGTGAGTCACCGTGCCTGGACTCAATGCTTTTTAAGTGCTTTTCATGCTATCCTGGACTGCAACCCAGGACATGCATGGAAAAATATCAGCATGCATATGTGTGGATAGCCCCACAAACAATACTTATGATCCCGTTTTCCATCTCCACTAATACCTAACCAGATAACCCATCAAAACCTGCAGCTTCCAAGATTCTCAATAAATCCACATGGAGGGTTCACAGTAGCACCCGGCCCCTAGCAGGTGCACGAGAAGCATCTATCATCATCACTGTCATTATTATTGTGATTGTCCATGCTGTTGTTGGTGACAGTCCCATGAGGCGGGTGCTGCTCCCTTCCTCATTTCACAGATGAGGGGACTGCCTGGGTCAACCACTGGTGAGTGGAGGGGAGTGGCAGACAGGGCTCTGGCTCAGCCTCCAACCGACTGAGGACCAGGCAGGCCACTGTGACCCCTTGAGCTCTTTTTTTTTTTTTTTTTTTTTGAGACGGAGTCTCGCTCTGTCGCCCAGGCTGAAGTGCAGTGGCCGGATCTCAGCTCACTGCAAGCTCCGCCTCCCGGGTTCGGGCCATTCTCCTGTCTCAGCCTCCTGAGTAGCTGGGACTACAGGCGCCCGCCACCTCGCCCGGCTAGTTTTTTGTATTTTTTAGTAGAGACGGGGTTTCACCGTGTTAGCCAGGATGGTCTCGATCTCCTGACCTAGTGATCCGCCCGTCTCGGCCTCCCAAAGTGCTGGGATTACAGGCTTGAGCCACCGCGCCCAGCCGACCCCCTGAGCTCTTAACTGCCAGATGGTCACAACCAACCTGCCTCCTGGGATGCCTGTGAAAATTCACCGACGTCACGCGCAGTGTTTAGAACCTGACTAGGGATCTTAGGGTATACAAAAATGGTGGTCATAGTAAGAAGTGTGATCACAAAAGAGTAACAGGATCACTGCTGTTACTGGGCCTGTAAATGGACCAACGTTATATAATTACTGCATTTCCTCATCATTTATATTATGACACATAAGCGATTTGGAATATGACATTATAGCTGTGAGAACTAAATGAAGATGACAAGGAAGGGCCAGTCGTGTAAGTGTTTGGTGAATGCGTGTTCTGACGATGAAGAGGGAAGGTGGGAGGGTAAGGAGGGGGAATGAGGAAGGGGAGGCGGGGAGGGAGGAGGCCACAGGAAGAGTGGGGAAAGAAAAGGTGAAGGGGGGAAAGCAGCAACAGAAGAGGGAGAAAGAAGAAGGAGGTGGCCACCGTGGTGTGGACAACTGGCACTCAGTCATGGGACCGGCACAGTCAGGCACACAGTAGGTGCTCGATAAACGTCGTCTGCATTGGCCACTCTGGGCTTTGCTCAGCACCCGTCTTCACTGTCCAGGTGAAGACTGAAGTCTGCAGGTGAGGAGGCCCCTCCCCTAGGTCACACCCCGCCATGGCTGAGTTGGGCAGGACCCCAGGCCTCCCCCAGCCCTCTGCTCTCCAGAGAAGTACTCCTGTGAACCCCACAACCCACATCTGCTTCAGCTCCCCAGAACCACTCTGCACCAGCCGCCCCAGGGCCCCAAGGCCTCGGGGATCCTCACCTCTTCCCCGAGGGGCCTTGCAACGCACGGTCAGCCTTGCCCATGTTGGCCACCCTCAGGGCTCCCCAGCTCTGCTCCCTCCTGCACTGCCAGGGTGGTCCAGCCACCCTCAGAGGCCCACCCCTGCCCTCCTCCTGTCAACGGCCCTCAGGAGATGAGCCCAAGCCTCCCCTCTTGCCTTCACGGCCCCCCTCCCACTGGCGGCCCCAACAGCTCAGGCGAAGATTGGGAGCCACGGCACTTACCCCAGGACCTTCATAGAAGGCACTTTGGGCCTCCCCAGGATTATCCAGGAGGTCATCACTGTCAAGCTGCAACAAGACCCACCCCATCCAAGGTCAAAGGTCAGCAGGGCAGGCCCATGCTCTGGAGCAGAAACCAATTTAGGGTCACTCGGGACAAAAAGACAAGGGTTGGGATGGGAGAGGGCTGGGGGTATGGGAAACTCTGGCCTCCGAGAAGAGGCCCCAAAGGCAGGGGCTTGGGTGCCTGCCTAAAACCCAAGGCATCCCCAGCGCTGAGTCCCCGAGCCTGGCCTGCAAAACGATCCTGCTGTGACTGCCTTGAATTCCAGAATCCTGCCTCCACCACGCCTCTGCCCAAGCTGTGCCCTGCCATTGCCCCCAGTCTCTCCAGTAGCACAACCTTCAGCAGTGGTCATCTGTGGTCCAACAGCTCCTGTGCCTTCTCACTAAGTACTCTATTCCCAATGCAGCCTGAGTGCCTGACACGCCCACCATCTGGGCACCTGACAAGCCCTGCGGTGCCGTCTCTGGAAGGGCAGGGCCTTCTCAGATGCCTAGCACCATCCTTAGTGCCCAGAACAGGCCCTGGCATCCACGTATGTGCCCAGTGAATGTCTGGCTGTGGCTGGGGCTTCCCTAATTTCTTGTCCAGCTGGACATCTCTCCAGAACCCCAACTTGTACATCCACCAGCACCACCTGGACTTCCGGAATCTTCCCCAAATTTCCAACCTCAGAAAATGGCACCAGAATCCACTCAGTTGCCCAAGCCAAAATCCAGGAGCCATGGTGGACACTCTCTCCCCCTCAACATCGAGTCCACCAGCAAGTCCAGCTGATGCCACCTCCCAGAGAGATCCCAAATCCAGTGCCGCATGCCTCCCCCACTGCCTGCACCATGGCCCAGGCTGCCATCATCCCATTGCTCATGCCTCTGCTCTACAAATTATTTGATACCTCTTCTTTCAAGAGGTGGAGCTCAATTCTCCTCCCTCTGAGTGCTGGCCAGACTGACTGATTAGCTTCTAGTGAATACAGTGTGATGGGAGGAAGGCCGTGGGACTTTGGAGACTGCATCATTAAGGGCACTGCGGGTTCCTCCTGTGTTCTCTCTCGGATTACTCGTTCTGGGGGAAGCCAGCTGCCATGCTGTGAAGACACTCAAGCAGCACTGTGGAGAGGCCCCCGTGGTGAGGAGCTGAGGCCTCCTGCCAACAGCCATGGGAATAAGTCCTGGTGGAAGCACATCTGCCAGCCCCAGTCAAGCCTTCAGATGACTGCAGCCCCAGCCCACAGCTTGACTACAACCTCATGAGAGTCCCTGAGCCTGAACCACCCAGCTAAGCTGCTCCCAGATTCCTGACCCTCAGGCACTGCAAGAGCTCTAACAATTGTTGAAGGTACTGCATGCTGGCATAATCTGTTACACAGCCATAGATACTAATACAGTTGCTCAGAGCTCAACAGACTTCTACTTTTCCCCATTTGGTTCTGTTCTCTGGGCAGCAAATCAAATATGGCATTCTCCTGTTTAAGAGCCCATCATAGCTGCCTGTCACATTCAGAATAAAAATAACAACTCCTCTATTGGGCTTCCAGGCCTGCATAACCTGGTGGTTTTTACCTACTACAGTCTCACCTCCTACTAGTTTCCCCTTCAGCTTGGCCCCACCAGCCTGCTTTCTGTTCCTCAACCATGCCAAGCTCTCTCCCACCTTTGAACTTGCTGTTCCCCCTGCCAGAAGCACCGGCCCTGGCCACCTTGCTGTGATCCTTCAGGTCTCACCTTCAATGTCACCTTCAATGTGACCCTCTCTGACCACACTATCTAAAGGAGCCCCTGGGACTCATTTATTTTCTTTTAAACCTCTTTCATTGTGCAAATGACATTATTTTTTTTTTAATCATACTCTACATGGTACTTTTCACCATGACCTTTATTAGTGACTGGTTTCTTTGTTTACCAAGGAGGTGTCCATGGCAGGAGGACAGGGATTTACCATGAGTTTTGCTCATTGCCGTAACTCCAGTGCCTGGCGTTAGAAGCCACAAGGCAGATGGCTACTGCATCAAGGGGACGTGTCTCTCCCTGTCCCTCACTCCCAATTATACAGCCCCCCCCCAACATAAGGAATGCCTCTCCCTGCGCCCAAGCTTACCTTCTCAGATCCATGCAAGAAGTCATTGAGGGCCTGTGGATCACTGGAAGAGAAGAGGAAGAGAAGCTGAGGAGGTAAGGAGCTGGGGAGGGGAGGGAGGGGAGGGGGTGAGACAGAGGACAGGGGGTGGGGAGCCCGTTACTCACCAAATCACGTCTAGTAAGCATCTCCCATCCTCATCATCCATCGCCACTGGATGGGGTGGGGTCAGGAAGAGGGCGAGGGAGACAAGGTTAGATTTTGGCAGCTTGCCTGGCCCCCTCCCTTCAGGGGAACCCCCTGGAGGGGGTCAGAGTTTCTGTTCCCTTGAGTTCATGGGGATAGACGGGGACAAGGAATACCCCCAGGTGCCCTCCCAGCCAGAAACCCCTGACCAGGGACAGGGTCCTTTTCCTCCCGCTCCGACTCTCCCAGCACCTGATGATGATGATGATGATGATGGTATCAACCAAGACTAAGTGGGTCCTGACTGTGCCTCACACACACTAAGCTAATCCTCAGGATATCCCAGGAGGGGCCCCACGGCCCGTACTCTGCAGATGAGAACTGGAGGCACTGGGAGGGTCATCCTCCGTCTCCCAGCAAGCAGGCAGCAGAGCCAGGCCTGGAACCTAGGAAGCCTGGCTCCTGAGCCCTGCTCTTCACCACCCTGCTGTCTTGCCTCCCCAGACATGGGGCATGTGGTGGGGGTCTGTCCTACATATAAACAGGTGAAGGAGTGAGGGAGCCAGTGTAGACAACAAGAAGGGCTTTGTGGCTCAAGGCTCTGAGTGGCCCTTGAAGACGTCTGCAGTGTGTTCCCGAGGAAGGGGAGGGTGGTGGGGAAGCTGAGGCAGAAGCAAGGGAAAGGGGCTCATGAGGAGGGGAGTTCTGAGTCAGAGAAGCCACCGGGGTAAGGCCGAGCCCCATGGTCTGAATGATGAGGATGAGGATGGCTAACATTTGTCGAGCACTCGCTAGGTGCCAGGCACTGTCTGAGCACTTCAGCAATGTTAGCTTGTTCCACCCCCATAGGGAAGGGATCGTTATTCCCATCTGACTCCCATCTGACACCAGGGGAAGCAGGTATTCTCTGTATTTATTTACCCATCCACCCTCACATCCACCTAGCCTTCCCTCCCTTCAAACACCCCTCCAAATATTCCTCCAACCCTCCAAAACATCCCTCCCTTCCCTGCCTCCATCCATTCATCCACTTCTTTATCTTTCCAAACATCCCTCCGAACATCCAACCAGCCCTCAGAAACATTTAACTAGACAACTCTCCCTCCAAAGCTTCCTCCTTCCTCCCTCCAGCCATCAGTCTCTTCCTCCCTCCATCCTTCCATCTACCTACCCATCCCTCCATTCTTCCATCCATCTACCTACCCATCCTCCATCCTTCCATGCATCTACCTACCCATCCTCCATCCCTCCATCCATCCATCTACTCATCCCTCCATCCTTCCATCCATCTACCCATCCCTCCATCCTTCCATCCATCTACCCACCCATCCCTACATTCTTCCATCCACTTACCTATCCATCCCTCTATCCTTCCATGCATCTACCTACCCATCCCTCCATCCGTCCATCCATCTACCTACCCATCCCTCCATCCTTCCATCCATCTACCTACCCATCCTCCATCCTTCCATCCATCTACCTACCCATCCTCCATCCTTCCATCCATCCACCGACCCATCCCTCCCTCCTTCCATCCATCTACCTACCCATCCCTCCATCCTTCCATACATCTACTACCCATCCTCCATCCTTCCATCCATCTACCTACCCATCTCTCCATCCTTCCATCCACCTACTCATCCCTCCATCCTTCCACCCATCTACCCACCCATCCCTCCATCCTTCCACCCATCTACCTCCCCATCCCTACATCCTTCCATCCACCTACCTATCCATCCTTCTATCCTTCCATGCATCTACCTACCCATCCCTCCATCCTTCCATCCATCCACCTACCCATCCCTCCCTCCTTCCATCCATCTACCTACCCATCCCTCCATCCTTCCATCCATCTACCTACCC
The DNA here is from genome assembly GCF_043159975.1 of Macaca nemestrina. Classification (NCBI taxonomy): domain Eukaryota; kingdom Metazoa; phylum Chordata; class Mammalia; order Primates; family Cercopithecidae; genus Macaca; species Macaca nemestrina. The sequence continues at coordinate 57,894,667 of NC_092144.1, read as the reverse complement.
ATCCTCCATCCTCCCATCCATCTACCTACCCATCTCTCCATCCTTCCATCCACCTACCCATCCCTCCATCCTTCCATCTACCCACCCACCCCTCCATCCTTCCATCCATCTACCCACCCATCCCTCCATCCTTCCACCCATCTACTTCCCCATCCCCTCATCCTCCATCCATCTACCTACCCATCCCTCCATCCTTCCACCATCTACCTACCCATCCCTCCATCCTTCCAAGCTTGCATCCAAACACCCCTCCTTCCCTTCTGTCAAATACCCACACAGACCCATCCTTCCAGTCACTCATCCCTTTGTCGCTTCCTGTACCCTCTGCCCCCCTCTCCTCCCAATGACACATACAATACACAATGGAAAAGAAGACCTGATCCCTGAATGGTGGGAATTTACAGCTCAGGACCGTGGAGTTCCCTTACCCTCTTTTTTCGTTGGGGTAGGGGGTCCCAAACCTCACTGATGACATGACAACTGCCATGGGTCACCATCCCCACCCAAAACCCTCACATATAAAATCTTACACGAACCCTCGGCTGGTGCACAGTCTCTCACCCTGACAGCATACTCTGAACTTCCCTAACGGGGGCCTCCCCAGTGCCACCCCCAAGTCGTCCATCCCCAGTGCTCAGTGACATAATGAAGAGCCCTGGCCAGGGACCTCCCACAGTAGGTTGGGGGGTATTTGCTGAATCATACTGTGAAAAATCTGACGACACATGCATGTTTCACACCAAAACATGCATGTGGGTAAGAAATGTGACACATACTTTTCCAGGGTTCACGGATCCCCCTCCCTGCAGCACAGACAGAGACACATGCATCCCCAGAGCCCCACATGCCAGTTACTCTCCTTCTCAGGGGTTGGCTGTGGGGACTGTCCCCAGGGCTCTTGCTGCCTTAGGAAGTGGTGAGGACGTGCTCTCACCTGCTCCATATCCCAGCCCCACCAGGCGTCCTCCCGCTGTGTCACCAGATCCATGACCTATGAGCCCCTTCCCTCCCCAACCCACTCATAGAAGGCACGCAAAGGCACGGTCTGCAAAGAATCTGGAGAAAAGTGGAAAGGGGCAGGGAGAAAGACTTTGCCTGCGCTAATGCAGAGGCAGGGTGATGGCCCAATGACCCAGGGGGCCCAGGTGGGAGAAGAAAGAGCCGGAGACACTGCTTAGCCAGGCTCTTCCAGGAAGGAATGCTCCTTCCTCATCCAGGGGCCAAGGTGGTGCTCGGGAGGTGGAATGAGAGACAGTTGCCCCTCCAGGAATAACAGAGATGCTTCGCTGGTTACCTGCGCTACAAACGAATCATGAAGGGAAGGAGGGGCGTGTCCACTCCAGGTCTACGCGGGGCCCCCAGCTGGGGACTTGGTAAGGGTCCTCTTGGGGGCCAGCTGTGGAGAAAATGAGAGACAGACAGTGAGTGAGAAAGTCAGTGAAAAGGAAAAAGACATGGTCACAGATGGACAGAGCTATAGGAGGTAGGTGGGAGAGGGATGGACAAAGGAGGGGGACGGAACAGAGATGGGAGGCTGAAAAGGTGACATTCAAGGGAAGTTTAAAAAGTTTAAAATCACACAAAATAGCTGGTGCAGTGGCTCACGCCTGTAAATCCAGCACTTGTGGAGGCTGAGGCAGGAGGATCACTGCAGCCCAGGAGTTCAAGACCAACCTGGCTAGGCAACACAGCGAGATCTTGTCTCCATAAAAAGAAATTTTTTTGGCTGGGCATGGTTGCTTGCCTGTAGTTCCAGTTACTCGAGAGGCTGAGGCAGGAGGATTGCTTGAGCCCAGGAGGTCAAGGATGCTGCGAGCTAGGATAGTGGCACTACACTCCAGCCTGGGTGACAGTGAGACCCTCTCTCAAAAATAAAAAAATCTGGTGGGCGCAGTGGCTCACCCCTGTAATCCCAGCACTTTGGGAGGCCGAGACAGGCGGATCACAAGGTCAGGAGATCGAGACCACCCTGGGTAACACGGTGAAACCCCGTCTCTACTAAAAATACAAAAAAGTGGCCAGGCGAGGTAGCGGGCGCCTGTAGTCCCAGCTACTTGGGAGGCTGAGGCAGGAGGATGGCATGAACCCGGGAGGCGGAGCTTGCAGTGAGCCGAGACTGCACCACTGTACTCCAGCCTAGGTGACAGAGCGAGACTCCATCTCAAAAATAAAAATAAAATAAAATAAAAATAAAAAAATTAAATCGAACAAAACCACACTATACATACTATTATCCCGTATATATACTACATATGTGTGGCACATACACTATAGCACATAACATTATACTGTGTCATTTACTGGTACTTCAGTCTAACAAAATACAGCCAATTCTTGCTATTTGCAGTGGTGAGGTTCTAGAAAGTCACCGTGAACACTGAGCCGCTGCTCCTGGGGAAAATACAAGGCTAGGTTCCTGCCAGGCTCTGGCCACAATATTTTCGCCCATCAATCAATACATCACCTTGACTTATATGCGTTTCTGTCTGAAGACATCTTATTTAATCTATATTGTTGATTCATTCACATTGAACTCACGGCCAACAGGACTATAACTCCTACCTGAAGGAAGCTTCTCTAACACAGGTATTTTCTCCAGAAGGCACATCACAGCCTCACTGCCCTTAGGAACACTAGATTTCTACACCCTGCTTGGAGCCATTTTATTTTATTTATTTGTAGTTTTTGTGAGTCTTGCTCTGTCACCCAGGCTGGAGTGCAGTGATGCAGTCTTGGCTCACTGCAACCTCCGTCTCCTGGGTGCAAGTGATTCTCCCGCCTCAGCCTTCCGAGTAGCTGGGATACAGGCGTGTGCCACTGCACCCGGCTAAGTAGAGACAGGGTTTCACCATATTGGCCAGGCTGGTCTCCAACTCCTGACTTGAAATGATCCACCCACCTCAGCCTCCCAAAGTGTTGGGATTACAGGAGTGAGCCACCGCATCTGGCCTAGGAGCCATTTTAAACAGAGAAATCACCAATAAGAAGCACAAAGACAGTCGGGCGCAGTGGCTTATGCCTGTAGCCTGGCACTTTGGGATGCTGAGGTGGGCAAATCACTTGAGGCCAGGAGTTCGAGACCAGCCTGGCCAACATGGCAAAACCCTTTAGTCTCTACTAAAAATAGAAAAAATTAGCCAGGCGTGGTGGCGAGTGCCTGTAGTCGCGCCTACTCAGGGGACCGAGGCACGAAAATCACTTGAACACAGGAGGCGGAGCTGCTTGCAGTGAGCCGAGATCGCACCACTTGCACTCCAGCCTGGGTGACACAGCGAGACTCCATCTCAAAAAAAAAAAAAAAAAAGACTCACAAAGATATGAAAAATGTGGCACTAAATCGATTGCAAAAAGGACACTGCTCTGCAATCTGAGCTGAAACAAGACATCAGAGTGCTGCTTGGCCCGACCTCAGCTGGGAACCTGCATGTCAGGCAGCTCAATTTTTCTGGCCACTCTACCCACTTCTGCAAATGACCAGCACCGTTTTGGGGTTACCTATTTTCGCAAGTAGGTGAATTCACAAATACGGGATCTGTGAAGGATGAGGACTGACTGTGACAATAAAACAACCACTGATTGCGGGCCTGCTATGTGCTGGGTGCTGGTTTAGGTACCCCGCACGTACAACTCATTCGCCTTCCCTAAATCCCCAGAGGCAGGTGCTTCTGTGATCCCTACACAGTAGATGAGGAAATAGGCTCAGAGAGGTTAGTCATCTGGCTGAGATCCTGTAGCTGGTAAGGGGTCAGGTTGGGATTTTTTTTTTTTTTTTTTTTTTTAATGACTCTTGTTGCCCATACTGGAGTGCAATGATGCGATCTTGGCTCACTGCAACCTCTGCTTCCCGGGTTCAAGTGATTCTCCTACCTCAGCCTCCCGAGTAGCTGGGATTACAGGCATGCACCACCATGCCCAGCTAATTTTTTATATTTTTAGTAGAGACAGTTTCACTATGTCAGCCAGGCTGGTCTGAACTCCTGACCTCAGGTGATTTGCCCCCCTTGGCCTCCCAAAGTGCTGGGATTACAGGTGTGAGCTACTGCGCCCTGCCCAGGCTGGGATTTGAGCCCAGGCAGGCTCACTGCAGAGGCCTCGCCCTTAACCACTACCCCACAGGCGACCATCTCCTGCTACTTCTCTCGTAGGATCTGAAACAAATACAGCAGAATGTTCAGGCACTATTGCGGGGCTGGGTGACGGGGGTATGCGTCTCTGTTATCATTTTATGAATGCCTGGGATCCTTCAGATTGGAAAAGGAGATAAAGGGACTGGCATGGAAGAGGGAGGAAGGGACAGGAGTGGCAAGTGGCTTTCTCTCTTCCTCTCAGGTCCTGATCCCAGAAAGATCTAGAAAGCAGATGTCGCAAGACGCTGGAACACAGGATTCTTTTCCTCTGGAATGCGGGTGCCCTGCTCCTGGCCTGGAGGTGTGCATGAGCTCCCAAGACGAAGGGTTCACGTCTGTTCGTGCCTCCTCCCTGGCTCTGGTAGGTGTGGCCCAAGCTCTGTGCACGACCTACCTACCAGCAGAATTAGAGACCGGAGCGGGTGCAGCTCCCGCGGGGCTTCTGCAAACCAGTCCCGAGGCTGAATTTCGAAGTGGAGGCCAGAGAGCTCTCTCTGCGGATTTTCTATTTGTGTGCTTTCATTCCAATGACAACATTAAAGACGTGAACGGGAATGTCCTGGGGAGAGGGACACGTTCCGTGTTGTGACCAAGCTGTGGTTATGTGAGTGTTCAGAATTTAACAGCTCGGGTTTCTGTGTTTCAACACAGGAAAATTTCACTTGAAAAAATGAAAAAGGAGGGAGGCGTGGGTAGCTCACACCTGTAATCCTCCCTAGCCGAGGCAGGGAGGCTGAGGCAGGAGGATGGCTTAAGCTCAGGAGCTGGAGAACCAGCCTGGGCAACACAGCAAGACCTCATCTCTACCAAAAAATTTAAAATTGGCCGGGGGTGGTGGTGGGCCCCTGTGGTCCAAGCTACTCGGGAGGCTGAGGTGGGAGAATCACTTGAGCTAGAGAGGCCGAGGCTGTGGTGAACCAAGATCGCACCACTGCTCTCCGGCCTGGGCGACAGTGAGACTCCATCTCAAAAAGAAAAGAAGGCCGGGCGTGGTGGCTCACACCCGTAATGCCAGCACTTTGGGAGGCCGGGGTGGGCAGGTCAACTGAGGTCAGGAGTTCAAGACCAGCCTGGTCAACATGGTGAAACCTCGTCTCTACTAAAGTACAAAACTTAGCTGGGCGTGGTGGCACACACCTGTAATCCCAGCTACTCAGCAGGCTGAGGCAGAAGAATTGCTTGAACCCAGGAGGCGGAGGCTGCAGTGAGCTGAGATTGCACCACTGCACCCCAGCCTGGATGACAGAGCTCCAAAAAAAAAAAAAAAAAAAAAGAAATTGGGCGAGGGGCTGGGGTTGCTGCCTGCGCATGCTCACAGCAGGAATCAAGTGCATCTTGACCAATTCTGAGGCTCCCATCCCTGGGCTGCCACTTCCCATTCCCAGCCGTGTACCCTAAGACAAGTTATTCATCCTCTCTGTGCCTTAGTTTCCCCATCTGGAAAATGGGGGAGGATAACACTATGTCCTCCATGGGACTGTTACATAGGAACATCTGTAATCCATGTCCTAAAGCACTCTGTAGGCGGTGTGCACGCTAGTCGTGATCATTTTAACTGCCACTGTTGATGCTATCTAGTGGGGTGACTCCCAGAGATTTTGAGCCACAGCCCAGTGAGGCTGGACAGAAGTCCCTGGCCCCACTTTGGTGCTGTTTGCCACACGTGGCCTATGTGTGTATTTGGAACGGTTAATAGATCCCCTGCTTCAGCCAGGTACCGGGGTTCTTTGAATCCTTCCAAACACCTGGTATTACCCCCATTTTGCAGATGAGATAAACGCAGTGGAAAAGAGCGGTTTTGGGGGTGCTGCGGCACCTGCACTGTGTGCACCCACACCAGGCCAGCTAGGTGTCTTGTTGCTCTCAACCCAGCAAGCAGAGGAAGCCTTTCAAGACACACATGAAGATTAAAAACACAAAAAAATCAGCCAGACATGGTGTTGCACACCTGTAATCCCAGCTACTCAGGAGACTGAGGCAGAAGAATTGCTTGAACCCAGGAGTTCTAGGCTGCAGTGAGCCGTGATCATGCCACTGTACTCCAGCCTGGGCAACAGAGCGAGACCCGTATCAAAAAATAAATAAATAAAACTAAAATTTTAACATCAAATATCATACATCTGTCTGATGGTTTGGTTGTTTACTGTGTGTCTCCTCTACCAAAATGTCCCCCAGGACAGGAACCTTTGCTTGTTTTGTCCCCTGCAAGATCCCTGGGACTGGCATGGTATGTGGCATACAGTAGGAGCTCAACAAATATCTGTGGGATGAATGAACGAATGTGCAGAGGAAATTAAACAAATGCTTTCATTTGTTCAAGAGGCAACCTGCTGAAATGTACATTTAGTAGGCACCTACTGTGTGTCTGGTGGGGGGTTGCTAAGGACAGCAAAAGGGCAGAAGCAGACCCCATTCTGGCTTGGGGAGCATGGCCGGTGGTTCTCAGCTGGGGGGGCGCTGGAGACCCCTCTCCTACCCCCACAATCAGAAACTTTTGAAGCAGTGACTGAGGTTGCGGGGTGGGGTTGGGGGATGGGGGGCAGAAGCTTTGGGAGCCATCACATAGTTCCCCTGAGTCCCAGAACAGGGCGGACATGTGGACGGAACTACAGCCAACCCACCGGGCATACACATGCGCGAGAAGCCAGCCTCTGCCACCAGGAGCCATTGCAACCCAGGCTCACTCGTCACTGTGGCATCACGCAGCTGAAGCTGCCCGGCATACCCCGAAGAGCCTGCACGGCCTGAGCGCTTCTGGGTACCAGCCCCTGCGCTCACTCCGCATCCACCGATCCCTCCCCATCCCCACGGAAGCACTGCTGACGCACATCTTACGGGAAAAGGAGACTCGGAGGTGGTCGGGACACTTGCCCCAGGTCGTACCATGGCACCAGAATTTGAACTCAGACCCTGTGATTCTGAAGACCTCACTCCTCACCACCACGCTATAAAAAGCAGGAAAGGCCGGGCCTGAAAACCACAACCAGCTCCAGAGAACAGCCGTGACGCAACAATGACACAGTGTCCTTCCAGAAAATTGTGTGAATTTCTCCTCCACTTGTAATGCAATCGGAGTTTTGCGCTGTCATCAGGAGCTGTGCAGAAGCCAGGCTGCTAGCAGGATACGGAATTAAAAGGGCCGGCTAAGCTCCACAAACAGGCGGATTTTAATTTCCCAATACAAACTGGAGTAACCCTTAGGTTGCTTGCCAGTAATAAAAAGTCTCCAGAACGGTATCAGGAAGTGCAGATGATGTGGCAAAGTCTATCCGTTGCTTTTTAAAACACCATTTCCCCACCTCTCCTCCTCTGCTCACAGAAGCCTGACTCTGTGCAGGCTAACACTTGCCAACGCTAAGATGTCAACAAAGACTGTTCTAGGCCAGTCTCTCAAACTCTGGGTCACGCCTTTGAAGGTTGTGAAATCAAATTAGCAGGTTGTGACCAGGAACTGCTTTAAATAATTAAACAGCATGGAAAAGAATGGAATGGAATGGAAAGGAATAGAAGATATTAACGTGTACTATACATGGTAAGAGTGAGCATTTGAGAAATTGGTTTTAATAATATGTGTGTGTGTGTGTGTGTGTGTGTGTACACTGCGACACACAGAAACATATTTTGGACTGTCAGTTGTGGTCAAAATAGCCTTAAAATAATCGAACTAAGCCAGAGGCACTCCCACCTCCTTTATCAGACACTCACTTTCCCAGCCTGTCTTTCACTTAGAGTAAACACGGCGCTGCAAATAGTAAAAACCGAAGTGCACAGACAGGTTCTGCTCAGTGAGACTTTCAGGGAAGATTCAGGGAAAGTTTTTCTTCCAGAATACAAAGACAGAGTTTTTCCAGAAAGACAGTCTTTTGCTCCTGCTTCCAGTTTTGAATACAGTTGAGATAACTAGAGCTGTGGCAGCCATTCTGCAACCATGAGGCGACAAACCTGAGGCGGAAAAGCCCACCAGCAGAGGATGGTTGATGGGAGCTGACAAAAAGACCGTGTTCCTTTTTTTCTTTTGAGACGGAGTCTCGCTCCGTCGCCCAGGCTGGAGTGCAGTGGCGCGATTTTGGCTCACTGCAACCTCCGCCTCCCAGGTTCAGGTGACTCTCCTGCCTCAGCCTCCTGCGTAGCTGGGATTAGAGGCGTCCACCACCACGCCCGGCTACTTTTTGTATTTTTAGTAGAGACGAGGTTCACCACGTTAGCTAGGCTGGTCTCAAACTCCTGACCTCTAGTGATCCGCCCACCTCGGCCTCCCAAAGTACTGGGATTTCAGGCGTGAGCCACCGCACCCGGCCTGACTGTATTAATAACTTTTCATGGGCTGCCCGCCTCCAAACTTGTTAATCCTTATGGTTTAAGCCATTATTTGGTTTCCCATTATTTGCAGACAAATACAACCTGATGCAAAAGAGCTTCCATTTCTGGATTATCTTTGCAGCCCACGGCAAGGCCTCTTACACGGGTCAAGGGCTGCTCTTTGTGTTTCACTGATTAAGAAGAAAGGCCGCTACTCGGGAGGCTGAGGCAGGAGAATGGCATAAACCCGGGAGGCGGAGCTTGCAGTGAGCCGAGATCCGGCCACTGCACTCCAGCCTGGGTGACGGAGCGAGACTCCGTCTCAAAAAAAAAAAAAAGAAGAGAGGTCAAACGAAATAGGAGAGGGCTGGTGGAAAGGGGATCTGAAACAAAGGCCACTATGGTTGATCGCAAAGTGGCCAGAAATTCTCCTCCCTTGCCCCACACTCTTTGTAGCTCCTCCTATTAAGAAGTGGGGTCTATGACTTCAACCCTTGACCCTGGGCTGGCTTCTTGACTTGCTCTGGCCAACAGCATGTGGTGGAAGTGATGGTGTGTGATTCTTTTTTCAGATGGAGTCTTGCTTTGTCGCTCAGGCTGGAGTGCAGTGGCACAATCTCAGCTCACTGCAACCTCCACCTCCTGCGTTCAAGCGATTCTCCTGCCTCAGCCTCCTGATTAGCTGGGATTACAGGCACCCGCCACCACACCCACCTAATTTTTGTATTTTTAGTAGAGACGGGGTTTCACCATGTTGGTCAGGCTGGTCTCGAACTCCTGACCTCGTTATCCACCCGCCTTGGCCTCCCAAAGTGCTGGGATTACAGGCATGAGCCACCGCGCCTGGCCGACAGTGTGTGATTCTGAGCCTGGCACACTTCCACTCTTTGCCCAGCTGCCAGGTGAAGAAGCCCAGGCTGGCCTGCAAGAGGATGAGAGCCACGTGCCCATCACCCCATCACCCCAGCCAACAGCCAGCCAAGCCCTAGACGCAGAGTCACCAGCTGTCCGACAGCTGACTACAGACACCCAGCCCAGGCCAGAAGCACTTAGCTACACCCAGTCCAAATTCTAACCGTTGGGATCATGGTTTTCCTTTCTCTGTTTATTATTGTTTTGATTTTCTAAGACAGGGTTTCGGTCTGTTGCCCAGGATGGACTGCAGTGGTGCGATCACAGCTCACTGCAGCCTTGACTTCCTGGGCTCCAGGGATCCTCCCACCTTAGCTTCCTGAAGAGCTGGGACTGCAGGCGCACGCCACCACACCTGGTTAATTTTTTGTAGAAAAATTAACTATGCAGCCCGGGCAGGTCTCAAATGCCTGGGCTCAAGTGATCCTCCCATTCTGACCTCCCAAAGTGCTGGGATTACGGACATGAGTCACTGTGCCTGGCCAGGGCTGTGCGTTATATAGTGACAGCTCACTGATACAGCTCTCTCTGGGGACTAGGAACCAAGTTTGACCCCACACCTGACTCATCCAAGTTTTATCCCTCCCACCTCCCAAATCTCTCCAATCAGCACCTTCCTGTCTATGACCACTATTCTGGCCCAAATCTAGGCCCTACCGTTTCTTCATCACCCAGCCTGGGTTCACATTTGGCTTATTCACATCTGGCTGCTCCTGCCATTAAAATACTCAAAAGCTTCCCTACCGATTAGTAAATAAATGTTGCCCAAGCAGCCTCGGCTCCTCCTATATGCCTTCCCTGCGCTGGACACCGAGATGGCATGTCCAAACGACCATAGGAAGCCCTCCTCCCAGGCCCGGCTCCCTCTGGCCTCTGCCCCTCCCCGCCAACCCCCTTCCTCACTGGCCACCGGCTGGACCTGCCCAAACTATAAGTCCAACCTCTGCCTGGGCCACGTGGCTACGAGCCCTGGTGTTTGGGAGTCTGGGTGTTTGACTGGGTCAGATTCTGTCCCATGAGCCCTTGGCTATGGCCACCTCCGACTTCATCATCTTCGTCACCCCCGCCAAGTTTGCTGAGTGCCTACTAAATGCTTCATCTTACTTCATTTCATTCTCACAGCAACCCCATAAAGCAGATGCCATTATCCTCATGCCCATTACACAGATGAGGAGACTGAGGCCAGAGGGTTGGGTACTTGTCCAAGGTCACCCAAGAGTGAGAACTTGAACCCAGCTGAGACTCCTAAGCCCATGGGAACTACATGATGGGTGCCAGCCTGGCCATCTCCCCCTCCCCCCCAGTAGCAGGGGTGTACTGTGACAGGTTCCCCACCTCCTCCAGTTGCCCAGGCCAGGTCCTCTACCCCTTTCGTTGTCCTGAAATGCCTCGAACGAGTCATTCCCGTGCACCTTGGTCAGACAGACAACTGAGGTGATGCGTTCACCTGGTACATGGACTTCACATGCTATGACGCCAAGAAGTTAAGCTCTTAGGATGTATGTCCAAGGTGTTTGTAGTGAGTTGAATGGTGGCCCCCACCACAAAAAATACGTTAACATCCTAGAACCTGCGGATGTGGCCATCCTTATTTGGAAAAAAGGGTCTTCGTAGATACAATTAGATTAACAATTTTGAGATGAGACTGTCCTGGATTATCTAGGTAGGCTCAAAATCCCATGATAAATGTCCTCTTAACAGCAAAGGAGACGTCACAGAAGAGCAGAAGGCCATGTGAAGAAGGAGGCAAAGCTTAGTGTCACATGGCTACCAGCCAAGGACCACCTAGAGCTCCAGGAGCTGGACCAGGCGAAGAAGGCTCTAGGCTCCTCCCTAGAGCCTCCCAAGGGAGCACAGCTCTGACCACCCCAGTGGCCCTGCTGATACCCTGATTTTGGACTTAGGGCCTCTGGAACTATACGAGAATAGCTTTCGGTTTTAAGATCCTGCATCTGTAGTATTTGCTACGGCAACAATGGGAAACTAATGTACATGTAAGTTTCTAAGACAGAGAGGCATATATTATGTACTGAGTATAGAACATATATATGTAGCCTGGGCAAAACAATGAGACCCCATCTCTACAAAAAATTTTACAAATTAGCCAGGTGTGCTAGTGTGCACCTTTGGTCCCAGCTACTTGGGTAGCTGAGGTGTGAGGATTGCTTGAGCCTGGGAGGTTGAGGCTGCAGGGAGCCATGATCATGCCACTGCATTACAGCCTGGGTGAGAGAAGGAGACCCTGTCTCAAAAAAGAAAAAGAAAAGAAAAAAAAAAAAAGAAAAGAGAAGAAAACGTGTGTGTGTGTGTGTGTGTGTGTGTTTGTATGCACCACCATGTACAGCTGCACAGGTTGTTCACTGCACAAAGGGATCCAAAGGGGCAAGTGGGGCATCAAGTCCAGTCCAGGTTCTGCTCACACCTATGAGCCCCAGACAAGGGTAGCATCCACATGGAGAAAGGAGTCCCCTTTCCCATTTCATACAAACGACACACCACAGAGTCATGCCCTCTCGGACAAGCACCGTTTTCAATTGCATGCAAAAGCCCTGTAAGAGCTGGCTGGGCCCTGGATATGTAGCTTCTTGCATGATGTGTCTATTTCAAAGCTAGAAAAGGAAAACGGGAAAAAAATGTTGATTCTTCACCCACCTCCACCCCTGTTGGGAAAGACAGAGAAAAAGCAATTTGAAGAGCAATTAAAATCTATACCATCTTTATTTTTAGTGACCTTTAGAGCTCTAAAATCATTGAATTAGTTTAAACAAATAAAGTGGGCTCCATGAAGCTTAGATTGCTCATAAAGCGACTGATGTCTAGCTCCTAAAAGCCTATTTTATACAGGTAGTTACAAACTAGAAACGTTTTGTGCGTCTTCTCTTTTCCCTTTTTACATTTGACGCTGTTCTAAATACAGCTATAAAGCTGCAGCCTTGCCAAGAAAACCAGGTATCTCAAAAGGGTTTGGATTTTTCTCAATGCTGGCTCATGAGAAACAGGAAAAACCCTGGGAGAGGGTGAAGCACAGGCATTCGGGGTGGGTGACGGGAATACATAAGAAATGATTATGTTCACCGGACACAGGTCATCAGGCAATGAAGCAGGCTTCGCATTCAGGGAAAAAAATGCAGCTAAGAGAAGCAAAGGGGAAACAAACATTCCCCAAGACGTGCACATGGGTTTGTAGACCACTGGTTCCTAATATAAATCTGGGAATCTGGGAATCGGCAGGTCCCGGTGTGGCCTGAGACTCTGCATTTCTAACGAGTTCTCAGGTGATGCTGATACTGCTGGCACAGACCACACTCTGTGAATCACTGTTCTAGAAGCTGCTTCTTCTTTTTTTATTTTTTTATTTTTTGAGACGAAGTCTTATTCTGTCACCCAGGCTGGAGTGCAGTGGCATGATTTCAGCTCACTGCAAACTCTGCCTCCCGGGCTCAAGCGATCCTCCCGCCTCAGCCTCCCAAGTAACTGGGATTACAGGCACCCGCCACCACGCCTGGCGAACTCCTGACCTCAAGTGATCTGCCCGTCTCAGCCTCCCCCAAAGTGTTGGGATTGCAGGCATGAACCACCATGCCCGGCCTAGAAGCTTCTGTCTCTTCAGTTTTCCTTCCAGGGTTCTTGTTCTTGTATCAAACACAAGCCACCAGCTCCTGGTCAAGGTCCAGGCCCCTGACCAAGTAGTCCCACCAAGTCTTCTCTGAGGCTCGGGAGGGCTAATTTAGAAGTTGCCCAGGATCTGGTAAACACTTCCAACCCCAACATCCTAGTCAACAGAGGACGGACCATAGTGAGTGAAGACCCCGGCTCCTTGGCCAGAAACATTCTTCCTCGGACTCCCTTGAGGCTCAGAATGGATATGGGAAAGTTTTCACATTTGGCTAAAAAGGCAGAATCTTGTCTTGGGAAGACTGTTTGCTCCTGCTCCTTCTTTTTGCTTGAAAGACTGCTATGAATACAATGACAATGACCCGTGCCGCAGCAGCCATTATGCATTCCTGAGGGGAAGGTCAAGAGAATCAGAGGTTCCCTAGCAAACAGACTCAGGGGAAAAAAAAAAAGAGAGAAAGTATCAGAGGGACACTGACCTACTGGCCTGACAATCCTCAGCTGCCAAACATCCCTGGAATGACCTTCTCCTAGACATCTTGTCCCAGAAGAGAATTAAAGCCTGGCTTAAGTAAAGTTAAACATATACCAACTCTGTGACCCAACAAATGTCATGCCAAGGTATTTACTCAAGGGAGGTGAAAAGTATGTCCACAAAAGCACCTGTACAAAACTTTTCACAGCAGCCTTATTCAAAAAAGCCCCTAAATGTAAACAGCACAGACAGTCATCAACAGGTAAATGGATACATTGTTACATCCACACCACAGAATACAGCTTGGCAGTAAAAGGGAATGAAGGACTTCTACACGCAACAATACAAATGAGTCTTAAATGGATCATGCTGGGCAAAGGAAGTGTGAGTCCATTTGTGTAAAGATCTAGAACATCGGCCCAGTACGGTGGCTCACGCCTGTAATCCCAGCACTTTGGGAGGCCAAGGCAGGTGGATCACTAGGTCGGGAGATCAAGACCATCCTGGCTAACATGGTGAAACCCCGTCTCTACTAAAAACACAAAAAATTAGCCGGGCGTGGTGGTGGGTGCCTGTAGTCCCAGCTACTAGGAAGGCTGAGGCAGGAGAATCTCTTGAACCCGGGAGGCAGAGTTTGCAGTGAGCCGAGATCGCCTCTCTGCACTCCAGCTTGGGCAACAGAGCAAGACTCCGTCTAAAAAAAAAAAAAAAAAAATCTAGAACACCTGGAACTGATTTATAGTGGGGGGGGAAAAATCCGACATGTGGCCACTTCAAGGGAGGGATGCAGGAACGTCTGGGAAAGGCTATGAGGGAGCCTTCTCAGATGATAGACGTGTTCTCTAGCTAGAGCTGAGTGATGCTCATACAGGTAGTATTTGTCAAAACTCATCAAGCTGTGCACTTAAGATCTGTGCATTTTACTGCACATAAATCAGATCCCAGTAAAGCACCACTAGCATGTAGAAAAAAATTCCCTGTGCAATTGGTGGTTATTCCAGGTGGCTGTGTTCTATATTACAGAATCTGTAAAGTGACTGTGAACACTGGATTAGCAAGTACTTAGACATTAGCCATGTCTCCTGGGGGAAATACAAAGTTAGGTTCCTGAAAGCCTCTGGCCACAATGCTTTCATCACTCAATATATAACTTTGGCTTACGTGTGTTTCTGTTTGAAGACACCTTATTTAATGTATATTTTTTGATTCACTAACATCGAGCCTTACGCACATCAGCAGTACCCTAACTTGTGCCTGAAAGAAGTTTCTCTAAGATGTGTATTTTCTCTGAAAGGCACATCGCAGCCTTCTTGTTTTTGTTTTTTTGAGACAAGGTCTCACTGTTGCCCAGGCTGGAGTGCAGTGGTGTGAAGAGAACTCACGGCAGCCTTGACCTTCCAGGCTCATGTGATCCTCCCAGGTGGGCGCCACCACACTTAGCTAATTTTTAAATGTATTTATTTATTTATCTATTTATTTTGTGTGTGTGTGTGTGTGTGTGTGTGTGTGTGTGTGTGTGTGTGTGTGTGTGGAGACAGGATCTCACCATGTTCCCCAGGCTGGTCTCAACCTCCTGGGCTCAAGTGATTCTCCCACCCTGGCCTCCCAAAGTGCTGGGGTTACAGGCATGAGCTACCACACCCAGTCTCACATTACGGCTTTCCTGGGCTTAGAAACGTTAGACAGCACTTCAGCACTAAACCGGGGACTGTTTTTTATTTGAGACAGAGTCTCCCTCTGTCACCCAGACTAGAGTGCAGTAGTGGTGTGATCTTGGCTCACTGCAACCTCCGCCTCCCAGGTTCAAGGGATTCTCCTGCCTCAGCCTTCCGAGTACAGGTACTCGCCACCACACCCAGCTCATTTTTTTTGTATTTTTAGTAGAGACAGGGTTTCACCGTGTTGGTCAGACTGGTCTCAAATTCCTGACTTCAGGTGATTCACCCGCCTCAGCCTCCCAAAGTGCTGGGATTACAGGCATGAGCCACTGCACCCGTCTTAAACTGGGGACATTTTATTAATTTTTTGTTTTTTGGGATGGAGTTTTGCTCTTGTTGCCCAGGCTGGAGTACCTGTTGCCCAGGTAGCGTGATCTTTGCTCACTGCAACCTCCACCTCCCAGGTTCAAGTGAAGCTCCTCCTTCAGCCTCCCAAGTAGCTGGGACTACAGGCATGCACCACCACACCTGGCTAATTTTGTATTTTTAGTAGAGACAAGGTTTCACCATGTTGGCCAGGCTGGTGTCAAATTCCTGACCTCAGGTGATCCATCCGCTTTGGCCTCCCAAAGTGCAGGGATTACAGACATGAGCCACCATGCCCTGGCCTTACAGTTATGTTTCTATTAATAATAGCAAGACGGTGGCGGGCACCTGTAGTCCCAGCTACTCAGGAGGCTGAGGCGGGAGAATGGTGTGAACCCGGGACGTGGAGTTTGCAGTGAGCCGAGATCGCGCCACTGCACTCCAGCCTGGGTGACAGAGTGAGGCTCCATCTCAAAAAAATAAAAATAAAAATAAAAACATAATAATAATAGCGAGATACTAGAAACAACCCACTGGCCATCAGTAGTAAACAGGTTGATTTTAGGCCGGGCGCGGTGGCTCAAGCCTGTAATCCCAGCACTTTGGGAGGCCGAGATGGGCGGATCACAAGGTAAGGAGATGGAGATCATCCTGGCTAACACGGTGAAACTACTAAAAAATACAAAAAAAAAACTAGCCGGGCGAGGTGGCGGGCGCCTGTAGTCCCAGCTACTCGGGAGGCTGAGGCAGGAGAATGGCGTAAACCCAGGAGGCGGAGCTTGCAGTGAGCTGAGATCCGGCCACTGCACTCCAGCCTGGGCGACAGAGTGAGATTCCATCTCAAACAAACAAACAAAAAAACAAACCGGTTGATTTTTTTTTTTTTTAATTACTTGGGCAGGACTATTGCAGTAGTAAATGGGTTAAATAAACTACAGTTTCTCTAAACAGGGGAATGGTATGCAGCTGTACAAAAAAGAAAGAGGTATACAAATGGCCATGACAAGATACTCAACATCATTAGCCACCAAGGAAGTGCACATCAGAACCATAGGATACCATTTCGCACCCATTAGGATAGCTCCAATCAAGGATACAGACAAGGGCAAGTGTTCGTGAGGGTGTGGCGGAACATGAACCCTCACTCACTGTTGGTGGGACTGTCAAAGGGTGCAGCTGCTGTGGAAACCCGCCGGGCAGTTCCTCCAAAAGTTAAACATAGAGTTGCCACGTGACCCAGCAATTCCACTCCTACTTATAGACCCAAGAGAGACGAAAACCTACGTCCACACAAAAATTGGCCCAAGGCTGGGCACAGTGGCTCACACTTGTAGTCCCAGCTACTGGGGAGGCTGCAGCGGGAGAGCCGCTTGAACCTGGGAGGCACAGGTTGCAGTAAGCTGAGATTGCAGCGCTGCACTCCAGCCTGGGCAACAAGAGCGAAACTTGGTTTCAAAACAAAACAAAACAAAACAAAGACTGGCCTGTGAACATCCGCAGCTCCTTTACTTGCAAGAGGCAAAAGGTGGAAAAGACCCAAATGCCCGTCTGTGGATGAACGGATAAACAGATGTGGTGTATCCATATCACAGACTATCACTGCGCCATAAGGAAGGAAGGAAACACTGGCACACGCTCCAACACGCACGAACCTGGAACGCATGACGCCGAGTGAAGGGAGCCAGGCACAAAGGCCATATATTCCATGATTCCATTTATGCAAACTGTCCAGAACAGGCAAACCCAGAGAGATGGAAAGTAGATGCATGGTTGCTAAGGACTGCGGGGAGGGAGAAATTCAAAGCGGCTGCTCATGGGTACGGTTTCTTCTTGAGATGATGAAAATGTTCTAAAATGGATTGTGGTGATGTCTGCACAACTCTATGAATATACTGAAAACCACTGAATTGCTACACTTTAGATGGGTGCATTTTATGGTACGTGAATTATATGTCAATAAAGATGTCATTGAAAAAAAAAAAAAGAATGAGGCCAGGCACAGTGGCTCATGCCTGTAATCCCAGCACTCTGGGAGGCCGAGGCAGGAGGATCACTTGAGGTCAGGAGTTCCAGACCAGCCAGGCCAACATGATGAAACCCCGTCTCTACTAAAATATAAAAATTAGCCAGGTGTGGTGGTGTGTGCCTGTAATCCCAGCTACTGGGGAGGCTGAGGTGGGAGGATCGCTTGAGCCAGTGAGGGTGGAGGTTGCAGTGAGCTGAGATCGTGCAGTCCAGCCTGGGGGACAGCGCGAGATCCTGTCTCAAAAAAACAAAATAAGAACGAGGATGTTCTCTGTGTACCGATAGGGAAAGACAGGGAAAGATCTCCCAGACTATTGCTACGTGGAAAAGTAAAATGCAGAATGGCATGTTTAAAACGTTACCATCTGATTAAGAAAAGGGTGAAGGAGAAATGATACATATTCTGAATGCTTCTCAATGCCTAAAGGACTTCAGGAAGGGTCTGTATGACACTAAATACACTGACTAACTATGAAGGGACCTGGCAGATGGGAACAGGGATAGGAGGCGTTCCACTGCACAGTTTTCAAAATAATGTTTGCTTTTTCAGCTTTGTGAATTAGCCATCTCAAAAACTAAATTTAGAAATATTTGTTAAAAAAAATAAGAGAGTATTTAAGCCATCAGTGGTCAAGTCAACTATTACTTGCAGCCGAATGCACACAAGCTAAAAAGCCACTGAGTAAGTAGTAAGAAGCAATGAGATTAGAACCTGGGTTTCATGGACACCAAAGCCTTGGCTGCTTTCCAAGATGCCCCACCGCCTGATCGCTGATGTCTACACAAAGTCTGGACAGGCCAGGCGCAGTGGCTGACACTTGTAATCCCAGCACTTTGGGAGCCAAGGGAGCAGGATCGCTCGGGTCCAGGAGTTTGAGACTGGCCTGGGCAGCATAGTAAGACCCTGTTCTCTACAAAAAAATTTTTTTTTAAATAGCTGGGTGTGGTGGCACATGCCTCTGATCCCAACTACTCAGGAGGCTGAGGCAGGAGGATTGCTTGAGCCTGGGAGGTCGAGGCTGCAGTGAGCCATGGTCGCACCATTGCACTCCAGCCTGGGTGACCTTGTCTCAAAAAAAATACTCCAGATGACCTTCCTCCCCTCCACCCTTCCATACCAGAAAGTTTTTTACCTGGATTCTGCATGAGCCTTCCTAATCACTCCCCCATTTTTCTCACATGCCACACAGGCAGAAAAGCCTTAGAGTCCAGAGAAGTGACAGCAGGCCGACATCTGCCCGGGACCTGGCAGGGGTTTGGGCTGGCAGAGTCACAGGCCTGGGTCTTAGAGCAAACACCTTCAGATGCTGACCTGGTGCAGTTCAAACGTTCCTGTCCTAAAGCAGGTCCCGGGCAAGCTGTGGGTTTGCAGCTGCATCAGAGCCAGGAGTGGGGCCGTCTGTGGGAATCAGCCAATGCTGGTTGGCTCCAAGATGCCACCATTCCTCCTGTGTCTTATATAACTCCAGCCCACCCTTCTCTAGGTCTTGGAACCAGCATCGTCTGCCCAACCCTCTCGTGCTCGCTGCCTGGAGGGCAGCAGGGACTTCTAACTGGCCTCCCGCTTCTAAACTCAGTTCCCCACTTGGCAGCCAGAGCGACCTATTTTATTTAGGGTCGTGCCGTTCCCCTTCTTAGGGCTCCCTACTGATCCCTACTGCCCCACAAAGAGAAGCCAAACGCTGATGCTGGGAGTGAGGAAGTCATCCCTGCTCTCAAGGAGCTCATGTTCTACTGGCAGGAGTCAGATCCTGAACCTAGAGACAGCATCCCAAAGAGAAGAAGGAGGCAAGGACGCCAAGCATGGGTTGGGGAGGGCTGGGGTACATACAGGATGTGCAGGAGGTAAGGGGAGCAGCAATGTGGCCACCCCAGGAGAGGGGGCTCCAGGAAGAAGGAGGAGGGCATGCAATGGTCCTGAGGCAGAATCACATGGGTGCCTCAGGGGCCACGAGCAGTGACGAGGGCATGAGCATGAGTAGACACACGGGAGACGTGAGGTCAGACAACGAGGGCGAGGACTTTAGCTTTTATTCCAGGTGAGCCCCGGGCCGCGGGAGGGCTCCAGACAGGGCAGGGACATGACCTGACTTGGGTGTTCACAGGTTCCTTCTGGCTGCGGAGTGGAGAACGGACTGCAGAAGGTGACGATGGAAACACAGAGAGGGGGTGACCGTAATGGTCCAGGCAGGAGACATGGTGACAGGGGAGGGGACAAGGTGCAGTCAAATTCTGGACATAACAGCAGAGCAAGAGGGTTTGCAGATGGATTGGCCAAGAGGTGTAAGGGAACAGCAGAGCAGAGCATTTGAGAAGGCTGGGCGGGCCAGACGGATGGTGCCAGGATGTGTGGTGCACACAAGCCCTCATACATGCTCCTTCCTCTCATCTACTGCCCTCTTCAGGGAAGCCCATTCCCCTCTAATGCATTCTACTGGTCCCATAGCTACTGATCACCTTATTAAGAGAGGAGACGACCCCAACCCCAACCCAGGGCACAGCAGGGAGGGCTGCCCAGAGCCTCAGAGAAGCAGAGAAATACTGAAGTGGCAGCCATAGGCAAGACCTCCACACCTCCCTCTAAGAGCAACACCTTTTATATTAGGTTGGTGCAAAAATAATTGCGCCTTTTGCCATTAAAAGTAATGGCAAAAACCGGCCAGGCACGGTGGCTCACGCCTCTAATCCCAGCACTTTGGGAGGCCAAGGTGGGTGGATCACTTGAGGTCAAGAGTTCGAGACCCGCCTGGTCAACATGGTGAAATCCTGTCTCTACTAAGAATACAAAAATTGGCCAGGTGCTGTGGCTCAGCCCTGTAATTTGGGAGGCTGAGGCGGGAGGATCACGAGGTCAGAAGTTTGAGACCAGCCTGGCCAACACAGTGAAACCCCGCCTCTACGAAAAATACAAAAAACTAGCCGGGAGTGGTGGCGGGTACCTGTAATCCCAGCTACTTGGAAGGCTGAGGCAGGAAAATCATTCGAACCTGGCTGGTGGAGGGTTGCAGTGAGCTGAGATTGCACCGCTACACTCCAGCCTAGGTGACAGAGCAAGACCTTAAAAAAAAAAAATTAGCCAGGCATGGTGGCATGCACCTGTAATCCCAGCTACTCAGGAAGCTGAGGCAGGAGAATCGTTTGAGCCCCAGAGGTGGAGGTGGCAGTGAGCTGAGATTGTGCCACTGTACTCCAGTTTGGGCGACAGAGACTGTCTCAAAAAAAAAAAAAAAAAAGTAATGGCAAAAACTGCAATTACTTTTGCACTTAATGGCAAAAAGTCTAATTACTTTTTACACTAACCTAAGTCTCATTTCAGAATCTGTCCCTACCCCAAAGCCTAAGCAGCTTCCAAGTTTATATTTGACTTTGAGTACTCAATAATCTTGGGGTTTGCTTTGCAGTGTGAGGTAGAGATCTGATTTCATCTCCTTCCACCTGTGGATGACCTTTTTACTTTTGATCCCTGCCTCTATTTATTATGAGTCCCTCGTTTCCCCACAAATCTGACCATTGGCCATATCGACCTCATACCATGTCTTCACGTGCCTGGTCCTCCTGGACCCTGTTCTATTCCATTAGCAGGATATCGCCTCCTGAACTCTGTTCTATTCCATTAGCAGGATATCAAGTTCTACTAATTCCCTAACCTCAGAGATAAAACAGATTCTGTTGGACAGGTGATCAATACATTGACACTGAGCAGAAAGTGGCAGGTGAGTGGGGAAGTGAAGTTTCTCCAGGAAGGACACAAGATCTTCGAGGCAGAGACAGTAACATTCCTTTGCTTGTCAATACGTTCCTGTTTGAATTTCTGATTATGCTGACTCATATATTATGAGATCGACTTTTAACTAAATTAATCCTCACAAAAGATACAGAGGGCATATAACAGTGCTCACAAATAAATAAATGAAAAGATTAACAATAATATTAATAATGTACAGGCCAGGCACAGTGGCTCATGCCTGTAATCAGAGCACTTTGGGAGGCCAAGGCAGGTGGATCACTTGAGGTCAGGAGTTCGAGACCAGCCTGGCCGACACAGTGAAACCCCGCCTCTACTAAAAATAGCCCGGCGTGGTAGCAGGCACCTGTAGTCCCAGCTACTTGGGAGGCTGAGGCAAGAGAATGGCGTGAACCCGGGAGGCAGAGCTTGCAGTGAGCCGAGTTCGCGCCACTGTACTCCAGCCTGGGCAACAGGCTTTTTTTTGAGACTCCATCTCAAAAAAAAAAAAAAAAAAAAAAATTAGCCTGGTGTGGCAGTGCATTCCTGTAGTCCCAGCTACTCAGGGGGCTGAGGGAGGAGAGCCCAGGGCTCACTTGAGCTCAGAAGGCAGAGGCTGCAGTGAGCCAAGATCAGCCCATTACACTCCAGCCTGGGCGGCAGAGCAAGACTCTGTCTCAAAAAAAAAAAAAAAAGAACTCCTGACCTCAGGTGATCCCCGCCCCGCCCCCGCCCCCGCCCCCGCCCCCACCTCGGCCTCCCAAAGTGCTGGGATTACAGGCGTGAGTCACCGCTCCCAGCCATGCCCTTCCTTTCCTCAAGTGTCACCAGGGCCATTTGTAGTCAAAAACCCTCGCCCAGTCCATCTCCTGCTTGCTTTCCTGCAGGCACTGATTGCTATCTGACAGGCCATAAATGGGACTTATCTTAGCTCCTGCCCGGCTCCCCCAGGAGCCGTGAGCTCCAGGTTTCCTTTTCTTCGCTTTGTGTAAATACTGACTGACAGGGACTCCTGAAGGAGGATGATTCTCAGTGGCCACAGGTAATGCTGTCGGCGCCTGACCTAGGCCTGACCGGGGCACATCCACAGGCCAACCAGAAACCACAGGGATGGGCCAGCTGGAGGCAGGAGAGGAGGTGAAAGGGCACAGGGGCGGGCTGCAGCCCCGACAGCCACTGCGGGCTCAGAGACGCCCAGTCTATGGGGGTGGGCAGTTAAATTGGGCATCAGCACAGAAGGCAGGGAGGGAACGAGCAGTTCAGAGACAGAGAGAGGGACGGGGAGACGGGAATAGGAAAACAGGGAGACAGAGAGAAGGGAGACGCTCCACAAGAACTGATGCACCCTCCCCCACCCCGCACACCAACCAGGAGCAAGTTAATCCAGTCGATCTACACCAGTGGTTCCCGCCCAGAAGTGCCAGGAGCACCCCCACCCCCAATAACACCCCAAATGCCAGGGCAAATATTCCAAATGCCCCCCCAGGGGGTGACACTGCCCCCTATGAACTTCGATCTCCATATCTAGACACTGAAGCCCAACAGGACACCCCTCACGGTGGACAGGATCCCCACGCAGTGTGGATGAGGACGTGGCAGGGTCTTCACTAATGATGTGGACATCTGGGTTACAGGCACCGTGGAAAAGCATGGTTCTCAAGTCCAGAGAGCAAGGGTTAAAGACTAAAACCAGCAACAGAGACAGGCGATCGTGGCTTCCAATCCTCACCCAGGAAGAAGGATTCTAGAACATGCAACATGGGCCGCACACACGTGCCAAGGAGAGAGAGGAGCCCACAGATCATTTTTACCTGTTACCTAACAGGTGCTACTCTCTAAGGAATCCCAACTTGATGAAAAACGGGGTAGAGGTAGACCACAAAACACATTCTAGAATGTTCACAGCACCCCCAAACTGAAACAACCCAGATCCTATCGACAGGAGAATGGATGAATAATCAAAATGATAGAGAAATCAGAGCTCTCCTGCATTGCTGGGCGATACACAAGGTGCCGCTGCAGTGGAAGAGTCTGGCCGGTCTCAGCAGGTTAACATGCAGTTACCCTGTGACCCAGCAATTCCACGCCCACGTAGACACCAGGAGAAATGGAAACACGCGCCCACACAAAAGCCTGCACACGAATATTCATAAGGCATCATTCAGAACAGTGCAAATTGAAAAAAAAAACCTCCAATGTCCACCAAGTGAACGGATAAACAAAATGTGACCTATCCATACAATGGAATATTACTGAGTCAGGAAAAGGGATGAGACACTGATACATGCATGGTTGGACCCTGACAACATCGTGCTGAGTGAAAGAAGCCAGGCACAAAAGGCCACATCGTGTAAGAGTGTGTTTCCACGAAATGTCCAAAATAGGCAAATTCACAGAGCCAGAAAGTAGATTTGTGGTTGCTGGAGGCTGGGAGGGGGAGAAGGAGTGGGGATGATGGCTAAGGGATGCAGGGTTTCTTTCTGAGGCGATGAAAACGTTCTATAATAGATTATGGTGATGGTTATAACTCTGCAAACACACTATAAACTGTGGTGAACGATTTACATGGGTGAACTGTATGGTATGTGAATTATATCTCAATAAAGCTGTTAAAAAAAGGAGTAACTGTGTGTGAGAGTGTTACTTTATAATTGCTAGATGAAATAAGCATATTTTATACTTTTCTGGAGGAATCCTCGAGTTACTTCACCTCACTGTGTCTCAGTTTCCACTTCTGATAGTAACCGTCTCACCTTCAAGGGACTATCAGGAGGATTAAATGAATTAATACGGGTGAAGTGCGTGACCTGAGCTCCCAGGATGTGCTAGGGAAGTATTCTCAGGAGTACCTGTTATTCTCAGATCCCTGGGCTAAGGCTCAAAAAGTAAAACACAGGGGAGAAATGTTCTTAAGCATGGTGTTTCAGCCGTGTGTGTGTTTGTGTGGTGTGTGTGTGTGTGTGTGTGTGTTTGTGTGTGTCAGGCTGAGCTGATCCCTTGGACTTGATTAAAAGCCTCTACTCCGAGCTCACCAGGGGCTGGTGATTTCTGGAGATTTTTGCAGACGCTCTGGAGACACAGGGAAGTTTCCAGCAGGGACCCACCTCTGCTCCCCTGAGGACCCTGGTGTCCACACTGTGAGGCAGAAATCCCAGGTCTGGGGACACAAGCCCTCAGGGGGCAGAGCATTCCCCACCCTGGATGTACCCCCCACCCCGACCCCCTGCCAGTTCCCCAAATGCACCTCCCTGGCTGAGGCTCCCCTGCCCTGAGTTTTCTTTTTCCTTTCTTCCTTTTTCTTTTTCTGGAGACAGGGTCTCACTCTGTCACCCAGGCTGGAATGCAGTGGCACAATCACGGCTCACTGCAGCCTCAATTTCCTGGGCTCAAGAGATCCTCCTGCTTTGGCCTCCAGCATAGCTGGGACTACAGGCACGTGCCACCATGCCCGGTTAATTTTTTTTATTTTTTGTAGAGGTAGGGTTTCACTATGTTGTCCAGGCTAGTCTCGAACACCTGGCCTCAAGCAATCTGCCTGCCTCAGCCTCCCAAAGTGCTGGGATTACAGGCGTGAGCCACTACACCTGGAATCTCAGTCTTTAGCTCTCAAAATATGTCTCTCCCGTCAACTGTGCAAACTGAATGCCTGAGGGCAAGAGGAAGAGCCAATCAGAAGGGAGATCAGAAGGAAACAGGCCCAAACTTCAGCATACTTGCCCTGCCCCAGGGGTGACAGGATCACAAGTTACTTTTGTGTTCTCTGAGTTTTTGGAACTTTGTATATTCCAGTTTCTTTTTTGCTCCCTCCCCTTTCCTCTTTTGCTCCTTCTAATGATCCTCTATGACCTTTTCATGTTAAGAGACCATTTTTCTTTAACCTTTTCTTGAAATTATATGACCCCAATATTATGAGTGCAGCGGGCTGTCCAGCTGAATGCACCACCTGCCAGAACAAGGACAAGATGACGACCAGCCCTTTGGAAAGGAACCAGAATGTCCCTTTCGAAGGCAGAACCTCAGGGTGCTTAAGAACGCAAGCTCTGGAAATTCCAACCGGCCATGTGTAGCCTGGATCTCACTGAGAGGAAACATCCAACAAACTGAAAGTGAGGGACATTTTACACAGTAACTGGCCTGGACCCATCCAAAACGTTAACATCATGAAACACAAAGAAAGGCTGAGGAAACCCTCCAGAATGAAGGGACTGAAAGAGGCCAGACAAATAAATGCAACTGGTGTGATTCCAAACCTCATCCTACATCGGGGTGGGGAGGATATGGCTCTGAGGGACATTTTAGCATCCAGATTTTTAGCATCCGGATAGAACTGACAGAGGCAGAATACAGAGAGTGGCTGGGTTAATGGTGTTGTATCAATCAATGTTCAACAAGGTGCGTCTGATAACTGTCCTGTGGTTACATAAGAGAATGGTTCTTTGGAAATGCATGCTCGTGTCATTCCTACCCTCAAATGGTTTAGGAGAAACACAAGACAGAGAGAGAAAGAGAAAGTGTGTACGTGTAGAGTTCAGGTGAAACTGGTTCATTTTCCTTAAGAGTAAACCGAGACCTGCAGACAGAAAACCTTTTGCTCTAGTGGCCTGTAGGAAGAAAAACAGATGGAATGAAATCTGGGTGTGGTGGCTCACGCCTGGAATTCTAGCACTTTGGGAGGCCAAGGCGGGCGGATCACTTGAAGCCAGGAGTTTGAGACCAGCCTGACCAACAGAGCAAAACCCCATCTCTACTAAAAACACAAAAATTAGCTTGGTGTGGTGGCGGGTGCCTGTAATCCCAGCTGCTCTGGAGGTTGAGGCAGGAGAATCACTTGAACCCAAGAGGCAGAGGTTGCAGGGAGCTGAGAGTGCGCCACTGCACTCCACCTTGGGTGACAGGGTGAGACTCTGTCAGAAAGAAAAGAAAGGAAGGGGAAGGGGAAGGGGAAGGGGAAGGGAGGGAGGAAGGGAGGAAGGGAGGAAGGGAGGAAGGGAGGAAGGGAGGAAGGGAGGAAGGGAGGAAGGGAGGAAGGGAGGAAGGGAGGAAGGAAGGAAGGAAGGAAGGAAGGAAGGAAGGAAGGAAGGAAGGAAGGAAGGAAGGAAGGCAGGCAGGCAGGCAGACAGGCGGGCAGGCAGGCAGGCGAGAGAGAAAGAGAGAGAGGGAGAGAGGGAGAGAGGAGAGAGAGGAGAGAGAGGAGAGAGAGGAGAGAGAGGAGAGAGAGGAGAGAGAGGAGAGGAGAGGAGAGGAGGCAAAATATTAAAAGTTGGTGAATCTGGGCCAGGTGCAGTGGCTCACACCTGTAATCCCAACGCCTTCAGAGGCTGAGGCAGGAGGATCGCTTGAGGCTAAGGGCTAAGAGTTTGAGACCAGCCTGGGCAACATGGCCACACCTAGTCTCTGCGGGGGGGGGGGGGGGGGGGGGGGGAAGAAGAACTAATTAGCCAGGCATGATGGGCACACCTGTAGTCCCAGCCACCTGGGAGACTTGAGGTGGGAGGATCCCTTGAGTCCAGCAGGCAGAGGCTGCAGTGAGCCATGATCTCCCTACTGTACTCCAGCCTGGGCAAGAGAGCAAGACACTGTATCAAAAAATAAAGAAGTAAGTAAAAGGTTCGTGAATGTAGGTAAGGGTCTCTCTATATCACGCTCTGTGCCTCCTGGCTGTGCAACCTGGAGCAAGTGACTTCCCTCTCTGTTGTTCAGTTTCTAGGTCTATAAAATGGTCATCGGAACAGAATTCACCCCCCAGGCTGGTGGTGTTCTGGCTGAACGTGCATCTGGTAGTCTCGCAGCCAACCTGGGTTCTGGTGGGGCTCTGGACGCTTACATATTCTCAGCATTGCCCGTGCTTCCGGGGCTGTTTCAGGATTTCATGAGTCCAGAGCCCGATACAGCAAACAACCGATGTTAATTGTTAGAACCACCATGAGAAAAGCAAAACCATGAAAATTTATGCCTCGTTTTCTCAGCTAACCTACAGGCTGCTGGAAGTCAGAGAGTGTGCCTTCTGCTGAGCTCTTCTGTCCACAGCCACCCAGTGGGAGGCTGGTGTCCCTCATCACAGCCTGTCGAAGGCCAGGGACCCCAGGGACAGCACCATGAGCAGTCCTGGCGTAAGAAGGGATGGTCATGGCTGGATGCCAGGGACTCTGCGACAGGGCCAGTATTCCAGGTGACAGATGCCCCTCCAGGGCCTGGACTGAGCCGCTAGGATGCAGAAAGAGCCACATTCAAAGCCTTGGCTTTGTCAGTCAGGGGCAGCACACCAGGGCCCCAGATGTATTTGGGTTGGTTACAGAGTCACTTTTGTAGGTCAATTTTTAGCATCCAGAACAAGGGCTTTTAAAAATAATTCCAGACCAAGCACAGTGGTTCACGCCTGTAATCCCAGCCCTTTGGAAGGTTAAGGCGGGCGGATCACTTGAGGTCGGGAGCTCGAGACCAGCTCAGCCAACATGGCGAAACCTTGTCTTTACAAAAAATACAAAAATTAGCCAGGCATGGTAGAGGGCACCTGTAATCCCAGCTACTCAGGAGGCTGAGGCAGGAGAATCGCTTGAATCCAGGCAGCAGAGGTTGCAGTGAGCCAAGATCGCGCCACTGCACATCAGCCTGGGCGACAGAGCGAGACTGTCTCAAAAGAGACAACAAACGATCCAATTTAAAATGAGCAAAAGAAGGTATGCAAATAGCCCATAAATCAATGCAATGTTCAACATCTCTAGTCATCAAGGAAATTAAAACTACAACCATAATGAGATATTACTACCTACCCATTAGAATGTCTGACATTATAAACACTGACGATGGCAAGTTGGTGGGGAGGATGTGGAGCAACTGGAATGCTTATCCATTGCTGGTGGTAAACAACTGCTTTGAAAAATATTTGACACTTTCTTTCTTATTTTCTTTTTGAGACAGGGTCTCACTTTGTCACCCAGGCTGGAGTGCAGTAGCACAATCTTGGCTCATTACAACCTCTACCTCAAGAGGTCCTCCTGCCTCAGCCTCCCGAGTAGCTGGGACTACAGGTGTGTGCCACCATGCTTGGCTAATTTTTTTGTATTTTTGAAGAGACTTGGTTTTGCCGTGTTCCCAGGCTGATCTCAAACTCTTGGGCACAAGCAATCCTCTCGCCTCAGTCTCTGAGAGTGCTGGGACTACAGGCGTGAGCCACTGCGCCCGGTTGGGCAGTTTCTAACAAAATTAAACATACCCTTATCATCCGACCCTGCCATTCCACTTCTAGGTATTTGCCCGAGAGAAATGACAGCATAGGTCCACACAAAGACTTGTACAAGCATGTTCAAGCAGCATCATCTACAGCAGCCAAACACTAGAAATAACCCAAAGGTCCATCAGCAGGTGAATGGATGAAAAAAATTATGATATATCTGCATAATGGCATATTGCCAGCAAAAGAAGGAATGAACTAATGGTACACACAACACAGATGAATTTCAAAATCACTATGCTGAGCGACAGAAGCCTGATACAAAAGAGTATATGCTGTGTGATTGTATTTATGTCAGACTCTAGAACAGACAAATTGAAATTTCAGAAAGCTGCAAAATCAGCATGGAAAAAATCAGTTATGTTTCTATACACTAACAATGAACCTATCCAAAAAAGAACTTAGGAAAAAATCCCATTTACAATAGCATCTAAGAGAATAAAATAAATTTAACCAAGAAAGTGAAAGATCTGAACACTGACAACTATGACACATGGATGCAAGAAATTATAGAAGACACAAACAAATGGAAAGATATCCCATGTTCATGGATTGGAATACTTAATATTTTGAGGAAAAATATATACATATTACTCAAATTGGTCTATAGATTCAAGGTAATCACTATCAAAATTCCAACGGCATTGTTCATAGGAATAGAAAAAAAAATCCTAAAATTCCTATGAAACGACAAAAGACCCTGACTGAATAGCTGAATTTTATTTTTCTTTTTTGACGGAGTCTCGCTCTGTCGCCCAGGCTGGAGTGCAGTGGCGTGATCTTGGCTCACTGCAAGCTCCACCTCCTGGCTTCACGCCATATTCCTGCCTCAGCTTCCTGAGTAGCTGGGACTATAGGCGCCCGCCACCACGCCTGGCTAATTTTTTTGTTTTTTTAGTAGAGACGGGGTTTCACGGTGTTAGCCAGGATGGTCTCAGTCTCTCGACCTTGTAATCTGCCCGCCTCAGCCTCCCAGAGTGCTGGGATTACAGGTGTGAGCCACCGTGCCCGGCTGAATTTTTATTTCATTTTTTATTCTTTGAGATGGGGTCTCAGTCTGTCACCCAGGGTGGAGCGCAGTGGCATGATCATAGCTCTAACTGCTGGGCTCAAGTGATTGTCCCGCCTCAGTCTCCCAAGTAGCTAGGACCACAGGTGAGATTCTAAGAAAAAAAGAAAAAGGGCCAGGCGCGGTGGCTCAAGCCTGTAATCCCAGCACTTTGGGAGGCCGAGACGGGCGGATCACGAGGTCAGGAGATTGAGACCATCCTGGCTAACACGGTGAAACCCCGTCTCTACTAAAAAATACAAAAAATTAGCCGGGCGAGGTGGCGGGCGCCTGTAGTCCCAGCTACTCGGGAGGCTGAGGCAGGAGAATGGCGGGAACCCGGGAGGCGGAGCTTGCAGTGAGCTGAGATCTGGCCACTGCACTCCAGCCTGGGCGACAGAGCCAGACTCCATCTCAAAAAAAAAAAAAAAAAAGAAAAAAGAAAAAAGAAAAAGGCTGGAGGCATCGCATACTCCCTGAATTTGCTGATTAGAAAAGACAAGCTGAATCTACAGTTATAGAAAGCAGAGATTTTTATATTGTCTGAGCCAGGGGGTAGGAAGGATTGATTACAAAAGGGCATTATTGATCCTTTCGGGGTAACAGAAACATTCTGTACCCTGATTGTGATGATGGTTAATAATGGCACACATTTATCAAATTGTATCCAATAACACTTTTTAAATGGATGTGTCACATTGTACATAAATTATACCTAAGTAAAGTTTACTAAAAAAAAAAAAATCTGGCCAGGCACGGTGGCTCACGTCTATAATCCCAGCATTTTGGGAGGCTGAGGCAGCCAGATCATAAGGTCAGGAGATCGAGGCCATCCTGGCTAACATGATGAAACGCAGACTCTATCAAAAATTCGGAAAAAAAAAAAAATTAGCCGGGCATGGTGGTGGGTGCCTGTAATCCCAGCTACTCAGGAGGCTGAGACAGGAGAGTCGCTTGAACCTGAGAGGCGGATGTTGCAGTGAGCCGAGATCACGCCACTGCACTCCAGCCTGGGCGACAGACCGAGACTCCAGCTAAAAAAAAAAAAAAATCCGACTCTGACTCCAGACTACCCAGTTCAAACCCCAGCTCCACCACTTACTGGCTATGCCACTGGGCAAGTGTTTTCAAATCCCTGCCTCAGGACCTTTGCACCTGCTGTTCTTGCAGCTAGGAACTCTGACAGGGCTTTACACTGACAGGGCTTGCTCCCTCACCTCCTTCAGGTCTTTGTTCAAATGTCACCTTTTCAGCAAGGGCCGGTTACAATGACCACTCGCATTGCCAGCCTCTCCACCCCCATTCCTTCTCTTTTCCTCCACAGCACTCAGCACAGTCTGATGAGCCCAACTGTGAGTCTCCTCCACCAGCAGCTCAGCTCCCCAAAGGCAGGGATTTTTTTTTTTTTTTTTTTTTGAGACGGAGTCTCGCTCTGCCACCCAGGCTGGAGTGCAGTGGCCGGATCTCAGCTCACTGCAAGCTCCGCCTCCCGGGTTCACGCCATTCTCCTGCCTCAGCCTCCCGAGTAGTTGGGACTACAGGCGCCCGCCACTGCGCCCGGCTAGTTTTTTGTATTTTTTAGTAGAGACGGGGTTTCACCGTGTTAGCCAGGATGGTCTCGATCTCCTGACCTCGTGATCCGCCCGTCTCGGCCTCCCAAAGTGCTGGGATTACAGGCTTGAGCCACCGCGCCCGGCCTTTTTTTTTTTTTTTTTTGAGACAGAGTCTCGCTCTGTTGCCCAAGCTGGAGTGCAATGGCGCAATCTCAGCTCACTGCAACCTCCGCCTCCTGGGTTCAAGTGATTCTCCTGCCTCAGCCTCCCAAGTAGCTGGGATTACAGGCATGCACCATCATGCCTGGGTAGTTTTTCTCTTTTTAGTAGAGACAGGTTTTTGCCACATTGGCCAGGCTGGTTTCAAACTCCTGTCCTCAAGTGACCTCAGCCTCAGCCTCCCCATGTGCTGGGATGACAGGCGTGAGCCATCGTGCCCAGCCAGGGATGTTTGACTTGTTCATGTCACATTCCCACTCCCAAAACTGCCAGGTATACAACACAATAGGAGCTCAGTAAATTACTGTCAAATAAGTTAACAAAGGGATACGTGTTACTCTCATTTTTGGATGTGAATCACAGAGATGCTCAATAATGTAGCCTTATGACAGGGTGACGCTAACCTAGGTGTCCAGCCAAGCAGGACTGGCCCAAGAGGTTAGGGCCTTCCAATGGAACACCATGCCACTGTGAAAGAGGCTGAGTCTGGTAAATCAGAACCTCTCGATACGTTGTTAGAAAGAAGAGCAGGCTGGGCCTGGTGGCTCACGCCTGTAATCTCAACACTTTGGGAAACCCAGGTGGGAGGGTTGCCTGAGACCAGGAATTTGAGACCAGCCTGGGCATCATAGTTAGACCCCATCTCTACAAAAAAATGTTTAAATTAGGTAGGCGTGGTGGTGCACACCTGTAGTCTCAGTGACTTGGGAGACTGAAGGCAGGAGGATTCCTTGAGCCCAGGAGGTCAAGGTTGCAATGAGTCATGATGGTGCCACTGCACTCCAACCAGGGCAACAGAGAGAGACCCTGCCTCTTAAAAAAAAAAAAAAAAAAAAAAGGCAGGGTGGGGGACCAGGCGTCAAGGCTCACACTTACAATTGCAGCGCTTTGGGAGATAGAGAGGGGTAGACTGCTAGAGGTCAAGAGTTCAAGGCCAGCCTGGGCAATATGATAAAGCCTCAGCTCTACAAAAAATATGAAAACAAAACTAGTCAGGTGTGGTGTTGCACACCTGTAGTCCCAGCTACTCAGGAGGCTGAGATGGGAGGATCACTTGAGCCCAGCGGGTGGAGGTTGTAGTGAGCTGTGATCACACCACTGCATTCCAATCTGGGTGACAGAGTGAGACCTGGTCTCAAAAAATTTTTTTAAATGTTAAAAAAGAAAAACAAACGTCAGAATGGTATTAGAGTAACCTGCTGTTGGCAGGGCGTGGTGGTTCCCGCCTATAATCCCAGAACTTTGGGAGGCCGGGGCAGGCAGGTAACTTGAGCTCAGGAGTTCGAGACCAGCCTGGCCAACATGGTGAAACCCCGTTTCTACTGAAAATACAAATACTAGCTGGGCGTGGTGGCAGCCACCTGTAATCCCAGCTACTTGGGAAACTGAGGCAGGAGAATCACTTGAACCTGGGAGTGGGGGTTGCAGTGAGCCAAGATTGCGCCATTGCACTCCAGCCTGGGCAACAGAGCGAGTCTCAAAAACAAAACAAAACAAAACAAACCTGCCTTTAAAAGTGTGTGTGCGTGTGTGTGTGTGTGTATGTATGTGTGTGTGTGTGTGAGCGAGCGAGATGCTGACACATGCACAGAACATCTCTTTGAAAGGAGATCCAAAAATCCTAACCATGTTGCCTCTGGGAAGAGAACGTGGGTATAGGTGGCTGGGAGTCGGGGGAGGAAGGAGACTTGTCACTAGAAATCCTTGGTACCATCTGAGTATTATACTTGAGCATGTGTTCTCTATTCCAAAAAAAAATCAAATAAATGCAAACAATTTTTAAAGCCCCAGAGAAAAGCTGTTTCCCAGGCTTGGCCCCCTCCCTACCCCTTCCCTGGGGCTGAAGAAGATGCAGGCTGTCCCTTCTGTCCCTTCCCTGGGGCTGGTGTTCAGGGCAGGCTGAGGCCTCCCTGCAGGGGGAGCAGAGCTGCCCCAGGGCCTACCCGGGGCTCCCTGGAAATTACTTCCAGACTCACTCTCTCTTGGCTGCGGCTGTGGGAGGGGGAGATACACAAAGAAAGAGCAGGAGGAGGAGGAGGGAGGAGGGAGGAGAGAAAAGAGGGAGGAGGGAGGAAGAGACCCGTGGGCACTGTGAGAGCACAGTGGAAGAGCAGCCCCGGGCAGAGAGGGGCTGGAAATGCCACCTTCCACCCGGCTAAAGAAACCGCCACCAAGCAGCTTCTGTAACAGCCAAAGGGGAATGGACTTAATGTTCATCCACGGATGAATGGATCAACAAAATCTGGTCCTTCCATCCAGTGGAATATTATTCAGCCATAAAAAGGAACGAGGCACCACGACAGCAGGGGTGGACCTAGAAAACATGACGCAGAGAGAAAGATACCAGACACGAAAAGACCGGCTAGTGTACGATCATGTTTATGTGAATTACCCACAACAGGCAAATCCATGGAAACAGGAAGCGAACTAAAGGCTGCTGGGGCTGGGAGAAGCAGGGGATGGGGAGTGGTTGCGTAGTGGGTATGAGGTTTCCTTTTAGGGTGAGAAAAAATGTTCTCAAACTAGACAGAGGTGACCATTGCATAACTGTGGAGATACTAAAAACCACTGCATTGTACACTTTACATGGCTGGATTTTATGACATGTGAATTATGTCTCTCAGCAAAGCTGTTTTAAAAAGTTAAGCAAGAGAAAATAAAGTCACCATGCGGCCGACCCCACCACCCTTACCTCGACTCTTAACTCCAACCTGCATTTCCCAGGCTGTAAATTCACTCAGAGCATCCTCTCTTAGTACAGGCCCCACGGGCCACCCCCAACCCCCAAACCCCAAGGCCTAATCAACAGGCAGAACCAGGCCCCGCCTCCAGTCTTGGCTGTACCGCCTGGGTCCCCCACGTGATTCATGTAGGCCCCAGTTCACCCCGTTCCCTCCCTTCTGCATGCGCAAGGGGAGGAGGGCGCCCAGCTCAGCTTCATGTTCCCCCACCACACCGCCCACCCCCACCCCAAGCCAAAATTGAGCCCAACAAGACGACGTAGAAACCACAATATGCTGGGTGTGCAGAATTTCCTAAGTGATGTAAAGTGCTGACTTCAGAAGCATAGACACCTTTATACTTCAAAAAACAAAACCCAAAATGTAGAAACCTTTACACATCCATAAAAACACACACACACACACACACAGAGAGAGAGAGAGAGAGAGAGAGAGAGAGGAGAGAGAGAGAGAGAGAGAGAGAGAGAAATCCACACTGGAGGGGTTAAGGAAAAGGCTCGGTGGGGGCCCTGCCGTGGGCTTTGTGGTCCCTCAGGAGGCTACACTGATCAAGTGAGATTTAGGACTAGTATTAAGCAGAGGAGAGAAAAACCCAAGGTGTTCCTAAGCAATAATTTTTTTTTTTTTTGAGATGGAGTCTTGCTTTGTCATCCAGGCACGATCTGGTGGCGCGATCTTGGCTCACTGCAATCTCTGCCTCCCGGGTTCAAGCGATTCTCCTGCCTCAGCCTCCTGAGTAGCTAGGACTACAGGCGCCCGCCACCACACCCGGCTAATTTTTGTATTTTTAGTAGAGACAGGGTTTCACCATGTTGGCCAGGATGGTCTCATTCTCTTGACCTGGTGATCCGCCCGCCTCGGCCTCCCAAAGTGCTGGGATTACAGGCATGAGCCACTGCGCCCGACCAGCAATTCTTTTGTGAAATAGTAATCCTGGCCAGGCATGGTGGCTCACTCCAGTAATCCCAGGACTTTGGGAGGCTGAGGCGGGTGGATCACCCGAGGTCAGGAGTTCGAGACCAGCCTGGCCAACATAGTGAAACCCCGTCTCTAATAAAAAATTAGCTGGGTGTGGTGGCGCATGCCTGTAGTCCCAGCTAATCGGGAAGCTGAGGCAGGAGAATCTCTTGAACCTGGGAGGCGGAGGTCACAGTGAGCCGAGATCACGCCACTGCACTCCAGCCTGGGGACTCCGTCTCAAAAAAAAAAAAAAAAGAAAGAAAAAAAAAAAGGAAATAATAATCCTGACCAGGCGTGGTGGCTCACACCTGTAATCCCAACACTTTGGGAGGCCGAGGCGTGTGGATCACCTAAGGTCAGGAGTTCAAGACCAGCCTGGGCAACATGGTGAGACCCCATCTTTAAAACAACAACAAAGGCCGGGCGCGGTGGCTCAAGCCTGTAATCCCAGCACTTTGGGAGGCCGAGACGGGCGGATCACGAGGTCGGGAGATCGAGACCATCCTGGCTAACACGGTGAAACCCCGTCTCTACTAAAGGATGCAAAAAACTAGCCGGGCGCGGTGGCGGGCGCCTGTGGTCCCAGCTACTTGGGAGGCTGAGGCAGGAGAATGGCGTGAACCCGGGAGGCGGAGCTTGCAGTGAGCTGAGATCCAGCCACTGCACTCCAGCCTGGGCGGCAGAGCGAGACTCCGTCTCAAAAAAAAAATAAATAAATAAAAAAAATAAAACAACAACAAAAATTAAATAACGAAATAATAATCTATAGACATATGTTTTTGCTTTCAAGCAACCAAGCTATTGATTCCATAGAATTCCTGGGAAGGCCCTTCCCGGCTCCAGCTTCTCTTGCTCCCACGCCACCCTGACCTAGTCCCTCCAAGACAATACCCCTGTACAATTCACCTTCCCTTCCCAAAATGCTGACTGCTGGAAACTGCTTTCCAAGTGGACAAGGCAAAAACCAAAAAACTTTGATTCATTCAACCAACAAATATTTAGTGCTGCGCCTACTAGGCCCCAGGCCTTCAGAAAACCCTCATGGGACTAAATTCTTCTGAAAGCAGCAAACACCAATCAGGAAACAAATTAATCTTGAATGTAACATTGTCTAGTGGTGAGTGGCTTATAAACCCCCATGGCCATAAATGAGGAACTGGGCTGAGCTCTTTCATCATCTTTTCAGGACAGCCTTGCATAGTAGGTTCTTTATCCCCATCTTGCAGATGAGGACAACTGAGGACTACGGCAGCTGCCCTGACGATGAGAACTGCCGTTCACCATGGGCCTGCCAGGTGTTTCAGTGCTTAATTCACACGTCAGCCCCAGGAAGTGGGAGTCTAGAACTGAAACCCAATGGGGGCAGGAACGATGCCCACCACACCTGCCACGGTGCCTGGCACATGGAAAGTAGGCAACCGATAGTTGTTGAATCAATGAACCCACAGACACTTTTTTCGCTTTTTACAGATGAGGCCGTGAGGAACAGAGAGGGCAGGTCACTGACTCGAGGTCACCCAGGAAGCGAGTGACAGAGCTGGACTGCAGACGTGTGGGCCCCAAGCACTCCCCCTGCCTACTCAGCCAGCCTGTCCCCAGAGCCCTCGCACCCACCTAAAGCCCGACTGGCCCCAGCTTTCAAGCCTCTGGGCGTATTTTTTGGAAATGTTCCTAACTCTTCCCACCCTCCGCTCCCAATGCTCTTTCCTTTGGTTCACTCAAATCGTCCCAAGTTCCTCATTCAATAAATAGTCACACACTCAGCAATGAAGGAGAGAGGCACGTGCTATGTGCAGGCTCTGCTCCAACGCTGAGGGACAGTGGTGAAGAAAATCAAGATCTGCCTGAGCTTAGGGTTCACGTTACTGAGGACGGTAAGGGTGAAGACAGGAAAAAACAATAATATAACATATTAAATGTTTAATTTGCATGTATTTGATTTATAGCCACTGAATACAAAAGTTACATATGATTTATATTTATATTAAAATACAAATGATATCCATGTAAAAGTTATTTTCTAAATATTAGAAATACTTATGGCTGGGCACAGTGGCACATGCCTGTAATCCCAACACTTTTGGGAGGCTAAGGCGGGAGGATCGCTTAAGCCCAGGAGTTTGAGACCAGCCTGGGCCATATCGCGAGACCCCATCTGTACAAAAAAATAAATTTATGAAAAAATAAAACTATTTATAAATATTACAAAATATGACTATATATAAAATCAAGGCCGGCCACCGTGCCTCATGCTTGTAATCCCATTACTTTGTGAGGCCAAGGTGGGTGAATCACCTGAGGTCAGGAGTTCAAGGCCAGCCTGACCAATATAGTGAAACCCCATCCCTACTAAAAACACAAAAATTAGCCAGGCATGGTGGCACGCACCTGTAATCCCAGCTACTCAGGTGGCTGAGGCAGGAGAATCGCTTGAACCCAGGAGGCAGAGGTTGTAGAGAGCTGAGATCACGCCACTGCCCTCCAGCCTGAGCAACAGGGCAAGACTCTGTCTCAAAAAATAAAAATAGGCCAGGTGCAGTGGCTCACACCTGTAATCTCAGCACTTTGGGAGGCCAAGACGGGCGGATCATGAGGTCAGGAGATCGAGACCATCCTGGCTAACACGGTGAAACCCCATCTCTACAAAAAATACAAAAAATTAGCCAGGCACGGTGCTGGAGCCTATAGTCCCATGCTGAGGCAGGAGAATGGCATGAACCTGGGAGGCAGAGCTTGCAGTAAGCCAAGATTGCACCACTGCACTCCAGCCCGGGCAACAGAGCAAGACTCCATCTCAAAAATAAATAAATAGGCCGGGTGCGGTGGCTCACGCCTGTAATCCCAGCACTTTGGGACGTCAAGGTGGGCGGATCATGAGGTCAGGAGATCGAGACCATCCTGGCGAACACGGTGAAAGCCCATCTCTACTAAAAAATACAAAAAAATTAGCCGGGCGTGGTGGCGGGCGCCTGTAGTCCCAGCCACTTGGGAGGCTGAGGCAGAGAACCTGGGAGGCGGAGCTTGCGGTGAGCCAAGATCGCGCCACTGCTCTCCAGCCTGGGCGACAGAGCGAGACCCCGTCTCAAAAAAATTAATAAAAAATTTAAAAATATGTAAATATAAATAAATAAAAATAAAATCAATGTAAAATAGATGGCATGTCAAAAATGAAGTGCTATGAAGAATAAGCAGTGAGAGAGATGCGCAAAGGAGTTGCAATTTTAAACAGGGTGACAAGAGCAGGCTTGGCTAAGGAGGGCCACACAGCAGGCGAACAGCAAGTTCAAAGGCCCTAGGGTGAGACTCATGCCTGCCTTGAAGGAAGAGGTTGGTGTGGCTGAAGTGAGTAAACGAAGAGGACTCAGTGGGAGGTGAGGTTAGAGGGAGAAATTCAGAAGCCAGGTTGCATATTAAATACAGTTAATACAGGCTGGGCGCAATGGCTCATGCCTGTAATCCCAGCACTTTGGGAGGCCAAGATGAGAGGATCACCTGAGGTCAGGAATTCAAGTCCAGCCTGGCCAATATGCTGAAACACCATCTCTACTAAAAATAGAAAAATTAGCTGGGTGTGGTGGTGCACACCTATAATCCCAGCTACTCACGTGACGGAGGCAGGAGAATCACTGGAACTTGGGAGGCAGAGGTTGCACCGAGCTGAGATCACACCACTGAACTCCAGCCTGGGTGACAGAGACTCCATCTCAATAATAATAATAAGACAGCCTGGGCGTGGTAGCTCACACCTATAATTCCAGTACCACTCTGGGAGGCCCAGGCAGGAGGATTGCTTGAGCTCAAGAGTTGGAGACCAGCCTGGGCAACAAAGCAAGATCCCAAATCTACAAAAAGATTTTAAAGATTAGCTGGGCATGGTGGCACATGCCAGTGGTCCCAGATCCTCAGGAGGCTGAGGAGGGAGGACCGCTTAAGCCCAGGAGGTCAAGGATGCAGTGAGCTATGATTATACCACCGCACTCCAGACTGGGCAACAAAGCAATACTCTGTCTCAAAATAATAATAATACAGGTTGAGCATCCCTTAACCTGAAATAATTGGGACCAGAAGTGTTCCAGGTTTTAGATTTCGTATGTATATTTGCATATACATAATGAGATGTCTGGGGATGGGAACTGAGTATAAACATAAAATTCATTTACGTTTCACATACACTTTATACACATCTGAAGGTAATATTATATTTTGAATAATTTTGTGCATGAAAAAGTTTGTGTACACTGAACCATCAGAAAGCAAAGGCTTCATGCCGGAGATCAAAAAGTTTCAGATTCTAGGGCATTTTGGATTTTTAGATTAGGGGATGCTCAACTTGTAGGAAAAAGGTGGAAACAATCCAAGTTTATCCATTTCGGCAGAACAGTGGGTAAATAAACTGTGGTATATCCGCACAATGGAGTATTACCCAGCCTTAGAAAGCACTGAATTCTGATATGTGCTATAGCATGTATGAGCCTTTACTACTTTTTTTTTTTTTTTTTTTTTTAACTGAGTTGGGCTGGCTGCCTCGTGCCTGTAGTCCCAGCTACTTGGGAGGCTGGGAGGATGTTGAGGCTGCAGCGAGCTACGACCACCACTGCACTCTAGTCGGGGTGACACGGCAATGCCTTGTCTCAAAAAAAATTTTTTAAAGGGTTACAATGGTACATTTTGCTTTTTTACACACACACAAAATAAAATTTAGGCTGGGCGTGGTGGCTCATGCCTGTAATCCCAGCACTTTGGAATGCCAAGACAGGTGAATCACCTGAGGTCAGGAGTTAGAGACTAGCCTGGCCAACATGGTGAAATCCCATCTCTACTGAAAACACAAAATTAGCCAGGTGTGGTGGCGCGAGCCTGTAGTCCCAGCTACTCGGGAGGCTGAGCCAGGAGAATCGCTTGAACCTGGGAGGCAGAAGTTGTAGTGAACCGAGATCGCGCCACTGCACTCTAGCCTGAGTGACAGAGCGAGACTCTGTCTCAAAAAAAAAATTTTTTTTTTAATTTTAAAAGAGAGAGAGAGGAGAGTCGAGGATGGCGCCGAAGTATCTGGCCCAGGTGGTTGGAAGCTCGGAGCTGCTGAGATGGTTTACTGAGATGGTGCCGTTGACTGAGATGGAGAGAAGTAGGCTTTGTTTGTTTTGGTTTTTATGGGGTTTTTCCCAGGGAGGAGAACCGTATCAGGAGCGCGGTGTTGAACACATTAAGTCTGAGGTGTCTCTTGGCAACCTAGTGAGTTTAGCAAAGTGGTACAGGCTGTGGACAGCGTGCCAGTGACCAAGGGGAAAAGAGAGTGAGTGAAATCCCTTCCGGCACACTCTTCCTGAATTCCTTCCTCTACTTGGCCACTTTCAAGGCCCGGCCTCCCTCCTGGTCCCCACCAAAGTGGGCATAGCCAACGTGGCCTCCTCCCGGTCAGACAAGGCAGATCCCATGTCAAGGGCAGGCCCAGGTTAGTCCATGATGCCGTTCCCCCTTCCTCCCTCGTCCCAGCCAGGGCCTCGCTCTGGGCTCTGGGCTCCGGGCTCTGAGCCTTCAGAGAACGGGTTCCAGAAGCTGCACTGCCCACTCCTCCCGCCCACCCTGCAGAGCCAGTCAAGGCCTGACGCCACTGCTCATTCTCACTCGTCTGGCAAGGACTGGAGAGCTGAGTGGTAAATACAATAAAACACAGGGCTGGGAGATGCCAAACGGTGTGTGCAGTATGCAGCCTGGGGTGTATGAAGAGGGAGAAACGGAATTTACATTCACATGGCTCCATAACCTTTTACCGTAAACCTGTGGAGTGAGATGTGTTCTGAAATGCGGAGTTTTTCAGGCTTTGCAGGGGGACGGGGTGAACGCACAGAACAGCCCCGGCGGGCTCTGAGACACCCGGCAATCCAATGTTAATATTTCTGAGCTAAACATATGAATATTCAGATGGAGCTCAATAAAGACGGGTTATAAATAGCCTGGCTTCAGGTCAGGGCTTGTCACCCGATAAGTCACTGCAGGTGAGGCACCATTAGCATGACTGATGCTGCTGGTGGTGTTTTCATATCGTGTCTTGTTCACTGGCCATTATG
The DNA here is from genome assembly GCF_043159975.1 of Macaca nemestrina. Taxonomy (NCBI): domain Eukaryota; kingdom Metazoa; phylum Chordata; class Mammalia; order Primates; family Cercopithecidae; genus Macaca; species Macaca nemestrina. Next base: position 57,853,646 of record NC_092144.1, on the reverse strand, counting down.
ACAGGGGAAGAGACTTTGCTCCCTCAATCTGGAAGCTCTCCAGAAATGGGGTAGCCCAAGAACCCTGGGTCAGAGGAACTTGGCTTCCAATCTCTATTATTTCCTGATCCTGAGCAACTGCCCCACTTTAGTCCTAGAGGAAGACTAAGGATCTGGCTGTTGCCTACTAGGCCTTAAATTTAACATAATGACAATGGCTGGGCATAGTAGCTCACGCCTGTAATTACAGTACTTTGGGAGGCTGAGGTGGGAGGAATACTGGAGCCCAGAGTTCAAGACCAGCCTGGAAACCATAGGGACATCCCATCTTGGAAAAATAGGCCGGGGCACGGTTGGCTTAGGTCTGTGATCCCAGCACTTTGGGAGGCCAAGGCAGGAGGATCACTTGAGGTCAGGAGTTCAAGACCAGCCTGACCAACATGGTGAAACACTGTCTCTACTAAAAATAAAAAAATGAGTTGGGCTTGGTGGCGGGCACCTGTAATCCCAGCTACTTGGAAACTGAGGCAGGAGAAATGCTTGAACCTTGGAGGTGGAGGCTGCAGTGAGCTGAGCTCGCACCACCGCAGCACTCTGGCCTGGGTGAGAGTGAGACTGTCTCAAAAAAAAAAAGAAAGAAGGAAAATCAAATAAAAATAATGACAACAACAAAACGACAGCAATATTAATAAGAGCAGCTAAGCTTTATCAACCCTTACTGTGGTCCACGACAGATACTGAACTCTTTGCTGCCGTCATCTCACTGAGCCGAACCCTCGCACCACTTCGGGAGGCAGACTCTGCTTTCATTTAACCTCATCTAACAGGGGAGAACTTGCCTGGAGAAGGATAGAGCTGGGGATCCAAGCCCAAGTTCAACTGACACAGGCCTTAAACACTGTCCAAAACCTGAGTCATGCCTTTCCCTAGGCTGGGTGGGCCCGTGCCTGAAGGTGGTCCCCTCCCACCACGCAGATCATTTGGTCAAATGACAACCTGGATCCGTAAGTTCTGACTGTGTGCTCTCTGCCCTCTCACTGAATCCTCCCAAACAAGTCCCAGGAGGGAGGTACGATTATTTGACCCCTCAACTGCATCCCAACACGGCACACAGTGATATGGGAGCTCACACGTGTGGTTCCCACTCCAACACACTCCACCTCCTGGTCACACTCCCTGCGGTGGTACCATCGGATGCAGCCAGCTCTCATATCACCTGGGATGTGCCAGGTCGCCTTCTGCCACCCACAATCATCTCTTGCTTCTCCTTTTTGTGGCCCCTCTGAAATCCTCACCTTTTCTTGAGATCAGAGGTAGGACTCGAGGACCGAGAATTAGGAAGCAGCCAGCCCCGGGCTGACTCCTGCCAAGGTCCCCAGAGTCCAGCGCAGGCCTGGCACGGAACAGCCACTCAAAAGCTCCGGCTGCCGTTTGCCAGCAGGGAAAATGGTGAAGACTTTCTGGAATGCAACTTGGCGGGGCTACCAAAGTCTAAATGCTCGCTCCCTTTTGCCTCAGCAATTCCTCTTCCAGGAATCCGGCCGGTGGAAACACTCTTGCATAAGCAACCCAAGGTATGGATATAAAAATGTCAGGTCGGTCACTCCCCAGCTCAAAGCCCTCCCATGGCTCCCATCTCACGAAGATTCAAAGCCAAAATCCGAGTCAAAGACAGAGAATGGAAACTCTAGAGCAATAAAAAGGTAGCGCAACCAGGCTAAAAGCAGAGCTAAAATGGAACACTAAAATATTCCATTTAAAAGAAGCAGGGAGGCCGGGCGCGGTGGCTCACGCCTGTAATCCCAGCACTTTGGGAGGCCGAGGCGGGCGGATCACAAGGTCAGGAGATCGAGACCACGGTGAAACCCCGTCTCTACTAAAAATACAAAAAATTAGCCGGGCGCGGTTGTGGGCGCCTGTAGTCCCAGCTACTCGGGAGGCTGAGGCAGAAGAATGGCGTGAACCCGGGAGGCGGAGCTTGCAGTGAGCCGAGATCGCGCCACTGCACTCCAGCCTGGGCGACAGAGCGAGACTCCGTCTCAAAAAAAAAAAAAAAAAAAGAAGCAGGGAAAGGCCAGGCACGGTAGCGCACGCCTCTAATCCCAGCACTTTGGGAGGGCGAGGTGGGTGGATCACCTGAGGTCATAACTTCGAGACCAGCCTGGCCAACATGGCGAAACCCTGTCTCTACTAAGAATACAAAAATTAGCCAGATGTGGTGGCGTGCACCTGTAGTCCCAGCTACTCGGGAGGGCTGAGCCAGGGGAATTGCTTGAACCAGGGCAGAGGCTGCAATGAGTCGGGATCACACCACTGCCCTCCAGCCATACCAATAATTATAATAAACATAAATCAGCCGAGTGCGGTGGCTCATATCTGTAATCCCAGAACTTTGGGAGGCCAAGGCATGCAGACCACTTGAGGCCAGGAGTTTGAGACTAACCTGGGCAATATAGTGAGTTCCCACCTCTACAAAAAATTTTAAAAATTAGGCTGGACGCAGTGGCTCACGCCTGTAAGCCCAGCACTTTGGGAGGCCGAGGCAGGAGGATCACTTGAGTCCAGGAGTTTGAGACCAGCCTGGACAACACGGCAAAACCCTGCCTCTACAAAAAAATACAAAAATTAGCTGCGTGTGGTGGCATGTGCCTGTAGCCTCAGCTACTCAGGAGGCTGAGGCGGGAGGATCACCTGAACCCAGGATGTTGAGACTGCAATGAACTATGATCACGCCACTGCACTCCAGCCTGGACAACAGAGAGAAACAATGAACCCCAAACTCCCCACAGAGGTCACCTTTGGAAAAAGAAGGAAGAGGGGATGGTGCAAAGACTTTCGTCGTGTTATATGACTTTTTTCCACATGTAATGATTAATACAGACCTGGCTGCAAATTGGCAAATCCCAAAGCTAAGAGCTAAGGAATCTTATTTTGACCTTGGCATCCAATGCCTCCCCTCCATTTGCAGAATGCTTGAAAGCAACTCAGAAACGCCTGGAAAACCACTGGACACCTTGCTACTCAAGAGGGCAGGCCCCTGACCATAGCAGCCAAACCTGGGAGTTAGAAATGCAAAGTGTCTGCACCAGCTGACTCAGAACTCACATGGTAACACGATCCCCCAGGAACTGGTGTGCACGTTAAAGTCTAGAAAACTGTGGATCTGCATCACAGCCCAATGTGTCTGCACCAGCCCATACAGACTGAAGAGGGGTTAGTAATAATAATAGCAACAACAGTCGATAGTAATTGCAACCAGCAATGACAAAGTCCTTGTTATGTGCCAGTCACTCCACAACATATCATCTCAATTAAAACCCATACCCTGGCTGGGCACAGTGGCTCACGCCTGTAATCCCAGCACTTCGAGGGCTGACATGAGTGAATCACGAGGTCAGGAGTTCGAGACCAGCCAGGCCAACATGATGAAACCCCGTCTTTACTAAAAATACAGAAATTAGCCAGACATAGTGGCATGTGTCTGTAATCCCAGCTACTTGGGAGGCGGAGGCAGAAGAATCGCTTGAACCCGAGAGGTGGAGGTTGCAGTGAGCTAAGATCGTGCTGTTACACTCCAATCTGGGTGACAGAGCAAGACTCCGTCTCAAAGAAAAATAAAAACAAGAAAAACAAACCCACATCCATCCTATCCGATAGGCATTTGAGGTCTGTGGCCCCTAATCTGCAATTCCAACCTTCAAAAATCTCTAAAGCCATCCTTTTCTTTTTTCCCGGCTCATTGTGGGGTACAGCAGAACTGCAATGACTATCCTTAGATCCTCTTAGTATCAATGTCCTTAGATCTCCCTCTTAGTATCAACAGCCGCAGATACATTTGCTGCAGAAATATTATTTGCAGAAGTGCTAGCATATGTGTTGACAGGGAGCTGCCTGCCTTGCTGGGGGTGTCCCACATCATCCTGAGTGTGCTCTGGTCTGAACCAGCCTGAATTCTGAAACACCTACGAGGTCAGTTACTGCCATAAATGCAGCATTTCCGTTGACCTGTGAATGTCATCTATTTAACCTCCAAGGAGGCAGTAGGCCTCTCTAGCTGATTAGGGAAACTGAGGCTGAAAAAGGTAGGGGCCTTGTTCCAGCGCCACAGTTGGCTCCAGACCTACACCATTCTCCCCAAGTCCTGACTCCAGGCAGTCACCCATCCTCTCTAGCTCAGGAACACACTGCTCTCTGAAGGAAGCTGGGGTGGCCATGATTATGTTAAAGAAGATATCAGGGAGGGTAAAAGGAGAAAGAGGCTGTGCCTCAGCCTGTAATAGCTCAGCAGCAGTCCAGGTTGGCTCTCGGGGCAAGGGGAAGGGAGCTTCCCAGCTGTGGTCTTGGCCCCTGTGCCAAGGGGGCAGCGAGGCTTGATGAATAAAAACCCAGGGTGGACCGAGCGCGGTGGCTCATGCCTGTAATCCCAGCACTTTGGGAGGCCAAGACGGGCGGATCACTTGAGGACAGGAGTTCAAGACCAGCCTGACCGACAACGGTGAAACCCTGTCTTTACTAAAAATACAAAAAGTAGCCAGGCGTGGTGGTGGGCGCCTACAATCCCAGCTACTCCAGAGGCTAAGGCCGGAGAATTGCTTGAATCCAGGAGGTGGAGATTGCAGTGAGCCAAGATTGCGCCATTGCACTCCAGCCTAGATGACCAAGCTAGACTCCATCTCAAAAAAAAAAAAAAAAAAAAAAAAAAAAGAACAGGGTGCACCTGGGTGTGGTAGTTCATGCCTGTAATCTCACTACTTTGGGAGACCAAGGCAGGCAGATCCCCTGAGCAAGGCCAGCCTGGGCAACATGGCAAGACCCTGTCTCTAAAAAAAAAAAAAAAAATCCAAAAAATTAGCGGGGCAGGGTGGCACATGACTGTAGTCCCAGCTACTCGGGAGGCTGAGATAGGAAGGTCACTTAAGCCTGGGAGATCAAGAGGTCAGGGCTGCAGGAAGCCAAGATCACACTGCTGCACTCCAGCCTGGGAGACAGTCTCACTCTGTCTCCAAAACAAAACAAAACAGAAACAGGCTCCAGGACCAGACCATCCAGGGAAGAGAGTGGGGGCTCAGCCACTTAGCAGGGGTGGGAGTCTGGGCAAGTCACTTAATCGCTCTGTGCCTCAGTTTACTTATCTGTAAAATGGGGGTGCGCCCTGCACCTACCTCCTCCAGTCCTTCTGTAAGTGAAGGAGTTGATGCTTGTAAGTGGCCAAGACCAGAGCCTGGGCCGGGGTGAGCCAAGGTAAGTGCCGGCTGTTATTATCATGGTTACTGCCACCACCATCCATGAACAGCTCTTTTTTTTTTTTAGACAGAGTCTTGCTCTGTCGCCCAGGCTGGAGTGCAGTGGCACGATCTCGGCTCACTGCAAGCTCCGCCTCCCGGGTTCACGCCATTCTCCTGCCTCAGCCTCCCGAGTAGCTGGGACTACAGGCACCCGCCACCACGCCTGGCTAATTTTTTGTATTTTTAGTAGAGACGGGGTTTCACCGTGTTAGCCAGGATGGTCTCGATCTCCTGACCTCGTGATCCGCCCACTTCGGCCTCCCAAAGTGCTGGGATTACAGGCGTGAGCCACCGCCCCTGGCCCTGTGGACAGCTCTTACCTGGCTCCCCCACCCTCCTCAAACCCTTTGCCAAACTTTGGGATATAGAGTCAAGTGTGTGTTTCTCTGGGGAAAAATCTGTGGCCTCTGAGCAGATTCCTAAAAGGACTGGAGCTCCCTCTTACCCCAAATTAAGAACCACCATTTGCTGATAAGACCCAGGGGCCAAGAAACAAAAGGCGCCTCCCTACGCCGAGCAGGGCAGCTGCCAGAGCTCTTCCTAACTACAAGCTCCCCGTGCCCCCGGCCCCCACACAGCCCCACGGCCTTCCTCTCCTCCTGTGTCTCTCAGCTCGTCCGTGCTGGCCTCCTGAACACCTTCCCAACTGTACACGCACCCTCTGCCTTCACACCCTCTCCTCTTCGCAAACTATGAGCAAACCCCACTCCTGAGCCCAACCCAGTACCACCTCCTCCAGGCTCTTCTAGAACCTTCCCTCACCTTCTTTCCTTTTCTCTCCTAAGCTTCCAACTCAGCTCAGAGACTCAAAAACCCAATCCAAGCCCAATCCAATCTCCTCACCATCTGTGTAAAGGTCACCTGGCTTCTCAATCATTCAGTAAGTTACCAGTTAGTGCTTTCGTCAGTCCTTGTCAGACCCTGGGGATGTCACCTAACATGGAAATAAACTGAGTGAAGTGAAGGAAATTGGACGAGCGAGTCAAAGAGGGCTTCCCCGAGGAGGGAGCATTTAAGCAGAGACCTGCGAGATGTGGACCCAAGACAGTTGGAGGCTGCAGTGAACCATGATCGCGCCACCGTAATCCAGCCTGGGCACGAGTGAGACCCTGTCTCTTAAAAAAAAAAAAAAAAAAAAGCCAGGCACAGTGGCTCACACCTATAATCCCAGCACTTCGGGAGGCCGAGGCGGGCGGATCACGAGGTCAGGAGATCGAGACCATCCTGGCGAACATGGTGAAACCCCATCTCTACTAAAAATACAAAAAAATTAGCCGGGCGTAGTGGCGGGCGCCTGTAGTCCCAGTTTCTCGGGAGGCTGAGGCAGGAGAATGGTGTGAACCTGGGAGGCGACAGAGCTTGCAGTGAGCGGAGATCACGCCACTGCACTCCAGCCTGGGCAACAGAGCAAGACTCCATCTCAAAAAAAAAAAAAAAAAGGCCAGGTCAGTAGCTCACACCTATAATCTCAACACTTTGGGAGGCTGAGGAGGGCAGATCACTGGAGGTCAGGAGTTCGAGACCAGCCTGGCCAACATGCCGAAACCCTGTCTCTACTAAAAATACAAAAATTAGCCAGGCATGGTGGCACACCTGTAATCCCCGCTACTCGGGAGGCTAGGGAGAACTGCTTGAACCCAGGAGGTGGAGGTTGCAGTGAGTCAAGATCACGCCACTGCACTTCAGCCTGGGCAACAGAGTAAGACTCTGTCTCAAAACAAAACAAAACAAAAACAAGCCAGGTGCAGTGGCTCATGTCTGTAATCCCAGCACTGTGGGAGGCCAAGTCAGGAGGATCATTTGAGCCCGGGAGTTCAAGGTCAGTCTGGGCAACATAGAGAGATCTCAGCTCTACAAAAATGTATAAAATTAGCCAGGTGTGGTAGCGCATACCTGCAGTCCCAACTACTCGGGTAGCTGAGGTTGGAGGATTGCTTGAGCCTGGGAGGTCAAGACAGGAGGGAGTATGATCACACCACTGCATTCTAGCCTGGGCGACAGAATGAGACCCTATCTCCAAAAAAAAAACAAGTGAGGGCGTGGCGGTGGGAGGTACAGGCATACCTTGTTTGACTGTGCTTTGCCTTACTGCACTTCAAAGATGCTGCGTTTTTTTTTTTTACAAACTGAAGGTTTCTGGCAACCCTTTGTCCAGTGAGTCTATCTGCATCAGTTTCCCAGTCACGTGCTCACTTCATGTTGGTATCAGCATATTTTAGCAATAAAGCAATTTTTTTTTTTTTTTTTTTTTGTTGAGACGGAGTCTCACTCTGTCGCCCAGGCTAGAGTGCAGTGGCTGGATCTCAGCTCACTGCAAGCTCCTCCTCCCGGGTTTACGCCATTCTCCTGCCTCAGCCTCCCGAGTAGCTGGGATTACAGGCGCCCGCCACCTCGCCCGGCTAGTTTTTTGTATTTTTTTTTAGTAGAGACGGGGTTTCACTGTGTTCGCCAGGATGGTCTCGATCTCCTGACTTTGTGATCCGCCCGTCTCGGCCTCCCAAAGTGCTGGGATTACAGGCTTGAGCCACCGCGCCCAGCCAATAAAGCAATTTTTAATTAAGGTATGTACACTGTTTTTTTAAGATATAATGTTACTGTACACTTAACAGATTGCAGTATCGTATAAACATAACTTTTATATCCACTGGGGAATCAAAAAACTTGTGTGGCCCGCTCTGTTGTGATACTCACTTTACTGCACAGTGTAGAACCTAACCTGCCTCCTGTCTCCGGGGTATGCTTGTAGCAGGGGAAGGTGACTCTGGGCAGAGTATGGTGCAGGCCGAGGCGGGGAGGCGGGAACAAGCTTGGTGTGTGAAAGACAAGATGAAAAGGGTGGGAGATAAGCCAGGCCAGATCAGGCAGATTTTGTATGGGCAGCTCAAGGGGTTTTACCTGAGGGCACGAGGGAGTCACAGGGGGTGGCAAGACTGTTTTTTAAAAATCCGCAGTGTGAGCACTTTGGGAGGCCGAGGCAGGCGGATCATCTGAGGTCGGGAGTTCAAGACCAGCCTGGCCAACATGGAGAAACCCCTACTCTACTAAAAATACAAAATTAGCCGGGTGCGGTGGTGCATGCCTGTAATCCCAGCTACTTGGGAGGCTGAAGCAGGAGAATCGCTTGAACACCGGAGGTGGAGGTTGCAGTGAGCCGAGATCGCGCCATTGCACTCCAGCCTGGGCAACAAGAGCGAAACACCATCTCAAAAAAGAAAGAAAGAAAGAAAGAACACTTCCTTCTACCCAGCTGCTCAGGGCAATGACCTTGGATCATGCTAGATTCCCTGATTTTCTTACCTCACCCTAAACCCCAAAACCTGCCCCAGAAACTCCCTCCTCCAGGAAGCCTACCCTGATGTCTCCCTGCCTGACCTCCCCAGGCTCAGCTGGCAATCCTCAGATACTGATCTGGCTTTGCAGGGGAATGGGTGTGTTCCTGCCTCATCGCCCTCCCCAGTCCCTGAAGGCACAGCACTGGTTATTTGTGCTGGAGGTGAGAACATGGGCCACAGTCCAGGCAGTAGGAAGCCTCAGTGTTGAGTCTGAATTAACCAGAAGGATGAAAATCACAGCTCTGGCGGCAGCTCCCTGTGTGACCTTGGGCAAGTCATTTTACCTCTGTGCCTCTGTGACAGGGAGATGGTGGACACCTGGGGGTCTAACCCTCGGGAGGATTTGAAGTGAACTGTGCTACCTGCAGTTCACTGAGCAGCAGACTGGACGGACAGGTAACCAACAAGGCGACCCTCTAAACACAGCACTGGGAGGAAAAGCAGCAGGAGAAACAGAAGCAGTATCCTTTCTGTAAAGCAAAAATCCACCGCACAAAGCAAGCAATTCACTCCAGCACAGGAGGTCGCTGACGGGGAGGGGAATGAAAATAAAAGGGAATTTTATAATAAATAGGAGTATATATTTTCATATATTATAATGTATAGTTTTATATTTCTGTTATGTATTATGTAATGTCTAATGTATGAGAGTATACACACACACACTCACACTTCTTTTTTTTTTGGAAACGGAGTCTCATTCTATCGCCCAGGCTAGAGTACGGTGGCACTATTTCGGTTCATTGCAACCTCCGCCTCCCGGGTTCAAACAATTCTCTACCTCAGCCTCCCAAGTAGCTAGGATTACAGGTGCTCGCCACCACACCCAGCTAATTTTTGTATTTTTAGTAGAGATGGGGTTTCACCATGTTGGCCAGGCTGGTCTTGAACTCCTGACCTTTGATCCACCCGTCTTGGCCTCCCAAAGTGCTAGGATTACAGGCGTGAGCCATGGCGCCCAGCCCACTCACACATATTTTTAAGCAGACTTTTGTTAGAAACCAAGTTACAGTTGGGCGCAGTGGCTCATGCCTGTAATCCCAGCACTTTGGGAGGCTAAGGCGGGAGGATCACCTGAGGTCAGGAGTTCAAGACTAGCCTGGCCAACATGGCGAAACCCCATCTCTACTAAAAAAGTATGGCCAGGTGTGGTGGCTCACACCTGTAATTCCAGCACTTTGGGAGGCTGTGGTGGGCAGATCACGAGGTCAGGAGTTCGAGATCAGCCTGGCCAACATAGTGAAATCCTGTCTCTATTAAAAATACAAAAATTAGCTGGGCATGGTGGTGCAGGCCTGTAGTCCCAGCTACTCGGGAGGCTGAGGCAGGAGAACTGCTTGAACCCAGGAGGCAGAGGTTGCAATGGGCCGAGACTGCACCACTGCACTCTAGCTTAGGCAACAGAGTGAGACTTCATCTCAAAAAAGAAAAAAAAAGTACAAAAATTAGCTGGGTGTGGTGGTGCGCACCTGTAACACGAGCTACTCAGGAGGCCGAGGCAGGAGAATCGCTTGAACCTGGGAGGTGGATGTTGCAGTGAGCCAAGATTGCACCACTGCACTCCCGCCTGGACGACACAGCAAGGCTCTATCTCGAAAATAGAAAGAAACTGAGTTAAATAAGTCTCTCAATTCAGGCCGGCGCAGTGGCTCATGCCTGTAATTCCAGCACTTTGGGAGGTGGACGCCAGTGATCACCTGAGGTCAGGAGTTCAAGATCAGCCTGACATGGTGAAACCCCATCTCTACTAAAAATACAAAAATTAGCCGGGTGTGGTGGCATGTGCCTGTAATCCCGGCTACTCAGGAGGCTGAGGCAAGAGAATTGCTTGAACCCGGGAGGTGGAGGTTGCAGTGAGCCGAGATAGTGCCATTGCACTCCAGCCTGGGCAACAAGACCAAAATTCCATCTCAAATTTAAAAAAAAAAAAAAAAAAAAAAAGGCTAAAAAATTTTAAATATAAAAGCAGGACCATGGAAGGGGACATGCTTGAGAAGGTACAAAGCACTGGGCAGATATCAGGGGATTTTGTTCCTTTGGCTAAAGAGACAGAAATTTGACAGAAAAAGGCAACCCTGCACAAAACAGCCTTGAGATAGCAGACAAACTGCCGGGTGGGAGAGGACTCTTCCTGGGTTTTATCAACTCCAAGATGCGCATTTTTCACACTTTTGTCTCGGAAGAGGAAGATGCCCTCTTACAACTGATGGCTGCTTAGCCAAGGAAATACCTTATGTCTGGCTTCCACTCCCAGGTGAACTGCAGGAAAAACACCTGAACTCATGGAGCCTCAGTTTCCCCGCTGAGCAGTGGGGAGGTCGACAAGCCTGACCTGCCTCCCAGGTTCCCATTCATTCCCTCTTTGAACAGCACTTACGGAGTGAGGACAGGACTCCAGGCTCACACGGAGGCACTGGGGAGGCAGCCGGGGTCAGGACAAGCAAGGACCATAGACAGAGGTCCAGTGGGGCTCCAAGACCCATGGCCGCCTTGACAGGGTGACCGGCCTGCTGGGGAGCTTTGCTGCTGCCGGAAGAGACCTAGGACTTAGGGCTGGACTACCTGTACAAAGGAACTGCTCAGAGATGGGGCTTGATGAAAATGCTGTTTCCTGGACTCTACCCATCGGGATTCCCAGGAGTTTGGTCTGTGTGAGGCCCAGGGATGGTCATTTTTCACAAGCATCTCTGGTCATTTGGAAGCAGGTAGGGTTTTTTTTTCTTTTTCTTTTTCTTTTTTTTTTCGAGACAGAGTCTTGCTCTGTCGCCCTGGCTGGAGTGCAGTGGTGCAATCTCGGGTCACTGCAAGCTCTGCCTCCCGGGTTCACGCCATTCTCCTGCCTCAGCCTCCAGAGTAGCTGGGACTACAGGCGTCTGCTACCTCGCCCGGCTAATTTTCTTATTTTTATTAGAGATGGGGTTTTGCCTTGTTAGCCAGGATGGTCTAGATCTGCTGACCTCGTGATCCGCCCGCCTCGGCCTCCCAAAGTGCTGGGATTACAGGCTTGAGCCACCGCGCCTGGCCCTTTTTTTTTTTTTGAGACAGAGTCTTGTTCTTTTGGCCAAGCTAAAGTGCAGTGGTACGATCACAGCTAACTGGAGCCTCAACATTCTGGGCTCAAGTGATCCTCCTATCTCTCAGCCACCCGAGTAGCTGGGACCGAGGCGTGTACTGCCATGCTCAGCAACTTTTTGTATTTTTTTGTAGAGATGACGTTTCATCATGTTGCCCAAGCAGGTCACAAACTCCTGACCTCAGGTGATCCACCCACCCTGACCTCCCAAAGTGCTGGGATTAGAGGTGTGAGTCACTGCGCCCTAGCCAGTGGGACACTTTTTGAGAAACATCCAGGAACTCCAAAGACAGGGTCTCTGCTCCCCTTTTTCCATCCCTGGGACATGCTTGTCATCCACCCATCCATTCATTCAACAAGCGTCTACAGAGCACCTACTGCATACCAGGAGCTGAGAACACAGGAAACACAGCCCTCTCTTCTCATCTTCTGCAGTTTGGAGCCTCGTGAGAAAGCCAGGCTTGAAGAAATACTCACAGGAAAGAATCTCTTAAAGGAAGCTCCTCCCGACACACACACCAACATGCCTGCCTGCATCTCAAAAGGATGATGCTGAGCCGAAGATGCTCAACCCAAACGACTCCACAGGGCAGGTCTCCACCTCTGTGAAATTCTAGAGGAGGCAAGTCTGACCCACAATGGCAAGGCAAGTCAGTGACTGCTTCTGGGAGCAGGTACTAACAAGGAAGGAGCACAGGGCAACTCTCTGGCATTGCCGAGAATGTGCTGTATCTTGATAGGGGTTAGGACTCACGGACAGGCATGCTTAAGCTACGTGCATTTTAATGAAGGGCTCTCCGCAGCCTCAGCCTCCTGGGCTCAAGCAATTCTCCCACCTTAGCCTCCAGATTAGCTCCAGGCAGGGGCCACCACAACTGGCTAAGGTTTTTATTTGTTTTTTGGAGAGATAGGGCCTTATTGTGTTACCAAGGCTGATCTCGGACTCCTGGCCTCAAGTGATCCTCCCACCTCGCCCTCCCCAAAAGTGCTGGGATTACAGGTGTGAGCCACCGTGCCTGGCCCCTCTGTGGATTTTACTGTATACGAATTACACTTCAAAGAAAAAGGACTGGGAGAGGCCGGGAGCAGGGGCTCATACCTGTAATCCCAGCACTTTGGGAGGCCGAGGCAGGCAGATCACCTGAAGTCAGGAGTTCGAGATCAGCCTGGCCAACATGGCGAAACCTCGTCTCTACTAAAAATACAAAAATTAACCGGGCGTGGTGGCGGGCACCTATAATCCCAGCTACTTGGAAGGCTGAGGCAGGGAGAATGTCTTGAACCCAGGAGGCGGAGGTTGCAATGAGCTGAGATAGCGCCACTGCACTCCAGCCTGGGCGACAGAGCGAGACAGTGAGAGTCCGTCTCAAAAAAAGAAAAAAAAAAAAAGGATTGGGAGGGGAAAAAAAAATATATACACACACACACACACACATACACACACATATATATGTATACACACTGTCCATAAAAGCGTAAGTATACGCATAAAAGTAGGAGGTTGGCCGGGCGTAGTGGCTCACGCCTGTAATCCCAGCACTTTGGGAGGCCGAGGCGGGCGGATCACGAGGTCAGGAGATCGAGACCATCCTGGCTAACACAGTGAAACCCCGTCTCTACTGAAAATACAAAAAAAATTAGCCAGGCATGGTGGCGGGCACCTGTAGTCCCAGCTACTCGGGAGGTTGAGGCAGGAGAATGGCGTGAACCCGGGAGGCAGAGCTTGCAGTGAGCTGAGAAACGCCACTGCACTCCAGCCTGGGCAACAGAGCGAGACTTCATCTCAAAAAAAGAAAAAAAAAAAAGTAGGAGGTCACCACGCACATTCTAGGCAGAGAAATTCCACCAGTATAGCAAGGGCTTGCTAAGCTGTGAGCTAAGACCTCTCCCAGGGAGACCTCCCTCACCCAGGCTGGGTGTCAAGTGTCGGAGGTCAACGAAATGCTATGCATGCCAGGTGATAGAGGTTACAGTCCGGCGAACTGTCACAGCCACCCTGTGAGGCAGGGGCTGTGGACATCTGCCCACCCAGCCTCACACAGTGGACAAGAGTTGGCATCCAGCCTCTGGAAAGGTGGCTCCGGGGAGCTTCACCTGCAGGCGTCCCTGGACACTGAGCCATCCACTGCCTCCAAGCAGCAGAGGCCACCAGGCGCTCCCTCAAGGACCCCAAGGGTCATTAGCAAAGGTCTCACAGCCTCAGACAGATATTCCCGCTCACTCCGTTCCCTAGGTTACCAGGCTGGGACACGGAGGACATAAGAGGCTGACAGGGGCCACACAGAAGTTGGCAGCCCCCTAAACAGGCAAGCACTTCAAAGAGAGAGTGTAGAGGGACAGGGTGGGCATAGCGAGGGAATGAAGGCAGCAGGGCTGGGCTGGGGGGTCCAGAGGCATCAACCCTTCCTCTGCAATCCTAGAAAGGGCATTTTTGTCCCCAACCTCAAGAGTATACACAGAAGCAATAACTAACAGCACTAACAACCGTGACCGTTTACTCTGAACCAGGCACTTGCAAAACATCTTTTCCACGCTAGACCTTATTTAACAATAAGGTCATCCCAAGAAGTATTTATTATTTCTCCTGTACTTCCGGTTCTCTAACCTGGCCTAAAGGAGGGAAATAGCTTGCCACCAAGTCACAGGGTTAGAAGGAGCAGAAACAGGACTTTTACCCACACAGCTGACCCAGTTGCCCGTCACCTCCAGGGTCATCCTAGGGGTCCACCCCCCACTGCCAGCCCCACTCCGACTCTTCCTTTTTGAGGACGATTTCTGCACAGAGTAACAGAACCTGTACCCCACACTGCATGCACCCAGGTGTGACCCCCAAACCTGTGTAATCAGAAACAGCCCACAGGGTTTGAGGCTTGGTGTGGCCAAGACAGGGAATTCACCACAGTCCCAAAGAGGGGATCACAGAAAAAGGATAACCTGATCAAAGCCCTGCTGCCTCAGTTTCCCAACCTATGAAATGGTCCTAATGCCACTTTCTTCACAGAACAGGACAGACTCCGGATGCGCTGAAACAAATTCTGGATCCCAGAAATAACAACACCGTAAATAACAATAATAATATAATGGAAATGATATGATATCTGGAATTTGCTTTAAAATACCTTGGCAAAAAAGAAAAAAACGTATGTTCACAGTAGGAAAGGGGGTAATGGTCAAAAAAAAGATCAGATCAGCAGAAAATTCTTGCAGAAGCTGGTGATGGTTACACAGGGGTTGGTTGTGGTATTCTCTCAACTCTCAGTGACAGTTTTAAAATTTCCTTAACAAAAAGTTAAAAAGGCTGGGTACATGGCTCATGCTTGCAATCCCAGCACTTTGGGGGGCCTAGGCAGGCAGATCACCTTAGTTCAGGAGTTCGAGACCAGCCTGGCCAACATGGTGAAACCACTTCTCGACTAAAAACACAACAATAAGCCGTGTATGGTGGCATGTGCCTGTAATTCCAGCTACTCAGGAGACTGAGGCACGAGAATTGCTGGAGTCTGGGAAACAGAAGTTGCAGTGAGACGATATGGCACCACTACACTCCAGTCTGGGGTGACAGAGTGAGAGCCTGCCTCAAAAAATAAAAAATGTTAAAATAACAATAAATAAATCTGCCAAGCTGAGTCTAGATGGCAAAAATAATAATAATAATAATAATAATAATGAGCAAAGACAGCCAGGTGCAGTTGCTCATGCCTACAATTCCAGGACTTTGGGAAGCCAAAGTGGGAGGACTGTTGAGCCCAGAAGTTGGAGACCAGCCTGGACAATATAGCAAGACCTTATCTCTATAAAATAAAATAAAATATTTAAAAATAATAGGCCGGGTATGGTGGCTCACGTTTGTAATCCCAGCACTTTGGGAAGCTGAGGCGGGTGGATTGCTTGAGTCCAGGAGTTCAAGACTAGCCTGGCCAACATGGCCAAACACCATCTCTACAAAAAAAAACAAAATTAGCTGGGTGTTGTGGCCACATCTGTAGTTGTAGCTATTTGGGAGGCTGAGACATAAGAATCACTTGAACCCGGGAGGCGGAGGTTGCAGTGAGCCGAGATCACGCCACTGCACTCCAGCCTGGGCAGAGAGACTCTTGTCTCAAAAAAAAAAAAAATTAAATTAAAAAAAATTAAATAAATAAAAAATAAGAAGAATCGAAGTGAAGCTTCATTGAACATTCCCGAGAGCCAGGTCCTATTCTAAAAAGCTTCCCAAGTCTTCACTCATTGAAGCTTCACAACACCCAAAGCAGGGGAAGCTCTGTTACAGAAGAGGAAATTGTGGCCCAATGGGTATTTGGGCAATGTCTTCCCTTTTTTTTTTTTTTTTTTTTGAGACGGAGTCTTGCTCTGTCGCCCTGGCTGGAGTGCAATGGTGTGATCTCAGCTCACCACAACCTCTGCCTCCCAGTTTCAAGCGATTCTCATGCCTCAGCCTCCTGAGTAGCTAGGGTAACAAGTGTGTGCCGCCATGTCTGGCTAATTTTTTGTATTTTTAGTAGAGACAGGGCTTCACCATGTTGGCCAGGCTGGTCTCGAACTCCTGACCTCAGGTGATCCGCCGGCTGGCCTCCCAAAGAGCTGGGATTACAGGCATGAGCCACCAATGCTGGCCCTGTGCCTTCCATTTAAAATGCCAACACTGATTGCCTAGAGTTTGAGGGAAAGGCCATAGCGACTTGGGTATCTAATCCTATGGGAGACTCTGCTACTTAATAATAATTATTCCAATCACAGTCACTCACATTTGGGGCACTTGCTATATACCGCAGGCACTGTGCTGAACACTAAGCGTGCCTGAGGTGGGTGGTTTCCTCTCATGCCCACTCTTCCAGTCGGGGAAACTGAGGCACGGTACAGGGAAGCCCTGTGTGCCTCATGCCGGAGCAGCCTGCTGCGTGCCCTCTGCTGCCATGCAGTTTAGAATGCCAACATTGTTCCTCGTGTGCCTTTCAGGAAGACAATGGGGACCTTTCAGAGCGGAGGAGTCAGTCTGAGTCCCGTGGGAGAACAGTAATCATAGTGAAAACAACAACAGCATCATTTGCTAGTTCCTGAAAGCAACTGCCTGCCCAGCTTGGCAGAACATTGCTTAGTTCAGCCTCACAGCAGACCCTACGAGGGAGGCATCATGGGCCCATTTTATAGACAAGGAAACCGAGGCCTTGCAAAGAAATCGCTTGCCCAGGGTCACACTGCAATTAAGCAGAGAAGTCAGCATTCCATCCGACGCCTGCCAATTAAGCGGGTCACAGTCCCCAGGAGAAATAAACTGCCTAAGAATGACAGGTGACACCAACACTGACGGACAAGGCTACCTTGGCACTTCATGGGTGTTTGGGGACCCTCACAAGAGCTTTACCAAGTAGGTACTGAGATGAACCCACTTAATAGAGGGGAAAACCAAGGCCCCAAGCAAGCCCCCTGTCCACAGCCATTCAGCCAGCAAGCAGCAGAACTGGGATTATAACCAACAGGCAGGGCCCAGAGCCCACGCTCCTGACCTCCACACCAGGTGGCAAGCACGTGACACAGGGGGCCATAAGCAGGAGGAAGAGGTAAGGAGGTCATCAGACACAAGGAGGTCACCCAAAGCAAAGACACGTGCAGCCTGGAGACGCTGCCTGGGCGACAGGTGGGATCACATTGAACAGGAGAGAAAGAGAACAACTTTCTTCAAGGTGCAGCATGAGGGACCGGGCACGGTGGCTCACACCTGTAATCCCAGCACTTTGGGAGGCCAAGGCGGGAGGAGTGCTTGAGCAGGAGTTCGAGACTAGCCTGGGCAACACAGTGAGACTTCGTCTTCACAAAAAATACTAAAACTCCCTGGGTGTGGTGGCATGCACCTGTAGTCCCAGCTACTGGGGAGGCTGAGATGCGAGGCTCACTGGAGCCCAGGAAGGATAATGCTGCAGTGAAAAGTGATGGCGTCACTGCACACCAGCCTGGGTGACACAGCAAGATTCTGTCTCAAAAAAATTAAAAAGATGCAACATCAAAGGTGCTCCCTAAGAGCTACCAAAAGGCAAATCACTGGCCCTTGATCTAGCAATCCCACTTCCAGCAGTCCATCCCACAGGCATACTTATTTCCCTTTAACATGTGTGGACATGTGCCTTCCCACACTTCACACAGAAACGTTTGGAAACACCTCCACGTCCATTACAGTAAACCAGGATTCGCCCACAGAGGAATACCATGTAGCCAAGAAAAAGATGGAGAAGACCTACATGGTAGGGTCTCCCAGGGAGATGAAGTGGGAAAAAAACCAATGGAAAGATCAGACTACCATCTGTGTAAGATGAATAGTTTTTTGTTTGTTTGTTTGTTTTAGACAGTCTCGCTGTGTTGCCCAGGCTGGAGTGGAGTGCAGTGCTGCAACCTCGCCTCCTGCGTTCAAGCAATTCCCCTGCCTCAGGTTCCTGAGTAGCTGGGATTACAGCCACGTACCACACCATGCCCAGCTAATTTTTATATTTTTAGTAGAGACGGGGTTTCACCATGTTGGCCAGGCTGGTCTCGAACTCCTGACCTCAGGTGATTTGCCCACTTCAGCCTCCCAAAGTGCTGGGATTACAGGCATGAGCCACCGTGCCCAGCCTGAATAGTTTTAAAGACATACATCCGCCGGGCGCGGTGGCTCACGCCTGTAATCCCAGCACTTTGGGAGGCCGAGACGGGTGGATCACGAGGTCAGGAGATCGAGACCATCCTGGCTAACACGGTGAAACCCCGTCTCTACTAAAAAATACAAAAAACTAGCCGGGCGAGGTGGCGGGCGCCTGTAGTCCCAGCTACTCGGGAGGCTGAGGCAGGAGAATGGCGTGAACCCGGGAGGCGGAGCTTGCAGTGAGCTGAGATCCGGCCACCGCACTCCAGCCTGGGTGACAGAGCGAGACTCCGTCTCAAAAAAAAAAAAAAAAAAAAAAAAAAAGACATACATCCATATATAAAAGTACATGCACAGAACATCAGAATGGAGGTGCTGTCTGCAGGGAAGAGAGCTAGGGGACCAGGGATTCTGGGGAGGTTAGAGGGAGAGACACCATCTTTAGTGTTCTGAATTTGCCCCATGTGCATGTATCACTTAGAAAAAAAAAGAACGAGGGCCGGGCGCGGTGGCTCAAGCCTGTAATCCCAGCACTTTGGGAGGCCGAGACGGGCGGATCACGAGGTCAGGAGATCGAGACCATCCTGGCTAACACTGTGAAACCCCGTCTCTACTAAAAAATACAAAAAAAAAACTAGCCGGGCGAGGTGGCGGGCGCCTGTAGTCCCGGCTACTCGGGAGGCTGAGGCAGGAGAATGGCGGGAACCCGGGAGGCGGAGCTTGCAGTGAGCTGAGATCCGGCCACAGCACTCCAGCCTGGGCGACAGAGCGAGACTCCGTCTCAAAAAAAAAAAAAAAAAAAAGAAAAAAAAGAACGAAAGGCAGAGGGAGAGAAAGATGATGTCTCAGACCACCCAGACAGAATAAATGAAACCCCACGACGGCTAATCCAACCTTTCTCTCTCCTCCTCCTGGACTGTGTCCCAATGTCTTAACTGATCCCCAGGGCCCTGCCACACAGTAGGCCCTCAGGAAGTTTAATGGGGAACAATTAAAGAAACAAAGGCCCTCTCTGCTTTTGCCAACACTCCCCCCACCCCCAGTGAATACATACACTCTTACACAAAACTAATTGTCGCCAAACTAGAAATGCCTTAGAAAACTCTCCCTCTCCACTGGGGAAACTTGCATGTCACTGAGACACAAAAGCTTCAGTCAACTGGGACAAAACTCTAATGGTGGTACTCCAGGAGGAGGAGAACGCGAGGGACGGAACCAGGAGACACTCCCTGGGGACCCCTCAACCAAACGCTCCCCATGCGTCTCTGGTGTGGCATAAGGTGCATCCTACCAGGGAGCTAGCTCAGGCAAGACAGGGGACAAAAAACCAGAGGGATATGAAGGGGTGAGTAAGGAGGGGGCAATTCATTCTGCTGGCGAAGCGGGCAGCAGTTGTCATCGTGGACATGGCGCGAGTGATTGCTCTTGTTTCTACTAAGTGAGGGTGCCTGGTGGGGGGAGAAAGCTCAAATATGACCAGGGCAAGATAACCATACTCCCCACCCCTCTCCCCTGCAGGGCGGGAGAGGGGAAATGGCAGCCCCTCTGCCTTCCAAGCCCAGGCGGCCTGGAAAGGAATGCCATGTTTTCCTGTTTCCAATTAACTTCCCCTACCAGCAGCCTTCTGCATTCTTGAGACCTGGAGTCAAGGCAGCCTGGCGGGTGGGGGTTGAGAGCTGGCGGGGAAACTGGGCTGCTGGCTAGACCTGGGCTCCAAGGTGGCCCACGGGAATCGGGGGAGTCCTACATACCCCTGGGAACTCCCCCTTCATAGGTGCTCTGGGTGCTGATCCCCTGGCCCTTCCACAGCCTGGGGCACACCCCACCTCCTGAAGGAAGGTTAGGGAAGGGCCGAGGACCTCTGGGAAGGAAGTCAGCAGGGAGACCCTCTTGGGCTCTCACCACCCCGCAAAAAGATCAGCTCCTACATTCAGCCAGCACTCAATCTTGAGAGATCTGGGTGTTCTCCACAGCCTCTCTCCTCCTGCCCACCTCCCCCGTCATCTCACCAAGGGAAATACCTGCACTTAAAGGAGGGGACAGTGGCTGTGGGGATCAGGGGTTCCTTAAAGCTCCTGGGATCCAGACCCCATGAAACACCATCTCCCCAGTTCTGTTGACAAATATGAAGTCCCCACGACCAGTCTCTGCCGTCTGGTTTGGAGTCCCAGCTCGGCCGTGGAACATGCTTCCCCTGGCCTCAGTTTCCCCATCTGTAAAATGGCAAGATCACCTGTATTACCTCCTACACCGGGTGAATTGGGCCCAGTCCCTCTCCCTCAGCCTCCAGCCCCTCTCCCTCAGCCCCCTGGCCCCTACAGCTAAACATGTATTCCGCACGGGTAAAGTGCTGAAGGGGTACGGGCCTAGTCCCCAAAGCGCTCAGAGGGTGGGTGTTGCTGAAGGGGAATTGTTTGTTTGCAGTTGGCCTTCCCCAACCACAGGGAATTCGTCTGGGGCAAAGGTCTTCTGCTACCCACCTTTAAATTTTTTATTTTATTTATTATTATTTTTGAGACAGGGTCTCACTCTGTTGCCCAGGCTTGAGAGCAGTGGCACAATCATGGCTCACCCCAGCTTCAAACTCCTAGGCTCAATCAATCCTCCCACCTCAGCACCCCTAAGTAGCTAGGACCACAGGTGAGTGCCACCATGCCCAACTAATTTTTTCATTTTTTGTAGACACAGGGTCTCACCGTGTTGTCTAGGCTGGTCTTGAAATCCTGGGCTCAAGCAACCCTCCAGCCTTGGTCTCCCCAAGTGCCGGGGTTACACGCGTGAGCCATGGCACCCGGCCTTAAATTTAAATGCCAGTTAGATCACCTGAGATTACGACCTCAAGACCAGCCTGGCCAACATGGTGAAATCTCGTCTTTACTAAATATACAAAATTTAGCCGGGTGTGGTGGTGGGTGCCTGTAATCCCAGCTACTCAGGATGCTGAGGCAGGAGAATCACTTGAACCTGGGAGGCAGAGGTTGCAGTGAGCCGAGATCACGCCATTGCACTCCAGCCTGGGCAACAGAGCAAGACTCTGTCTCAAAAAAAAAAAAAAAAATTAAATGCCAGCAGCTGACATTCCTCCCCTTTGCCCACACTGCGTACTCTGCCTGCTGAATGATAAATATAAATGACACGTTTGGATAATACTTTTACCCACCTCCAGGTCACTTAAAGGAACTATAATTACCCCCACTTGCAGATGAGAAAACAGGACCAGTAGTTAAGTGACCTGCCTAAGGTTACAGAGCGGATCAGGCCAAGGGGAGAAAAGGCAAGAGTGTTCTCTGTTAGCTGCATCAAAGGGCCGTGGTGTGGCAAAGCAACAGCGGGTCACAGGGCATAGGAACCACCAGACATCAACAGTCCCAAACAGTTCAGCTCCTCTCGAGGCAGCGCTGAGTAGCAGCAAATGGGGCCAAGTCCCCCGCTCAGGTAGAGAAGGGAGAGGATGACAGCGGGGCCAGCTTCCAGGTACCCCGAGCCCATCACTGGCCAGGCCTGGGGCTCCCCTTCCCTGACTCCTTACACACCTCCAATTCTCAGTTCCTGCAGGCAATTATCCACTCCAGCCACAAGTGAAATGATCCTGCCCTCAGCCCAACTTCGAAGTGCATCGTACCCCTTCCCAAAACCAGCTCCCAGGGAAAAAAAAATCTGGCCGCTTCTTCTGGGTATTATCTACACTTCCGAACCAGGTCCACTGAAGTCAGAGGGACAAAGTGCCAAAGGGTGGGACAGAAGAAGAGCTTAACAGTTTTGAGCTAAGCTGGAAAAACTCCAGGAGGTTACAAATTGGGGCTCTGTGTGACCCAGGGCTGTGTGACCCTGGGCAAGCTTCTCAACCTCTCTGAGCACTCCATGAACCTGTCTGGAAAATGGGAATAATGTCTGTCCCTTCTCTATTTCCTCCTTGGACTGTGGCCAGTGTGTAATGTACTTAGCAGCAGCGGAATAAGGCTCCCTGGTTAGAGATATTGTTATTAATATTTCCATCTTGAGGGGGGAGCCATGGGAGAAGGCAAGGGAGGTCAACACGCCCCAAGAGTCCTACCAGTGCATGGGCAGGGGGTGCTTCCTGAGTAGTCCTCCCCTGTTTTCTCATGACGCAGGGCAGGGCAGAGTTGACAGAGCCCCCCACACCCACCCCAGGTGCTGGGAGAGGTTAAAAGCACAGAGAGCTTATCATAAATCTCAGGCCTTGATGCCTTGGATGTTTCTAGTTTCCCTTTCAAGTGTCCTCTGTAAAGAGGTGTAAGAGAAAGGCACCCCTAGATCTGTATTATACTGTGGGTGGGTGGGTAGGTGGGTGGGGGGGGGACAAAAGGGGACGATGGTCAGGACATGGGCCTGGGCACAGACTGCAGCCCGCAAGGCTAGGGACACCAGAGAGCTAGGACCTGTCACCTGGGCCTCCCCGGGAGAGCTGACACGGTGGCCTCTGACCCCACCTCCTGGGAAGTTCAGCTGCTCAGAACCACAAAGCAAAACAAAGGGGCGCGGAGAGGAAGGAGCCGCAGTGCCTTCCAATCACCGCCGGCGCCCGAGCCCGAGCCGAGCCCTCCCGCGGCACCTTGCCCCGTCCTCCCGGCTGGCCGCGCACCAAGGCCCAAGCAGCCCCTGGTCCCTCGTCTCCCCGCGGCCGCCCGTGACAGGAGTCGGGGAAACAGCCGAGGGGCAGCCGGGGATGGGAAAACCAGATGGCTCCATCCCTCCTCCCTCCTCCTCCATCCCTCCCTCCGGGTGCCCGCGGCCTGGCTGCCCTCCGCAGGGGCCCGAGGAGGCCGCGGGCCCAGCTCGTCCGGGCTCACCCCGGGGAAAGGGCTGCCTTTGTCTAAAGGTCACCACCCGAGCGCGGTGCCCCGGCCGGGCCTGGTGCCTCCAGTTCCCAGGCCGAGGGGGAGGAGATGAGGGGCCGCCCCGAACCTCGGGAAGTGACAGGAGGCGCTCACCCCCCCCACCCCCGTAACGGCCCCCTCCGGGATGAGCCTCAGCTGGGGATGGGGGAGGGGGTCACCTCCCTCCACTGCCGGGGGCTGGGGGTCAAGTCAACTCCTTTCATTGTTTAGGGGCAGTGCGGAGGGGGAGCCCCAATGGCCTCCTTCCCCATCCATCCCTCCCCAGCTTTCCAGGGGCCCTCCGTGTCCGCGACACCCACGGGAGGGATTTGGGGAGGGGGCGCAGGGGCCGAGCGAGGCGGGGAGATGCAGGCTCTCCGCCTCCGGCCGGGAGATCACCGACCGCTGCCCAACCCGGTGGCCCTCGCCTTCCCCGAAAGGCAGGGAGCGGGGCGAGGGGAGGGGGCCGGGCCGGGGAGGGGGTCTCCGCGCCCCTCCCCCCGTGGAACGTTAGGTCTCCTCTCTCCGCCGCTCCATTGTATCCCCGGCAGCCGGCGGGAGGGCCGGGGAGGCACCGGGCGCCGGGTCTGGGCAGGGAAGCCGGTTGGGGGGGTCCCCGTAGGATCGGGGCGGCGGCGGTGGTGGAAGAGACGCGGGGCTGGGGGGTGCCGGTGGCGGTGGGCGCCGAGCAGGGGAAAAAAAAAAAAAAAGGAGGCAGCGGGCGCTGCGCCCCGGCTGGGGGGCTGAGTGTGTGAGTGTCGCGGGGGTGGGTTCGGCCCCGGCTCCGGCTCCCCCCACACACACCCTCGCCGCCAACCCCCACTCCCCCCTCGCTTTTGCGCCCTGTCACAGCCCCGACTCGCAGGTAGAGAGAGTTAAGAGATTTAAAGAGAAATTGCTACATTGTGAGAAACTCACCCTGATGTTTGAGCAGCCGTCGGCGCGGGGTCTCCGAGACGGCCCCGCACGGGCTGCAAAGGGAGGACCCAGAAGGGGCCGGCCGGCCGGGCCGGTCAGCGCACTGCCTGATCGCATGGCGGCCGCTCGGCAGCAGCCGCCGGGGCCCCGCCGCCGCCCCGCGCCCAGGCCCGCGCGCCCCGGGCCCGCGCCCGTTCCGGGGAGGGCCCCTCGGGTATGCAAAAAAAAAAAAAAAATTTTTTTTAATTAAATGCAAACGGAAAAAAAAAAAACCTCGCAGGTTTTGTGTTCCGCCCCCCCTCCTCTTCCTCCTCCTCCTCCTCCTCCTCTTCCCTCCGCCCTCGCCGGAGGAGGGGCTTCAGGAATCCCCGCCCCGCGCCCGGGCGGACCAGCCCCGGCCCCGCTAGGCCGAGCGGCGGGTCCCGGAGCCAATGGGAGGCTGCGGACGTCCGGGGACGGGGCCCTCCGCGCTGGCACCGCCCCCGCCCCCAGCCCCAGTCCCGGGGGTTCGGGGCGCGCCTGCTCGGGCCACGGTGTAGTTTGTCTACTGCCTCGAGCCGCGATCCGGGTGCTGGGGCGCGGGGTAGCTGAAGGGATCCGCGCTCCCAGACCCCCGGTCCGGCTGGGGAGGGGGCGCCGTGCGTCCTGGGCGCGTCCCCCGAGGCGGAGGACGGTCGTCCGGCGGGAGGACGCGTCCAGGGGGAGCGCCGCAGGTTCGAAAAGATAGCGGGAGTCGAGGATGAAGGAGATGGAGGGGATGGAGGGGAGTCCCTCCAGAGGTGGGACCGCGCCGGAGCCCGGAGACGGAGCCTGGCAGGGTGGAAGGCGGCGGGGACTTCGGGGTGACAGGCCGGGACCCCGGGCGTGGCTTGATCACTCACCCTAGTCGGTCTCGGCCGAGCCACGGCGGCGCCGGGGAGGCGGGTCGGGCCCGCCTCGGAGCCTGTCCCCGGCCCCTGTGGCCGCGCTGATGGGATTCCCAGAAGCCCCAGGACGCCGCCGTGGTGTCGGGTCCGTTTCCGCCCCACCGGGCCGTAAACGCCCTGCTGGCGGGACACGGATTCACGCGTTCCCTTAGCGAGGGCTTGGTGAGCGCCCACTGTGTGCGCTGCTCAGTGCTGGGGGCCCAGCGGGGACACAGAACCCCCGGACCTGCCCTCCCGAGGCTTGCAGCCCCAGGAGACTTATATTTTGTTATCTTAGTCCCTTCTGCCTCCCCAGTGCCCTAGAAAAGCTCGTGCACACAGTAGGTGCCCAGTGAATGCGTGTTGAATAAATGAGTAATTGAGACAGATGCTGATTTTGTTGTTGTTGCGTGATATTTTGTTTTGTTTTGAGACAGAGTTTCGCTCTTTCGCCCAGGCTGGAGTGCAGTGGCACGATCTAGGCTCACTGCAACCTCCGTCCCCCGGGTTCAGGCTATTCTCTTGCCTCAGCCTCCCCAGTAGCTGGGACTCTAGGCGCGCGCCACCACGCCCAGCTAATGTTTGTATTTTTAGTAGAGATGGAGTTTAGCCATGTGGGCCAGGCTGGTCTGGAACTCCCGACCTCAGGTGATCCACCTGCCTCGGCCTCCCCAAGTGCTAGGATTACAGGCGTGAGCCACCGCACCCGGCCTCTGTTTTTTTAAACCTTGACATGTGTTCTAGTATCTTGGCGGTACTACCCATAATATTTACTCCAACGTATTTTTTTTTTTAAAGAATTTATCGGCCAGGCGCGGTGGCTCACACCTGTAATCCCAGTACTTTGGGAGGCCGAGGCAGATGGATCACTTGAGGTCAGAGTTCGAGACCAGCCTGGCCAACAAAGGGAAACCCCATCTCTACTGAAAATACAAAAATTAACTGGGTGTGGTGGTGGGCACCTGTAGTCCCAGCTGCTCAGGAGGCTGAGGCAGGAGAATTACTTTAGGCTGGGAGGCAGAGGTTGCAGTGAGCTGAGATAGTGCCATTGCACTCCAGGCTTTGCAACAGAGCAAGACTCTCAAAAATAAATATATACATAGAATAAATAAATAATGAAATAATGTCCTTCGCAGCAACACAGATGCAGCTGGAGGTCATTATCCTAAGCGAATTAACACAGGAACAGATAACCAAATACCTCATCTTCCACTTATAAGTGGGAGCTAAAAATTGGGTATGCATTGACATGAAGATGAGATGGATAAACACTGGGGACTACCAGAGTGGGGAGGTAGGGATAGGAGACAACAGTTGAAAAATTAACTTTCGGGGGCAGGCATGGTGGCTCATGCCTGTAATCCCAGCCCTTTGGTAGGCTGAGGCAGGCAGATCACAAGATCAGGAGTTCAAGACCAGCCTGGCCAACATAGTGAAATCCTGCCTCTACTAAAAATACAAAATTTGGCCAGACATGGTGGCATGCGCCTGTAGTCCCAGCTACTCGGGAGGCTGAAGTGGGAGAATCGCTTGAACCCAGGACACAGAGGTTGCAGTGAGCCAAGACTGCGCCATTGCACTCCAACCTGGGCAACAGAGTGAGACTCCGTTTAAAAAAAAAAAAAAAATTAACTTTCAGGTACTATGCTCAGTACCTGGGTGACAGGCTCATTCATACCCCAAACCTAGACATTATGCAATGAAAGAAAAAAAAAAAAGCCACCATGGCCCGGGTGTGGGGGCTTATGCCCATAATCCCAGAGCTTTGGGAGGCCAAGGCAGGCAGATCACTTCACGGGAGGGGTTCCAGAGCAGCTTGTTCAATGTGGTGAAAATACAACAATTACAAAATCTAATGTATTAAAAATACAAAAAGTAGCCCGGCATAGTGGCGTATGCTGAGGCACGAGAATTGCTTGAACACCAGAGGTCGAGGCTGCAGTGAGCCAAGATTGTGCCACTGCACTCCAGCCTGGGCGACAGAACAAGAGTCTGTCTGAAAATAAAAACAAACAGGCCAGGCACGGTGGCTCACGCCTGTAATCCCAGCATTTTGGGAGGCTGAGGCGGCTGGATCACCTGAGGTCAGGAGTTCGAGATCAGCCTGGCCAACGTGGTGAAACCCCGTCTCTACTAAAAATACAAAAATTAGCTGGGCGTGGCAGCACGTGCCTGTAGTCCCAGCTACTTGGGAGGCTGAGGCAGGAGAATCACTTGAACCCGGGAGGCGGTGGTTGCAGCGAGCTCAGATTGTGCCACTGCACTCCAGCTTGGTGACAGCACGAGACTCCATCTCAAAAATAATAATAATAGGCCGGGCGCAGTGGCTCGAGCCTGTAATCCCAGCACTTTGGGAGGCCGAGGCGGGTGGATCACGAGGTCAGGAGATCGAGACTATCCTGGCTAACATGGTGAAACCCCGTCTCTACTAAAAAATACAAAAAAAAACTAGCCGGCCGTGGTGGCAGGCGCCTGTAGTCTCAGCTACTTGGGAGGCTGAGGCGGGAGAATGGCGTGAACCCGGGAGGCGGAGCTTGCAGTGAGCCGAGATCACGCCACTGCACTCCAGCCTGGGAGACACAGCGAGACTCTGTCTCAAAAAAAAATAATAATAATAATAATAATACTACAAAAGAAATTAGCCAGACATGGTGGCTCACACCTGTAATCCCAGCTTCTCTGGAGGCTAAGGCAGGAGAATCGCTTGAACTCGGGAAGCGGAGGTGGCAGTGAGCCGAGATCACGCCATTGCACTCCAGTCTGGGTGACAGAGTGAGACTCCGTCTCAAACAAAAACAAAAACAAACAGTGATCATCCACCACTCACTGGAGGTGTGTGGACCCTCCAAGAAGCAGCAGTATACACGTTTTTTGCTTTATGTTTGTATAGTCTGCGTCTTCCTGACTCTGCACTTCCACAGCCACTGATGGAGCTACACTTTTAAAGTGTTAACTGGGTGGTGAGCACAGTTTCTGATGAGAACCGCCCACAGGGGAGAGACCTTTAGTCACCCCCATCCTACAGTGTAGAACACTCAATTGGCTCTGAGAAGGGAAGTGTTTTGCCCAGTCACGCACCCAGGAAGTGAGACACAGCCCTCATCTGAAGGCTTCACTGTACAATGGGACCTGATGTGTAGCATTTGCTACACATCTGTCATAGCTGCCAGCCCTGGGGGACTCGGAACTAGGGGACTCACTAGAGACTTCGTCAGAGTGTAGTCATTCATATATTTTTAGTATCTAGTGTGTCAAGGATTCTGTGATGACCCACACCACCCTGGTTCCTGCCTCCCACATCTATTAGGCAACGCAGCCAACAAGCAAGTAAGCAAATAAGTCACTTAGCCTCGGTTTGCAGGCCTCAGTTTACCTCCCTTGGTCATGCCCTTTGTGGCAGTTCCCAGGTTCCTTTGGTACATTGTAGAATATCCACTGCCCTTAAAACAGTGCTTGGCACTTAGTAAATGCTCAATAAAAGTTTGCTGAATACATATAACAACATCCACCCACCTCATACGCACACCTGACCTCTTAGGGAGACGGTCTTGGGCCATGCCATTTGGAATGGCTTTGGCAGGGTGCAGAGGACACCAACAAGAAGCCAGCCCTGGCCCCGTGCAGTGGCTCATGCCTGTAACCCTGGCACTTTGGGAGGCTGAGGCAGGCGGATTGCCAGGGCTCAGGAGTTCGAGACCGCCTGGACAACATGTTGAAACCCCATCTCTACCAAAATAGAGAAAATTAGCTGGGCATGGTGGTGCGCATCTGTAGTCTTAGCTACTTGGAAGGCTGAGGCAGGAGAATCGCTTGAACCTGGAAGAAGGAGGTTGCAGTAAGCTGAGATCGCACCACTGCACTCCAGTCTGGGTGACAGAGGGAGACTCCGTCTCAAAACAAAACAAACAAACAAACAAAAACCCAGGCTGGGCACGGTGGCTCACGCCTATAATCTCAACACTTTGCGACGCTGAGGCAGGCGGACCACCTGAGCTCGGGAGTTTGAGACCAGCCTGACCAACATGGAGTAACTCTGTCTCTACCAAAAATACAAAATTAGCTGGGCATTGTGGCACATGCCTATAATCCCAGCTACTCAGGAGACTGAGGCTGGAGAATTGTTTGAATCTGGGAGCCGGAGGTTGCAGTGAGCCGAGATCGCGCCATTGCACTCCAGCCTGGGCAACAAGAATGAAACTCCGTCTCAAAAAAAAGAAGCCAGCCCCATGTCTAGCCATGGCTGATAGCTATTAGTCCCTGCCCTGCCTGGGTGGCCCTGGGACAAGTCGCTGAACCTGTCTGGGTCTGACTGCTCAGCTCAGTTACTTCTTTCTTTCTCTTTTTTTCTTTTCTTTTTCCTTCCTTCCTTCCTTCCTTCCTTCCTTCCTTCCTTCCTTCCTTCCTTCCTTCCCTCTTTCCTCCTTCCTTCCTTCCCTTCTTTCTCTCTCTCCTCTCTTCTTTTTTTTTTTGAGATGGAGTTTCGCTTTTGTTGCCCAGGCTGGAGTGCAATGGCGCAATCTTGGCTCACTGCAACCTCCGCCTCCCGGGTTCAAGCAATTCTCCTGTCTCAGCCTCCCAAGTAGCTGGAATTACAGTGTGCACTGCCATGCCCAGCAATTTTTTTTTTTCCAGTAGACACAGGGTTTTACCATGTTGGTCAGGCTGGTTTTGAACTCCTGACCTCAAGTAATCCACCTGCCTTCGGCCTCCCAAAGTCCTGGGATTACAAGCGTGAGCCACCGTGCCCGGCCCTTTCTCTCTCTCTCTTGTTCTTTCTTTTTCTTAGATGGAGTCTCACTCTGTTGCCCAGAATGGAGTACAATGGCTCAATCTTGACTCACTGCAACCTCCATCTACCCGGGTTCAAGCAATTCTCGTGCCTCAGCCTGCCGAGTAGCTGGGACTACAGACACGCGCGCACCACCATGCCCAGCTAATTTTTTGTATTTTTAGTAGAGATGGGTTTTCAACATATTGGTCAGGCTGGTCTTGAACTCCTGACCTTGTGATCTGCCCACCTGGGCCTCCCAAAATTCTGGGATTACAGGCATGAGCCACCGGCCCTTCCTTCCTTCCTTCCTTCCTTCCTTCCTTCCTTCCTTCCTTCCTTCCTTCCTTCCTTCCTTCCTTCCTTCCTTTCTTTTTCTTTCTCTTTCTTTCCTTCCTTCCTTCTCTTTCTTTCTTATCTCTTTCTTTTTCTTTCCTTTTTTTTTTCTCTCTCTCTCCCCTTCCCTCCCTCCCAGCGCCCCCCGCCCCCCGCCCCCCGCCTTCTTTATTTCTTGACAGTCACACAAATTGGAGTGCAGTGGCGCAATCTCAGCTCACTGCAACAGCGCGCCTCCAGAGCTGAAGTGATTCCAAGTAGCTGGGATTACAGGCACCCACCACCATGCCCAGCTAGTTTTTGTATTTTTAGTAGAGACAGGGTTTCATCATATTGGCCAGGCTGGTCTCGGACTCTTGGCCTCAAGTGATCCCCCCATCTTGGCCTGCCAAAGTGGTGGGATTACAGGCACCAACTCAGTTCTTTTTTTTTTTTTTGAGACGGAGTCTCGCTCTGTGGCGCAGGCTGGAGTGCTGTGGCCGGATCTCAGCTCACTGCAAGCTCCGCCTCCCGGGTTTACGCCATTCTCCTGCCTCAGCCTCCCAAGTAGCTGGGACTACAGGCGCCCGCCACCTCGCCCGGCTAGTTTTTTGTACTTTTTAGTAGAGACGGGGTTTCACCGTGTTAGCCAGGATGGTCTCGATCTCCTGACCTCGTGATCCGCCCTTCTCGGCCTCCCAAAGTGCTGGGATTACAGGCTTGAGCCACCGCGCCCGGCACCAACTCAGTTCTTAATGTGGGACTCATAACTTGCATATGATTCTTTTTTTTTTTTGAGACGGAGTCTCGCTCTGTCACCCAGGCTGGAGTGCAGTGGCCAGATCTCAGCTCACTGCAAGCCCCGCCTCCCGGGTTCACGCCATTCTCCTGCCTCAGCCTCCCAAGTAGCTGGGACTACAGGCGCCTGCCACCTCGCCCGGCTAAGTTTTTGTATTTTTAGTAGAGACGGGGTTTCACTGTGTTAGCCAGGATGTTCTCGATCTCCTGACCTCGTGATCCGCCCGTCTCGGCCTCCCAAAGTGCTGGGATTACAGGCTTGAGCCACTGCGCCCGGCCTGCATGATTCTTAAATGGAATTCTTTACACGATTCCTTGGTACATTAGCATCTGGGTTTTACCTACCAGGCAGTGGAACTAAGGGGGTGGATCAAAGGGCATTGATTCCCTGGCAATCCCTGCCCTGGGAGAGCAAATGTCTGTTTTTCATGCTCTGCTCTATCTGTCCCCTGGCATCCTGGAAAGCCTGTCCAAGCTTCAGAGTTAATGAGTGAGTGTTGTCTACACTGTTCTAGAAGCAGTGGGGAAGGTCAGAGGAAGCCAAAGGGATGACCAAAGACTAGTGTTGGGGGTCAATGTGGGCCCAG
This sequence comes from Macaca nemestrina, assembly GCF_043159975.1. Lineage (NCBI taxonomy): Eukaryota > Metazoa > Chordata > Mammalia > Primates > Cercopithecidae > Macaca > Macaca nemestrina. Next base: position 57,822,235 of record NC_092144.1, on the reverse strand, counting down.
ATCGAAAGAGACCTGCTGTCCTTCAGGGGTGACACGCCCCTTCTATTTGAGGATCAGGTGCAAGTTATGAGTCCTAGGTTAAGCACTGAGTTAGGCAGTCAGACCCAGACAGGTTCAGCGACTTGTCCCAGGGCCAGCCAGGCAGGGTGGGGACTAATCAGTACACCCAGGTGTTCTGTGGCTGAGTCACCAGAAGAACCTAAGGCAAGTCACTTCTTCAGTTCCTCCATTTTCTCATCTCTCCAATGGGAATGGATTGTCAGGCACCCAAATCTGCCCCTGTCCCGAAACATTTTATTATGAAAATGTTCAGGCCAGTCACTGTAGCTCACTTCTGTAATCCTAGCACTTTGGGAGGTCAAGGCAGGCCGATCACCTGAGGTCGGGAGTTCGAGACCAGCCTGACTAATATGTTGAAACCCTATCTCTACTAGAAATACAAAAATTAGCTGGGTGTGGTGGCGCATGCCTGTAATCCCAGCTAGTCGGGAGGCTGAGGCAGGAGAATCGCTTGAACCCAGGAGGCGGAGGTTGCGGGGAGTCGCGCCATTGCACTCCAGCTTGGGCGACAAGAGCGAAACTACGTCTCAAAAAAAAAAAAAAAAAAAAAAAAAAAGAGAGAGAAAGACAAGAAAGAAAGAAAAGAAACGAAAAGAAAATTTCGCCAATCTAAGTTGTTTCTCGACCTGGGAGGCTGACTGGTGCCACATGGAATTTTAGTTTTCTGTAGAGCGGCGCATCAGATACGTGCATTTTTCCGTAAGCAGGTAACACTTTAAGAACCAGGGGAAAGAAATGAAAAGCTTTGCCCAATCCAAAAACACCCCTGCGTCCCCTCCAGGTTTCGTTAAATAGGAGCAAGGGGAGCAAGTTTCCATCGGAGACCTTTCCGGGTCCGGATTTTAGCAGCCAGTCGGTGGAAATAAGCTGGGGCATGAGAGGGCATTGACGCCGGGGCGATCTCTGCCCTCTGACCGCTCCCTTCAAATGCGGCTGGGTCCGCGGAGCGCGCCGCCCCAGCTCCTGGCCCTGCCAGCCCGCCCGGAGCGCCCGGAAACCGCCCAGACCGCGATCCGCGGCGAAATCAGGCAATTGTGCGCCCAGCCCGGCCTCGGGTCCTCAGCGCGGCAAGTGCCGGGGGCGGAGCCTAGCCGCCTATTGGCCCAGGCCTGGGGGCGGAGCCACGACTCCGCCACCGTCCCGACCCCAACCTCCCCATCGGGTTAAATGGGCCTCTCTCCGGTCGGCGGATTATTCGTCGGGGGGCGGGGCCTGGGTTTGTTTACACACTATCATTGGCCAGATTTGAATCTGGCCTACTGCGGGCGGGCCACGGGGCGGGGCTACAGCGGGCCGCGGCCGCCGCCTGACAGCTTCGGAGACGCCCAGCCAGCCCTGGACGCGCGGTCCCTGGAGCTGGGGTACCGTCGGCGGATGCGGGGAGTCGGACGTTGGGGGCGCAGGTTGAGGCTTCTGTCTGTCCGTTTCTTGACAAACACTAACCAAGGCGTAAGGTTGAGTAGCATTGTTTTTTGTTGTTGTTCTCGTAAAAATTTGTAAAAAAAAAAAAAAAACCCAAAAGACCAGAAACAACCTAGCTGTCCATCGATGGGGGACTCGTTAGATAAGCTGTGGTGCGGCCCACAATGGGATGCGGAGTCGCCGTAAAATGAGGAAGGGATACTTGAACTGACACGGTATGAGCTATGTAGCCTGACAAGGTAGGAGAGGAGAAAAAAAAAAGGTGTAAAAGGTGGAGATGAAAAAATACAAGATTTTGCTTGTTAAATACACAGAATGTCTTGAAAAGCAGAAGCAAACTGCAGCCTGACGCGGTGGCTCACGCCGGTAATCCCAGCACTTTGGGAGGCCGAGGCGGGCGGATCACATGAGGTCAGGAGTTCGAGATCAGCCTGGCCAACATGGCAAAACCCTGTTTCTACTAAAAATACAAAAAATTAGCCGGGCATGGTGGTGCACGCCTGTAATACTAGCTACTGGGGAGGCTGAGCCAGGAGAATCGCTTGGTCCCAGGAGGTGGAGGTTGCGGTGAGCCGAGATCACGCCACTGCACTCCAGCCTGGGCGACAGAGCGAGACTGTCTAGGAAAAAAAAAAAAAAAAGCAAACTGATCACCAGCAGTTTTCCGTGGGGAGACGGGGGTGGGTGGATGTTAGGTCTTTTTCTACCTTTGTAAAGTTTGAGGCTGGTGTCACCGATTCGAAGAAATACACACAAAATACTCAAATACATGCACACACGCAAAAATCAAATACACAAAAACATTCAAAGAAATGCACCAAAAAATGCAATAAATACACAAAAAAAAAAGTTCTAAGAATTTCCCGTTTTCATCCACGTGCCCCTTTGCTCTTGACCTTGCCCTAGGGGCTGTGGACCTTCGACCTGCAACCCCCGCAGCCCCTGCACCCCGCAGCGTTTGGGGGATAGAGAACACGCTAAGAATGTGTCTTCATTTATCGGGTATTGTTACTCATGCACCATCAGATAAAATATCCTGACTCAAGAGAGTGGCTTTATTTGTTGCTTTAAGCCTTGTAGTCATCACTGAGATATTTAACATTCCAACTATGTGGGAGGGGCCGCTTCCTTGGCGATGCTTGGGGGAGGGTGACAGGAGAAACACACCAGGCCATCTTAGGAAAGGGAAGAGAAAGTCGAAACTAGGAAAGGCCCCTTTAAGAAGGGAAGCGGCCTCTGCTGGTCAACACCACTGACAGGAAGAGTTGGCTGGGTTTTGATTTTTATTATTACTCTGTTCCCGAAGCTCTGGAGGAGAGAATGAGAAGACTGCTTGCAGCCAATGAGACTGAGTCGAGATTTGGAGTCTGTTACCAGATCTCGGCTGGGTGCGGTGGCTCACGCCTGTAATCCTAGCACTTTGGGAGGCTGAGACAGGTGGATCATCCCCTTTTGCTACAGGGTTTGTGAAACATTGTTTAGATGGCTATGAAAATCACCCACGGCTAGAGGGGGATTTACAATGTAGTTGTAAGTAATGCTTAACCAAGCTTCTTTCTGTACTTGGATGCTCTCATTGAGTGACCCCAACAATCCTAGCAGGTAGGATATGTTAGTATCATCTCCTGTTGATACAGAAACTGAGTCACAGAGAAGTTGCAAAATTGTCAGAGTCAGGGGGCACAGGGATTTGAACCCAGGCAGCCCTGTTCCAAAATTTATACTTTTTTTTTCTGAGCCAGGGTCTCACTGACTGGATTGCAACAACGCGTTCACCACTTGACTTCCTGGGTGCAAGTGATCCTCCAACCTCAGCCTCCACAGTGGCTGGGACCACAGGTGCCACCACCATGCTTCGCTAATCTATTTTTATTTTTCTGTAGAGATGAGGTCTTTTCCTGTTTCCCAGGCCGGTCTCAAACACATGGGCTCAAGAGATCCTCCTGTCTTGGCCTCCCAAAGTGCTGGGATTACAGACGTGAGCCACTGCACCTGGCCCAAAATTCATACTCTTAACCACCACATTACACTGTGCCATGTAAACGTTTTCTGTCTTTAGATGTATTGTCTTAAAAGTTAAAGCTATAAGAATCTTAAGCAGATTATTATTTTTTTTTTCACCATGTTGGCCAGGATGGTCTTGATTTCTTGATCTTGTGATCTACCCACCTAAGCCTCTCAAAGTGCTGGGATTACAGGTGTGAGCCACCGCGCCTGGCTTTGGCTCGCAGATTCTTTTTTTTTTTTTTTTTTTTCTTTTGAGACGGATTCTCGCTCTGTCGCCCAGGCTGGAGTGCAGTAACAGGATCTTGGCTCACTGCAAGCTCCGCCTCCCGGGTTCATGCCATTCTCCTGCTTCAGCCTCCCGTGTAGCTGGGACTACAGGTGCCCACCACTACGCCTGGCTAATTTTTTGTATTTTTAGTAGAGACGGGGTTTCACCGTGTTAGCCAGGATGGTCTCAATCTCCTGACCTCATGATCTGCCCGCCTTAGCCTCCCAAAGTGCTGGGATTACAGGCATGAGCCACCACGCCTGGCCGGCCCGAAGATTCTTAATGAAAGTAAACAATTATCACATCCAATTTCTGCAGCGGAGTTTGTTTTTGTTTGTTTTGAATTTCTGGTGACTTTTCCTAAAATTATATTTATTTATTTATTTTATTAATATTATTATTTTGAGACAGAGTCTTGCTGTCACCAGGCTGGAGTGCAGTGGCCTGATCTCGGCGCACTGAAACCTCTGCTTCTCGGGTTCAAGCAATTCTCCTGCCTCAGCCTCTTGAGTAGCTGGGACTACAGGTGTGCGCCACCACACCCAGCTAATTTTTGTATTTTCAGTAGAGACAGGGTTTCACTGTGTTGGCCAGATGGTCTCGATCTTCTGACCTCGTGATCTCCCCGCCTTAGCCTCCCAAAGTGCTGGGATTACAGGCGTGAGCCACCACGCCCAGCCTATTTGTTTATTTTTTTTGAGACAGAGTTGCTCTCTGTCACCCAGGCTGGAGTGCAGTGGCGCAGTCTTGGCTCACTGCAACCTCCACCTCCCAGGTTCGATCGATTCTCCAGCCTCAGCGTCCCAAGTAGCTGGGACTGCAGACAATCATAGTTCACTGCAGCCTCAACCCCTTGGACTCAAGTAATCCTCCTACCTCAGCTTCCCGGCTAGCTGGGACTAAAGGCACACACCACCACACCTGACTAATTTTTGTATTTTTTGTAGAGACAGGGTTTTACCATGTTGCCCAGACTGGTCTCAAACTCCTGGGCTCCAATGATGTACCTGCCTGGGCCTCCCAACACTTCTAAGCCCTTTATATACATTAGCTGATGGAATCTTCACAGGCACCTTGAAGTAGGAACTGTTGTCATCTTCATGTCATTTCACAGATGAAGAACTGAGGCACAGAGAAGTTAACTAACTGGCCTAAGTTCTTACATTTCTCTCTGGAAAAGGAAGATGAAGACCAAGAATGAGTGGCGAGGGAGGAAGTGTCCAAAATTGCTATAATCTCTGCCTCCCGGATTCAAGTGATTCTCCTGTCTCAGCCTCCCCAGTAGCTGGGATTACAGGCACCTGCCACCACACCCAGCTAATTTTTGTATTTTTAGTAGAGACGGGGTTTCACCACGTTAACCAGGCTGGCCTCGAACTCCTGACCTCAGGTGATCTGCCCACCTAGGCCTCCTAAAGTGCTGGGATTGCAGGTGGAGCCACTGCACCGGGCAACTGTCAGGTTTTTATGGACGCTTCATTATGTAGGTAGGGCAGATTCAACACTTGCCTATTGATGATTCACTCAACCTTCAGCAGCTCCCCTCTCCCCAGGGGTTGGTGGATAGGGCTGAAAGTCCCAACTCGCTAATCCTGCCTTGGTCTTTCTAGTGACCAGCCCCATCCTGAAGCTACCTAGGGGTGGCCAGCCAGCAGTCATCTCATTAGCATACAAAGACACTTATCACTTTGGTAATTCCAACGATTTTAGGAGTTGTGCTCCAGAAAACAGGGAAGACCAAATTCCTGTTTCACAATAACACAGGAGCACTGTTGGATTTCTGGGCCCAGAGTAGAGAGGGAACCTGGGTTTTTTTGTTTTGTATTGTTTTGAGACAGAGTCTTACTCTGTTGCCCAGGCGCTGGAGTGCGGTGGCACGATCTCAGCTCACTGCAGCCTCCACCTCCTGGGTTCAAGCGATTCTCCTGCCTCAGCCTCCCAAGTAGCTCGGATTGCAGGCATCCACAACCTCACCTGGCCAATTTTTGTCTTTTTTGTAGAGACAGGGTTTCGCCACGTTGGCCAGACTGGTCTTGAACTCCTGACCTCAAGTGATCCTCCTGCCTCAGCCTTACAAAGTGCTGGGATTACAGGCATGAGCCACCATACCTGGCCAAGCCTGGGGTTTCTAAAGCACAGATCAACCTTGACACTTTCCAGATTAAAACCCCACTATGGGCCGGGTGCTGTGGCTCATGCCTGTAATCCCAGCACTTTGGGAGGCTGAGGCAAGAGGATCAGTTGATCCCGGGAGGTGGAGGCTGCAGTGAACTGTGTTCAGGCCACTGCACTCCAGGCTGGGCGACAGAACAAGATACCATCTTAAAAAATAAAAATGAAGGCCGGGCGCGGTGGCTCAAGCCTGTAATCCCAGCACTTTGGGAGGCCGAGGCGGGTGGATCACGAGGTCAGGAGATCGAGACTATCCTGGCTAACATGGTGAAACCCCGTCTCTACTAAAAATACAAAAAACTAGCCGGGCGTGGTGGCGGGCGCCTGTAGTCCCAGCTACTTGGGAGGCTGAGGCGGGAGAATGGCGGGAACCCGGGAGGCGGAGCTTGCAGTGAGCCGAGATCACGCCACTGCACTCCAGCCTGGGAGACACAGCGAGACTCCCTCTCAAAAAAAAAAATAAAATAAAAAATAAAAAAATAAATAGGCCGGGCGCGGTGGCTCAAGCCTGTAATCCCAGCACTTTGGGAGGCCGAGATGGGCGGATCACGAGGTCAGGAGATCGAGACCATCCTGGCTAACACGGTGAAACCCCGTCTCTACTAAGAAATACAAAAAATAGCCGGGCGAGGTGGCGGGCGCCTGTAGTCCCAGCTACTCAGGAGGCTGAGGCCGGAGAATGGCGTGAACCCGGGAGGCGGAGCTTGCAGTGAGCTGAGATCCGGCCAGTGCACTCCAGCCTGGGCTACAGAGCGAGACTCCGTCTCAAAAAAAAAAAAAAATAAATAAATAAATAAATAAAAATGAAATAAAATAAAACGCTCCTGTGCCTCTCCAGTGCCCTTGGGGGGAAAGTCCAAACCTAGCAGCTTGGCATTTCTTCATTCAACACACACTTCCTGGGCGCCTGCACTGAGTCCGCCCTGTGAGGGCGGCGCTGGGGACACAGCAGTGACCGAGATAGTCCCAGCCCTGCCCTCTTAGGGCTGACACCCGAGTCAGGGAGACAGACTTTAAAACAAATCACTGCCCTAGAATAGGTAAAAGCCCCCGTGGCAGTTTTGGAAGTTCAGGCAGAGTTAACCCTGCCACTGGGACCTCCCAATTTCTATTACTCCTGAAAGGCTATTTCACAATTTTGGCAGCGTGTTGCCTTTACCTTTAATTTAGTCTTTCAACCAACTTATTTTTTTTCTTCCTTCAGTGGGTTCCCACGGGACTACCCTAGACTCATCCTAATCAACAACAGCCATGAAATCACTGGTATGATGGGCTGTTTACTTTTTTTGCTAATGTGCATTAAAATAAATGCATGACCATTAAAACAAGCCACTTGGAAATCATCTCAAATACTACTGTGGGAACCAGTGACCTAGACTCTGGGGGCCGGGGGAGTCCTTCCTGGAGGAAGTAAATTGTCTGCTAAGACTTATTTTAAATTTTAATTGTATTTATTTATTTATTTTTGAGACAGAGTCTCCCTCTGTCGCCCAGGCTGGAGTGCAGTGGCACAACCTCAGCTCACTGCAACCTCCACTTCCCGGATTCAAGCGATTCTGCTACCTCAGCCTCCCGAGTAGCTGGGATTACAGGCGCCCGCCACAACGCCTGGCTAATTTTTGTGTTTTTAGTAGAGACCATGTTGGCCAGGCTGGTCTCGAACTCCTGACCTCAAGTGAACTGACCACTTTGGCCTCCCAAAGTGCTGAGATTACAGACGTGAGCCATCACACCTGGCCTAATTTTAATTTTAATTTTAAGACAGAGTCCCACTGTGTCACCCAGGCTGGAGTGTAGTGGTGTGATCATGGCTCACTGCAGCCTTGACTTCCTGGGCTTAGGTGATCCTGCCACTTCAGCCTCCCGAGTAGCTGGGACTATAGGCGCGTGCCACCATACCTGGCTAAATTTTTTGTATGTTTTGTAGAGATAGGGTTTCACCATGTTGCCCAGGCTGGTCTTGAACTCCTGGGCTCAAGCACCCCTCCGGTCTTGACCTCCTGAAGTGTTAGAATTACAGGTGTGAGCCTCTGTTCCTGGCCAGTCAGCTAAGACTTGCAAGATGAATAGAGTTGTCAGATGAGGGTGGAAGGGAAGAGCAGATGCAAAGGCCCGGCCCTGGGGAAAGAGGAAAGGCAGGCGGCTAGAAAGTCAGCAGTTTGGCTGAAATGGTCTGAGGGACAGGGCAGACTTGCAGGTGCAACCAGGGATTTGGGGTTTGACCCCAGAGGTAATCTACAGTCATTAAAATGTTTGCTGTTGTTTTTTAATTGTTACATAATTCTGTCATGTGCAGTGGCTCATGCCTGTAATCCCAGCAATTTGGGAAGCTGAGGAGGGAGGATCACCTGAGGTCAGGAGTTTGAGACCAGCCTGGCCAACATAGTGAATCCCCATCTCTACTAAAAACACAAAATATTAGCCAGGCGTGGTAGTGGGTGCCTGTAGTCCCAGCTACTTGGGAGGCTGAGGCAGGAGAATCACTTTCACCCGGGGGGCAGAAGTTGTGGTGAGCTGAGATCGCACCACTGCACTTCAACCTGGGCAACAGAGCAAGACTCTGTCTCAAAAAAAAGAAAAAAAGAGAAGAAAAATTCTGATATAATTTGCCTACCATAAAACTCATTTATTTATTTATTTATTTATTTATTTATTTATTTTTTGGGGGACAGAGTTTTGCTCTTGTTGCCCAGGCTGGAGTGCAATGGCGTGATCTCAGCTCCCCGAAACCTCCGCCTCCCCGGTTCTCGATTCTCCTGCTTCAGCCTCCCGAGTAACTGGGATTACAGGCATGCACCACCATGCCGGGCTAATTTTGTATTTCTAGTAGAGACGGGGTTTCTCCATGTTGGTCAGGCTGGTCTCAAACTCCTGACCTCAGATGATCCGCCCACCTTGGCCTCCCAAAGTGCTGGGATTACAGGCGTGAGCTACCGTGCCCGGCCAAAGTACTGATACTTGAATGGATGAACCTTGAGAATGTTATGCTAACTGAAGGAAGCCTGTCATAAGGGACTACACACTGTATGATTCTATTTTTATGAAATATCCAGAACAGACAAATCCATGGAGACAGAAAGTAGATTGGTGGTTGCCCAGAGCTGGGAGACGGCAGATAGGAAGCAACTGCTAATGGGCCCATGGTTTCGTGCTGGGGTACTGAGATGTTCTGAAGCTATATGATGATGATGGTTGCACAGCACTGGGAATATATGAAAAACCGTTGAATTATACAGGTTGAGACCAGTCTGACCAACGTGGAAAAACACCATCTCTACTAAAAATACAAAATTAGCCGGGCATGGTGGTACATGCCTGTAATCCCAGTTACTTGGGAGGCTGAGGCAGGAGAATCGCTTGAACCTGGGAGGTGGAGGTTGCGGTGAGCTGAGATTGTGCCATTGCACTCCAGCCTGGGCAACAAGAGGGAAATTCTGTCTCAAAAAAAAAAGTATCAGTACTTCATTCCTTTTTATGGCTGAATAACATTCCATTGTATGGATAGACCGCATTTCATTTATCCAATCATTTGTTGATGGACGTTTTGGTTGTTTCTCTCTTTTGGCTGTTGAGAATAGTGTTGCTATGGACATTTATGTATGAGTTATTGTTTGAATACCTATTTTATTTTTATTTATTTATTTATTTATTTATTTTTTGAGACGGAGTCTCACTCTGTCGCCCAGGCTGGAGTGCAGTGGCACGATCTCCACTCACTGCAAGCTCCGCCTCCCAGGTTCACGCCATTCTCCTGCCTCAGCCTCCCGTGTAGCTGGGACTACAGGCACCCACCACCACGCCTGGCTAATTTTTGTATTTTTAGTAGAGACGGGGTTTCACCGTGTTAGTCAGGATGGTCTCAATCTCCTGACCTTGTGATCTGCCTGTCTCGGCCTCCCAAAGTGCTGGGATTACAGGCATGAGCCACTGCGCCCGGCCTATTGATATTTATTTTGAGACAGAATCTTGCTCTGTCCCCCAGGCTGGAGTGTAGTGTCGCGATCTCAGCTCACTGCAACCTTTGCCTCCCGGGTTCAAGCAATTCTCCTGCCTCAACCTCCCGAGTAGCTGGGATTACAGGTGTGCACCACCACACCTGGCTAATTTTTTTTTGTTTTTTCGCATTTTTAGTACAGATGGGGTTTCACCATGTTGGCCAGCTGGTCTCAAACTCTTGACCTCGACTGATCTACCAGCCTCAGTCTCCCAAAGTGCTGGGCTTACAGGTGTGAGCCACCACGCCCACCCATTACAGGTTTTTTGTGTCAGTATATGTTTTCATTTCTCTTGGGTATCTCCCTAGGAGTGGAATGAAGGTTTTCTTTGTTGTTGTTTTGTTTTTTACCAGCAATAATTTCAAGCTTACAGAAAACTAGCAAGAAGGGTAAGTAGATCTTTCCTGGATTAGCAAGTCAGTAACATTTAGCCACCTCTGCTGTGTGTTTCTTTTCTGAACATTTGAGAGGCAGTGGAACACGTCATGTCCCTTGATCCCTAAATCCTTCAGCATGGCATTACTAAAAACAAAGACATGCTCTTTAAAAAATCCAGAACAAGAATCAAAAACAGGAAATGAAACATTGATACAATAATACAATTGTTTAATCCACAAATTCAAATCTGTTTGTCTCAATAAAGTCCTTTATAGCAATGTTTTCCCCAGCCCAGGATTCAACACAGGATCATACATTGCATCAAGTCACATGGCCGAAGGATCTTAGGAAGGAAAAAATCTTAATCATCTTTGCCCCTTCCTCGAATCCCTTTGGCTGACGTGGGAAGAATAGATCGGAGGGGGAATAAGAGGGCAAGCAGGGAGACCAGGGAGAAAGCCAGTGCTTAAAATAGGAAAGAGAAACTTAGGAGTCAGAAGGATCTCGGTTCAAGTCTTGGCCCAACTCTTCAGGAACTGTGGCCTTGGGCATGCATGTGATTGAACTTTTCTAAGCCTCAATTACTGCGTCAGAAAAATGGGACTAACTTGTAGGATTGGTGTGAGACCAGGGATGTGCTGAGCACAAACCCTGCCCATCAGTCAGAATCAATTTCACAACACCATCCCATCCACCATTTCAGTCAATTACACAACAACCCAGGACAGTCCTGAGTGCTTCAGATGTGGTTACTTTCTGGATCCTCCCAAGAAACAACCTTACAAGTAGGTGTTATCCTCATCCCCACTTTATTTATTTTTATTTCCATTTCTTTATTTCTTTATTTTGAGACAGAGTTTCTGTCTGTTACCCAGGCTGGAGTGCAGTGGCACGATCTCAGCTTACTGCAACCTCTGTCTCCTGGATTCAAGTGATACTCATGCCTTAGCTTCCCAAGTAGCTGGGACTACAAGCACCCACTACCATGCCCTGCTAATGTTTGTATTTTTGGTAGAGATGTGGTTTTGCCATGCTGGCCTCGAACTCCTGGCCTCAAGAGATCTTCCTGGCTTGGCCTTCCAAAGTGCTGGGATTACAGCAGGAGCCACCATGCCTGGCCTACTTGTGGGTTTTTGTGCCCCACACCACACCATTTCAATGATTATAGCTCTAGTGTATGTTTTGTTACTTGAGAACAAACCTCTCCTTATGGCAAACAGGAAATACATTTATGGTGTGACAACTGTGTGCCAATCACTGTTCTTTTTGTTTTATTTATTTATTTATTTTGAGACAGAGTCTCACTCTGTCACCCAGGCTGGAGTGCAGTGGTGTGATCTCGGCTCACTGCAACCTCTGCCTCCCAGGTTCAAATGATTCTCGTGCCTCAGACTCCCAAGTAGCTGAGATTACAGGTGTGCGCCACCACACCTGCCTAATTTTTGTATATTTTAGTAGAGACAGGGTTTCACCATGTTGGCCAGGTTGGTCTCAAACTCCTGACCTCAAGTGATCCACCCATCTCAGCCCCCCAAAGTGCTGGGATTACAGGCATGAGCCACTGCACCTGGCATATTTATTTTTACTTTTATTTTACAGACAGGGTCTCACTTTGTCACCCAGGCTGGAATGTACAGTGGTTCAATCATAGCTCATTGCAGCCTCAACCTCCTGGGCTCAAGCAATCCTCCTGCATCAGCCTCCTGAGTAGCTGGGACTACAGGCACCTCCCACCACACCCAGTTAATTTTTTCTATTTTTAGTAGAGACGGGGCTTCACCATGTTGGTCAGGCTGGTCTCGAACTCCTGACCTCAGGTGATCCACCCTCATTGGCCTCCCAAAATGCTGGGATTATAGGCATGAGCCACTGCACCCAGCCCCACCTGGGTCTTTCAAAGCTCTTAGAATACAGGTGTAAGCCATCATGCCTAGCCTATTTTTTTTTTTTTTTTTTTTTTAAGGCAGTTTCTTGCTTTGTCACCCAGGCTGGAGTGCAGTGGTGCAATCATAGCTCACTGCAACCTCAAATTCCTGGGCTCAAGGGATCCTCCCACCTCAGACTCCTGAGTAGCTAAGACTATAAGCATGCACCACTATGCCCAGCTAATCATCACCACTTTATGGAGGAGGAAACTGAGGCACAGAGAGGTAAAGTCACTCCCCTGAGGGCACTCAGCTACTACACAGCAGAACCAGGACTGAAACCCAGGGCCAACACTCACCCCATCACCTCCACCTCCACCCCTTATGTGTCATTGTCATTGTCGGTCCAAGCGAGAGGTGATGGTGGCCTGGACCAGCGTGGAGGTGTGGGGATGGAAACAAGAGGACTGACTCACAAATAGGTAGAACGGTGACCGACTAGGAAGAGGAGTGAGAAAGTAGAAGTCCAGGCCGGGCGCGTGGCTCACACCTGTAATCCCAGCACTTTGGGAGGCTGATGCAGGTGGATCACTTGAGGTCAGGAGTTGAAGACCAGCCTGGCCAACATGGCAAAACCCCATCTCTACTAAAAATACAAAAATTAGCCAGGTGTGGTGGCACACGGCTGTAATCTCAGCTACTTGGGAGACTGAGGCAGGAGAATCACTTGAACCCAGGATGCAGAGGTTGCAGTGAGCCAAGATTGCACCATTGCGCTCCAGCCTGGGTGACACAGTGAGACTGTCTCCAAAAAAAAAAAAAAAAAGAACAAGAACGTACCAGCTTCATGAACAGGACTCAGGCTTTGCGTATTTCTCTTCTCTGTCTTGCTCCTCTGCCTTCTCCATGAGAACATGCCTGGGCCAGCTTGCTGGAGGAATGTGAGAGAAAGGTAGGGAAGAACTGAGTCATCCCAGCTGAAGGCATTCCAAACCAGCCAGTCTCTAGTCAACCCGCCAGAGGACCACAGATGCATGAGTGAGCCAGCCAAGGTCATCTGAGCCTGGCCCGGGTCACCAGGACAATGTTGAGGACGCAAATACATGTGAGAAAAAAAATATATGGTTGTTGTTTTATGCCACAATGTTTTTAGGTGATTTGTTACACAGCTGTAGCTAACTGATACAAGGGAGAGGCTAAGATCAGATATAGAAATATGGCCACTTCAACACCTCATAATTTAGTACTTACTGAACGACAAAGGAAATCCAAAATTATTTCTTTTTCCTTCTCTCCCTCTCCCTTAATTTTCTTTTTTTTTAGAAACAGAGTCTCACTCTTGGCCCGGCACAGTGGCTCATGCCTGTAATCCCAGCACTTTGGGAGGCCAAGGCAGGGGGATTGCTTGAGTTCAGGAGTTTGAGACCAGCCTGGGCAACATGGTGAAATGCTGTCTCTACCAAAAAAAAAAAAGCCAGACGTGGTGTCATGAGCCTGTAGTCTCAGCTACTCAGGAGGCTGAGGTGAGAGGATCACCTGAGCCTGGGAGGCAGAGATTGCAGTGAGCTGAGATTATGCCACTGCACTCCAGCCTGGGTGACAGAATGAGACCCCATCTAAAAAAAAAAAAAAGAAGAAAAAAAGAAACAGCGTTTCACTCTGTCACTGAGGCTGGAGTGCAGTGGCATAATCGTGACTCACTGCATCCTTGAACTCCTGGCTCAAGGGATCCTCCTGCCTCAGCCTCCCAAGTACCTGGGACTACAGGCACATGTCACCATGCCTTACTAACTTTGAAAAAACTTTTTAGTGGAGATAAGGTCTTGCTATGTTGCCCAGGCTGGTCAGTCGGCCAGTGGCTGGAGGCTACCTGGTGTAGCCTCCCAGGAGAGGTGGTTTGGCTGAAGGAAACTTGCCTTGGAGGGACAACTGGGAGCCACTAGCAGCTGGGGGACAGGAGAGTGGAGCTGGGTGGGGATGTTGCCAACAGCAACTTCTTCCTAAGAGAACAGACTTGTGTGGCATCAAGTCAGCTTAGAGGAGACTGCTTTAGGAAGGACAGGGCCAATGAAGACCCCTGCTACCGAGGGTCTCGTAAGAACCTGTCCCCTCCCATATGAGACCCTTTCAGTCCCCCAGCCCCTGGGTTCCATACCCTACCTCAGTGTTACAGGAACAACAGGTTTGATGCCTGCTGTGCAGCAGCAGACCAATTGCACAGAGACAGCAGGGTTTGCAGCAGAGAAAGGATCTGTAATTGCAGGGCACTGAGGGAGGAGATGGAAGCAGATCCTCAGTTCATCTCCCTAAGGAGTTCTGGGCTGGGGTTTTTGAGGAGATCATGAAGGGCAAAGGACTGGAAAATTGGCCTTGTTGATTGGTCAGAGAAAGGGGCAAAATCATCCCAAATGTGGAAATCGCATGCTTTGGTGAGTCAGCATCTCATGGGGTCCCTCAGATCAGCTGGCAGAGTTGTTTAATCAGCATGCAGGACCTGAAGGAATATCTCAAAGAGAAAACTTAATGTTTTATCATGTTTAAGTTGTCATTTACAGAGCACTTGAAGGGAAGTAGAATCTGGTAACAAGGTCTACATGATTCTAGGACAATAGGCACAAAACAATTACGGGGAAATAGGTCAGAGAGCCACCCGGCACGATTAATGCTGAGTGTGCAGAAGCTGGTTTTCTTTTCTTTTCTTTCTTTCTTTTTTTTTTTTTAAGGCGGAGTCTCGCTCTGTCGCCCAGGCTGGAGTGCAGTGGCCGGATCTCGGCTCACTGCAAGCTCCGCCTCCCGGGTTTACGCCATTCTCCTGCCTCAGCCTCCCGAGTAGCTGGGACTACAGGCGCCCGCCACCTCGCCCGGCTAGTTTTTTGTATTTTTTAGTAGAGACAGGGTTTCACTGTGTTAGCCAGGATGGTCTCGATCTCCTGACCTCGTGATCTGCCCGCCTCAGCCTCCCAAAGTGCTGGGATTACAGGCTTGAGCCACTGCGCCCGGCTGTTTTTATTTTTTTTGAGATAGAGTCTCATTCTGCCACCCAGGCTGGAGTGCAGTGGCACAATCTTGGCTCACTGCAACCTCTGCCTCCTGAGTTCAAGTAATTCTTGTGCCTCAGCTTCCCAAGTATCTGGGATTACAGGTGTGTGCCACTACACCCGGCTAATTTTTGTATTTTTTTGTATTTGGGTAGAGATGTTGACTCTACCCATGTTGACCAGGCTGGTCTCAAACTCCTGAGTCTTGAACTCCTGACCTAAAGTGATCCACTCACTTCAGCCTCCTAAAGTGCTGGGATTACAGGCATGAGCCACCATGCCTGGCCACATCTCTTTTTTTTTTTTTTTTGAGACAGAGTCTCACTTTGTCACCCAGGCTAGAATGTAGTGGTGCAATCTCAGCTCACTGCAGCCTTGCAACCTCCACCTGCTGGGTTCAAGTGATTTTCGTGCTTCAGCCTCCTGAGTAGCCGGAATTACAGGTGCATGCCACCACACCCAGCTAATTTTTGTATTTTTAGTAGATATGGAGTTTCACCATGCTGGCCAGGCTGGTCTTGAACTCCTAACCTCAATGGATCCACCACCTCAGCCTCCCAGAATGCTGGGATTACAAGCATGAGTCATTGTGTCCGGCTCTGTGTGGGTAAATGCTGGGTAATGCTCTGTCTGGATAAATCCACCGCACCCAGCCTTATTTATGCGTGTTTTTACATCCAAAGCAACTGTGGCCAAATAAGGCCAAAATAACTGTGGCCAGATTCAGAGACTGGCAGGTTTCAATTAACTTATTTTAAAAGTCACATTTGGGAGGCCAAGGTGGGTAGATTGCTTGAGCCCAGGAGTTTGAGATTAGCCTGGGCAACATGGCGAAACCCTGTCTCTACAAAAAACACAAACAATAGCTGGGAATGGTTTGCATGCCTGTAGTCCCAACTACTCAGGACGCTGAGTTGGGAGAATCACCAGAACCTGGGGAGGTCGAGGCTGCAGTAGGCTTTGATTGTGCCACTGCACTCTAGCCTGGGTCACAGAGCGAGACCCTGTCTCAAAAAAAAAAAAATTAAAAAGTATTAATTATTGGCTGGGTGCAGTGGCTCACGTGCTTTGGGAGGCTGAGGTGGGGGGATCGCTTGAGCTCAGGAGTTTCAGACCAGCCTAGGCAACAGAGTAAGATGCCATCTCTAAAAAAATTAAAGTGTTAATTATCTACTGTGTTGTGCCAGGCACAAAACAGACAAAGCCCCTGCCAGCATGGAGCTTACATTCTAGCAGAGAGACTGCCAATCAACAAACAACCAGGTATGACGTGATGTCAGGTAGAGATGAGCTTCCTGGAGAAAATAAAGCTGGAGAGAATAGTCAGTGGAAGGAACCTCCCAACAGGGGACAGTTGAGCACAGACTGAGGAGGGGAGGGAAGAAGCCAGGTGAATCTTCTGGAAAGAGGGAACAGCATATAGGAACTTGCTCGGTTGGTGTGCTTGGAGGAGAGCAAGCCTGGACAGAGAGTGGACAGACCAGACTTACAGGATGTGGCGAGGGATGTTGGATTTTATTATGTGATTTTGTTGTATTTTATTTATTTAGGAGACAGAGTCTTACTCTGTCGCCCAGGCTGGAGTGCAGTGATGTGATCTCGGCTCACTGCAACCTCCACCTCCTGCGTTCAAGCAGTTCTTCTGCCTCAGCCTCCCGAGTAGCTGGGATTACAGGCATGCTCGCATGCCAGGCTAATTTTGTATTTTCAGGAGAGACAGGGTTTCTCCACGTTGATCAGGCTGGTCTCAAACTCCCGACCTTAGATGATCCGCCCACCTCGGCCTCCCAAAGTACTGGGATTACAGGCGTGGGCCACCGTGCCCGACCTATTGTGTGGATTTTAAAATTCTGTTTTGTTTTTTTAGAGATGAGGTCTCATTCTGTTGCCCAGGCTGGAGTGCAGTGGTGATCATAGCTCACCGCACCCTTGAGCTTCTGGGGCTAAAGTAATCATCCCACCTTGGCCTCCTGAGTAGCTGGGACTAAAGGCACACACCACCACACCCAGCTAATTTTAAAATTTTTTTGTAGAGACTGGGGTCTCACTATGTTACACAGGCAGGTCTCGAACTCCTGGCCTCAAGTGATTCTCTCACCTCAGCCTCCCAAAGTGTTGGGATTACAGGCGTGAGCCACTGTGCTTAACTGTGTGACTGTTATTGTTATTAATTTCTGTACTGCTCTGTACATTTGACACATTTCATGATAAAACTAAAAGAGTCAACAAGAGATGAGGTAGTAGAGACAGCAAATGCAGACAATTCTTCCTGGAAATTTGGAAAGGAAAAACAGCTGGGAGGAGGTGGAATGAAGAGAGGGATTTTTTTTTTTTTTTTTTTTTTTTGAGACAAAGTCTCGCTCTGTCGCCCAGACTGGAGTGCAGTGGCCAGATCTCAGCTCACTGCAAGCTCTGCCTCCCGGGTTCATGCCATTCTCCTGCCTCAGCCTCCCGAGTAGCTGAGACTACAGGCTCCCGCCACCTCGCCCGGCTAGTTTTTTGTATTTTTTAGTAGAGACGGGGTTTCACCGTGTTAGCCAGGATGGTCTCGATCCCCCGACCTCGTGATCCGCCCGTCTCGGCCTCCCAAAGTGCTGGGACTACAGGCTTGAGCCACCGCGCCCGGCCAAGAGAGGGATTTTTAAATTTTTTTTTTGAGATGGAGTTTTGCTCTTGTCACCTAGGCTGGAGTGCAATGGCGTGATTTCAGCTCACTGCGACCTCTGCCTCTGGGTTCAAGTGATTATCCTGCTTCAGCCTCCCGAGTAGCTGGGATTACAGACGTGTGGCACCACACTCAGCTAATTTTTGTATTATTAGTAGAAACAGGGTTTCACCATGTTGGCCAGGCTGGTCTCAAACTCCTGACCTCAGGTGATCCACCCCCCTCGGCCTCTCAAATTGCTGGGATTACAGGTATGAGCCATCACACCCGGCCTTTTTTTTTTTTAAGATGGTGTTTGGCTCTTGTTGCCCAGGAGGAAGGGAGGAAGGGAGGAAGAGGAGGAGGAGGGGGAGGAAGAAAGAGGAGGAGAAGGGGAGGAGAAACTTCAATGGAAGAGGAAAGAGGGAAAGAAGGAGGGAGGTGGAAGGGAGCAAGGAAGGAAGGAAGGGAGGTAGGGAGGGGGAAGGAAGGAGGGAAGGAAGGAAGGAAGGCAGGAAGAAAGAAAGGGAAGGAAGGGAGACCCCAATCCTTGAGAGAGGGAATCAGAGGGACAGGTGACAAGGGGGTTCCCTTCTGATGGCTTCTATGTGCACAGGGAAGTGTGGGACCTAGTCATGAGCTGGAGGGCAGGGGGGAAATGCAAGCATACCAGAGACACACAGAGAGTGCCCTGCGCCCCTCAGAGGCCTGTGATTTCTCTGATTCAGGTAAAACCCGTTGGGCTGGCTGGGTGGTTTCCTTCTGCTGGGCTCGGCTGGCACAGAGAAGAGGATGGCTGGAGTTTGGCCAGGTGAGTCCTTTAGAGGCCAAGAGGAGTGAGGAGTGTGAGAATGCTTGAAGGATGTGATTCAAAAGATGAATCACGGAAAGCAGTGCTGAACAAAGTGAATAGATGGAGACGACAGGAAAAGGTGGCAGAGAAGAGGAACCTGTGGCCAGGGTGGACCCCTCTCCTGAAGAGTATCTTTTCCCTTAGCTTCTCGGGGGCTTCCATTTTATTTTCCTTTGTTTATGAGAGATAAGGTCACATTTTGTAGACCAGGCTGGAGTCCAGTGGTACAATCATAGCTCACTGCAACCTCGGGCTCCTGGGCTCATGGGATCCTCCCACCTCAGCCTCCTGAGTAGCTGGGACTACGGGCACATGCCACCACATCTGACTAGCTTTCTTCTTTTTTTTTTTTTTTTTGAGACGGAGTCTCGCTCTGTCGCCCAGAGCTGGAGTACAGTGGCCGGATCTCAGCTCACTACAAGCTCCGCCTCCCGGGTTTACGCCATTCTCCTGCCTCAGCCTCCCAAGTAGCTGGGACTACAGGCGCCCGCCACCTCGCCTGGCTAGTTTTTTGTCTTTTTTAGTAGAGATGGGGTTTCACCGTGTTAGCCAGGAGGGTCTCGATCTCCTGACCTCCTGATCTGCCTGTCTCGGCCTCCCAAAGTGCTAGGATTACAGGCTTGAGCCACCGCACCCCGCTACTTTCTTCTTTTTTTAAGAGATAGGGTCTCACTATGTTGCCCAGGCTGGAGTGCAGTGGCTATGCACAGGTATGATCCCACCAGTGATTAACACAGGAGTTTTGACCTGCTCCATTTCCAACATGGGCCAGTTCACCCCTCCTTAGGCAACCTGGTGGTCTCCCATCCTCAGGAGGTCACCAAATTGATGCCAAACTTAGTGTGGACACTGCATTGGCATAGGGTACTACAGCCCAGAACTCCTGGTCCCAGGTGATCCTCCTGCTTCAGCCTCCTGAGTATCTGGGACTACAGGTGTGTGCCACCACGCCTGGCTCTCTTACTTTAAAAAATAATAATTCTATCTGTGTCCCTAAACTGTTTATTGTTTAGCTTTGCCTGCGTTTTGAAATTATATTTATTTTCGGGACAGGGTCTCACTCTGTCGCCCAGGCTGAGTGCAGTGGTAGGATCACAGCTTACTGCAGCCTCAACCTCCTGGGTTCAGGCAATCCTCCCACCTCTGCCTCCCGAGAAGCTGGAACTACAGGCAGATCATGCCACCATACCCAGTTTATTTTTAATTTTTCTCGCAATGTGGCCCAGGCTGGTCTTGAACTCCTGGCCTCAAGCGATCCCCCCAGCTCGGCCTCCCAAAGTGCTGGGATTACAGATATGAGTCACCACACCTTGTTGAAATTTTATATGTAAATGGGAGCACATCTGTGTTGTGTGTAATGGAAATTGACTCATTTTCACTGCTGTATAATACTCCACTGAATAAATATACCACAATTTATCCACCTGTATCCACCTGTGGTGGGATGACAGAGGCCCACCACTGTGCCTGGTTAATTTTTTTTCTTTTTTTTAGACAGAGTCTCACTCTGTCCCCCAGGCTGAAGTGCAGTGGCGCAATCTCGGCTCACTGCAAGCTCCGCCTCCTGGGTTCACGCCATTCTCCTGCCTCAGCCTCCCGAGTAGCTGGGAGGCTCGGTGGCTCATGCCTAAAATCCTCACACTTTGGGAGGCTGAGGCAGGCGGCTCACCTGAGGCCAGGAGTTCCAGACCAGCCTAGCTAACACAGTGAAACCCCGTCTCTACCAAAAAATACAAAATTTATAAGCCAGGCATGGTGGTGCACATCTGTAGTCACAGCTACTGGGGAGGGTGAGGCAGGAGAATGGCTTGAACCCGGGAGGCAGAGATTGCAGTGAGCCCAGATGGCACCACTACACTCCAGCCTGGGCGACAGAATGAGACCCTGTCTCAAAAACAAAAAAATAAAATAAAATAAAAAACAGGCCAGGTGTAGTGGCTCACGCCTGTAATTTCAGCACTTTGGGAGGCTGAGGCGGGCGGATCACCTGAGGTCAGGATGAGTTCTAGACCACCCTGGCCAACATAGTGAAACTCCGTCTCTACTAAAAGTACAAAAATTAGTCGGGTGTGGTGACAGGCACCTGTAATCCCAGCTACTCTGGAGGCTGAGGCAAGAGACGCACTTAAACTCAGGAGGCGGTGTTTGCAGTGAGTCAAGATCATGCTACTGCAGTCTGGGAGACAGAGCCAGACTGCATCTCAAAAAAAAAAAAAAAAAAAACAAAGTGGATACATTACTATTAACTAAATTCCAATCTTTGTTGAGATTTTTTCTTTTTTTTGAGACAGTCTTGCTCTGTTGCCCAGATGGGAATGCAGCAGTACAAACACGGCTCACTGCAGATGCAAAGTCCTGACCTAAAGCAATCCTCCTGCCTCAGCCTCTGGAGTAGCTGGGACCACAGGCGTGTGCTACTATGCTTGGGTAACTTTAAAATTTTTTTATAGAGACAGGATCTCACCAAATTGCCCAGGGTGGTCTTGAACTCCTGAGTTCAAGTGATCCTCCTGCCTTGAGGTCCCAAAATGCTGGGATTACGGATGCCTGGCTTTTGTTGGAGATTTCATTAGTTTTTTAACTAATGTCTTTTTTTTTTTTTTTGAGATGGAGTCTCACTCTGTCCCCGAGGCTGGAGTGCAGTGGAGCGATCTCAGCTCACTGCAAGCTCCGCCTCCCGTGTTCACGCCATTCTCCTGCCTCAGCCTCCCGCATAGCTGGGACTACAGATGCGCGCCACCACGCCCGGGTAATTTTTTGTATTTTTAGTAGAGACGGGGTTTCACTGTGTTTGCCAAGATGGTCTCGATCTTCAGACCTCGTGATCTGCCTGTCTTGGCCTCCCAAAGTGCTGGGATTACAGGTGTGAGCCACCATGCCCGGCCTTTTGTTGTTGTTGTTGTTCCAGGATTATTCAATCCAGAATCCAGGATCCCATCTGTTTCTTTATTTTCTTTTCTTTTTTTTTTTTTTTTTTTTTTTTTTTGAGACGGAGTCTCACGCTGTTGCCCAGGCTGGAGTGCAGTGGCGCGATCTCGGCTCACTGCAAGCTCCGCCTCCTGGGTTCACGCCATTCTCCTGCCTCAGCCTCCTGAGTAGCTAGGACTACAGGCGCCCGCCACCGTGCCCGGCTAATTTTTTTTTTTTTTTTTGTATTTTTAGTAGAGACGGGGTTTCACTGTGGTCTCGATCTCCTGACCTTGTGATCCGCCCGCCTCGGCCTCCCAAAGTGCTGGGATTACAGGCTTGAGCCACCGCGCCCGGCCTATTTTCTTTTCTTTTCTTTTTTTTTTTTTTTTTTTTTTGTTCCAGGATTATTCAATCCAGAATCCAGGATCCCATCTGTTTCTTTCTTTTCTTTTCTTTTCTTTTCTTTTTGTTCCAGGATTATTCAATCCAGAATCCAGGATCCCATCTGTTTCTTTTCTTTTTTTTTTTTCTTTTTTTTTGCTATTACAAACATTGCTGCTTATTCTTCTGTGACATCTCTTGGTGCACATGATCAAGAATTTCTCTAGAGTCAACCCCTGGGTTTGCAAGTGTGGCTGTACCAATTTTACCCATTACTAGTCCTGTATGAGGTCCTCTTCTTCAGCAAACAGAAAAGAAAAATTTTTTTTTAATTCACCAAAGTGGTAGGTGTGCCGTGGTATCTTTGGTTTTAATTTGCATTCTCTTGTTTTTGTGGTTAGTCCTCATTTCATGTTTCCTCTTGTATATTCTTTTTTTTTTTTAAATTAGGTTGTCACCTTCATTTGTAGGCCTTTAAAATAAATTGTAAGGGCTTTTTTTTTTTTTTTTTTTTTTGAGACAGAGTCTCGCCCTGTTGCCCAGCGTGGAGTGCAATGGTGTGATCTTGGCTCACTGAAGACTCAACCTCCCAGGCTCAAGCAATTCTCCTGTCTCATCTTCCTGCATAGCTGGGATTACCGGGGCGCACCAGCACACCTGGCTAATTTTTGTATTTTTAGTGGAGATGGGGTTTCACCATGTTGGCCAGGCTGATCTCGAACTCCCAACCTCAGGTGATCCACCTGCCTTGGCCTCCCAAAGTGCTGAGATTACAAGTGTGCTTGACCAATGCTAATTTTTTGTTTATGTGTTGCATTTATCTTCTTTGTCCATGAAGTGTTCAGTGTCTATCAATGACAGAAGATGCTAATTTATTTCAGGAGCTTAAGTCCTGTTTTTTAACTAAGTTCTCATCTGTCCAGTGGCTAGGATCCTTATTTCCTCCATCAAGAAGAGAGATTATATGGCTGAAACAAGGTATTTTTTTTAATGTGTGCTAAATAAACGAAAAAAAAGAAAAAGAAAAAGAAAAGAAGGCCAGGCACGGTGGCTCACACCTGTAATCCTAGCACTTTGGGAAGCCAAGGCAGGCGGATCACAAGGTCAGGAGATAGAGACCATCCTGGCTAACATGGTGAAACCCCACCTCTACTAAAAATACATAAAATTACCCGGGTGTGGTGGCATGAGCCTGTAATCCCACGTACTCGGGAGGCTGAGGCAGGAGAATCACTTGAACCTGGGAGGCAGAGGTTGCATTGAGCCAAGATGGTGCCACTGCACTCCAGCCTGGGCTACAGAGCGAGACTCCGTCTCAAAAGAAAAAAAAGAAAAAGAAAAAAAGAAAGAAAATCAAAGAAACAAACAAACAAAAAACCCCCACAAAACAACAAAAAAGTGTGCTAAATAAAGGAAGAATCTCTCTGAAATTGTTTTTAGGTGTTTAATTTCTGCCTTAGCATGACCTGTAAGACCCTATACCATCTGCCCCTATTTTCTTCACTCACGTGTCACGTGGTTCTAGCCACACTGGTCTCTCTTCTTCGTTTTTTTTGTTTGTTTGTTTCTTTGTTTTGAGACAGTCTCACTCTGTTACCAAGGATGGAGTGCAGTGGTGTGATCTCAGCTTACTGCAACCTCTTCCTCCTTGGTTCAAGAGATTCTCGTGCCTCAGCCTCCTGAGTAGCTGTGCACCACCACGCCCAGATAATTTTTTGTATTTTTAGTAGAGATGGGGTTTCACCATGTTGACCAGGCTGGTCTCGAACTCCTGGGCTCAAGTGGTCTGCCCACCTGGGTCCCCCAAAGTGCTGGGATTACAAGCATAAGCCACCATGCCTGTCCTCTCTGCTGTCTTTCAAAAGGGTTCCACATCTTCCTGCCTCAGTGCCTTTGCACTTGCTATTCCCTCTCTTCTTTCCCCAGATATTTTCATAGGCCCCTTCCTTTTTTTTTTTTTTTTTTTTTTGAGACGGAGTCTCGCTCTGTCGCCCAGGCTGGAGTGCAGTGGCCGGATCTCAGCTCACTGCAAGCTCCGCCTCCCGGGTTCCCGCCATTCTCCTGCCTCAGCCTCCCGAGTAGCCGGGACTACAGGCGCCCGCCACCTCGCCCGGCTAGTTTTTTTTTTGTATTTTTTAGTAGAGACGGGGTTTCACCGTGTTAGCAAGGATGGTCTCGATCTCCTGACCTCGTGATCCGCCCGTCTCGGCCTCCCAAAGTGCTGGGATTACAGGCTTGAGCCACCGCGCCCGGCCATAGGCCCCTTCCTTACTTCCTTCAGATCTCTGCTCAAAGCAATCTCACAAGAGAAGCCTTTACTGACCTGTATAAAACAATACCCTCTGACTCCATCCTCTTTCCTTTGTTTTTCTTCAAGGTATAACATACTGCATTATAAATGTATTTGCAGCCAGGCACGGTGGCTCACTCCTGTAATCCCTGTTGGAAGGCCAAGGCAGGAAGATTGCTTGAGCCCAAGAGTTTAAAACCAGCCTGGCCAACATGGCAAAACCCTGTCTCTACTAAAAGTACAAAAATTTAGCTGGGTGTGGTTATGTGTGCCTGTAGTACCAGCTACTCAGGAGGCTGAGGTGGGATAATAGCTTGGGCCCAGGAAGTCGAGAATGCAGTGAGCCATGATTACAACAATGCTCTTCAGCCTAGGCGACACAGCGAGATCGTATATCAGAAAAATACAACAAAAAAGGTAAATGCATTTGCTTGTCTCCCTGCAGAGGTATGCTGTCCAGTACCAGAGCCACTAGCTACAAGTGACCATGGGGCCCTGGAAATGTGGCTGGTCTGAATTGAGATGTCCCGTGAATGTAAAATGCTGTATATGTGGGGTTTTAAAGACAGCTCCAAAAGTGTAAATTATCTCTTAAATAGTTTTTATACTGATAACATGTTGAAATATTTGGGATTAAATATTACCAAATTAATTTCACCTGCTTCTCTTTTATTTGATTTTATTATGTAATTTTATTTATTTGATATTATTATTTGATTTTTAGGTTTGAGTGTGTTGCCCAGCCTGGTCTTGACCTCCTGAACTCAAGCAGTCCTCCTGCCTCAGCCTCTCAAAGTGTTGAGATTACAGGTTGAACCACCACGCCCATCCCGACCCAATTTTTTTTTTTTTTTGAGACGGAGTCTTGCTGGGTTGCCCAGGCTGGAGTGCAGTGGCCGGATCTCAGCTCACTGCAAGCCCCGCCTCCTGGGTTCACGCCATTCTCCTGCCTCAGCCTCCCGAGTAGCTGGGACTACAGGCGCCCGCCACCTCGCCCGGCTAGTTTTTTTAATTTTTTTAGTAGAGACGGGGTTTCACTGTGTTAGCCAGGATGGTCTCGATCTCCTGACCTCGTGATCCGCCTGTCTCGGCCTCCCAAAGTGCTGGGATTACGGGCTTGAGCCACCACGCCCGGCCTTTTTTTTTTTTTTAAAGAGAGTGGGTCCCACTGTGTTGCCCAGGCTGGTGCAGTGGGTCTGCACAGGCAAGGCCATAGCTCACGGCAGTGTCCAAGTCCTGGGTTCAAGTGATCCTCCTGCCTCAGCCTCACAAGTAGCTGGGCTACAAGTGCCAGCCGCCACACCTGCGTTCTTTAAATTTTGTTCCTTTTTTTAAACATGGCTACTAGAAAATGTAAAATTACATATGTGGCTGGTGCTTGAAGTTTGCATTTTATTACTACTGAACAGCACTGCTCTAAAACATAAGCTCCAGGAGGAGAGGATACAGTGTTTGACCCAAACACTGTGTCTGAGCACCTAGAACAGAGACCCAATAAAAACTTGCTAAATGAAGGGATCCTAAAGCAAGATGCCAGGCCCTCTTCTTTCCTCTGTTTCCTCCCCCAATAGTCAATTAAAAAAAAAAAAAACAAACTTAGAGGTATAATTTATGTAAAAGTCACTCACTTAAGTGTATACTCAATGATTTTTAGAAATTTACTGAGTTGTGCAACCATCACCATAACCCTTTCTTTTTTCCCCACCAGAGTCTCACTCTGTCCCCCAGGCTGGGGTGCAATGGCCAGATCATACAGCTCACTGCAGCCTTGGACTCTCAGGCTCAAGCGATCCTCCTGCCTCAGCCCCCTCAAGTAGCTGGCACTACAGACGCAGGCCACCATCTCCAGTTATTTTTATTTTTTTTTTTTTAAGAGACGGGGTTTCACTAGGTTGTCCAGGTTGGTCTCAAACTCCTAGGCTCAAGGGATCCTCCTACCTTGGCCTCCCAAAGAGCTGGGATTACAGGCGTGAGCCACCATACCTGGCCCATAGGCCAGTTTTAGAATATTTCCATCACCCAGATAAGATCCGCCATGCCCCTTTCCACCCCAGGTAACCACCAATCTGCTCTCATTCTCCACAGATCTTCAGCACTCCGTTTCTAAGGAATGAATTATCTGCCTTAGTTGTAGGGCAGTTCAAGCTACTCGGTCAGGCCGGGCACGGCGGCTCACGCCTGTAATCCTACCACTTTGGGAGGCAGAAGCAGGCGGATCACCTGAACACCTGAGGTCAGGAATTCAAGACCAGCCTGGCCAACATGGTGAAACCCTGTGTCTACTAAAAATACAAAAAAAATTAGCCGGGCGTGGGGGCGCGTGCCTGTAATCCCAGCTCCTCGGGAGGCTGAGGCATGAGAATCGCTTTAACCTGGGAGGCGGAGATTGCAGTGAGCCGAGATCGCACCACTGAACTCCAGCCTGGGCGACAGAATAAGACCCTCTCTCAAAAAAAAAAAAAAAAAAAAAAAAAAAACATGCTCCTTGGCCAGTCGGCACCAGGGCCCACCGCCCTTCCCAACACAGCTCAGCCCAGAGCAGGCGCCCCAGATGGTTCAGCCTTTCCCCAAAGAAGGGAGGAACAGGCCGGGCGCAGGGGCTCTCACCTATAATCCCAATGCTTTGGGAGACTGAGGTGGGAGGATCGCTTGAGCCCAAGGGAACCAGACCAGCCTGGGCAACATGGCGAGACCTATCTTTAAAAAATGTAAAAATTGGCAGGGTGTGGCCGCGCCCGCCTGTGGTTCCTGCTACTCAAGAGACTGAGGCAGGAGGATCTCGTGAGCCCAGGAAGGTGAGGGTGCGGAAGCCGTGATCACAGCCTGGGGGACTGGGAGAGACCCTGTCTCTGAAAAAAATTAATTAAAAAAAAAAAGGGAGGAGCAGCTCGCCCCACATCTCCCCCACCCGCCAGGCAGAAGAGACCCCCAGAGACTCCCGCGCTCGCGACAGGGTCCCGGGAAACAGACTATACGTCCTCCCCAGCACCAGGACGCTGCTCAGAGAGGCCCCTCCGGACTGGGGGCAGCCACCCAGCTGCCACCACCGCGTTCTAACACCGCCCACCAGGAACAATGGCTGGAGCAGAGGCTCCCGGGACTCTCGGCCTCCGGGTGCGGATCCTGGGGGACTGGCCCCTCCCCCCGCCGCCCCTCCCCGGTTCCCTCTTCTCACTCTCCGCCCTCAACCGCCCTCCTCCCAAAATGGCGACCAACCGCCTCCTTTCCCGCCCGCGGCAAGCCCCGCCCCTCGGAGGAGCAGCCGAGAGCGCGCGGCCAGGAGGCACGCGCCGGGAGCCCGGGCGATGCGAGGCGGGCGCGAGGCCGCTCTGGGAGGCGTGAGGTGGCCCGCGGTCACGTACGCGCGCCCGCGCCGCGTGTGAGCGAGGAGATCCGGGGGTGGGCCGGCCTGCGCGTGCGCTCCGGGCGGCGCGGGGAAGGCGGGAGGCCGCTGGGAGCCCCGCGAGGCGCCAGGCGCGAGGCCCGGCGCGCGAGCCCCCGGGGGCGGGTAAAACCCGGTTGCTGCTGCCCCTGCCCCTCCCTTTCCTCCCTATCCCCCATTCTTATTCTTTCCTCCTTTTTCAGTCCCTCCCCCTTTTTACAATCTCATTCGTTTCTTTATTTCTTTTTTTAGGGGGCCCTGTCTGCCTTTCGAGGGGCGCAGCAGGAGCGGCGGGCGCCCCTCATCCCGCGTCACGCACGCACCTTCTGCATCCCAACAGCTCCGGGCCCCGCTGCACCCCACAGGCCCTTCCCCCTTGGAGAAGACCCTCCTCAGGAGCCCCTGGCCCGCTGCACCCCCTTTTCTTTCCCACTCCGTCCCCCCGGGCCTCAACTGCCCCCTCGCAGCCCCCCAGCTCGCGCCGCGGGCCCTACCCGACCTCCGCACCTTCTGCATCTTGGCCTTGCATTCGCTGGCCCCTTCCAGGCCCCTTCTGCTCAAAACCCCCCTTCCTCCTCCATAGTCCCACTTTGGGGCACCCAGATTTGTCCCGTTTTAGGATCTGCCAGCAAAACTCCAAATCTCTCCTCCCTTCCTTGACATGCCCCTCCCCCTCCTTTAAGAAACTTCCTTTAGCGCCAAAAAAAGAAAATAAATTAATCCAGTTTTTTTTTTTTTTTTTCATCCATTCAGGATCACTTTCCAGCAAATTTTTTTTCTTCACACCTAGAGTGCCCCTTTTTGGAATACCTTTTCACTTAGAACAAACCAACTCATTCCTTCCAGTTTCTCTCTCGTCTAATGTTTATATTTTCAGTCCTCCTCCCCTACCCCCAACAGTCCCGCAAATATCCTTCTTTTATCACCAGTTCTGCCCTAATTAAGCTTCTCCCAGTAAAATTCTCTAGGTCTCTTCCCAGGGGGGAGAAATAAGGAAAGAAGGAACAATTATTTCCTCTTATCAAAAAAACCTTTCCTCCCCACTCACATCTCCCCTGTTGATACTGCTTTCTGCCTTCTTCCAAAAATTGTTACTCTTCTCCAATTTCACATCTGTGTTCTTGTTTCTTTGCGACCCAAGTCCTGACTGCTTCTTCCTTCCCACCACCTGCTTTCAGGGCAAAAGAAATTGAGAGTGTCCTGCATTTACCACTCAGCGTTCCAGGAGGACATATCCAATGGTCTGCTTGTCACCTGAACCCCCTCCCTGTGGGGCCTAAACGGGGGTCCTCCTGTTCCCTGGAGATTCACTTACTTGCCCTTCTGGTGAGTTTCCTTCCTTTGCACATCTGCTTTGTTGGATAGATGTCTTTCTTTTTCAAGAGGGTTTCTAAGCAATCCCAAAGTCCGTACTAATGGTGAGATCATAGAAGTTACTGCTTTGGAGAAGTCAAATAGGGAAAAGGGCTGTTCATTGTGCATGTTGACCAGTTAGGAGGAGTGCAGACAGATTGATGTGTGTTTCTTTATTGACATTTATTGCAAAAAACGTTTTTCCTTCCCTAGCTCAGGGTAGCAACTCCGATACTTACACGTAAGGCACAGGTAAACGGAAGAAGTAAGGATTGTGGTGAACCAAAGATTGTATGTCCCATCCAAGTGATGCCAGTCAGTGGAAATGCCAGGCCAGTGTTGCCAGAACTTTTGATTTCTTTGAGAAAAGGCCAGAAAACTATCCTTAGTTTTTGGTTTATTCTGATTTTTGTTTGTTTGTTTTGTTTTTTTTGAGACGGAGTCTTGCTCTGTCCCCGAGGCTGGATTGCAGTGGTTGATCTCAGCTCACTGCAACCTCCACCTCCTGGGTTCAAGCAATTCTCTGCCTCAGCCTCCCTAGTAGCTGGGATTACAGGCACCTGCCACCAGGCCCAGCTAATTTTTTTTTTATATTTTTAGTAGAGACAGGGTGTCACTATGTTGGCCAGGCTGGTCTTGAACTCCCGACCTTGTGATCCACCCACCTCGGCCTCCCAAAGTGCTAGGATTACAGGCATGAGCCACCGCGCCCGCCTGAAACCTTCTGATTTTTAAATGCTAGTAACACATTTGGTAATTTAAGAATTAAGACAGTGTAGGCCAGGCACAGTGGCTCATGCCTATAATCCCAGCACTTTGGGAGGTGGAGGCGGGCAGATCACCTGAGGTCAAGAGTTTGAAACCAGCCCTGGCCAACATGGTTAAACCCTGTCTCTACTAAAAATACAAAATAGTAGTTGGGTGTGGTGGCAGGTGCCTGTAGTCCCAGCTACTGGGAAGACTGAAGCATGAGAATTGCGTGAACCTGGGAGGCAGAGCTTGCAAGGAGCGGAGATCGTGCCACTGCACTCCAACCTGGGTGACAGAGTGAGACTCCATCTCAAAAAAAAAAAAAAAGGCAGCATAGGGAACTTATATGCCTGCCAGCCACCACTTTGGAATTTTCAGTTTCGGGTTACTTTCTGTTAGATGCACGTCTGCTTGGGCATATGTGTACATGCAGGACTTTTTCTTATTGGAACAGCAGTTCTGAAACATTTGCTTTTTTTTTGAGATGGAGTCTCGCTCTGTCGCCCAGGCTGGAGTGCAGTGGTACAATCTCGGCTCACCACAACCTCTGCCTTTCGGGTTCAAGCAGTTCTCCTGTCTTAGCCTCCCAAGTAGCTGGGACTACAGATGCGTGCTACCACGCCTGGCTAATTTAAAACTTTTGCTCTTAAGACCCCTTTGCACTTAAAAATTATTGAAGGCTGTAGAGAATTTTTGTTTATGTAAACTTTATCTACTTGCATTTGCTGTGTTAGAAGTTTAAACTAATAAACTTTCAAAATATTTAATTGATTTTAGAAAGGCAATAATAAACCCATTATATATAAACAAAATAACAAAATGAGCTTTTTTTTTTTTTAAAGACTGAGTCTTGCTCTATCGCCCACACTGGAGTGAAGTGGCATTATCTCAGCTCACTGCAAACTCTACCTCCCAGGTTCAAGTGATTCTCATGCCTCAGCCTCCTGAGTACCTGGGATTACAGGTGCCCACCACCATGCCCGGCTAATTTGTGTATTTTTAGTAGAGTTGGGGTTTCACCATGTTGGCAAGACTGGTCTCAAACTCCTGGCCTCCAGTGATCTGCCTGCCTTGGCCTCCCAAAGTGCTGGGATTACAGGCATGAACCACCACCCCCAGCCAAAATGGACTTCCATCACCCAGGCTGGAGTGCAGTGGCGCGATCTCAGCTCACTGCAAGCTCCGCCTCCCAGGTTCACGCCATTCTCCTGCCTCAGCCTCCCAAGTAGCTGGGACTACAGGCGCCCGCCTCCATGCCTGGCTAATTTTTTGTATCTTTAGTAGAGGCAGGATTTCACATTGTTAGCCAGGATGGTCTCAATCTCCTGACCTCATGATCCACCTGCCTTGGCCTCCCAAAGTGCTGGGATTACAGGTGTGAGCCACTGCGCCTCGCCCAAAAGACTTTTTTGAGACGGAGTCTCGCTCTGTCGCCCAGACTGGAGTGTAGTGGCCGTATCTCAGCTCACTGCAAGCTCTACCTCCCGGGTTTATGCCATTCTCTTGCCTCAGCCTCCCGAGTAGCTGGGACTACAGGCGCCCGCCACCTCGCCCAGCTAGTTTTTTGTATTTTTTAGTAGAGACGGGGTTTCACCGTGTTAGCCAGGATGGTCTTGATCTCCTGACTTCGTGATCCACCCGTCTCGGCCTCCCAAAGTGCTGGGATTACAGGCTTGAGCCACCACGCCCAGCAAGACTTTTTAAATTAAAAAACTGTTTCAGAAAAATTTAGACGAGTGGCATTGATTTATATTTTCACAGTCATCTGAATTCTCCTCCCTACCTCTTCATTCAGTCTCTTGAGATACCACATATCTTGTAGCCTCTGGAAAGCTTCACTGAGAGTGAAAAAGGCAGATAATGTCTGAATGTAATTATGAAAATAGTTTTGATATGGCAGACTCCCCAAAAGATTCTTGAGGACCCCAAAGGGTCCCCCCCATTCACCTAACCATGAAAATTGCTCTTCTAGGTTTTAGGGTTTGTTTGCATATTCTGCTAGGATCAGCTTTTGGGGAGAAACTTTGATGTGTGTTTCCTACTTCAGTTAACTCTGTGTATGGATTTTCCTTTGAGAGTATCCTTCTGATTTTTCTTTTTTTTTTTCTTTTTCTTTTTTTGAGATGGAGTCTCACTATGTCACCCATACTGGAGTGCAGTGGCACGATCTCAGCTCACTGCAACCTCCTCCTCGTGGATTTAAGGGATTCTCCTGCCTCAGCCTCCCAAGTAACTGGGATTACAGGCGCACCACCACGCCCAGCTAATTTTTTGTATTTTTAATAGAGACGGGGTTTCACCATGTTGGCCAGGCTAGTCTTGAACTGAATTGCCCGCCTTGGCCTCCCAAAGTGCTGGGATTAGAGGCATGAGCCACCGTGCCCGGCCAGAGAAAACAACTTTACCTTCTGGTTAAGATTAGATATTGGTTACATGACTGTAGGACGGAGTCTTTGTGCTTTGCTTTGCTTTGCTTTGCTCTTTTCTTTTCTCCTTTCTTTTCTTGAGACAGGGTTTTGCTCTTTGCCCAGGCTGGAGTGCTGTGATATGATCATGGCTCACTGGAGCCTCGACCTCCCAACATCAAGCAATCCTTCTGCTTCAGCCTCCCGAGTAGCTGGGACCACAGGTGTGCACCACCACACCTGGCTAGTTTTTGATTTTTTTGTAGTGATGGGAGGGGGAGGGTCTCACTTTGTTGCCTGGGCTGGTCTTGAACTCTTGGACTCAAGCAATCCTCCTACCTAGGCCTCAGAAAGTGCTGGGATTACAGGTGAGAACCGTCTTGTCCAGCTGGAAGTCTTTATTGATTGTTCTACTTAAGAATGTAGGCACGGAGTGTGAAGCAGGAGTCCCAGTCTCAAGTGTGTAATAATAGCATAGTGGAGTAGCCAAGGGTAAGGCTTTCAAAATTAGACTACCCAGGGTTGAATCCTAACTCTGGTTTTGGGCAAGTTACTCAACTTCTCTGGACTATTTACCTCATTGGTGAAATAGGGTTAATAATACAGTACATGCCTCAAAGAAGTATTGCGGGAATTAAATATGATGATATATAAGTGATTACATGAATACCTGGCATGTCATAAAGCCTCAATAAATGTTCACTGTTATTATTCAATAATGAATATTATAAGGGCCAGGCAGGAAGATAAGTGAGGGCTGGGAAAACTGGAGACCGTAAGCCCTTTCTAGAAATGCCATTTGTCCCTCAAGTCTACTTTGTTGTTAACTGTGAAGGAATGTCAAATCTAATCATTTTCAAGAGAAACCAGAAATCCATATAGGAAGGTGAAATCTCCCCATTTGAAAAAAAATGGTGACTAATCCAATTTGTGGAAACACTGTGTAGGCCAAAGGGTCTATAGTTTACAATAATATTTGGAGTGGAGGCTGGGTGCAGTGGCTCACGCCTGTAATACCAGCACTTTGGGAGGCTGAGGTGGGTGGATCATGAGGTCAGGAATTTGAGACCAGCCTGGCCAACATAGTGCAACCCTTGTCTCTACTAAAACTACAAAAATTATCTGAGTGTGGTGGTGTGCGCCTGTAGTCTCAGCTACTCGGAAGGCTGAGGCAGGAGAATCACGTTAACCCAGGAGGGGGAGGTTGCAGTGAGTCAAGGCCATGCCATTGCGCTCCAGCCTGAGTGACAGAAACAGACTCCGACTCAGGGAAAAAAAAAAAAATTGGAGTGGGAAAATAAGGAAGGAAATTGCAGGCTGGGTGCAGTGGCTCGAGCCTGTAATGCCAGCACTTTGGGAGGCCGAGGAGGGTGGATTGCTTGAAGGCAGGAGTTCGAGGCCAGCCTGGCCAACATGGCAAGACCCTGTCTCTATTAAAAATACAAAAATTAGCCAGGTGTGGTGGTGCATGCCTGCAAGCCCAGCTACTCAGGTGGCTGAGATGGGAGAATCGCTTGAATCTGGGAGGTGGAGGTTCCATGAGCCAAGATCAGGCCACTGCACTCCAGCCTGGATGACAGAGTGAGACCCTGTCTCAAAAATAAAATAAAATAAGATAAGATAACATAAGATAAAATAAAGGAAATTGCATAGCTAGGGTGAAAGCTGCAAGTCACTCTTCTCAACTCCCAAGCACCTGCTGTTACTCAGACTTGATGACCCTCTCCTTGGTAACATGGATGCAGAGAAAGAAGGTAGAAGGTGATGCTTGGGAGGTGGGGGGAATGGTGGCAGAACAGTGGTTGGAGCTTTTCAAAGAGGAAAAGAGGTGGCACAATGGAATTCTGTCACTCATGAATGAAAAGGATGCTGAGAGCCTTCTGTGATCAAAGTTCTGTGCTAGGCAAGATACTGTGAGAAGTTTAGACACCTAACGCCGAGTCCCAGCCATCCTAGAGCTCAGAGTCTGGGAAAAATAGAACTTTAAAGATGATTAACTTCTTAGATAATTTAGAATAAATGTTAAGTGGATTGTTACACAAGTGCTTGTCAGGGTTTAGAGGAGGGAGAAATTAATCTCAGACTTTGTTATGTTGGGAGTGTTCTCTATAGTGGAGGTGACATGTAAGCCTGAGTTTGGAGGGTTTCATTTGGAGGGTCATAAACTCAGATGCCTCCAGAGGCCTGTCAGGGCACAGAAATCAGTGAGCTGAGAGACTGTGGGAGAACAGGGAGTGGTGGGGGCTGTGGCAAAGTGGAGCGTTGCATGCCCTGTCTAAAGGTGGCTGCAGCTTCTCAGCTCAACCAATTGTTGCCTTGCAGGAATGTGGACTCAGCATTGACAGATCTTCTGATTTTTTGTTTCAGATTTTTAAATAGAAGTTAGAAAGCCTAAGTTGAATGAGAAATCTCTAGATTTGCAGCGTGTGATGTGGTAGCCATTAGCCGCTTGTACCTGTTTAAGTTTAACTGCCCGGGCGCGGTGGCTCACGCCTGTAATCCCAGCACTTTGGGAAGCTGAGGAGGGCTGATCATTTGAGGTAAGGAGTTCGAGACCAGCTTGGCCAACATGGTGAAACCCCATCTCTACTGAAAATACAAAAGTTAGGTGGGCATGGTGGCGGGCACCTGTAATCCCCAGCTACTTGGGGGGCTGAGGCAGGAAAATCACTTGAGCCCGGGAGGTGGAGTTTGCAGTGAGCTGAGATTGCACCACTACACTCCAGCCTGGGTGACAGAGTGAGACTTCGTCTCTAAATAAATAAATAAATTTAACTAAAAGAAAATAAAGAGTTTAGTTCCTCGGGGTGTTAGCTGCATTTCTGTGCTCACCTGCTGCACGTGGCTAGAGACTGCAGTACTGGGCAGTGCAGGCTGAGTAACACTGCATTTCTGTGCTCACTTGCTGCACGTGGCTAGAGACTGCAGTATTGGGCAGTGCAGGCTGAGTAACACAGGAAGTACTTTTGGATAGTGATGCTCTAGTGCTCTCTCCATCTATTTTTCTGTTTTTTGTTTTATTTTATTTACTTATTTATTTTTGAGATGGAGTCTGGCTTTGTCACCAGGCTGGAGTGCAGTGGCATGATCTCGACTCACTGCAACCTCCGCCTCCCGGGTTCAAGCAATTCTCCTGCCTCAGCCTCCTGAGTAGCTGGGACTACAGGCAAGTGCCACCACGCCCAGCTAATTTTTGTAGTTTTGATAGAGATGGGGTTTCATTATATTGGTCAGGCTGGTCTTGAACTCCTGACCTCAGGTAATCTGCCCGCCGTGGCCTCCCAAACTGGTGGGATTACAGGCGTGAGCCACCGTACGTGGCCCCATCTATTTTTTAACTGAATAACTAATTGAAACATATTTAAATATATTGCAGACTAAATGAAATATATTTGTAAATCAGATGGGCATTCAGATTGATCCCTCCCCTCCAAACAACACCACAGTAAATATTATTTATCTATTGTGGATTTACTTCTACCGTCTAGAATCTTATGATAGGTTACTTTCCCAAAGGGTCGTAGCATTTCATAGGAGAATCCCTTGATTCCCCCCCACCCCCACCAGTCATGGAATGATGGCCCTTTTTTTTTTTTTTTTTTTTTTTGAGATGAAGTCTCACTCTGTCACCCAGGCTGGAGTGCAGTGGCACAATCTTGGCTCGCGGGTCCAAGAGATTCTTGGGCCTCAGCCTCCTGAGTAGCTGGGGTTACAGACACCCGCCACCATGCCCGGCTAATTTTTGTTATTTTTAGTAGAGACGGGGTTTCACCATGTTGGCCAGTCTGGTCTCGAACTCCTGACCTCAAGTGATCCGCCCACTTCAGCTTCCCAAAGTGCTGGGATCACAGACGTGAGCCACTGCACCGGGCTGAGAGCATTTCTTTAAAAGAAAAAAAATTAAAAATTGCTTCAGATCCCCAATGTTGACTTAAATTGTTTTAAAACTATTAAGGCATCAATGATGATAGAACAAGGCATAAGTTCCTAAAGCGTACATTTCCTGTGCAGCTATAAAGCCAAAATCAATTTGCAAATTAAATACAAACAAATCTACCAAACCGATGTAATTTGAATTACAAACATTAATTTAATGAGAGGGATACCATTTCCTGAAACTTAACTGCCCGTTGAAACAATTACTTTGCTGACTGCCACCCTGGGCCCGTTTGGGTTTAGCAGGCCCTGTGAGGTCTCAATTCTCCCATCCCTTGTCTCAATTTGAACTGCAGCAAAACCTCCATTTGTACTGTGATGCCAGCTGGCCTCTAGTAGAGCCCAAAGGCCTTATTATGAGCTAAATCCCCCTCTATCCTCTTCTTGTTAGCCTGAAGCAATTAAAGTAGTCCTTTTTGGCATGAGTGCGATCATAAACACACCCAGGCATTGAAACCACATGGTAGTACTCAGTTACAAGGGAGTCCTCTAATGATCCAGATGTACTGGGTTTTTCTTTTTTTAATTTTTTATTTCCATAGATTTTGGGAGAATAGGTGGTATTCAGTTATATGAGTAAGTTCTTTAGTCATGATTTGTAAGATTTTGGTGCACCCATCACCCAAGCAGTATACACTTAACCCAATTTGTAGTCTTTTATCCCTCACCCCCTCCCACCCTTTCCCCCCTGAGTCCCTGAAGTCCATTGTATCATTTTTATACCGTTAATCCTCATAGCTTAGCTCTCATTTATAAAGTGAGAACATACGATGTTTGATTTCCCATTCCTGAGTTCCTTCACTTAGAAGAAGAATAGTCTCCAGTTCAATCCAGGTTGCTGCGAATGCCATTATTTCGTTCCTTTTTATGGCTGAGTAGTATTCCGTCATATATATATATATATATATATATATATATATATATATATTTCTTTATCCACTCCTTGATTGATGGTGGGCATTTGGGCTGGTTCCATATTTTTGCAATTGCAAATCGTGCTGCTCTAAACGTGTGTGCAAGTATCTTTTTCATATAATGACTTCTTTTCTCTGAGTAGATACTCAGGAGTGGGATTGCTAGATCAAATGGTAGTTCCACTGTTAGTTCTTAAAGGAGTCTCCACACTGTTTTCCATAGTGGCTGTACTAGTTTACATTCCCACCAGCAGTGTAGAAAGGTTTCCTGTTCACCGCATCCATGCCAACATCTGTTATTTTTTGATTTTTTGATTATGGCCGTTCTTGCAGGAGTAAGGTGGTATCATAACCACTGTGGTTTTGATTTGCATTTCCCTGATCGTTACAGATGTTGAGCATTTAAATGAAAACACAAAATGATAAAATTCTTGGAAAGAGTATTTGGGTCCTTGGGAATGTCTGCCGGGTTGCAGGAGACCGTAAACTCTGCCTCGCAAGGGCTAGCAGGGAGTTTTGTACCTAGAAGGTGCTAAAACTCTTGTTGAATTGATTTGTTGACAGAGTAAAAGGAAGCTCAGTATCGGCAGAGGGGGTTTTGCTTTACTGTCTGGAGAAGGATATAAATATCAAAGCATGGCTTTTGGATTTTTGGCTTGCCTGTCTGAGGTAGTAACCCGACCAATTTGTTCTATGGACTATGGGAGTATATTGGAAAGCAGGTGATATGGCCTTGGGGAGTCCAGAGACATTCTTCCCCTGACCCAGCACCTTATGTGTTTTGTAGTTTAATAGGAGCAGTGCAGTATACAGTTTAGTTTATAGGGAATCAGTACTGTGTAACAGGCAAGACCATTAGTGCTAATGTCAAAATATCTGGATTTAAGATCTGGCTGTTAGGTTTTGACTTTGGACAAATTAATCTCTCTTTCCTTATTTGTAAAAGGGAAGTAATACTACAACCTAGGTTTTTGTGAGAAGTAAGTTAATGCATATAAAGCACTTGGTATGATACCCAACGTGGAGAAAGTGCTTAATAAATACGATTTTTAGGCCAGGCGCGGTGGTTCATGGCCTGTAATCCCAGCACTTTGGCAGGCCGAGGCCGGTGGATCACCTGAGGTCAGGAGTTTGAGACCAGCCTGACCAAAATGGTGAAACCCTATCTCTACTAAAAGTACAAAAATTTGCCGGGCATGGTGGTGGGTCCCTGTAATCCCAGCTACTCGGAGGCTGAGACAGGAGAATTACTTGAACCCAGGAGGCAGAGGTTACAGTGAGCCAAGATTGCGCCACGTACTCCAGCCTAGGGGACAGAGCAAGACTCTGTCTCAAAAATATATATATATATATGATTTTTATTCACTTGTTTTTATTACTGGGAGATGTAGGAGGAGATGGGTTTTTTCCCATCATGGAGTAGTGAAAACAGTTTATAGCAGCACTGTAGCAGAAACTGTGGAATTGGTGGAATGTGAATTTGGCTTACAGAGCCACACTCCTCTCCCTGATTTTCTGGAAACCCAAAAAGCTCTGAGAATCCTGTGGCATCTCAAATATCATCTGGTGGCCAAACCTGACCTTACATGTTGCTTTTCACAGACTTTATTTCACGTACGCTGAGTGGTCATAGGTAATGATGCAGAAATAATCATTTGGTTACCAAGTACTGCCCCAAACCCCACTGGAGGTTACTTAAAATACAGGGTATGCATTGATTTACACTTCTAAAACCCCCTCAAATTCTGAAATTCAGTTGGGTCTCAGAGTTGTATATGGGATTACGGTATCTGACTTTAAATTTTTGCTGCCTCAATAGGCTGCATACACACAGACACGCAGATAGACAGATAACATGCAACACAGACCATTGCAGGTGCAGTGGTTCTATTACATATCAACATGAAAAGTTATTAGAAAGCAGAAACTGGTGGCCTAGAAATCTAGTCCCAAACTCCCGTTATTCCAATATGCACTAGATTTATTATCAGTGAGTCATGAAGCATTTCTTAAACATCTAGGTGTGAGCAGAATTTTTCACAATAGCCCAAAAATGGAAGCAACCCAAATGTTGATCAACAGGAGAGCAGATAAACACAATGTGGTCTCTTTAGACAGGGGAACCTTATTCAGCCCTGGAAAAAATGGAGGAGTGACATGTGCTGCAATATGGGTGAACCTTGAAAACGCTGTGCTTAGTGAAAGAAGCCAGACACAGAAGGTCACAGGTCATCTGATTCCATTTGTGTGAGAGGGCCCTCTGAAGGGGCCATGCTTCTTTGTTTGCATGACTCATAAACTTTTGCTGGAAAACTCGACCTTCTCATTTTTCTCAAGCTTTCATGATTCGAAAACTGGACATTTTGTCGGTTTCTTTGTTTTTGTTTTTGATTTTTTGAGATGGAGTCTCAGTCTGTCACACTCTCAACTCACTGCAGACTCCACCTCCCGGATTCAAGCGATTCTCCTGCCTCAGTCTCCTGAGTAGCGGGAATTACAGGTGCACACCACCACACCAAGCTAATTTTTGTATTTTTAGTAGAGACGGGGTTTCACCATGTTGGCCAGGCTGGTCTTGAACAACTGACCTCAAGTTATCCGCCCTCCCGGACCTCCCAAAGTGCAGGGGTTACAGGCTTGAGCCACTGTGCCTGGCCTGTTTTTGTCTTTTTTGGAGACACAGCCTTACTCTGTTGCCCAGGCTGGAGTGCAGTGGCATGATCTTGGCTCGCTGCAGCCTCCACCTCCCGAGTTCAAGCAATTCTCCTGCCTCAGCCTCCCATGTAGGTGAGATTGCAGGTGCCTGCCACCACAGCCAGCTAATTTTTATTTGTTTATTTATTTTTTGAGATGGAGTCTTGCTCTGTCACCCAGGCTGGAGTGCAGTGGCGCGATCGCCACTCACTGCAAGCTCCGCCTCCTGGGTTCACGCCATTCTCCTGCCTCAGCCTCCCGAGTAGCTGGGACTACAGGTGCCCGCCACCTCGCCCAGCTAGTTTTTTGTATTTTTTAGTAGAGACAGGGTTTCACTGTGTTAGCCAGGATAGTCTCGATCTCCTGACCTCATGATCCGCCCATCTCAGCCTCCCAAAGTGCTGGGATTACAAACTTGAGCCACCAGGCCCGGCCGCTAATTTTTATATTTTTAGTAGGTACGGGGGTTCGCCATGTTGGCCAGGCCAGTCTTGAACTCCTGACCTCAAGTGATCCACCCGCCTCGGCCTCCCAAAGTGCTGGGATTACAGGTGTGAGCCACCGCGCCCAGCGTTTTATGCAATTTTGCATATTGCAGTCTGGTCTTTCTGGGAATGGGATCCTTCCTCTCTTCCCTGTCCTCAGGCTTGGTTGTTGCTGCTTATTGTGGGTTGTAACTGTTTGGTGGCTTTTCTAAGCTATTTTTGTAAAGACTGTGTTCTTTGTGGGGTGTGGTCAGTAGACTGTTCTGTTAGTTTTGTGGTCAGCTAGTGACTTAGCAGAGATCTCCTTAAACTCCTGGAGCAAAAAAAAACAAAACAAAACAGAAAACAAAAACCAAAAAGCTTCCAGTATTTGCAGCGCGGCACTCCTTCCACACTCAGGCAGGCAGTTAACAACCCTACCTTCGCCTTCACTCTGCCTGCAGAGAGCAAAGGTCAGCCAGAGGTGAGAGCTTGGAAGCCTTCTCTGGTCCTTTCCAAACATGTGCCCACCCTGAGATGACGCCTTCTAAATTCCCAGGAATATGTGGAAGCTCTTTTTTTATTCATTTGGGTTTTTA
Organism: Macaca nemestrina; assembly: GCF_043159975.1. NCBI lineage: Eukaryota > Metazoa > Chordata > Mammalia > Primates > Cercopithecidae > Macaca > Macaca nemestrina. The sequence continues at coordinate 57,781,455 of NC_092144.1, read as the reverse complement.
AATTTTTTTTAAAATTAATTAATTATTTTGAGACAGGGTCTCGCTGTGTTGCCCAGACTTGAGTGCTGTGGCGCAATCATAGCTCATTGCAGCCTCCAACTCTCCGGCTCAAGCGATTCACCCTCCTCAGCCTCCCAAGTAGCTGAAACCACAAGCACGTGCCACCATGCCTGGCTAATGAAAAAAATTTTTTTTTCATAGAGACAGGGTCTGACATTGTTATCCAGGTTGGTGTCAAACTCCTGGGCCAAAGTGCTGGGATTACAGGTGTAAGCCACCACACCCAGCCAGAGCTCAGCCTCTGTGTTGTATAGTTTTGTGGGTTTTGACTATGGTATAATGTCAGATATGCGCCATTAGATTATCATGCAAAAATAGTTTCACTCCTCACCCACCAAATCACACAACTGCCAATCTTTTTATTGTCTCTATAGTTTTCCTTTTTCCAGAATGTGATATAGTTGGAGTCTCACAGTATGTAGTCTTGTCTTTTTTTTCAGTATGTAATGTTTTCATACTGGCTTCCTTCACTTAGCAATGTGCATTTAAGGTTCCTCCATGTCATTTTGTGGCTTGATAGCTTATTGTTTTCTATTGCTGAAGAGCATTCCATTGTCTGGATGTTCCACAGTTTGTTGATCCATTCACCTATTGAGGGATGTCTTGATTGCTTCCAGTTTGGGGCAGTTATGAACAAAGCTGCTATAAACATGTATGTGCAGGCTTTTGTGGGGACTGAAGTTTTCAGCTCAGTTGGGTGGATGCCTAGGAGTATAGTTGCTGGATTGTATGATAAGATTTTATACATATATATATTACAATCATCAAATAGATGCAGAAAAAAATACTATATTTAGCTTTATAAGAAACTGCCATTGTGGATTTTTTTTTTTTTTTTTTTTTTTGAGACAGAATTTTGCCCTTGTCTCCTAGGCTGGAGTGCAGTGGCACAATCTCGGCTCATTGCAACCTCCGCCGCCCAGGTTCAAGTGATTCTCCTGCCTCAGCCTTCCAAGTAGCTGGGATTACAGGCACCTGCCACCATGCCCAGCTAATTTTTGAGTTTTTAGTAGAGACGCAGTTTCGCCACTTTGGCCATGCTGGTCTCAAACTCCTGATGTCAGGTGATTCACCTGCCTCAGCCTCCCAAAATGCTGGGATAACAGGCATGAACCACTGCACCTGGTTTATTTTTCAAAGCCTTTATTTCTAACTTCCCAGCTTTTCCTCCCTGGCGTTCAGCATGTCAATTGTTTGCCCCAGTCAATATCTTTTGTGCCAGGCTGCAGCGTCTAGTTCATTTGACTTTAATGTTTGTAACAAACGCCCTGCACATAGCCACACTGCACCCCAGAGAGTTCCAAGTTAGGCACAAAAAAGGCAAGATCTTTGCATTAGGCTTTCAGGGAGCCATTGACAGGTCAGACAGACAGACAACCACTGTTCAGTGATTCTTGTGCCTCAGCCTCCTGACCTCAGGTGATCTGCCCACCTCGGCCTCCCAAAGTGCTGGGATTACAGTCATGAGCCACTGTGCCTGACCCAGTCTTTTATTTCTCACAGATCTATTCAGAAATTCTGTTTCTTGGCCGGGCGCGGTGGCTTACGCCTATAATCCCAGCACTGTGGGAAGCTGAGGCAGGTGGATCATAGTGTCTCCTGACACTGTTCAAGATCAGCCTGGCCAAGATGGTGAAACACGTCTCTACTAAAAATACAAAACAAAATTAGCTGGTCCTGGTGGTGGGTGCCTGTAATCCCAGCTACTCGGGAGGCTGAGGCAGAGAATTGCTTAAACCCAGGAGGCGGAGGATGCAGCAAGCCGAGATTGCGCCACTGCACTCCAGCCTGGGCGACAGAGCGAAACTCCATCTCAAAAAAAAAAGAAAGAAATTCTGTTTCTTCTTGAGTCAGTTTTGGTAATTTGTATATTTCTAGCAATTTGCCCATTTTAATCTGTTATCTAATTTGTTGTATCTAATTTAAATAACTAAGTTAATGTATCTAAGTTATCTAATTTTTAAATTGTCTGAATACAGTTGTTTATAGTATTCTTTTATAATCCTTTTTATTTTTTCTAAGGTCATTAGAGATGTGTTTCCTCTTTAATTCCTAATTACGGTACTATGAGTCTTTTCTCTCTTTTCCCTGCAGTATTTTAAAGTAAACTCTACTCCCCCAACCCCCGCCACCCATTTTGGGGGGAATAAATTCTACTAGTTTAGATGTTATGTGGTTTATTTTTCTTCTCTTCGTGGTTACACTTAGATTCTTCTAGTGTGCAAACTTAAAAGTATGAAGTTATCATCATCTCTTTTTTTTTTCCCAAATGACTCAAAACTTTTAGTCATTTTTTGGACCAGCGTCTATAAGGTAGATTCTTAGGCCTTGTGTGTAAAAGTCTATAGGCTCCCAGGCTGAAGTGATCGTCCTGCCTCAGCCTTCTGAATAGCTGGGACTACAGATAGATGCCACCATGCTTGGCTATTATTTTAATTTTTTTTTTTTTTTTTTTTTGAGATGGAGTCTTGCTCTGTCGCCCAGGCTGGAGTGCAGTGGCGCGATCTCGGCTCACTGCAAACTCCGCCTCCCAGGTTCACGCCATTCTCCTGCCTCAGCCTTGTGAGTAGCTGGGACTACAGGCGCCCGCCACCACTCCTGGCTACTTTTTTGTATTTTTTAATAGAGACGGGGTTTCACTATGGTCTCGATCTACTGACCTTGTGATCCGCCCGCCTCGGCCTCACAAAGTGCTGGGATTACAGGCGTGAGCCACCGCGCCTGGCTATTTTAATTTTTTATAGAAGCCAGTCTTGCTGTGTTACCCAGGCTGCTCTCAAACTCTTGGCCTCAAGCAATCGTCCCTCCTCTGCCTCCCAAAGTGTTGAGGTTACAGGTGTGAACCCTGGCACCCAGCCTCCTCCCTCCCTCTCTCATGCCTGTATGTTTTGTTTTTTTTTTTTTTTTTTTTTTTTGAGACGGAGTCTCGCTCTGTCGCCCGGGCTGGAGTGCAGTGGCCGGATCTCAGCTCACTGCAAGCTCCGCCTCCCGGGTTTACGCCATTCTCCTGCCTCAGCCTCCCGAATAGCTGGGACTACAGGCGCCCGCCACCTCGCCCGGCTAGTTTTTTGTATTTTTTTTAGTAGAGACGGGGTTTCACCGTGTTAGCCAGGATGGTCTCGATCTCCTGACCTCGTGATCCGCCCGCCTCGGCCTCCCAGAGTGCTGGGATTACAGGCTTGAGCCACCGCGCCCGGCCTCATGCCTGTATGTTGAGCTCAGTGCTGGCTGACTTGTCCTTAGTCCATTGATGATATTCTTATTCTTATCTTCGAGGCTTGTTTCTGTTGAGAAGTTTGCCATCAGGTCATTCTTTTGTAGACTCGTAGAATGCTCGGCTTTGTTATCTCTCACTGTGCTATTTTTTTCTAGTTCTTGGGGGTGCTTTTCTAGACTTGCGTGAAGCTTTTCTTTTCATTTATTTAGTTTTCCTGTGGATAGTTCAGCTCTTCCAGGGCACCAGGCCTCCACTGCCTGGGAACTCAAGGCCCTGTTTCCTTCTCCCACATGTCTGTTATCATCCCAGGTCCCAGCCTCCAGGGCAGCATTCGATAATACAGAATATGAGCCATATATAATCTAAATTTCCTAGAAGCCACATTATAAAGATAAGTAGATGAAATTAACTTTAATAACATGTTGCATTTAGCCCATTATATAGAAAATATTATCATTGCAGGCTGGGCGCAGTGGCTCACACCTGTAATCCCACCACTTTGGGAGGCCAAGGCAGGTAGATCACCTGAGGTCAGGAGTTTGAGACCAGCCTGGGAATCACGGTGAAACCCCATCTCTACTAAAAATACAAAAATTATCTGGGTGTGGTGGCATGCGCCTGTAGTCAGTCCCAGCTACTCGGGATGCTAAGGCAGGAGAATCACTTGAACCTGGGAGGCAGAGGTTGCAGTCAGCTGAGATCCCGCCACTGTACTCCAGCCTGGGCGACAGAATGAGACTCCATCTCAAAAAAAAAAAAAAAAAAAAATTATCATTCCACATTTAATCTATATAGAAACTTATTAAATTGACATTTTTTTGGTACTAAGTTTTCCAAATCCAGGTTATATTTTATACTCACAGCCTGTCTCAATTCAGGCCAATCACATTTCAAGTGCTTCACAGGGCCATGTGTGTTGGTTCATGCCTGTAATCCCAGCACTTTGGGAGGCCAAGGTGGGAGGATCGCATGAGCCTAGGAGTTCAAGACAAGCCTGGGCACCATAGTGAGACCCCATATCTTAAATAAATATATTATCCATTTTTGATTTGATATCAGTAAAAAATGAAAAGAAAAATCAAGTACTTCATAGCCACATGGAGCTAGTGGCCACCATATTGGACAAATGGCTCTAGGCCCTGTATCTGATTCTGATTTTCCCCTGGGGCCTACGTGAGCTTACACTTCCAGCATTGAGTTTTCTTGTTGCTGCTGGCACTTGGGATTTTTCCTGTCTTTTGACGGAGGCTATATGTTAAAAAATTATCTTTTGTTATACATGTATATGTTTATAGCTGGAGGAAGAGGTCAGTTCAGTCCACCATGTTGCTGGAAGTACTTTTACTTATTCCTCACAACAACCTTGTGAAGGAGGTACTCTTACACCCAGTTTACAGATGAGGCACCTGGGGCTCGTGGAGCTTAAGTGACTTGCACAAAGCCACATGACTGTTATGGGGCAGAGAACAGACCCAGATCGAGGTCTGCTTGAATTGCAAGTCTGTGCTCTGCCCACAATGCTGTTTTGCCACCTAATAACCTTCATTCTTCCTGCTTCATTTTCAGGAATTAGTTGCCATCAAGGGCTCTCTCCTCCCTGTTTCCTTACATGGTTCTGCTTATCCGGAGAGTAGCTCTTGGCCAAGACCTGGCAGTGGAGAGCCATGGACCAGTACAGCCTTGGAGACGAGGGTGCCCTCCCATCAGAAATGCACCTCCCTTCATTTTCAGAGAGCCAAGGGCTCAACTGCAGTGACACCCTCAACCGGGATCTGGGTCCCAACACGCGAGACCTGCTCTATGCTGGCCTGAGTGGTTTGGACCCGGACCCCAACCTCCCAACGCCTGACATGTCCAGCGAGGTGCTGGAGGACAACTTAGACACCCTGTCCCTGTACTCGGGGAAGGACAGTGATTCTGTGAAGCTGCTGGAGGAGTATGCAGATTCGGAGTCTCAGGCATCCTTACAAGGTGAGGCTGTCTCCTGGGTAGAAAGGCCCTGCAGAATGTTCGACAGTTTCTGTGGCCAGCTAGGGACTGATTCTGCATGGATTGGTTAAGAAAATTTTTCCCTCCTACAGGTGACTTAGGGAACAGTCACCTTTTTTCCTACTTGGGAATTGTTTCCCAATTCTTTTTTTGTTTTGTTTTGTTTTGTTTTAGGCAGAGTATAGTGGTACGATCTCGGCTTACTGCAACCTCTAGCTCCCGGGTTCAAGTGATTCTCCTGCCTCAGCCTCCCAAGTAGCTGGGATTACAGGCGCCCACCACCATGCCTGGCTAATTTTTGTATTTTTAGTAGAGATGGGGTTTCATCATATTGGCCAGGCTGGTCTTGAACTCCTGACCTCAACTGATCCTCCCACCTCGGCCTCCCAAAGTAGTGTGATTACAGGCATGAGCCACCACTCTCGGCACCCAATTCTTAGTAAAGGAAACAGAACACTCATTCTAGGGAATAATGTTCAGAAACTTAGGTGTTTGGGGATATCCTTATCTTTTGTGTAGTGTGTGGGCAGATGTTAGCATTTACTAAAGACTTTCCTTCCCATTACCACACCCTAGAGGCTGATTTCACATTTCCAGAATGAACTGGGGTCCTGTCCCTTCTGATCTTTAGTTGTCAGACCTTCTTAGACCCCAGTGTCTTTATCCATAAAGCAGGTGGACAATAACATCCTCTCTGCCTCCCCACAGAGTGAAACGAAAGAAGGAACTATTGTAAACACAATTCATAGACCTTAAAGCACTGGAGAGATATTCGTTGTTGTTTTTTGTTTTTTGTTTGTTTTTTTTTTGAGACGGAGTCTCTCTCTGTCGCCTAGACTGGAGTGCAGTGGCACAATCTCGGCTCACTGCAACCTCTGCCTCCTAGGTTCAAGTGATTCTCCTGCCTCAGCCTCCTGAGTAGCTGGGATTACAAGTGTGTGCCACCATGCCCAGCTAACTTTTGTATTTTTAGTAGAGAAGGGGTTTTACTATGTTTCCCAGTCTGGTCTCAAAGTCCTGAGCTCAAGCAATCTGCCCACCTTGGCCTCCCAAAGTGCTTGGGACTACAGGTGTGAGCCACCATGCCTGACCTCACTTGTAAATTTTTAAACACATAGGTGAAGTCAGACATACATAGTCTTGCAGAGATAATATTATGTATGTAATTTCATTTAAGTTGTAAGAGTTGGTGTATTTGCTTTCATATTGAAGGTAGACCTTCATACTGAGGGTCACTGAAATAGCTATTCCATTGGACTGTTAGACCATATTCTTGCTGTTTGGACTGTTAAAGTGTTTCTGTGAACAACTTTGTACATGTTGAGTTTCCTTTTGGATTAGTTCTTTGAATATTTTCCTCAAAGTCAGTTTACCCAGACGGAGCATTAAATAATTTTATAGCTCTGGCCAGACATGGTGGCTCATGCCTATAATCCTAACACTTTGGGAGGCTGAGGCGGGCAGATCACACCACTGCACTCCAGCCTGGCGAAAGAGGAAGACTCCATCTCAAAAAAAAAAAAAAAAAAAGGCCAGGCGCGGTGGCTGACGTCTGTAATCCCAGCACTTTGGAAGGCCGAGGCGGGCAGATCACGAGGTCAGGAGATCGAGACCGTCCTGGCTAACACGGTGAAACCCCCATCTCTACTAAAAATACAAAAAATTAGCTGGGCGTGGCGGCGGGCACCTGTAGTCCCAGCTACTCAGGAGGCTGAGGCAGGAGAATGGCGTGAACCCAGGAAGCGGAGCTTGCAGTGAGCAGAGATCGCGCCACTGCACTCCAGCCTGGGCGACAGAGCAAGACTCTGTCTCAAAAAAAAAAAAAAGCATTAACCTGGCATGGTGGTGGGTGCCTGTAATCCCAGCTACTCGGGAGGCTGAGGCAGGAGAATTGCTTGAATCTGGGAGGTGGAGGTTACAGTGAGCTGAGTCATTGTACTCCAGGCTGGGCAACAAAGTAAGACTCTGTCTCAACAAATAAATAAATGTTAAAAAACTATAGAGCCCTTATAACACTGTTTTCTAAGAAGATGAAGTGACTTCCCAGGCTAGTGCCTCTGTTTGCCTGTTTTTCAGTGTCCTAGGCAATTTTTTAAAAATTTATTTTATTTTATTAATTAGTTAAGTTATTTATTTATTTATTTTTTGAGACGGAGTCTTGCTCTGTCACCAGGTTAGAGTGCAGTGGCGCAATCTTGGCTCACTGCAACCTCTGCCTCCCGGGTTCAAGCAATTCTCCTGCCTCAGCCTCCCGAGTAGCTGGGATTACAGGCGCCCGCCACCGTGCCTGGCTAATTTTTGTATTTTTAGTAGACGTGGGGTTTCACCATCTTGGCCAGACTGGTCTCGAACTCCTGACCTCATGATCCACCCTCCTCAGCCTCCCAAAGTGCTGAGATTACAGGCATAAGCTACCGTGCCCAGCCTCCTTGCCAATTTTTAGAAATGTTTTGTTTTCTAGTTTAATAGTTGCTTTAATAGGCATTTTAAAGTGACTGAATAGGGCTAAGGACTTTCACCTGAGGGAGCCCAGTTTCTCCTTGTTTGAACTATTGGAGTTATTTGACTACTCATTATAGTAATTGCTCAGAGGACAAAGATGAAGGCCAAGCAAGTTCCATGACAAATGGCCATAGGCAGGATTGGGAGGAGAGTCTAGGCCTCAAGACTCCCAGCCCAGTTTCCCTTCTGCTGTGTCTGTCACACTGCATCTCATGAGCCACAGAGAATTTGCACATTTGGATCCTTTAGAGCAGCCTCCTGCTTTTCCCATGCCCTGGCCCATTGAATTCTTGGGTCCCATCTCCATAGCATCCCTGATAAACAATTATTTCTAAACTTGCCGCCTTGGCTGAGTGCAGTAGCTCACACACTTTGTAATCCCAGCACTTTGGGAGGCTGAGGTGGGATGATTGCTTGAGGCCAGAAGTTTCAGACCAGCCTGGCCAACATGGCAAAACCCCGTCTCTACTAAAAATACAAGAATTAGCCTGGCATGGTGGCAGGCGTCTATAATCCCAGCTACTCAGGAGGCTGAGGCAGGAGAATCACTTGAACCCGGGAGGCAGAGGTTGCAGTGAGCCAAGATGGCACCATTGCACTCTAGCCTGGGCAACAGAATGAGGCTCCATCTCAATAAACAAACAAATAGGCCGGGCGCGGTGGCTCAAGCCTGTAATCCCAGCACTTTGGGAGGCCGAGACGGGCGGATCACGAGGTCAGGAGTTCGAGACCATCCTGGCTAACACGGTGAAACCCCGTCTCTACTAAAAAATACAAAAAACTAGCCGGGCGAGGTGGTGGGCGCCTGTAGTCCTGGCTACTCGGGAGGCTGAGGCAGGAGAATGGCGTAAAAACCCGGGAGGCGGAGCTTGCAGTGAGCTGAGATCCGGCCACTGCACTCCACCCTGGGCGACAGAGCGAGACTCCGTCTCAAAAAACAAACAAACAAACAAACAAACTTGCCAACTCATAAGGCAGTTTAAGCCAGGTGCTATGTATGGTTCACGCCTGTAATCCCAGCACTTTGGGAGGCAAGTCAGGAGGATTGCGTGAGTCCAGGAGATTGAGACCAACCTGGGCAACATAGTGAGACCCTGTCTCTACAACAAATAACAATTTAAAAATTAGCTGGCAGTGGTGGTGGCCCATATAGTCCCAGCTGCTCAGGAGGCTGAGGTGGGAGGATCATGTGAGCCCAGGACTTAGAGACTGCAATAAGCTGTGATCACACCATTGTACTCCAGCCTGGGTGACAGAATAAAACCCTGTCTCAAGAAATAAAATTAAAAATTAGGTGGGCATGGTGGTGTGCACCTGTAGTCTCACCTGCTTGGGAGGCTGAGTCAGAAGGACTGCTCACGCCCAGGAGTTCAAGGCTGCAGTGAGCTATGATTGCGTCTGTGAATAACCCCTGCACTCTAGCCTGGACAACATATTGAGACCCCCATCTCTATTAAGAAAATAATAAGAAATAAGAAATTTCAAAGGCAGGCCGGGCTCGGTGGCTCATACCTGTAATCCCAACACTTTGGGAGGCCGAGGTGGGTGGATCACCTGAGGCCAGAAGTTCGTGACCAGCCTGGCCAACATGGTAAAACCCCATCTCTACTGAAAATACAAAAGTTAGTTGGGCATGGTGGTGGGTATCTGTAGTCCCAGCTACTGAGGAGGCTGAAGCTTGAACCTGGGAGGCAGAGGTTGCAGTGAGCCGAGATTGCGCCACTGCACTTCAGCCTGGGCAACAGAGTAAGACTCAGTCTCAAAAAAAAAAAAAAAAAAAGGCAATCTAATGCACCTTTCAGATCAATCTAAAAAGTAGAAAAATATTTTATTATTCCTTCATCTAACATACAGTTATTGAGTGCCTATAGGTGCCAAAATGGGAACTCTAGCACCTGAGAACACAGCAGTGAGCGAGGCTAAGTCCTTGCATGCATGGCCCTATGTTTCCAGTGGTGTGAGGTCAGCTTCCCTTTAATTTTCATTCACCAAGCCTAGCTCTGTCCCTTGGAGCAAGATAGAAGCAGTCTGCCATCTCCTGTGTACACTGGCCCTTCAGATATTTGAGGATATCTGCCCTCTCCAAACTGAATATTCCCAGTTCCTTTAGCTATTCCTTGGGCTATGTGATTCATAACTATGTATTTTATCATTTTATCCAAGGGACGCATAAAATGTAAACAATTTACCTATACAAAAAGAGGAAAATAAAACCAGCTCATAATCCTGCTAGTCCATCTGATTCTCTCTTTCTTCCTTTCTCTCTCTCCCTCTGTCTCTCTCTCTCTCTCCCTCTGTCTCTCTCTCTCTCTCTCTCTCTCTCTGTCTCTCTCTCTCTCTCTCTCTCTCTCGTCCCGCTGTGTTGCCCAGGCTGGAGTGCAGTGGTGCGATCTCAGCTTACTGCAGCTTCTGCCTCCTGAGTTCAAGCAGTTCTCGTGCCTCAGCCTCCCAGATAGCTGGGATTACAGGCACACACCACCATGCCCACCTAATTTTTGTATTTTTGGTAGAGACAGGGTTTCACCTTGTTCGCCAGGCTCGTCCTGAACTCCTGATGTCAAATGATCGACCTGCCTCGGCCTCTCAAAGTGCTGGGATTACAGGTGTGAACTACCATGCCCAACCCAGATATTAGGTTGTTTATAAAATTTCACCAGGAAAAGCAATATGACAGTTTACTCCCTTGCAGCTAGATCTTTGTACAAAGCTACATTTATTTCCTTATGTGAAAACCCCAAAAACAGAATTGGGTATGTGCAAGGATTTCCACTTTTCCAAGGGTTTGGATAATTTATTTCTAATTGCCCTTCCAAGAGTACCAGGTGATGGTGTGGTCGTAAAGCCCAGCCCATTGCGGTCACACTGCTCTGGAAGGGCTTCAGCCTGCAGTCATCCCTCCACGCGTGGCACCGAGTCCGGGTGCTGTCCTGCAGGGCTTCTGTTCCCCTCACCTGCTCCTGAACCTTGTTTACTTTGTGTGGAGCAAGAGTTCCTGTGCGGCACTTCCAAGGCCACCATGGCTCTAAGAGGTGTGGAGTGCTTTAGCTGCGCTTTTCGCTTGGTTTCCTTGGCTGTGTATAACCTGTGCTTTCTCCCTCTGTGTAGACCTGGGGCTAGGTGTGCTTAAGGCTAAAGAGGCTGATGAAGGAGGAAGGGCCACCTCGGGGAGTGCCAGGAAAGGAAAGCGGCAGCACAGTTCCCCTCAAAACCCACTTCTGGACTGCAGCCTGTGCGGGAAGGTGTTCAGCAGCGCCAGTTCTCTGAGCAAGCACTACCTGACGCACAGCCAGGAAAGGAAGCACGTCTGCAAAATCTGCAGCAAGGCCTTTAAGCGCCAGGACCACCTGTATGTAGGAGTCTGGTCAGAAAAACGTCTCTTCAGGGGCTGGGGGTGGGGACGTGTTCCTGGGTCTTCTTCCTGTCCTCCCAGATCAACCTGTCTCATCCTCTGTTGGGTTTTCCAGATGTGTATAACCTCTGCTCAGCCACAGCCACTCCATTCTCCTTTTTTTTTTTTTTTTTTTTTTTTTTTGTCTGTCATCCAGGCTGGAGTGTAGTGGCATGATCTCAGCTCACTGCAACCTCCGCCTCCTGGGTTCAAGTGATTCTTCTGCCTCAGCCTCCTGAGTAGCTGGGATTACAGGCTCCTGCCACCATGCCCGGCTAATTTTTGTATTATTTTTAGTAGAGACAGGGTTTCACCATGTTGGCCAGACTGGTCTTGAACTCCTGACCTCAAGTGATCCTCCTGCCTCAGCCTCCCAAAGTGCTGGGATTACAGGTGTGAGCCACCACACCCCACCCACTCTGGTTTTCTTACACCATCAGAGTGCAGGGAAGAGAGTGGGTGCTGTTCCAGTCCCTAAATTAATACCTGTGGGGAAGCCACTGCTTCTGTTTGCAGACGGGCCCCTTGTGGGTTAAAAACACCTAACAACTGGCTCCTGAGTCAATTGTGTTATGGGAGGAGTTGGGCTAACTTTATAGAGCTATGTCCTTACTCTCTGGTAGGTGTCTAAGGAAAGGGGATCAGCGTTCTCTGTGTGTTGATATAGCACAGGACATGAAAGATGAGACACCTGCTTCTAGAACATGGCAATGGAGCATTAACCCTTGTTTTTCTTTCCTTTTTTCCTTTTTTTTTTTTGAGACGGAGTCTTGCTCTGTCATACAGGCTGGAGTGCAGTGGCTTCATCTCGGTTCACGGCAACCTTTACCTCCCGGGTTCAAGCGATTCTCCTGCCTCAGCCTCCCGAGCAGCTGGGACTACAGGTGCTCGCCACCCTGCCCAGCTAATTTTTGTATTTTTAGTAGAGATGGGGTTTCACTATATTGGCCAGGCTGGTCTGAAACTCCTGACCTTGTGATCCACCCACCTCGGCCTCCCAAAATGCTGGGTTTACAAGCATGAGCCACTGCGCCTGGCCCTAGCCTTGTTTTTCTTTTTTTTGTTGTTTTTTTGTTTGTTTGTTTGCTTTTTTCTTTTTTAAAAAATTCATTCTGTTCCTTTTAACTTAAAAAGTGTCAGGAGCAAATTTCCTTTTTTTTTTTGGACAGTCTTGTTCTGTCACTCAGGCTGGAGTGCAGTGGTGTGGTGTGATCTCAGCTCACTGCAGCCTCTGCCTTCTGGGTTCAAGCGATTTTCCTGCCTCATCCTCTTGAGTAGCTGGGACTACAGGCATGCACTACCATGCCTGGCTAATTTTTGTATTTTTAGTAGAGACAGGGTTTCTCCATATTGGCCAGGAGTCTAGAACTCCTGGCCTCAAGTGATCTGCGTGACTCAGCTTCCCGAAAGTGCTGGGATTACAGGTGTGAGCCACCGCTTAATGTCTTGGAAATTATAAGCTTGTCTTGCCTGTGGGGGAAGGAAAGACATTTTTCAAACCAGGAGTGGGAGATGAAAGTACCTTGCATTCTTACCGTGCTCCTCCCTTTCACAAGGGGCTTTGACTAATCCATCTTTCATCTTATCCTCTCACCCACACCTACCCCAGGAAAAGGAGCCGATTTGCTCATGTCACAAGTTGGTAACAGCTGGGAGTAGAACTTAGTCTCCTGATTCCCTCTGTTGCTTCCCTCAGACAGAGGCCGAGGGTGAGCCTTTGGGGAAAGACTTTATGATTTAGTCCACATCGACTAGGACTGTCCAGAGCAGGGCTGTTGGGGGCCCAGAGGGTGATGTACTCCTCTGCTTATATTTATAATGTGTTAATGCAGAGGTAGGTGTGATGCGATACATATTTTACATGCATTTCTGTTTGCAGAAACTATAGGCACATTTGGTTGGTTGGCTCTATAATGTTTCTATGGATTGGGCCTCTGTAAATTGGCTTCTTTGCTGTGCGGGGTTCCAGGTAGCATCTTCTTAGGGGTCTCCTATGGTAAGGCACAGATTCCTTTGTTAAAGGAAGGATCATACCCAAGTTAGCATCTCCTCCAGTCTATTCTGCAGAATTCTGGTTCTCAGGAATGCTAATAGGGGCTTTTTGAAAACAAAACCAAAAACTACTCTGGGCAAATAAGTTTGAGAGACACTGAAAGTTAAACAGGTCTCTCTCTGTGTGGCTTTTAAATTTGCTACTGTGTGCTGGGCGCAGTGGCTCACGCCTATAATCTCAGCACTTTGGGAGGCCGAGGCGGGCAGATCACTTGAGGTCAGGAGTTCGACACCAGCTTGGCCAACAAGGCAAAACCCCGTCTCTACTAAAAATACAAAAATTAGCTGGGCGTGGTGGCACACACCTGTAGTCCCAGCTACTTGGAGCCTGAGGCACAAGAGTTGCTGCAACCTGGGGGACAGAGTTGCAGTGAGCCAAGATCGTGCCATTGCACTCCAGCCTGGGTGACAGAGCAAGACTCCGCCTCAAAAACAAAAAATTAATTAATTAAATTTGCTACTGTGCATTGTGAACCTCCAAGGAGTGAATGGTGTTTTTTCAAAACTTATTTATCAGCTGTGCCAAAGTCCTTGAGGAGCAACTCTGGAGATCTGTGTGTTCCTTGGGAACCCACTCTGGAGAAGTCTGATCTGGCCTCAGTGGATTTATTTTTCTTTTTTACATTTTTATTTATTTATTTATTGAGACAGAGTCTTACTCTGCCGCCCAGGCTGGAGTGCAAGTGGTGCGATCTCGGCTCACTGCAACCTCCTGAGTACAAGTGATTCTCTTGCTTTAGCCTCCCCAGTAGCTGGGATTACAGGCATGTGCCACCACACCCAGCTAATTTTTTGTATTTTTAGTAGAGATGGGTTTTACCATGTTGGCCAGGCTGGTCTTAAACTCCTGACCTCAAGTAGTGATCCACCACCCACCTCGGCCTCCCAAAGTGCTGGAGTTACAGGCATGAGCCACTGTGCCCCGCTGGATTTTTTTACTTTCCTGTAAGGGGTTTGCTTAAAGGTGAGGGAGAGGAACTCCCCTGCCAGATGGCGTTGACCAAAGCAGGGTTTGCTGGGTGGTCTTTCCTCGTGGGGGCTGAGTACAATTTCTGAATTGTGGTGCAACTGTACCACAGACTCTTTGGGGCCGCCAGGGTCCTACAGCAGAAAGCCCGGTCCCAGGTGCCCCGGTGACGCCCCTGCTTGTGTCTGTGGCTCCAGGACCGGGCACATGCTCACCCACCAGAAGACAAAGCCCTTCGTGTGCATCGAGCAGGGCTGCAGCAAGAGCTACTGCGACTACCGGTCTCTGCGCCGGCACTACGAAGTCCAGCACGGCCTGTGCATCCTGAAGGAAGCCCCCCCGGAGGAAGAGGCCTGCGGGGACTCCCCCCACGCCCACGAGTCGGCCGGCCAGCCTCCCTCTAGCAGCCTGCGGTCTCTGGTGCCCCCGGAGGCCAGGTCCCCCGGCTCCCTCCTGCCCCACCGGGACCTCCTGCGCCGCATCGTGAGCAGCATCGTCCACCAGAAGACCCCTTCTCCTGGCCCGGCCCCAGCGGGGGCTTCAGACAGCGAAGGGAGGAACACGGCCTGTCCCTGCCCCGCCTCATCGGGGTCCTCCTCCTGCACCCCAGCCGGTCCCCCCGCGGCCCCAGCAGCGCTGGACACCGAGCTTCCCGAGGAGCCTCGTCTCTCACAGAAAGAGTCGGCCACTGACGTGTTCACAGCCCCTCATTCCAGGGCCGCCGAGAATGGCGCCTCCGACCCGCCAGAGCCTGAGCCAGATCCCGCGCTGCTCCAGGCCCGGTCCACCGCGGAGGGCTGGCCCGAGGGCGGCTCCGTGCCCGCCTGCCTGCCTCTCTTCCGAGGCCAGACGGTCCCTGCCAGTTCCCAGCCATCGAGCCACAGCTTCCAGTGGCTCCGGAACCTGCCGGGCTGCCCCAAAAGCAAAGGAAACAACATGTTTGTTGTCCACAAGCCCCCGGCCGTGCCGTCGCGGGAGAGCTCCGAGTCTGGCCCAGGACCCAGCAGCGCCGCCCCCTCGGAGGAGTCCCCGACCGGCCCCGGGGGCGGCCTGGAGGACGCGCTGCCCTTCCCTCCAGCGCTCCTCAGGGCCCCCGGGGAGGCCCTGAGCGACCCCAGGTCGGCCAGCGGAGAAGATGACCCCTGCGCCCCCAGGAAGGGCAAGCTCGACTGCGACTCCTTCCTGTGCCAGAACCCTGGGGAGCCCGGCCTCCAGGAGGCCCAGAAGTCTGGGGGGCTCCCTGCGGATGCCTCTCCGCTCTTCCGCCAGCTCTTCCTCAAGTCGCAGGAGCCTCTTGTGAGCCACGAACAGATGCAGGTGTTCCAGATGATCACCAAGTCCCAGCGGATCTTCTCCCACGCCCAGGTGTCCGCAGCCTCCTCCCAGCTCCCCGCGCCTGAGGGCAAGCCGGCCGCCCTGAGGCCGCTGCAGGGGCCATGGCCGCAGCAGCTTCCGCCACTGGCTCCTGCTGTGGACTCTCTCAATGCCGGCCCTGGAAACCCCGAGGCAGAGGGCTCCCCAGCCCGCAGGAGAAAAACCACACCCGGGGTTGCCAGAGAGGCCTCCCCCGGCAACACGAGACGAGACGCAAAGGGGGGACTGAAAGTGGCCGCGGTTCCAACGCCCCTTGCAGCGCCGTCTCTGGACCCTTCCAGGAATCCAGACATCTCTTCTCTGGCCAAGCAGTTGCGATCCTCTAAAGGGACCTTGGACCTGGGGGACATCTTCCCCTCCACAGGCCAACGGCAGACCCAGTTAGGTGGGGAGGAGCTGCCGGGAGCCTCGCTGCCCGGGAAGCAGGCCCCAGCTGAGAATGGCACCGTTTCAGGGACCACGAAAGGTGAAAAGGGCCCACCCTGCTCCCGGGGTGGAGGCTACCGGCTCTTGGGCAACCCCAGGGCCCCGCGATTCTCCGGCTTCCGGAAAGAAAAGGTGAAGATGGATATGTGCTGTGCGGCTTCTCCGAGCCAGGTAGCCATGGCCTCCTTCTCATCGGCCGGGCCCCCCGCAGATCCCTCCAAGTCCAAGCTGACAATATTCAGCAGAATCCAGGTACCAGCTCTCTCTCACGTGGCCTGACCAGCGTGGAGTGAGTTTCCTTTGCATTTGTTAGTGTCCAGGCATTTTATTTCATTTCTGGGAATCCCTAGATGCAGTTTTACAAAGGAAGGAATTCAGGTTCCCAAAGTTTGTGGTTTTCCCCACTGAAAAAAAAAAAGACCAAAATGAGGCCAGGTGAGGTGGCTTAGGCCTGTAATCCCAGCCCTTTGGGATGGGAGGCCGAAGTGGGGAAACTGCTTGAGCTCAGGAATTCGAGATCAGCCTAGGCAACATGGCAAAACCCTGTCTTACCAAAATTTAAAAAAAATTAGCTGGGTGTGGTGGCGCACACCTGTGGTCCCAGCTACTCGGGAGGCTAAGGTGGGAGAATCGCTTGAACCTGAAATGTGGAGGTTTCAGTGAGCTGAGATTGTGCCACTGCACTCTAGCCTGGGTGACAGAGCGAGACCGTGTCTCAAAAACACAAAAAAGATCAACATGAGGATATTCCAGAGTTGTTCAAAACTCTGTTACCTCACTAAGCCTTTTTTTTTTTTTTAATCTTGTTTCCCTTTGGATTTACCTTTTTAGAATCGTCAGAGGATATGAAGGTAGATGCCCTCTTTCCTTTAAAGATTCCTGCTTGAAATGGCCTTGTGTTTTCTGATTGTGACTCATGGTTTCCATGAGCACAAGTGGGCACCTGTATCGTGCCCCCACACTTCAGCACATTGACGATTATTCACTGGTTCCTCCAGATATTGTGCTTGGAGTCCAGGTCTCCAGACTCCAGGTCCAACCTGGGCAACATGGCGAAACCCCGTCTCTACCAAAATTTTAAAAAATTAGCTGGGTGTGCTGGCGCACGCCTGTGGTCCTAGCTACTCAGGAGGATGAGTAGCTTCCCATCATACCACAGCTACCTCATTTTTGTTTTATTAACAGCATTATTATTCAGGTGCCATATAATGCACCATTTTATTTTTTATATATTTTTTAGAGATGGTGGGGTCTTGCTATGTTGCCCAGCCTGGTCTTGAACCCCTGGGCTCAAGCGATAGTCTCAGCCTCCTAAAGTGTTGGGATTACAGGCATGAACCACCATGCCCAGCCAAATCCACCACTTTATTTTATTTTTAAAATTTATTTTATTTATTTATTTATGATGGAGTCTTACTCTGTTGCCCAGGCTGGAATGCAGTGGTGCTATCTCGGATCACCACAACCTCTGCCTCCTGGGTTCAAGCAGTTATCTGCCTCAGCCTCCGAGTAACTGGGATTACAGGCATGCGCCACCACGCCTGGCTAATTTTTTATTTTTAGTAGAGATGAGGTTTCACCATTTGGCCAGTCTGGCCTTGAACTCCTGACCTCGTGATCCACCCACCTCGGCCTCCCAAAGTGCTGAGATTACAGGCGTGAGCCACTGTGCCAGGCCAAATTTATTTTTGAGACAGAGTCTCACTCTGTTGCCCAGGCTGGAGTATAGTGGTGCAGTTTTGGCTCACTGCAACCTCTGCCTCCCAAGTTCAAGCAATTCTCCTTCCTGGGCCTTCCAAGTAGCTGGGATTACAGGCACATACCACCATGCCCAGCTAATTTTTGTATTTTTAGTAGAGCTGGGGTGTCACTATGTTGGCTAGGCTGGTCTTGAACTCCTGACCTCAGGTGATCTGCTTGCCTCGGCCTCCGAAAGTGCTGGGATTACAGGCTTGCGTCACGGTGCCCGGCCTGAATACACCATTTTAAAGCGTAGCATTGGGTAATTTGTAGTATATTCACAAGATTGTGCAACCATCCCCACTCTGCCAGAACAGTTTCTTTTTTTTTTTTTTTTTTGAGACGGAGTCTTGTTCTGTCACCCAGGCTGGAGTGCAGTGGCCGGATCTCAGCTCACTGCAGCCTCCGCCTCCCGGGTTCACGCCATTCTCCTGCCTCAGCCTCCCGAGTAGCTGGGACTACAGGCGCCCGCCACCTCACCTGGCTAGTTTTTTGTATTTTTTAGTAGAGACGGGGTTTCACCGTGTTAGCCAGGATGGTCTCGATCTCCTGACCTTGTGATCCGCCCGCCTTGGCCTCCCAAAGTGCTGGGATTACAGGCTTGAGCCACCGCGCCCGGCCCGGAACAGTTTCATCTCCCCAAAAGGAACCCCACATTTCTTAGTTGTCACCCACAATCTCACACTCCCCCCAGCGCCTGGCAGCCACGAGTCTCCTTTCTGTCTCTGTGGATGTGTCTGTTCTGGACATTGCATGTGAGTGGAATCGTGCACTCTGTGGCTTTCGTGTCTGGCTTCCTTCACTCAGCGTGACGTTTTCCAGGCTCATCTGTGGGGTGGCAAATGGCAGAGCTGCGTTCCTTTCCATGACTGAGTGATCCTCTGTTGGATGGATAAGGCCACATTTCATTTGTCTGTTCATCCGTGGATGGACATTTGGGTTGTTTCCACTTTTTGGCTATTTTGAATATAGTGCTGCTGTGAATATTCATCCATGTACAAATTTTTATGGGGATTTATGTTCTAGGAGTAGAATTGCCAGGTGGTACAGCAGCTCCCTGTTTCAGGTCTGAGGAACTACTAGGCTGTTTTGCTTGTTTCCTCTTCCCACCCACAGCGTATGAGGGCTCCACATTTTCCACATCCTCACCAACACTTGTTATTGTCTGTGGTTTGTTCAAATTATAACTACGCTGGTGGGTGTGAAGCAGTATCTCATTGTAGTTTTGATTTGTATTTCCCCGGGACTGCTGATGTTGCACTCTTTTCTATGGGCTTATTGGCCATCTGTGTATCTTTCTAGAAGAAATGTCTGTTTAGGTCCTTTGCTTATTTTTTAAAATCAAATTACTATTTTTTGAGTTCTCTATATATTCTGGATGCAAGACCCTTATCTAACACATGACTTGCAAATATTCTCTCATTTGTGGTGTGTCTTTTCACCTTATTTATGATACCATTTGCAGGACAAAAGTTTTTTTTTTTTCTTTTTGAGACGGAGTCTCGCTCTGTCGCCCAAGCTGGAGTGCAGTGGCGCGATCTCCACTCACTGCAAGCTCTGCCTCCCGGGTTCACGCCATTCTCCTGTCTCAGCCTCCCGAGTAGCTGGGACTACAGGCGCCCGCCACCACGCCCGGCTAATTTTTGTATTTTTAGTAGAGACAGGGTTTCACTGTGTTAGCCAGGATAGTCTCGATCTCCTGACCTCATGATCCGCCCGTCTCGGCCTCCCAAAGTGCTGGGATTACAGGTGTGAGCCACCGTGCCCAGCAGGACAAAAGTTTTTATTTTTTATTTTATTTTTTTTGAGACAGGGTCTCACTCTGTCACTCAGGCTGGAGTGTAGTTGTGTGATCATGGCTCACTGCAACCTTGAACTCCTGGGCTCAAGTGATTTTCCCACCTCAGCCTCCTGAGTTGCTGGGACCTCAGGCCCACGCCAGTATGCCAGGCCAATTTTTGTATTTTTTGTAAAGGTGGGGTTTCGCCATGTTGCCCAGGCTGGTCCTAAACTCCTGGGCTGAAGCAATCCTCCCACCTCAGCCTCCCAAAGTCCTGGGATCACAGGCATGAGCCACCATGCCTGGCTAAAAGTTTTACATTTTGATGAAGTCTAATTTGTCTGTTTTGCTTTGGTGTCTTATCTAAGAAACTACTGTCTAATCCAAGGTCATGAAGATTTACTCCGATGTTTTCTTCTGAAAGTCTGTAATTTGAGCTCTTCTTGCCTCTTCATTTTGGATGTGTTGGTTCAGATGCATTTTCATCTTCAGGGTGGAAACATCTACAGGCTCCCCAATCCAGTGAAGGAAGAGAACGTGGCAGGCGGAGGGTAAGTTAAGAAGCCCCCAATCCTGCATGTACCCCGACAGGAGTCCTCTGGCCTTCCTGTGCTGGCCCTGGACAAGTGAGTGGGGAGGATGCTCTCAGTCCTAATGGGATTAGGGTACAGCCTCCATTTTTTAGGGTTTATCAAGAGTAGTCAGGCTGGGCACGGTGGCTCATGCCTGTAATCCCAGCATTTCAGGAGGCCGAGGAAGGGGGATCATTTGAGGTCAGTAATTTGAGACCAGCCTAGCCAACATGGTGAAACTCTGTCTCTACTAGAAATACAAAAATTAGCCATGTATAGTGGCACACACCTGTAATCTTAGCTACTTGGGAGGCTGAGGCACAAAAATCACTTGAACCCTAGAAGCAGAGGTTACAGTGAGCCGAGATAGTGCCACTGCACTCCAGCCTGGGCAACAGAGTGAGACTCTGTCTCCAAAAAAAAAAGAAAAAAAAAGAGTAGTCAGTGGATTGGAGTTATAGACAAAAAAGATAAAAAAACCAAAGAATCAGTGATCAAGGATGGAGTCTCAATCTCCCACCCTTCTTTCCTGCCATGTCTACCTACAGTAACCAGCAAAATGGCGGTTCCACAGACTGGACAGAGCCCAGGAGCACTTTCATCTGCAAGAACTGCAGCCAGATGTTTTATACGGAGAAAGGACTGAGCAGCCACATGTGTTTTCACAGCGACCAGTGGCCGTCACCTCGAGGGAAGCAGGAACCGCAGGTGAAGGGGGACGACCAGTGGCTTTGTGGTTACTGGGTTTCTGGCAGGCCTGTGGGGAGTAAACGAGACTGGTGTCACTTATCTCAGGATGGGGACGTCATTCTGGGTTGGGGGCTGGAGTTGGGCTGTATGGCTCTCCAGGGGCAGGCCGTCGCTATGGGCTGCAGCAGCTCTGCAGCTCAGTCCGTGCCACAGACTCACTGCTGTTTTCTATGACAGCTTTTTTTGCTGAAGCAGCTCTTTCTTTCCCCACCTACCTTATCTCTTAAAGAGCCATCTCTTCTCTTCTGTGTTTAGGTGTTTGGCACAGAGTTTTGCAAGCCGCTAAGACAGGTGCTGAGGCCAGAAGGGGACAGGCATAGTCCCCCAGGAGCCAAGAAGCCCTTGGACTCCACAGCTGCAGCCCCTTTGGTGGTCCCCCATTCGATCCCTGTGGTTCCAGTGACCCGACACGTAGGGAGCATGGCCATGGTGGGTGCTTGTCGGTCTGCCTTCTTCCTGCCACTGCCCCCAGATGCTGGGGGAAGCCGTAGGAAAAACCCAAACCAGATACCACAGAAAATCTTTGACTCCAGGCTGGGCGTGGTGGCTCATGCCTGTAATCCCAGCACTTTGGGAGGCTGAGGCGGGTGGATTGCCTGAGCTCAGGAATTCGAGACTAGCCTGGGCAACATGGTGAAACCCCGTCTCTACTAAAAATACAAAAAAATTAGCTGGGCATAGTGGCAGGCTCCTGTAAACCCAGCTACTCGGGAGGCTGAGGCCTGAGAATCACTTGAACCCGGGAAGCAGAGGTTGCAGTGAGCTGAGATCACGCCACTGCACTCTAACCTGGGTAACAGAGTGAGACTCTATCTCAAAAAAAAAAAAAAAATCATGATCCGGAAGAAACTGGTTTGCATGTTAGTTCAGTCATTCAGCATTGACTGAGCCCCTCTGTGCCGGACCCTGTGCTGGGTGGTGCTGGGGACACAGAGGTGACCACAGTAGCCTGGGCCCTGCCTCCCGGGGCTCCCAGTCCAGTGGAGGAGACAGGCCTGTCTCCAGACAGTGACAACCCAGAGTGGGCAGAGCTGGGAGCAGAGGGAGCCCAGGGAGTTCCCAGGGGGCTCCTCCCCAGCCTGAGGAGGTAAGGGAGGGCTTCCTGGAGGAGGTATGGGAGCTGAGACCTGGAGGATGAGGAGGAGCAGGGCTGGCAGAGCGGAGAGGAGATTTTGTGGAGGCAAGAGAGAGCGTGGTGAGTTACGAGTGATCAGTCTCGTAGGGCTTGTCTCTGCAGCCTGTACTGGAGGACTCCCTACTGGAGAAGCTCCTGCTGGACTCCAGGACAGAGTCCATGGACCTGAAGGTCCCCTGAGTCAGTGGCTGGGTCTTTTGGGTGCTTGTCATTTGGGTGGAGCTACATTTCTTTCTTGTCACTGTGACACTGTATCTCTGGGGATCTGTCTCTTTTTAAGGGCCAGTTGTCTTAATGATTGAGGCCATTCTCACACAGAGTCAGGGGCTCTCCTGGGGCAGTGGGTGCAGGAGAAGGCTGCAGCCGTATCATCACCAGGCTCCGTACCTTAGGTGTGGCCCAGGTGTGGCCAGCCTCCTTCGCTGGGCGTACATGTCCTAGTTTCCTGTCTCTGGCCAGTCTCTTTTTCCTGCTTTCTTTCCATCCTGGAGATGGAGTGGTGCAGTAGGTGGCTTCAGGTGACCACCTGTGGTTCTAAACTTCTTCAGGAACAAGAGAAAGATGGGGAGGAGCGAGACAGCAAGGAGAGCAGCCAGCAGAGAAAGCGGAAGAAGCGGCCCCCACCCAAGAGGCTGTTCATCCCTCCTCCACCCTCCACGGCTGGGGAACCCGGCCCTGCAGGATGCCACCAGAGTCGCCTGCGGTCGCCCATGTTCCTGGTGGACCGCCTCCTGAAGGGCTTATTCCAGTGCTCCCCCTACACACCGCCCCCAATGCTCAGTCCCATCCGGGAGGGCTCTGGAGTGTACTTCAACACCCTCTGTTCCACATCCACTCAGGCCAGCCCTGACCAGCTCATCAGCTCCATGCTCGGTGAGTGAGTGAGGCTGGGGCACTCACTCTGTGATCCCAGGGTGGATTGCCTGCGGATCATGGCCACTCTCCCTTGTAGCATTGGGTTCAGTGATTGTCTCCTGCCTGGGTATACCTAGTCTGAGGGTTCCTTTGCTATTCAGATGTGCCCTAGAACTAAGCTAAGTGCCTTCTAGTGCATAGAATTTTACAGCCCGAAAGAAAACATAGAGGCCATTTATCTTACCATGCTTCCTCCTGCGCTTCTGTGTCATTATCATTTTCTTTTTTGAGGCAGGGTCTTGCTCTGTCACCCAGGCTGGAGTGCAGTGGCTGGATCACAGCTCACTGCAGCCTCGATCTCCTGGTCTCAAGCGATCCTCCAGCCTTAGACTCCCAAATAGTTGGGACTACAGATGCACATCACCACACCTGGCCAATGTTTTAGCTTTCGTAGAGATGGGGTCTTGCTATGCTGTCCAGGCTGGTCTCGAGTTCCCAGACTCATGTGATTTTGTTGCCTTGACCTCCCAAAGTACTGGCATTAAATGTGTGAGCCACCCTGTCTAGCCTGTGTCATTTCCTTTTTTTTTTTGAGACAGAGTATCACTCTGTCACCCAGGCTAGAGTGCAGTGGTGCAATCTTGGCTCACTGCAACCTCCAACTCCCAGGTTCAAGCAATTCCTGCCTCAGCCTCCCAAGTAGCTGGGACTACAGGCATGTGCCATCATGCCTGGGTAATTTTTGTATTTTTAGTAGAGATGGGGTTTCACTATGTTACCAGGCTGGTCTCGAACTCCTGACCTCCAGTAATCTACCCTCCTCAGCCTCCCAAAGTGCTGGGATTACAGGTGTGAGCCACTGCGCCTGGCCTGGCCTGGCCTATGTAATTTTCCTAACAGCTTTATTGAGCTATACTACACATGCCATGCAAATCACCCATTTAGAGTATGCAGTGTTTTTTAGGATATTCACAAGGCCGTGCACCCATCACACAGTCTAATTTTAGAGCACGCTTCGCATCCTCAGAAGAAGCCGGAGCTCATTAGCAGTGACTCTGCCCGTATCCCCACAGTCCCTTCTTCCCCCAGCCTAGGCACCCACTCATCTGCCTTCTCTCTTTGGATTTGCCTATTTGGGACATTTCATGTAAGTAGAATCATACAATATGCAGCCTTTTGTGTCTAGTTTATTTCACTTGGCGTGTTTTCAGAGTCCCTTCATATTGTAGTGCATATCAGTGCTCAATTCCTTTTTATGGCTGAACATTTTTCCCTTGTACAGATGGGCCCCATTTTATTTATTCATCAGTTGATGGACATTTGGGTTGTTTCCACTTCGGGCTATTATGAATAATGCTGCCATAAACATTCGTGTAGAAATTTTTTGGGTTTTTTTTGGGAGACAGGGCCTCACTCTATCACCCAGGCTGGAGTGCAGTGGTGTGATCACAGCTCACTGCAGCTTCAACCTCCTGGGCTCAACTGATCCTTCTGCTTCAGCCTCCAGAGTAGCTGGGCCTACAGGCGTGTGTCTTCGTGCCCGGCTAATTTTTTGTAATTGTTTTTATGTAGGGAGGGGGGTCTTGCCATGTTGCCCAGACCGGTCTCAAACTCTGGGGTGGGCCAGGCATGGTGGCTCATGCCTGTAATCCTAGCACTTCGGGAGGCTGGGGCGGGTGGATCACCTAAGATCAGGAGTTTGAGACCAGGCTGGCCAACATGGTGAAACCTCGTCTCTACTGAAAATATAAAAATTAGCTGAGCATGGTGGCGGGTGCCTATAATCCCGGCTACTCCGGAGGCTGGAGAATCACTTGAACTCAGGGCAGAATGTTGGGAACAGGCCCCCAAAAATCTGGCCATAAACTGACCCCAAAACTGGCTATAAACAAAATCTCTGCAGCACTGTGACATGTTCATGATGGCCAGACGCCCGTGCTGGAAGGTTGTGGGTTTACCGGAAAGAGGGCAAGGAACACCTGGCCCACCCAGGGCGGAAAACCACTTAAAGGCGTTCTTAAACCACAAACAATAGCATGAGTGAGCTGTGCCTTAAGGACATGCACCTGCAGCAGATAACTAGCCAGACCCATCCCTTTCTTTCGGCCCATCCCTTTGTTTCCAGTAAGGAATACTTTTAGTTAATCTATAATCCATAGGAACAATGCTTATCACTGGCTTGCTGTCAATAAATATGTGGGTAAATCTCTGTTCAGGGCTCTCAGCTCTGAAGGCTGTGAGACCCCTAATTTCCCTCTCCACACCTCTGTATTTCTGTGTGTGTCTTTAATTCCTCTAGCGCCGCTGGGTTAGGGTCTCCCGGACCGAGCTGGTCTCGGCAGTGGAGGATGCAGTGAGCCGAGACCGTGCCATTTCACTTCAGCCTGGGCAAAAGAGTGAAACTTGGTCTCAAAAAAAAAAAAAAAAAGGCCGGGCTCGGTGGCTCAAGCCTGTAATCCCAGCACTTTGGGAGGCCAAGACGGGCAGATCACGAGGTCGGGAGATGGAGACTATCCTGGCTAACATGGTGAAACCCCATCTCTACTAAAAAAATACAAAAAAACTAGCCGGGCGAGGTGGCGGTTGCCTGTAGTCCCAGCTACTCGGGAGGCTGAGGCAGGAGAATGGTGTAAACCCAGGAGGCAGAGCTTGCAGTGAGCCAAGATCCGGCCACTGCACTCCAGCCTGGGCGACAGAGCGAGACCCCGTCTCAAAAAAAAAAAAAAAAAAAAAAAAAAATCTCTGGGGTGAAACAATCCTCCTGCATTGACTTTCCAAACTACTGGGATTATAGGCCTGAGCTACCACACCCAGCCCTACGTACAGGTTTTTGTGTGGATTAATGTTATGCAGTGAGCAAAGGTGGCACCACTGCACTCCAGCCTGGGCAACAGGAAAAAAAAAAGAGTTTTGTAATTTTGACTCTTAGGTTTAGGTCTGTAATCAATTTTAAGATAACGTGTATATATATATATATTACATGAGGTAAAGGTCCAAATTCATTTTTTTGCATGTGTATATCCAGTTCTTCCAGCAGCATTTTTTGAAGACTTCCCATTGAATTGACTCAACACAATTCAGTGTTAGAAATCAATTGACCACAAACGTGGGTTTTTTTCTGGGTGTTCAATTCTATTGCATTGATCTGTATACTTATCCTTATGCCAGTATCACACTGTCTTGATTACTGTAGCTTTCAACTTTTGATTACTGTAGCTTTTAAGTTTTTTTGTTTGTTTGTTTTTGGGGGGTGGTTTGGAGGGGTTTGTTTTTTGAGACAGAGTCTTGCTCTGCCGCCCGGGTTGGAGTGCAGTGGCCTGATCCTGGCTCACTGCAGCCTCTAACTCCCAAGTTAGCCTCCCACTTCAGCCTCCTGAGTAGCTGGGATTACAGGGGTGCACCACCACCAGGCTAATTTTTGTATTTTTAGTAGAGACGGGGTTTTCTTTTTTTTTTTTTTTTTTGAGATGGAGTCTCGCTGTGTCTCCCAGGCTGGAGTGCAGTGGCGTGATCTTGGCTCACTGCAAGCTCCGCCTCCCGGGTTCACGCCATTCTGCCGCCTCAGCCTCCCAAGTAGCTGAGACTACAGGCGCCCGCCACCACGCCCGGCTAGTTTTTTGTATTTTTAGTAGAGACGGGGTTTCACCATGTTAGCCAGGATAGTCTCGATCTCCTGACCTCGTGATCCACCCGCCTCGGCCTCCCAAAGTGCTGGGATTACAGGCTTGAGCCACCGCGCCCGGCCGAGACGGGGTTTTCTTATGTTGGCCAGGCTGGTCTTGAACTCCTGACATCAGGTGATCCACCCGCCTGAGCCTCCCAAAGTGCTGGGATTACATTTGTGAGCTACCACGCCAGGCCTGTTTCTTTAGATATTTCTTTCTGTCTTTTTCTCCTTTCCATCTGGTACTCTTGTTACATGTAGTTGCTGTACTTAATGGTATCCCACATTTCTCTGAGGCTCTATTTCTCTTTATTCTTTTTCTCTTTGTTCTTCAGATTCCATAGTCTCTCTTGATCTGTCTTCAAGTTTACAGATTATTTTCTTCCTGTCGACTCAAACCTATTGAGCTTCATTTTGGTTATTTTTTTTCCTCAACAGCTTCACTTGCCAATATTTTACTTTCTAACCCCAGAATTCCCATTTGGTTCTCTCTTTTTAATAATTTCTATCTCTTAATGATATTCCGTCTATGATGAAAACTTGTCATTATACCTTCCTTTAATTCTTTAAGCATGGGATCCGACAGGAGAGGCAGACCCTGTCTGGGCTGCACCTACCTGGAGTAGAACCCTTGGAGCTGGGAGCTGGCTGGGTAAGGGATCAGGTCAGAGCTCAGATGCAACAGCCTCTTGTTCTTAGCAATATTCAGTTGATTATTTTTTATTTTTTTGAGATGGAATCTCACTCTGTTACCCAGACTGGAGCACAGTGGTGCAATCTCGGCTCACTGCAATCTCCGCCTCCCAGCTTCAAGTGATTCTCCTGCCTCGGCCTCCCAAGTAGCTGGGATTACAGGCACCTGCCACCACGCCCAGCTAGTTTTTGTATTCTTAGTAGAGATGGGGTTTGCCATGTTAGCTAGGCTAGTCTTGAACTCCTGACCTCAAGTGATCCACCCACCTCAGTGTCCCAAAGTGCTGGGATTACAGGCATGACCCACTGCACCCGGTCTAGTTGATTTTTTTAAATAATATTTCTCCAAGTGCTGAATGACCTTAGGACAATTTCCAGAGACTTTAGTGTGCTGTTTTTATATATACGTATACTTGTCATGAGTTAATTTGTTTGCTGAGTTCCTTCCTCTACCTTTTCTGAAGTGCTGCCCTCTCCCATGGGATTTTTTTTTTTTTTTTTTTGAGATGGAGTCTCGCTCTGTCGCCCAGGCTGGAGTGCAGTGGTGCCATCTTGGTTCACCACAAGCTCTGCCTCCTGGGTTCACACCGTTCTCCTGTCTCAGCCTCCCAAGTAGCTGGGACTACAGGCACCCGCCACCACGCCTGGCTAATTTTTTTGTATTTTTAGTAGAGACGGGGTTTCACTGTGTGTTAGCCAGGATGGTCTCAATCTCCTGACCTCGTGATCCACCCACCTCGGCCTCCCAAAGTGCTGGGATTACGGGCGTGAGCCACCGCGCCCGGCCAACCCACGAGATCTTCAAGAGCCTGCTTTCAGCTGCATCCACACAGGCAGGCAGAGGACCCTGTGGGTTACCTGCTATCTGTCTTTTTGAGCCTTTTCACTCTGTGTTTTCTAGATCAAGTGGATGGGTCTTTTGGCATCTGTGTGGTGAAGGATGACACCAAGATCAGCATTGAGCCGTAAGTTGGGTCCTTCCCAGTGAAGCTGCTTTTACCCCACCTTGAGTTCTAGTGTCACTTTTCCCAAGCGTTCCTTCTTCCCATGGCAGGGGGTTCAGGTTTACTCACATAGGCTCCCTAGGCATGAAGCGGTTGATTTTTCCAAGTATATGTAGGAAGATCCCCCAAAATTATTCCTTCTAGAAATTGTTTATATATATATATATATACCTGGAACCCTTGGGGTTCCAGGTAGAATTGGTGACGGCACAGAGCGGGACTCCAGTGTGCCTGAGGGATGTGGCTGGATGGCTGTGGTGTGGACGTAGACACATGCCGGGTGTCAGCTTGTACCTCCACTGCCTTGACCCTGAGAGAGAAATGTGACAATGAAGGAAAACAGAGGAAGGGAAGAAGTGTCCCTGCAGAAGTTTCTGAAATGCCTGTGTGCGTCTGTCGGGGACAGCATGTACCTGATGCACCTGAGACAGCAGAGGGTTTCCACAGAGCAGGCTGTAGCCCAAGAGCAGGGCACACAGTGTCTCCATTTCACTTCCCATCTCAGTCATGTTTGTACGTCTCCCTTACCTGTGTGTGTGGCCTCGTTTCAGACATATCAATATAGGAAGCCGGTTTCAGGCAGAGATCCCAGAACTTCAGGAAAGATCCCTGGCTGGAATTGACGAGCATGTAGCTTCTCTGGTCTGGAAGCCATGGGGAGATATGATGATCAACCCAGACACACAGGATAGAGGTGGCTGAGGCTTTGCGGCTAAATTCCTAAGGGCCCTTCTTTCCCCTCCATTTCCAGGGTGTTTTTCCTCCTGGGTCTCGAACTCCTGACCTCTGGATCCAAGAAGCAGTGTGCCCTGGGCGTGGGAGGGAGCTGGCCTTGGCCAATGTTGCTTCTTCCCTGCTGCATTCTCCCTCCCGTACCTCTTTTGTCATATGGTGGCTGGTCAGGCCATCCAGAGCGGGTGCTGGGGACAGGGTTCTCCTCTTCCTCCTTGTCCCTCCCTGAGATGCAGGAGAGAGAAGGGGAAGGCGCCCCTCTCTGCTGTCTCTCGGGAAGGGTTCCTCCCTAGCAGCTGATGACTCCTGTGTGCCTCCTCTTCCTCATGTCCTTCTTGGAAACAGTGACTGAGCTCTGCAACGTGGCGTGCTCCAGCGTGATGCCAGGAGGGGGCACCAACCTGGAGCTCGCTCTGCACTGCCTGCACGAGGCTCAGGGCAACGTTCAGGTGAGGCACAGCAAGGGGACCCTCCCTGCTTTCCTGGGACCCAGGGTTCTAGGTGCATGTGACATGTGTCTGCTTCGGGGTTCAGAGCGGATGGAAGCTGGAAGAAGGCCGCCCATCCTTCTCCACAGCGGCTTTGAGATTGCAGTGGTCCTTGTACACGGACTGTAGGGGAATGCTAAGACATGGGCCCAATTCGTAGCTAATTGTCTGGGGCAACAACCAAGCACAGTGTTTCCTCTGAGATCTCAGGGGGCACTGGAGAAAGAAAGCCCCGAAGACCCAGCTCAGGCCCTGCATTCATCTACTTCATTCCTTGAGTTTTAGCTTTAAATTGAAAACTCATATATACAAACCTCTGATGCAACATAAATGCCTCTACCTACTCCAAGGACCGTCCGCCTCACAATTCTGGGTGTTAGAAAGTAAATTAAAAGTCTTACTGTGAGGAGCAGGAGAGGAAGAGCCATATTGCCTGTGTTCAGGATCTAAGAGTCATGCCGTGGTCTTGCTTTTCACCAAGCTGAGAGGCAGTGTCTGGCATATAGCAGGTCCTCAGCACAGTGGCAGTACCTATTTATTGGGTACCTGCTGGTTGCCTGTACTGTAGGCACTGGGGCCAGGGCCAGCTGAGGGACTCCATGCTTGGTTTAATGCTCTGCTGTCTCTGTCTTGAAATTCTTGGCCAGGCACGGTGGCTCACGCCTGTAATCCCAGCACTTTGGGAGGCCGAGATGGGTGGATCACCTGAGCTCAGGAGTTCAAGACCAGCCTGGACAACATGGTAAAACCCCATCTCTACTAAAAATACAAAAATTAGCCAGGCACGGTGGTGGGCGCCTGTAATCCCAGCTACTTGGGAAGCTGAGGCAGAAGAATTGCTTGAACCTGGGAGGTGGAGGTTGCAGTGAGCCAAGATTGCACCACTGCACTCCAGCCTGGGCAACAAAGTGAGACTCCATCTCAAAAAAGAAAAAAAAACAAACAGAAATTCTTAATGCTTTTTAAACAAGGAGCCCTGCATCTTCATTTTGCAGTGGGCCTCACAAATTATGCAAACCCTGCAATGATGGCTTACACTAGTGATCGACATAAAATCCCTGCCCTCAGGGGGCTTACATTTTAGGAAAGTCAAAAGGAAATTTATTTTTAAAAATTGTTAGCTAGGCTGGGCACATGGCTCACACCTGTAATCCCAGCACTTTGGGAGGCTAAGGCAGGCGGATCACCTGAGGTCGTGAGTTCAAGACCAGCCTGGCTAACATGGTAAAATCCCGTCCCTACTAAAAATACAGAAAAAAAAAATTAGCAGGGAGTGATGGCAGATGCCTGTAGTCCCAGCTACTTGGGAGGCGGAGGCAGGAGAATCGCTTGAACTGGGAGGTGGAGGCTACAGTAGGCCAAGATCATGCCACTGCACTCCAGCCTGGGTGACAGAGCAAGACTCTGTCCCAAAAAAAGGAAAATTGTTAGCCAGCTGAGTACAGTGGTACCCACCTGTATTCCTGGCTACTTGGGAGGCAGAGACTGAAGGAGCCCAGGAATTGGAGCTCAGCCTGGACAACATAGTGAGACCTCGTCTTTAAAAATAAAATAAAATGTTTACAATTGTTAGCTATTGACTAGTGCTATGAAGAAAATAAAAATGGGGACCTAGACAAGGGTCATATTCCTCAAAGTGCCATTCCCTAAGGAGCTTGTGCCAGAATAAATCTACACATAGTCTCCTTCATCAAGATAGGCCTGCTGTGAAAAAATAACCAGCTGCATTCGGTGGTGTGCCTGGTGTCATAGTTGATGTGCCCACAGACAGTTACAGGCTGGTGGCCCATCCAGGGCTACTTTGAATAACCCTGGGACAGGCAGTGACTTTAGGGACAGCCACAAGTGTTTTTCAGATGAATGGGAGGATGCCGGTGGTCCTCTTCCCCCACCTGGTCCTGGGCAGCCTGCCGTTCCTCTTGTTCCAGGTCGCCCTGGAGACTCTCCTGCTCCGAGGGCCCCACAAGCCACCAACACACCTGCTCGCTGACTATCGCTACACAGGTGACGGGGAAAGGCTGCCGGGCTGGTTTGGCCCAGCTGAGACCCCTATGAATCAGCCAGTTCTGTTGCAAGCTCTGCCTCTGCCTCCTGGAGTTCTCTTCGGGGCCTTTGCCTGCCTTTCAGGAGGGCCTCTCCTTATCAGGATGATTCAGTGGGCCCCACACTCTGCTAGTGGGATCCTGCTTCACCCTTTCCCAGTGGTTTCCTTACAGACTCTGCCCAGCCACAAAGGGAATGATCCTGGCCAGCGGGAGGGGAGATGGGCTTAGGTTCAGTGGTTGAATCCATCAGCCCTGGAGACAGGCTGCCAGGGCCCCCACCTGCCCTTAGGAAGCGACTGAAGCCTCAGTTGCCACATCTGTTAAGTGGGGCTAGTAGTGGTCCCTCCCTTCTGGAGACTCGGAGTTTTTTTATGAGTTTGGCACATAATTGGTGCTCAGTAATGGCAGCTATAAAAGGGAAGGTGGTCTGCATTTCAGCCATGGCTGTGGTCCCAGGACAAATGGCCTTCCCCCTGTCGGCTGTGTTCTTTGATAGGTTCAGACGTCTGGACCCCTATAGAGAAGAGGCTTTTTAAGAAGGCGTTCTATGCCCACAAGAAGGACTTCTACTTGATACACAAGACGGTAAAGTGAATGTGGGCTGGTGTCCAAGGCCCTGCCTCACACAGCTGAGACAAGCTCGAGCTGCAGGGCTGGTCGGGGTCGGAGGGCCCCACCCTCACCTGCCTGTGGCAGCACTCTTAGTGTAGACAGTTTACAGTGTCAAAAAGCCATCCTCGTGAACAGCTCCAAATGGTAGAGACCTGCATCACCTGCACACAACAGTCTTCCATGCCCCTCCTCGCAGTCCTGCTTCTGATTGGTGACCTCTGTTACGTATTCCACCAAGCAATAGGCGTTTCTGTCTGTACAAATTTTATATATACAGGTATGCATATACTTTTTAAAAGATAAGGGCCATCCATGGTGGCTTATGCCTGTAATCCCAGGACTTTGGGAGGCCAAGGTGGGAGGATCACTTGAGGTCAGGAGTTCCAGACCAGCCTGGCCAACATGGTGAAACCCCGTCTACTCAAAATACAAAAATTAGCCGGGCATGGTGGTGAGTAATCCCAACTAGATGGCAGGCTGAGGCATGAGAATCATTTGAACCTGGGAGGCAGAGGTTGCAGTGAGTGGGGATTGTGCCACTGCACTCCAGCCTGGGTGACAGAGTAAGACTCTGTCTCAAAAAAAAAAAAAAAAGGCCAGGTGTGGTGGTTTACACCTGTAATCCCAGCACTTTGGGAGGTCGAGGTAGGTGGATCACCTGAGGTTGGGAGTTCCAGACCAGCCTGACCAACATGGAGAAACCCCGTCTCTACTAAAAATACAAAATTAGCCGGGCGTGGTGGTACATGCCTGTAATCCCAGCTACTCGGGAGGCTGAAGCAGGAGAACTGCTTGAACCTGGGAGGCGGAGGTTGCGGTGCGCCAAGATCCCACTATTGCATTCCAGCCTGGGCAACAAGAGTGAAACTCCATCTCAAAAAAAGAAAAAAAGGATGAGGTCAGGCGCAGTGGCACATGCCTATAATCCTAGCACTTTGGGAGGTCAAGGTGGGAGGACTGCTTGAGCCTAGGAGTTCAAGACCAGCCTGGGCAATATAATGAGACCTTGTCTCTACAAAAAAGTTAAATACTAGCTTAGCTTGGTGCTGCGTGCCTGTAGTCCCAGCTACTCGGGGGGCTGAGGTGGGAGGATTGCTTGAGCCTGGGAGGTGAAGGCTGCAATGAGGCAAGATTGCGCCACTGCACTCCAGCCTGGGTGACAAAATGAGACTGTCCCCCCAAAAAAACCCAAAGGATAAGATCTCACTACATATAATGTCCTGCTGCTTATTTTCTGTTCAAAAAAAACAAAAAACTTGGATGTACACAAAATTGCACATAATTGAAGTATAATAAGATTTGCTAAGTTTTGACATATTGATACTACACCTGGGAAACCATCACCACAGTCAACATAATGAGCGTGTCCCTCAGCCCTGAATCTCCTCCTGCCCCATAGTAATCACTCCCCATTGCACCCCCTGTCCTCAGTCAGCACTGATCTGCCAGGGCACTGTAAGTTTGTTTTCATTTCCTAGAGTTTGCTATAAATGGAGTAGTCACACAGTATGAACTCTGCTTGGTCCAGCTTCTCGCACTCAGCATCATGATTTTGAGTTCATCCATGTTCCATGTATTGATAGATCTCCCCTTTTCACTGCTGAATAGTATTCCACTGGATGGACGTACCACGGTTTATGTAATCATTTGCCTGTTGGTGGACATTTGAGTGGCTTCCAGTTTGGGGTGACTATAAATAAATTTGTTATGAACATTCAGGTACAAGTCTTGGTATTGACATGTACTTTGTTTTCTAGAGGAGTAAATACCAGGAATGGAATGACTTAGTAGGTGTACACTTAACTTTTTAATAAACCGCCAAACAATTTTCCGAAGTAGTTGTATCATTTCACATTTCTACCAGCAGGAAATGAGATGTCTAGTTCCTCCACAACCTCGCTAGCCCTGGGTAGGGCCAGTCCTTTTAATTCCAGCCATTCTCATGGCAGTGTGGTGGCATCACATGGTGTTTCCTTCATGACTGACAATGCTGAGCATCTTTTCATGGGCCTGTTTACTGTCTGTATGCCTTCTTTGGTGAGGTGTCTGTTCATATCTCTTGCATATGTTTTTATTGGGATGTCTGTGTTTTGTTTTGTTTTTTGTTTTTGAGATGGAGTACTTTGTCGCCCAGGCTGGAGTGCAGTGGCACAATCCACGCTCACTGCAACCTCTGCCTCCCAGGTTCAAGCGATGCTCCTGCCTCAGCCTCCTGAGTAGCTGGGATCACAGGTGCCCACTACCACGCCTGGCTAATTTTTGTATTTTTAGTAGGGACGGGGTTTTGCTGTGTTGGCCAGGCTGGTCTTGAACTCCTGACCTCAGGTGATCTGCCCACATCAGCCTCCCAAAGTACTGGGATTACAGGCGTGAGCCACCGCACCCAGCCATCTGTGTTTTTATTATTAAGTTGTAGCAGTTCTTTATCGGTTCAGGATACATGTCATTTATCCAGATTCATGCTTTGGGAATGTTTTCTCCCAATCTGTAGCTTTTAAATCTCTTAATGTCTTTTAAAGAAAAATTTTGTCATTTTGATGAAGTCGTTTATTAATTTTTCTTTTATGGACTATGCTTTTGGTGTTGTATCTAAGAATTCTTTGCCTAACCCAACCACAAAGATCTTCCCCTTGTTTTCTCTAGAAGTTTTGTGTGTGTGTGTGTGTGTGTGAGACAGAGTCTCGCTCTGTCGCCCAGGCTAGAGTGCAGTGGTGAGATCTCAGCTCACTGCAAGCTCCACCTCCCAGCTTCATGCCATCCTCCTGCCTCAGCCTCCTGCGTAGCTGGGACTACAGGTGCCTGCCACCACCATGCCCGGCTAATTTTTTGTATTTTTGGTACAAACGGGGTTTCACCGTGTTAGCCAGGATGGTCTTGATCTCCTGACCTTGTGATCTGCCCACCTCGGCCTCCCAAAGTGCTGGGATTACAGGTGTGAGCCACCGCGCCCGGCCTTCTCTAGAAGGTTTATAGTTTTAGGTTTTACACTTAGGTTTACAATTCATTTCATGTTAATTTTTGTATATGGTGTAAAATATGAGTTAAAGTTCATTTTTTGCATGTGGATATTCTTTTGTACCTTTTGTTGAAAAGACAAAAAGTAGTACCATACTGTTTTTACTACTGTAGCTTTATAAGTCTTGAAATCATGTATTACCATATGAACTTTCTCTTTTTTTTTTTTTTTTTTTTTTTTTTGAGACGGAGTCTCGCTCTGTCACCCAGGCTGGAGTGCAGTGGCCAGATCTCAGCTCACTGCAAGCTCCGCCTCCCGGGTTCCCGCCATTCTCCTGCCTCAGCCTCCCGAGTAGCTGGGACTACAGTCGCCCGCCACCTCGCCCGGCTAAGTTTTTGTATTTTTAGTAGAGATGGGGTTTCACTGTGTTAGCCAGGATGGTCTCGATCTCCTGACCTCGTGATCCGCCCGTCTCGGCCTCCCAAAGTGCTGGGATTACAGGCTTGAGCCACCGCGCCCGGCCTACCATATGAACTTTCTAAGTAACTTACCCATTTTTACCAAAAAAAAAAAAAAAACCTGCTACGATTTTGATTGGTACTGCATTGACTCTATAGGCCAATTGAGGGAGTTGACTTTTTTTTTTTTTTTTTTTTTTGGCGATGGAGTTTCACTCTTGTTGCCCAGGCTGGAGTGCAGTGGCACGATCTTCACTCACTGCAACCTCCACCTTCCAGGTTCAAGCGATTCTCGTACCTCAGCCTCCCAAGTAGCTGGGATTACAGGCGCCCACCACCATGCCTGGCTAATTTTTTTATTTTTAGTAGAGACAAGTTTCACCATGTTGGCTAGGCTGATCTTTTGAACTCCTGACCTCAGGTGATCCACCTGCCTCAGCCTCCCAAAGTGCTGGGATTACAAGTGTGAGCCACCGCACCTGGCCAAGGAGAGTTGACATTTTAATAACACTCAGTTTCTGACCCATGAACAGGGGCTGTGCTCTATGCGTCATCTTTAATTTCTCTTAGCAGTGTTTTCAAGTTTTTATTTGTTCTTATTTCTTTTAAGATCTAGGATCTCACTCTGTCGCCCAAGCTGGAGTACAGGGGTGTGATCATAGTTCACTGTACCCTTTGACCTCCTGGGCTCAAGTGATCCTCCAGCTTTGAGTAGGTGGGACTACAGGTGTGTGTCATCACACCTAGCTCTGGTATAACATTTTTCTTTTTTTTTTTTTTTGAGACGGAGTCTTGCTCTGTCACCCAGTCTGGAGTGCAGTGATGATCTCGGCCCACTGCAACCTCCACCTCCTGGGTTCAAGCGATTCTTCTGCCTCAGCCTCCTGAGTAGCTGGGATTACAGGTGCACACCACCACACCCGGCTAAATTTCTTGTATTTTTAGTAGAGATGGAGTTTCCCCATGTTGGTCAGGGTGATCTCAAACTCCTGACCTCTGGTGATCCTCCTGCCTCAGCCTCCCAAAGTGGTGGGATTACAAGTGAAAGCCACCGCGCCTGTCCTCTGGCATAACTCTTTGAACATATATTAAATAGTTATGGTAACCTTTCATGTCCTTCCCTGCTCATTCTAACATCTGTGTCTGTGGTGGGTTGACTTTGACAGATTGGGTTTTCTCCTCCTGATATGCCATGTTACCCTGCTTCTTAGCATGCATGGTGATTTTCATCAGATCATAGGCATTGTGAATGTTAGCTGTTGGATGCTGGATATTTTTGCAGCCTTATAAATATTCTTGAGTTTTGTTCTGGGACACAGCTACTTTTAGATTCAGTTTTAGATTTTTTAGATGGGACCAGCATAGCTCTTCTCTAAGGCTGATTATTTCTCCTTACTGAGGCAAGACTGTGTCACTGCCCTACCCAGTGCCCCCTGAATCATGAAGTTTCCCACTCTGGCTGTGGGAATGGGCACTCTTCCTGGCGCTGTAGGAGCAGCAGGCACTTTTCCCTCTCATCGTTGTGGATGGCTCTTTACCCAGCTTTGGCTGGTCTGTTCCCATGCATGTGCTGGGCAGTCTTTGGCTGAGTCCTTGGGGGAAATTTGCTCCCCATCTCTGGAGTGTTCTGTGTGCAGCTCTTTCCTCTCCCATCCTCTGTCTTGTGGGCTCTACCGTCCTGGTCTCCGGGGGCACTGTGCTCCACCTCGGCTCCCTAAGTCCTGCTGGGTTCTGTCTAAATTGCCCCTGCCTGGGTGGTGGCCTGGAAACACAAGGTGATAAGCCAGAGCAGTGGCAGCTTACTTCCTGTCAGGGTTCACTGCCCTTTGTTGAATGATGCCTGGTGTCTTGCCAAACATTGTTTATATTTTGACTCTGTTTTCATTGTTTTGGACGAGAGGGTAAATCTGGTTCTGTTGCTCCATCTTGTTCAGAAGCAGAAGTCCAACTTTTTTTTAAACTTAGTGATGTTTCTTAGGCAGAGTTTGTGCTGTTTTGACTCTTCGTTTGTGAAGACTTAAAAAGCTGAAAAACATTTGGGTGGAGAATGTCTTTTCTGGAGTGAGCTCAATAGCCAATTTTATTTCCTGAAAAATTTTCTTCCTAGAGCAATTAAACTTTTCCTTTTTTTTCTTTCTTTTTTTTTTTTTTTTTTTAAGAGACGCTAGCCGGGTGCGGTGGCTCACGCCTGTAATCCCAGCACTTTGGGAGGCTGAGGCAGGCAGATCACGAGGTCAGGAGTTCGAGACTAGCCTGGCCAATAAGGTGAAACCCCGTCTCTACTAAAAACACAAAAAATAGCTGGGTGTGGTGGTGCACACCTGTAGTCCCAGCTACTCGGGGGGCTGAGGCAGAAGAATCGCTTGAACCCAGGAGGTGGAGGTTGCAGTGAGCTTAGTCCGTGCCATTGCACTCTGGAGTCTCAAAAAAGAGATACCTGCTCTGGAGTGCCATGACACATCATAGCTCACTGCTGGCCGGGCGTAGTGGTTCAGGCCTGTAATCCCAGCACTTTGGGAGGTCGAGGCAGGCAGATCACCTGAGATCAGGAGTTCAAGACCATCCTGGCCAACATGGTGAAACCCCGTCTCTACAAAAATACAAAAATTAGCTGGGCATGATGGCAGGTACCTGTAATCCCAGCTACTCAGGAGGCTAAGGTGGGAGAATCACTTGGACCCGGGAGGTGGAGGTTGCAGTGAGCCAAGATCATGGCATTGTACTCAAGCCTGGGCGACAGGGTGAGATTCTGTCTCAAAAAAAAAAAAAAGCTCACTCTAACCTTGAACTCCTGGGCTCAATCAGTCATCTCGCCTCAGCGTCTTAAGTAGCTGGGACCACAGGCATGTACCACTATGACTGGCTAATTTTTAAAATATTTTGTAGAGATAGGGTCTTGCTATGTTGCCCAGGCTGGTCTCAAACTCCTGACCTCAAGTAGTCCTCCTGCCTCAGCCTCTCAAAGTGCTGGGATTACAGGCGTGAGCCACCAAGCCCAGCTTCCCTTTTGTTTTTAACAGAAGTTATTTTTAGTGGGATCCTTTCTTAGTGGAGGAACGGGAAAATGATCTCGTAGGTTCGTGCTGTGCACTCAAAACCTCCCCTTCTTCTAGAGTGGGCCACTTCCTGCCAAGACTTTAGAGGCTCTGCCTAGCTGTTGTAATGTCTGTGTGGTATTCTGCCTGTAGAGGGCATTCCGATTTATTAGCATGATGTCACAGTTAGCGTCCCTGGAGGGACCTTTGTGCGCATCTTCCTTAGGAAAGAATACCTGGGCTGGAATGACTGCTCAGAATGTGCAGGCTTAAGTACTGGTGGCTACTGTGTGGCTTCTCTTTGAACGGCCTCATCCCCAGGAAGGATTTTGTGGTCCTGTGCCTTTGTGGTGAGTGGTGACACCAAGCCAAAGGAAGAGATCCTTCCAAAGGGCTTTCCAAAGGAGGCAGCTGGCCCAGTGGCAAGGTCACACTCCCAGGGCCCGCGTGGCACGGCCACAGCCTGCTTGTTTTCTTTCACTAGATCCAGACAAAGACGGTAGCTCAGTGCGTTGAGTATTATTACATCTGGAAAAAAATGATCAAGTTTGACTGTGGCCGAGCCCCAGGGCTAGAAAAGAGGGTCAAGAGAGAGCCGGAGGAGGTGGAAAGGACAGAGGAAAAGGTAGAGGAACCGGGGCAGTGTCGGGAGCTCGTCTCTCCTCCCAGTGCCTGCTGCCTGTGGAGTTGGAGGGTGGGGTCAGAGGGCGGGGATGCTCCTGACGGAAGGGTTTCCCTGCAGGAGACACGTGTGCCCTCAGCTCTGTGCCTCTCTTACAGCAGGACAGGTCAGCACCCTTATGTCACTTTTGCTCCCTCTGCAGGTGCCATGCAGCCCTCGGGAGAGACCCAGCCACCATCCAATTCCTGAGTTAAAGATAAAAACCAAGAGTTATAGGAGGGAGTCCATCCTCAGCTCCAGCCCAAATGCAGGCCCCAAGCGGACCCCCGAGCCGTCGGGAAGTGTGGAGAGCCAGGGCATTTTTCCATGCAGAGAGTGTGAAAGGTACCCAGCTTTCTCCTGGAGATGCCCCCAGGGCTCCCAGCCTCAGCCCCCCATGATCCCTTCCTCCTTGCTCTGACCCCATGTCCTCTGGCGACTCCTCAGGGTGTTTGACAAGATCAAGAGTCGAAATGCCCACATGAAGCGGCACCGCCTTCAGGACCACGTGGAGCCCATCGTCAGGGTGAAGTGGCCGGTGAAGCCCTTCCAGCTGAAGGAAGAGGAGCTGGGAGCTGACATCGGCCCCCTGCAGTGGTGATTCCCATGGCAGGAAGTCCGAATGGGGCCTCCGGTGCTGCCCCTCCTCCCTTCGGCCTCTCCAGGGTGTTTGGGGTACCCCTCTGCCTCCCCCCACCCTCCCCATCCCCCGTTGGCCAACCAGCCTGCAAACGTGGTGGGCATTTGGCCACAGGCAGGAGGAGCTCAGTTGTTGGACAGCTATGCAGTCCCTGTCCAGTGGCGCTGGAGGCTCTACTCTCCTTAGGTTCATAGTCTCTCCCCTTCTTTCCCTTCCACTTCTAGAGCAGGGAGCCTTGGGGAGGGGAAAAGTTAGCTCTGGGTAGCTCTTAAATCTTAGCCTCAGTTGTGGGGTTTGGTTTCATGTGTTAGATAAGGCCAAGACGTAGAGAATCAGTGGGAAAAAACCTTGAGATCTCCAACATGCTGGGCCCCTCCCCAGGGCGGGGACTCTGCCTTCCAGATTCAGTCCCTAGTCTTGCGATGAATTCTGCATTGTTCCGTGTTTTTTGTACGTGTCAACTCATAAATCTGATTAAATTGGGTTCTTGAGCCGCTGTCTTTGACTTCCCTGCCTATTGATCCAATAAAGGCTTAGGAACCCCACCACGTGCTAAGGCCAGGAGGTGAGTCAGCTGTGGCCTGCCCTGGGGGCTAGGGGCCTTGGGGAGAAGACAGGCATGTTGATTTGGACATTCATTCAGCAAACATCCACGAAGCACCTGCTGTAGAATGCACTGGACGTTGCCAATCGGTGCAACAGGGATAGTGAAGTAAGACAGGCCCCTTTCCTCACGGACCTTCCTTTGTAGGAGCAGGAAGGTAGCAGTAATAATAAGCAAACAAGGTGATTTTGGGTCTTGATACTGGAAATGCTTTTGGCTGTAACATAAGAGTTGGTGTTGATTTAAACAATCATGGAGTTTGGTTGTCCCCGTGGGGGTTCAGCCTTGGAATCAGGGACCCCTGGCAGGGGCAGGGGCAGAACCAGGGCTCCAGCAGAGGCGAGAATAACCTTGAACCAAAATCCAGACCTGCAGGGGGCAGGGGAGTCAGGGAAGAGAAAACAACCCCCCTCCCTGCCTCCCTTTTTAAGAGTGAGAAAAACTTTAACAGCTCCCAGCAGATGCCCGTATGTCTCATTGAGCCTGTGTTCGCTTCTAAACTGATCCCTGTTAGTGAGAAGGGAAAGGACCACAGTTAGGCTAGACCACTCAAGATGCAGCTCCATGGCCAGGTGCAGTGGCTCTTGCCAGTAATCGCAGCACTTTGGGAGGCCAAGGCAGGCGGATCATGAGGTCAAGAGATCAAGACCATAGTAGCCAACATGATGAAACCCCGTCTCTCCTAAAAATACAAAAATTAGCTGGGTGTGGTGCCACGTGACTGTAATCCCAGCGACTTGGGAGGCTGAGGTAGGAAAATCGCTTGAACCCGGGAGACGGAGGTTGCAGTGAACTGAGATTGTGTCACTGCATTTCAGCCTGGTAGAGCAAGACTCCGTCAGAAAGACAGAAAGAAAAGAAAGGTAGACTCCACAGTGGCTCACACCTGTAATTCCAGCACTTTGGGAGGCCAAGGTAGGTGGATCACTTGAAGTCAAGAGTTTGAGACCAGCCTGGCCAACATGATGAAACTCCATCTCTACTAAAAATACAAAAAAATTAGCCAGGCATGATGTTGGACACCTGTAGTCCCAGTTAGGAGGCTGAGGCAGGAGAATCACTTGAACTTGAGGGGTGGAGGTTGTAGTGGGCCAAGATTGTGCCACTGCACTCCAGCCTGGGCAACAGAGTTGTCAGTGACTCACACGTCAGTGGGAGGTGGTCAAGAAAAGGACAGATCGAGTTGGCAGGGCAGGTTTGAGCCTGAGCAGCTGTAGTCGATGCCATTAGCTCAGATGGGGAATTGACTGCAGAGGATTGATTGCATCGGGGTGTGATCGTGTCTATGGTAGGGTGTGCTGTGTTCTGAGGGGCTGGGA
This sequence comes from Macaca nemestrina, assembly GCF_043159975.1. Lineage (NCBI taxonomy): Eukaryota > Metazoa > Chordata > Mammalia > Primates > Cercopithecidae > Macaca > Macaca nemestrina. Next base: position 57,739,737 of record NC_092144.1, on the reverse strand, counting down.
AAGTAGATGGCAGTGTCAGGAGGTTTCACAGAGGGCCCACCTATCAGCTAAGGCTTAAAGATTGGGAGGGAAGGGGAGCAGAGGTGGACGCTGAGTTTGAAGCAGTTGGAACACTGCAGTTAAGGGAAGGGGTTCAGACGTCAGATGAACCTCATCCATCCTGGCTCCTCTTACCTCCTTGTAAACTAGGGCGAATCACTTTCCCTGTGGGAGCCTCAGTTTTCTCAATCTGTAAAATGGGATGAAAATTGCCCCTCCTCAACCCCTGCAACCTATCAGTTAAATAAAATGTAAATTATGGCCAGGTGTGGTGGCTCACGCCTGTAATTCCACACTTTGGAAGTCCGAGGTGGGCGGATCACTTGAGGGCAGGAGCTTGAGATCAGCATGGGCAACATGGTGAAACCCCATCTCTACTAAAAATATAAAATACGAACATTAGCCAGGCATGGTGGTGCATGCCTGTAATCCCAGCTACTTGGGTGGCTAAGGCACAAGAATTGCTTGAATCCAGAGGTGGAGGTTGCAGTGAGCAGAGATCGTGCCACTGCACTCCAGCCTGGGCAACAGAGCGAGACTCCATGTCAAAATAAATAAATAAAAATAAAATGTAAATTAAGCATTTGGAAAGGTGCACCATAAGAAATGAACAGCTACTAGTTAACAAGCTCTCATGTGATTGCTAATATTGTTTGGATCCCATCCTAAATAAATCCAATGAACTCTGGAAATGGAAAAATACTCCCTGGTTGAAAAGGCTGAGGGGTATATTATCTGTTGCTGCATGACAAATTACCCTGAAAGGGAACAGCTTAAACAGAAGCTTTTACATAGCGCTGCTGCTTTGACAGACATGGAACCAAAACTGCTTGTGGTAATCCAGGCTCACCCCCACCTGCTCTGTGGTCAGGACACAGTGGCAACCACAAGTGGGTGGTCCAGGCAAGTCTATTCATGTATGAAGAGAGTTGGGGGAAGACTTATGCCTTGCTCTGCTCAGCCAACCCCCTAGATAACAGCGGTTTCTCAAACTGTGGTCCCTGGATTATCTGCATCCTAATTTTACTTTTTTTTTGAGAGGAGACAGGGTCTCACTCTGTTGCCCAGGTTGGAGTGCAGTGGCACCATCATAGCCCACTGCAGCCTCAAACTCCTGGGGTCAAACAATACTCCCACCTCAGCCTCCCAAGGAGTAATTTAAAAATTTTTTAATTTTGTAGAGATAGGGTCTTGCTTTGTTGCCTAGGTTGGTCTTTAACTCCTAGGCTCAAGCAGTCCTCCCACCTTGGTCTCCCAGAGTGTTGGGATTACAGGCATGAGCTACCGGGTCTGGCTGCATCTTAATTATATGGGGTTCTGTTTTTTAAAAATGCAGATTCCTCTGACCCACCACAGACTCAGAATTGGAACCATTGTGGGTATGGCCTTCGAACCTGTTTTATTTAAAGAAGATTTTTAGGATAGTTTTAGATTTGTAGAAAAATTGCAATGACAGCAAAAAAAAAAATCCCACATACCCGTTTCCCCTATGATTAACATCTTATATTAGAATGGTACATTTATTACCATGAATGAACTAATATGGCACAATATTATTAACTAAACTTCATAGTTTATGTAGCTTTCCTTAGTGTTTTTTGTTTGTTTTGAGATGGAGTCTCACTCTATTGCCCAGGCTGTAGCACAGTGGCACAATCTTGGCTCACCACAACCTCCGCCTCCCGGGTTCAAGCAATTCTTCTGCTTCAGCCTCCCGAGTAGCTGGGACTATAGGTGCCCGCCACCATGCCCAGCTAATGTTTGTATTTTTAGTAGAGATGGGGTTTTGCCATGTTAGCCAGGCTGCTCTCAAAAGCCAGGCAGCTCACGAACTCCTGACCTCAGGTGATCCACCCGCCTCAGCCTCTCAAAGTGGGATTACAGGCATGAGCCACTGCGCCCCGCCGATTTCCTTGGTTTTTTTTTAACCTAATGCCCTTCTGTCCCAGGATCCCACCCAAGGTAAGACATTACATTTAGCATCCATGTATCCTGGGCTGTGACGGATTCTCAGACTTTCCTTGTTTTGATGACTTGACAGTGTTACTTGTTTGAGACTGAGTCTCCCTCTTGTTGCCCAGGCTGGAGTGCAATGAGGTGATCTCAGCTCACTGCAACCTCCGCCTCCCGGGTACAAATGATCCTCCTGCCTCAGCCTCCCAAGTAGCTGTGATTACAGGCATGCACCACCACACCCAGCCAAGTTTTTTGTATTTTCAGTAGAGACAGGGTTTCGCCATGTTGGACAGGCTGGTCTCGAACTCCTGGCCTCAAGTGATCCTCCTGCCTTGGCCTCCCAAAGTACTGGGACTACAGGTGACACACTGCGCCCACCAACAGTTTTGAGGAGTACTAGGCAAGTGTTTTGGAGGATGTGGTTCAATGGGAATTTGTCTAGTGTTTTTTTCATGATTAGATTGAAAGATCCCAGAAGTAAAGAGCCATTTTAATCACATGACTTATCAATGTTGAGGTTAACCCAACAACCTGGATGTCAAAGTCTGGTTTCTCCACTGTAAATTTAGTCTTTTTCTCCCCTTTCCTGCACCCTCCTCTTTGAAAGGATGTCACTATGCACAGTCCATACTTACAGAATGGGGAGTATCCTTCACCTTCTTGAGAGCAGAGTATCTACACAGATTATTTGGAATTCTTCTGCACAAACTATTTGTCTATTCTCCCCCCTTTATTTTTCTCTATTCATCTTTATGACCACAGGCTCATGGATACTTTATATTTGGGATTATAATGCAATACTACTTTATTTTGCTGCTCAAATTGTTCCAGCTTTGGCCATTGGGAGCTCTTTCAGTTGGCACCCTGGCATACCCCCTAATTTTGTGTGTGAGCACACGTGTGGAATACTTCCTTCCTCTCTGGCACTACAAAGTGATACTGCGGTGAGCTATGATTGTGCTGCCGCACTCCAGCCTGGGCGACAGAGTGAGACCCAAAACCAACAACCCAAAGAGTGAGACCTGTCTCAAAAACCAACTACTCAATTTTCTGGGGCAGCAGGAGGTGTGTTTGAATCTGAACTTTTTTTTTTTTTTTAGAGACAGAGTCTTGCTATGCTGCCCAAGGCGGGACTTGAACCGGACTCAAACTCCTGGGCCCAAGCGATCCTCCCGCCTCCGCCTCCCGAGTAGCTGGGATTACAGGCACCAGACACCGCGCCCATCTTCGAATCTGAATTTTTTAACACGCTGTCTTCAGCTTTTTTTTTTTCCTAAGTCTCACTCTGTCACCCAGGCTGAAGTGCAGTGGCACGATCTCGGCCCACTGCAACCTCCACCTCCTCGGTTCAAGCGATTCTCCTCCCTCAGACTCCCGAGTAGCTGGGATTACGGGCGTGAGCCACCACACCCGGCTAATATTTGTATTTTAGTAGAGCGGGGTTTCGCCATGTTGGCCGGGCTGGTCTCAAACTCATGACCTCAGGTGAGCCGCCCGCCTCGGCCTCCCAAAGTGCTGGGATTACAGGCGTGAGCCACCACGCCCGGCCCTCTTCATCTATTTTTTATGAAACCAGAGTTAGAGAACCTCTTAAGTTTTTGTTTCCAGTCTCTCAACTACTTCACCGGTCTCCCCAAAGCAGTTCCAGTACTGGCCGGTAGAGGGAGCAAGAAAAAGCAGAACGGTTTCCTTTTCCCACAAACGCTTTTCCAAGTGAAGAAACGGGCGAGACCAGCCGTGGGGCGGGACTAAGCTCTGCGCAGAACTGTCAAACCCGGGCTTGGGCCCCGAGTTGTCACGTGAGTGTCCGCGGTCAGCTGACTCTGCCGGAGTACTTCAGGGAGGGCGCGGGGTGGCCCCCCTAAAACGCGAGCCGAGGGCTGCTGCTGATTGGTGGAGGAGGATCCAGCGGCAACACCGTGGGGCGGGGCCTCGGCGGTGAGTATTGCCATTGCCTTCCGCAGGGTCACGTGGGAGGTGAGGTACAGAGCGCTGAGGAGAAAGTGGGGCGTCGTTGTCCTGTGTGTGCGCATGCGTTGAGGTCTCGGGACGCCGATTGGGGAGTCCCGAGTCACGGGCGGCTTGCGGCGGCTGGTGGGGGCGTGGCCGGCGGAGCGGGCGCCGCGCTACGAGGCCTCTGGTTGGCCAGCGCGAGTCACGTGATTCCGGGCCGCAGGCGCCGCGCGCCGGTGCGACGTCAACGCAGCCGGCCGACTTCTCCCGATCTGTGTTCCGCGGCCCGGCCGCGGCTGAGTCTTCCCAGGGCCAGTGTCGGGCGCTTTGCTGAGTCCTTTTGCGGCCGCCATGGACAATTCCGGGAAAGAAGCGGAGGCGATGGCGCTGTTGGCCGAGGCGGAGCGCAAAGTGAAGAACTCGCAGTCCTTCTTCTCTGGCCTCTTTGGGTGAGAACCGGGCTGAGGGGTCGGCCGGGACCTAGGCTGAGAGGACGAAGGAGTCACGGTCGGAGGTGGCGGGTTAGGGCACGCAGAGCTCGGGCCGAGGGGACGGAGAGGAACCTGGAATGAGGTGACTTGGCCTGAAGCGGCAGAGGCTACACAGGCTGAGGGCCAAGAGCCTGGGCCGGGGCAACACGGTTTGAGGAGAGACGGTCTGACATGGCGGAAGGGATTTGGGCTGAGGACACACGGACAGAGGCGACCCTGTCTTGAGGCGAGGAAGGGGACCCAGGCCGAAGACAGGCCAGCGGGAGGGGGAGAACCTGAACCGAGGGAATACGTCCTGAAGCCTTGGAGGGGACCGGCTTGGGGGCAGGGAGGGAGTCCGGGAGATAAGCCAGGTCCGGAGGCTTTTCAGAGCTCTAGGGGAATGTGAAGGCTCTCGGGCGGCAGTGATGGGGCCTGGGGCTGAGGACGCCTGCCCGAGGGACTGACCTTTTCATCCCCCGGGGCAGTGGATTTGCGTGGGCCCTGGGCAGTGAGGGTGAAGGCTGAAGGGGGCTGACACCTTTGGAGGGGCTCAGGGCTTAGATGATCCTAGGAGCAGTGAGCTGCGTCTGAAGTGTGGGGGGTGCCTGGGGTGAGTACGGCCCTGGTTAGCAGTGACTAGTTTAAGGACAGCTGAGCGGAGGAACCGGGATGACGGAGTCAAGACTGTGGCGGTCTCAGCCCTTTGGGAGGCCGAGGTGAGTAGATCATCTGAGGCCGGGAGTTCGAGACCAGCCTGACCAACATGGTGAAACCCCGTCTCTACTAAAAATACAAAAATTAGCTGGGCCTGGTGGCGGGTGCCTGTAATCCCAGCTACTCGGGAGGCTGGGGCAGGAGAATCACTTGAACCCAGGAGGCGGAGGTTGCAGTGAGCCGAGATCACGCCTCTGCACTGCACTACAGCCTGGCAACTGAGTGGGACTCCGTTTGAAAAAAAAAAAAAAAGGAAAGAAAAAAACCTGAGGAGGCCTGGGTTGAGGCCGGAGACTCCTGGGTGGGGGAACGCGTGGTGGTGGCTTGGCCAAGGAGATGGAGGGATAACAGGGAGAGACGGGGACTGAGAGAATCAAAACTGGGGATCAAATTCCTGCTGTGTGATCCTCGAGTAATGGGGATGACAGGAACATGCTGAGAAGAGGGATGGGAAAAGGCTTGGGAGACAGAACTAACGCATGTGACATGGCATAAAACTCACGGTAGCTCCTAAAAGCTGACACCACCATCCTGTGATAATTTTAGTGGCTTAAAAGTATTAAGAGCCCAGGTTTGAAATGTGGCTCTGCCACTTACTTCATGACTTTGGGTAAATGGTTTAGTCTCCCTGTTAAAGAGGATCACAAATCTAACCTGCCTCCCATTTGCTGTGAGTGTTAGAATTGAGCCTGGCGTGGAGTTACATCTCTGAGAGTGTTAGCTATTGTTAATGTGACTTCCCAGAAGGAAACAGGTTTGGAGTATGCAGAGAGCTGATGGGGTTCAAGGTGGGCGCCCGAGAGGAGAGGTCTGGGAGGCGTCAGGAGAGGGAGAGACAGAAACATGAGTGTGCTAAGAGGAGCTGAAAGGGAGCAGTAAAGGGATCCACGAAGACTTAGTAGGGTTGAGAGGAGCATGAGGCTCTGGGCAGAGGAAGTAAAGGGAGTTTGGCAGGGGGTGGTGGTGTGTGGGGGGGTGGGATCTGTGCTGATGGGGGGACCCGAAAAGGTCAAGGGGAGGCTGTGGAAACTGAGGGGAGGACTGGGAAAGGACTAGTGGACTTGTAGAGAGAACGGTCTGTGGTGGCCCCTCAGAAGCAGAGCCTGGGGAAGTTGGTGGGACTGGGAGTGTCTGCAGAAGGCTGGAGAAGGGGGTTTGGGAGGAGGGCCTGGGGATGGGAAGAGACTGGGGTAGGAGCCTGGCAGAGGCTGGTAAGACACAAAGGGGAGGGATCTTTCCAAGAGAGGAAGGAACAGGAAAAGGGCTCTGGGCCACGCCCCTTGTTTGAGGTTGGATGTTTAGCAAAAGAACTTGAAGAACATGATGGTGAATTGCCTGGTGTGGAGAAACATCTGGGGCTGATGGACTGTATTAATTAGGTGAAAAATATTTTATTTTAGAGGCTGCGAGGAGACAGAGGGTGTGTGTGTGTTTTCTTTTTCTTCACAAGGTTCAGGTGCTCTGTTTGGGGGTGGGGCCACGAGCTGGATTTTTGGTGATAGTTTTCCTAGGTGGCTCTGGGTGTCTGGTCCCTTTGGCCCAGGGATTAGTGGGCTGTTGGACTGTGTGCTTGGAGGGAGCAGCTAAGTCAGCCCCAAGGCACTTGCTACCTGGTTGGGAAGGCAGGATGCACAGCAAACGCTAGTAAAGTGGAATTACCTACTGTAAGGAAGGGCTCGATTATATCATTCCTGTGACTGTCTGAGCTCAGAGGAAGCAGTGTGAACCAGGGGGAAGCTCATGGTGAGGAGTGAGCTAGGTCCCAAGGAACCACAGGACTTGCTGGGGAGTGGGGCCAGGGAGGGTGCTCTAGGCAGCAGGGATGGTGCAACAGAGATCTAGCATGAGGGGAAGTTCTGCCTGGAAAGACAGGGAACTGAGATCCACACGGATCAGAAATGGCTTCCTGGAGGAGAGGCCCCAACCCCAGGGGGATGAACAGGAGTTCTGGGTGCTCTCTGGCAGGGAGCAGCACTCCAGGCAGGGGTTATGATGGAGTATGCCTTAGGAAGATGGAACACAGGGAGTTACACGTTAGACCATAAAGGTGGAAGCGGCAGGTGAGGCCAGACTAGGAAGGCCTGGTGAGCAAGGGCTGGGCCTGGAGGAGGCACTGAAGAGCTCCGAGGAGGCTAAGGGAGGCCCATCCTGGAGAGCTGCTGTTTGCCTTCTAGAAAGGACTGCAGCAGCTGGTGTGGGGGAGAGTGACAGCAGGGGGCTGTTGCATTGCCGGTAATACTAGCAGATGCAGGTTATTAAGTGCTCGCTCTGACTCGGACCCAGGCCTGGGCCAGGCTCAACCTGCTGATAGATGGTATGGATTTAGTCCTCACAAAATCCCCGTGGAGGCAGAGAAACTTGGGGGCTTAGAGAAGTTGACTTACTTGCCCAGCCACATGGTAAGTGGGAGAGGTGGCATTCAAACCCGGTTCTGTGTGATTCCAGAGCCTTCTCACTTAGCCCCTTTGCTGTGCTACCTCGGTAGTTTCTCCTCAAGGTTCATGACCATCTCTGGGCACTACATTTGGGAAGGCTGTTGGCAAACTAGGTGTGTTGGAAAACCGCCACCCTCTTAACTGTGGTCCCATGGCCGTTTTCTCCAAGTATTTGAAAAAAAGAGCCGGTGTGTTCATCTCAGTTCCTTCCAGCTCCCAGAGGAGCTGACCTGGTGCTGTGGGGGTGTGAGTGAGGTGAGGGCAGAGGGCAGAGGGCATGGAGGATGGGAGGGTGGCCTGACCGGAGCTTGCATGCCTGGGAGCTGGGAGCACAGTCAGAGGCCAGCTTGGGAGGACCTGTTTGACGGGTGGGAATCACTCAGGCACCTCCTCCTCTCTGATCTGGGTTTGCTTGTGTTCAGCATTTCATAACCCACCTTTATTCAGGTCCTTGGTAGCTGCCGGGACTGGAGAAGGGAGTGTTGGGCCTCAGCTTGTCCTTGGTGCCTCTCCCTTCCCCTTTGGGAATCCCAGCAATGACAGCGTCCCACATTGAGGGTCCTCTGCTCCTATCAAAGGGCAAGTCAGAGAGCCTTCACCTGGGACTCAAGGCGGTGGGCGTCTGTGCTGTCGCCCACTTCGGTGCTCAGACGCCGCCCTTGCTCTTCATTATTTCTGGGCTGCCAGACGCTAGGGGGCTTTGATGCACCAGCAGCCACTGAGGGCAACAGCACCAGCCAGTTAGGAGAAGCTCAAAGCCATCCCTGTTCCTCCCCTTGGTGATGGGGGTGCAGCTCAAACTTCTGCTCTGGAAGCAAAAAGACGGAGACTTCCTCACTACAGCACAGTGAGCAAGCAGCAGAAGGGGACGGCTGAGTCCAGGCGCACTAGTTCCCCCTCCCTGCTGCATGTCTCCTGGTAAATCCAGAGTGCCTGCTGTGCCCTTTGGGGATCGTGCAGCTTCTGAATGGCAGCTCTGTTCCCTGGGGCTTTTCCTCATCCCTGATGTCTCCTGGCCACCTCCCCCTGCTGCCAAAACAGCCAAAATAAAAACTTCCTTCCTCTTGGATAAAAACGTGTAGAGGGAGTTTCTTCATCTGTGAAATGAAAATCCTAGTCAACTGTTTCCTCGGGTGGTTCTAAAGATAAATGAGACGATGCGTGGGAAGTGGTGGGAGCACGGTGCCTGGCTCTGGTAATGTTTATTAAGGGCTCACTGTCATCTTTATTAGTAGGTATTGTCATTGGAAGTTGAGCTAGAAGTGCTGGAGAAATAGGTGGCAGGGTGTTCTGTATACAAACAGTGCATTCCCAAGATCAGATCTTGGCAAATCAGTTCCTGTTTGAACTACCTGTAGGCAGTAACTGCGGGACCATGGGAGGGCCAGCTTGTCTGTATAGGGCCTGCATGGGATCTTGGCTGAGACTGGTGTGGGCATGAGCTTCCAGATTTCCCTCCAGACCACCTTCCTCTGCAGAGCGTGCAGAGACCCCGGCACCATTTCCAGTGGGCACCCTGGTGAATCACAGTGCCCTGCCAGCAGCCAAGATCCACAACTGAAAACTTGGCATCTCTTGTCCAGTCTCAGAGTGGAGTCTTTCCTGAGAGCACACAAGGTTTCTGGGGAATCTGAGAATTCCTGGCTTTCCTGATGGATGGAACTTTGCTGCCTGGCCATACAAACATTTCTGTCTCCTTTTTGGAATGGGGCTACTGAAAGACAAGGGTCTTTGAGAACACCTTTTAAGGAAAAGGAAGCACATTCGCCCTTGGTCTGTGGTGAAATGTAATCCCATTGGGGTGCAGGGGGGCATCTGTATAAGAAAATAAGAAACAGAGCGCCTGCCAGGCTGTGTGCCGTGTGGCAGGTGAGGTCCTGGCTCTGAGCTTACCATCTTGAAGGGCCGTGGGCCTGTATGTATTTTGAGCATTGTGCAGTAAGGCGGAGGGTGGTGGGAGGCCAGGACTCTGGAAGCCAAAGGAGGAGCAGCACTTAGCGAATCTGGGGTGGAGATGAAGCCCATGCTGTGATTCTGAAGTAGGGAAGTGTGCCTGGAATCGGTCCTCAGCGGGGCCTGATGAGAGGGATGCTCTTGTTTACTGAGCGCCCGTGGTGTGACCGGCTCTCTGCTGGGCACGCCGTGGGGTGCTGCCTGCAAGATTGCTCATGCTTCAGCAGCACTGCAAGGTGTGGAGTCTTATCCCTAGTTACACATGAGGAAACGCAGGCTGGCACGCGATGATCTGGCACTGAGGCCAGGCCTGTTTGACTACTGTCAGCATTTATTTTATTTTATTTTTACCACCACAAGCAACTCTCTAGAATTCCTATTGCTGGGTGGCAGGCACCCCTTTGAGCGTATTTCTTTTCCTTTGTATAATGGCAACCATTTGAGCATCTCTTCCATTCTGCTCTCTGTGCCAAGTATTGAATGTGTGTCATCTCTAATCCTCACAAAGACTCCTCCCAGGCCAGATTCATTGTCTCTGTTTTATTTCATTTTTCATTTTTGAGAGACAGGGTCTTGCTCTGTTGCCCAGGCTGGAGGGCAGTGGCATGATCGTAGCTCATTGCAGTCTCCACCTCCTGGGCTCAACTCCTGGGCTCAAGTGATCCTCTCACCTCAGCCTCCCAAGTAGCTGGGACTGTAGGCATATGCCACCATGCCTGGCTAGTTTTTAGTAGAGTTGGGGTCTCACTGTGTTGCCCAGGCTGGTGTCACACTCTTGAGATCAAGCAACCCTCCTCCTTCAGCCTCCCAAAACTCTGGGGTTATAGGTGTGAGCCACTGTGGCCAGCCACACTGCCATTTTATAGATAAAGAATGGAATCTCAGCACTTTGGGAGGCAGAGGCAGGAGGATTGCTTGAGCCCAGGGGTTCGAGACCAGCCTGGGCAACACAGGAAGACCCCATCTCTTATTTAAGAAAAAAAAAAAAAAAAAAAAGCCTTAGGGATAACTAGCCCCTGGTTGGACACTTAGCAAAGTACCTGAAATGAACTTCAGCCCAGGTCTCACCACCCCAAAGTCATTCTCTTTCTACCCCTTGTCCTTGCCCAGACAGTCATGTCACAAGAGGGTCCTGTGGCGATTTCAGAGCTGGGCAGTTAGCCTGTGACACTTTATCCTTTCACCGTTGTTAACCGGGGCCTGTGCCTGCACTGTGGAGAGATGGGAAAGTGAAGCTGGGCCCAGGCCCCGCCCCGCAGGAACTCATACCCTGCTTGGTCAGGGGGGGCCCACTGCAGAGTGGCGGGAGGCAGCTGGTGGTTTTGCACTTCCAGGTAATACTGGTGGCAGTGCCTTCAGGATGCTGAACCTCTAGCAGCTCCCAGCTCCAGTGTAGTCAATGGACTAGCAGGGCTGGTGGCCCCCAGCTCCCTGTGCCAGGGTGGACCCTGCACCACAGGCAGCCTTAACTTTTTCTGACGTTCCTTCTGCCTGTTGTCTTGTTACTGGCAGGCTCAGTAGGGGGCTGACTTAATTCATCCTCTTTTGCCTAGAGGATGCTCCACGCAGCTCCAGCAGAGAGCAGCCTCTGCTTTGAGATGAGGGAAGCCTCGGCGGTAAAGGTTCCTTGGCTTGTTTAATCTAGAGGAGGGGCGGGGGCAGGCAGGGACCTTGTCCTCCCTCCTCATTTTTCCGAGGACTCTTGGGCATGGGGAGGGAAGCCTTCCTGATTACTGAGTGAGAGGCAAGGGCAGCACTGGATCCCCAGGGCCCCAGTCCTCTTTCATAGCCCTGCTGCTTCCTGGCAGGGTAAGCTTGGGCAAGCCCTCCACCCTCTCTGAGCCCCAGCTTCCTCCCCTTTAAAGCAAGGGCAGCACCCAAAGGGCTCTTGTGAAGAGCTGTGGGCTCCTTCTGGGGGAGTGCCCGGGAGCCAGGGAGCGCCATGCGCCAGCTGTGATTAAGGCACGTGGTCTCGAGAGCCATGCAGGAGGTGGGCTCACAGGCATGTGACAGGCCTAGGGCACCTTCCCCACTGAGGGTGCTGACCGGAGACTTGGGGCAGTGGGCCTTAAGTCTGAGGAGGAAGCCATAGGCCTGTGCCTGTGGCTTCCAGAGAGGCAAGAGAGAGAGAGTGAGTCCAGGACCCAAAATGGGGGCCTGACTTTGTCCACCCTACCTCATGAGGTCCTTCGGGAGCTGCAGGTGGTGGGTCAGGGCATGGTGTATTTCTGGCAGCCAGGAAGTGCCTGGTGGATGGAGGAAGGAAGGAGGGGGCTGAGACTCTGCCCTGCAGTACCCCCTGGCCCAGGTCCCACCGGGTGTCTGTGCATTCCTGGCAGCGCCTAGCCTTCCATATGGCAGTCGCTGAGGTTGGTGGCTGTGTTTGGGAGACCTGAGACTCCTTCCTCCGCCTTGGAGGGGGAGAGAGCAAAGCTGAGCGGGTAATTATAGACAGCCCTGCATCAGGCAGCCCAAACCAGTTCCCTCTATTCCCAGAGCGGCTCAGAGCCGTGGGATGGGAGGAGTGAAGCAGAGGCAGCTTGGGGGAGGTCAGTGGGGGAGGGACAGTCAGCTGTCACATGCGCTGCCACCCAGGCCCTCAGGAGAGGAGGCCCAGCTAACTTTTCCTTTCATGTACTGCTGTTATCTCCTGGCACATAATACATGCTCAGATACCTGTTCCCCAGGTGAATAAATGAGTATGTGAATGGCTTCTTCAGGATCTTCCACTGGAACCTAGGCATGTCACTTTCTCCCTTTGGGGACTTCACTCCCATTTCTAAAAGAAGAGGATGGGACTCCAGAGATCTCCTGTCATCCCCTGGCCGTGGTAATGGGCAAAACCACGGGGTGCAGGGGAAAAAGGAGGCAGGCGATCATAGAGTTTCAGCCCTGGCAGCTGGTAGACTTTGTGTCTGTCCCGTGTCTGCTCTGTCCCTCTGAGCTGAAATAAACCCGGCTGGGGCTGACTCCGCTCGTTGTTGATTGCCTGCTGTGGGCCACTCAGTGACATGGGTCATTTCTGCTCATCCAGGGACTGAGCTTTTTCAGAGAGTGCATGGAGCTGGATAGGACTTAGTCACACTCAAAAAGAAGGGAAGGCTGAGCTGGGGAATCTGTGGGGTGGGCAGACCTGTGATTAAGGTCTGTGAAAATGTCCCTTTAAGAGAACATTCCAGAGAAGGTCCTTCTGAGGGTTTTTTGCAGCCAGGCCCCAAAGGACCCTTCAGGATTCTCAGCCAGAGAAGGTTTTGAAAGTTTCTTGCCTCTCCAAGGCCAGGAATGGGTTCTAAAGAAGTCATTCCAGGCTGGGCACGGTGGCTCAAGCCTGTAATCCCAGCACTTTGGGAGGCCAAGGTGAGTGGATCGCTTGAGGTCAGGAGTTCGAGACCAACCTGGCCAACATGGTGAAACCCCGTCTCTACTAATAATACAAAAATTAGTGGGGTGTGATGGCACACATCTGTAATCCCAGCTACTCGGGAGGCTGAGGCAGGAGAATTGCTTGAACCTGGGAGGCAGAGGTTGCAGTGAGCTGAGATCGTGCCACTGTACTGCAGCCTGGGCGACAAGAGCGAAACTCCGTCTCCAAAAGAAAAAGAAAAAAGAAGTCACTCCAAACAAGGCCCGAGGTGTGTTGGGCCGGCTGAGGTGAGGTGGGTGAGGGAAGATGGGGTGCAGCAGGGCAAGTGCGGGAAGAACACATTGCTGAGGGCCACTTCCCGGGGACAGCAGAAGGTGGGGGACAGCATCAGCACAGCCCCAGAAGGCAGGAAGTAGGCTTTCATCTGACAAGATGACAGAGAGGATAGGAATAAATAGATTATTTATTCTGGTGTGATGTGGATTCAGGAGACCAGGATCCCTGGCCCAGCCAGCCCACCCGCCCTGGGGGCATTTATTTGCCTGCTGACATTGCCAGGCCTGGCCCCTGATTGCTGGTGGCTGCTTTCCAGATAGTCAGTCTCAGTCAGTTTTTCCTTCCCAAACTCACGTGATCAGCTGAATTACCTGGGCCCCCCCAACCCCAGTGGTTAAAAATCTCAATTGCAGGCCCCATCCAGACCTGCTGAGTGAATCCCAGAGAGTGTGGCTGTGGGACTCTGGTTTGATAAAATGAGCACTTCATGTGGTTCAAAGGGATGGGCAGGTTGGCCACACTGAATCCACAGTGCAGAGGGAAGGAATGCTCACATCCCAGCTCCCAGAATTACCTTTGGGCCCTACCACAGCTGAGTTGGTATGGACAAGTTTCCAGGAACAGCATTGGGCCAGTTGACACAGGGTGTGGGATGAGATGGTGAGGATGATTTAAATGGGAAAATACCCACCCCTCCCTTTTCTCTTCCTTAAAAATAAACTCAACACTAGTTCTGTCAGTGAAGAGAGACCCTGAAATCCATTTGGTGGGACTCCTGAGTGTGTGGATTTTATTCTACTGATTATGTGGATGATGGGAGTTTGAGCAGTTACAGAGACTACAGACCTCGCGGGCTCAGCTTGGTTGTATTATTAACGGCAGAAGGATTCAGTGGGACTTACGGGTTTGAGGTACTAATGAGGTCCCTCAGGAAGCTCATTTTGTACATGTGGAGGTCGAGAAGCCAGAGTGAAGCTGCCCAAACAGGGTGCCCTTTATGTTTTTAAATTCCTGTCTATCTCCCCGTGTATCTCTACTGTTGGACATTAAGTTTTTGGGGGGTTTTGCTGTTTTAAATAATGCTCTGCTGAACATCCCTGTAACTTATTCGTTTTTTAGGATAAATTGCTGGAATTGTAATTCATTGCTGGACCACAGGGCCGAATATAAATCCTAATACTTAAAAATATGTGTGTGTGTGTATTTCTATGTATAGATATATACACACATATATACATATATACACATATCTATACACATATACACGTGTGTGTGTTTATGTGTGTGTGTGTGTATATATATTTTCTTGAAAAGATGTGCAAACAGTTAAAAAAAAAATTCGGGTAGTACAAACGCGGGATGCCCAGTGAATAAGTTAGCCTCCCACACCTGGCCCTCCTTCTCCAGGCTCCACCTGAGAGAAAAATGCTGTTACTAGGTTTTTGTGTATTTGCCCAGAAATATCCTATGTTTATATAAACATGTATGTTTCTATTCTTCTCACTCTTTTGTTGTTGTTGTTAGATAAGGTCTGGCCCTGTCGTTGTCCAGGCTGGAGTGCAGTGGTGTGATCTTGATCTTGGCTCACTGCAACCTCCGCCTCCTGGGCTCAAGCAATCCTCCCACATCAGCCTCTCTAGTAGCTGGGACTACAGGCGTGCGCCATCACACTCTGCTAATTTTTGTATTTTCTGTAGAGATGGGGTTTTGCCGTGTTGCCCAGGCTGGTCTCGAACTCGTGAGCTCAAGCAATCCGCCCACCTTGGCCTCCCAAAGTGTTGGGATTACAGGAGCCATGAGCCACCGCACTCAGCCCACCCTCTTTTTTTTAAACACAAACGGGAACATTTTATATCTACATTTTAAAATAGTGCTTCCTGTCTCTTTGTATGGCTGTGTGATATATATGCCCAGTCCTGAACTGGTAATGACACACTCCAGGGTTGCAAGGCACAGAATTAAGGCTCCCTCTGCGAAAGCAACACGATGTCTTAAACTGGGCTAATCCCCCAGAATGCTTTGCAGTCTCCTGGGGAAAGGGGATTTGTAGCGCGCCTGGGACCCAGTGGGCCCCCGGTATCCCAGGCAGGAAGTAGAAGAGGCTGTCAGACCCTGGGGTCGTGGTGGGGTCAGGAACTCTTCGCCCCACAACCCCAGCGAGCACCCAGTATCTACCCCAGTCCTCGTGAATTGAGTGTGCCATTGTATGCAGGGGCGGGGGCCACAGCCTCAGGAGGCCTGCGGGAAGCTGGCTTCACAGGTGAAGGGTGAGGGGTAGGGGCACGTCTGTACCGGCACTGGAGCAGAATGCTTGCTTTCTCCTGGATAGCAGACTAGATTGTCTCCTTTTTTTCTTTCCTTTTTCCCCAGAGGCTCATCCAAAATAGAGGAAGCATGTGAAATCTACGCCAGAGCAGCAAACATGTTCAAAATGGCCAAAAACTGGAGTGGTATGTCATCTCCGCTAGAGCTCCTCCGAGGTGCTCTCCTCCTTCCTCAGCTTCCACTCACACAGGCCTGCCCCAGAGGTTGGCCTTGAGGGCCCCTTCTCTTTTTATGCCATCTCCGTCATCGGAAAGCCACTGGCCTGCTCTCTAATTGTTTTGTGCCTGCTGGGTTACTTTATACTCTGGGTCATGGGGCCTTGGAGAAAGGACAGAGAGGATGGGAATAAATAGATTATTAGACCTGGATAAACCCATGTGGATTGATGAGCTCTTAGAGTCCTCCTTAAATTCAGAACTTCGGGTTTCCTGGTAACTTCCTTAGTGCTTCCATCAGTGTCTGAATTCTAGGCTGGGGTGGTGGGGGGGTGGGGGATGTTCAGGTGATTCCAATAACAACATGAATCATGGCTACTGTTTGTTGAGTACTAAGTGCTCATCATTTAATGGCATTAGCACAGCAGCCCTAAGGGTCAGTCTGTAAATATCCCTGTTTTACAGATTTGGAAACTGAGGCTTGGCTTAGTCTTTTGCCCGGGGTGCCAGAACTAGTAAATGACAGAACCAAGATTCAGAAACCAAGGCTGTTACTGCAGAGCCTGAGTGTTTAACCTGCCCCAGTGAGGCAGGAGAGCTTCATGGAGGAGAGGGGTGGGGAGGAGCCCCTTGGGCCCAGGGAGGCTGGAGATCTGTTTGGGGCTCCCTGCAGGCCCAAGAAATCCAACAAGCCAGTGCATTGAGCCCTTTTGAAGCCCATTTCATAATACATCTTTCATGTCACCAAGATCGAATTAAGGAAATACAGCAAGAGACCAGTGTTTGAACACAGGGAGGAACTTCCTGACTGTGGAGGAGAGGGGACCTAGTGGTAGGACCATGGAGGCAGGGTGCAGAAGTGCACAATAAAATTGATTATCATCATTTTGAGAATGTTGTTGGTTTCCCAAAAATTCAAAGAGTTATTCCTGAGTTTTCATAAAATACGTTGTGAATAAAGCCAAATGTTCTGTGTATTTTTATGCTCCCAAACTAAGAAAATTCCTCTAGAGAAAAAAAGTTTATTTTTTTAATTACATAGGTGTTGCTTTTCCCCTAAAATTTGTTACCTCTGCCCCCCAACTCTTCAAAGAAAAGCCCTAGGCCATTTTCCCCCTGGTATTATCCCGTTTTCTTGAATTTTTTTTTTTTTTTTTTTTTTGAGACAGTCTTGCTCTGTCGCCAGGCTGGAGTGCAGTGGCGCGATCTCGGCTCATTGTAACCTCTGCCTCCCTGGTTCAAGCGATTCTCCTGCCTCAGTCTCCCGACTAGCTGGGATTACAGGCATGTGCCACTACGCCCAGCTAATTTTCGTATCTTTAGTAGGGACAGGGTTTCACCATGTTGGCCAGGATGGTCTCCATCTCCTGATCTCGTGATTCGCCCACCTCGGCCTCCCAAAGTGCTGGGATTACAGGCATGAGACACCATGCCTGGCCGTAATTTTATACTCAAATTTGGAACTCTTGAAAATAATAATGAAATCATATAGTGAAAATCTGGAAGGCTTTGTCTCTTCTGCTGCTCAAACTTAAGAGGATGGGGCTAGGCCTCCTGGTCCTCTTCCAGCTCAGAAACTCTGACTCAGATTCAGCTGGAGGAGAATGAAGGGGAGAAGCCTCAGAACTGAGCTGGAGGTGGTCAGCTCCACGAGGAGGAGGAGAGACACTGCTGCCTCCCAAACGTCAGTTAGGAGATGTGTGGGCAGAATGGCTTGGGACCCACAGAAGCTGACTGTGTGCAGATGAGCACAGGACAGACGAGGCTTCAGGGGCCGTCTCTTCTGCCCTCCCCCATGGGCATTGGTCTGCATGTACTCATTCTTGGTGTCCACATCCTGTTTCCCTCTCTGGACGTGCAGTTCCTGGAGGGAGCCGGCTCTGTGTTGTCCGACCCCAACTCCATGAGCCTCACAATTCACACAGGTGCCTTGTCCATGGGGATCTGCAGTGAAGGGAACAGAATGTGAACAGAGGCAGAGGAGTTGGGAGAATCAGGAAGAGCTTTGGGGAGCTGTGGAGAAAGAAACAGGACTTGGAAAGGGGAGTAGATGGGAAGGTGTTATGTGGTTTAATCTCAGTTGCTCCTTGCTTCCCAAAATACCCCTCCCAAGCCACCCCATGATTCAACCTGCACTTTGCCTTCTAGTGGTGGTTCTGGGCCCTGTGCTTTGAGGCTCCCCTAGGGAGGACTGCCCAGGCTGGGAGGTGCAGGAGGCCACCTCACTCTGTTTTATATCCTTTCCAACTCAGCTCTGTCTTCTTCTCCTTGGATCTTTAGAAGTGGTGGCCCTGGAAATACCAGCATAGCTGGGATTAGGGACATGGCATTTTACCTGGGCTTACCCTGGCTCTCTTTCCATATACATGGGGCTCAGGGGCTTCCCCTGAGGCAGCTTCCTGCCGCCCTTAGAGACTGTCAGGCGCCACCAGGAGCCTCAGTGCAGGAGCCAGCAGACCTGAGGTCTAGGCCTCAGTCTGGGCTCGCTCAGGTCACCCTCGTCCTATCTTGGGAACTCTTTCCACATTTTCAAGAGCCCGATCCACCTCCCAGGGCAGTGCCTCTGTGGCTTCATAAAGTGTGGAGCCCCACTGAGGCCGGGACCAGCCTTCTCTTCTGTTCCAGCTGCTGGAAACGCGTTCTGCCAGGCTGCGCAGCTGCACCTGCAGCTCCAGAGCAAGCACGACGCAGCCACCTGCTTTGTGGACGCCGGCAACGCATTCAAGAAAGCTGACCCCCAAGGTGAGGATCTCTGTGGGCCACAGGGGCTGCCTGCCTGGCCCAAAGCGCCATCCTAGCACCCTGCATCGAGTCCTCGGGTTTCCTGGAGGCTCTGGTTTTTCCAATGGCCGACATGTGATAGGCTGGCAGGGACGCGCCTGAGGTAGAGTGAGCTTTGACTTCAGAACTGGCTCCCTTCCTTCTGGTTGGCATTCGCGCCCTGCTCAAGTCTCCGCCCCCTGTCTACCCTGTCGGTGCAGCTGATCACCCCTTCCGAAGCCCGGAGCATTTGGGAGTGGGAGTTCCATTGCAGACCCACCGCCTGCCGGGGAGAGAGGAAAATCTGTTCTGTTGTCAGAATTAACATGCAGAAGGGAGCAGGGTGGGGGGGATTTCTGAGACCAGCCAGGTAGGAGTTGCTGCCGAAAAAGGAGCGGAAATTAGCCCAACCTGGCTTCCCTACATCCTGGGGAGGAATTAGAGAGAACAGAGCCCGAGATATAGTTGCCAGAGAACAAATTACTTAAACTGAGAGCGTGTTAGGGACAGAAGCCCAGTTTGGGGCTGACTCATGGTGAGAAAACAGTTTTTGTCCCCCTGGGTGCCTCCTGAAGAGGAAGCCCAGCCCAGTGTTTGTATGGGGCGGGAATTTTAATTTATTTTTTAAAATCTTGGTGCTAGGTACAGGTTGCTAATTAGAAAGCACAGGCAGTTTTTAAAAATGACCATCTACTGTCACTGTCATCTCAGGGGAATGGAAAATATATAAATCTTTAAAAAGTAAAAAGCAGCTAAATGATCTTGGAATAAGGGTCTGTTCTTCCCAAGAGAAGACAGATTTGCAGCAGTGCAGGGCGCTTCCTCCATGGATCAGCGAGCACTGGTTCACACACCGTATTTGGGAACCGCTGGCATACCCCTTTGTCATGATCTGAGACATTAGTTCCCAGACGAGGATGAATTTGTGTGTTGACCAGTAGCACTTCTCTGTCCTTAGACTAACCAGTTGCTCCTCACCAGCCGAGCATCTCACACATTGGCCTCAGTGGTCACATGGTGGGGCTCAGGCCTGGCAAGAGGCGGAGGAGCAGCCTTGTAACTGGGTGGGCCGTGGAGCTTGCCTGGCTGGTAGCACGGGGCCACAGCGGGCTGCGTGGGTGATGCAGTGATGACCCAGGGAGACCCTGAGTTGGTTTTAAGCTTGACTTACCCCAGGAAATCTCCATGCCTTCCATTAAGCTGCCCCGCCAAGCCTTTCCTTCTGCTCCCTGGGAAACTGGTTGGCCTAGAGGCGCTGTCTTAGCATCTGTGATGTTCAGCTGCTGCCTCATCTGGAGTGACTAGAAGGACTCTCTGGGGCAGCACTGAGCGCCAGGCTGCAGAACAGTGAGTGCCATTTGCTCTTTCAGCAGACTCTTCACTTCTTGCAGACAGGCCCTACCTGGCAGTGGGATATGGTGGGGTCCCTCCCCTGTGTTTGATCTGAGCTTTTCTAGCTCTCCAGCTAGACTCTGCAGGGTGTGGGCCTGGAGTCTGGATGTGGCCCTTCCCTTGCCTTAGGAAACTCAGAAGGTGGCTGAGGACTCCGACTGGTAGGAAAGTATAAAGATGATGCCACATCCAGGGCACAGAGGCCGACTTGCGCAGAGCTGAGGCTAGGAGGGGGAGAATTTGGCTAGGGGAGATCTTTCGGGGAAGAAAGGGGGTAGTTCTGAGAGGTGAGCCTCACTTGAGTAGAGCTGAGAGCAGGTGCCATGTCCAGAGCCCTGGGGAGGTGGTGCTGAGCAGGGAGGGGTGTTAGCGCAGTGTCCAGAGCTACAGCCTAAAGATGCGCACCCCAGCCATGGCTCCCAGTGGGGCAAGGGGCACACTGGCATCAAGGGCAGCGGCTGCTGTGTGTCTGAGGCTAGTCAGGCCTTACAGAAGGCCAGGTGCAGTGGCTCATGCCTGTAGTTTCAGTGCTTTGGGAGGCTGAGGCAGGAGGATCACTTGAGCCCAGGAGTTCAAGACCAGTCTGGACAACATAATGAGATCCTGTCTCAAAAAAAAAAAAAACCACCTCACAGAGAATGTCATGTAGCAGCTGTGTGTGGCTCAGCAGTGCAGGTGGTGGATGGTCTGGGAGGACCCTGCCTCCCCTGTGATCCTGGGCAAGTCAGTCTCTTGGGCCTCTGTTTCCTCATCTGTTAAAGCAGAGACTGCTGTGAGATGATGGAGTCATGCCCAGCGCAGCACCTGGTGTGTGATAAACTTCCAGTCAGGACACCCTTGGCTTTCATCAGTCCAGGGGCCCCTGCCTGCCCTGGGCTCCCCACAGCCTCTGCCCTTGGCCGGGTGCCTTGTGAAACAGCTCTGGACGCCCAATTTGGAACCTTGCCTGGCTTCCTGGAGCAGGTGGCCGGCTCCCTGGGGCCCTCGTCATCACTGGTCTCCTCGGCAGCCTAGAAGTCCTCTGTCTTGGGTCAGCACTTCCTCCAGGACTCTCTCCAGAAGGACCTGCCCCCAAGTGGCAGCTGGAGTGTGCCTAAGGCCCGGCTGGGCTCCTGAATTCCTCTCCCTCTACAGAGGGTGGCCTGCTGCCACCTTGGTGGCTCTGGGTGGGGAAGGGTGATGCTCATTTGTGTTATTGGTTCCTCGGTTACCCAACCACCGCTGCTGCTCAGGGCAGACTGGGGCCAGCGAGGCCTATTCCTGGGCCTGACTGATAGCTGGGGCTGGGGGTAGTGTGTATACCTGGGGCAGGGAGGCGGCCCAGCCCCTGCTTGTCCCCTATTTCCTCTCTAGCTGCCATTTACCGGGTTCCTACTGTATACCAGATGCTTGGCATCTTTTAACCCATTTGATTTCTTTGTGCATTCTGTGATTTGCCCCCATTTTACTAAGGAGGAGATGGCCAAGTGTAACCAGGAAGGGCTCAGAGAGGCAGAAGTCAAGCTGGGCATCACTAGTAGGAATGACTGCGGGGATGGGCAGTGGCCAGGGCCATAGCTCCCCAACTTGGGCTTTATTGCTCCGAGCCCCTTTCCAGCCCTCTGTGGGTGGGTGCAGGAGGGGCCGGGCCACAGAGCTGGGTGTTGCTCCACCTGTCCGAGTGCACAAGGCCTGGTGACCAGAGATAAGAGTAGCAGTCATGAGTGTGTCAGAAGCTCGTCCAGGAGCCAGCTGGCCCAGGTGTCTGCTGGTGGTCCGCTGCTTTCCAGGCATGGAGGAGACTTAACCCCGTGAGTCCATGTTGCTGCCCGGGGGGTAAGCTGTCTCCCTGCTGCTACTGCAAGGGCTGTGCCATGCTAACAGCGGGCGCTCCAAAGCCAGTGCCAGCAGGCCCAGGTGGCAGCTATAGATCTCACTGCTCACTGCAGAGCAGCAGCCTTTGCTGCCTCAGCCTGCAGGGTGCCAGGTTGGTGTCCTGGCCAGAAGAGTGAACCAGTGAGCAGCCCGGGGCCACCAGGTGGAGACTGCAGCCAGGTGGGGTGGGGCAAGGTGGACCGCTCACTTCACTCCAGCTGCTGCTCCCCTCCTCTGCAGCATGGCCTGGCTCAGCCATTGCTTCTGGGCCCACCGATTACGAGATGTGTGTGTCTTCAAACTGCCGGGTTTAGGTTGTGTTCTCTCCCCGTCCTCCTCCTTTGCCCCCTTTTTGCCACCTTTCTCTCTTTCTGCTGCCACAGTCTCTGTCTGTCAGCTCCGGAACCTGGACTGAGTGCTGTACCTTCTGTCAGTCCCTTTCGGATCCCCAGAGGTCTTTCCGAATTGGACAAAACCTACAGACCCCAGTCCCCAGAGGAGTGCTTATGGATCCCACTGTTCACATGTCAGAAGGAGGGGTTGGAATCCCTGAAAGCCTGGCCACAGGCCTGAGACTAAGAGCCTCTGTTCAGATGCCTCCCCATGGAGGGGTTTTGAAGTCCCATCCAGACCTCGAGCCCCTTGAGAGCTGCCCAGCCCCGGCGCTTCTTGGTAGCACCTTCATCCCAGGCGAACATGGCATGGGTGACCATGGAGACCCTCCCAGTGACCAGGAACTTTCAGATGCCCAGGCTGCAGCTCAGAGCCCATGCCCTATGACCTGTCCAGGCTCCCTGCCTTTCCCTCTCCCCAGCCCAGGCCTCCCTCCCCACAACACCCCTGTCCTCCTGAGATGCGCTAAAATGGTGTTCTTAAAAAATACCCCCGGAGAGCTCATTTCTATCTGCTAGAAAATGCCTCCCACTCATGCGTTTCTCTCTCCTCCAAATAACTTGTCAAAAAAAAGCCTTTCCCAAATTTAAAATCTTGCAAGAGATAGTACAACAAAGGTAGCCCAGTTCTTCCTCAGTGCCATCCTGGTGTGTTCAGGTTTTTTGGCAAAACCTTTGAGGAGCTGGTGGGTGGCAGGGCCAGGTTAAAGGGACTGAGAGCAGAGGGCTCCCAACTGCTGAGATATGAGGAAAAGGGGGCAGTGGAGAGCACACCGAGGGCTCAGTGTTCATGACATCCAGCCTCCTCGTGCCAGAGGTCCAGGTCCTCCTGGTGCAGGGACAGAAGCTGCTCACGGTCCTGCAGAGATGGTGGCAGAGCCCAGGTAGAAGATGGCACCGCTGCCGCTGCTGCCTCCAAGACCACCTCAGATGCTGGGCTTGGCTGCCTCCCATGCCCCCTTCCCCTTTGCCAGCAGCTCAGTCCTTCAAGAACAGGGCCTTAGCAGGTCTGTCTGAAAAGACCCGTGGGAGTCTGGCCATCAGCCTGGCCGAGCACTGCTATGCCCTGTCCCTGGGAAGGGACCTTCCGTATGGGAAGCTGGTAGCATCCTGGCAGCCCGAGGGGAGTAGGACTCCCCCTGAAACATGTGCCCAGCAAGTCACAGTCTACAGAGTCAGCCCTCTCAACACGTTTCCTGGGGCTCAGGGATTCCGTCTCCTCCTTCCCAGCCCCTTGAGAGTGTGTGGCAGCCCTGGCAGCTCTGAGTGCCTATTGATCTCTCTGCGGGCAGCCAGGTGCGCCTGTGTCCGCCTCCTCTCCTCGGCTTCTGCTGAAGCGACTTCACTTTCTCATGTCTCCTCCCACCTCCCTTTCTCTCCAGAGGCCATTAACTGTTTGATGCGAGCAATCGAGATCTACACAGACATGGTAAGGGCCGCTTGCTTGTCCTGATGCCCCTCGGGTCCCACTGCATTGCCCTGGCCTTGCGTCCCCTCCTTGAGCACCCCCAGCACTGTTCTTGCTCTGTGGCCAAACCAGTTGGGGAGGGGGAAGTGGGAGCTGGGGGCATTAGGCCACCTGAGCTGGCCTGGGCTGGCTGGGTCTTCACCCAGCTCCCCACCAGCCTGATGGCCCCCTCACTCCAAAGGCAGTCATGGTTTTCATTCATAGAACTTAGGTTATTGAGCTGGGCACGGTGGCTCATGACTGTAATCCTGGCACGTTGGGAGGCTGAGGTGGGAGGATCTTTTGGGCACAGGAGTTCGAGACCAGCCTGGGCAACATAGCAAGACCTCTTCTCTACAAAAAATTAGCCTGGTGTAGTGGCATGCACCTGGGGTCCTAGTTCTTGGGAGGTTGAGGCAGGAAAATCACTTGAGCCCAGGAAGTTGAGGCTGCAGTGAGCTGTGATCACACCACTGCACTCCAGTGTAGGTGACAAAACAAGACCCTGTCTCAAAACAAAAAAAGAAATTGGGTTACTGGAGAGAGTGTGTCCGGCACTTTCCCTTGCCCAGCCTTCCCACAAGTGTCGTATTATTTGATAAGCCTCTTGCAGCAGGCCACAGGGATAGGCAGAGCCCACAGGAGGCTCACCACCTGTCCTGTCCCAGGGGGCTTTGCCAATGACAGATGCAGACCAGATGGGCAGCTGCCAACCGGAGCCAGAGTGAAGGGTTCCACCCAGGCCAGGGCTCCTGTCAGCGCTTTCTCTCTCTTTCTTTCTCTCTTTCTCTCTTTCTCTCTCTTTCTTTCTTTCTCTCTCTGTTTCTCTCTCTCTTTCTCTCTTTCTTCCTTCCTTCCTTCCTTCCTTCCTTCCTTCCTTCCTTCCTTCCTTCCTTCCTTCCTTCCTTCCTTCCTTCCTTTCTTTTCTTTCTTTTCTTTCTTTTCTTTCTTTTCTTTCTTTTCTTTCTTTTCTTTCTTTCATTTATTTTTTTGAGACAGAGTCTGTCCCTCTCATCCAGGCTGGAGGTCAGTGGCGTGATCTCCACTCACTGCAACCTCTGTCTCCCAGGTTCAAGCAATTCTCGTGCCTCAGTCTCTCGAGTAGCTGGGATTACAGGCGTGTGCTACCACGCCCGGCTAATTTTTGTATTTTCAGTAGAGATGCGGTTTCACCATGTTGGCCAGGCTGGTCTCGGACTCCTGACCTCAAGTGATCCACCCGCCTTGGCCTCCCAAAGTGCTGGGATTACAGGCGTGAGCCACCACGCCTGGCCAGCTCCTTTTTGTCTCTCTGCTTGCCCTGTCTCAGCTCTCCAACCCCAGGCAGGGGCACGAGCCCTACCCCTTGTGTTCAGGGCAATGCTGCAGGGATGACTGTGATTAGAACAATAATAGCAGCTCCCATTTATTATGCCAGACACTGCAGGGTGGTTTAATCCACAGCCCTGTGAGGTTGGCATTATTGTCATCCCCATTCCATAGTGGAGGAGAGGGGCTCAGACGAGTGACATGACTTGCCCAGGGACACGCGGCTACAAGCAGGAGTCACTGAGACCCAAAACAAGGTCTGGCTGAGCCCAGGACCTTGCCTTTTCCTACTGCCCTCAGCAAGGGGGTGGCGTTGGACCAGCCCCT
Source organism: Macaca nemestrina (assembly GCF_043159975.1). Lineage (NCBI taxonomy): Eukaryota > Metazoa > Chordata > Mammalia > Primates > Cercopithecidae > Macaca > Macaca nemestrina. The sequence goes on along the minus strand of NC_092144.1, from coordinate 57,714,614 downwards.
GGGGCAGAGCAGTCAGGCAAGCGCCTGGACACTGGGTGGAGGCGGATGGAAGGTGCGAGGCCCCTCAGAACCTGAGGCCTCCCTGGGGAGCTCTGGGTGTGCATGGGAGAGGCTGACAGGTAGGTGTTGGCCTGGGGGCAGAGCTAGTACTCTTGGGCAGGGGTCTCAAGCCCTCCCTCCCATCCTGGTTTCTCCAAATCCTTTTGCCAAGTGACTCTGGGCTGGTCCTTCCGCCTCTCTGGCTGCTATCAGAGGCTTCCTAAGGGCCAGGGCCTTGGCCAAGTGCTTGTGCTCACATCCTCTCTGGTGTCACACCATCTGTGCCCTCATGGACAGGATGAAATTAGGCTGAGGCTCTGGAGTGGCTTGTCCAAGGTCACCAGCTCAGCCCAGCACGCACAGCCAGGCCTCTAGTGCTGGGGCCCTCCCTTCTCACCCCTGTGTTCCCCCTCCTCTCAGTGTTTTCTTCCTACCTCCTCACAGGCCTGGCTGAGGGGTAGGAACTTGAAGGGTCATGGGTCAGCAGGGGTGCAGGACAGGGCATGCAGGTCATGAGTCACAGGCAGTCCCTTCCCGTGTCCCCTCCAGGGCCGATTCACGATTGCGGCCAAGCACCACATCTCCATTGCTGAGATCTATGAGACGGAGTTGGTAGACATCGAGAAGGTGAGTGGCAGCAGGGCCCTTCCTGGGCTGGCAGCCAAGACCAGCGCTGCTCTCTCTTCCCACCAGGGGAGTCCTCTGGTGTCTGAGTGCTGAGAAGGGGGCATGGGGCGCTGGCAGAGCTTGGAGAACGGGGTCTGGCTGTGTCCCAGATGGGCAGGGCGAAGGGTATGGAAGCTTCATGGAGACCTCCTCTCCCTCCCCTGCCCTCCCCTGGAACCCATCCCCCATGTCTCCCCAGGCCATCGCCCACTACGAGCAGTCCGCAGACTACTACAAAGGCGAAGAGTCCAACAGGTAGCCCCCTTCCTGCCTGCCCCAGCCCCTCAGGGACCGCCACCACTTCCCCTCACTCCTCCTTCCCACACAGCTCAGCCAACAAGTGTCTGCTGAAGGTGGCTGGCTACGCCGCACTGTTGGAGCAGTATCAGAAGGCCATTGACATCTACGAGCAGGTGGGGACAGGTGGGGATGGCGGCCCCCATCCTGCCCCCTCCCAGGGCCTGTGCCTCTTCCTAAGCCCCGGCGCCTTGTTCTGGAACCACCCCTCCCCCGGCTCGCCCTCTGCCTCTTCCCTCACAGCCCTTGCCATGTCATCCCCCCCACCCCATCTTCAGTCTGGCTGAACATTCTCCACCTACGACTCCATGCCGTGTCAGCACCGTCTCCCTGGCTGTGCCCCTCCCACACCCCTCGCAGAGCTTCCTCGAGGGGCCCAGAGCGAGGCTGGCTAAAGAACCCAGAAGGAGGCAACGGGAAGAAGTGCCAAGAGGCCCAGGGTGGCTGTGGGCACCCCACCCCATGGCACGATGGTCCTCATCCACAGTGGGAGGGAGGGAGTGTCACATGGGGTCCCCCCAGGGTGCATGGAGCCCTGGGTGATGGCCAAGAAAAAGGCAGGCAGCTGGCCCCTGGGGAGAGAAGGGTGGGTGCCGCCTCTCATGTTCCTGCCGCCCCTCTGCCCACTGCCATGCCAGCCTCCCGTTGGTCGTGACAGCCAGGCCGCCACCTCCCCACTGTCTCAGGCTTTTGGGAGCCCTCGAACACCTGGCTACAGCCTCCACCTCCACCCAGCCACCATCACACCCTGGTCTTGGTCGCTTACGCACTGGCCACTGATCTCCCCAAGCCAGTCCCTGGCTCCCTGCCATTGGGGTCCTGGGTTAATGGCCTCACCCTGGGACATGGACCCAGCTCCCAGCTGGCCCCCCAGTGCCTGGCAGTGGCTCTAGCCCTCTGACTGCTTGCCCTGAGCTCACAGTGCCACTTCCCCATGGCTACAGGTGGGGACCAATGCCATGGACAGCCCCCTCCTCAAGTACAGTGCCAAAGACTACTTCTTCAAGGCGGCCCTCTGCCACTTCTGCATCGACATGCTCAACGCCAAGGTAGCACGCCCCATGCCCACCAGACCACCGCGCCAGGCCAGGTCCTGTTACCCCCCAAGATGGACGTGCTCCTCCCTCACGTCTGGCCCCTGCCAGGCAGCCTTTGGATGAGAAGTGTGAATCTCACAGCTGTGTTTCTGTGCTGGAGTCACCTGCCCGCCCAGCCCTGGAGGCTTTTGTAGGTCCAGCTCCTGCCTCACTTAGTGCTCTTTTCTTCATGGGTGCACGTTTTGAATCCTCGCTGCATCCCATTAAAGTCAGCACCATTGTCACCTCGTCTTACAAGTGAAGGTGGTGAGGCTGGGACGAGAGTCCCTTGTTTGAGGCCACATGGCTAGGGACCTGTAGCCCCAGCGTTCCAGATCTTTGTGACTCCCGTTGTCACGACTTTAGCTGTAGCTCACATGCCCACCTATTTTCGGGGCGCTTGGCAAAAGAGGGGCCAGAGAGGGCAGTGGGAGGGGACGTGGCCAGAGGGAAGGAGCTGGAGGGTTGGTGCTAGATTTTGCTTGGCTGGAGTTTTCCTGCCATTGCCTGGCAGAAGCATGGAGTCCAGGATTTCCTGGTGTCCCTGGCTGCCCAACCCCCTGCCTCACGGCCTGGGGTGATGGCCCCACACACCCCCCACACACACACCCCGTAGAGCCCTGCTCTGCTGTGGGCACCGGTGGTGGGCAAAAGCTTGGGCTTTGTCAGACCAGGTTCACATTCCCACCCCATGTCTCACCGTGCCCTGGGCAGGTCACTGCCCCCTCTGGATCTGTTCCCTCACTTTCAAAAAGGGGCTCACCGTTATTTGACCCTCTCAGGGTCCTCAAGAAGCACCAGCCCCAGGCCTGCCATGGAGGATGTGCTCATTTGTCCCCTGCCCCAGCTGAGCCAGGTGGGAGGAGGCAGTGGGTACCTGTCTGAGGAGCCTTCCCCCTCCACCCACCTCTCCCTGCAGCCGTCTCTGCCAGCCAGGCTGGTGCTGAGCTCAGCTGCGGGAAGGTACTGACACACAGAGCCAGGTGACACCTGAGGCTAGAGGAGGGGCGCAAAGAGCTGACTCAGTATCACCAGACATCCCCAAGTCCCCTCGGCTGCTAGGCCAGCAGCTCTGAGGGCCCTCTTGTTACTAACTCGTCCTCCCCCTTCCCTGCTGCCCAGCTGGCTGTCCAGAAGTATGAGGAGCTGTTCCCAGCTTTCTCTGATTCCCGGGAATGCAAGTTGATGAAAGTAAGTGCTGGGTGCTCCAGCCTCCCCCTTCCCGAACCCCAGATGGGGGTGGCCGGGGCTCCAGGTGGGACAGTCATCAAGACTTGTCCAGTGGTTCTCAGAGGGTATGTTTATTTTGTTTTCTTTTCTTTGGCCATTTGAGTCTCCATTTTCCAGATAAAGAAAGTACAACTTGGGGAGTGCTGGAGCTCGGGATGGCTGGGTGAACACACACACACACACCCCACATGCACATGACACACATCCCACACACACACCACACCACACACACTACGTACACCACACTACACATACCACATACACCAAACACTACACACACCACACCACACACACCACATGCTACACACACACCACACACGACACACACCTCACACAATCACTACACACACACCACACATCACACGACACACCACACACATCACACACGACACCACACACATCACACACTCTACACACACGACACCCCACACGACATACCTCACACACATAACACACACCACACGACATACCTCACACACATAACACACACCACACACCCCACACACACCAAACACACCACACACACACCACAGACACACCACATATCCACACACACACACATTCTGTGTGATGTTCTATGTTGGTAAGGTTGCCCTGAGAGCTAGCCGTTTCTGATGAGTAGGGCAGCAGGATTGCAACACGCCCCTACCTGTCCCCAGTTTAACCCACACGGACTGACCCTCTGAGAGTCCTCAGGAAACCCCAGCCGCAGGCCTGGCATACAGATAGTGTGTGCTTTCATCTAATCCAGGCCGACCTCAGGTCAGCCTGGGCCCCAGACTCCTCTCTGCCATTTCCTTGCAGAAGTTGCTAGAGGCCCACGAGGAGCAGAATGTGGACAGCTACACCGAGTCGGTGAGTGGCCCGCATGGGGGTCAGGCCCCTTCACAGGGATGGGTCCCCTAGGAAAGCCGCCCTTCTCAGACATGCTCTCCCCTGACATTCACCCATTTTTATCTGGCCCCCAGCCCACTGTGAATTTCTTTCTCCATTCACCCCAGAAACATCACAAGTAGCCCCAAGAGATGCAGGGAGTGTTTTCCCCATTTTATAGATGGTGGCCTTGGCACCTCAGGGGCAGAGCTGGTGTTCAGAGCCACATCTGTCTGCTCCTGAAGACCAGGGTTCCTTGAGTCCCCCAGTTGAGTGTGTGAGACTCACAGTGGCCGCCTTGGGCACCCAGGAGGCACAGACTGGGAGGGAAAGGGTGAGAAGGAGAGTGGAGCTGAGGACACGGGAGAGGCGCCAGCTTCCCTCTGCCTGGTGGAGCCGCCCACGTGGCTCTCTCTCCCTTCCCTTTCTCTGTTCCCAGCGTTCCCGGGCTCAGTGGCGTCCGGCTTATAGGTCCTGATTCGCTCCTCTAATGGCACATGTCAAGCATTTCTCCCCAGGTGCCCCTCGGGAATGGAAGCCCCTAGCTGAGGACAGCGAGCAAATGCCATCCGGTTCCTCTTGCCCCAGACAGTGGGTGGCAACTCAGCCAGGAGCTCAGGGAGGGGATGCCCAGCAGGCTGCGGCTTCTCTCTCCCATGCCCCATGGCACTCAGGAGTGGCCTTTTCCGTATCTCCAGGCCTCAGTTTCCCACCCATTCAATGAGGATGCTGGACCTTTTTTTTTTTTAAAGCTACAATCCCTCTCCCCCAAGGGAAATGTTGTGCCTAGCATAGTCAAGACAGACAAGAAGGAGCTCCCCTGGCTGAGTCGGGGCCTCGAGCCCTCCCTCTGCTCCTTCTCAGAGACCAGGGTGACAGGGACAGATCTTGAAAACCTTCAGACAAGTGCCCTTGGGCTGCAGGGTTGGGAACAGGGAGGAGCATGGCCAGCCCATCACCTGGTGTGCCCTCAGGTGAAGGAATATGACTCCATCTCCCGGCTGGACCAGTGGCTCACCACCATGCTGCTGCGCATCAAGAAGACCATCCAGGGCGACGAGGAGGACCTGCGCTAAGCCCCACCCAGCCTCCCAGCGCCCGTCTTCGTGTCCCATCTGCTTAGAGAGAGGTGGGGCCGAGACTTGCTGGAGAGCTTCCCTCCTTTCCCACCTGGGGAGTCCCGCAGGCCACAGTGGGCAGGTGGCAGCGGGGGTCAGCATGCGGGGGCACCAGAGGCCCAGGCTGCTGGCTGGACAGTCACCCCTCTGCTCTCGCTACATCCCTTGCTCCCTGCCCATTTATTTAAGCCCCCATAGGTGCCCTTCACCCCCAAAACCAGCTGTACAGAATCTTTGATACAGATCTATTTGCTAGGGGTGCTGCCGGGGGTTTGGGGTCAGCATCTGGCCCCCCATCTCCTGACCAGCTGATTCATGAGGCCGGTTTCTGTCTCCCACTTTTGTCCCCCAGCCAAGCTCTAAAGCACATGTAGCCGCTGAGACTTGCTGTCTCTACGGGGGGAAGCTCCTCTTCCCCCAAACTCTGGGAGCTTCCCCCAGCCTCCTGCAGCCCCGACCTGTCAGGTTAGACCCCGGGCCCTGGAGCTTAGGGGGTTGTCCCCGACCCCAGCCCCACACCTGCTCCTTCCCTAATGCTTTGAGGTTTTCTTGGTTGGAAGCTGCAGCTGGCCCGAGAAAGAAAATAAAAAACAACACTTTTGCGTGAGTCTCTCTTCCTCCTTGTCTCTGCTACCCACTTTGCCCCTGGGCCGGTCACCTGTTCTCCTCACACTCCTGGTCCCCCAGACTCTGGGCAAGCTCTTGGGAGGTTGGGAGCATGCATCCTTGAAACACGTGTGGGCTGGGTCAGTTTCTAGGTTGGGGAGACCCAGGGATGGTGGGCCTGGGGAGGAGCTCTGGCTTGGAAGTCCCAGAGCGCCCATCTTGATCTAACTTTCTCTGGGTTCTTGGGGTCCAGGGACCTTGGTTTCCTCAACTGGGATGCATGGTGATGATGCCACCCCTCAGAGCCAGTGGGAGGGTCGAATGTGACAATCCTCATGACTGCTTTGGATGAGAATGGGTGGAAGCTCGCCGAATCTCCCATGTCCACATTTCCCTGGCAGGAAGGCTGAACGCCCCGGTGACAGTTGTTCCATCTGTCACAGGACGGGGGAGGAAGCGGCTTTGGTGGGCAGAGTCTGAGGCCCGAGTGGGTCTGGGGAGTGGGGGAGGACATAGCAGGAGCCTTTGCCCGGGAAAAGTGGGCAGGAACCAGCTGCCTCCACCACACTCCACAATGTGCATGTTGGGGGACCTGTCTGTTACGCATGTGCTTTACCCTGCCCTGCGCAGGGCCCCTCACTATGGAGGAGACGGGCTGGAGGAGGCTCAGTGCTCAGGCAGGATGGGAAAGTGTCAGGAAGTGAGCAGGGGCAGTACCTGCACAGAGGAGGGGCTGCCTAGGAAACCAGGGTATGCTCCTGGGAGAGAGGCTGCAGCCCAGTAAGCCTAGAGAAATGCAGGCGAGGTTCAAATTCCCTGACATCTGCCCTGCTCCTCTGTCCCCTGCAGCTCCTCCCACAGCTCCAGTGCATTGATAATGGCAGCAAAGACTCCTGAGACCTGAGATTGATTACCATGTCTGCCCCCGTTGTGCGCACTGGCTGAAGGATAGTGTGAGAATCTGTTTCTGCCATTCATGACCTAAATCAGTGATGCTCAGCCCTGACTATGCTTTAAAGTCATTAAAAGTATTGGCCGGGCGCGGTGGCTCAAGCCTGTAAACCCAGCACTTTGGGAGGCCGAGACGGGCGGATCACGAGGTCAGGAGATCGAGACCATCCTGGCTAACACAATGAAACCCCGTCTCTACTAAAAATACAAAAAAATTAGCCGGGCGAGGTGGCGGGCGCCTGTAGTCCCAGCTACTCGGGAGGCTGAGGCAGGAGAATGGCGTAAACCCGGGAGGCGGAGCTTGCAGTGAGCCGAGATAGCGCCACTGCACTCCAGCCTGGGCGACAGAGCGAGACTCCGTCTCAAAAAAAAAAAAAAAGTATCCAGGCGTGGGGCTGGGTGCTGTGGCTCATGCCTGTAATCGCAGCACTTTGGGAGGCCCACGCTGGTGGATCACTTGAGGTCAGGAGTTCAAGACCAACCTAGCTGACATGGCAAAACCCTGTCTCTGCTAAAAATACAAAAATTAGGCATCATGGCGCAAAAATAAAAGTATCCAGGCTGGGGCCGCACTCTGATAAATTACGGTTTGACTAGGTTTCCTTACCCTTTTGTTTTGGGTTTTTGTTTTTGTTTTGTTTTTTTTTTTTGAGATAGAGTCTCACTCTATCACCCAGGCTGGAGTGCAGTGGTGCAATCTTGACTCACTGCAACCTCTGCCTCCCGGGTTCAAGTGATTCTCCTGCCTCAGCCTCCCGAGTAGCTGGGATTACAAGTGTGTGCCACTACGCCCAGCTAATTTTTGTATTTTTAGTAGAGACAGGGCTTCACCGTGTTGGCCAGGCTGGTCTCAAACTCCTGACCTCAGGTGATCCGCCTGCCTCAGCTTCCAAAGTGCTGGAATTACAGGCATGAGCCACCATGCCCGGCCTGTTTTGGTTTGCTTTTTAAAGCTTCACAGGCGGTTCAAGTGTGCAGTTAGGATTGGAAACCTCTGAACAGAATGATTCCTTCCTAACCTGTAACTTCATTTTTTTATTCATCCGCTCAACATGTGGCTTATAGGTTACTAGGGAGGGAAGACACCTGAAGGAAACGCACTGATGAAGTAGCACTAGACCCACGTGCCACTCCCTCAGCAAATTCACTAAGCACCTGCTACATGCCAGGCCCTGGGAACACAGCAGCACTGATGGCATTCCCAGACTACCCTCCAGGAACTTCTCCCCACATCCAGAAATCTGGAATCATCACAAATTCCTTCTTGCCACCTCCCTTATCCAGTCTGCCTTTGAGAACTTTCCATTTGCTGTCTCTTACGTGCTCAGCACATAGTTTGTGATTTTTGACACATATTTACTGAATGCCTGCTTTGTGTCAGGTCTTGTGGTCCAGGTACAGGCGATAAGACCGTGATCAAGGGAGATCAGCTGCTTCCTTCATGGAGCTTGCAGTCTGTGTGTGCTCGAGGTGTCCAGGACAGCTGGCCAACCCATGTCTTCTGGAAATGATACACAGATGTGCACAGACTACCCAAACCTTCGTGGCCTTCTAGGGACAAAGAAGCACAGATAGGAACCCCTGAAGGCCCCAGATTGGGGAACACCTGGTTTACATCCTGTCCCCACCACTAATGAGTCAGTCAGTGGAGTTACTCTTTCCGAGCCTCCATTTCATCCTCTGTAAACTGGGATAATAAACCCCTTTGAAGAGGTTTCTTTCTTGCAAAGATTAGTGAGATAGATTTGCAAAGGATGTCCAGGCACACAGTAAAAACTCAATGAATCCTGAATAAGTGAACCGGCAGGGAGGGTAACAGTAGGCCCTTGCAGAACAATTGTGAGGAGTCAGATTATCAGAGCCAGCATGACTGTCACCAAGTAGGTGTTCGATAAAAGAGTTGGTTATTATAGCTGGATCATTTTTCCTTGGGGTCAAGAAGAATGTATTCATTATTTTAAAGGTGATACTGTTAAGATTATGAAGTATGGTCCGGGCAAGGTGGTTCACACCTATAATCCTAGCACTTTGGGAGGCCGAAGTGGATTGCCTGAGGTCAGGAGTTAGAGACCAGCCTGGGCAACATAGCAAAACCCCATCTCTACTAAAAATAGAAAAATTAGCCAGGTGTGGTGGCGCCTGTAATCCCAGCTACTTGGGAGGCTGAGGCAGAAGAATCGCTTGAACCTAGGAGGCAGAGGTTGCAGTGAGCTGAGATCGCACCACTGCACTCCAGGGTGACAGAGCAAGACTCTGTCTCAAAAAAAAAAAAAAAAAAAAAAAGTGAACTGTGGAATTACCTTGTTTGGTTTCCAGTACTGACCGCTCGTTACTAGCTGTGTGATCTTAGGCAAGTTACTTTACCCCTCTGTGCTTCAATTCCTTCATCTGTAAAATGGATTTAAGTACCTACCTCCACCCCCTTGCAAATTTTTAATAAATTATATGGAATGCACTTATAGTAGTTCCTGGCACATAAGGGCAATATTAAGTTTTACGATGATGATGATTCGACCTTCCACACAGCATAGAGCGAGAAGCCGTGGCCGCCACCTCCCACCTCTAGTCACAGACTCCTTATGGCAGCCCCTTGGTCCAGAAATGGAAAGGAGAAGAGTGCGCAGGCGCAGTGGGTCAAAGTTGCCTGGGAGACCCGAGCATGCAATCTGGCCGCCATCTTGGGAGAGGGCAACGCCAGCAGCTTCTTGTACGTCATCAGCCTGCGCAACGGCCGGGCACCCGGCGGTTCAGGTCGCTTAGAGAGTCGTAGGTTGGGTAGTGCGGGTTGCGGCGGGGACTGCCGAGAGGGTGCGTAACTGAGGGGCGTGATGGGGGAGGCGGCCGTGGCCGCGGGGCCTTGTCCGCTGCGCGAGGACAGCTTCACGCGCTTCTCGTCGCAGAGCAATGTGTATGGGCTGGCAGGCGGCGCCGGCGGGCGCGGGGAGCTGCTGGCCGCCACGCTTAAAGGCAAGGTGCTCGGCTTCCGCTACCAAGACCTCCGACAGAAAATCCGGCCAGTGGCCAAGGAGCTGCAGTTCAACTACATTCCCGGTGGGTGGCGCTATGGTGCTGGGAGGGCCCTGGAACGTGGTGTTGAGAAGGCTTCTGAGGCTCTCTCTGAGCCGGGTCACCGTGCTGGGAGAATGGAATCGGGGTGGTTTAAGGGGGTCACTGGGATCAGGAGGCAGGCATAGTTGGGGCCTGGATGAGCCTAGGGTTTCAGGATTCTTCAGACTTACAGGTCAGGATCCCTGGTACCCAGGGAACAGAGGTCGGGTGATGGCTGTCAGGACTCAGACCAGAGGGCATGATCATTGCGGTGGCCGGAGTTCACCATGTTTGGGAGATCGGAGTCATGAGTCTGCCTGACACTGAACTTAGAACTCTCCCCTCCCAGTGGACGCGGAGATTGTCTCCATTGACACTTTCAACAAGTCACCCCCCAAGCGGGGTCTGGTTGTGGGGATCACGTTCATCAAGGTACCTAGAGCCCCCTCCACCTCCCTTCGCCCTCCTCCTTACACACATGGTGAGTTCCACTGAGCTGCCCTAGATCCCACCTGCCACCCCTGCCCTCCCCTGAACCCCGTGTCCTCCCCCAGGATTCAGGGGACAAGGGCAGCCCCTTCCTGAACATTTACTGCGACTATGAGCCCGGCTCTGAGTACAACCTTGACTCCATTGCCCGTGAGTGAGGCGTGGACGGGAGGAGGGAGAGGGTCCCCAGCAGGTCCCCCATGCTCACGTGCCCGTCCCTACAGAGAGCTGCCTGAACCTGGAGCTCCAGTTCACTCCGTTCCAGCTGTGCCATGCAGAGTGAGTGTCCCCTGGGCATCCGCGCCCACCCCACTGTAAATGTAGAAACCCTGAGCTCTCAAACCCCTTCTTTACTTACAGACCCCTGTAGTCTGTTTCCCCTTTTGGAAAATAAAGAGGTTGTACTAGATTAGAGATTGAAAACTAAAATGCCAGCCGGGCACGGTGGCTTACACCTGTAATCCCAGCACTTTGAGAGGTCGAGGTGGATGGATCACCTGAGGTCAGGAGTTTGAGACCAGCCTGGCCAACATGACGAAACCCCGTCTCTACTAAAAATACAAAAATTAGCCGGGATGGTGGTATGCACCTGTAATCCCAGCTACTCAGGAGGCTGAGGCAGGAGAATCACTTGAACCTGGGAGGTGGAGGTTGCAGTGAGCCAAGATTGCACCACGGCATTCCAGCCCAGGTGACAAGAGCAAAACTCTGTCTCAAAAATAAATAAATTAAATTAAACTAAAATGCCTTTGGGGACCAGGGAGGTCGTGTGAGAATGGAAAGCACAAGTGTAATGTAACAGGTAGCATGTGTGCACACACGCATATGCAGCTGAGGTTGGAAAGCTGTAGCTAAGTGGAGACCACGAACTTGCCCACAATCAGATTCTATGTTTGTTTTTTAGAGCATCGTGCTTTTTTTTTTTTTTTTTGAGATGGAGTCTCGCTCTGTTGCCAGACTGGAGTGCAGTGGCTTGATCTCAGCTCACTGCAACCTCTACCTCCCAGGTGCAAGTGATTCTCCTACTTCAGCCTCCTGAGTAGCTAGGATTACAGGCTCATGCCACCATGCCTGGCTACTTTTTATATTTTTAGTATAGATTGGTTTTCACCATGTTGGCCAGGCTAGTCTCGAACTCCTGACCTCAGGCGATCCGCCTGCCTCAGCCTCCCAAAGTGCTGGGATTACAGGCGTGAGCCACCACACCCGGCCCAAGCATCATGATTTTAAGGTGGCCATAGACCAGATGGCCAAGGGGCCACCACCCTGCCATTCCTGAACTAGATAATCTGAGAGACTTGATGGAGCACCTGGGAATTCTGGGAATTCTGCACATCTAGAGTTCCCAGATTCTAACGTTCTAGAGTCTGACATTCCAAGATCAGAGATGCTAAGTTTTCTAGAGTCGTAAACTCTAAGATTCCAACATTTGAATGTTCTACAGTAAGATAGAAGACAGAATCTTCTGAGGTTCTGTAATGATAAATTCCTGACATTCTTTTTTTTTTTTTTTTTTTTTTTTTTTTTTTTTTTTTTTTTTTTTGAGACGGAGTCTCACGCTGTTGCCCAGGTTGGAGTACAGTGGCGCGATCTCGGCTCACTGCAAGCTCCGCCTCCTGGGTTCATGCCATTCTCCTGCCTCAGCCTCCCGAGTAGCTGGGACCACAGGCGCCCGCCACCACGCCCAACTAATTTTTTGTATTTTTAGTAGAGACGGGGTTTCACCGTGTTAGCCAGGATGGTCTCGATCTCCTGACCTCGTGATCCGTCCGCCCGCCTCGGCCTCCCAAAGTGCTGGGATCACAGGCGTGAGCCACTGCGCCCGGTGACATTCTCATCTTTCAAGGAGATAGAACATAGACCGTCTAGAATACCAAGGTGCTAGAACCCCAACGTGTGTGGAATCCATTCTAGAGTTCCAGATTCCATTCCAGAACACAGATGGTCTAGAGCAGGGATTGGCAAACTTTTTTTGGTAGAAGTCCAGATACTAAATATTAGGCTTTGAGGGCCAGTCTGTCACAACTACTCACTTTGCCATTGTAGCCAGAAAGCAGCCATTGACACTGTGTAAATGAATGAATGTGGCTGTGTTCCAATAAAACTTTATTTACAAAAACAGATAGTGGGTTGGATTTGGTCTACAGGTCATAGTTGGCCAACCCCTGGTCTAACAGGTGAGAGTTCCCGAAACTGAAGATTCTAATTGCGCTAATGTTCTTCTTGCTAGGATTTGGATATTCTATCATTCCGTGAATCTGAAATCTGTGATGGCAAATTTTAGAAGTTTTAGTATTTCTAAGGAGACAGAAAACAGCACTTCTAGAATACTGGGGTTTCAGATTGAAGAGGTCCTAGCTTTCTAAGGTTCTACAGTTCATTCTGGAGTTGCACATTCCATTCCTAAATCCACAGAGCGAAGGTAGGAGTAGATGCGGGGTCTAAGAGTGGGAGGTTCTAGCAAGCCATGTTCCCTCAATTCTGAGATTGGGAGGTACATTCCCTGATTCTGAGATTCTCTGAGGGCTCGTTTCTACAGTTGTGTATTTCAAGGAGATAGAGTACTCAGGAGCTTGAGCCCTGAGATTCTAACCCTGGGTCTAGTGTTTGGATCCCAGAATATTAAGGTTCTCAACAGGCCGGGGTTTTTGCAAGAGGAGAGTTCTGGTTCTCAGACCACATGGATTCCACTACCTTGGGTTCTAGATTTCTCTGCTTTCAGGGTCCAGGTCGGGGATCAACTGGAGACTGTGTTTCTCTTGAGTGGGAATGACCCGGCTGTTCATCTCTACAAGGAGGTGAGGCGGGGAGGCGTGCTGGGCAGAGCCCTGTGGGGTTCACTGTGGGCTGGCGCTGGGTGGGTATATGTGTGAAACTGACTTAAGCGGGGGTGGGGTGGGTCTTGGTTCCCCCAGAACGAGGGGCTGCATCAGTTTGAGGAACAGCCCGTGGAAAACCTCTTCCCAGAGCTGACGAACCTGACCAGTAGGTAGGAGAGGCCCCGAAAGAGGCCATTGGGGACCGGGGCAGTGACCTCAGAGAAATCAGGCGGTGGGACCTTAGAGAAATTGGGCACCAGGGAGGAGCTCAGAAAAACGAGTCCACGGCCTGACTTCAGAGAAATTGATCAGCAGGGGTGACACCAGAAAAAACAAGAGGTGGACTCAGCCCTCGGGTGGTGAGAATTGACCCCAGAGGAATTGGGCGGTGAGGATTATCCAGCAGGAATCAGGGTCCCAGGGCTACAGGGAGGGGCAACTGCCCCTGGGGAGGCAGAGGGGCGGGGCTGGGCCCAGCAATGGCCCTCGGTCCTGTCCATCCATCCGCCCGCCAGCGTCCTCTGGCTGGACGTCCACAACCTCCCCGGCACGTCCCGGCGCCTCTCAGCTCTGGGCTGTCAGAGTGGTTATGTCCGTGTCGCCCACGTGGACCAGCAGAGTCGAGGTGAGGGCCACGGTGAGGCGGGGTAAGGGGTGGGGTTGAGGGCTGGGGGCGGGGCCAGGGTGGGGCTGAGGACTGGAGCTAGGTGGGGTAGGAGAGGGAGGTAAGGGGGTTGAGGGATGAGGGTGGGGCTAGCCGGGCGGGGCTAGGGTGGCGCCAAGGGCTGGAGCTGGGTGAGGTAGGGTAATGGGGGGAAGGGATGAGGGTGGGGCTTGGGGGCGGGGCTTGGGAGAGCTGCGGAGGGGCGGGGCTAGGGTGGGGCTGAACGGTGGCGGGGAAAGGCAAAAGTTTCAGGGCTGGGGGCGGGACCGGGGTGGGGCTGGGGCACTGAGTCCTCGCTCTCCACGCAGAGGTTCTGCAGATGTGGTCGGTCCTGCAGGACGGCCCCATCTCCCGAGTGATCGTGTTCAGCCTCTCGGCCCCCAAGGGTGAGCTCTGGGTTTGAGGGGATGGGGAGAGAGCGGTGGAGGGAACGTGTCGGGGGAAGAGACAACTCTGCATTCTTGGGTCCTCCCACCCAGATTTGCACCCCTCTCCCAAAGTGTCCAGCCCCCAGTCCCTCCCTCCTGCATCCCCCACTCCAGGCCTTGAACTACAGTGCACCTCTTCCCTCCCCTCCCCTCCTGTGAATTTAACTTCCAGGACTGGCACATGGGGCCTAACCCATATATTTTCTGTTAGGGTCCAGAGTTGGTCTCCTCACTTTGGTGTAACCTTAGCCCCGCAGCCTGGGGCTGAGCGTCCACCTCTCCCTCTGTACCCTAACCTGCACGTCTCACATCGGGACTTCTTCACCCCACTCTGTGGCCCCTTCACTGTGTCTCTTGCTGCAGTCTAGCTCCCGGCTATGCTCCTGGACTCACCACCGTCCCACCACTCAGAGTCTAGCCTTTTCCCCAGTATGCTGATCATTCCTGCTCCTTTACTGGGGTCTGTCCCTGACTGGCATTTTGCTTTTTTAAAAAAGTTTTGACTAGGCGCGGTAATCCCAGCACTTTGGGAGGCTGAAGCAGGCAGATCACCTGAGGTCAGGAGTTCAGGACCAGCCTGACCAACACGGTGAAACCCCATCTCTACTAAAAATACAAAAATTAGCAGGGTGTGGTGGCGGGCGCCTGTAATCCCAGCTACTCGGGAGGCTGAGGCAGAAGAAGGGCTTGAACCTAGGAGGTGGAGGTGGCAGTGAGCTGAGATCACACCACTGCCCTCCAGCCTGGGCGACGGAGTGAGACTCTGTCTCAAAAAAGAAAAAAAAAAATTATTTCAATCACTTTGGGGACACAAGTGGTTTTGGTTGCATGGATAAATTCTATAGTGATGGATTCTGAGATTTTAATACACCCATCACCCGAGTAGCATCTGTTGTACCTAATGTGTAGCTTTTATCCCACACCCTCTCCCACCTTCCCGCTTCTGAATCTCCAAACCCCATCATATACTCTGTATGCCTTTGTGTACTCATAGCTTAGCTCCCTCTTCTGTGAGAACATACATTTTTTGGTTTTCCACTCCTGTGTTACTGCACTTAGGATAAGGATCTCCAGTTCCATCTAAGTTGCTGCAAAAGACAACATTTCATTCCTTTTTATGACTTGTGTAGTATTCCATGGTGTATATATGCCACATTTTCTTTCTCCACTCATTAGTCGATGGCCACTTAGGTTAGTTCCACATCTTTGCAGTTGTGAAGGGCTGCTGTAAACATACATGCACAAATGTCTTTTTTTTTTTTTTTCCCCAGAGAGAGTCTGGCTCTGTCGCCCAGGCTGGAGTGCATTGGCTCAATGTCGGCTCACCGTCACCTCCACCTCCCGGGTTCAAGTAATTCCCCTGCCTCAGCCTCCTGAGTAGCTGGGATTACAAGCGTATGCCATCACACCGGGCTAATTTTTGTGTCTAATTTTTGTGTTTTTAGTAGAGACGGGGTTTCACCATGTTGGCCAGGCTAGTCTCGAACTTCTGACCTCAGGCGATCCGCCTGCCTCGATCTCCCAAAATGCTGGGATTACAGGCATGAGCCACCGCCCCCGGAACCTCAGACTATCATCTAACACCTATTTCTCCTTCTGGTGTCTGACGTTCATAATTTCTGTCATAGGCCAATCTCTTACCCTCCTCTGTAACACAGCCTCAAGAGTTTTTCCAGAGATCTAACCTGCATGTCTGTCATTAAAGGGGCCTGGGGTATGACGAGGAGCCCAGAACCTGTCCCCACAAAACCATTCCCCTCTTCATTCATGTTGTTTTTTTTTCTGAGACGGAGTCTCGCTCTGTCACCCAGGCTGGAGTGCAGTGGTGCGATCTCGGCTCACTCCAACCTCCGCCTCCCAGGTTCAAGCAATTCTCCTGCCTCAGCCTCCTGAGTAGCTGGCATTACAGGTGCCTGCCACCATGCCTGACTAATTTTTATATTTTTAGTAGAGGCGGGGTTTTATCACGTTGACCAGGATGGTCTTGAACTCCTGACCTCAGCTGATCCACCCGCCTCGACCTCTCAAGAGTGCTGGGATTACCATTCATGTTTCTTCTCCAGAGACCAAGGACAAGCCAGCACAGGATGAGTACAGCGTGCTTGTGGCCAGCATGTTGGAGCCAGCAGTGGTGTATCGGTAAGGGGGTCTGAGACACATGGGTGTGGTCTAACCTTGTTTCTTTGCGCTGTGGTCTAACCTTGTCATTCTCCACAGTAAGTTCCTTTGGGTGGATTACTCAGAGCTGGACAAGTAAAGATACTTGTGACCCAGGGGCGGGGGCTGTGAATATTGAAGTCTAGACTTGCAGGGAATATGTTGAGGTAGGGGGGTGGGAGCAGAGATGCCCCCTGGAGTGGATGTAGTAGGTGTGCTGGCAAATGGCTAATCACTGGCTATGCACGAGGAAAGCCCAGGTTTGTAGCATTTACCAGAGTTTCCAGAGTGTAAATACTTCTGCTACAGTGGCTTTCGAACCATGAACGTGATTACATGGGAACGTTTCCCAGTCAGCTCTCGGAAGTGACTATGGCCAGCTGTGGCACCCCTCTCGGGGTGGTGAAGGTGTCCGGCCAGGACTAAGCCCTCTTTGGGGTCCCATGAAGGCAGTGTGGGTGTCTAGATTGAGGACACGTGTGTCTGAATCCCCAGATGGGACCCTGTGGCTTTCCATCTGGGAGTGAGGTGGTCCCGGAGGTGAAGGGCTTGAGTGCACAGGTGGACCCCTCGCTGGATCTATGAATATGTCCAAATCTGAGATGATGTCTAGGCTTCCGGAGGACCAGTGTGTCTAGGCCTGAGAAGGGAAGCAGTACCGGTGCCCAGCTCAGCGTCTGCCAAGGGTGCCGGGCACTGCAAGCTGACCCCAGTCTGTCTGCTGCATTTGGGACCCTCAGGGACCTGCTGCACCGGGGCCTTGAAGACCAGCTTCTCCTGCCCGGCAGTGACCAATTTGACAGCGTCCTCTGCGGCCTGGTCACCGACGTGGATTTGGATGGGCGGCCAGAAGTCCTGGTGGCCACCTACGGACAGGTGGGACCTGACGGTTGGAGCCACCCCCCACCGGCCTCCCTCCACTGTGCTCCCCGTCTACCTGTGTGACCTCACTCTCCACCCCTGCAGGAACTGCTGTGTTATAAGTACCAGGGCCCAGAGTCGGGGCTCCCTGAGGCCCAGCACGGGTTCCGCCTGCTGTGGCAGCGGGGCTTCTCCAGTCCCCTGCTGGCCATGGCTCACGTGGACCTGACCGGGGACGGGCTGCAGGAGCTTGCCGTGGTCTCCCTGAAGGGCGTGCACATCCTGCAGGTAACCCCGGCTCTCGGGGAGAAGGGTTGACCTCAGCAGTTTCGGGCAGCGGGTGCAGGCCACCTCCCAGGGGAGGGAGGAACTCATTTCTGGTAGGCAGTTCCTACCGGCCAGGACAGCTCCCAGGAGAAAGGGGCACCTGTGAGCGCTCACAGCAGCTGGGGTGGGGGCACCGGCCTGATGAAGATTTATTTATTTATTTATTCTTTTATTCTTTTATTTTTGAAACAGAGTCTTGCTCTGTCACCCAAGCTGGAGTGCAGTGACTTGATCTCAGCTCACTGCAACCACCTCCCAGGTTCAAACGATTCTCATGCCTGAGCCTCTCAAACAGCTGGGATTGCAGGTGCCCGCCACCACGCCCAGCTAATTTTTGTATTTTTAGTAGAGACGGGGTTTCACCATGTTGCCCAGGTTGGTCTTGAACTCCTGGCCTCAAGTCATCCGCCCACCTCGGCCTCCCAACGTGCTGGGATTACAGGCGTGAGCCACCGGCCCTTTTTTTTTTTTTTTTTTTTTTGAGACAAAGTCTTGCTCTGTTTCCCAGGCTAGAGTGCAGTGGCGTGATCTGAGTTCACTGCAACCTTCACCTTCTGGGTTGAAGTGATTCTCCTGCCTCAGCCTCCTGAGTAGCTGGGATTATAGGCGCCTGCCTCCACGCCTGGCTACATTTTATGTTCCTTCTAATCTCATTTCCTTACATTTGGGTCTAGGCTTTGTCCCTCCCACCGGAAATTCGCTTAAGGCCACTCCCCTTCACCCCATCACAGAGGCCCATTCCCATCCCACACACTGTGATCTGCTCTCTGCCCTCCCACCTGAGCCGAGCTCCTGGCCTTTGGAGTTGCTTCACTCCAGACAGTCCCGCCATGATGTAACCTTCCCCCTCTGCAGCTCTTCCTCAGCTCCGTCCCCCTCCTTCTCTTGTTCCCCACAGCACAGCCTGATCCAGGCCTCGGAGCTGGTCTTGACCCGGCTTCGACGTCAAGTGGAGCAGAGGAGACGTTGGCTACAGGGGTCGGAGGACGAGGCAGGTGCAGGGCCAGCTGAGAATGCAGCCTCTTAAGCACCCACGCACCCACTCTCCCCAGACCTGGGGCGACTCATGGCGTGCTCACCGCCACCTGCTGGTGGGGGGTGTCCTGAAGGACAGGATGCTGTCCTCAGACCTCCCCAGGGTGGTGAAGCTGTGCCCTGAGACCCCAGCTAACCCACTTCTCTCTCTGTGCCTCAGTGTCCCTATTTGAAAGCAGGGATGATCCCGACCCACCCTGTCCACTCTCGATGAGAACTGGCTAACTGATGGTTATTTATATGTCCAGAAGAACAGCATTTCCCAGTTGTCTCGATTATTTTGTTCGGCAAGCATTTGGTGGGCACCTGCTGTATGCCTGGCTCTGTGATGGATGCTGGATTCACCCAGAGGAATTGAGGGAGACGGATTTGGGGGAGAGGGAATCCAAGGCTAGACCCAGAAACAGGATGGAGGTTAGGTCCCAGGGTAGAACCCGAGAGAAAGAAATGAGGTGACACCTTAGCAGAAAGGCTAAAGTTAAACCGATGTGGAACAGACTGTGTAAAGTGGAAGGAAAAGAACTGAGGTTAGACCCCAGCAAGTGAATTGAGGTTAGACCCTAGTGGAGTGGGCTGACATGAGACGCCGGTGGAAAGATCTAGATCTGAGGGTAGATCCCAGTGGAAAGGCAAGGAGCTTGAGCGTTTAGAGGAAAACTTGTGGATAGAAAGGGCTGCTGTGGGAGAGCAGTGGTCCATTTGTAGCAGAGGGTCTGAGGCTAGACTCCCTATGAATAATGCTGAGGTTGGACCCCAACAAAAAGTAGGTATGGCCAGACCCCTGCAAGGGGCCAGGGTTAAACCCCAGCAGAAAGTGAGCTTAGTTCCCAGCGGGGAGCACTGAGGCAAGACCCAGGGAGAAGACTTGCAGGCTAGACCGTGCTAGAAAGGGCTAAGCTTAGACCTAATCTAAAATGCCCAGGGGGTTGGGGGCCCAGGGAGCGGGAGACAAGCCTGATTCTCCCAGCCTGTGGTGGTAGGAGTTGCCTTGCCTGTGGTCTTGTGTGTGTGTGTGTGAGACGGAGTCTCATTCTGTCTCCCAGGCTGGAGTGCAGTGGTGCAATCTCTGCTCACAGCAACCTCCGCCTCCCAGTTCAAGCGATTCTCCTGCCTCAGCCGCCTGAGTAGCTGGGATTACAAGCGTGCATCACCATGCCCGGCTAATTTTTTTTTGTATTTTTAGTAGAGACAGGGTTTCACCATGCTGGCCAGGCTGGTCTCAAACTCCTGATCACAGGTGATCCGCCCGCCTCGGCCTCCCAAAGTGCTGGGATGACAGGCGTGAGTCACCGTGCCCGGCCTCCTGTGCTCCTTTCTGTATTACCAGGGGAAGGAATCAGAGGCCTGTGTCTCTAGGACCAGTGGAGGGCGGGAACGATACAAGTCTTGTCCTCCCTCCACTGCAGGCCAGGAATAGAATCTGGGTCAGCAGGGTTGGGGGATGATCATTTCCTGGGCCATATCCAGGCTGGGGGCAGGAGTTGGGCAGGACACCTGCTTCCTGGGGGGTTCAGGGGAGAGGCAGACACTGTAGTCATTCTGGCCATCTGTCTGCCTCCCGCTATGGAGGTCCACCCAGAAGTCTGACCACCAGCACTGACAGAAGACCCAGCCACCAGTTGTCTACCGAGCGTTTATGGGAGTTAGGAGCTCAGCAACTCCTGGCCATCCCTGTCTTCACCCTCTTTCCCAGAAGCCAGGCCCAGGCGTGGGAAGTTGCAGGGAGCCGGATCCTCTCCCTCCCCTGGCAGCAGGCCTGATGGTGTCCAGCCAGGACTGGCAGTGGGCAGGACCGGTGGCACGAGCAGGGCCCCCTCCCTCCCACTGTCCACCTGCGGAGAAGGAGCACTCCACACTGACTCACACACCATCACCCCCTGTCGTGGGGGGGAGTGGGATTGGGAGTGGGTGTAGTGATGGTATGCCTTGCAGAGGTGTGTGCTTGTGTGGGGGTATGTGTGTGGGCCCATCAGAGGGCGTGTGAGTTTGTGTCTTCAGGAGCCCAGGCCACCTGCCTGGACCTTTGCAGTTCATTTCTGTTTCTTTTTTTTTAGAGACGGAGTCTCACTCTGTCGCCTAGGCTAGAGTGCAGTGGCATGATCACAGCTCACTGCAGCCTCCACCTCGCAGGTTCAAGCGATTCTTCTGCCTCAGCCTCCCAAGTAGCTTACAGGATTACAGGTGTGTGCCACCTCGCCCAGCTACTTTTTGTATTTTTAGTAGGGACGGGGTTTCGCCTTGTTGGCCAGGCTGGTCTCAAATTCCTGACATTAAATGATCCGCCTGCCTTGGCCTCCCAAAGTGCTGGGATTACCGGCGTGAGCCACCGTGCCCGGCCTGCAGGTCTCTTCTTGCCTTGACCCGTCCTCAGCCTGGGGAATTGTACGGTGCAGCAGTTAAGGGTGTGGAATCTGGAGCCATATTTACCACCTCGTGCCTTGGTTTCCCTGTCTGTAAGTGGAGCTCATAATAGCATTTACCTCACAAAGTTGGTGTAACGGTCGATTGTGTCAACATATGTCCTGAATTTATTAAAAAAAAAAAAAGTTAGAACATGCCAGGTGCGGTGGCTCTTACCTGTAATCCCAGCACTTTGGGAGGCCGAGGCAGAAGGATTGCTTGAGCCCAGGAGTTGGAGACCAGCCTGAGTAACATAGTGAGACCTTGTCTCTTGAAAAAAAAAAAAAAAAATGGAGGGAAAAAGCCTGGCGTGGTGGTGGCGGGCACCTGTAGTCCCAGCTACTCGGGAAGCTGAGACAGGAGGATTGCTTGAGCCCAGGAGGTTGAGCCTGCAGTGGGCTGAGATCGTGCCACTGCACTCCAGCCTGGGTGACAGAGTGAGACCCTGTCTCAAATAATAATGTGGTGCCGATGCCAGGCACGTGGTCAGGGCTGCCTGTATGCATGGCAGCTGTTGTTATTCTTATTAATGGGTGTCTTTGTGGTTGTTTCTGGCCTCCTTTGTGAGGCTGTGCAGGCACAGTATGTGAATTTGGATCTGACTCCAGCTAAACATTCTTGCCCTCCCCCTAGTTCTGTGAGTCTGTAACTATTTGTAGCTGTTGGCCCTTGTATGGCTGGGAGACTGTGTGCGTGTGTGTGTGTGTGTGCGCGTGTGTGTGTTGGGGGGCGGGGGCTGCTTCTGAAACGCACAGGAGCGCCCTCCGCTGCTGTCCCCTGCCTCTGGTGCTGAACCCGGAGGCTGGGGAGGAGGCTCGGGCTCCCTGCTCCTCCCGCCCTGTTCCCCCAGGCCCCTCCCCGGGCCTCCCCCGCCTCCCGCACCGCCTCCCCTCTGCCCGCCTCCGCCTCCTCCCCCTCTCTCTGGCTCCTCCCCCTCTCTCGCTCCCTCGCCGACTCCCCCTCCCCCGTGTCCCTCCCCTCTCCTCCTCTCCTCCCTCTATCCCCTCTCCCTCCCCTCCTCCCTGGCTCTCCCTCTCAGTCTCCGGCTTTTCTCTCTCTCAATCTCTCTCTCTCTTTCGGGCGGAGTCGCCCACCACTGCCAGCCCAGCGCTGGGGGGACCTGCTGCAGGCTGTAGCTGCAGGTAAGAGACCCCATTGGTGGGTGGGTGGGGGCGTGGGAAAAGGACGGGGTTACCCCAGGCGCGGAATGGGGGCGGTTCGGGAAGCCTGAAGCTGGCTTCCCTGGGCTGGTTTATGGAGGTGGGGGGCTGCCTGGCCCAGCATGGGTACCTTCTGTGGGGTGGGAGTGCCACCAGCCGCCCCAACACCTTCAGCCCCTCCTGGTTCTCAGGCGGCTGGGGAGGGGGGCCGCCTGGGTACTTGGGGAGGGAGGGCACCCCGCCCCCACCCCGTCTGGGGCACCCCCCCTCCCGCGCTCTCTACCTCCGCCCCCGCCTTCCTGTGTCTGGGTCTCATCTTTCTGTCTCTCCACATCTCTCAGGGGTCTCTGTCTAGCAGAGTCTGGCCGCCTCTGGGAGTCTCTGTCTCTCAGTCTCTCACTCCTGTCTCACTCTCTGTGTCTCTGTGCCGGGGGGCTCTGTCTCTACTGTCTCTAAGTCCTGGGTTTCTCTCTCCTTTCCTCTTGCGCCATCTCTGTTTCTCTGTGTCTCTGTGTCTCTGCTTCTCTCCCCTGTCTCAGCTTTCCAGTGTCTGTCTCTGTCTCTGCTTTCTCCGTGTCTCTGTCTCTTCCCATGTCCGCATCTCTCTCTCCCTCTCTCTCTTTCTCTCTCTCTCTCCCCCTCATCTCCATCTCTGTCTCTGGGTATCTCAGTCTCTGTTTCTGTCTCTCTTTCCTCTTCTCTGGCTCTCCCTGGGAGCCAGTGCGCCCTCCTCCTACACACTGCTGTCTCCGCCCCTGGCAGGGGAGACCTGGAGGAAGAAGATCTCCCCCACCCGCCAAGTGGGCTCCCCCAGGCCTGGAGTCCTCTAAACTCCTCTCCCCACTTGAGCCGAGCTCCCTTGCTCTCTCTGGTCCTCCCAGCCGGCACCCACCCCAACTCTCCCCTGAGAACCCAGCCCGCCTCCCCTTGCCTTGTTTCTGACATTCTGAGGCTGGTCCTTCTTGCAGTTCAACCGGTAGCCTTTGTAGTAGAGATGAGACCAGACCTCCCTTCAAGCCAACCTCCCCATTCTTCCTGGTATAACTGGACCAGTCCTTCCTACCGTCTAACTTCCATACCTCTTGCTGTTTGTTCAGCTCTTGATTCATTCATTCTTGTTGATAATTACTGAGTACCTTTCCTGCTCCGGGCAAGCACTGGGTACTGGGTTAGACCAGGCCAGTCCTTCCTGCAGTCTCACTTCCATCCCTTTCCTGGTGTGCCAGCCTCACACCTGTCTCAGTGGGGGTGGGTCTCAACAGCTTCTCCACCACCTCTTGGGGGGTGCTGAGAGGGCCCTGGCCAACACTCTGTCTGCCTTCCTTGAGTGAAGGGGGCCCTGGAGAAGGTGGGCGAGAGAGTGAGTGATGGAGAAAAGGTATGAGGCTGTGCCTGTAGCCCTGGTCTGTGTGTGTGTGTGTGTGTCTCCCTGGCTGCAGGTGAGATCCCAGCCCTGTGTGACAGTGCCTGCAGGGGGCTTCAGATGACTTTAAAGAGCACTAGGTTAAGAGCCCTGTTCCTCCTTTGGACCTCAGTTTACCTATTATCAGTGTATCACAGCCCCAAGCACCCAAACCCTGTGATGTGATCCCCACACTGGACCATTTCGAGGTGGTTGGGAGCGCCTGGGCTCACGCTGGGGCAGTAAATGTGCATGTTTAGAAGTCTGAGGGCCAGCCCCCCAACACAGGCACAGTCAGGAAAGTACCCCTCGCAGCACCGCCCCACTGTGGGGTGGCAGCGTGAGGGATATGAGGGACGGGTCTTACCTGGCACGCCAGACTGCACCCACCCCCAGGCACGCAGTCCCGTTCTTCTGACCAAGGACCCAAGAGGCGCGTGAGGTGGAACAGGGGTGCTCACTGCTGACCCGTTGGCCACGGGCCCACAAAGGGAGGGAGAGATGGCCCTGGGAGATGGTGCCTGCCATCTGCCCTCCCCATTCCCACCCTGGGCTCCACCTGATCCTTTTGCCCCTGGATTCTAAAAGCAGATTGGGTTTCAGGGCTGCTGGTGGATGGAGAGGCAGAGGCAGGAGCCGGGAGCAGAGGGAGCCCATGGTCCCCAGTGACAGGGCTCAGACCTCTCGGTCATTCATTTCACAAATATTTATCTAGTGCTTTCTCTCCCTGACTGCTCCTCCCGCAAGGCCCCAGCGAGAAACCAGGTTTTGCAGGAAAAAGGGATTGCACTAGGCTGTACTTGGCCCAGCCCCTGGGCTAGGAGGGTGGACATGAGAACCCCCATCACCTGGCCCTGGTCTCCCTTGAGAACTGCAGCAGCAGGGGCAGGTGGTTAAAGCTGAGGGAGGAATTCCCAGGCCGAGGCTCCCTCCCAGAGAGACTGGGGTTTGGTTTGCTGCTTTAGAAGAATTCCTGACTCCTGTTTCTCCTGAAAGCCGGGGAGGCGGAGGGAGAAGGGAGCACAGTCTTTGCTTTGGATCCTGGTGGGTTTGTAATTATGCCTAAGTTGTTGCTAATTAGGGGGCTGCTAATTAGACGTATCATTAGGGGCCTTGCTGAGGGGGCTAATTGTGCAGTGCCCTTTAAGAATCACCCCTGTCCCCCGCCCCTGCCTGCACACACACACGCACACACGCACACAGGCATGCTCCTCGCTTGCTCTCTCCTTCTTGGGAAGTTCTGCCAACACGCTGCCTCCCTCCCCCAGAGGAGCCAGCTCCCAGCCCATGGGTACGTGGGTGTGAGTTGGGGACAGGCTGTGGGTTAGACGCTCAGAAGAACTTTTCAGGCAAATGGAAGCCCCTGGAAGAAATGAGGCTGGTGGCAGAGGGGTCTGGGAGCGTGGAGGCTCCCGGGACACCTCTCTTCCTCTCTCCCTCCCTTTTTGATAAGCCACTGGGTTACCATGGCAACGCGAGGGTGGGGCGGATGAGCTCAGAGTCAGGGCCACTCTTGGAGAGACAACCTGGGAGCCAGAGTTGGTGCTGGATGATGTGGGCAAGTTCCGTAACTTCTCTGCACCTTGGTCCTCTCACCTGTGGAATGGAGGGGCACTCCCCAAAGGGGGAGGGTGTCATTTTGGATGGGGTGTTCGGGGAAGGTGACATCAGAGTGGAAACCCGAAAGGGAGGAGGGAGCAAGGCTAGTGGATATGTGGGGAAGAGTGGGCTGGGCACGGTGGCATGCGCCTGTGATCTCAGCACTTTGGGAGGCCAAGGCAGGTGGAGCGCCTGAACCCAGGAGTTCAAGAACAGCCTGGGCAACAAAGAGACTCCTGGCTCTACAAAAGATTAGCTGGGTGTGGTGGTGCATGCCTGTACTTCCCGCTACTTGGGAGGCTGAGGAGGGAGGATCGCTGAGCCCCGGCGGTCGAGGCTGCAGTGAGCTGTTATGGCGCCGCTGCACTCCAGCCTGGGTGACAGAGCGAGACCCTGTCTCAAAAATAAATACACAAATAGAGAAGTGTGTTCGAGGAAGGGGGAACAGCAGGTGCCAGGGCTCCAAGGCAGAAGCTTGTCTGGTGAGGCTGAGGAGCAGAGGGGAGGCGAGGGTGGCTGAGGCAGACTGGGTGACGGGGAGAGGGCAGAAAAAGAGGCCAGAGAGGGATTCGGGGCTGGATTGTGCAGGACCTCACAGGCCCTGGAGAGGACATTGGTGCTGTGAGTGAGATGGGAGCCGTGGGGGGTTCTGAACAGCAGAGGGATGATGCAAGCCGATTTGTGGGCTTTTTTTGTTGTTGGTTTGGTTTTGGTTTTTTTTTGAGACAGAGTCTGCTTTTGTCGCCCAGACTGGAGTGCAATGGCATGATCTCGGCTCACTGCAACCTCCGCCTCCCTGGCTCAAGCAATTCTCATGCCTCAGCCTCCTGAGTAGCTGAGATTACAGGCACACGCCACCACACCTGGCTAAATTTTTTTTTTTTTTTTTTTGTATTTTTTGTATTTTTGGTAGAGACAGGGTTTCACCATGTTGGCCAGGCTGGTCTCAAACTCCTGACCTCAAGTGATCCACCTGCCTCGGCCTTAAAGTGCTAGGATTACAGGTGTGAGCCACCGTGTCCAGCGATTTGTGTTTTAAAAGGAAACCCAGATAAGACACGATAATAGCCACTCAAACTCAGCACCAGAGGCAGGGAAAGAAATAAGGAAACAGTAGATCCCCCACACCCACAAATGAGACAGAAGGCCCGGCCCAGGGCCTTGGATGTCACAGCCCCTAAGGAACTGCACCACTTACAGAGCCTGGGGAAAAGCCCAGATCAGACAGAGGGAAGCCGGAGAGACTGATGCCTGCTACCACCTTGGGGAGGGACATGAATGAGACCCTCCAGCAACCCCTCCCCAGCCCTACTTGAAACAGACAGACATGGTCCAACACCCGCCACAGCCCAAATCCTGCGCAAGAGCTTTCATAGGGCCGAGTTGGAGACTGAATCTCCTAACAAACTCAGAGCCTCCTGCTCCCTGCCTCTCAGTGAATTTTGCAGTTTGTGTGCTTTTGTGCCTGGCTTCATTCAGCCGTTGTGATATCTGTGAGATTCATCCATGTGCTGGGTGCAGCAGCAAATAATTCACTCCCTTTTCAGTGCTCTATAATATTCCACTGTGTAAATCCTCCAAACGTCTATCTCCATTTTACTGCTGATAGGCCTCTGGGTTGTTTCAAGATTGACGCTATTATAAATAAAGCTGCTATGAACATTCTTATTTTATTTTATTTTATTTGAGATGAAGTCTCACTCTGTCACCCAGGCTGGACTACAGTAGTGCCATCTCAGTTCACTGCAACCTCCGCCTCCCAGGTTCAAGCGATTCTCTTGCCTCAGCCTCCCGAGTAGTTGGGGTTACAGGCTCCCGCCACCCTGCCCAGCTAGTTTTTGTATTTTTAGTAGAGACGAGGTTTCACCATGTTGGCCAGGCTGGTCTCGAACTCCGGACCTCAGGTGATCCACCCACCTCGGCCTCCCAAAGTGCAGGGATTACAGGTGTGAGCCACTGCGCCTGGCTCCTTAGTGGACATAAGGACCTATTTCTCAGGCACATACCGAGGAGCAAAACTGCTGAATTGCACGATGCGTGGTGTGTTCGGCTGTAGTTTCCCGAAGTGCATAGACCAATCTGCATTCCCACCAGCAGCGCACGGGGGTTCCTCTGTCCTTATCTTTCAGTCTTTCTCTCTCTGTGTCTCTCTGTGTCTCCGTCACCCTGGGTCCCCATCCTCCCTGCGTTGGTCCTCAGCTTCTCCCCTAACCCTCCTTCCCCAGTGAGCTTTGACCTTTGTGTTACAGAAAGGGGTTTGCTTCCCTCACCCAGACCTCCTCCTCCTTCCCCACAGGACCCCACCACCCCCCATGGCTCCCCTGGCCTTGGTGGGGGTCGCACTCCTCCTGGCGGCTCCCCCATGCTCCGGGGCAGCCACCCCAACCCCCTCCCTGCCGCCTCCCCCGGCCAATGACAGCGACACCAGCACCGGGGGCTGCCAGGGGTCCTACCGCTGCCAGCCGGGGGTGCTGCTGCCCGTGTGGGAGCCCGACGACCCATCGCTGGGTGACAAGGCAGCACGGGCAGTGGTCTACTTTGTGGCCATGGTCTACATGTTTCTGGGAGTGTCCATCATCGCCGACCGCTTCATGGCGGCCATCGAGGTCATCACATCAAAAGAAAAGGAGATCACCATCACCAAGGCCAACGGCGAGACCAGCGTGGGCACCGTTCGCATTTGGAACGAGACAGTGTCCAACCTCACACTCATGGCCCTGGGCTCCTCTGCCCCCGAGATCCTGCTGTCAGTCATCGAGGTCTGCGGTCACAACTTCCAGGCGGGTGAGCTGGGCCCAGGCACCATCGTGGGCAGCGCTGCCTTCAACATGTTTGTGGTCATCGCCGTGTGCATCTATGTCATCCCAGCCGGCGAGAGCCGCAAGATCAAGCACCTGAGAGTCTTCTTCGTCACTGCCTCTTGGAGCATCTTCGCCTACGTTTGGCTTTATCTCATCCTTGCTGTTTTTTCCCCGGGTGTGGTCCAGGTGAGCAAAGACCCATGGATGCTTTCTTGATGCATGTGTGTCTGCAAAATCCAGAGAGGTGGCTCTTGGCTTGGAATGTTGATTGGTGTATTTGCAGAAATGCACGCTCACATCTGAGAGGGCTGCTAAGTACAGTTGTGCAGGTCACAGACTGCACAAGGGGATTAAGCCAAACAGGGCAAGTCCTGCTGGGGGGAGCTGGAGTCCTGCTGATGCTACCCAGCCATATCTCTGGAGGGTGCAGCAAACATTGATTTGCCCGGAGGGATGCACTGTTTTGCACTTAATAACAGTACGCTCATTTGGAAGGGGCACCTTTTAGCTCCAAAAGGGTGTTGTATGTACTAACAGAGCCCCTGTGATCTGTGTAATGCATGCTAGGTATGTTCACATGTTTTCCTACACTCCCTACCTTTTGCATAATTGAGTCCCGCTTTTGCAATAAGACATCCTCCATTCACATAATTCATACTACCCTCGCATATAATCCAGCCTTGTGTTTTCCGACGTTGCTAATTGACTTGAGTAACTTAGTGCAATTTGCATAATTTATCCACAGGCTTGCATAGATACATACCTACATCTGCATAATTTAGCCATTTGCCAGATATGTAATCACGGTTTGCATGATTCATTCATTATTCATCATCAGTTTCTGATGTTTGGATAATTTATGCCACTTCAGTGTAATGTATACTCTCATCCAACGCAACATCGATATAAGCCCAGTGACTGCTTTGCATAATTTATTCCAATAGTGAGACAAAATTTAGACCCACAGCTACATAATTTATACCTATATTCTCATAATCATTAGCCTTTCGCTCAGCCCGTGTCTTAACCTGCATACTATGTAGTCTTCCTTGACAACGTTTGCCTAATGTATTTCCCACAACCCCATGACTGCCTCCTATATTTGCATAATTTATTTATGGGCCTGGCCTAATTCAGTCACACACATGCATAATTTATTTGCAGGTGTCCAGGATTCATTCACACATGTGTGTAATCTATTTTTGCCTATCTGTCAGGTTTCTGCCAGTTACAGTTTCTTCCCAGGAAGGATCTGAAGCTACAGACAGAAAAATGCCTTGTGGGTTTTCTATGAAGGAGGATATATAACAGAGAGATCAGAAGCCACAGTGAGGAAAGGGGAGGACAGTGACACCAGAAGACAGGGCTCCGGAAAGAGGGAGAGAGAAAGAGGAGAGAATTTCCCATCTGCCATGGTGAAAAGCATGCAGTGATATATCATATAGTTTAAGGTGCTGTTAAAATGAAGTCAGTGTCCTGACTTAGGCTTTCAAAAAGGCTTTTGAGGCCAGGTGTGGTAGCTCACGCCTGTAATCCTAGCACTTTGGGAGGTCGAGGCAGGACCTGAGATCAGGAGTTTGAGACCAGCCTGGCCAACATGGTGAAACCCCATCACTACTAAAAATACAAAAATTAGCCTGGCATGGTGGTGCCCGCCTGTAATCCCAGCTACTTGGGAGGCTGAGGCAGGAGAATCTCTTAAACCTGGGAGGCGGAAGTTGCAGTGAGCCAAGATGGCCCCACTGCACTCCAGCCTGGGTGACACAGTGAGACTCTCTCAGAAAAGAAAGAAAAGAAAGGAAGAAAGGAGAATGTAACAAATATTTTGTTACATCCCTTTATTTCTGCTGATATGAAATTCTTAGGTAATAACAGAGAGATCTTGTAGCCTCAGAGTTTGATCCATGCACCTGAAGCCAGAGATCTGGGTTCAAATCCCACCTCTGCCTTTCCCTCACTGCCTTTCCCTCACTGTGTGGCAGGTTCCTTAGCTTCTCCATGCCTCAGTTTCCCCACCTGTAAAACGGGGATCATGAGAGTGCTGACTTCATAGGGCTGCCATGAGGATTAACTGAATTGCTCTGTGTGGAAAGACTTAAAATAGTCTGCCTGGAACAGAGTAAATGTTAGCTATTCATTAACAAACTCCCCTATGCATTTGGCTTCCAAAAAGTCAATATAATGTCCAAACTGTGTTACAAAGAAAAGATTTCTATTTTTTTTTTTTTGAGACGGAGTCTTTCTCTGTCGCCCAGGCTGGAGTGCAGTGGCATGATCTTGGCTCACTGCAATCTCCACCTCCCAGTTTCAAGCTATTCTCCTGCCTCAGCCTCCCAAGTAGCTGAGATTACAGGTGTGCGCCACCACGCCCAGCTAATTTTTGTATTTTTAGTAGAGACGGGATTTTGCCATGTTGGCCAGGATGGTCTTGAACTCCCGACCTCAAGTGATTACAGGCGTGAGCCACTGTGCCCAGCCTAAAGAAAAGGTTTCTAACAGAACAGTGCATTTCCACCTGGAAATGCTTCATCACAACTACCCTCATGACAAGGGAGCCAAATGCAGGCATCGATTTATAATGAATAAGTTGGGCTTCAGAGAAAGAAAAAGATCAGAAACCATTGCATGCAAGAAGTCTAGGAAGAGGAACAGGTAGCCGCGAGACTTAAAACAAGTGTGTTTGGAGTATGTGAAACCATACATAAGGCCGGGCACAGTGGCTCACACATGTAATCCCAGCACTTTGGGAGGCTGAGGTGGATGGATCACCTGAGGTCATGAGTTCGAAACCAGCCTGACCAACATGGTGAAACCCCATCTCTACTAAAAATACAAAAAATAGCTGGACATAGTGGCGGGTGCCTGTAATTCCAGCTACTCGGGAGGGTGAGGCAGGAGAAATGCTTGAACCTGGGAGGTGGAGGTTGCAGTGAGCTGAGATTGGGCCACTGCACTCCAGCCTGGACAGCGGAGATAGACTTCATCTCAGGAAAAAAAAAAAAAAGACACTTAAAAAAGATATAAACGATATACATAAGCCGGGCGCAATGGCTCACGCCTGTAATCCCAGCACTTTGGGAGGCCGAGGTGGGCAGATTACCTGAGGTCGAGAGTTCAAGACCAGCCTGACCAACATGGAGAAACCCTGTCTCTACTAAAAATACAAAATTAGCCAGATGTGGTGGTGCATGCCTGTAATCCCAGCTACTCGGGAGGCTGAGGCAGGAGAATCACTTGAACCCGGGAGGCGAAGGTTGCGGTGAGCCGAGATTGCGCCACTGCACTCCAGCCTGGGCAACAAGAGTAAAACTCCATCTCAAAAAAAAAAAAAAAAGAAATACGTAAAACAGAGTTATAAATTATCACTATCATAAACAGTGTTTTCACGGATAAGAACGTTAGTGGAGGGTTCTGAAATAAGCTGGCAAATGGGACATTTCTGTATTGTGTGGGACTGTCCTGTGAGTTGCTGGATGTCATCGGGCCAGGAAAGGCCAAGACCATGTCCCCCTCCCTAGTGATGATGGAAGCCCATAAACACCCCCAGATTTCCAATACTCTATCTCAGGGGTGCGCCTGCTCCACTGAGGCCTGAAAATGTCACAGTGCCCTCCCAGGCTGGACACATTCTTAGTGGGTGCTCTAGAAAAACATTGTGAATCGGCTAGAATCATCTTTTATTTACCTGCAGGAAGGAAGAAAAATCTTAGGGGTTTGGGATTGTCTTCTGATGAATAGACTCCCTTGCAATATACATAGTGGTAGGTTCAATTAATAGAAGGGAGAGAGTTCATTTCACAGCTTGCACTGAACATTCGGCTCCTTTTCCCAAATCTGCCTGTTGGTTTCATGCAGTTTTACTATTTGCAAGTCTTGCCTGTTCTCTGAGCCATCAGTAAACACAGTGATAGCAGGGTGTGGCAACTGGATCTTAGATATTTTTCCTACCAGGGTTGTTTTAAAGATGTTTCAGGGACCTTCTCTTTTTTTTTTTTGTTTTTGAGATAGAGTCTCACTCTGTCCCCCAGGCTGGAGTTCAGTGGTGCAATCTCCACTCACTGCAACCACCACCTCCCAGATTCAAGCGATTCTCCTGCCTCAGCCTTCCTAATAGCTGGGATTACAGGCACACACCGCCACACTTGGCTGATTTTTGTATTTTTAGTAGAGATGGGGTTTCACCATGTTGGCCAGGCTAGTCTCGAACTCCTGAGCTCAAGTGATCCACCCACCATGGCCTCCCAAAGTGCAGGTATTATAGGCGTGAACCACCGTGCCTGGTCTTCAGGGGCCTTTTCATCGTAAATACTCTTTTTTTTTTGAAATGGAGTCTCGCTCTGTCGCCAGGCTGGAGTGCAATGGTGTGATCTCGGCTCACTGCAACCTCCGCCTTCTGGGTTCAAGCAATTATCCTGCCTCAGCCTCCCGAGTAGCTGGGATTACAGGCATGTGCCACCACGCCCAGCTAATTTTTGTATTTTTAGTAGAGACGGGGTTTCACCATGTTGGCCCTCGTGATCCGCCCGCCTTCACCTCCCAAAGTGCTGGGATTACAGGCGTGAGCCACCGTGCCTGGCCCATAAATACTCTTTAATCTTTTCTTCTTCATCTTTGATGGGAAAGGTAACATTTGAATCTTTCCATGAATATCTTCAAGGTGAACCCTCGAGTCTTGGTGGATGCTTTTCATGTGCCAGGCCTGTGCCGGACCACCAGCAGACTGGGTCTTGGGCCTCCGTGGGCCCGAGATAATAGTACTAAATAATAATGATGGCGATGTTCTTCTTTTTTTTTTTTTTTTTTTTTTTTTTTTTTTGAGACAGAGTCTCGCTCTGTCGCCCAAGCTGGAGTGCAGTGGCCGGATCTCAGCTCACTGCAAGCTCCGCCGCCCGAGTTTACACCATTCTCCTGCCTCAGCCTCCCGAGTAGCTGGGACTACAGGCGCCTGCCACCTCGCCCGGCTAGTTTTTTGTATTTTTTAGTAGAGACGGGGTTTCACCGTGTTAGCCAGGATGGTCTTGATCTCCTGACCTCGTGATCCGCCCGTCTCGGCCTCCCAAAGTGCTGGGATTACAGGCTTGAGCCACCGCGCCCGGCCTTTTTTCTTCTTTTTTTTAAGACAGAGTCTTACTCTGTCACCCTGACTGGAGTGCAGTGACGTGATCTCGGCTCACTGCAACCTCCCCGTCCTGGGCTCAAGCAGTTCTCCCACCTCAGTCACCCAAGTAGCTGGGGTTACAGATGCACACCACCACACCTGGCTAATTTTGTATTTTTGGTAGAGATGGGGTTTCACCATGTTGGCCAGGCTGTTCTCGAACTCCTGGCCTCAGGTGATCCACCCACTCTGGCCTCCTAAAGTGCTGGGATTACAGGCGTGAGCCACCATTCTTGGCCAGGCAATGTTAATTTCACATCTTCAGTCTTTTTCATGTGTCAGAAACTGAGAATGCTGTGTGCTAGGAATGCATGTGCTCATTCAGTCTTGGAAATGTCCCCATTTTATAGACCAAGAGACGAGATAGTCATCCCTGTGGCAAAGCCAGGCTCCAAACTCAGAGCTGCCCTGGCTGTGCATTGGAACTGGTTTTTTTTTTTTTTTTTTCTTTTTTGAGACGGAGTCTCACTCTGTCGCCCAGGCTGGAATGCAGTGGCGCGATCTCGGCTCACTGCAAGCTCCGCCTCCTGGGTTCACGTCGTTCTCCTGCCTCAGCCTCCTGAATAGCTGGGACTACAGGTGCCCGCCACCGCGCCCGGCTAATTTTTTGTATTTTTAGTAGAGACGGGGTTTCACTTGTGATCCGCCTGCCTCGGCCTCCCAAAGTGCTGGGATTACAGGCGTGAGCCACCGCGCCCGGCCGGAACTGGTTTTATGAGGCAGAAGAGCCAGATGTGTGTCTCTATTAGAGGCAGAGCCTGTCCATGAGGGCCAGGAAGATGCTAAGGAGGCACTGGCGGAAGTCATGGGTGGGGAACTGAGGGTGTTTGGGTGAACAGAGAGCAGGCCCTGGATGATGGGCAAGGTTTGGAGAAGTGGAGGCACCCCCAGGTGATGGGGGAGAAATGGGGCAGGCAGAAAAAAGATGGAGGGAGAGAGAGGCCAGAAGAGACACAGGCTCTGTCCCTTGACAGCAGCTGGGACCACAGGATGGGGATTGTCTGTTGCTTGGTAGTGGATGAGGATGTCTGGGTTCCTGGCATCTAGGCAGCTGGGCATGGTTCTCAGCATCTGAAAGGTGGATAGATGGATGAATGAGGAGACCAGGAGAGAAAGAGAACACATACACACATGTGCGCACGCATACACACACACACACGCACACAGATGGACACACACACATGCCCACACACACACACAGATGGACACACACACATGCACACACACATGCAGGCACACACAGACACACATGCACACACACACATGCACATACACACGTGCATGTGCACACAGAGATGGGGAGTGAGATAGGGAGGGAGAGAGAGAGAAAAGTAGCTCTGGAGAAACACAGATATTGAGAAAGAGAAAGAAACTCACAAGGGACAGAAATAGGTATCTACCAATAGATATAAAAGAAGGACATGGAGACCAGGAGACCGAGGCGACAAGCAAAGAGAGGGAGCCAGAAAGAGAGACAGAGGAGGAGCAAAGGCTAAGAAAACCATTGAGACAGAGGCAAGGAGGGAAAGAGACAGCGGCACACACAGAGAGCGATGGAGAGAGGCAGAGATGAACAGGAACAGAGAGAGATAGAACGAGATGGAGAGAGAGATATAAATGTGGGGGGATGGGGAGAGGCCAGAGACAAAAAGGGAGGACACAGTTAAAAAGAGATGGGAGGAAGGCGAGGGAGAGAGATGGGGAGAGGCAGAGGTGAACAGAAATAAGAGGGAAATAGAGAATAAGTGAGGAACAGAGAGACAAAGAGATGGAGAGGAACGGGAGCAAGGAGAGAGAGAGAAAAGGGGGTAGGGAGAGATGGGAAGAGGCAGAGATGAGCAGAGACAGAGACAGAGAGGGAGGGACAGACAGAACGAGATGGAAAGGGGTGGGAGAAAGGAGAGAGATAAGGAGAGAGAGATGGGGAGAGAGAGAGGTGAACAGAGACAAGAGGGACATAGAAACTAAGATAAGGACAGGGGAAAGGAGAGACAGAGAAATGGGGACGGGGAGAGGGAAAAAAGTAGCCCTGGAGAAACACAGATATTGAGAGAGAAAGAGAAAGAAACTCACAAGGGAGAGAGATGGAGATCTACCAAAAGATATAAAAGGGCATGGAGACATGTCCAGACATGGGGAGAGGCAAGAGCCAAACAGAGACCAAAAGGGAGGGACAGAGATAGAAAGAGATGGAGAGAGATGGGGGGAAAGAGAGGGAGAGAGAGAAATGGTGGGGAGAGAGAGAGATGAACAGAGACAAGAGGGAGGTTGAGAGAAACTAAGAGAGGAGCGGGAAAGGAGAGAGAAATGAGGAGGAGGAGAGAGGTGGGGAGAGGCAGAGATGAACAGAGATAGAACAAGATGGAGAGAGATGGGGGAAGGAGAGGGAAAGAGAGAAATGAGGGGAAATGGAGAACTCCGGGGAGAGAGATGGGGAGAGGCAGAGATGAACAGAGTCAGAGACAAAAAGGGAGGGCCAGAGATAGAAGGAGACAGAGCGAGATGGGGGAAGGAACGGGAGACAGAGAAATGGGGGGAGAGAGAGATGGGGAAAGGCAGAGACAAACAGAGACAGAAGGAGGTGGGGAGAGATGGGAAGAGGGGAGGACAGAGAGACAGGGAGAGGCAGAGATGAACAGAGATTGAGATGGAGAGAGATGAGAGAAGAAGAGGGAGAGAGAGAAATGGGGGAAACAGAACTCGGGAGAGAGACGTGGGGAGAGGCAGAGATGAACAGAGACAGAAAGAGGTGGGGAGAGACGGAGGGGGGGAGGAGAAAGAGAGATGGGGAGAGGCAGAGATGAACAAAAACAGAGACAAGGCTCACACCTATAATCCCAGCACTTTGGGAGCTCGAGGCGGGAGGATCACGAGGTCAGGAGTTCAAGACCAGCCTGGCCAACATGGTGAAACCCCGTCTCTGCTTAAAAAAAAAAAAAAAAATATATATATATATATATATATGTATATATATACAAAAATTAGCTAGGCATGGTGGCGCATGCCTGTAATCCCAGCTACTCTTGGGAGGCTGAGGCGGGAGAATTGCTTGAACCGGTACCCGGGAGGCCAAGGTTCAATGTTTAGTGCGCCGAGGCCGCGCCACTGCACTCCAGCCTGGGCTAGAGAACAAGACTCTGTCTCAAAAACAAAACAAAACAAAACAAAAACAGCAGAGAAAGGGATAGGGAGAGACGGCGGGCTTGGGGGTTGGGGAGAGATGTGGGGAGCGGCAGAGGCGGGGTGGGAGGAGGCGGCCCGCCCGGCCTCACCCTGACGCCCGCCGCCCGCAGGTGTGGGAGGCGCTGCTGACCCTGGTCTTCTTCCCGGTGTGCGTGGTATTCGCCTGGATGGCCGACAAGCGGCTGCTCTTCTACAAGTATGTGTACAAGCGCTACCGCACCGACCCGCGCAGCGGCATCATCATAGGCGCAGAGGGCGACCCCCCGAAGAGCATCGAGCTGGATGGCACGTTCGTGGGCGCCGAGGCCCCAGGCGAGCTGGGCGGCCTGGGCCCGGGCCCCGCAGAGGCACGCGAGCTGGACGCCAGCCGCCGCGAGGTCATCCAGATCCTCAAGGACCTCAAGCAGAAGCACCCGGACAAGGACCTGGAGCAACTGGTGGGCATCGCCAACTACTACGCGCTGCTGCACCAGCAGAAGAGCCGCGCCTTCTACCGCATCCAGGCCACCCGGCTCATGACCGGCGCTGGGAACGTGCTGCGCAGACATGCGGCGGACGCCTCACGCAGGGCATCGCCGGCCGAGGGCGCTGGCGAGGATGAGGACGACGGCGCCAGCCGCATCTTCTTCGAGCCCAGCCTCTACCACTGCCTGGAGAACTGCGGCTCCGTGCTGCTGTCCGTCACGTGCCAGGGTGGCGAGGGCAACAGCACCTTCTACGTGGACTACCGCACTGAGGACGGCTCGGCCAAGGCGGGCTCCGACTACGAGTACAGGTGGGTCCCCCGGGGTGGGGGGTGTGCAGGGGACTGGCGCAGGCCGTGGGTCCCACCAGCAGGCTCATCGCCTGCCGACTGCCTCCTGCAGGATTCATTCGTTCATTCATTCATTCCTGAGAGCCTGCTTTGTGCCAGGCTATGTTCCAGACGTGGGGCACACACCACTGGACCAGGCAGAGAGCATGGCTATCCGAAGGCTACCCCTCCCACCTTCATTATCTACCTCTGGGTTTTTGTTTGTTTGTTTGAGATAGAGCCTCACTATGTTGCCCAGGCTGCAGTGAATGGGACAATCTCCACTCAATGCAACCTCTGCCTCACAGGTTCCAGTGATTCTTGTGCCTCAGCCTCTTGAGTTGCTGGGATTATAGGCGTG
Organism: Macaca nemestrina; assembly: GCF_043159975.1. NCBI lineage: Eukaryota > Metazoa > Chordata > Mammalia > Primates > Cercopithecidae > Macaca > Macaca nemestrina. The sequence goes on along the minus strand of NC_092144.1, from coordinate 57,677,073 downwards.
TGCCACCACACTCGGCTTATTTCTGTACTTTTAGTAGAGATGGGGTTTCACCACGTTGGCCAGGCTGGTCTCCAACTCCTTGCCTCAAGTGATCCACCTACCTCGGCCTCCCAGAGTGCTGGGATTACAAGCGTGAGCCATTGTCTGGCCATGTTCTATGTTTTGTTGTCTGGTAAAACAGCTGTCTCCTCATGTGCATAAGAACATTAATGTTTACTGGGCACCTACCATGTGTCAGGCACTGGCCACAGGCACTCAGTGCACATGATGAATGAGACAAACTCTCAGTCTTCACACCACTCCTCCTGCATTCTTTATCTTTCCGTGGTTTTGTGCTGACGCCACACTGTTTTAATTATTGTAGCTCCATTATGTGTATTGCTACCTGGTATAATAAGCCTTCTCCCACCATTACTAAAGTAAAAATGCTTATTTAGCACACACTATATGCCAATAGGTACACCATAGGGAAGAAGACAGCTAAGCTCCTTGCCCTCAAATTGCAATGAGGATACAAACTACTAAACATATAAACACTTGAAGTGGCAATAAGTGTGATGGAGAAAAATAAAATAGGAGTGGAGGAGACAGATGCTGGCTAAAGGTCTTTGGTTCCACCATAAAGCAACTCACCTATCACCCTCTACCATATCTCACAGCCCCAGTCCCACTCCTTACCTCTCTCCTTGCAAATCTGTGATATTCTCTCATTTAACAGTTCCTCCTGAGCACCTACTGTGTGCCAGATGCCTTTATTTAGGGGATCAACCTAGAACAATAACCAAGATAGATAAGATCTCTGTTGTCACGTGGCCCACAAAATTCATCTATTTATAGTTCTGTCCATGCCACACTATTTTAAGACTTACAGCTTTACAGTATGTTCTTTTCAATGATTTTCACCAGCTTACATCAGGCTTTGAACAGTATGTGTTGTTAATTCATGCACAAGTCTCCCCTTTCCCATAATGACATTTATCATGTGTCTACAATGTGCAAGGAACAGATAAACAGATCTGGCACTGGTGACTAGTGGTGAACAAAACTCATAAAGTCCCTGCCCAAATGAAGCTCACATTCTCCTGGGAAAGACAGGCAATTAGGAAGTAAACACGGATTACATAAAAATGCCAGGTAGTGGTAGGAGCTGTGAAGAAAACTAAATCAGGAGACAGGGAGAAAGAAGGCCAGTGGCTGAGCTCTTCCGAGGTTCTATCTGCTCAGTAGTCTGGCACATCCCCCTTTAATCTTCTCCCTGGGGTACAGCTGAGGCTGAACTGTTCCCAGATCTTTAGTTCTGCCATCAAGCAGCAGTCAATCCCTCATCCCTTTAACCCTCTCTTCCTGGGACTCAGTTTGCTCATCTTCTCTCCTCTCCTCTCTCCTCTCCTCTCCCCTCTCCCCTTTCTCTCCTCTATCTCCTCTACTCTCTCTCCTCTCTTCCTTTCTTCTTTTTCTCAGAGTTTCACCCTTGTTGCCCAGACTTGAGTAGAGTGGTGCGATCTCGGCTCACTGAAACCTCCACCTTCCGGGTTCAAATGATTCTTCTGCCTCAGCCTCCCAAGTAGTTGGGATTATAGGCACCCACCACCACACCCAGCTAATTTTTTGTACTTTTAGTAGAGATGGGGTTTCACCATGTTGGTCAGGCTGGTCTTGAACTCCTGACCTCAGGTGATCTACCCACCTCGGCCTCCCAAAGTGCTGGGACTACAGGCGTGAGCCACCGCACCTGGCAGTTCTCTGTTTCATAGATCTTGAGTTCCACCACTGTGTGCCTGGCTGCCTTTTGTAGCCAGTCTTCCCTCTCCGCCCTCATCACTTCTCTTTCCAGTGCTTGGACATTTGTAGGTCTTTCCCTCCACCTCAGTCAGTCCAGGATCCTTTTGTCTGCCCATCTCCATCCACCTTTCCTACCCTGCCCACCCCAGCCTTCCTGGCTTACTGCAGCCTCCACCTCCTGGGCTAAAGTGATCCTCCCACCTCAGCCTCCAAAGTAGCTGAGACTACAGGTGCACGGTGTACTGTGCTCCAGCCTGAGTGAGAGAGTGAGACACTGTCTCAAACAAAACAAAACAAAACAAAACAAAACAAAATGCAACCGTTCACAGGTCTTTGTTCCATCACCCTGTAGCATGGGATCCCTTTGGCCACTCGGTCCATCCTCCCCCAGTGCACCACATCATCCAGATGCCCTCAGTTGAGGGAACTGCATTCACCATATTGGGGCCTGCTTTCAACTATCTTTTCCCCTTTCCACTCCTACCCACCCCTGGTCTGCATTGCCCCCATCTAGAGCCCTGGGGCTTTGTAGAAGGAAGTGAGTACAGGTGTCACCTGCTGGGATAACAGCCCACTTTTTCACTTACAAATGACCTCAGGATCAAGATGGTTTTTATTTTTCATTGTTTTTTGAGACAGGGTCTTGCTCTGTCACTCAGACTGGAGTGCAGTGACACAATCACAGCTCGCTGCAGCCTCAACCTCCTGGGCTCAAGTGATCCTCCCATCTCAGCCTCCCAGGTAGCTGGGACTACAGGTGCGCACCACAGCGCCCATCTGATTTTTATATTTTTTGTAAAGGTGGGTTTTTGCCTTGTTGCCCAGGCTGATGTGTTTTTGTTTTGTTTTGTCTGAGACAGAGTCTCATTCTGTCACTCAGGCTGGAGCACAGTGGCGCAATCATGGCTCACTGCAATCTCTGCCTCCCAGGCTCAAGCAATCCTCCCACCTCAGCCTCCAGTATAGCTGGGACTACAGGCACATGCCACCAAGCTTGGTTAATTGTTTTGTTGTTGTTGCTGTTGCTGTTGTTGTTGTTTTGGTATGTTTTGTAGAGACAAGGTTTCACCATGTTGCCCAGGCTGGTCTTGAACTCCTGGGCTCAAGCAGTCCACCCGCCTTAGCCTCCCAAAATGCTGGGATTACAGGTGTGAGCTACTGCACCTGGCCAGGACCAAGATGTTTGAAGTGAAGGAGGAAATGCTGTTCAGTGGTAGAACCAAAGGGCTAGGAAGAGTCAACATATTCCTACCCTTCCTACCCTATCCTGGTAGACATTCAAGGCCTGGCATTGCTTATTAAGGCACCTTAGGCCAAAGACTGGGAGGAAGGAGACTTGGGTTCCAGTCCAAGCTTAGCCCTGGACCGTGTTCCTTGGGCAAATTCCTGCCTCAGTCTGAGCAGGCAGGTCTGCCATGTACAGTTGTTGAAGTTGTGCACTGCATAAAAGCACCATATCTGAGGAAGCTGTCCTCATAGTAGACAGTGCAGATTTGCATTTCTATTATAACAGTTTCCTGACTTATGGAAATAAGTGTCTTGAAGAAGGAAAGCCTTTTTCTAAGTTTCCCACAGGTTCACACGGGCTAGGGTGGCCCTGTGAGCCTAGTTTCTCCAAACTAAACGTGATCTCTGAGAACCCCAAAACACAGCTGTTCCAAGATTCTGAGATTTAATCCCCTATGATGCTGACACACTAAGGGTCTGAAGTTCTAAGATTCTAGAATTCTAACATTTTGATATTCTTTATTTTTTTGAGACTGAGTCTCATTCTGTCTCTTAGAACAATCTCGGCTCACTGCAACCTCTGCCTCCCAGGTTCAAGCGATTCTCGTGCCTCAGCGTCTTAAGTAACTGGGATTACAGGTGTGCACCACCTCACCTGGCTAATTTTTGTATTTTTAGTAGAGATTGGGTTTCACCATGTTGGCCAGGCTGGTCTTAAACTCCTGACCTCAGGTGATCCATCCACCATGACCTCCTATAGTGCGGGGATTACAGGCATGAGCCACCACACCTGGCCAACATTTTGGTATTCTAATTCAAACCCCATCCAGTCTCTGACTTGATGGCTTTAAGATTTTTGTCTTCTCAGATTCTGTGTCCAGTGCTGGAACACAAGTTCTGTGAATCTAGTCTTCTATGATTCTCATGCCTGGCTTCTAAAGTCCCCATGTTATTTTTCTCCCAAACCCTTTTTTTTTTTTAAGACAGAGTCTTGCTCTGTTGCCTAGGCTGGAGTGCAATGGCTCAATCTCCGCTCACTGCAACCTCCACCTCCCAGGTTCAGGCAATTCTCCTGCCTCAGCCTCCTGAGTCGCTGGGATTACAGGTGTGTACCACCATGCCCAGCTAAGCCAAACTCTTTTTTTCTTAGACACAGGGTCTTGCTATGATGCCCTGGGTGGACTCAAAGTCCTGGGCTCAAGTGATCCTCCTGCCTCAGCCTCCCAAGTAGCTGGGACTACAGCCACCACATCCTACATTTTATTTTGAAAAACTTCACACCTACAGCAGGGCTACAAGAACAGTTTGATGAACTGTCATATCACCTTCATCCACAGTCACCAATTGTTCACATTTTATCCTGTTGGCTTTTAATCTCTGTCTTTAATATTTAATAATATTAATAATTGTGGGACAGGCACAGTGGCTCATGCCTGTAATCCCAGTACTTTGGGAGGCCGAGGCAGATGGATCACCTAAGGTCAGGAGTTTGAGACCAGCCTGCCCAACATGGCAAAACCCTGTCTCTACTAAAAATGCAAAAATTAGCCATGCTTGGTGGCGCACGCCTGTAATCCCAGCTACTTGGGAGGCTGAGGCAGGAGAATTGCTCGAACCCGGGAGTCGGAGGTTGCAGTGAGGCAAGATCACACCACTGCACTCCAGCCTGGGAGACAGACCAAGACTCTCTCTCAAAACAATAAAAAATAAAAACTAGCTGGGCATGGTAACGTGTGCCTGTAGTCCCTGCTACTCAGGAGGCGGAAGTAGGGGAATCACTTGAGCCCAGGAGGCAGAGGTTGCAGTGAGCCAAGATTGTGCCACTGCACTCCAGCCTGGATGACAGAGCCAGACTCTGTCTCAAAATAATAATAAAAGAATAACAACAATAATAATTGTGACACTCTGTGACCACGAATTGCAAATACTATGACCTTCATGCCTACATACTTGAGCATGCATCTTTTGAGAATAACGGCATTCTCCTACCTAATCACAATACTACGTTCTCACTCAAAAAATCTAACGCTGAATTGATATTGTTAACTCAATGTCAATTAAGTGATGCACAGCCCGTGTTTCCATTTTCCCAGTCATCCCTGTAATATCTTTGGTAGCTGTATTTTCACTCCTGCCCTCTCTTCCCATTTGATCCAGAACCACACGTTGCATTTCCCTGTCAAATCTCTTTAGTCTCCTTCAGTCTGGATCAGTTTCTCAGCCTTCTCATGACTTTTGCGACCTGATGCTTTTGAAGATGATAGTCCAGTTACTAGAATGATGGTCAATCTGGGTTTGTCTAATGCTTCCTGGTGATTAGAGTCCCGCACCTTTGGCAGGAATCTCATGGAAGAGATGCTGTATCCCCCGGGTGCATTGTATCAGGAGGAACATGATGTCCACTCGTCCATTACTGTGATGCCCAGTTTAATTGTTTGGTAAAGATGGTGCTAAATCTTTGGATTAATTGTTTGGCAAAGATGATGCTACAGGATGTATGCGGTGGATCATGCCTGCAATCACAACACTTTGGGTGCCCAAGGCCGGCGGATTGCTTGAGCCCAGGAGTTCAAGACCAGCCTGGGCAACATGGCAAAACATGGCAAAACCAAAAGTATAAAAAGTAGCCAGGTGTGGTGGCACGAGCCTGTAGTCCCAGCTGCTTGAGAGGCTGAAGCGGGAGGACCGCTTGAGCCCAGGAGGTCCAGGCTGCAGTGAGCTGGGATTGTGCAACTGCACTCCAGCCTGGATGACAGAACAAGATCCTGTCTCAAACAAAAACAAACAAAAAAAGGGCTGGGCGCGGTGTCTCACGCCTGTAATCCCAGCACTTTGGGAGGCCAAGGCAGGCAGATCACGAGGTCAGGAGTTTGAGACCAGCCTGGCCAACATGGTGAAACCCCATCTCTACTAAAGATCCAAAAAATTAGCTGAGCATGGTGGCATGCATCTGTAATCCCAGCTACTTGGAAGGCTGAGGCAGGAGAATCGCCTAAACCCGGGAAGCGGAGGTTGCAGTCAGCCGAGATGGTGCCACTGCACTCCAGCCTGGGCGACAGGGCGAGACGCCATCTCTCCACATTTCCACATTCTACTGATCCCTTTATCCTTGACATGTAAATGTCTCCTATCCCATGACTTTAGGACTCTAAGATTCTAATATTAATATGTGGGTATCACTAGCCGTCATTGTTCTCGCTGTGCCTCTGGGTGCTTTCCCTGTATCAATTCAGTCCTCACGACAGTGCCAGGAGGTAAACACTATTATTAGCCCATTCCACAGATAAGGAAACTGAGGCTTAGAGGACTGCAGAATCCTGACTGCCCAAGATCACACAGCTGGCATGGCGGCCAAGCTGGGCTTGAAGCAGGTTAGCCCACCTGGGTGCTCCATCACCATGGACAGCGAATCCCTAGCTAAGGGACTCCCTCGTCCCTCCACTGCAGGTCTTTTCACCACATTCTACATCCCCTACCTCTTGCCAGAACCTTGGGGTCCCTCTCTTCCTCCCACAGAGCTGGAGAACTGGAGCCCGACCCCCTCCCCACACCCACCTTTTTGAGACGGAGTCTCGCTCTGTTGCCCAGGCTGGAGTGCAGTGACGCGATTTCGGCTCACTGCAACCTCCGCCTCCCCAGTTCAAATAATTCTCATGCCTCAGCTTCCAGAGTAGCTGGGACTACAGGCATGCACCGCCACACCCACTAATTTTTGTATTTTTAGTAGAAACAGGTTTTCACCGTGTTGGCCAGGCTGGTCTCGAACTCCTGACCTCAAGTCATCCATTCACCTCAGCCTCCCAAAGTGTTGGTATTACAGGCGTGAGCCACCGCGCCTGGCCCCAGAACTCCTTTAATGTGAAAGTGATAGTGAATGCATATGGATTCAGAGATGGTGCTGAGCCCCTTACATGCACAGTACAAGGGATCGGGGAAAGGATAGATTTTCAAGATTCCTTAACATCCCAGAGTCATGCTGATGTCTGCAACCCTGCCAGGAAGAGCCCACCTACGCCATGACCCCTCAGAATTTCACTCTGACTAATCTAACGTCACTGCCTTGTTCCCTCCCCGGCTCTCCCCATTACAGAGAATCTTATGGGTGCTTCAGAGATTTACACAACTGTTCCTCTTTTAACACCAAGTCAGTTCATGTCCCTCCTCTGCTTGGAATGTCCCTCCTTTGTTTGAAGCTTCACAGGGCTCCTCCCTCACTCAGGGTAAATGCAGCAGTCTTCACTGTGGCCCACCCAGGCCCTAGGAGATCTGCCTGTTCCCACTGTGATGTCATCTCCCACCCTCTCGCCCTGGCTCCCTCTGCTGTCGCCATGCCGGTCTCCCTACAGTTCCTTGAACAGGTGACCTGTCCCTAGGTCAGATGCTGTCCGGCTGTCCAGCTTCAGGTCAGGGCATTCGCATTGCCCGTTCCCTTTACCAAACATACTCTTTTTGGCCAGGCGCGGTGGCTCACGCCTGTAATCCTACCACTTTGGGAGGCCAAAACAGGTGGATCTCTTGAGGTCAGGAGTTCGAGACCAGCCTGGCCAACATGATGAAACCCTGTCCATACAAAAAATACACAAAATTAGCCGGCATGGTGGCGGGCACCTGTAGTCCCAGCTACTCGGGAGGCTGAGGTGGGAGAATCCCTTGAACCCAGGAGGGGAGGTTGCAGTGAGCCGAGAAGGAGACACTGCACTCCAGCCTGGATGACAGAGCAAGACTCTGTCTCAAAAAACAAAACAAAACAAAACAAAACAAAACAAAAAAACTCTTTTCCAGGCATTCTCCCCATGGCTCACTCCCTCCCCTCCTTCAGGTCTCTGCTCAAATGTTACCTCCTCCAAAAAGCTTTCTTGACCATGCCAACAGCTCCCTCTCCTCACTCCCTACCCTCCTGACTGTTTCTCTTGATAGCACCATCGCCACCTGAACATCCTATGTTTGTTTATTGTTCATTCTTCTGCACTAAAACAGAATCTGAAAACTTCTTACTGCTGCCATTCCCCCAACACTTAAAACAATGCCTGGCACACAACCCGTCAGTATCTGTTGAATTAATGAACCGTAATTAAATCATTAAATGTGCAATTGTCATGGTGATATGGCTGTCCCATGGGGCTGTGAACCCTGTGAGGACAGGGCCTGGTTACTGCTGTGTCCCCAGCACCACTCAGCACAAGGCACAGAACGGCTACCCTTAGGAGTGTTTGCTGAATGAATGAATGATACCAAGTTAAGGTGTATGGACTTTCTCTTAGGGGCATCTGGGAAGGGCTTTTATCAGAGGAATGAGAGTCCTTTCTGGGTCCTATATCCCTGCCACTCAAAATGTGACCAGGACATCCCCCTGGAGCTCATTAGAAATGCGATTCTAGAAACCCGGGAGCTTCTGAACCAGAATCTGCATTTTCACAAGATCCACCAGGGGATTCATATGCACATTAAGGTTTGAGAAGCAGGGATGTAGAACACCCCAGGCTGTCTCTTAACTCTTGGACTTTGCATGTGCTGTTCCTTCTGCCTCGAGTATGCCCACCCGCTATGCCTCCTCCAGGAAGCCTGCCCTGATCTCAACCTTATCCTTACCTGTTCTGCTCCTCACGAATTCCACGCAGGGAGGGGCCCACTCTGTCTTGTTCCCGCTCTGCAGCCCTTCCTCCAGGACGCCCACCCTGATTCACCCTCAGTATTACTTCTTTAGTGCCTGTCGACCCTCATACTTGGGAGTTCTCCTACGGCACCTGCCCCTCCTCTGGGAAGCACGTCCAGACCCCTCCCACCCCCACCCCGTACAACACACAGCCGATGACCGACCCTCACCCCGCTCTTCCCGCTCCCCACCCCGCCGCAGCGAGGGCACGCTGGTGTTCAAACCAGGCGAGACGCAGAAGGAGCTGCGCATCGGCATCATCGACGACGACATCTTCGAGGAGGATGAGCATTTCTTCGTGCGGCTGCTGAACCTGCGCGTGGGCGATGCACAGGGCATGTTCGAGCCGGACGGCGGCGGGCGGCCCAAGGGGCGGCTGGTGGCGCCGCTGCTGGCCACCGTCACCATCCTGGACGACGACCACGCAGGCATCTTCTCCTTCCAGGACCGCCTGCTGCACGTGAGCGAGTGCATGGGCACCGTGGACGTGCGCGTCGTGCGCAGCTCGGGCGCGCGCGGCACCGTGCGCCTCCCTTACCGCACGGTGGACGGCACGGCGCGCGGCGGCGGCGTGCACTATGAGGACGCGTGCGGAGAGCTGGAGTTTGGCGACGACGAGACCATGTGAGCACTCCCGCGGCGGCCCGGAGAGGGGTGGGGCTTCGGAATGGGCGTGGCCTGGGTGAGCCGTGCCCACATCGCGGGCCGGTCCTTGTGGAGGGGCGGGGCTTGCGTGGCTGTACCCACAAAGTGGGCGGAGCTTCACTGAGCAGCTGGGCCCTCTGGAGGGGCGGGGCCTGAGTGAATCGTGCTCCAAAGTGGGCTGGGCCTCGGGAGGGACCGGGCCCGGGTGAGCTGTGTCCACAATGTGTGCGGGGCCTGATGGGGTTGTGACTGAAATGAAGAGGCGAGGCCCAGAGGGGCGTCTGGACAGGTGAGAAGAGGGTCTCAAGGAGGAAGGGTGGACGAGGTGAGGAGAGATGGGACAGGGGCCTGGAGAGAGCAGTGTGGGGCCTTAATTGGTAGCTGGTGGAGTGTGTCCTGAAGAAGAGGTCCCAGGGAGATGTGGGGAGGGGCCTGTGGAGGTGAGACGCTGTCTGTGGCTGTGAAGAAGGGGCGGGTCCAGAGCGATGGGTGGGGTCTGGGTTTGGACGTACGACACCAGGAAATGGGAAAATGGATATGGACTGCGGAAGAAAGCGGGGCCTAACGAGATGGGTGGGGTCTGAGGAGGCATAGCTAGGGAAGGGGTGGAGCTTCTGGGTATGAGGAAGAACCTGGGGAAATAGCGGGACACCTAAGGGGAATGTGGGCGAGGCTTTGGGAAAAGATGGTGCTGGAATCTGGGGGCCTGCGAAGGCAGGGCAGGGCCTGGGGAGACACTGGGGAGCCTGAGGGCTGGGATTTGGGAAAATGGGGTTTGGGGAGGTGGGCTGGCTGGATACACTCAAGACACACACATGTGGACAGACATTTACAGATCAAACACAAAGCCATTTTTTTTTTTTTTTTTTTTTTTTTTGAGACGGAGTCTTGCTCTGTCGCCCAGGCTGGAGTGCAGTGGCCGGATCTCAGCTCACTGCAAGCTCCGCCTCCCGGGTTCACGCCATTCTCCTGCCTCAGCCTCCCGAGTAGCTGGGACTACAGGCGCCCGCCACCTCGCCCGGCTAGTTTTTTGTATTTCTTAGTAGAGACGGGGTTTCACCGTGTTAGCCAGGATGGTCTCGATCTCCTGACCTCGTGATCCACCCGTCTCGGCCTCCCAAAGTGCTGGGATTACAGGCTTGAGCCACCGCGCCCGGCCCACAAAGCCATTTATAGGCACCACACACACAAAGACACACATGGCAGGGCCAGGCGTGGTGGTCCACACCTGTAGTCCCAGCACTTTGGGAGGCTGAAGCAGGAGGATCATGTGAGGCCAGGAGTTCGAGAGCAACCTGGGCAACATAGCAAGACTCGTACTCTAAAAATAATTGTTTCAAATTAGTGGTGGCGCATGCCTGTAGTACCAGCACTTTAGGAAACTGAGGCGGGAGGATGGCTTGACCCTTGGAGTTGGAGACCAGCCTCTACTCTACTAAATTTTTTTAAAAAATTAATTGGGCATGGTGGTGTGCACTTGTAGTGCCAGCTACTTGGGAAGCCAAAGCAGGAAGATGGCTTGAGCCCACGAGTGAGATGCTGTAATGAGCTGTGATCACCCATTGCCCTCCAGCCTGGGCGATACAGTGAGACCCTGTCTCAAATAAAAGCAAAAAAACAAAACAAAACAAAAAAAAACACATGCAGACACACATAAAGGCACAGACACGTACACTAAATTATAGAGTCAGGGCTGTTCTCATGCCCAGATCCCTGGCCACCCCTTACACAGGTGCCCAAGTGTCCTCCCATGTGTGCCTGCAGCCTCACATTCCCCCACCCGCCTGCCCCTCCTCTGCCCGCTCCCTTCCGCCCCCGCATGCCCGTCTGTCTCCCTCCTCTCTGCCGCCCACGCGCCTCCTACTCAAGCGGAGTCCCCACCGCGCTCCCCCTCCCTCCTCCTCCCAGCCTCTGCGCCTCCGCCTTGGGCAGCACTCAGTTTCTCACTGCGCTCGCTGTCTCTTCATCTCTCCCTCTGCATCTCTGCATCTCTCACTCCCTGGGCTGACTCTCTCTGGTTCTCTGCGTCTCTGTTCATCTGCGGCTCTCTGTCCCCAGCCCCTCGCTCTCTGACTCAGCTTATATTGTAGGCACACTCTCCACACCTTTCCTTCTCTCTCTCTGTCTGGCTTGGTCTCCCTCTCAGGGCTGTTGAGAACTTGGGTTGGGGGCTGCGAGAGACACCATCCCAGACCCCTCTCTCACACCAAGAGATAAGGGGAATGGAGAGTTTTATTTCTTCTTCTTCCAGTCCTTCTTGTAGTCCAACCTGCTTCCCTCCTGCTGCTGCAACCCCACAGGCCCTCTCCTCCCCCACACGGCTTCCCCAGGCTGGGACACCCTCTGTCCCCCACCCCCACAAGCTCCCAGCTGTGGCGTCAGAAGACAGAGAACAGGAGGCTAATTAGTGTTCAGGGAAACTCTTCCTTCCTCTGATGGGCAGGCGCTAATTAGAGGCGCTTTGAAGCAGCTGGGCTAGAGGAGCAACTCAGAGATGGAGGAGAGACACACAGAGACAGGGTGGCAGGAGAGCATGAGAGACACCGAGACAGAGACCCAGAGATAGACACAGGGAGAGCTGAAGACGGAATAACAGAACTGGAGAGAGCAACAGAGCAGAGAGACACAGAAAGACAGGAACTTAGAGGCCGGGCGCGGTGGCTCACGCCTGTAATCCCAGCACTTTGGGAGGCCAAAGCGGGTGGATCACTTGAGGTCAGGAGTTTGAGACCAGCCTGACCCATAGGATGAAACCCGTGCCTACTAAAAATACAAAAATTAGCCAGGCTTGGTGGCATACACCTGTAATTCCAGCTACTCGGGAGGCTGAAACAGGAGAATCGCTTGAACCCAGCAGGCAAAGGTTGCAGTGAGCCGAGATCGCACCATTGCACTCCAGCCTGGGCAAAGAGCGAAACTCCATCTCAAAAAAAAAAAAAAAAAAAAAAAAAAAAAGGAAGAGACACAGAGAGAGATGCCTCGAGAGAGGGAGAGAGGTGGATATTGAGAGACTGAGATGGAGGGAGACTGAAAGGCAGAGAGACACGGAGGCGATAAAGACACTCATGGAGGAGAGAGACTCTGGCCCAGGGAAGAAGAGGTTCTCACGATGCGGCAGAGAGAAAAGGGAGTTGGAGTCAGTGAGAGACAGGAGAGGAGGAGACTGGGTCAGAGATCAGAGGCCGGCAGGGGAGGGCAGGAGAATGGAGGTTTCAGGAAACAAGGGGGCAGGCTGGGGAGGAAATCTGCTTCCTTTGATATCAGGAAGTCCTGCTTTGGTCTAACTCGAGACCCTCTTGCTGATTCCTGCGCATTGGGATTCTCCTGCGTCTGGGTCCTCTGAGGGCGCATCTACCAGGGCGCAGTTGGCGTGCCTGTTACTGTACGTCAGTCACTGTGTGTCAGCGGATCGCAGCGTGTCTGCGAGAGTGAGCGACAGAGGTGTGTGTGTGTCACCTTGTCAGCGTGTCACTGTGTCGGCAGCTGTCTGTGTGTGTCACGGTGTATGAAGAGCATGTCTCCGGAGACCCTCCCTTCTCGCCGGCCCCAGCATTTCAGCACCGCGGACAGCTCACAGCCCTTGCCGAGGTCGGGGGCGGCCCTTTCTTTCCACCCACAGAAAATTGAAAATATCCTGGAACCAGGAGGGTGGAGGTGGGCGGATGTCCCCACATGGCCGTCTTGTGTGCGCCTGTCCTTGCGCGGGTGTCGCTGTGTCTTGTGCGTGTTTGTGTGTTGAGATGCGTCTTTTGAATGACTGCCTGATTGAAACTCTTCTGCTTGAAGTGCGTTGACTTTGGTTACTCCGTTCTTTAGACTCTGAGAGACAGAGACAGGGAGAGAAGAATCCAGATAAAGAAGGGCGGACCGGGTGCGGTGACTCACACCTGTAACCGCAGCACAGGGGAGGCCAAGGTGGGAGGATCACTTGAGGCCAGGAATTCAAGACCAACCTGGGCAACATAGTGAGATCTTGTCTCTATAAAAAATTTAAAAGTATCCAGGTGTGGTGGGGCATGCTTATATTTCCAGCTACTTAGGAGGCTGAGGTGGGAGGATTGCTTGAGTCCTGGAGATCAAGGCTGCAGTGAGCCATGATTATGCCACTGCACTCCAGCCTGGGCAACAGAGCGAGACTTTGTCTCAGAAAAAGGGAGGGCAGAAAGATGAGAAGAGACTGAGACAGAGAACGGAGAGAGTCAGAGTCAGAGAGAGAGACTGCTGGAGAATCAGAGACAGACAGAGTCAGAGATGGAGAGATAGACCCAGAGAAGCTGAGAGAGGCAGAGAGAGAAAAGATGATGGAAAATGTAGGGACAGAGATGCAGAGAGCCACTGAAGGAAGTAAACAGACACCAAGAGGTGTCAGGAGTGAGATGTAAGGTACGAGCGTCTAGGTGGTACCGCAGTGAGGGGCTGCAGGGTGGCGATGTCGCCAAGGCTGTGGTGGGGGAGTCGTGCTAACTGACGGGCATCTGGTCCATGCAGTCTTGCCACTGCAGTGGGAACGGCTGTAGGGTGTGATGGCGTGTGGGTGTGGGCGGTGTGATCGGCTGTGCTTCCTCGATTGGGTGACTGTGTGGGCTGGGTGTTTGTGTTTCTGGGTTCTGGGGCCAGGCCTTGTGGGACTACATGGTTCCTACAGCTGAAAGAGTTGCCAGTGGCAGAGTTGTGGGCACTCTGGGTTTGTGGATCTTCGGGGTCAAGGGGTGTGGGTTGTGTGCCTGAAGGTGACAGGTAACTTTTGACTGTTTCCTGCCACCCCCTGGTTACCATAGGAGCAGAGATGCTGAGAAAATCAGTTAGCATCAGTACTTGGTTAACTCTCCAAATCTGGTTGGGATGGAAAACAGGAAGCCGAGGATTTTCTGTGCTGAAGATTGGAGTTAGCGAAATATGTATGGAGGGTGTGCTCCATGCCAGAGACTGTTCTGGGTGTTGGAGATAGAACAAAAAGCATAAATGAACTTACCTGGGGGAACTTAAATTTAAAAATGGGGAAGCAAATGGTAAATAATGAACAATAAACTAAATAAATGTTAGAGGGTGTTAGAAGGTGATATTTAAAGAAGACAGGCCAGGTACTGTGGCTCACATCTGTAATCCCAGCACTTTGGGAGGCCAAGATGGGAGGATCACTTGAGGCCAGGAGTTCAAGACCAGCCTGGGCAATGTAGTGAGACCCCATCGCCACAAAACATAAAAAATTAACTGAGCATGGTGGTGCATGCCTGTAGTCCCAGCTACGTGAGAGGCTGAGGCAAAAGGATCGCTTGAGCCCAGGAGTTTGAGGCTGCATTGAGCTATGATTGCACCACTGCACTCCAACCTGGGTGACACAGCAAGACCTGGTCTCCAAAAATAATAATAAATACACTAAAAAGAAAGACAACAGAGCAGTGTAAAGGAGTGCTGGGGTGGGAGCAGTGAGGGATTTCACTATTAAATAAGATGGAAGGAGTGGGCCTCATTGAGAAGGTGAAGTTTGAATGAAAAACTGGAAGAACTGAGGAAGTGAGCCTCAGGGAAGAGTGTTCTAGGCAGAGGGAACAGCCAGCGCAAAAGCCCTGAGGCATAAGCAGGTCTGGCTTGTTCAAGGAATAGCAAAGAGGCCAGAAAGAGAATGAGTACTAGATTGCAGGGGGTCTTGTGGGCCATTCTAAGGACCTTGCCTTTCATTCTTTGAGAGATAGAGCCATGCAAATGTTTTGCACAGGGGAGGGACCCAGTCTGACCTTGGTTCTATCAGGATCACTCTGGCTGCTCTTGGAAGAACAGACTGGGGCGGTGCGGATGAAGCTGAAGCATGAGATTATTTAGGAGGCAACTGGTAATCTAGGGTAGGAGACAATAGTGGCTGGGCTGGAGCGCAGGGGTTAACAGTCTGGATTCTGACAGTTGTGTGTTCAAAACCTGTCTCAACCATGAGCTCATACTGCTTTACTTTTTTTATTATTATTATTATTTTTTGAGATGGTGTCTCGCTCTGTTGCCAGGCTGGAGTGCAGTGGCGTAATCTCAGCTCATTGCAACCTCCATCTCCCAGGTTCAAGCGATTCTCCTGCTTCAGCCTCCTGAGTAGCTGGGACTACAGGCGCACGCCACCACACCCAGCTAATTTTTGTATTTTTAGTAGATACAGGGTTTCACCATGTTGGCCAGGATGATCTCAATCTCTTGACCTCGTGATCCGCCCGCCTTGGCCTTCCAAAGTGCTGGGATTACAGGCATGAGCCACCGTGCTCAGCCTATTTTTTGAAATAAATTATTTAATATAAATAGAGATGGGATCTCAATATATTGCCCAGGCTGGTCTCGAACTCCTGGCCTCAAGTAACTCTCCCTCTCAGCCTCCCAAAGTTCTGGGGTGACAGGCATGAGCCACCACCCCCGGAATGCTTTACTTTAATCAGACTCAGCTTCCTTACCAGTGCCTGGTTTTGTTTCTGTCAAATGGGGATGATAATAGAGCCTTCGTCCCTGCGTGGTGGTGAGGATTCAATGAGAGTCTGGGGTCTGGGACAGAGGAGGTGCTGGGAAAACTGGTTGGCTGCCAGGAGGGCTGCTTGGTGATTCTTGGTGATTCTGGGAGGCTTATGCTGGGTGTTCTGCCTCCCCATTTGCCCCACTCACAGGAAAACTCTTCAGGTGAAGATAGTTGATGACGAGGAATATGAGAAAAAGGATAATTTCTTCATTGAGCTGGGCCAGCCCCAGTGGCTTAAACGAGGGATTTCAGGTGAGAGGTGGCCAGTGGGCTGTGGGAGAATTAAGGGGTCCAGGGTTGGGGGACTTTCAGGGGCTCAATTGCAGGCACTCCTTAAAGCTCGTGGACCTGAGCTTCGTGGGGAACTGATCTCATTGTCTGCCTGTCTCTGTTTCTCCCCAGCTCTGCTACTCAATCAAGGTGAGTGAAGTCACCTCTGGGCTCTGAGTGGGGAGGAGCCACTGGAAGAGGGCCTGGGGGAGGGTCCCAGCCCCAAAGTTACCCTTCCAGGTTGGGTTTGAGGCAGATTGGAGGTGAGATAAAGGCAGATTGAGGGCTGGGGGACAATAGGGGCTGGCCTGAGAGTTGGTGGTGCCTGTGTGAGTTTGAGATTACAGTGAGCATTTTGGAGGTCAAGATTATGTCTGTAACATGGTGAAACCCCCGTCTCTTGTAAAGATACAAAAATTACCTGGGTGAGGCCGGGTGCGGTGGCTCATGCCTGTAATCCCAGCACTTTGGGAGACTGAGGAGGGTGGATCACCCGAGGTCAGGAGTTAGCGAGCAGCCTGACCAACATGGTGAAACCCCATCTCTACTAAAAATACAAAATTAGCCGGGCCTGATGATGCACTCCTGTAATCCCAGCTACTCAGGAGGCTGAGGCAGGAGAATCGCTTGAACCCGGGAGGTGGAGGTTGCGGTGAGCCGAGATCGTGCCATTGCACTCCAGGCTGGGGAACAAAAGCGAAACTCTGCCTTAAAAAAAAAAAAAAAAAAAAACTAGCTGAATGTGATGACAGGCGTCTGGAATCCCAGCTAGTTGGGAGGCTGAGGCACAAGAATCGCTTGAACCCAGGAGGCAGAGGTTGCAGTGAGCCAAGATTGCACCACTGCACTCCAGCCTGGGCGACAAAGCAAGACTCCATCTCAAAAGAAAAAAAAAAAAAAGACTATGTCTATAGTCAGGGTTGTAAGTCATCCAATTGGATCTGGGTTTGTGAGAGTGGGGTCAGAGAGGATCCAGTTTGGGGTTGATTAGGGGTGGGGTGGCATTTGGACTGGAGATCGGTGTTAAGACCATATTAAGATGAGAGTCACAGTGGAGGTTGCTTCCTGGGTTTCTGGTGGGATAAGATTAAAATTGGAGTCAGATCTAGGTCAAAGCTAAAGTTGGACTTTGAGGTGAGTAATAGAATTTGAGGAATTTAGGTTAGAATTGGGGCCAAGGTCAGAGATTGGACTAAGAGTTGGGGCTAGGGTCAGTAGCTTGGAGATGGAAAAGTCGTTGTGGAGTCAAGATTAGAATTGGGATCTGAGGTTAAGATTAGGGTTAGACTAAAGATTGTATTTGTTGGAGGAAGCAGTATAAGCTGCTATAACAAACTGATCCACAAATCCCTGGGGCTTCACACAATAAAAGTTATTTCTTGACTGGGCACAGTGCCTCATGCCTGTAATCCCAGCACTTTGAGAGGCCCAGGCGGGCGGATCACTTGAGGTCAGGAGTTCATGACCAGCCTAACCAACATGGCGAAACCCCGTCTCTACTAAAAATACAAAAATTAGCCGGGCATGGTGGTGCATGCGCCTGTAATCCCAGTTACTCGGGAGCCTGAGGCAGGAGAATCACTTGATCCTAGAATGTGGAGGTTGCAGTGAGCCGAGATCGTGCCCACTGCACTCCAGCCTGGGTGACAGAGTGAGACTCCATCTCAGAAAAGTAAGAAAGAGAGAGAGAGGAAGAGAGAGAGGAAGGGAGGAAGGGAGGAAGGAAGGAAGGAAAGAAGGAAGGAAGGAAGGAAGTAGAAAAGAAAGAAAAAAGTTATTTCTTGCTCAGGCAAAGTTGTTTTTTGTTTGTTTCTTTGTTTTTGTTTTTGTTTTTGTTTTGGGATGGAGTTTCGCTCTTGTTGCCCAAGCTAGAGTGCAATGGCGCGATCTTGGCTCATGGCAACCTCCGCCCAAGTTCAAGCGATTCGCCTGCCTCAGCCTCCCGAGTAGCTGGGATTACAGGCACCTGCCACCACATCTGGCTAATTTTTTGTATTTTTAGTAGAGACAGGGTTTCACCATTGTTGGCCAGGCTGGTCTTGAACTCCTGGCCTCAGGTGATCCACCTGCCTTGGCCTCCCAAAGTGCTGAGATTACAGGCATAAGCCACTGCACCCGGCCTCTCAGGCAAAGTTTTACAAGAGTGTTCCTAGTTGGTGGGTGGCTTTCTTCTGCCATGTGGCCATTTCATCTTGTGACTCCACTGTGCCAGGAAGCTTTGGCGTTTTACCTGAATTTGCTGCTGGTGAACAGGGCAAGGGAGTTTGGAGACTCACATGGGAGGTTTTCGGGGCTAAGCCTGGAGGGACTGATCATCACTTCTGCCCACGTTCTAGTGTCCGTAACTCAAGCCATGGCCACGCCCAGCTGCAAGGGAGGCTGGGAAATGTAGTTCAGCTCTTTGCCCAGGAAGGAGAGGAAACAGGTTCAAGTGAACACACTTCAGCCTCTGCCACGTGGTCAAGCTCCTCATGAGTGATGGTGTCAGAGCTGGGAGTTGGGACTGAGGTTTGGGGCCAGGTGTAGGACTGGAGTTAGATCTGGAGATGGAGTTTGGGATTTGGCTTGGGGTTATTGATGCTCCAGGTTATGGTGAATGTTAGAGTCGGGATTAGGGTTTAGGGCTAGGGTTGTGCTGAGGTCAGACCCAGGGCTGAGGGTTGGGGTTTGGAGTCAGTGTTGATGACAGGCTTCCATTTGGGGCCACAGTGAGAGTCAAGCTCAAAGTTAGGGACCAGAATTAGGGTTGGGCTGCTGCTGGGCTTGGAGTCAGGGGTCAGCATATTTTGGGGAGAGAAGTGAGCTCAGGACCAGGATGTAGGTGGGTCTGGTTCCAAGATTTGTGCCAAAATTGGTGTCCTCCCCCTTCCTCACCACCTCAACCACATTCTAGGATGTTTCCAGAAACTGGATGTAGAGACCTGGCCTCCCCTATCAGGGTGGCGGCAATGATGATAATGGTGATAATAATAAAGATAACAGCATGTATCGAATATTGATTGCGTGCTAGGCACTGTTCTAAGCACTTCACACGAATTAACTCATTTAAGTCTCACAACCATCCCATGAGGTAGGTACTAATTATTGTGCCCATTTTACAGATATGAAAACTAAGGCACAGAGAGGCTCAGGCATTGCCTAAGGTCTCACAGCCTCTACCCATACAAACCCCAGAGCCCACCAACTAAAGGTCATGGACCAGCCCATGGGAGCTGGGCCTCGGGGCTGAAAGAGACGGTGGTCAGGTGGGAGGCTGGGAGGAGTCACCAAGGAGCTTCCCAGAGGAAGAACAGATAGGCTCTCTCTAACTATGGGGACAAGTAGTAAAGGCATCACAGGCCCAGTTAGGTAGGTCTCCCGGGAGTCTAACCCCCATCCCTCATGCTGCAGGGGATGGGGACAGGAAGCTAACAGCTGAGGAGGAGGAGGCTCGGAGGATAGCAGAGATGGGCAAGCCAGTTCTTGGGGAAAACTGCCGGCTGGAGGTCATCATCGAGGAGTCGTATGATTTTAAGGTGATTTTCTGGGGCCTAACCTTCCTGGAGTCTGGCCTGGGTCATTTCCTTGGGGAGGGTCTGGAAAGTGGGGAGCCACAAGATTCCCAAGGGCGGGCCAAACGAGGGTCCCATGTCAGGACCACGGACAGCACATGCCTCCCTTTTCCTCGCTTGCCTTCAGAACTGGGGTGTGGAAAGTTGAGGACCCCTGGGCACAGGCTGTGAGCCCCCGACCCAGGACCCCACATGGAGATTCCCTGGTTGGCTCAGGGGCAGTGACCTTTCCCCCACCCTCTCATCCCCAGAACACGGTGGATAAACTCATCAAGAAAACGAACTTGGCCTTGGTAATCGGGACCCATTCATGGAGGGAGCAGTTTTTAGAGGCAATTACGGTGAGCGCAGGTAAGTGGGGAGGGAGGAGAGAGAAGAGAGAAGGATGGAGAGACAGAGACACAGGGAAAGGGGGAGAAATGAATGGAGAGACAGGCACAAAGATAAAGAAACAGTCCGGGCACGGTGGCTCATACCTGGAATCCCAGTGCTTTGGGAGGCTGAGGAGGGAGGATTACTTGAGGCCAGGAGTTTGAGGCTGCAATGAGCCGTGATCGTGCCCCTGCACTCCAGCCTGGGCAACAGAGCAAGACCCTGTCTCTAAAAGAAAAATACAAACAGGAGAGACACACACACAGAAATACACAGGGAGAATCAGAGACATGGACAAGACATGAGACAGAATGAATGGTGAAACTGAAATGGGCTGGGGAGATGGAGAGGCAGGTAGACGGGGACACAGAAACCGCAGAGACAGGAGAGGTGGCAGCTGGAGCCGCTGGGAGGAAGCTGGGAGGGTTTATGTTTGGCTCCTGGCTGAACCGGGAGGGTTCCTAGCCTGGGCTTTCTCACAGCGTCAGGCATCAGGAGGGTGGGAACAGGTTAAATCGCGTGGTCACCCCAGAGAGAGCCTGGGTTCCTCCGTTGCCCTGGAGACAGTGGCCAGGGCACCCAGCTCTCTCCCACCTGCGCTGGTCACCACCCTCCTTGTCCTCAGACAGGCCCACACTGCCCCCTTGTGGCTAGAGACACTATGACACTTGGACCCACAGACGGTCTTGGAAGCCAACACAGGCCCTTTGTGATACGGATTGGGGAGACTGAGGCTCAGAGACAGAGGAGAGAGTGGCCTGAAGTCCCACAGGGAGTGCAGAAAAGGCCCGAGGTCAGAGCTCAGGGCTTCAGTCTCTTACATAACGTGAGGGTTAAGGCCCCAGCTCTTGGGGACTGAAGGCATACATGGAATTGTGGTTGCAAAGAAACTGGGCGAGTGGGATCAAAAGAAACCAGGCTTAGGAGCTGGAAAAATACCAGGCAGCAGGCCTAGAAACACCAGACTGTTTGCCCAGTAGAAACGAAGTGGCATCTCCCTCTGAAGCCACATTCTTCTGACATACTTCTAAGGGATCTTCTGGGCCCGACCCTGTGTGAGACATTGCCAGGGACACAGAAGTGACCGAGACATTCCTGGCCCTGTCCCCATGGAGCTTACAGTCCAGTGAGGGAGACAGACATGTCACAAGAGAGAGACAACCCAGAGTAGGCAGGGCTGGGATGGGAGACCCGGAGGAAAGCTGTGATGCGGTTCCTGATCCAGCCTGAAAGTCTGGGAGGGCTTCCTGGAGGGGGTGGCTTCTGAGCTGAGTCTTCAAATGGGAAAAGATGTCAGCCAGGAGGAGGGAGAAGACAGGGAGAGTGTTTCAGGCAGAGGGGCAGCCAAGCACAGAAGCCCTGGAGTGTGCGAGATGGCACATTTTTTGGGTGGGTGCCTGGCGTTGGGCAGGAGGAAGAGGTACCAGGACGAGGCTGGAAATTGGCAGATTTCCACACTGTTCCTTCTGGGCCACCGCAGGGAGCTTCGGTGGCATTTTGAACACACTGGGGAGCCATGGAGGGTTTTGAATGGGGGAAGCCCCTGGAGCTAGAGAGAGCTTGTGGGAGGAAAGTGGAGAGGCTGGATAGGGTGTGGGCAGAGGCTGTAGAAACTAGCAGGAGAGGGCGGGTGCGGTGGCTCACACCTGTAATCCCAGCACTTTGGGAGGCTGAGGTGGGCGGATTACCTGAGGTCGGGAGTTCCAGACCAGCCTGACCAACATGAAGAAACCCCGTCTCTACTAAAAATACAAAATTAGCTGCACATGGTGGCCTGCGCCTGTAATCCCAGCTACTCAGGAGACTGAAGCAGGAGAATCGCTTGAACTCGGGAGGCGGAGGTTGCGGTGAGCCGAGATTGTGCCATTGCACTCCAGACTGGGCAACAAGAGCGAAACTCCGTTGCCGGAAAAAAAAAAAAAAAACAAACCTGGGCCCTGCAGAGGCTCCTTTGAGGTTCATTCCACGAACAATGGGGAGATGGCAAAGGGCTCTTTGAGCTTCGGAACATTTCCTCTGGGGACTTAGTGGAGATAGAGGATGAGGCGGAACTGAAACGAGGTGTGAGGTGGTGGTCGCAGAGACCCAGCATACATTGGGCCCTGGGTTTATAGAAACCAGGTGGTTAGATCAGGTGATTAGACCGGGGTGGAGGAAGAATAATAACATAACAATAACAGTAATAATAATCCTGATGATGACAATGGTGACCCTATCATGTCTCTCTCTCTTTTTTTTTTTTTTTTTTGTCGTTGTTGTTGAGATACATAGTCTCAGTCGGTCGTCCAGGCTGGAGTGCAGTGGTGCAATCTCAGCTCACTGCAACCTCTGCCTCCTAGGTTCAAGCGATTCTTCTGCCTCAGCCTCCTGAGTAGCTGGGATTACAGACACACACCACCATGTCTGGCTAAGTTTTGTATTTTCAGTAGAGATGGGGTTTCACCATGTTGGCCAGGCTGGTCTTGAACTCCTGACCTCAAGTGATCTGCCCACCTCGGCCTTCCAAAGTGTTGGGATTACAGGTGTGAGCCACTGTGCCCGGCTGACCTTATCATGTCTTGAGTGCCAGACATGGTTGAAAATTTATTTCCTGTGTGAACTCATTTTAATTAACATATCCACAGTGTCTGGATCAGAGCTTGGTCACTTTGCGCTTTGTCTAGCTGGTGCCTTTTGGTTCTTTGCTGTGCGAGCACAGAGCTGCTGGAGGGGTGAGGGAGAAGGGCAGTCCTCACTCCCTTAGGGGATGAGTCGGGTCGCATCTTGCACGCAGAGGTGCTTCTGTACTTCCTTTACCTCCCTTCCTACTGTAAGCTCCTTGCAGGCTGGACTTGGCATGGAGCATCTTTGAATTTCCCCCAGGCACCAAAAAAAGGCCTTCAGTAATAACAGTCGAAACAATAGTAATAACTCGAGGTGTCCGAGGCACCGTTGACAGCACTCATTCGGTCATCACAAGCTTCCCATGAAGCAGGTCCAATCATTGATCACAGATAGGCACCCAGAAGCCCAGAGGGGTGAGGACACTGATTCAGGATCACACAGTGGATCCAGGGTTGGACACCAGAGAGGTGATTTCAGAGTGACAGTCATAATCACGAGCCTCCCTGTAGAGGGGAGCAGCTGGGGAAGTCAGCTGAAGCCAGAGTCCACAGAATGCCAAGCCTAGGCGTTTGGGCCTGGATTTGAAGGTAGTACAGAACCAAGGAAGGATTTGGAGCAGGGCAGGCAGAAGCCCCAACTTCTGCAATAATAGCAGCCCCCTCACTCCCAAAGAGCGTGGCCTCCCTGCTCTGACCTCAGCTGTGTCTTACATCAGTTAGGGATGCGCTCAGCAGTGACTGGTCAGGAGCTACGTTCGTTCTCAGCATCCTTCCAGATGTCATGCGTGCCACACACAAGTGTGGTCATTGATTCTCATTCATTGCTTTATACTAATCAGCTTAGGGTGAGGTAAACAAAACACTGCATTAAGGCTTTCAGGTTACGGAAGCCACTGCAGGTCGACTGGGCACGGTGGCTCACACCTGTAATCCCAACACTTTGAGAGGTCTAGGAGGGCAGATCACTTGAGGCCAGGAGTTCAAGACCAGCCTGGCCAACATGGCGAAATCCCGTCTCTAGTAAAAATACAAAAAAATCAGCCAGGTAGGGTGGTGCACACCTGCGATTCTAGCTACTCAGTAGACTGAGGCATGAGAATCACTTGAACCCAGGAGGTGGAGGTTACAGTAAGCTGAGATCGCACTACTGCTTGGGTAACGGAGAGAGATTCTGTCTCAAAAAAAAAAAAAAAAAAAAAAAAAAAAAGCACTGCAGGTCCAAACCTGGTCAAATTAGGTCACAATAGGTGATACAGCTCTAAGCATGAGGCATCCTTTACAAAGCTCAGAAAACACATCCGTAACCCAATTCCCATATCAGGAAAGCCAGGGCTTTCCAGAAACTCTCTGTTTCTATCTCATTGCCAGACTAGGTCAGATGGTCACTCACGGGAGGAATTCTGGCAAAACAAGTATTTAGCCAGGGATATGGCGACTGCCAACTGCAAGGGATTCTGGGAAAGTGAATACCATATTTTTATCTGAGGCCATGGCTGCTGCTAGCCTCAAGGGATTCTAGGAAAGTGATTAATTTTGGCTGCGTATATAGCCCTCTAGCTGCAAGGAATTCTGGGAAAGTGAGTACATTTAGTGGAGACTGTGGCTCTGGTTAGCTGCAGTGAATCCGAGGAAGTGAATACTTCTAGCTGTGGCCTGGCTTTCGGTAACTGTGAAGGCTTCTGGGAAAAGGAATAATTTTAGCTAGGGGTATGGCTGTCCCTGGCAGCAAAGGGTCCTGGGAAACTGGATATTTTTAGCTAGGCAGATGTGGCCTCCTTTAGCTTCAAGGGATTGTGGGAAAGTAACCGTTTTTATCTGTTGACTTGGCCATATTTAGCTGCAAGCAGTTCGGGGAAGTAAATATTTTTCACCTGGGCCCATTCATGCTCCTAGCTTCAAGGGATTCTGGGAAAGTAATGGGTTTTAGTTGCTGACTTGGCCACATTTAGGTGCAACGGATTCTGGGAAAGTAATGGATTTTAGCTGCTGACTTGGCCACATTTAGGTGCAAGGGATTCTGGGAAAGTAAATATTTGTCACCTGGGCCCATTCACACTCCTAGCTTCAAGGGATTATGAGAAAGTAACTATTTTTAGCTGCTGACATGGTGACACTTAGGTGCAGGGATTCTGGGAAAGTAAATCTTTTTCATGTGGGCCTATTCATACTCCTAGCTTCCAAGGATGCAGGGAAAGTAACTGTTTTTAGCTGCTGACATGGTGACACTTAGGTGCAAGGGATTCTGGGAAAGTAAATATTTTTCACGTGGGCCCATTCACACTCCTAGCTTCAAAGGATGCAGGGAAAGTAACTGTTTTTAGCTGTTAACATGGCCACACTTAGGTGCAAGGGATTCTGGGAAAGTAAATGTTTTTTTACCTGGACTCAGTCATGCTCCTAGCTCCAAGGTATTCTGGGGAAGTAACTGTTTTTAGCTTAGCCATATTTAGATCCAAGGGATTCTGGGAAAGTAAATATTTTTCACCTGGGCCCATTCATGCTCCTAGCTTCAAGGGATTCTGGGAAACTAACTGTTTTTAGCAGTTGACTTGGCTACATTTAGGTGCAAGGGATTCTGGGAAAGCAGTTCATTCAGTGGGACTTGCTGTCAGGAAGTTAGACAAAACAGGGCCTCTGTAGGCAAGGAAAGAAGTCTGAGTGTGTGCCCCAGCTGGGTCATGTGCCCACAGGGGACGAGGAGGAGGAGGAGGACGGGTCCCGGGAGGAGCGGCTGCCGTCGTGCTTTGACTACGTGATGCACTTCCTGACGGTGTTCTGGAAGGTGCTCTTTGCCTGCGTGCCCCCCACCGAGTACTGCCACGGCTGGGCCTGCTTTGGCGTCTCCATCCTGGTCATCGGCCTGCTCACCGCCCTCATTGGGGACCTTGCCTCCCACTTCGGCTGCACCGTTGGCCTCAAGGACTCTGTCAATGCTGTTGTCTTCGTGGCCCTGGGCACCTCCATCCCTGGTAACACCTTGGGAGACTGTGGTGGGGTAGGCTTGGTGGGGTAGGATCTCAGATGAGCCAGGCAGGGGCAACACAGGATCCTGCTGAAATGAGGTGGGTGGAGTCACACAGCGCCCATGTGGTAGGTCTCAGAGAAATATGGAGGTGGGGCGTAATAGAAGCTAGGCAGTGGGTCCCCTAGTTGCAAGATGTGAATTGAATCTTCCCCAAAAGCACCCAGGTGGAAGGTCCCATAACACTAAGGTGGCAGGAAATGCTAGAAACCAGACAATGGATTTCGTAGAGAGAAGGTGGCAGGGTGGGGAAGAGACAGCTGTGGGGAGAGGGGTTCCCAGGAAGACAGTGCGAATGTGAGACAAGCCAATCAATCAGTGGGTTCCATAGAAACAAGCTGTTGATGCCCCATCCCCCAAGAAACCAGACAGAAGAGTCCATGGAACTATGTTGGGGGACATGACAGGAACGAGGCCAGTGAACCTCAAAGTTGGGTTTTTTTGGGTTTTTTTGGTGGAGTGCAGTAATCTCATGATCTCGGCTCACTGCAACCTCCGCCTCCCGGGTTCAAGTGATTCTTCTGCCTCAGCCTCCTGAGTAGCTGAGACTACAGGCACCTGCCACCACACCCAGCTAATTTTTACATTTTTAGTAGAGACGGGGATTCACCATATTGGCCAGGCTGGTCTCGAACTCCTGATCTTGTGATCTGCCCACCTCTGCCTCCCAAAGTGCTGGGATTATAGGTGTGAGCCACCATGCCCAGCCAAACCTGAAAGTTTTAACTAAGATGAGGGGGCAAGTGGGGCACGATGCCTCACGCCTATAATCCCAGCACTTTGGGAGGCTGAGGCAGGAGGATCGCTTGGGCCCAAGAGTTTGAGACCAGCCTGGGCAACATGGTGAAACCCCGTCTCTACAAAAAATAAAACAATTAGCTGGGCGTGGTGGCACATGCCTGTGATCCCAGCTGCTAGGGAGGCTAAGGTGGAAGGATCACATGAGCTGGGGAAGATGAAGCTGCAGTGAGCCATGATTGTACCTCTCCTCTCCAGCCTGGGCAACAGAGCAAGACCCTGTCTCAAAACAAAACAAACAAAAAATGTAGCCGGGTGCAGTGGCTCACGCCTGTAATCCCAGCACTTTGGGAGACTGAGGCGGGTGGATCACCTGAGGTCAGGAGTTCGAGACCAGCCTGGCCAACATGGTGAAACCCCGTCTCTACTAAAAACACAAAACTTAGCAGGGCGTGGCGGGCGACTGTAGTCCTAGCTACTCAGAGGCTGCGGCAGGAGAATCGCTTGAACCCGGGAGGCGGAAGTTGCAGTAAGCCGAGATCACGCCACTGCACTCCAGCCTGGCTGACAGATCAAAACTCCGTCTCAGAGAAAAAAGAAAAAAAAAAAATCAGGCAGTGAGTCCCATAGAAGAGAATGAGTCCCACAGAAAGCAGGCGGCGGGTCCCATAGAAAGCTGGCAGCGGTTCCAGTGGCAAGCAGGCCAAGGGGTGGTGATGGACTTTGCCTCTTGGGTGGGGGTCAGGGGCCTTGAGCCCACACTGCCCGCAGAAAGCAGGCAACGGGGGCAGGCGGATGCCCGCCCCTGTGGGTGACGCGTAGAGCCCCTCCGACCCGCGTGTCTCTGCCCCGCAGACACGTTCGCCAGCAAGGTGGCGGCGCTGCAGGACCAGTGCGCCGACGCGTCCATCGGCAACGTGACCGGCTCCAACGCGGTGAACGTGTTCCTGGGCCTGGGTGTCGCCTGGTCGGTGGCCGCCGTGTACTGGGCGGTGCAGGGCCGCCCCTTCGAGGTGCGCACTGGCACGCTGGCCTTCTCCGTCACGCTCTTCACCGTCTTCGCCTTCGTGGGCATTGCCGTGCTGCTGTACCGGCGCCGGCCGCACATCGGCGGCGAGCTGGGCGGCCCGCGCGGACCCAAGCTTGCCACCACCGCGCTCTTCCTGGGCCTCTGGCTCCTGTACATCCTCTTCGCCAGCCTGGAGGCGTACTGCCACATCCGGGGCTTCTAGGGCCTTGCGCAGAGACTCGTCCCCACCGCCCGCCCGGGGCTAGGGACTCAGCTGCACCTGCTCTTGGACCCTGGTCTCCTTTTCCCTCCAGACTCGGCCTCCTCTCCTGGGACTCGGCCTCCCTTCTCCGCCCCCACCCCGGGCTTTGATTGCCCCCGTCCTCTGTCCCCAGTAGATCAGCCTTCCCTCTCCCTCTCGGGAGCCTCCCCGGTTCCTCTCCTGCGGTGACCCCAACTCCAGGCCATCCTGTTGGTGACCGTCCATACCCCTGGGGAAATTTCCACCCCAGTCCCCTCCCAAGGGAACCACCCCCAGTAACCATCCTGGGGATTTTAAGGTCTCTCTCCTCGGTCACCCAGCCTGGCTCTTCCCCCAAAGTCTCACTTCCCCTAGTGACCCCCCCCCACCCCATTTCACCCCATGCCTCAGAGCCTCAGAACCTACCCTCCCTGGGGGACCCTCGAAGGAGGCTGTCAGAGGCCGTCTCAGATCCCAGCCCTTCCCCCCAGCCCTCAGGGAGCTCCGCTCAGCCCCGGCGGGGAGGAGCGGGTGGGTGTGTGCGCGAGGAGGCCGCACACCTTTCCAATCCCTCCACTCGGGTTCTTGGGAGGACACTCATTCTCCAGGCTCGGAGACGGGAGGGGAGAAGTTTGGGGTTTCGGTCCCAGGGCTTAGCTGGAGAAGGCACATTTTGAACCTGCAACTTCAGACATTCCAGCGCCCCCACTCGCCCTCCACTACCTCTGAGAGCCTAGCCACGCCTTGGAGGGAGGGGCCTGTGTGTGTATATAGTGTGTTTGGGGGAGGGGGGACACGGGAGGGTGCATGTCTTGGGAAAAGGGGGTGACAGACTTAACTTTTGAGAGGGCAGCAGACTCCCTCAGCCATGAGAACCAGCTTTGGGGAGGAGGCCGGGAATCAAAGCGAGTCCAGCTGATCTCCCCTGACAATCTGGAAGGTTCATTTTGCCCTCAGTGCCAGCTAATCCGGGCAGGACCCTCGAAGAGGAGACCGAGGGTCCCAGAGGACCAATGCTACAAGCCAGCAAATGCTGCCACATCTCTGCCTGATGGGGGGTGGGGGGGGGTGGGGGGATGGGACTGGGCCAAGGGATCTGGGTGGGCATTTTTAACTTTGGAGGCCATCCATCTGTTGGTAGGCCATCTGCATTTTCTTACTGTTGATGTTTCCTGCCCAAAGGACACATTTGGGCAGTGCCACCCACTCCTTGGACCCCTAGGATGACCCAGCTACCCCCATAACTTTCTGCTTCCCACAGGTTTTCAGCATTCTATCGTCCTGTTGTGCTCAGCCCCAACATCCCAGACCCGTTACCCGCTACCCTTCTCTCCCCCGGCTCATCATCAGTCGCTGTCTCTTTTCTGTGATTTCTGTAAAAGTTGCCATAAAACTTTGAAATTCTGCCTGAAAAACAGTCCCGTGGGAAGCTGGGATTCAGGAGGAGGGGGCTATTAAGGTCTCTGACTGAGATTTGGGCAACTGTTAAACCAGGTAATCTGGGTTTTTGCGGCCCGTGGTCGTCTGCGGGACACACCCACATACAGCAGCAGCACCCGGGTCCAGCCGCCAAGCTCTTCCACTGGCCACGCCACCATCAGTAATGAGCTTCCACTAGCCACGCCCCCATCATTAGCCTCTCTCCTCCACTAGCCACACCCCCATCCGTCAGTCATGGGCTTCCACTAGCCGCGCCCCTCCAGCCTCCACGCCCCCATTCGTCAGTCTTGGGTTTCCCCTAGCCACGTCCCGATTCGTCAGCCAAGCTCCTCCACTTGCTACGCCCTCATCTGTCAATTACGGGTTTCCACTAGCCACGCCCCCATCCATCAGCCTAGCTCTTCCACTAGTCACACCCCCACTCATCAGTCGTGCTTCAGCCACGCCTTCCTGCTTCAATCAGGGGCTTCCACTAGCCACGCCCCCATGCATGAGTCACAAACTGTTCCTCTTTTCGGGCATCCTGGTAACACAAAAGAGAGAGACGTTCATTTGCCTGAGCCAAAGAGCTGGGGTTAATGGGGTTTCCTAAATAAAGCAAGTAATTTTTTCAGATCCTACAGGAGGAGGGGTGTGTGTGTGTGTGTGTGTGTGTGTGTGTGTGTGTTGTGCTAAAGGACACAGCCTGTGTAAAGGTGTGGAGTTGTGAGATAAGGCTTTTTCAGAGCCCTGGAAATGGTTATCATGAACGAGGTATGGGGTGCGTGGGGAGTGAACTTGAGGACAAATCGTAAGAGACTTTATCAGCCGCTCTAGGGAGCTTCGAATTTATCCTAAGAGTAAAGGGGAGCTTTGGAAGAGATTTAAGTGGGGGAAGGAGGCAGGTGGTTGATATCACCTGATTTATCACACGTTCCTCCTGGCTACTGGGGGCTGGGAGACTAGGGACAAGGCTGGAGCAGGGACAGGGGCAGCAGAGGAGGGAAGAGGCGAGTAGGGGGGTGGGAGGGCGATGGTGAGAAGGGAGTGGTTGAGAGAGAGAATGGATGGGGCTGGGTGAGGGAGTTCAGGGACAGCATCTGGGCAGGGGAGAGGTGGTGTGTTCATTCAAACGGAGTAGCCAGGGAGAGTTGGGTGAAAGGGCTACTAAGGAGTAGGCAGGGTTGGGGAAAACGAGGGAAGGTGCAGTACCCCAGGGCTAGCAGCAGAGGGAGCAGTTGCCATACCTGAGCTAAAAGGGGTGAGCAGAGGCACCCGAGGCTGCAGAGACCTGGGTACCTGGGTCTGTAGAGAAGAGTAAAGGCATCGCCAACCTGCGCTGGGGATGGTGGGCGCCGTTAGAGTAAGCGCCTCAACCTCATTCTGCTCCCACCTGCTAGTCTCCTGCCACTTCCTCCCACCGGCCACACCCAACCTGAAGTCCCAGGTCAAGACAATAGGCCCGCGGCATGGTGACTCACGCCTGTAATCCCAGCACCTTGGGAAGCCAAAGCAGGAGGGTCGCTTAAGCCTAGGAGTTCAAGACCAGCCTGGGCAACATAGCGAGTCCCCGTGTCTACAGAAACTTTAAAAGTTAGCCAAGCATGGTGGCATGTGTCTGTAGTCCCAGATACTCGGGAGGCTGAGGTGGGAGGATTGCTTGAGTCCAGGAGGTCAAGGCTGCTGTGCGCTATGACTGCACCACTGCACTCCAGCCTGAGTGACAGAGCAAGACCCTGTCTCAAAAAAAATAAAAATAAAAAATCAACCTTTGGCTTTAGGCCTTGATGAGAACAGATTTGTGGAAGGTATAGGGGCAGAAGGTGCGCTGATCTGCAGTGGGAGGTGGGGAAACTGAGTCAGGACATGTAGCTCACTCTTTGCAGAGTCCTGATATGAGGAGGGGAGGTTGCTAGAGGAGCAGTAGGGCATTGACTACAAGGGCACAGGAGAGCAAGTGAGGCCTGTGTTAACAGCAGCTGGCAGTGATGGGGACCCCCCAAGCATGATCTCCTTAAACCCATCGCCAATTCCATACATCACCCCATTCCACGGAAGAGGAAACTGAGGCTCAGAGAGGTGAAGCAACAGGCCTAAAGTTTCACAGGTAGAAGGGCAAGGATGGGACAGGATGAGGTCCAGGGTACAGAACGGGACAAGGGACACCTTCATCTTTTTTTTTTTTTTTTTAGACGGAGTTTCACTCCTTTTGCCTAGGCTGGAGTGCAATGGCGCGATCTCGGCTCACTGCAATCTCCGCCTCCCGAGTTCAAGTGATTCTTCTGCCTCAGCCTCCCAGTAGCTGGGATTACAGGCGCCCACCACCACACCTGGCCAATTTTTGTATTTTTAGTAAGACAGGTTTTACCACATTGCCCAGACTGTTCTTGAACTCCTGACCTCAGGTGATCCACCCACCTCAGCCTCCCAAAGTGCTGGGATTACAGGCGTGAACCATCGCGCACAGCCTGGGACACCTTCATCTTAATAAACGCAAACAAACAAAGGGGGTGTAGAGTAAGGTCTCAGCTTCAAAGGGGGACACATTGAGAGCTTGGGGCTTGGAAAACATGAGGGCTTTCACACCTGTCCTGTCACCTCACCCCAAAGGTCATGATTCTCACCCGGATGCAAAGAGCTCCATGGGGTCCGCTTGGGAGTGACTGGCATTGTCCTTGGAGGCAGCAGAGCATAGCGGCTGACCTTCTCTGTGCCTCAGTTCCCTCACCTGGAAAATGGGCGATAATGATGCTCACAGTACCTATGTCACAGCGTTGTCGTGAGGATTAAATGAATATATATTAGCCTCACAGGCCGGGTATGGTGGCTCATGCCTGTTATCCCAGGTACTTTGGGAGGCCAAGGTGGGAGGTTTGAGTCCAGAAGTTCGAGACCAGTCTGGGCAACACAGTGAGACCCCATCTCTACTAAAAATAAAAATTATCCAGGCAACGTGGTGCACACCTGTAGTCCTAGCTGCTCCAGAGGCTGGGGTGGGAGGATCACCTGAGCCCAGAAGGTTGAGGCTGCAGTGACTCACGATCATGCCACTGCACTGCAGCGTGGGTGACAGAGTGAGACCCTGTCTCAAAAAATAAACAAATGAACAAAACCCAAGCAAAACCCAAAGTAATCTGGAGGCAGAACTCCTTCCTGGAGGGACCTCAGTCTTTCTTAAGGCCTTCAACTGATTGGATAAGGCTCACCCATACAATCTACTTCACTCAAAGTCAACCGATATTAAATGTTAATCTCATTTTTAAAATACCTTTACAATGGCTGGGCGTGGTGGCTCACACCTATAGTCCCAGCTACTCAGGAGGCTGAAGTGGGAAAATCACTTGAACCCGGGAGGCAGAGGTTGCAGTGAGCCAAGATTGCACCACCGCACTCCAGCCTGGGCAACAGAGCAAGACCCTGCCTCAAACACACACACCACTTCACATCAGGGCAGCACAGCTTAGCCACATGGACACATACGATTCACCACCACGAGAGGTACCTCTTTTCCTTTTGCTTCCTCTCTGCCCATCCATCATGTCCCCACTGGCCACTGCCTTAGGGCTGAGCACCAACAGAAGCCAGCCCACAGCAAGGATGGGACGGAAATAGTTTATTTGGGAGGTGATCCCAGGAGGCACTGGAGGGAGATGGGAAAGAAAACGATTAAAGGTGGTGTTGAGGGCTGGGCGCGGTGGCTCACACTCACACCTGTAATCTCCGCACTTTGGGAGGCCAAGGTGGGCGGATCATCTGCGGTCAGGAGTTCAAGACCAGACTGGCCAACATGGTGAAACCCTGTCTCTACTAAACATACAAGAATAAGCCGGGCACAGTGGCAGGCGTCTATAATTCCAGTTACTTGGGAGGCTGAAGTAGGAGGATCACTTGAACCCGGGAGGCAGAGTCTGCAGCGAGCTGAGATCGTACCGTCAGCCTGGGTGACAGAGTGAGACTCCATCTCAAATAAACAAATAATAAAGGTGGTGTTGAATGAGCAGGTCACCCTGTGGACAACGAGGTCTCAATCCTGCTGGGGACCTCTCAGGGAACTCTGGAGTTGCCCCACCTGAAGACTTTGGGTTATGTATCCACTAACTCCTGTCTGATGGTGGCCCAGGACTCCTTTAGGGGTGCTCACTTCTACTGCTTCCCACCCTGGTCTGGAACGCATTCAGGGAAGGGTCGCAGGTACCAGCGTGAGAGATGCTGTTGGGTCCTGGGTGGTATGAGTGGGTCAGAGACAGCCTCTGCTATGATTACCTCCCAGAACGGGGGTCTCACTACCTCCCTCCTCCAGTAAGGCAATGCGTGGGCACCAGCACAGCACTGACCGTGCCCAGGTTGCCCTCTCTTCTGGCTTGATGCCCCCAGCTCCCTCCTCGGCCTCTCCCAGGGAATCGGGAAGGGCTGGTACTGGCACCTCCTCCACGTTCTGCCGTCCCCCCGAGGATTGAAATCAGACACTAGGGAGGACTTCCAGGCACACGTGGCCAAGGGAGAGAGGGATGGGGCCCCAGGCTTTGGTACCTCCCAAGGTACCTCCTCACTCTCTCCTCGCCACGTTTGCCTCCCGTTCGTTCCCTCCCTGCAATTCTCTCCCTGGGAAGTGCGGGGAAGGGAATGCCATGGGTGGTGGATTGAAAGGGGTGGGTGGGGTCAGTAGAGGGGGAACACGATGGTGGAGGGGGTGGAGAAAGGGCACAAAAAGAGGAGGGGAAGTTGGAGAGGGGGCAGAGAGCCAAGCACAAAACACAGGGGCCGGAGAGGCAGCAGAGACAGAGATACAGACAGGATGCAGAGAAGATGCAGACGGAGGAAGCCTGGAGACTCAGAACACAACGCAGGGAGCAGGGCGGGGCGGGGGTCGCAGGGCGGCAGGGCAAGGCCCTCACCCCATTCCCAGCACACAAAGCCAGTGAGGCCAACGCTGAGGGTGCGCTCAGACACCAGGGATTAAAAAGGCACAGCTGGGCCGACAGAGCCCATGGCAGACAGAGGGACACGGACAGACAGGGAGAGAGAGACACAGAGAGAGAGGGAGAGACCGAGAAGGATGGAGAGACAGAGAGAGATGGAGAGACAGACAGAGAGGGAGAGACAGAGAGAGAAATGGAGAGGCAGAGAGAGAGAGAGAGAGAAATGGAGAGACAGAGAGATGGCGAGACAGAGAGAAATGGAGAGACAGCAAGAGGGAGAGTCAGAGAGATGGAGAGACAGAGGCAGAGAGAGAGATGGAGAGACAGAGAGGGAGGGACAGATGAAGAGACAGAGACAGAAGGAGAGATACAGAGAGAAATGGAGAGAGAGAGAGAGATGGAGAGACAGAGAGATGGAGAGACAGAGAGATGGAGAGACAGATGGAGAGACAGAGAGAGATGGAGAGACAGAGAGATGGAGAGACAGAGAGAGATGGAGAGACAGATGGAGAGACAGAGAGAGATGGAGAGACAGAGAGAGGGACAGAGACAGAAAGAGACAGAGTTATAGAGAGATACAGCAACAAAGACAGTGAAGGAGACAGAAACAGAGACAGAGTCAGAGATGGAAAGAGACTCAGTGAGAGAGAGACAGAGACAGAAGGAGAGAAGGAGAGAGGGTGAGGAAAAGAAGGAGGAGGAGGAGGAGGACGGACAGACCAGAGACGGGACCCAGAGGCACAGCGAAAAACTGGCAAAGGAAAGCAGATTCCAACAAAAAAGACAGAGAGGGCAAGGAGAGATAGAAATGGAAGGAAAAGGGGGAGAGAGGGGTCTCGGTGGGAGCCACAGCCTGTGCCCCGCCCCCCGCCCAGGTCAGGCCAGGTCCTCCCCGCTGCTGCTGAGCCGTGGCTAATGGTATGATTGCTTGGTGGGGCGGGAGGAGAAGGGGTGGCAGGCATTTGTCAGGGCCGGTGACAAATGAGCCACCGGAGTCCGGGCTCGGGTGATGGATGGCGCGGCCGGTGGGCGGAGGGGCGGGCGCGGGGGTGGGGGCCCCCGCCAAGATAAATGTTTCCTTCTCCTGGAGCTGGGCCAGGCAGTGGGAGGATGGGGAGGGGGCGATGTATTTATGACGGGCCCGGGTGGAAGAGAGGGGGGAGCCAGAGGGACAGAAGCCCAGCGGGGATACGGTGGGGGGGGGGACCAAGCGGGCACAGGGAGGTGGAGAGAGGGAGAGGAAAGGAGGGAGAAGACACAGAGGCCCCTGGAGAGAGAGATCAAGATGGATAGAAAGAGAGATAAGAAAGACAAGACAGAGAAGACATCCAGACAAAGAGACACAGAGATACAGAAAAAAAAAAAAAAAAAAGGACAACCAAGAGACAGACAGACAGACACAGTCCAGGCGGAGATGGAGACAGAGATGGCCTGTCTTTTAGGATCCCTTCTTCCCCCACCCTCCTGAACAGATTCTTAGTTAGAGCGAGCCTGGAATGAGGAGGAGGAACCACACCTGGGCGCCCAGAAGGAGGCAGACAAGACACAGAGCTGTTGATAAAGAGGGAAAACCGAGGCAGGGGGCTAGCAGGCCCAAGAGAGAGGACAGGAAGAACCCAAGGTGGATCCTTGCTCATTTGGTCTGCTCCTGCAGGCTTTCAGAGGGGATCCTGGGGACCACTGAGGATCCCCGGCGGGCGTGGCTGCCTGGTGGGCATAGCCCCAGCGGTCGGTGCTAAAGGCTGGGGCACTGAGGGGCCGGTCCGCTGAGAGATCGCCCAGCCTGTGCTGGGGAGACCCGCGAGGTCCCCCAGATCTACTCATAGAGGGCTCCATGCTTCCCGTCTGTAAAACAGGTGCAGGGCAGGGCTAGAGGGCGGAGACCCCTGCAGGCCGGGAGCCACTCAGCCGGGCAGGGAAGACGCTTCCAGACACTTTCACGGAGAGGCCCAAGCACCACCCTTGAAGAGCCACCAACGGAGGCAGCCGCTACGTAGAGACACAGGCACCCCCTCCAGCACCAGGCCTGGCTGCCACCTGCTCCCTCCCCCTGGGAACAGAAGGGTCCCAGGACTATTGAAGGGAGACAGCCAGGAAAAGGAGAGTGGGAGAGAGACAGAGAGAGAAAGAGAGAGAGAGAGAGAGAGACAGAGAGAGAGAGAGAGAGAGAGAGAGAGAGAGAGAGAGAGAGAGAGACAGAGGGAGGGACAGAGGGAAAGATTGGAGGAAGAGCCTCAGAAAGCCGGAGCCTCCCCTGCCTCCTCCCTCTGTCCGCGCCCGCATCCTCCCCCAATCAATTTCTCTCCCAGACATTCTTAATTCTCCCTTCCCAACATCTCGTCTCTTTCTTTAATTGAGAAGATTTATGCTTCAGAGTCCAAGCCCCCTGCGCTTGTTTGCGGGGTGGCAGGGACGACTCCGGGGTCTCTATTGGAGCTCCTGTCCCCCACTCCCTCCCCCTCCTGTCTGTCTCGCTCTGTCTGCACCTCTCTCTCTCCCCGCACCCCCGTCTGTCTCTGTCTCTCTCTCTCTCTGTTTGCCTTTCTCTGAATCACACCCGTCATTGGAATTACCTCCCTCCCCACCCCAGTTAAGCCCCGTCGCCATCCCAGGTGCCCCTTCCCTCCCTTCCTGCTCTGTCCACGCCCCCGCACCACTGGCCGTCAGATGAGGCCGCACCTGCTCCTCTAGGTTTCAGAATCAGCCTGGGCTAAGGGGACCTTAGCATGCACCCCCAGCACAAAAGCAAATAGAGGCAGGGACTCCTAACCCTTGCATCCTTCACCCCAAGTCTTGGCTGAGGGCGAGGTGGGGGTGGGGCAGACCAAACAGCTTTGTGTCTTTAATTAAAAAGTGATTTAAATTAATTTTCTGCTCCAAAACCCCTATCTGGGGTGCGCCGGCCTTGATGAAGGGAAAGGCCTCCAGACCCCTTCCCCTCCGACTGCCTTAAAGGGCCAGCCTCACCACAGGAGAGTCACGGGGGGGCAGAGCCCGCCGGCATGGGGACCCCCAGACTCAGCCAAGACCCTGAGTCCTGGCACCTTCTAGCTTAACTGTTTCTCTATTATCCACAATCCCCTGCCCCCAGCGCGCATTGCCCATCCTGCCTAGGGGGGATCGAGGCTCAGAGAGGGGAGAGTCTACGGTGGGACCACACTCCAGATTCCCAGGTGACCCCTGGAGATGGCCAGGGAGGGGGTCCGTGGTGTGTCCAGGGGGCTCGGAGAACAGAGAGCCGGAGAGAGAAAGGACGGGAGAAGGGGAGAGAGACAAGGAGACAGAGACTGGGAGAGAGGGAGACTGAGCAGGAACCCCAGCCCTGGGTAGGAGAGGAGGGACCTGGGGGCACCAGGGCCACAGTCTCTTCCTCTCCTCCCTCCACAGCCTGCCCCTTCCCCACTCCCACCGGGAAGTGCTGCTGCTGCCCTAACCCCAATCCCTCATGCTGTAGCTCTGTACGGCTCACCCTGGCTCACCCCCTATCCCGCTCCTTGGTGGTTCTGTTTAATTTCCATAAGGACAGGAGGGCAGAGAAGCAGGTGGCAGCAGAGGTAGCACTGTTGATGACAGTCTTGAACTATGTCCTTGGAGGGCTGCCTCCAGCCCTCTCTCAAGGTCTCTATTTCCTTCTGTCTCTGGGTCTCTATCCCTCTCTCTCTGGGTCTGTCCCCCTCTCTCTAGGTCTGTCCCCCTCTCTCTAGATCTGTCCCCCTCTGTCTCTACATCTCTGTACCCCCACCCCCATCAGGGTCTTTGTCCTCCGCTCCCCGCATCCCTGTCCCCTTCTCTCTGGATCTCTGTCCCATTCTTTGGCGCTATTCCTCTGGGGTGACTTTCAGGATTTTGTGGGGGGTCAAGTGTCCTTCTGTGAGAATGGGATAAAAACTATGGGCCACTTCCCTGGGGGAAAAACACAGAGGCACCCAGTCCACAATTTCCCAGGGAACTTTCCCCTGGGTTCACAGGTCTCCTGACAGCCACCTGCACACCCCCGCGGGAAGCTGAAGACACCAGGGACTAAAGACCCCCCAATGTAAAAGATGCCACGGGGAGAATGAATCCAGGGGTCGCCACCAGCCCCCTCGCCCCCTCCCTCGATAGCCTCTTAGATGTTTCCTGGACACACCAAGCACCTTCTGCTCCCCCGACTTTTCCAGGCTTTGCACCTGCAATTCCCCCTGCCCGGAATGCTCTCCCCAGGTGTGTGCACGGCTCAGATGTCCCCTCCTCTGAGGGCTGTCCCTGTCCAGCCTGCAGAAGCCGCCCTCCCCACACCGTTCTTACACAGCTTAGCTTGGGAGCACTGGCCATCTCCAGGCACTAGTTAGTATTTATGCATCCATTTACTCGACTACCCTCCCTTTCTACCCATCCCCAGGGACAAGTGAGTGCCATAAGACCAAGAAGTTTGCCTTTTGTTCCCTGCTATGTCCCCAGAAGGTGCTCAAGAAGTTGCTGCTGCATGAATCTTTTTCTTGATCTCAGAACCTCAGGTTGAAAGCTCGCCTTAGGAATCCGATGAAAGCCGCGGACTTGCCCTCCAACACCTTGTGTGGGGGCCCAGGGTTTACCCCACAGACTGCAGGTTCCAGGGACTCCCTGAGAGCAGCTGAGGGGGCTGCAGGCTCAAGATAGGGGCCCAAGACGGCAGGGGGCCTCCAGTACCCACCACATCCAGAGACAGAAACAACACACATAGTCACTCCTACACACCACACACATAAAACACACACACCACACAGGTACACACACACACAAAAAAAACACCACACGCACACCACACAGGTACACACACACACCCCACACACACAAAACACACCACACGCACACCACACACACCCTACACACAAAAAACACCGCACACCACACAGGTATGCACACACACCCAACACACCACACACACAAAACACCATACACCACACAGGTACGCACACACATGCCACACACACACCACACACACAAAACACATACACCACACACCCACCACACAACACACAAACACACCACACACCACACAGGTATGCACACACACAACACACACCACACACACAAAACACACACCATACAGACCACACACACCACACATGCAAAACACACACCACACACAAAACACACTACACACCACACACATGCAAAACACACACCACACACAAAAAACACACTACACGCACACACAGGTACTCACACACACAACACAGGTATGCACACACACAGGTACTCACACACAACGCGAGTATGCACACACACACCACACACACACAAAACACACACCACACATGCACACACCACACACACCACCCAAAACATACACACACCACACACATGCACACACCACACACACAAAAGCACACCACACATACAAAATACACCACACACACACGCACACACCACACAAGCACACCACACATGCACATCACACACCACACACAGACACACATACCACACACACAAAACACAAACAGAAAACACACCACACACAGGCACATACACACCACACACAATGCACACACACATGCAAGCACACAACACATACACCCGACACACACACACACAGGCGCAGGCACAGGGGCCCCTGTCTCCTAGAGGAGGGAGGGAAAGGGGTGAGGGCAAGAAGAGAAACTAAAATCTAAGCGCTGGCTTCCTTCCGGCCTCCTGTCCTCTCCTCTGATTCTGTCCCATAGGAGAGAGCTGGGGAAAGGGAGAAACAGAGAAACAGAGAGGTGAGGGGGGAAAGAGACAGAGAGAGAGAGAGAGGTGAAGGGGAGAGAAACAGAGCGAGTGGGAGTTGGGGGTAGAGAAACAGAGGGAGAGAGAGATGAGGGAGATAGGTAAGGGGGGAGACAGAGAAACGGAGAGAGAGATGGAGGAGAGGGACAGACACACAAACAGAGAGACGGGGAGGGGGGTAGAGGTGGGAGGAGGGAGAAACAGAAAAAAACAGAGAGAAACAGAGAGAGGTGAGGGGGAGGAGAGAGACAGAGGGAGAGAGGTGAGGAGGAGAGAAACAGAGAAAATGGGAGGTGGAGGGGAGACAGCGAAGAGAGAGAAACAGAGGGAGAGAGAGAGGTGGGGGGAGAGACAGAGGAGAGAGAGGTAAGCGGGGAGAGAGAAACAGAGGGAGAGAGGTTGGGGGTTGAGGGAGAGACAGAAACAGAGGGGGAGAGAGGCGGGAAGAGGTGGGAGGAGAAACAGAAAAAACAGAGAGAAAATGAGAGAGAAAAGAGACAGGGTGGAGGGAGGGGGGGAGAGAGACAGAGACAGAGGTGGGGGAGAACTCGAGACAGAGGCGGGTGGCTGCCGGCAAGGGGAGAGGGAGACCCGGAGCGGGGTGGGGGGGAGAGCGATCCGGAGCGAGCGCGGCGGGCGGGGCGGGGGCCGAGGAGGACGCGTCCCAGGGCGACTCCGATACAAAAGCCGCCGGGAGAGGCCGCGGGCCCGGGCGGGGCGGGGCGCGGATGGGGAGGGGGGAGGGGGGAGGGGGGGAGGGGGAGGGGAGGGGGAGGGGGAGGGGAGAGGAGGGACCCGCAGCCCCAGCCCCGCCCCGCCCCGCCCGGCCGCGCCGGCGGACAGTGGGTTAAGCATCTCCGCCGTGGAACTTCCGGATGTGACCACAGAGAGGGAGAGACCGGGAACGGGGAGCGCGGCCGCCAGCACCCCCGAGCCGCCGCCGGAGCCCCCGCCGCCCCGGGCTGCCCCCAGCCCCTCGCGGTCCCCGGTCTGTCCGTCTTGGGACAGTTCGATTCCCTCCGAGCCCGGGGAGGGACGGGGGGGCCCAGGGGAGGGGGCCTCGGGCGCCCCGCCCGCGCCTGCTGCCCCCGCCCCAGCGGCGATGCGCTCCTGGCCGTGACCCCCGCTGGGGGCGGGGGCCGGGGTCCATGCGCGGAGTCCCGACCCGGCCCGGCGCCTGCCGCTGACGGCGGCGGGGGTGGGGGAGCGCGCGCCCGGCCTCCTGCCCACCCCCTGGCGTCGACACTGCGGGCCGTCTGGGGCTGCGGCCCCGGGCTGCGCCCTCCCCCGCGGCCAGGCTCTGGAGGGACCCGGGAGCTGCCGCCGGCCTCAGCCCATGGCCCGGAGGGTAGGTCTCAGGGCGGGGACCCCGCGCCCCGGCCGCTTCCGCACCCCCCGTCCCTGCATCCCTCCTCTCCGGCGCTGGCCCCCCATCAGCCCATCCGTCCTCTCCACCACCTCTCTCTTGCCCCTCCCTCCGCCCCTGGGTCTCCCAGTCCCTCTGTGCTCCCTCTCTGCCCCCAGGTGTCCCCTCTTCCTGCCCCTGGGCCTCGCCTCCTCCCCACCCTTTAGCTTCTTCTCCCTGCCCCAGTCTCTCCCTACCTCTCTGTCCCCCTCTGTCTGCCCCAGTCTCCCCCTCCTTTCTGCCTCTCTGTCCCCCTCTCTCTGCCCCGGGTCTCCCCCCTCTTTCTGCCTGTCTGTCCCCCTCTCTCTGCCCCGGGTCTCCCCCTGCTTTCTGCCTCTCTGTCCCCCTCTCTCTGCCCCGGGTCTCCCCCCTCTTTCTGCCTGTCTGTCCCCTTCTCTCTGCCCCGGGTCTCCCCCTCCTTTCTGCCTCTCTGTCCCCCTCTCTCTGCCCCGGGTCTCCCCCCTCTTTCTGCCTCTCTGTCCCCCTCTCTCTGCCCCCGAGTCTCTCTGCTCTCTGTCCCTGGGCTTCCTCCTCCATCTCAGCCGCCCCCACCTCACCATCCCCCTCCTTTTCTGCCCTCCTCCGTCCTTCTCTTCGCTCTACTTTTGTTCCAAGCCTCCCCTGCCTCTCCAGGGCTAGGAGTGGGACAGGGGTGGGAGGGGCGGTCTCACCAGGCTGCTGGCCCCAGGGAGCCTCTCTCCCTGGGGATGGGAACGGGCATAGGAGACGGGGGAGGAGGTGCGCCTCCGCTTTGGGGGTTCTGGGTGGGCTGTGGGGACCGAGTTTGGTGAGTGTGCCATGAGCAGCGGGGAGCAGTTGGATTCAACTTCAGGGCACAGGAGAAGTTAGGAGAAGAGGAAGAGGGAGAGAGTGGGACACGCAGAGCCAGAGTGCCCAGCCAGGCGAGGGTCGGAGGCAGGAACGTTCTAGCCTCTTCCCAGGGGAGTCCTGCTGCCTCTTTGAGCCTCCATGTCTTCATCACTGAGGGATTTGACCTGACCTAGTGAAAGGTGCCCCAGGCTTCCCAGGTGCATGGTTCT
This sequence comes from Macaca nemestrina, assembly GCF_043159975.1. Classification (NCBI taxonomy): domain Eukaryota; kingdom Metazoa; phylum Chordata; class Mammalia; order Primates; family Cercopithecidae; genus Macaca; species Macaca nemestrina. Next base: position 57,634,960 of record NC_092144.1, on the reverse strand, counting down.
GTGATGACGGGATGCGGGTATCCCACCCCATAATGGTGTTTTTCTTGAGTGCGAAAGTGTGTCTCAGTGGTGGTGCCTAGTGACCCTCTCCAGCAACAAGTGCTCACAGCGTGAGCCAGGCCCTGTGCTAAATGCCTCGTTCATTCATTCGTTCATGTGCTAAATGTCTCAATCATGCATTAATTCCTGTGCCTGGTGTTGGGCTGTGTGTGTGTGTGTGCGTGTGTGCATGTGTGCGTGTGTGGGGGGGATTTGGGTGTGACTGACACACGAGCGTGCACATGGGTTGGTGTGTATGGCTGTGTCTCCGTGTGTGGTGGATTCACGTGGTGAGTGGGGTGTGACATGTTGTTGAGACTTACTCTAAATGTGCATATCTACCAACTGTGAAATGGAATAGAAGACGGGGAGGCTTCGTGTGTGTACTTTGTGTACAACAATGCGCGGTTCCTGCAGGAGGTGTCCATGGATTTCCCTCTCTGTCTGTCTCTCTCTGTCTCTGTCTCTTATCTCTGTCTCTGTCTCCATCTCTGTCTCTGTCTCCGTCTTCTCACGCCACTCTCTCCATCTCTCTTCCCTCCCAGCCAGACCCTGCCGTCTCTCCCTCTGGGTCCTCCTGCCCGCATGTCAGGAATCTCTGCCTGGATGGGGTCCTCACTCCCACCCAGACAGCTCCGGGGGACCTGGAGGGCTCAAAGGGGCAGGGCTCAGACACTTGGGGACCAGAAGCAGGTTTCTGGGACACAGAGAGGCATCTCCTGGGTTCCAGGATAGAGAAGCTCCTCAGCTGAGTCTCGGGGTGCTGACCCCTCCCTGGGGCTCCCCCTTCTCTTCTCACCTTCGCCCAGTACGATGAGCTGCCGCACTACCCAGGCATCGCGGATGGCCCCGCAACCCTGGCTGGCTTCCCAGAGGCAGTGCCCGCAGCACCAGGGCCCTACGGCCCACACCGGCCTCCCCAGCTGCTGCCCCCAGGCTTGGACAGTGACAGCCTGAAGAGGGAGAAGGATGAGATCTATGGGTGAGTGGGGGCCGGTCTCAGGCTCCTGTCTCTCTCTCTGTCTTCTGTTTCTTTGCTCCCTGGGTCTGTTTCCGTCTCTGTGTGTGAGTCACCGTCTCCTCTCCCGGTCTCTTGTCCCCTTCCCAGCTGTTCTGCACCTTGCAGCCCCTCCATTCACCCCCCCAGCCTCTCCCTCGACCTCTCTCCTTTCCTGCCTCCCCAGACACCCGCTCTTCCCCCTCTTGGCCCTGGTCTTTGAGAAATGTGAACTGGCTACATGCTCTCCCCGTGACGGGGCCGGAGCTGGGCTGGGGACACCCCCCGGCGGCGACGTCTGCTCCTCTGATTCCTTCAACGAGGACATCGCTGCCTTCGCCAAGCAGGTGAGCACCCCCCACCCGCCAAGCACCGCACCGGAGAGCCAGCGAGGAGGGTTGGGTGGAAGGTGGGACATCCCCTGCTGGCTTCTCTCTTCCCTCCCAGGTTCGCTCTGAGAGGCCCCTCTTCTCCTCCAACCCAGAACTGGACAATCTGGTGAGACCCAAGCTCTCCCCCACTCTCCCTCCTACGATGGGTCTCCTGTCCTGACTCCCCATCCCTGGGGTTGGTTGAGGGGGTGCAGAGAGGAGGCCACCTGGTCCATGTTCCCAAATGGCCATGATTGTTGCCCACATGCCATGTGGTACAGCCTAGAGTCTGAGAATGGGACCCATGGCCCGAGTTCAAATCCCAGCTCTGCCACTCACCAGCTGTGTGACCCAGGGCAAGTCACTCTGCGTCTCTGTGCCTGGCGTCCCGTCTGTGACGTGTGGCTGGTAGTAATTTCTGTCTTGGAGGGCTGCTGTGGGGATTTAATGAGTGAATGCAAGTCAAGTGCATGGGATAGCACCTGGCACAGAATAGGGCTGAAAAAGTGTCTGATGTTCCATCCGTCAGAAGAATAGTACCCATGCCAAAGTGAGCGCAGGGACTGCTTCCCAAGGAGAGGAGGCTGGGTGCGGCAGCTCACACCTGTAATCCCAGCACTTTGGGAGACCAAGGCCAGGAGATAGCTTGAGGCCAGGGATCAAGACCAGCCTGGGCAATGTAGTGACACCCCATCTCTACAAAAACATTTAATTAGCAGGGTGTGGTGGCACACACCTGTGGTCCCAGCTACTTGGGAGGCTGAGGTGGGAGGATCACTCGAGCCCCAAGAAGTCGAGGCTGCAGTAACCCTTGATCAGCTCCACTGCACACCAGCCTGGGCAACAGGGCAAGACCCTGTCTCTCATAGATAGCTAGAAAAAGAGAAAGAGGCCAGTCGCCGTGGCTCACACCTGTAATCCCAGCACTTTGGGAGGCTGAGATGGACAGATCAGGAGATCGAGACCATCCTGGTTAACACAGTGAAACCACATCTCTACTAAAAATACCAAAAAATTATCCGGCCGTGGTGGTGGGCACCTGTAGTCCCAGCTACTCTGGAGGTTGAGGCGGGAGAATGGTGTGAACCCGGGAGGCAGAGCTTACAGTGAACCGAGATCGTGCCACTGCACTCCAGCCTGGGCGACAGAGCAAGACTGTCTCAAAAAAAAAAAAGAAAAGAAAAAAGAGAAGAGAAAGGAAAACACAGGGAGGGAGAGAAGGAGAGAGGGAGGGAGGGAGGGAGGGAGAGAGGGAGGGAGGGAGGGAAGGAAGGAAGGAAGGAAGGAAGGAAGGAAGGAAGGAAGGAAGGGAGGGAGGGAGGGAGGAAGGGCTGGGTGCAGTGGCTCATGCTTGTAATCCTAGCACTTTGGGAGGCCAAGGCCGGCAGATCACAAGGTCAGGAGTTCGAGACCAACCTGACCAACCTGGTGAAACCCCCTGTCTACTAAAAATACAAAAATTAGCTGGGCGTGGTGCACTCGCCTGTAGTCCCAATTACTCAGGAGGCTGAGGCAAGAGAATCGCTTGAACCCGGGAGGCAGAGGTTGCAGTGAGCCGAGATCCTGCCACTGTACTGCAGCCTGGGCAACAGGGCAAGACTCTGTGTCAAACAAACAAAGAAAGAAAAATAAAGAAAGAGGGAAAGGAAGAAAAGAAAAAAGAAAGCGAAGAGGCCGGGCACGTTGGCTCACGCCTGTAATCCCAGCACTTTGGGAGGCCGAGGCAAGTGGATCACCTGAGGTCGGGAGTTTGAGACCGGCCTGGCCAACATGGTGAAACTCTGTCTCTACTAAAAATACAAAAATTAGCCGGGCACAGTGGTGCATGCCTGTAGTCCCAGCTACTCAGGAGGCTGAGGCAGGAGAATCACTTGAACCTGGGAGGCGGAGGTTGCAGTGCGCTGAGATCGCTCCACTGTATTCCAGCCTGGACGCCAGAGCAAGACTCCATATCAAAAAAGAAAGACGGCCGGGCGCGGTGGCTCAAGCCTGTAATCCCAGCACTTTGGGAGGCCGAGGCGGGCAGATCACAAGGTCAGGAGATCGAGACCACAGTGAAACCCCGTCTCTACTAAAAATACAAAAAATTAGCCGGGCGCGGTGGCGGGCGCCTGTAGTCCCAGCTACTCAGGAGGCTGAGGCAGGAGAATGGCGGGAACCCGGGAGGCGGAGCTTGCAGTGAGCCGAGATCGCGCCACTGCACTCCAGCCTGGGCAACAGCGTGAGACTCCGTCTCAAAAAAAAAAAAAAAAAGAAAGACAAAAAAGAAGATAGAGAAGAAAGGAGGGAGAAATACCCCAGCTTCTCCCATCCTTTGCTCCCCAAGCTCTTGCCAGGGCTTCCTATTGGCCAAACCCTTTGGCAAAGGGCTCTGGGAAATGTAGTTTGCAGGTGGGCGGGGCCTGGAGCTGGGGGCCAACAGGCAGAGGGTGGGAATTCCAGTCGGAACGGCTCACCTTAGCTCTCCCTCTTTGTGATGGGGTTTTGTGTTTTTTTTTTTTTTTGAGACGGAGTCTCGCTCTGTCGCCCAGGCTGGAGTGCAGTGGCCGGATCTCAGCTCACTGCAAGCTCCGCCTCCCGGGTTTACGCCATTCTCCTGCCTCAGCCTCCCGAATAGCTGGGACTACAGGCGCCCGCCACCTCGCCCGGCTAGTTTTTTTTTTTGTATTTTTTTTAGTAGAGACGGGGTTTCACCGTGTTAGCCAGGATGGTCTCGATCTCCTGACCTCGTGATCCGCCCGCCTCGGCCTCCCAAAGTGCTGGGATTACAGGCTTGAGCCACCGCGCCCGGCCTGTGATGGGTTCTTTTTCGTCTCTTGCTACTCTTGTCTCTACCTCTGAATCTAACACCCACTCTTTCCTTAATTTTGCGCTGCATCTCTGTTCTCTTTCCCCCTCTGCGCCTGGTGTCTTTGTCGCCCTGTCCCTGTCATTTTATCTCACTCATTCTGTTTCTCTGTCTCTCCTCTCTTCCTCCTTCTTTTCCTCTTCCTTCTTCCTCCCTTCTCCCTCCCCCGATTCCCTCTGTCTTCCCCCACCTCCTATCCCACGTTTTCAGATGATCCAGGCCATCCAAGTGCTGCGGTTCCACCTGCTGGAGCTGGAGAAGGTGAGTGCGTCTCACCCCCCAACAGCCTCACTTGCCCACCTCATCCCACCCCATCTTGTCGCCTCTGCCTCCCACCTTCCGGCTCTCTCCCCACTGGAGTTGAAGCAGAATGCTGCCCCCGCCCCTGTGCACCCCAGCCCTGCCCCCCCGGGTGGCCCCCCCAGTACCCCGGTGCCCCCCCAGGTCCACGACCTGTGCGACAACTTCTGTCACCGCTACATCACCTGCCTCAAGGGAAAGATGCCCATCGACCTGGTCATCGAGGATCGGGACGGCAGCTGCAGGGAGGACTTCGAGGACTACCCAGCCTCCTGCCCCAGCCTCCCAGACCAGGTGGGCCTGGGACGGGCACCAGGCATATGGCCCTGCAGCCACAGCTGTGCCTGGACACTGCATGAAGGCGTATGCACACTACACAGCCTCAGACGCAGCCACAGTCAGCCTGATCACAGGGCACGCATATACACACAGCCACAGACCCACTACACAACAGCTGTGCAGACTCAGATGCGGCTGGGTGACGGTGCACACACATGCACACCAGCAGCTGCAGATGCCACCCACAGACTCAGCTACACCCACACAGGTCCACACACAGCCACACCAACTCAGCAACAGCCATTTCTGCTCATAGCTGGACAGTAGCATCCACCGTGTACTCACACACACACCCCCAACCATACGACAGCAGCATAGAACACACAGCCGGGTTCTGCACGCCGTTCTCAATTATGTGTGTGTCCACCACATACGCACCCCCGCTCCAGCCACACAAAACAGCCACACAGATGGACATAGAGCCCAACAGCCCGAGGTACTGCCTGGCAAACTCAGATATAACCACGCTTGGGCCCGGACTGACCACGGCGCCCTCTTGCACACACGTGACCCTGGTCACATAACAGTCGGGCTGCAGCCGAGATCGCGCACACACACCACTCACAGCCACATGGCCCCAGACTCATCCACACAGACTTGGAAATAGACTCAACAGGCTCAGATGGGGCCACAAAGAAACCCAAAGAAGCAACTCAATAAGGTGGCACCATCTCAGATTCAGCCTCACTACAGTTTTATCCACTTAGGACACCAGACGGCAAACACGCACAGCACAGCACAGCCGTGTGGATCCCGACTCGCCACGGCTATGTACAGAGTAGAGGGGCGAAGCCTTGAGGAAAAGTCACATGAGAGCCACACCCAGGCAATCCTACTGTCAAAACACCTGGCAATGACATCTTTACAGCACACACACACCCACTCCACACCGCCTCAGATACACTCACATGACAACCACCCCACAGCCAGACGCACCCAGACACAGTCCCAGAGCCTTTTTTTTTTTTTTAATGGAGTCTCAGTTTGTCACTCAGACTGGAGTGCAGTGGTGCAATCTCAGTTCACTGCAACCTCTGCCTTCAGGTTCAAGCGATTCCCCTGCCTCAGCCTCCCGAGTAGCTGGGACTACAGGTGCCTGCCACCACGCCCAGCTAACTTTTGTATGTTCAGTAGAGATGGGGTTTCACCATTTGGCCAGGCTGGCCTCGAACTCCTGACCTCAAGTGATCATCCCGCCTCGGCCTCCCAAAGTGCTGGGATTACAGGCTTGAGCCACCGTGCCTGGCCAAGTCCTGGAGCCTTATACCCACTCGCACAGGAATCGCGACAGCAGTGTCACATACAAGACAACCAAACCTTCAAACTGCAGTCACAAAAAAAAAAATGTAGCCTGGTGATAGCTGGGTGCAGTGGCTCACATCTGTAATCCCAGCACTTTGGGAGGCTGAGGCGGGTAGATCACGAGGTCAGGAGTTTGAGACCAGCCAGGCCAACATGGTGAAACCCCGTCTCTACTAAACATACAAAAAAAAAAAAAAATTAGCCAGGCATGGTGGCACGTGCTTATAATCCCAGCTACTCGGGAGGCTGAGGCAGGAGAATCGCTTGCACCCGGGAGGCGAAGGTTGCAATGAGCCGAGATCGCGCTATTGCACTTCAGCCTGGGTGACAGGGCAAGACTCTGTCTCAAAAAAACAAACAACAAAAAAAAAACCCAATAATGGCCGGGCGCAGGCGCGGTGCCTCACGCCTGTAATCCCAGCACTTTGGGAGGCCGAGGCAGGCGGATCACGAGGTCAGGAGATCGAGACCATCCTGGCGAACACGGTGAAACCCCGTCTCTACTAAAAATACAAAAATATTAGCCGGGCGTGGTGGCGGGCGCCTGTAGTCCCAGCTTCTTGGGAAGCTGAGGCAGGAGAATGGTGTGAACCCGGGAGGCGTCAGAGCTTGCAGTGAGCGGAGATCGTGCCACTGCACTCCAGCCTGGGCAACAGAATACGACTCCGTCTCAAAAAAAAAAAAAAAAAAAAAAGAAAACCCAACAACAAATTAGCTGGATGTTGTGTCATGTGCCTGTAATCCCAGCTACTTAGGAGGCTGAGGCAGGAGAATCACTTGAACCCAGGAGGCGGAAGTTGCAGTGAGCCGAGATCTCACCACTGCCCTCCAGCCTGGGCAACAGAGTAACACTCTGTCTCAAAAAAAAAAAAAAGGGTGGGAGGGGGCGTGGTTACCAGAACCAGAGAGAGGAGCAGATTGCTTGACAGCGGCTGAGATTTTTGGTAGAAGAATACAGCTAATCTAAAACCACAGGTTGGGCAGATTTAACCCAACCTTAAACTGAAGAGGAAGTGTTACTGCAGTCCTTATGGGTGAGCTGACCTCCTGGTGCACGGAGCTGGGTGGAGGGTAAATCCTACCGATTGTCGAGTTCCTCAAAGCATGTTGGAGTTTGCATAAAGAAACGACGAGGCTGGCTGCAGTGGCTTCACCCCTGTGATCTCAGCACTTCGGGAAGTCGAGGCAGGAAGATCGCTTAAGCCCAGGAGTTCGAGAGCAATCTGGACAACATCGTGAAATCCCATCTCCACAAAAAATAAGAAAAATTAGCCAGGCGCAACTGTAGTTCCAGCTACTTGGCAGGCTGAGGCGAGAGGATTGCTTGAGCCCAGGAATTTGAAGCTGCAGAGAGCTAAGATTGCACCACTGCACTCCAGCCTAGGTGACAGAGCAAGACTCTGTCTCTTAAAAAAAAAAAAAAAAAAAAGAGAAGGCTGGGCACAGTGGCTCACGCCTGTAATTCCAGCACTTTGGGAGGCTGAGGCTAGTGGATCACTAGGTCAGTAGTTTGAGACCAGCCTGGCCAACATGGTGAAACCCCATCTCTACTAGAGATACAAAAAATTAGCCAGACATGGTGGCACGCACCTGTAATCCCAGCTACTCAGGAGGCTGAGGCGGGAGGATCGCCTGAACCCAGGAGGTGCGGGTTTCAGTGAGCCGAGATCATGCCATTGCACTCCAGCCTGGGCGACAGGGCAAGATTCCGTCTCAAAAAAAGAAAAAAAGAAAAAGAGAAAGATAATATATAATACAGCCCCAGACCCCCTTACCTACAATTCTGAGACCCCTTGGCTACAGTCTCTGAAACTTCAAAGTTTTGCATTTTGTCCCATAAATTTAGTGCAAACTCATTTGGCAGCAAAAACGGACCTGAACTAATGAGGGGCTATTTATAGCCTTTATTTATTCTACTTAGTTAAATATTCATCCATGTTGCTGTGGAAATGTTAATGAGTTTGATGACCAGGTTGTGCCCCAGAGCCTGCCTGGGATGGCTGCGAACTGCATGGTGTATGCGCTGATTTACTGCCTAAAAATGTGAAATGGGCCTGGCGCAGTGGCTCACACCTCGTATCTAAGATTTTGGGAGGCAGAGGTGTGCGGATCACTTGAGCCCAGGAGTTCGAGATCAGCCTGGCCAACATGGTGAAACCCCGTCTCTACTAAAAATACAAAAAGTAGCCAGGCATGGTGGCAGGCACCTGTAATCCCAGCTACTTGGGAGACTGAGGCACGAGAATCACTTGAACCCGGGAGGCAAAGGCTGCAGTGAGCCTAGATCATGCAACTACACTCCAGCTTGGGCGACAGAAGGAGACACTGACTCAAAATAAAGTTAAAAATGTGAAATGTTCTGAATCCTGAGACACCTCTGGCCCCAAGGATTTTAGATAAGATGCCATAGACCTGTGTAAGGTCGTCTTGTTCGAGCCTCTATGTAGATGAACTCATCATTGAATACTGGCCACACTCCGTCATGACTATTTTTTTTTTTTTTTTTTTTTTTTTTTTTTTTTGGAGACGGAGTCTCGCTCTGTCGCCCAGGCTGGAGTGCAGTGGCCAGATCTCAGCTCACTGCAAGCTCCGCCTCCTGGGTTCCCGCCATTCTCCTGCCTCAGCCTCCCGAGTAGCTGGGACCACAGGCACCGCCACCTCGCCCAGCTAATTTTTTGTGTTTTTAGTAGAGACGGGGTTTCGCCGTGTTAGCCAGGATGGTCTCGATCTCCTGACCTTGTGATCCGCCCGTCTCGGCCTCCCAAAGTGCTGGGATTACAGGCTTGAGCCACCGCGCCCGGCCCCGTCATGACTATTATTATCCTTTGTTTTCTTTTTCTCTTGCTTTATTTATTTATTTATTATTATTTTTTTGAGACATAGTCTCACTTTGTCACCCAGTCCGGGCCAGAGTGCAATGGCGCGATCTTTGCTCACTGCAACTTCCGCCTCCCGGGTTCAAGCGATTCTCCCGCCTCAGCCTCCCGAGTAGCTGGGATCACAGGCACCCACCATCATGCCCGGCTCATTTTGTATTTTTAGTAGAGACGAAGTTTCACCATGTTGGCCAGGCTGGTCTTCAACTCCTGACCTCAAGTGATCCGCCTGCCTTGGCCTCCCAAAGTGCTGGGATTACAGGCGTGAGCCACCGTGCCCAAGCCGGCCTAGTTTTTGTATTTTTAGTATAGATGGGGTTTCAACATGTTGGCCAGCCTGGTCTCAAATGCCCGATCTCAGGTAATCTGCCTGCCTCAGCCTCCAAAAGTGCTGGCATTACAGGCATGAGCCACTGTGCCTGGTCCTGTCCTTCATTTTTCCAATTAAAGAAACGGAGGCTCAGAGAGGGGAAGTGACCTGCCCAAGATCACACAGCCAGGAGGGAGGCAGGGACTGGCTTCCCATTCAGGAGTCCTAGCTCCAGAGTCCATGCCTCAAGCCTTAGCACTAACTTTTTTTTTTTTGACATGGAGTCTTGCTCTGTCACCCAGGCTGGAGTGTAGTGGCACGATCTTGGCTCACTGCAACCTCTGCCTCCTGGGTTCAAGCGATTCTCCTGCCTCAGCCTCCTGAGTAGCTGGGACTACAGGTGCGTGCCACCACACCCAGCTAATTTTTTCTATTTTTTAGTAGAGACGGAGTTTCACCATGTTAGCCAGAATGGTCTCGATCTCTTGACCTCGTGATCCACCCGCCTTGGCCTCCTAAACTGCTGGGATTACAGGCGTGAGCCATGGTGCCCAGCCGCCTTGGCACTAACTGCTAACTCTTGTTTTCTAGAATAATATATGGATTCGAGACCATGAGGATAGCGGGTCTGTACATCTGGGTACCCCAGGTCCATCCAGCGGGGGCCTGGCCTCCCAGAGTGGTGACAACTCCAGTGACCAAGGTGAGAATCTTGGGAGGTGGAAAGGAAACATGGGAATCAGCCAGAGGATTGAAGTTAGACTGCAAGTAGGACTTGCAGAAGGGCAGAGATGGCTGGGGTGTGGAGTGGTGTCTTGGGGGAGAGTCCTAGGGCCCTCTGGTCCTCCACTCTTCACTGCCCACACACACAGCATGCCTGCCCTCCCTCAGGAGATGGGCTGGACACCAGCGTGGCCTCTCCCAGTTCTGGTGGGGAAGATGAGGACTTGGACCAGGAGCGACGGCGAAACAAGAAGAGGGGGATCTTCCCCAAGGTGGCCACCAACATCATGCGAGCCTGGTTGTTCCAGCACCTGTCGGTGAGAGCCCTGCTGCCCGGGTGCAGGGTGGGCATGGAGAGAGGGAGAAGGGTGGGCCACAGAGACCAAAACCCCAGAGACGCCCGGAAATGGGAGACTGAGATGGCGGGAAATTTTTCGAGACTCTCTTGGAAGTGGAGAGTTGTGACAGGATCCAGCAGCAGTGAGTGTCACCTGTGTGCAGGTGCTGCTCAGGACACTTAACTCACTAAGTCCTCCCCGCAAACCATCCATTAACCCACACATCAATCACCCACCCACCCACCATCTACCCAGCATACCCTTGGAGGGAGGAGCTACTATTATCTCCATTTAGCAGATGAGGAGGAGACTGAGGAACAGAGAGGTTGGGAGACTAGCCTAAGGTCACACAGCCAGAAGTGGATTCAAATGCAGGCAGTCTGGCCTTAACCACTGCACCATACTGCTTCAAGGACACAGGAGAAAAATAGAGCCAGGAAGAGGCTGAAACAGAGAGACACAGAGACCAAGTCAGAGCAAGATGGAAACAGGGAGAGACTGAGTCACAGAGGGACAGAGACAGACAGAAACTCGGAGGCAGGGAGGGACTGAATCCCAGAGAGAGAGAGAGAGATACAGACAGAGACACACACACACAGAGATAGTGAGACAGAGAGAGAATGTGAGAACCACAGAGAGAGAAATGGAGGGCCAGACACAGTGGCTCATGCCTGTAATCCCAGCACTTTAGGAGGCCAAGGCAGGAGGATCGCTTGAGCCCAGGAGTTCGAGACCAGCCTGGGCAACACAGCAAGACCCCATCTCTAAAAAGAAAAAAAATTAGCCAGGCATGGTGGCACACACCTGTGATCCCAGCTACTCAGGAGGCTGAGGCTAGAGGATCGCTTGAGCCAGGGAGGTTGAAGCTGCAGTGAGCCATGAAGGCACTACTGCACTCCAGCCTGAGTGACAGAGGGAGACCCTGTTTTAAAAAAAAGAGAAAGAGAAATAAAGAAATAGATAGGGAGGGGCCGGGCGTGGTGGCTCATGCCTGTAATCCCAGCACTTTGGGAGGCCGAGGTAGGCAGATCACAAGGTGAGAAGATGGAGACTATCCTGGTTAACACGGTGAAACCCATCTCTACTAAAAATGCAAAAATGTAGCCAGGCGCGGTGGCGGGCACCTGTAGTCCCAGTTACTTGGGAGGCTGAGGCAGGAGAATGGCGTGAACCTGGGAAGCAGAGCTTGCAGTGAGCCGAGATCGCACCACTGCACTCCATCCAGCCTGGGCCACAGAGCAAGACTCCGTCTCAAAAAAAAAAAGAAAGAAAGAAAGAAAGAAAAAGAAATGGATAGGGAGGACTGGGCGCAGTGGCTTACGCCTCTAATCCCAACACTTTGGGAGGCCGAGGCAGGTGGATCACGAGGTCAGGAGATCAAGACCATCCTGGCCAACATGGTAAAACCCCATCTCTACTAAAATACAAAAAATTAGCCGGGCATAGTGGCGCGCACCTGTAGTCCCAGCTACTGGGGAGGCTGAGGCAGAGGAATCCCTTGAACCCCGGAGGCGGAGGTTGCAGTGAGATGAGATCTCGCCACTGCATTCCAGCCTGGCGACAGAGCAAGACTCCATCTCAAATAAATAAATAAATAAATGGATGGGGGAGAGCCACGCAGAGACTCTGACAGATTCAGAGGGGGAGGGGCTGGGCTTTGCTTCCCTCCCCCACGCCAGTGAAGCCCCCTCCTCCATGTCACAGGAGCCCCCCTCCCCCAATACGGTCTCTTTAATCAGATCTGGCCAATTAACCTCTAATTGCTAGAACAGGCGGGGGCTCGCAGGCATGTAATTGTCCCAAGCCTGGGGCTCCCTTGGCCTCCATCCTGGGGAGCGCAGAGACGCTCAGACGCGCCGGCTCTCCCACATGTCTGCCTGGGCTCCCCATCCCCCGGGCCCCTGTGGGCCAGACCTTAGGGTTCAGACTGCGGCCGGCCAGGCAGGCAGAGTGACCCTTGCTGGTGGCCGCAGCACCCGTACCCCTCGGAAGAGCAGAAGAAGCAGCTGGCGCAGGACACGGGGCTCACCATCCTGCAAGTCAACAACTGGTGAGTGGCCCAGGAGGGCCCACGGGCCGGCCCGGGGCGGGAGCCCGGGAGCTGTCCGCGGTGCTGACGGAGACCCCGAGCCCGGCGGAGCCGCTGCCCCTGTTCGCCCCGCCCTGCCTCCCCCGCCGCTGTCCTCCCGGCCCGCTCTGCATTCGTCTTGGCCTCTCTCCCACTCCCTCTTTTCATTCCCCTCCGTTTCCATGACCGCTTCCCAGGTTCATTAACGCCCGGAGACGCATCGTGCAACCGATGATCGATCAATCCAACCGCACAGGTACAGGGGGAAGGCGGGGACAGAGAGCCTGGGGTTCTTAGGAGGGAGTCAAAGCCGGGTCCCGGGCTTCTTGGAGCTCAGCCTGCACCTCTGAACCCCCTTCGCAGGGCAGGGTGCAGCCTTCAGCCCAGAGGGCCAGCCCATCGGAGGCTACACCGAGACGCAGCCACACGTGGCCGTCCGGCCTCCGGGTAAGCCCCGCTGCCTTAGCTAGGCCCCGCTAGAAGATGCCCACCTGAGATTCAATTCAAGCGGAATACAGTGTGTCACTTGCCTAGTGGGGAGCAGGTGATGCCAAGACAGATTTCCTGGTCCCCCACCTTTTCCTTACAACCTCATTTCTTCCAGACTTCAAGCCTAACGCCTCAGAAGGCTCCACTTTTTCTAAAGGGCCAGCACCTTCTTATGACCCAGTCTATCCTGGTAGAGGGATCCCCTGGTGTAGGAAGGGGTGGGGAAGACTTAGAGGCATCTGGGGGTGTCTCTGAAAGACCCACTTACCCTCCTTTCTTGTCTTCCAGGATCAGTGGGGATGAGTTTGAACTTGGAAGGAGAATGGCATTATCTATAGAGGCTGGATGCAGGAGAGGTGTGAGTGTCTAAGGGCTAGGAATTGTGTAATTCTCAAACTTCCATTAGACCTCAGGACTCCAAGCATGGGCACATCCAGAGTAGTGGGTCAGCCTGGGTCCCTGTACTGCGGGTTCCCTGAGGCTTGATGGGAAGATGTTTCATTCATCCATCTGTCCATCCATCCATCATCCGTCCTCCTCGTCCATCTATCCATCCATCTATCCACTCACTTACGCATCCATATCTTTATCCATCCATTACTCAATTACTCATCCACCCACAATCCATCCATCCAAACCTAGTCCACCCACCTACCCACTCAATACCCATCTGACCACACATTCACCCACTTATTCCATTCATCTCTCCACTCACCAACCCACTCATCCGTCTACCTCCACACTGACCAACCACCCACACATCTACCCGTTTATGTGTGCATTCACCCACCTCCCTACCCAGGCATCCACCCATCTACCCATCAACTCACCCATCCATCTACCCACACATCCCATTATCCATATATCCACCTACCCACCACCTTATATCCATCCATCCATACATACATACATACACCCATTCATCTATGATACATGTCCAAACACAAATTAAGCCCTTGGCCGGGCGCAGTAGCTCATGCCTGTAATCCCTGCACTTTAGGAGGCCAAGACAGGTGGATCACCTGAGGTCAGAAGTTCGAGACCAGCCTGGCCCCATCTCTACTAAAAATACAAAAATTAGCCAGGTGTGGTGGTGTGTACCCGTAGTCCCAGCTACTCTGGAGGCTCAGGTAGGAGAATCACTTGAACCCGGGAGGCGGAGATTGCAGTGAACTGAGATCAACCTGGGCAACAGAGTGAGACTCCGTCTAAAAAAAAAAAAAAAAAATTGAGCCCTCACTCCATCCTGACGTGCCTCAGGTAGGGTCTGGATCTTGAGAAGATTCTGGTCTTGTGGGGAAGTTGGCAACCCCAGTGACAATCCAGTGCCACAGTTCAAACAATAAAACATAGTTTCCCCATAGGAGGGAGTCATCAGCTATCTCTGGGGTATCAGGGAGGACTTCCTGGAGGAAGTGGCCTCTGGATGGGGCACTGAAGGATGAATAGGAGTCCACTGCGCAGAGTAGGGAGTAATGTGGAAGGGGGGCATTATTTGACTCTCCCAGGCCTTGAGTCTCCTGTGGCCTGGTATGCTGGCGGCACTTTACAGCATCTTCTCATTTAGTCCTTACCATGACCCTGAAAGGGAGAGACTATTACAGTCTTCATTTCACAGATAAGAAGACTGAGGTTCAGAGAGAAGAGGTCACTTGCACAGGTCTATTTACCCTGCTTACAAAAGCAGGGGGAACAGCATGTGCAAAGGCCCAGGTGGGGAGGAGTTTCCAAAGCACAGATCCGAGTTTGACTCTCTCTGGATTAAACCATTTGTGGCTTCCTAGTGCCATCTGGACAAAGTCCCAATTCCTTAGTTTGGTATCCATCTGTCCATCCATCCCCTGAGCTGCTCTGTGCCCAGCCCTGTGCTGGGTGATAGTGAGGACACAACAGTGACCATGACAGCCCCAGCCCTGCCCTCATGGGGCACAAAGTCCAGTGAAGGGGACAGACCCATCCCCAGATGGTGATGCTCCAGAATGGGCAGGACTGGAATGGTGAAGCCCAGGAACTGGAGGAGCACACAGGGGGTGGGTGATGGACCTGGGATGGGGGGAGGTCCAACCAGGACCTAGAGAGGGCTTCCTGGAGGAGGGGGCATCTGACCAAGACTGGAGGATTCAAGGAGGGCTGCCTGGAGGAGAGGACTTTGCAGGTGAGACCAGAAGAATGGGAGGAGTGAGGCAGGAGAGGAGCGTCTACAGAGGGAATAGCACGTGCCAAGGCCAGGAGAGCTTGGAAGTCTCGTGGCTGTGAGACAGTCCCAGCCCCCTGCACACAAGGAGGAAGTTCTCCTTGGGCTGGGTTGAGGCAGGTGGCCGGACAGGTGGCTAATGAATTCAGGGCCAGCAGAAAGGCCCTGAGAATGAGAGTGGAGGCCTGCACAGGGCTTATGTGTGGAGGCGGGTGCTGGAGGCCAAGCCTGGGAAAAAGAGACAGGTAGGTGTATCCAGGCCAAGTAGGGTAGTGGGAGACTCAGCTCTGCCATGGCCAAGCATGGATGGGGATGGTCTGGAGTGAGTGTCAGGGGACCTTTGGATCAGTAGTGATGGAAGGGCCTTCTCACCCCACTGCCTGGATGCCCAGTGGGCTCTTTTCTCCACTCCTTTCTGTCTCCTTTTCTGTCTCTCCACTCCTGAGCATGACTCACTGTAGCCTCAACCTCCCTGGGTTAAGTGATCCTCTGGCCTCAGCCTCCCAAGTAGCTGAGACTACAGGCATGCACCACCATACCTGGCTAATATTCATTTTTATTTTTATTTTTGTAGAGACAGGGGTCTCACTTTGTTCCCCAGGCTGGTCTCGAACTCCTGGGCTCAAGCAATCCTCCTGCCTCTGCCTCCCAAGGTGCTGGGGTTACATGCGTGAGCCACCGCACCTGGCCTCCTCTCTCTCTCTCTCTCTCTCTGTTTTGTCTATTTCCGTATGACTCCTTCTCTCTCTTCCCATGTCATTCTCTCTGATTCCTTCCAGGTCTCTCTCTGTCCCACTCTGCCTGTCTCTCTCCTTGTTCTCTGTCTCAGTCTGTAGGTCTCCCTCCCTCACCTCCACTCTGATTCTCTGTCTCCCTCTTTCGCATCACTGCGTCTCTTCTCTCTGTGGCCCTCGCACATGCCCGCGCCATTCCCTGCCAGCCACTCTGTGTCCCCCTCACGTTGGGGCTGATGAGGGATGCACAGATAGGCTGGGATGGGGCCAGGCCCCCTCCCGCTCCTGACTTGGCATCTCCTCCTCTCTCCAGAGACCCAGCCTCCAGCTGTGACCCCCAGCCTCACACCTGGTTCTGGTTCCCACCTGGTCCTCCAGCTTCAGGACCCCACCTCCAAAGGCCCCTCTGCTCAACGCCTACCTCCCTAGGGCCCTGCTGGGACATGAGTGCCCACCCAAGAGGCTCTCAAGGACACCGGCAAGGCCTCCAGGCCCTGAGCCCCACTTCTGCCTTCACCTCTGCCTGGGACCTGAGCTGGGCTCCTGGGCCTTGCCAGAAGATGGCGGCTAGGGCCTCGCCGCCGGGACAGAGAAGGGACGGGGTGGCTGGGCAGTCAGGGAAGGAGGGTCGCCCGGATCCGACATTTTGGAGAGATTCCTTCACCCTCCTGTCCCCCCACCTCCCTTCTCTAATTTCTTCTTTTTTTAATGATAAAGTCTTAAAAACACAGAGCCACCAACTGGAGTTCTTGTGTCTATTCCAATATTTCAAATTCTTACCAATTTGAAGCTCATAAGTCACGAATAAGGATACTGATTGGCCGGGTGCAAGCGCGATGGCTCACGCCTGTAATCCCAACCCTTTGGGAGGCCAAGGCGAGTGGATCACTTAAGGCCAGGAGTTCAAGACCAGCCTGGGCAACATAGCAAGACCCCATCTGTACAAAACAAGCAAACAGATTGCCTGGGCATGGTGGTGCACGCCTGCGGTTTCAGCTACTTGGGAGCCTCCCAGAGTGCTGGAATTACAAACAAGAGCCACCAGGCCCGGCCTAGACTCCACCTCTTGACTAGAGGGAACTGCAAAATGCCTGCGAGAGATGTGCGTGCAGGGGAGAATGAAGACTCAGGGCCACGCGTGTGTCACTTTACCAGCTGTGGCTCTCCGATCGCGTCCTCTGTCCCATGGGAAATGAGCAGGTTAGGCATGGACAGCCTCACTTCCAAGGCTTCCGGACGGACATGGGTTCAAATCTCGCCTCTGGAACGCAACATGAGTTCACCTGTGTGGACCCCAGTTTCCACATCTGGAGAACGGGGAGAGCGGCTGTGCCTGTCTTATAGGATGATTGTGCTGATGGTGGAGGTATTTTGAGGAGCACATGGGGAACTGTGCCCCGTGTGTCAGCGCCTATCAGAAGCAGAGGCTATCCTTTGTGACTAGGAAAACAGGCTCAGAAACCAGTGTGAGTCCCTTGGGGTTCTCAGCTTTGCAGACCTCTGTCCCCTCCAGCCCCCAGAGAGAGGGACCACCAAGGCAGAGTGTGGGTCGCTCCCCTGTTTGGCTCTGTCTCTCTCCCTCTGGTACCTTTTTTTTTTTTTTTTTGAGAGGGAGTCTCACTTTCTTGCCCACACCAGGCTGGAGTACAATGGTGGGATCTCAGCTCACTGCAACCTCCGCCTCCTGGGTTCAAGCGATTCTCCTGCCTCAGCCTCCTGAGTAGCTGGGATTACAGGCATGCGCTACCACGCCCGGTTAATTTTTGTATTTTTAGTAGAGACGGGGTTTCACCATGTTGGCCTGGCTGGTCTTGAACTCCTGACCTCAGGTGATCCACCCGCCTCCACTTCCCAAAGTGCCGGGATTACAGGTGTGAGCCACCGCGCCCAGCCATTCTTTCTGTCTCTGTTTTGTTCAGACCTCGTCTCTCTCTGTCCCCTTCCCCACTGGAAACCCGCATCTTTGGGGCCTCCCCCTCCCTTCTCCTTCAGAGTCCAGGTGACCTCTCTCCCGCAGACCCAGGCTGCTTCGTCCTGGCTCGCTGCCCTCCAGTCCCCTCTCCCAAGTGCCCCTCAGCCCCTCTGCCATTCAAGCTCCCCCTCTGCCACCCTCTCCTTAGAGCCATCCTTGGACCGTTGAGTCTCTCGGGCACCCCCCACCATGTACACTGCTGCTCTGTGTTCAAGGCCCAAGGGGCACGTGTGTGGGTTTTTGAGGGACCCCTGGAGCCCCTTCGGGGCAAGCCACGATGGAGAGATTCGCACAGAGACACGTTGCTATGAACAGACACACATGCAAATATGCACACGCACACACACTCCGAAACACACACACATGAAGGACGCACAGAAGATATGCCACACTCAGCCAGGCGCGCTGGCTCATGCCTGGAATCCCAGTACTTTGGGAGGCCAAGGCGGGCAGATCACCTGAGGTCAGGAGTTCGAGACCAGCTTGGCCAACATGGTGAAACCCCGTCTCTACTAAAATACAAAAAATTAGCTGGGTGGGATGGCACCTGCCTGTAATCCCACCTACTCAGGAGGCTGAGGCAGGAGAATCAGGCTGGGAGGTGGTAGAGATTGCAGTGAGCTGAGATCGCGCCACTGCACTCCAGCCTGGGTGACAGAGCGAGATTCCGTCCCAAATAAAAAAGAAAGAAAGAAAATATCTGCTGAGCAGAAGAGTGAATGAACAAAATCTCAGGATATGCCAGGAGTGATGGCTCACGCCTGTGATCCCAGCATTTTGGGAGGCTGAGGCGGGCAGATTACTTGAGGACAGGTGTTTGAGACCAGCCTGGGCAATATGGTGAAACCCCGTCTCTACTGAAATATAAAAATTAGCCGGGCGTGGTGGCGCATGCCTGTAATCCCAGCTACTTGGGAGGCTGAGGCAAGAGAATCCCTTGAACCTGAAAGGTGGAGGTTGCAGTGAGCTGAGGTCATGCCATGGCACTCCAGCCTGGGTGACAGAGCGAGACTCGTCTCAAAAAAGGAAGAAAAGGACAAGTGTCACAAAAAGCAGAACAGGCACAGGATGAGAGCATGGGCTGCCACTTTTATGACCTTATGGAGCCCTTCAGTGAGGGCCGTGTCCCGGGCTCTGTTCTAGGAACCATATACCTGAGAATCTGTTGAACCCTATGGCAGCCCCGGGAGG
This sequence comes from Macaca nemestrina, assembly GCF_043159975.1. Lineage (NCBI taxonomy): Eukaryota > Metazoa > Chordata > Mammalia > Primates > Cercopithecidae > Macaca > Macaca nemestrina. The sequence continues at coordinate 57,615,869 of NC_092144.1, read as the reverse complement.
TGGGTGCCATCACGGTCCCCATTTCCCAGACGAGGAAGTAGGACCAGAGAGGTGAAGCGGCTCATCCAAGGTCACACAGCTGGAGATTGTGGGGCTGGGATCCATTTGAACCCAGGCAGCCTGGCTCCAGGGCCTGGGCACTAACCACCGTGCTTCCAGCCTCTCTTTTTTTTTTTTTTTTTTTGAGATGGAGTCTTACTCTCTCTTGCCCAGACAGGAGTGCAATGGTGCGATCTCAGCTCACTGCAACCTCCGTCTCCCAGGTTCAAGTGATTCTTCCACCTGGCCTCCCGAGTAGCTGGAATTACAGACACCCCCCATCATGCCCGGCTAATTTTTGTACTTTTGTAGAGACGGGGTTTCACCAAGTTGGCCAGGCTAGTCTTGAACTCCTGACCTCAAGTGAGCCGCCTGCCTCGGCCTCCCAAAGTGCTGGGATTACAGATGTGAGCCACTGTGCCTGGCCTGATTTTTAATTTTTTAATTGCTCTTGTTTGTCTTTGAGATAGGGTCTCACTCTGTAACCACGGCTCCCTGCAGCCTCAAACTCCAGCACTCCAGCAATCCTCCTTCCTCAGCCTCCCCAGCAGCCGAGACTACGGCCACAAACCACCATGCCTGGCTAATTATTTATATTTGTTGGTAGAGATGGCTGTTCACTGTGTCTCCCAGGCTGGTCTTGAACTCCTGGGTTCAAGCTATCCACCTGCTTCAGCCTCCCAAGACGCTGGGATTACAGGCATGAGCCACTGCACCTGGCCTGATACTGTTTTTGTGACTATGATGAGAGTTTTATCTCTCCCCAAACTCCCCGGGACTCAGGTGGGATGGGTGATGGGTACACAGCAGGAAGGACTTCAAACAATCACCCTCCCTTAAAGGCAGGTGGGGGAAGGAATATGAGGGAGGGGCAGGGCCAGGCCAAAGCTTTGAGGTCCGCTGAGAGGGGAGGCAGTTGTTTAGTGTATCTCCTGCCTGATGCAGGGGAGAGGTCCCAGCGGCCGGGACACTGGGAAGTGGGGGAGGGGACAGCTCTTCTCTTCCCCTCCTCCCCCTTTTCCCAGAACCTGGAAATGCCTCTCATTAACTGAATCCTGTCTAATTAAACCAATTGGATGTGCCTGGGGAGAAGGGAACTTGGGTGGGAGGTTAATTGTAACTAAAAATATCTCCCCCACTTCCTGGGAGGAGGAAGCGGCCGCGGGACCTGCGTGTATGGTAGGTGGGCATCGCAGAGCAGGAGGGGCCCCTGGTGCAGGGGCATCCTGGGTCATGGGGGTGAGGACCCAGGGGATAGGCAGGCGGGGCGCGGGGGCTGCGGTCGTTGTGTGTCTGACCCCTGTATTTCCTCTGGGCCTGTGGACTTGGAATGTGGCGGTCGAGGGCAGTGGTGGAGGGATGTCGGTGTGGCTGGAGCCACCGCCCGTGTGTCCCGTTGCTGAACGTGGTGTGTGTGTCGCTGAGTGGCAGTGTCTGTCACACGTGCCTTGGTATAGGTTGTGCGTCTCTGTGTAGGTTCCTGTCTGTGACCACAAGACTGCACTTGAGTTGGGATTGTGTGAAGAGCTGGTCTCTATCAACTGTGTCTGTGTCCACGGCATCGTTGTGTCGAGATCGCTCTCCTCCTAGGTCCGAACTTACAGTGGGACTTTGGGAGGCCGAAATGGGTGGATCACCTGAGGTCAGGAGTTCAAGACCAACCTGACCAACATGGTGAAACCCTGGCTCTTTTAAAAATACAAAAATTAGGGTGGGCACGGTGGCTCTCGCCTGTAATCCCTGCACTTTGGGAGGCCAAGGCGGGCAGATCACCTGAGGTCAGGAGTTCGAGACCAGCCTGGCCAACAAGATGAAACCCCATTTCTACTAAAACTACAAACAATTAGCCAGGTGTGATGGCGGGTGCCTGTAATCCCAGCTACTCGGGAGGCTGAGGCAGGAGAATCGCTTGAACCTGGGAGGCGGAGGTTGCAGTGAGCTAAGATTGCACCACTGCACTCCAGCCTGGGTGACAGAGCAAGAATCGGAAAGCCTGAATCCAATGGGGATAATTGGATCTCAGGGTGGCAGGGAGCAAGTCACCGAAGTTAATCACCAAAGGCAAGGTGGGCGTCGTTACCGCTTGCACAGCAGAGTCCAAGCAGCCATCAGAGTGCTATGACTTGGCCGGGCAGTGGCTCATGCCAGTAATCCGAACACATTGGGAGGCCCAGGTGGCAGAATCTCTTAAGGCCAGGAGTTCGAGATTAGCCTGGGCAACATAGTGAGACCTGTCTCTACGAAAAAATTTAAACAATTAGCCAGATGTGGTGGTGCAGGCCTGTGGTCCCAGCTACCGGGGAGGCTGAGGCAGGAGGATCACTTGAGCCCAGGAGGTCGAGGCTGCAGTGAGCTGTGATTGTGCCACTGCACTCCAGCCTGGACAATAGAATGAGACCCTATCTCTAAAGATAATACATTTTTAAAAAGAATTCCAGGAACCCACCCCTAAAACCAGCCCTTCCCCTCCCTCTGCAGAATAAAGGCCCCATCAGAGGCGACATGCTGGGCGTCAGGGTCAGAGGAGGAAGCTAAGACCCGAAGGATGATGAGCTGTCAGGTGGGTGGAGGGGAGAAGCTCAGGAGACCGGGAAGGGGAAGGCGGAGGTGCACAGGCCCTGACCGGACAGAGGGAGCCGCAGGAGGGAGGCCGGCGCGGTGGAACCTTAGGGGAAGGCAATGATCCTGCCTCCCTCCAGGGGGCGCTGAAGAGCCGTAGATTTATTTCTGTTAACAGTTTTATTGAGACTTGTATCATACGTAAAATTCACCCATTTAAAGCGTACAGTTCAATGGCTTTTAGTGTATTTATAGGATTGTGCACCTGTCACCACAATCAATTCTAGAATATTTTCAACATCCCCAAAAGAAACTCTGAACGCCCTAACAGTGATTGCTGGCCCCCAGTCCTTGGCAACCACCAATCCCCTTTCTGTCTCCATGGGTTTGCCTATTCTGGACATTTCACGTAAGTGGAATCACGCTACACTGCCCTTTGTGACTGACTTCTTTCAGTAGCATATCTTCCAGCGGCAGCTTTCAGTAGCATGTCTTCCAGCTGTAGTGTCTGTCAGTCATTCCGTTTTTGTGTGTGTGTGTTTTAGTTTTGTTTCTTTTTTAGAGACAGGGTCTTGCTCTGTCCCCCAGGCTGAGTGCAGTGGTGTGATCTCAGCTCACTGCAACCTCGATCACCCAGGCTCAACTGATCCTCCCACCTCAGCCTCTCGAATAGCTAGGACTACAGGCATACGCCACCACGCCCAGATAATTTTTGTATCTTTTGTAGAGATTGGGTCTCACTATGTTGTCCAGGCTGGTCTCCATCTCCTGGGCTCAAGCCTCAGCCTCTCAAAGAGCTGGGATTAAAGGTGTGAGTCACCACGCCCAGCCTGTTATTCCTTTTCATTGTCAAATGATATTCCATTGTCCTGGAAGAACTTTGAGCAGAGAAGGGACAGACTCGGGCCAGTGCTTTATCCCGCCAGTGGATTACAGGGCATAGGACGGTTGAATTGTGTCCCGCCAGAGGGTGTGCTAAATTCCTCCTCCCAGCGCCTGGGCATGTGACCTTATTTGGAAAAAAGGTCTTTTCAGATGAGGTCACAGGGTGGGCTCTGGTCCAACATGGCACGTGCCCTTCTACAGAAAGGCACTGCCGGCAGCCTGACAGAAGCTGGAAGAGGCTGGGGAGACTCCTGGCAGGTTCCCGAGGGAGCTCAGCCCAGCCGACACCTTGACTTCCAATTTCTGGCCCCTAAGAATGTGAGATATCTGTTGTTTCAAGTCACCCAGTCTGCGGGGTTTTGGTACACAGGGAGGCAGAGCGGAGGCGAGAGGGTGACGAGGAGGGGAGGAGCACAGGGAGGGAGGGGCTCATCCAGGGACTGCAGGAAGGTGCATAAAGGATATTGGGGCACAGCAAGGTGGCTCATGCCTGTAATCCCAGCACTTTGGGAGGCTGAGGTGGGAGGGTCACTTGAGGTCAGGAGTTCGAGACCAGCCTGGCCAACATGGTGAAACCCTGTCTCTACTAAAAATGCAAAAATTAGCCAGGCGCGGTGGCGGGCATTTATAATCCCAGCTACTCAGGAGGCTGAGGCAGGACAATCATTTGAACCCAGGAGGCAGAGGTTGCAGTGAGCTGAGATGGTGCCACTGCACTCCAGCCTGCATGACAGAGCAAGACTCCATCTAAAAACAAAAAAGATATTGATAAACAGAGCCAGGCATTTTGGAGTTGAGGGTGTCACCAAAATGAGCATGTGTCACCTTCCAGGAATGGTCAGTGTGTGGCTGCTACAACACCTGGCAGGGGGTAAATGCCAAAACATGGCTGGGCGCGGTGGCTCACATCTGTAATCCCAGCACTTTGGGAGGCAGAGGCAGGAGGATCACGAGGTCAGGAGATCGAGACCATCCTGGCGAACACAGTGAAACCCCGTCTCTACTAAACAATACAAAAAAACTAGCCAGGCGAGGTGGCAGGCGCCTGTAGTCCCAGCGACTCGGGAGGCTGAGACAGGAGAATGGCGTAAACCCGGGAGGCACACGCCTGTAGTCTCAGCTACTTGGGAGGCTGAGGCACAAGAATTGCTTGAATCTGGGAGGCAGAGGTTGCAGTGAGCCAAGATTGCCCTACTGCACTCCATCCTGGATGACAGTACAAGACTCTGTCTCTAACGACAGTACAAGACTTTGTCTTAAACGCTCACACACACACACACACACACACACACACAGAGCAGAAAATGGAGGAAGAAAGGACAGGGCCTATGGACAGGGTGCAGCAGGTGACAGAGAAAACCTATATCCATATTTCTGACTTGGGAAGTAGCCCTATTTGTCTCTGATGTCACAGGAGAAGAGTGACTTTCAAATGTTGGTTACTTTTCCTGTTGCCTTAGTGATCACTGTAGCTGATGTTTGCTGAGAACCTTTTATATGCCAATCCCTGCTCTAAGCACGTGGACTAATGCATCAGCTCTCAACAACAATGGATCTTTAACTTCCTTTTGCAAATGATAAAGCAGACATACAAAATGAGGATGACAATTCTCCTTGCCGACTCCCGGCCCATGGGGCTCTCTGTGATTCAGCAATGGTTGGCCCCTGGGGAGGGGAAACTGTGGCCTGGGTACTTGCACTATGTTTGTGCAAGATCTGTATTCTGAAAATTATGAAATATTGCTAAATTAAAGAAGCACCGGCCAGGCGCGGTAGCTCACGCCTGTAATCCCAACACTTTGGGAGGCCGAGGCGGGCAAATCACTTGAAGCCAGGAGTTTGAGACCAGCCTAGCCAACATAGTGAAAACCCGTCTCTACAAAAAAATACAAAAAAAAAAAAAAAATAGCTGGTCGCAGTGGTGCTTCCCTGTAATTCCAGCTACTTTGGAGGCTGCAGCATGAGAATCACTTGAACCCAGGAAGCGGAGGTTGCAGTGAGCTGAGATTGAGCCATTGCTCCATCGCACTCCACCCTAGATGACAAAGCGAAAATCTCCTTTTTTTTTTTTTGAGACAGTCTTACTCTGTCACCCAGGCTTGGAGTGCAGTGGCACGATCTCGGTTCACTCTAACCTCTGCTTCCCACGTTCAAGTGATTCTCCTGCCTCAGCCTCCCAAGTAGCAGGGATTACAGGTGCACGCCACCACGCCAGGCTAATTTTTGCTTATTTATTTATTTACTGATTTATTTATTTATTCTGAGACAGAGTCTCACTCTGTCGCCCAGGCTGGAGTACAGTAGTGTGATCTCAGCTCACTGTAACCTCTGCCTCCCGGGTTCAAGTGATTCTCCTGCCTCAGCCTCCCAAGTAGCTGGAACTACAGGCACATGCCACCACACTCAGCTAATTTTTTGATTTTTCTTTTTCTTTTTTTTTTTTTTTTTTTTTTTGAGACTGAGTCTGGCTCTGTCGCCCAGGCTGGAGTGCAGTGGCCGGATCTCAGCTCACTACAAGCTCCGCCTCCCGGGTTCACGCCATTCTCCTGCCTCAGCCTCCGGAGTAGCTGGGACCACAGGCGCCCGCCACCTCGCCCGGCTAGTTCTTTGTATTTTTTAGTAGAGACGGGGTTTCACCGTGTTAGCCAGGATGGTCTCGATCTCCTGACCTTGTGATCCGCCCGTCTCAGCCTCCCAAAGTGCTGGGATTACAGGCTTGAGCCACCGTGCCCGGCTAATTTTTTGATTTTTCAGAGACAGGCTTTCACCACGTTGGCCAGGCTGGTCTTGAACTCCCGACCTCAAGTGATCTGCCTGCCTCAGCCTCCCAAAGTGCTAGGATTACTGGCATGAGCCACCGCGCACGGCCTAGTCAACTGATTTTCAGTAAAGGTGTCAAATTAATTCAATGGGGAAATGACTATTCTTTTCAAAAAATGGTTCTAGAACCATTAGACATCCATATGCAGAAAAATGAGCCATGAGCATTAACTCACATCATACACAACGCCTAACTGGAAATGGACCATAGACCTAACAGTTTATATTAAAAATGTAAAATGATGGCCGGGCGCGGTGGCTCAAGCCTGTAATCCCAGCACTTTGGGAGGCTGAGACGGGCGGATCACGAGGTCAGGAGATCGAGACCATCCTGGCTAACACGGTGAAACCCCGTCTCTACTAAAAAATACAAAAAACTAGCCAGGCGAGGTGGCGGGCGCCTGTAGTCCCAGCTACTCGGGAGGCTGAGGCAAGAGAATGACGTAAACCCGGGAGGCGGAGCTTGCAGTGAACTGAGATCCGGCCACTGCACTCCAGCCTGGGCGACATAGCGAGACTCTGTCTCAAAAAAAAAAAAAAAAAAAAAATGTAAAATGATTAAACTAGAAGAAGACATAAGAAAAAAACTTCATGATCTTGAGGGTAGGCAAAGATTTGTTAGGTAGAACACAAAAAGTAGAAATGATAAAAGAAAATGATAATTTGAAATTCCACCAAAATACAAAACTTCTCTTGTCCAGGAGCAGCGGCTCACGCCTGTAATCCCAGCAGTTTGGGAGGCCAATGTGGAAGGATCGCTTAAGCCCAGTTCAAGACCAGCCTGGGCAACATGGCAAGACCCCATCTCTACAAAAAAATACAAAAATTAGCCGGGCGTGGTGGCACACGCCTGTAGTTCCAGGCACTTGGGAGACTGATTTGGATCATTTGAGCCCAGGAGGTGGAGGCTGCACTGAGCTGAGATTGCACCACTGCACTCCAGGCCCGGCAATAGAGAGAGACCCTGTCTCAAAAAAAAAAAAAAAAAAAAAAAATTGTTGACTGAATCTGTTACTGAAATACCAGGGCTTCAGTCCAGGTCCTGCTGCTGGTCGCACAGAAAGCCAGTCACTAAGATGAGTATTGCCAAGGAAGAAGGCTTTAATCAGATGCGCAGCCAAGGAGAGAGATCAGTCTCAAATCCATCTCCCTGACTAAAACTAGGGGTTTATGTACTTTTTTTCTTTGAGATAGGGTCTTGCTGTGTTGCCCAGGCTGAAGTGCAGTGGCACAATCTCAGCTCACTGCAATCTCCGCCTCCTAACACCAAGTGATCTTCCAACGTCAGCCTCCCGAGCAGCTGGGGCTACAGGCATGCACCACCACACCTGGCTAATTTTTGTGTTTTTTAATAGAGACAGGGTCTCGCTATGTTTCCCATCCGGTCTTGAACTCCTGGACTCAACTGATCCACCCTTATGGGCCTCCCAAAGTGCTGGAATTACAGGTATGAACCACCATGCCCAGCCTTTTATTTTTTCTGTTTCTAATATGGTGAATCACATTGATTTTCAAATGTTTTTTTTTTTGAGACGGAGTCCCGCTGTGTCGCCCAGGGTGGAGTGCAGTGGCCAGATCTCAGCTCACTGCAAGCTCCGCCTCCTGGGTTTTTACGCCATTCTCCTGCCTCAGCCTCCCGAGTAGCCGGGACTACAGGCACCCGCCACCTCGCCCGGCTAGTTTTTTGTATTATTATTTAGTAGAGACGGGGTTTCACCGTGTTAGCCAGGATGGTCTCGAACTCCTGACCTCGTGATCTGCCCGTCTCGGCCTCCCAAAGTGCTGGGATTACAGGCTCGAGCCACCGCGCCCGGCCTGATTTTCAAATGTTAAATCCACCTTGAATTCCTAGAATGAGCCCCACTTGGCCATGATGCACTGTATTTACACATTGCTGAATATGATGTGCTGAACTTCTATTTAGGGTTTTTGTGTCTATGTTCATAAGGCATATTGGCCTAGAGTTTTCTTTTCTTGCGTTGTCAGAGCCTGGTTTTAGCAACAGGATAATGCTGGCCTCATAACATCAGTCAGGAGGCATCCTCCCCTATGTTGTGGATGAGTGGGTGTGGGCGAGTGTAATTTCCATGTTTGGTAGACGTCACCAATAAGCCCGTCTGAGCCTGTTCTCTTTGTTAATTATGAATTACATTTCCTTAATAGAGTTGTTCTGGTTATCTGTTTCTTCCTGAATGAGCTTTGGGTAGTTTGTGTCTTTCAATAATTTTTTCCATTTCAAATGAGTGGAATTTCTGTGCAGCATGTTGTTTATCGTATTCCCTTCTCCTTTTCGTATCTGTAGGACCTACAGGTTGTTCTCCTTCCATTCCTATGCCATGCCTTGTTTTTCTTTCTCCTGAGTGATTTTATTGTCTTTTCATTTTCTTTTTTTTTTTTTTTTGAGACGGAGTCTCGCTCTGCCGCCCAGGCTGGAGTGCAGTGGCCGGATCTCAGCTCACTGCAAGCTCCGCCTCCCGGGTTCACGCCATTCTCCTGCCTCAGCCTCCCGAGTAGTTGGGACTACAGGCGCCCGCCACCGCACCCGGCTAGTTTTTTGTATTTTTTAGTAGAGACGGGGTTTCACCGTGTTAGCCAGGATGGTCTCAATCTCCTGACCTCGTGATCCGCCCGTCTCGGCCTCCCAAAGTGCTGGGATTACAGGCTTGAGCCACCGCGCCCGGCCATTTTCTTTTTTTTTTAAGAGATGGAGTCTCGCTCTGTTGCCCAGGCTGGAGTGCAGTGGCACGATCTCGGCTCACTGCAAGCTCCGCCTCCTGGGTTCTAGCAATTTGCCTGCCTCAGCCTCCCGAGTAGCTGGGATTACAGGCACATGCTGCCACACCTGGCTAATTTTTTGTATTTTAGTAGAGACGGGATTTCACCGTGTTGCCCAGGCTGGTCTCAAACTCCTGAGCTCAGGCAATCCACCTGCCTCGGCCTGAATTTTTTTTTTCTTGAGATGGAGTTTCACTCTTGTTGCCCAGGCTGGAGTGTAGTGGCGTGATCTCGGCTCACTGCAACTTCCACCTCCCAGGTTCAAGCGATTTCCCTGCCTCAGCCTCCTGAGTAGCTGGGGATTAAAGGTGCCTGCCACCACGTCCAACTAAGTTTTTGTATTTTTAGTAGAGATAGGGTTTCACTATGTTGGCCAGGCTGGTCTCGAACTCCTGACCTCAGGCGATCCACCTGCCTCAGCCTCCCAAAGTGCTGGGATTACAGGCGTGAGCCACCGCACCCGGCTCGGCCTGTTCTTTTCTTTTTTATTGGGAATGGGTCTTATGGTGCAGCTTGTGGTCCTGCGTGAACACCAGTGCCCCCAGCCCCCTGCACAACTCTCAAAGTGACCCAGGTGGACGGGCAAATTCAGGGTCCCCCTACTTCAAGGGGAAGCAGAGACTGAGGATGGACTCGAGAGAGTGGCTGCGGAGGTGCTAAGAACCTGCACCTGGAACCAGGAGACATGGGAGGTCCCTGCTGGTTCTAATACCCCTCCTACCCAGGACGCCTCAGGCAGCACCCTGCAGCAGGAAGAAGGAAAGCTAGACCCTGGGGAGGACTAACGGAGCAGCTGCTGGTTTTTGGATGGGTAGGTGCAGGCTTAACAGTGTGTGTCAGCATGTGAGGCTTTATTCACAATCGACGCTCCAGCCCCTCCGCACTGGGACAGGACCACAGGGCTAAACCCAGGCTGGGGGTCCTGCCCCTAGTCCTGGGCTGGAGGGCAGGTAGGCTGCAGGGAGCTGGGCAGGGCTCCTGGCCCGGCTCACACGTGTTGCTTCCGGTGGCGCAGCACCTCCGTGGGTGTGAACAGGAAGTCCCTCCCGCAGGCCTCACAGTGGTAGGGCCTCTGCAGGACAGACGTCTTCTGGAGGGTCTCGGGGGCAGCTTCCTCAGCCCCTAAGGGAGGAAAAGGAGGAAGCTGTGAGGGGGGCTTTCCAGTGCACATGTCTACCCGCACCCAAATGCCAGGCACCCGTGGGGCTCAGGTGCTCTCCTGGCCTTTGGGGAACTAAGTTTTGCCTCCTCCAGGAAGCCTTCCTGGATTAATAAAAATACACAGGCCTTTGGGAGGCCGAGATGGGTGGACCACAAGGTCAGGAGATCGAGATCGTCCTGGCTAACATGGTGAAACCCCGTCTCTACTAAAAAATACAAAAAACTAGCCGGGCGAGGTGGCGGGCGCCTGTAGTCCCAGCTACTCGGGAGGCTGAGGCAGGAGAATGGCATAAACCCGGGAGGCGGAGGCTGCAGTGAGTGAGCTGAGATCCGGCCACTGCACTCCAGCCTGGGCGACAGAGCCAGACTCCGTCTCAAACAAACAAACAAACACAGGCCTGTCTTTACTCTGCATCCCTGCTAGTGAGAGAGACAAAGAGAAAGATATAAGGAGCAACATGGAGACTGAGAGGCAGACAGAGCCAGCCCTGGGGTGGGGGCACATGGTCCCAGTGCTGTCTCCCCCACTGAACCCCAGTGTGTAGCATCCCTGGATGACAACAGGATGGATATGACCAAGGCAGAGACAGCTGCAGGACAGGGAAAAAGAACAAGAGACATAGCCACAGAGAGCCAGAAACGAAGAGACAAAGACAGCAACATAGAGACACCACAGGGGACAGGCAGGCAGAAAGAGGTGGCGCTCCAGGCCCTCCCCGCCCTGGGCCGCTGATCTTCAGGTCAAAGCCTGTGTGTGGCACCAGCCAGGGCCAGCAGGTGGAGGTCATCAGTTCTCGGAGCATCTAGCAAGTGCCCGCACACACAGGAGATCATCATGGGATGGACAGACGGCCGGGCAGAGGTGGCCCGGTCCCCACAGTCCCGTGCTTACCTGGGGGCCCATCCTGTGGGGCCTGAGGGCAGGTGTTCTCATGGGCGATGCGCTCCAGGGGCGTGAGGGGCGCATGCAGGCCACAGTGGGGGCAGGTCCAGAAGGTTCGGAGACAGTCACTGTACAGGTCCGTGTCACTCTGCGGCAGGCCAGCTGTCAGGGCTGGGCCCCCACCAAGTGCCACCCACCACCCACTGCCCCCCTGGGACCCTTCCCAGAAGCCCTCAGGGCCATGGGCCCCACGTGGGAATCATGTCCCTGGACTAAGGCGAAATGAGGCTGTGGGGTCAGGGGTGGGGTCTTCGTGAAATCCCACCTTCAGGGAAGAAGGGTTCATGCTCACCGTGAGGCAGTTGTAGGTGAGGAAGTCGGTGACTGCATAGCCCCCCTTTGTGGGGTGGGGGGACAGGGTGGAGCTGCCAAAGAGGCCAGGAAGATGGGGGGTGGCTGGGATGGTCTGGGGTCCCACATACAGGTTCTGGGCTTCTAGCCCCGTGAGCCGCCGGAGGCTGTAAGGAATCTAAGGAAGGAGAGACAGGAAATCAAGAGAGACAGGCTCAGGGAGATGCTGCCAAAGCACCTGGATCCAGCTGTGCCTGAAGCCCTCCCTCGGGCTTTGCAGTTATGGAAGCCAAGTGCCTAAGCCAATCACAACTTGGCTGCAGACACGCATGACCAGGGGTTTGTCTAGAATATCCTGATAACCCACCCCCATCTAAATTGCCTTCCCCAGACCCCTCTTCTGCCCCTGTCACTGGTGGGACCCCATTCAGACCTCGAGTCTAACCTTTGTCTGGCCGCCTCACCCCTCCTCCTCCTAGCATGTCAGCCTTGGTCCCCTCTCCATGGCTCACTGGGTTCCTGCCCCTTTGTCCTCAAGCCCCTCTACTCCAGGAAATCAGCCTGAATTGCACCCTTCTCCTCACCCCACCCACATGAAGTAGAACCAGGAGCAATTTCTGCTCCCCACCTAAGAGTCGGTGGTTGGTTTCAAGTCTGCTCAGTTCGGTTCTTCCCATCCAAAAGCAGACACCTATGGCTTCCCTCTCACACCTTGTCCGTTCTTGACTGTTAGCAAGGGGGGATCAGCCACGCTTGCAGAACGTGCTTAGTAAACAGGGCAGTAGTGGGTAGCATGGCCTCTGGAACCAGGCTCCTGGGATCAAATCCTGGCTCCACCCAGACCAGTGGAGTGACCTTGGGTGAGTGACTGAACCTCTGTGGCCTGAAAACCCCCAAATGTGCCCAGTGGAGTGAATGGGAAGCCAGGCCTTCCGGAGGCTCAAGCCCAGTGGCGGACACCCCCTCTGGCCATAGGCAGGCACGGGCACCCTGGTGGAAGGTACCTTGGATGCCGTGAACTGCAGGAGTTCCTTGCTCAGGGTGGCCACCTCCTTGGGGCTGACTGGCACATCCTGCTCCTCCTCTTCCAGCCGCCGCTGGGCCTGATGCGCCAGCTGCCGGTCCAGGGCACCTTCCCAGCGGGCACGGAGCCGCAGGGAAGCCGCCAGGAGCCGGACAGCACTTTCACTGTCTGCCAGCTGCAGCTCCAGCCAGCCATCGGCCACCAGGCGGGAGCAGTCACCGTTGGTGTCCAAGGACCGGCTAAAAAGCAGGAGGGACTGGAAGAGAGGGAGCAGAAGACAGGGAGTAGGTGTGGGGGCAGGGCGATGTTGGAGACACGCCCTGCCCGGCTGGGCTCCTGCCCACCCACCCGCCCTGTCTATGCGAGGCATCCACCTACCCACCATCTACCCGCTGTACCAGGCACCCCTGCGGGCGCTGAGGATACGGCATGAAGGCAGCCGCTGAGTCAGGGGAGGGCTGGGGTTGCAGGGTGGCGGGGGGCAGATGGGAACGTGCTGGGAGAGAGACAGCTGCATTCTCAGGCAGGGTGGCAGAGGGACAGCAGGCACTCAGACACACATGACATGCAGCGAGAGCCCAGACCCTGAGCACACGCTCCCCTGTAAGGACGGAAGTCAGGGCTGTAATTACCGGTGCTGTGGCTCATTCGATGTTGGAGAAAATTCTCGGGGCTGGGGCCAGGGCAGAGGAAAAGGGCAGGACTGGCCATGCGTGGATGGTTTGGGGGCTGGGGATGGCACAGGAGGGCTCCATATACTGTTCTGCTTGCTTATGTGAATGTGAAGTGTCTCCAACTTCTTTTTGTTATTATTATTTTTATTTATTTATTTGAAATGAGTCTCGCTCTGTCGCCCAGGCTGGAGTGCAGTGGTGCGATCCTGGCTCACTGCAACCCCCACCTTCCAGGTTCAAGGGATTCTCCTGCCTCAGCCTCCCGAGTCGCTGGGATTACAGGCGCCCACCACCACACTCAGCTAATTTTTGTATTTTTAGTAGAGATGGGGTTTCCCCACATTGGCCAGGCTAGTGCCAAACTCCTGGCTTCAACTGATCCACCCACCTCGACCTCCCAAAGTGCTGGGATTAGAGGCATGAGCCACCATGCCTGGCTTATTATTTTTTGAGACAGGGTCTCACTCTGTCACCTAAGCTGGAGTGCAGTGTCAACAATCACAGCTCACTGCAGCCCCGACCTCCCAGGCTCAAGCGATCCTTCTGCCTCAGCCTCCCAAGTAGCTGGGATTACAGGCGCCCACCACCACGCCCAGCTAACTTTTTAAAATTTTTTGTAGAGATAGAGTCTCCCTATGTTGCCTAGGCTGCCCTTTAAACTCCTAGGCTCAAACGATCCTCCCACCTCAGCCTCCCAAAGTGCTGGGATTCTAGGTGTGAGCTGGCCAGATTCTCTCAACAAGCGGTCCAGTGCAGGCAGAGAGCGCAGCGCCTCAGGTAGCAGGTCTGTTCCGCTTCCTGCGGTCCGGCTGGTTGCCAACCCTCTGTCCCTCGGTGCGTGCTGCCCGCTTTCCCGTGCTCACACGAGCGCCCGGCATCACCCTTTTGGTTTACCGTCTGCCTCCACCATCCTGTCTGAGCCCCATGAGGGTGGGGAGTGTGGTCGACGTTGACCACAGCTGCACCCCCGGCCCCCAGAACACTAACAGCGCCTGGCCCACCAGGCGGGCTGGAGGGAGGTGTGGACATGCACAGAGGTGACTGAGCTGAGCTGGCTTTCGTGGTGCTGGTGGCAATCACAGTGTCAACGAAACGCTGAGGCTCTGGGAGCCCACAGGTTCCTCTCTTCCCTCCACGTTCTCTGGGACCCACGCTGGGCGTTGCTGGTAGTGAGCGGGAGGCAGGAGGGGGCAGCGTGACCCGGGAGCTCTGGTTTGGCCACCTGCTCGCTTTGTGACTTAGACAGGTGACGTGTCCCCACCCCTGCCTGAGCTTCAGTCCCCTCTATAAAGGGAGACCTGCAGGGCTGCGTGAGGACTCCAAGGCCAGGCCTTGGATCACGGAGACACTCGAGGAGCACTCGGGGCAGGGCAGCGGCTGCCGTGGGGCCCATGGTTCTGCTGCCAGCGCCCATGCAAGGGCATCCACGATCTGAGTTCGGCCTCAGCCTCCACCCGGGCTGCGCCCTTCTTCTCCCTCCTGGCGGCTGCCAGCCCTCCTGGCTGGGACCCTGTCCCAGCTCTGCTCAGAAGTTCCCAGGGTCCTGTCTCCCTCGCCTCTCTGGCCTCATCTCTGCACACTCCCCCTTGCCGACTGCACACCGGCACGTGTCTGCCTCAGAGCCTCTGCACAGGCCACTCCACTGCCTGGGACATTCTGCCCGAGATCCACACACTCTCCGCCTTGGGTGTCTACTTGGAGACACCAGGTGGCCTTAGCTTATGCCACACCCTGTGTCCACCCTCACCCCCACCCCACTCTCTATTGCCCAGCACCACCTTCCCACAGGTCGCTCAGGGCGTCACTGTGCTACTGCTATCACTGTCCCCTGCCACGGGAGCCTGGGAGGGCGGGGGCTGGCCTTCTTGCCTGGTTCCCTGCTGCGCCCCTGGCACCGCGCCTGGCACCCAGCAGGCACTAGGCAGGTAACTGTTGAGCAACTCCATGAATGAGAGAAAAAGCGGCCACAGCAACGGCCCAAGGCGGACGCCTGCAACCAGCCCAGGTGCCAGGCGGCCCCTCCAAGCCCACGCGGTGCCCCTACCCACCACCCTGGGCAACGCAGCTCTCATATCTGGGCATGGGGGCAGGGTGGGGCAGAGGCCCACCTGGAGGGCAGGGATGCGGACGCAGTTCACCAGGTATGGCTTGTTGGTCTCCAGCAGGGACACGAAGCTGAGGAGCTGGTGTTTGCTGCTCATCTTGTCCTTGTCGTCTGAAAGGTTGAGGAGGACCACTCAGGCCCACCCTGGCCCACCCAGGCCCATCAGAGGCCCGCCTGTGCCACCCGGTCAATGTACACATTGGTAGAAAGAATATGCTCACAGCATGGCTTCGGTGGCCTGGCCAAATCTAAGTGTGACTCCCAGCAGGCAGCCATGTCTGCAGCGAGACACCCTTCCAAGCACACGGGCGCCGGGGGGGCCTCCCCCTGCAGGACCCAGGTGGGAGCTCACAGAGCCCACGGGACAGGCCCCTGACCAGTGTTCACTCCCTGGGCACAGCCACACTGGCTCAGGTTGGCTATCTCCACCATGGGGAGGGCGAGGCCCAGCAGGGGTGAGTCACCCAAGGCTACCCAGGGAGGCCTGGCCCTGGAACCTCCGCTCCTGCGGGCCCCTGTCAATACCAGCCCGGACCGGTGTGGGAAGGATCAGGGGGAGCCCCAGCCAGAGGGGCCCGGGAGTTCACGGTATCCCCGCCCTTCACATCCCGGATGGGGGTTCCTTCCACCTGGGCTCACTGTACCTCGGCTTCCATCGCAGCTGCTGGCCTCTGGCTCCTGTGCATGCAGCACCTCGGGGCTGCCAGCAAAGACGCAGGTGGGGTGCAGCACGGCGCCCTGCTTGGCCTGTGTGTGGAAAATCTGTGGAGGACAGAAAGGAAGCACAGGCCCTCCTATCTGCTCTCCTCTGCCCAGGATGCCTCTCCTCCACCCTCTGGCCCAGGTCCCCTCCTCCAGGAAGCCCTCCTTGACTCCTCCAAATCTGGGGCAGGTGCCCCCTGTGGGCTCCTACAGTGTCCTCAGCTCCCCAAGCCCTGCCCACTCTGAGTTGTCTGGGGACAGGTCTGTCCTCCCACTGGGCTGTGAGCCCCATGGGGACAGAACTAGGGTTGTTTCAGTCACCCCGTGGTCCTCCAACAGCTCCTGGGGGCAGGTGGGCAGGGATGAGGACCTCAGGGCACTCAGGACAGGCACTCAGGGTTCGTGTGTTGGAGGACGAAACATAGGATGGGGCAGAACAGGCCCCACCTGGTCTGAGTCCTTTCGGCTGCTGTTGAAGGCGTCGGGGACAGCCAGCTGCGGGTACAGGCCCCGGCCCAGCACCAGCTTCAGCAGAGCCAGCTGCTCGCGGCTCAGGTCCTGGGCTGAGCTGGCAGCGGCCTGCAGCTGCGCCAGGTCATGCCGGAGCTTGAACTTCACATCCTGGGGGGAACATGGGAAGGCAGAGTCTTAGGGGACCTGAGGAGCTGCTACCATGATCCGCAGACCCCCAGGTGCTGCAGATACCTGGGGCCAAGCACCATCCACAGAAACCCGGCTCCTGAAATGAGGACAGGGCCATGGCCCCTGGGAACCCCCAGGAGAGGTCAAGACCCACCTTGGTAAACCCCACCCACCTACCCCCACACCCCACAGCCCATGGCACCCACCTGGATGTCCACGCCATCGCCAGCCCCTGGGGGGTCTGGGCCAGCCCGGTCCTCCTCGCTGGAGCCGCCATCCTGCTCCTCCTGCAGCCGCAGCACCTTGCGCCTGCGCCCCGCGCCCTCCTCGTGCTGGCGTTTCAGCTGGTGCAGGGCCCGGCGCTCCCGGTGCTGCTGCAGCCGACTGTAGCTGTCCGCCACCTGTGTGGCCTGGGCCCCAGTCATCAGCCCGTGGTCCTCCAACAGCTCCTGGGGGCAGGTGGGCAGGGGTGAGGGCCTCAGAGCAGACTCAGTGGGCTCTGGACTCATATGGAAATGGGGACCCTCCCGGTGGCAGGGCTGCTAGTGCCCAAAGGGGGCTGAATGAGGACAGCCCCTCGCGTGGTGCTGGGCGCGGATCGCTGCTCCAGAGGGAGAGCTGTCCTCACTGTCAGCGGAGGGAACACCAGGGCCAGGGGCAGGAGGAGGCAGGCAGGGGCGCCCAGTGCCTTCTCCAAAAGCTGGCTCCAGGCTCTGGTGACTGCCCCACCTGCCCCTCGGGTCTGGGGCAGGGGACATATACTGGATATCCAGATGCCCCTCAAAGAGCCCTGCTTTCCCACACAGCCCTGGTGGGCGTCCTGCACTAGCGCTTCCGAGTGTAGCCCTGGGGCATCTGGGAACTTGGTGGGAATGCCAAGTCCTGGGCCTCATTCCAGAACGACCAAGTGGAGAGTGGAGGGGGCTGGGCGAGGCTGGGCATCTGGACTCAACAGACCCTCCAGCTGACTGTGACCCATAAAATCGGAGACCCCTGCCCTCCCCATGCCCTCCCCGTGTCCACACCTTGTCAACATTCCTCAAGCGACCTGATTTGGTTGGACCCTCTGTTTCCTGCTGAGCCCTGGCCGATGGAGGACACAGGAGATTGTGTGTGCATGTATGTGTTTGTGTCTGTGTGTTTGCATGTGTGTGTGCAAAGGGCTCACACTTTCCATTAGATTCTCAAAGCATCTGGGGACCAGTGAAGCCTGAACTCTAGCAGCCAGAGACCTCAGGACCGATGCTGAGAGCAGTCAGGGCATCTGTGGTCCCCAACACCAGGACCCCAGAAATTGCACAGGAGGCGTCGGCTGGGTGACTGCCTATTCTGGGCCTCCGCTTGCCCATCTCTAACCAAAGAGAACGGGTTACACCAGGAACTCTTATTCTATCCTCAATCCATGGATACAACCACGGAAAAGGGCCTAACAGCAGGTCTTTCTGCACTCAGATGGAGAACATCCACGGAGTATCCATGAAACAAGCTGAGGAACTGTGTGGGCACAGGAGAAACCCAAATTTTTTTTTTTTTTTTTTTTTTTTTTGCCTAGGCTGGAGTGCAATGGCTCAATCTTGGCTCACCACAACCTCTGCCTCCTGGGTTCAAGCGACTCTCCTGCCTCAGCCTCCCAAGTAGCTGGGATTACAGGCACTCACCACCAAGCCTGGCTGATTTTTGTATTTTTAGCAGAGACGGGGTTTCACCATGTTGTCCAGGATGATCACGAACTCCTGACCTCGTGATCCACCCGCCTCAGCCTCCCAAAGTGCTGGGATTACAGGTGTGAGTCACCACGCCTGCCCGGCAGGTGCTATTTTTATCCTCTCTTTTTTTCTAGGGGAAGCTGAGGCCCAGAGACAAGCAATAACATGCCCGGGGCCACACTGTCAGAAATGGCAGAGCCAGGTTTGTGGCTGGGGTGTCTGGCTCCAGATGTGCCGGCCCCAACCACAACCATAGGCTGCCTCCAGCACCACGCCCATGCAGCCAGCTCAGCATCCCCGGTCGGGAGGGCGAGCTCTTCCCGAGGATGCTGCATGTCCACTGACTCCGTCCACCCCTCCAGGAAGCCCTCCTGGATTTCTGCTCCCTTTGCCCTGCCCGGCTGCCCCAACACCTGGTCACCGGGTGGTGGGGGAGGTAGGTGCAGGGTGGGACTCTGGTCTGACTGCTCTCCGGGAAGGGGAGGCAGTGCCCTAGAGTGTGCTTGCATGCATCTGCCTGGGCGGCGCCAGCCTTACCCCTCCTCCTGAGCCTCACCTTGAACTGGCGCCGAAGGTTGGCCATCTCGTACAGCCGATGCTCCTCTATGCCCCGGCGGCGGCACCACTTGCGAGAGTTTCTGCTTCGTTCAGATTTTACCTGAGGGGAGGAGCAGATGCCAGGGTGTCAGGGCCCAGCCAGCTCAGGGAGGGAGGGGCTGACCCAGCACCCAGAACCCCAACACAAGCATCCCTCAGGGACACCTGCTCTGCTGCTTCCAGGTCTCAGCCCCAGTGCCCCCTCCTATGGGAAGCCCTCCCAGACTACCCACACACTGGGTTTGACAGCCCTCTGGGCTCTCCCAGCCCCTTGGACTCCCCATTCCAGCCCTCTCTGGGTTGTCACTGTCACATCAGTGGTCTGTCTCCCTGCACTGGGCTGTGAGCCCCGGGAGGGCAGGGCCAGGGTAGTTTTGGCACTGATGGATCCTCAGCACTACGGTACAGGGCCAGCATTAGGGTGGGGACTCAGGGGACATATACTGGATATCCAGATGCCCCCCCCCCAAGGAGCCTGGACTTTCTCCAGATGGCACAGGTTTTCATCAGTGCTCCAGAAATCCGGGCTCCTCTGTGCCCCGGGCCTGGGCACATGCTGTCTCGAGCCGAGGCCATGGATGGTGGAGACGTGGCCCTCCCCAGGCAGGCCCAGTCGGTGGAGGGCTCAGTGGTCCTCCCAGGGTAGGACATGAGGAGGAGCCACAACCACAGAAGGCCTTGGCCCTGAGCAGGGTGACAGACAGAGGGGCCCCACCACCAGCCTCACCTGCACCCAGGCGTTGAAGACGTTGAAGAGTGTGAAGGGGTCACCCTGGTCGCTCTCCAGCGGCCGCCGTGCTGCCGCGCACTCTGGGCTGCTCTGGGCGCTGCGGGTGAAGGGCGACTGGACGCTGAGCGCAGCCGCGATGGTGAGCACAGGCTCCACCAGGCTGAACATGGAGCCCAGGATCAGCATCTTCCCTGGAGCGGAGACACGGGGCTGAGGCTCCTGGGTGCCAGGACAGGCGCAGCCCTCACCCCTCGGGGCCCCGGCCCGCCCTTCCGCCTGCCCTCCTGCTCCCACCCCCTCCATCTTGCCCACTATTGGCCTCGTGACCCAGATGGACAGATTCAAACCCACGCGCTGTGCTTTCTGCTCATGAGGCCGTGGGCAAGGGCCTCGGTTTCCCCATCTGTAGGTTGGAGATGGCCAGTGCCTGCCTCCTCGGACACACAGGAGACACTGTCTAAGCGCCGGCTACTCCTGTCACCAAGTTCCCCGCTCTGCTATTTACAACCCACCCCCCAGCACTCTGACGCTTCCCTGGCTTGGTCTTTGCTCTAGGAGCTCATTTGGACCCATTGTGGTGGACGTCTCTCCTCCGCGCTAGAGTGTGACCTGTGAGTGAGTCCCCCTCTGCCCCGGCACAGGCACGCACTGCCTCCGGTGCCTATCACAGGATGAAGCTGCTTCTGCTACCTTTGTTTAAGTCAAGGTGGAGGTGGAAGAGGAAGAGGGGACAGAAGGCAGGGGAGAGATGGAGAAAGATGAGGCAGGGGCTGGGAGAGGCAGGGAAAGGGGAAGAGGGGCAGAGGGGAGGCCACGGAGAGGAAAAGTGGCAGGAACCATCTCCCAGGGTGGCCGAAGAGCTGGTGACCACTGTCTCCATCTGTGAGTGCTCCACAGCGGACATCTAGACATCCCCTGGTTCTGGGTGCCCAAGCTGATGCTGGACTTCCGGGGACTCCCTTGCCCTCCTGTCCTGTGGCTAGTGGTCTGTGTCATGTGTCTGACCCGCCCCCACTCTTTCCCTTTGCTGACTTTCCGCAGTGCCTGTCACAAAACTGGACTCAAGCAGATCACCTGAGGTCAGGAATTTGAGAGCAGCCTGGCCACCGTGGTGAAAACCCGTCTCTACTAAAAATACAAAAATTATCCAGGCATGGTAGTGGGTGCCTGTAATCCCAGCTACTTGGGAGGCTGAGGCAGGAGAAGTGCTTGAACCCAGGAGGTGGAGGACACAGTGAGTAGAGATCGCACCACTGCACTCCAGCCTGGGTGACAGAGTAAAACTCCATCTCAAAAAAAAAAAAAAAAAAAAGGCCAGGTGTGGTGGCTCACACCTGTAATCTCAGCACTTTGGGAGGCCGAGGTGGGTGGATCACCTGAGGTCAGGAGTTCGCGACCAGCCTGGCAAACCTGGTGAAACTCTGGCTC
Organism: Macaca nemestrina; assembly: GCF_043159975.1. Classification (NCBI taxonomy): domain Eukaryota; kingdom Metazoa; phylum Chordata; class Mammalia; order Primates; family Cercopithecidae; genus Macaca; species Macaca nemestrina. The sequence goes on along the minus strand of NC_092144.1, from coordinate 57,594,789 downwards.
TACTAAAAAATACAACAATTAGCTGGGTGTGGTGGCGGGCACCTGTAATCCCAGCCACTTGGGAGGCTGAGGCAAGAGAATCACTTGAACCCTGGAGGCGGAGGTTGCAGTGAGCTGAGATCGTGCCATTACACTCTAGCCTGAGTGACAGAGCAAGACTCCATCTCAAAAACCAACCAACCAAACAACAACAAAAAAGCTGGCCTCATAAATCAAAGGTGACCCTAAAGTAGGGCTCGGGGCTGTACTGTGCAGGCCCCTGTCTTATTCCAGGATGCCCCAGCTCTGTCACCAGGGACAAGTGGCCCCACCTCGCCGTGCCGCTGCTTCCCCATCTGTAAATGGGGGAACAACAGCATCGGCCTCTCCTCAGGCTGCCAAGAGGCTGGTGTGTTTCACCCAGTGAAGCATTCAGAACTCCACCCGGCACAGAGGACGCCCAGCACAGGGTCATCCGTGCCTCTTGGTTCCCACTGTGACCCTGAGCAGCAGTTCTCTGAGCCTTGTTTTCCCCACAGGGAAAGTGGGGGCACCTGCCCCCAGCCCTCAGGGAGATAATGTGTGTGAGGCACTTAGCATCACCTCCGATCAAAGCCAGGCTTCCCCCAGGCTCTCAGGAGCCTCCTGGGCCCAGCCTCAGTTTCTCTATCTGCACACTGGGGACGATCAGAGGCCCTGCCCTCAGCAGGTAAGGATGAAATAATGGAAAGTCCACAGAGCCTTTCCGAACTGGCACACAGCAAGCACTCACAGAACATTCTTCTGCTTCTCAGCTCAGATTCTCTCTGCTCTAGCCCTGTTTCCTTCCAAAACAAAAATGAAGCCAGGCACAGTGGCTCACGCCTGTAATCCCAGCACTTAGGAAGGCCGAGGCTGGCTGATCACTTGAGGTCAGGAGTTCAAGACCAGCCTGGCCAACGTGGTGAAACACCGTTTCTACTAAAAATACAAAAATTAACTGGGTGTGGTGGCACATGCCTGTAATCCCAGCTACTCAGGAGGCTGAGGTGGGAGGATCACTTGAACCCGGGAGGTGGAGGTTGCAGTGAGCCAAGATCACGCCACTGCACTCCAACCTGGAGGGCAGAGTGAGACTCCATCTCAAAACAAATAAATAAATAAAAATAAATCAAACAAAAATGAACCATCTTCTCAGCCCGGGCAGCCCTCCGAGTCCAGCAGATCCAGCCTTCTGCCCACAATGAAGCCCGCTGTGCTGCAAGGATGGGGGACTTTAATGGTGTTAACACACACAGGGGTGGTCCCGCCATGGTGGGCCGCAGGCTGCTGGAAATAGAAAGTCTTGAGTCAGGAAAATCGGGCAAGATGAACAAGCCTCAGTCAGTGAACTCCCCAGGAGGGGTGAGCATGACTCAGGAATGACGGAGAGGAAGAGTTTTGACATCCTTGAGCCCGCAAGAGAGGGGCGCAGGGCAGAGCTGGGGACACGCTGTGCAGAGGAGAGAGGTGGGAGGGGTCTGAGCTGTGGAAAAGCCAGGACTTCTTTCTGTGTTTGGGGGATCTTGGGTACCCCACCTGCCTGTGCCTCCCAAGGGAGGCCCTGTGATTACCCCAAGTGCCGGGGAATTCAAGCGAGGCAGCCTGTCTTTCCTGTCACTCGCGCCGGGGCACTTTGTGTCACATTCTCTGAAACAGCCTTGCAAGCCAGACACCACAGGCCACCCCCAGCCTCTAGCGGTGGCATCTGCAGCGTCAGCTGAGTGCCTTGAGACACTGATGGCACGCCACAGGATGGCCACAAGAGCGACAGGGTCAGAGGGTCTGCTGGCCCTAAATCCCTCAAGATTAACGCCCTATTCCCGATGACACATAGCATGGGGACAAGGAGCACCACATCTGCTTGTGACTGGCTACTGAAGACCTGAGATCAGGAGGGCCCGGAACTGAAAATGGTCTCCATCTACCTCTGTGGACCCGGCCTTTCTAGATCCTCACAGAACCGCCAGGTCAGCTGATGAATTTTCTGGCCACCTTCAGTCACATAGAACCCAGTGCCACTTAAACACTTCCCATCTAATTCAAAGCTCCTCACCTGACCCAGGGCCAGAGGGACAGCTGTTCCCTCCCCTCCTTCAGGCCTCTGCCCAGGTGTCACCATTCAGTGAGGCCTCCCAGGACAGCCGCATAACACTGCTCCCAGCCCCCACTGTGCCCACCGCGCCCTGCATCCACCTGAGCGGGAACCGGCGGCTGACATTCCGTGTTTCACTCATTTATCTGCCCCTGTCCATCTCCTCCATTACATGTGAACTCCGTGAGGGCAGGAGTTTTGTTTTATTCACTGTCATATCTCTGGCATCTAGAACTGTAGCCATGTGTGGCCAGAGGCGGCCATATTGGACAGTGCAGATGTAGCGTGAGGGCGTTCAGGCAGCGGGAACAGCCAGTGCGGTAGCCCTGTGGGGGGCACATGCCTGCTGCTACGAGAACAGTGAGGAGCCCGGTGTGGCTGCAATGGAGTGAGAGGGAGAAGGCGCAGCAGGTGCTCAAAAATTATTTAATGAATGGGCCAGGCGCTGTGACTCAAGCCTATAATCCCAGCACTTTGAGAGGCCGAGGTGGGGCAGATCACTTGAAGTCAGGAGTTCAAGGCCAGCCTGGCCAACATGGTAAAACCTTGTCTCTACTGAAAAAACAAATATTGCCCAGGCACGGTGGCTCACGCCTGTAATCCCAGCACTTTGGGAGGCTGAGGTGGGCAGATCACTTGAGGTCAGGAGTTCGAGACCAGCCTGGCCAACAGGATGAAAGCCCATCTCTACTAAAAGCACAAAAATTAGCCAGGCATGGTGGTGTGAGCTGGTAATCTTAGTTACTCAGGAAGCTGAGGCAGGAGAATCGCTTGAACCCAGGAGGTGGCAGTGAGCTGAGATCACACCACTGCACTCCAGCCTAGGCAACAGAGCAAAAACTGTCTCAAAACAAAACAAAACAAAAATTAGCCAGGTATGGTGGCAGGCACCTACAGTCGCAGCTACTCGGGAGACTGGGGCAGGAGAATTGCTTGAATCTAGGAGGCGGAGGCTGCAATGAGCTGGGATCGCACCACTGCACTCCAGCCTGGGCGACAGAGCGAGACACTGTCTCAAAGAAAAAAAAAAAATTATATATATATATTTAATGGGCCAGGCATGGTGGCTCAAGCCTGTAATCACAGCACTTTGGGAGGCCAAGGCGGACAGATCACCTGAGGTCAGGAGTTCGAGACCAGCCTGACCAACATAGAGAAACCCCATCTCTACTAAAAATACAAAATTAGCCAGGTGTGGTGGCGCATGCCTGTAATCCCAGCTACTTGGGAGGCTGAGGCAGAAGAATTGCTTGAACTCAAGAGGCGGAGGTTGCGGTGAGCCGGGATGGCACCATTGCACTCCAGCTTGGGTAACAAGAGTAAAACTCAGTCTCAAAAAAAGAAAAAAAAAAGTATTTAATGAATGAATGGGACTGTTGGTTAATATCTCCCGCCTTCTCCCTCTCAGTCCATTGCAGCCACACCGGGCTCCTCACTGTTCTCGTAGCAGCAGGCATGTGCCCCCCACAGGGCTTCCGCACTGGCTGTTCCCACTGCCTGAACGCCCTCATGCTACATCTGCACTGTCCAATATGGCCGCCTCTGGCCACACATGGCTACTAAGCAGTTGAACATGGCTGGTCCAAGCCAAGATTTCCAAGACTCTGTATGGTAAAAAATAACATAACATCTTGCAAAAAATGTTTATATTGATTATGTTAAAATTATATTTTAGGTATATTAAGTTAAATCACCAGCCTGGCTAAATACGGTGAAACCCTGTCTCTACTAAAAAATACAAAAAACTAGCCGGGCGAGGTGGCGGGCGCCTGTAGTCCCAGCTACTCGGGAGGCTGAGGCAGGAGAATGGCATAGACCCGGGAGGCGGAGCTTGCAGTGAGCTGAGATGCGGCCACTGCACTCCAGCCTGGGCGACAGAGCGAGACTCCGTCTCAAAAAAAAAAAAAAAAAAAAAAGGTTAAATCAGCTATTTTATCAAAATGAATCTTACCTGTTTCTTTTTGCTTTTTTTTTTGTTTGTTTTTTTGAGATGGAGTCTTGCTCCGTTGCCCAGGCTGGATTACAATGGCATGGTCTCGGCTCACTGCAACCTCTGCCTCCCAGGTTCAAGCGATTCTCCTGCCTCAGCCTCCCAAGTGGCTGCGATTACAGGCTCACGCCACCACACCCGGCTAATTTTTGTATTTTTAGTAGAGACAGGGTTTCACCATGTTGGCCAGGCTGGTCTCAAACTGCTGACCTCGTGATGCACCCACCTCAGCCTCCCAAAGTACTGGGATTACAGGCGTGAGCCACTGTGCCCAGCCTGTTTTTGCTTTTTTAATGTAGCTACTGGGAAGTTTTAAATTACATACAGGGCTCACATTCTATTTTTATATTTCTTTTCTTTTTTTTTTGTAGAAACCAGGGTTTTGCTATTTTGCCCAAGCTGGTCTCAAACTCCTAGGCTTAAGCAATCCACCTGTCTCAGCCTCCCAAAGTGCTGGGATTACAGGTGTGGGCCACTGTGCCGGCCATGTTTCTCTGCTTCTGCTGGCAAGCATGTTCTAGTATTTGCATGCTCCTAGCCCTCATCTCCGTTTCTCTGCACAGATGTTACCTTCCCCGTGAGGTCTGCCTTATACCTGAGGCCTGTATTAGAAACTGCAACTCCCCATTCCCCAACCCCGTTGTTTCTTCTCTCCAGAACACTATGCACCATCTGATCTACTATACCTTTTCCTTATTGTCCTAACTTATTGCTGGTTTTCTTCACCAAAATGTCAGCTCCCTGAGGCTAGAGATTTGTGTCTGTTCTGTCCACTGCTATATGCCCAGCACCTAGAACAGTGCCTGGCCCAGTGAAGAGTGAATAAATGAACTGGACCCAGAGAAGAAACAGACAGACTTGCCCCCAGGACACTCAGAGAGTTAGCTGTGCCCACACACGCTCCTGGTGCTCTGCGTGATCACGAAGGGGGTGGGTACTCACCAATCACAACGTCCACAGGCAGCTGGGCCAGCAGGGACCCAATGGGTGTGAGGGCCTCTGAGCTGTCCAGGGCCCCCTGGTCCCGGAGGTAGAGGATGGCGGTCTCCAGGCTGGCTGGTGGTGGGGGCTCGATGAAGGGGAAGGTTCGGGGGTCCCCCACGCTCATGCTCTTCATCTAGAATGAGAAGAAAAACCCCTAAGATTGGGAAACACAAGAGCCACTGTGCAGCACAGAGGGGCTCAGGGATCACAAACTCATGACATTTTAAAATTCCCAGTTCGGCGGGCGCAGTGGCTCACGCCTGTAATCCCAACACTTTGGGAGGCCAAGACGAGTGGATCACTTGTGGTCAGGAGTTCGAGACCATCCTGGCCAACATGGTGAAACCCTGTCTCTACTAAAAATACAAAAATTAGTGGTGTTGTGCGCCTGTAATCTCAGCTACTCGGGAGGCTGAGGCAGGAGAATCGCTTGAACCCAGGAGATGGAGATTGCAAGTCTAAGCCGAGATCGGGCCTCTGCACTGCACTCTAGCCTGGCAACACATCAAGACTTCATCTCAAATTCCCAGTGTCAGCCAGGCACAGTGGCTCACGCCTGCAATCCCAGCACTTTAGGAGGCCACGGCAGGTGGATCACTTGAGGTCAGGAGTTTGAGACCACCCTGGCCAACATGGTGAAACCCTGTCTCTACTAAAAATACAAAAATTAGTTGGGTGTGATGGCGGGCGCCTGTAATCTCAACTACTTGGGAGGCTGAGGCAGAAGAATTGCTTGAACCTGGAGGGCGGAGGTTGCAGTGAGCCGAGATTTCACTACTGCACTCCAGCCTGGGCCACAGAGTGAGATTCCATCTCAAAAATAACATAACATAACATAACATAACATAACATAACATAACATAACATAACATTCCCAATGTCAAGATCCATTGTACAGAGGCAGGCAAGGAGGGCTGCTGTCTCTGTGTCTGTCTCCCTAGCACATCTTCCCCCAGACCCTGACCATGGACGAGAGGCACATGACCTGAGCTGGACCAATCAGAATCCTTCCCCGAGACTGCAGCCAGGAAGAGCATTCCCAGCATCCTCTCTGGTTGTGGCCAGGATGGAAGCCTATCTTATTAACCCAGAACTGCTGTGACTTTTGACTTTGTCCATTGTTTGGAAATGGGCCCATCTACAGCAGATGGAGAAATTCTTGGATTGTTTCTAAGTTAGACATACCGTCTCACGAATGCACAAAATGGTAAGATCCCCCTTTCTGCCTACAATTGTTTCAGTTGTATTTCTCTCACTTGCAACCAAAAGAATCCCAATTAATGCAGTGGCCCAGGCAGGCAGCAGGTGGTGGGAGAATTAAGTGACAGCATATGTTCACCCCGGAGCCTGGCGTGACATACGTAAGCAAACAGCACCTCTCTGGTGACTGGAAGGAGGAGAGGCTAGCAAGGCGGTTCATGTGATGGCCAGAGAGTGAGAAGGAAGCCCAGAGAGCCTGTTTGCCTGGCTTTGATCCGAGGGCACTAGAAGTTCTGGCGTCCACCTGCAAGCAGCTGCTGCTCCTTCCTCCCTGCTGACCAAGCCTTGATGTTGTCTAGGAGCTCACCCAATACTCATTTAAAAACCTTTATAGGCCAGGCGTGGTGGCTCATGCCTGTAATCCCAACACTTTGGAAGGCCAAGGCAGGCAGGTCATCTGAGGTCAGAAGTTCAAGACCAGCCTGGCCAACATGGTAAAACTCCCTCTCTACTAAAAATATAAAAATTAGCTGGGCCTGGTGGCACCCATCTGTGGTCTCAACTACTCGGGAGGCCGAAACAGGAGAACCACTTGAGCCTGGGAGGTGGAGGTTGCAGTGAGCTGAGATCACACCACTGTACTCCAGCCTGGGTGACAGAATGAGACTCAGTCTCAAAAATAAATAAATAAATAAACTTTACATTAGCAGCTCTAATTTAAAGAGGCAGGGGGCAGGGCATGGGTTTTTTTTAATTCTGCAGGTGTTTCTAGTATGCAGCTAGGGCTGAGACACTGCTCTGATCAACTCAGGCAATGCCACAACCCTAGACAATTGCTGGGCATAGGGTGAACATATGTGACCTGCTTCTGCTGACAAGAGAGGATGAGAGACTGGCCAGAGGCTTCTAGAAAATGTTCCCGTGGTCTCAAAAATTAGACCCACAGAGAAGGGCAGTTCCTTGCTTCTGCCTCTGGATGGTAAAGGAGGAGGTGACACCCACTGTGCCTGGGGCCAGTGGCCACTCACGAAGCAGGCTCTGATGCCTGGTGGCCTGGGATGGAGCCCTGACTCTACTACTTGCCAGCTGTGTGACCTGGGGCAATATTTTCTCTCTCTGTGCATCCCTCTTCTGGTCGAAAAATTAAGATAAGACAACCTGCCCCATGGACTTTGTTTTTTTATGAGACAGGGTCTTGCTCTATCACTCAGGCTGGAGTGCAGTGATGCAATCAAGGCTCACTGCAGCCTCGACCTCCTGGGCTCAAGCGATCCTCCTGCCTCAGCCTGCTGTGTGGGACCACAGGTGTGTGCCACCGCACTGGGCTAATTTTTAAATTTTTTGTAGAGTCAGGGCCTCACCGTGTTGCCTAGGCTGGTCTCGACCTCCTGGCCTCAAGCAATCCTCCTGCCTCAGCCTCCCAAAGTGCTGGGATAACAGGCATGAGCCACTCATTGTTGCTGCGGGAAGTCAGGGACCCCGAACGGAGAGACTGGCTGAAGCCGCGGCAGAAGAACATAAATTGTGAAGGTTTCATGGATATTTATTAGTTCCCCAAATTAATACTTTTATAATTTCTTACGCCTGTCTTTACTGTAATCTCTGAACATAAATTGTGAAGATTTCATGGACACTTATCACTTCCCCAATGAATATCCTTGTAATTTCCTATGCCTGTCTTTACTTACTCTCCTAATCCCGTCATCTTCTTTGTAAGCCGAGGAGGATGAATGTCACCTCAGGATCCTGTGATGATTGTGTCAACTGCACAGATTGTTTGTAGAGCATGTGTATTTGAACAATATGAAATCTGGGCATCTTTAAAAAAGAACAGGGTAACAGCGATGTTCAGGGAACAAGAGAGGTAACTGAACTGGCCGCAGGTGAGCCGGATGGAACAGAGCTATATTTCTCCTCTTTCAAAAGCAAATAGGAGAAATATTGCTGAATTCTTTTTCTCAGCAAGGAACATCCCTGAGAAAGAGAATGCGCCCTGAAGGTAGGCTTATAGACGGCCCCTTTTAAGGCGTGCAGTCTTTTATGGTCAAGCCCAAGGGATGAAATAAGCCCCGGTTTCCTGTAGTGCTCCCAGGCTTATTAGGTGGAGGAAAATTCCCGCCTAATAAATTTTGGTCAGACAGGTTGTCTGCTCTCAAACCCTGTTTCCTGATAAGATGTTATCAATGACAATGCGTGCCCAAAACTTCATTAGCAATTTTAATTTTGCCCCATCCTGTGGTCCTGTGATGTCACCCTGCCTCCATTTGCCTTGTGATATTTTATTACCTTGTGAAGTATGTGATCTCTGTGACCCACACCCTATTCGTGCACTCCCGCCCCTTTTGAAAATCGCTAATACAAACTTGCTGGTTTTACAGCTCGGGGAACATCACGGATCCTGCTGACATGTGATGTCTCCCCCGGACACCCAGCTTTAAATTTCTCTCTCTTGTGCTCTTTCCCTTTACTTCTCAACCCAGCCGAGACACTTAGGAAATAGAAAAGAACCCACATTAAACATCAGGAGCGGGTTCTCCTGATAATTGTGCCTGGCAGCACCAGTATTTTTTTTTTTTTTTTTTTTTTTTTGAGACGGAGTCTCGCTTTGTCACCCAGGCTGGAGTGCAGTGGCCGGATCTCAGCTCACTGCAAGCTCCGCCTCCCGGGTTTACACCATTCTCCGGCCTCAGCCTCCCGAGTAGCTGGGGCTACAGGCGCCTGCCACCTCGCCCGGCTAGTTTTTTGTATTTCTTAATAGAGACGGGGTTTCACCGTGTTAGCCAGGATGGTCTCGATCTCCTGACCTCGTGATCCGCCCGTCTCGGCCTCCCAAAGTGCTGGGATTACAGGCTTGAGCCACCGCGCCCGGCCTATTTTTTTTTTTTAAATATGAAATCAAACAGAATAGAAAATAGTGTGCACCTCCTGCAGGAAGGCCACTGGTTTGTGCTACACCTGCACGTGAGCCTGTGGTAGACACCATCAGCTGCTCCCAACTTTCCTTTTCCTTTCGTTCCTGAGCACAAGGACTACACTTCCCAGCCTCCTTCATGGTTGGGCGTGGCCACAAGACTGAGGATAGACAGGGAGTGGTGAGGGCAAGGCAAGTGCGCCATTTGCAGGCTCGACCCACAAACCCTCCTGTACTCACTTCCCACGCCCTTGACCCTTTGGCTGGCTGGACACACATGCAGGAAAAGCCCCTGGGGAAATGATAGAGCCACAAGAGGGAAGGAGCCTGGGTCCATGAATAAAGAAAATTGCCTGCCAAGCTGGAAACCACTATTCCACTGTTGGCCATTCGTGACCGTGTGTATTTGTCATGGCAGTCTAACCTATGCTAAATTAACAAACGAGGTACAAATCATGACATAAAATGTATTGAGAAACCCTGGTTTTAAAAGCCCTTTCCTGCTAGGTTTCCTGTTACAGCTGAAAGCATTCTGATTGAGTCACTGGTTCTTCCTTTGACCCTATAGAAAATTTTTTTTTTTTTTTTGAGATGGAGTCTTGTTCTATTGCCCAGGCTGGAGTGCAGTGGCGCGATCTCGGCTCACCGCAACTTCCACCTTCTGGGTTCAAGCAATTCTTCTCCCTCAGCCTCCCAAGTAGCCAGGATTACAGGTGCGCACCACCACACCCGGCTAATTTTTTGTATTTTTAGTAGAGACTGGTTTCACCATGTTGGTCATGCTTGTCTCAAACTCCTGACATCAAGTGATCCACCTGCCTTGGCCTCCCAAAGTGCTGGGATTACAGGTGTGAGCCACCATGCCCAGTTGACCCTGTGGATTTAAGGAACAACTCTCCCCTCAACAAGGGTTTTGACATTCCCCTCAGTGGCTTGGCTAGCCCTATCCTTCCTGGCCCTGACACTCTGGAATTGGTCCTGTGTAAATGCTTCCTGGCTGGCCAGGCACAATGGCTCACACCTATAATCCCACTACTTTAGAAGGACAAGGTGGGAAGATCACTTGAGCTCAGGAGTATGAGACCAGCCTGGGCAACATAGCAAGACCTGATCTCTACTAAAAATTTAAAAAGTTAGGCTGAGCACAGTGGCTGACGCCTAGAATCCCAGCACTTTGGGAGGCCAAGGCAGGTGGATCACGAGGTCAGGAGAGTGAGACCATCCTGGCTAACACGGTGAAACCCTGTCTCTACTGAAAAAAAAAAAAAAAAAAATTAGCTGGGCATGGTGGCGCGTGCCTGTAGTCCCAGCCACTTGGGAGGCTGAGGCAGAAGAATCACTTGAACCTGTGAGGCAGAGGTTGCAGTGAGCCAAGATCGCGCCACTGCACTCCAGCCTGGGCGACAGAGGAAGACTCCGTCTCCAAAATAAATAAATAAATAAATAAATAAAATTTTAAAAGTTAGCCAGGCATGGTGGTATGTGCCTATGGTCCCAGCTACTTAGGACGTGGAGGTAGGAGAATCATTTGAGCCTGTAAGATGGAGGCTGCAGTGAGCCGTGATCACACCACTGCGCTCTAGCCTGAGTGACAGAGCGAGACCCTATCTCAAAATAAAATAAAATAAAATAAATAAAATAAAATTTAAAAGGCCTCCCAGGTTCCTCCCTGTGCCAGCAGTCAGCATATAGTCCCGTTTCTGCCCGTGCCTCACCTGCAGCACCAACGAGTCCAGGGCCACCCTCCGAATTTCCGGGACTGGGTAGGGGGCGAAGGCATCATAGTCCGATTCGGCATAGAGGCGGAAGCAGACGCCGGGACCCGTGCGGCCTGCCCGGCCCTTCCGCTGCTCCGCACTGGCCTGACTGATCCAGAACTCCTGCAACCGCTGCAGCTTGGCCTGCGGGTCGTAGCTCATCTCCTTCACCTTCCCTGGATGGGAGCAATGAGGAAAGGCAGTCTGTGTGTGGCAGCCACGTGCGGCCGGCCACTCGCCAACACCCTCACTCCTTTATTCTGTTAATGATGACCGAGGGCTTATTCCGAGTCCAACTCTGACATTTTATTTATTCTTTCATTTCCTCACTTACACATCTTTTTTTTTTTTTTTTTTTTTTTTTGAGACAGGATCTCATTGTCTCCCAGACTGGAGTGCAGCGGTTCAATTACAGCTCACTGCAGCCTCAACCTCCCAGGCTCAAGTGATGATCCTCCTAGCTCAGCCTCCCGAATAGCTGGGACTAAAGGGGCACGCCACCATGCCCAGCTAATTTTTTGTAGAGATGGGGTTTCACAGGCTGATCTCACACTCCTGGGCTCAAGCAATCTGCCTCCCTTAGACTCCCACAGTGATGGGGTTACAGGCATGGGCCACCGCACCCAGCCTTTCACTCACACATCTTTTCTTTTTTTTTTTTTTTTTTTGTTGAGATGGAGTCTCCCTGTGTCGCCCAGACTGGAGTACAGTGGCCGGATCTCAGCTCACTGCAAGCTCCGCCTCCCGGGTTCACGCCATTCTCTTGCCTCAGCCTCCCGAGTAGCTGGGACTACAGGCGTCCGCCACCTCGCCCGGCTAGTTTTTTGTATTTTTTAGTAGAGACGGGGTTTCACCGTGTTAGCCAGGATGGTCTCGATCTCCTGACCTTGTGATCCGCCCGTCTCGGCCTCCCAAAGTGCTGGGATTACAGGCTTGAGCCACCGCGCCCGACCCACTCACACATCTTTTCATTTATTTTCCCAAGCCTTTGTTTCTTCAGAGGTTCATTTATCCAATCAATACTTATTAAGCACCTACTATGTACCAGGCACTGCAGTAGGCACTAGGGGAAGAGCAATGAGCTAAACAAAGGCCCTAGTTTCACAGGACTGAACAGAGCACTGTATTTCCTCCAGTAGCAGAACAACCTTTTTTCACATTTCTTTTTTTTTTTGAGACGGAGTTTTGCTCTTATTGCCCAAGCTGGAGTGCAATGGCGCAATCTCGCTCACTCCGCCTCCCAAGTTCAAGTGATTCTCCTGCCTCAGCCTCCCAAGTAGCTGGGATTACAGGAACCCACCACCACGCCCAGGTCATTTTTGTATTTTTAGTAGAGACGGGGTTTCACCATGTTGGCCAGGCTGGTCTCGAACTCCTGACTTCAGGTGATCCACCTGCCTCGGCCTCCCAAAGTGCTGGGATTACAGGCATGAGCCACCGCACCTGGCAGGCACTACTTTTTAAATTTCTCTCTCTCTCTTTTTTCAAAACAGGGTCTCGCTCTGTTGCCCAGGCTTGAGTGCAGTGGCACAGTCACGGCTCACTGCAGCCTCGACTTCCTGGGCTCAGGTGATTCTCCCACATCAGTTTCCTGAGCAGCTGGGACTACAAGCATGCACCACTAAGTCTGGCTAATTTTTGTATTTTTAGTAGAGACGGGGTTTCACCATGTTGGCCAGGTTGGTCTCAAACTCCTAACCTCAAGTGATCTGCCTGCCTTGGCCTCCCAAAGTGCTGAGATTTATAGGCGTGAGCCACTGCGCCCAGCCTAAAATGTCTTAATGGCACATGAAATTATGAACCATTTTACCATCAATGGCATCCCAGAGTCAATACGACCAGGTAGCTGCTAACACTTATTGAGTGATGGCTCTGTGCCAGGCACTAAGGCACCCAAGGGTGTTAAGTCATTTAATCCTCATAACCTGAGGGAGGGCATGTCACTGTCATTTTACAGATAAGCCAACCGATGCATGAAGTGTCAGTGACATGAACCCAGCCACTCACCCAGCACTGAACCCGGCCGGGCAGGCTCCAGTGTCTCCAAACATGATGCTATGCTGACCTTCCAGCGAACATTCAGGTCAGGAAGACAGAAAGTAAACAAACACAGCAGCACATATAAAACAGAATGCTGGACCAGGCGCAGTGGTTCACGCCTGTAATCCCAGCACTTTGGGAGGCCGAGGCAGGCAAATCACTTGAGGTCAAGAGATCGAGACCAGCCTGGCCAACATGGTGAAACCCTGTCTCTACTAAAAATACAAAAATTAGCCAGGCGTGGTGATGCACGCCCGTAAACCCAGCTACTTGGGAGGCTGAAGCAGGAGAATCACTTGAACTTGGGAGGCAGAGATTGCAATGAGCCAAGATCGCATCACTGCACTCCGGTCTGGCAACAGAGCGAGACTCCATCTCAAGAAAAAACAAAAACAAATTGAATGCCAACCCCCCTCATATGAGAAGCAACACTGGATGGAGAAGGGGGAGGGGATATCTCTTAGAGTGGACAGGATGGGCCTCTCTGATGGGGGGACCTGTATGCAGGCCCTGAAATGAGGTGAGGGCCTCAGCTGTGTGAATACCTGGAGAAAGACAGTTCTCAGCAGAGAGAACAGTAAGTGCAGAGGCCCCAGGGGAGAAGCAGGCTTGGGAGGCGTGAGAAAAATTAAGATGCTGCCACTGGTCCACGGCCCCACATGTCATCTTCCAGCATCCCAATTCCGGAAATCCAAAATCTGAAATGCTCAAAACTCTGAAATGTTTTCAGCGCTAACATGACCCTCCAATAAAATGCTCACTGGAGGATTTCAGAGTTTTTGATTTGACATGCTCAAATAATAAAATAGATACAAATATTCCAAATTCCAAAAAACCCGAAATTCCAAACACTTCTGGTCGCAAGCATTTTGGACATGGGAAAGTCAACTGTACTCCCACTTCAAGCTGGTGCGTCCCTGCCACACGTGTACACCTCCGGACCCCACGCTCCTATCTAAGTCCTTGCGGGTGGCGGGTAGGGGCTTGTGGTGGTCTTTACCAGAATCTACTACAAAGCGGATCCCATCAATGGTGACTGAGGTCTCAGCGATGTTGGTGGAGAGGATGCATTTCCGGACTCCAGGTGGCGCCACATCAAATACCTGGGGGAAAGGGAGGGGGTGGTGTCAAGAACTAACCCAGCCCCGACGAACCTATGTGTCCAATTTCCCGTCCACCCCCATGTCAGCAGCTTCCCTGGAACCCTTTCCTCCTCCAGAGACCTCCCTCTCGGAGACAGCTCACCATCCACCCCATCACCTGGGCCATCCTGGGCTCCCCCCATCCTCAGACGGAGGCAGTCTTGCTCTGTCACCCAGGCTGGAGTGTAGTGGCATGATCTCAGCTCACTGCAACTCCACCTCCTGGGTTCATGCAATTCTCTTGCCTCAGCCTCCGGAGCAGATGGGATTACAGGCATGTGCCACCATGCCTGGCTAATTTTTGTATTTTAAGGAGAGATGGGGTTTCACCACGTTGGCCAGGCTGGTCTTGAACTCCTGACCTCAGGTGATCCACCCGCCTAGGCCTCCCAATGTGCTGGGATTACAGGCATGAACCACCACACCCACCACCAGATCTGAACATCTTGAACTTTTTTTTTTTTGAGACAGGGTCTCACTCTTTGGCCTACACTGGAGTGCAGTGGCATGATCACAGCTCACTGCAGCCTCGACCTCCCGAGCTCATGTGATCCTCCCGCATCAGCCTCCTAAGTAGCTGGGATTATAGGCACATGCCACCATGCCCAGCTAGTTTTCTTTTGTTTTGTAGAGACAAGGTCTCACTATGTTGCCTAGGATGGTCTCTAACTCCTGAGCTCGGGTGATCCTCCTGCCTCAGCTTCCTGTGCTGGCATTATATGCGTGAGCCACCGCACCAGGCCATCTTGAACTTTTCTTGAAATCCTTCCCTCCTCCCACTGCCCGGCCCCTGCCCTGGTCCAGGCCTCTCCTCACCCACTCTAATCCTGCTCTAGCTTCCCCTCAGATCTCTGGCCTGTGGACTCACATGGCAGCCAAAGGGATCTGCTGAAGCACAAACTGGCACTGCCCCTGCTGGGGGCCGAGGTGGGAGGATCGCTTGAGCTCAGGAGTTTGAAACCAGCCTGGGCAACACAGTGAGACCTCTTTGCTACTAAAATTTTTAAAAAAATTAACGAAGGCCAGGCACGGTGGCTCACACCTGTAATCTCAGCACTTTGGGAGGCTGAGGCAGGCAGATCACTTGAGGTCAGGAGTTCAAGACCAGCCTGGCCAACATGGCAAAACCCTGTCTCTACTCAACATACAAAAGATAAGCCGGGGCCGGGCGCGGTGGCTCAAGCCTGTAATCCCAGCACTTTGGGAGGCCGAGACGGGCGGATCATGAGGTCAGGAGATCGAGACCATCCTGGCTAACACAATGAAACCCCGTCTCCACTAAAAATACAAAAAAATTAGCTGGGCGTGGTGGCGGCGCCTGTAGTCCCAGCTACTCGGGAGGCTGAGGCAGGAGAATGGCGGGAACCCGGGAGGCGGAGCTTGCAGTGAGCCGAGATCGCGCCACTGCACTCCAGCCTGGGCGACAGAGCGAGACTCCGCCTCAAAAAAAAAAAAAAAAAAGATAAGCCGGACATGGTGGTGTGCACCTGTAGTCCCAGCTACTTGGGAGGCTGAGGCAGGAGAATCGCTTGAACCCGGGAGGCGGAGGTTGCAATGAGCCACAATCATGGCACTGCACTCCAGCCTGGGTAACAGAGTAAGACTCTGACTAAAAAAAAAAAAAAAAAAAAAAAAATTAACGGAGTATAGTGACACACACCTATAGTTGCTACTTGGGGGACTAAGGAGAGGGGATCACTTGAGCCCAAGAAGTCAAGGCTGCAGTGAGCCCCAATTATGCCACTGCACTCCAGCCTGGACAACAGAGCAAGACCCTGTTTCAAAAAATAATAATAATTGTTTTGGAACACAGACTCACCCACTCAATTTATGGCTGCTTTCATGCTGCAACAGTGGGGCTGAGTAGCTGTGACAGACAGACAGCCCACGGTCCATAGCTCTGACAATATCTACTCTGATCCTTTCTAGAAAGTTTGCCGACCTCTGGTTTAGAGCATGGGCTCCAGGGCCAAACTACCTGGGTTCGCAGCCTGGCTCTGCCACAAGGTGGCTACGACTTTGCACAAGTGCAGCCCCCGAGCCCTGCGTCTGTGGAGTTACACAAGTCTTGTGTGCAGCCACCCCTGACTCATGCAGACCCCTCGCCTGCCCTACTTGGGCTTCCTGTGATACCTTGTCCTGGTCGGCCACAGACAGGGCGCTGTGCAGGGGCAGCACCACCCAGCGCTGGGTGTGGCTGGCATAGGTCTGGACGGCCTCCAGCACGGTGCTGATCTCCGCCATGCCGCTGAGGAAGACGAGGAGGTCACCCCGCTCCTCAGGTGGGTACTTGTGGTCAATGGACTCCAGTACCCTCAGGAAAGGCCGTGGGTCCAGCTTCTCTGACTTGGACGTGGTCGGCTCCGCCTCCTGTGGCTGGTACACAACCTGAGAGGAGACAGCCCCAGGTAGAAGCACACCCTGTCCCTCCAGCTCAGAGCAATGGGCTGGGGAGGCTGCAGGCTGACGGGGGAGACCCAGTTGACGGAGAAGACACAGTGCAACAGGTACAGGCTGGTGGGCAACTCTGTTCCATGTGGTCATTCAGGGATCCAGGCTCCTCCTTTCTCATTAGTCTACCATCTCACTGGGCAGGATTTCTCAAAGTCAGCAAGATTGACATTGCAGTCTGGACAATTCCTTGCTGTGGGGGCTGTCCTGTGCATTGTAGGATATTTAGCAGCATCCCTGGCCCCTGCCCACTAGATGCTAGTAGTCTTCTCCTCTGGTTGTGACTATTAAAAATGTCTCCAGATATTGCCACATCTTCGCTGGGGGGCAAAACCACCCCTAATTGAGAAACAGGTGATAGAGAGCACACTGCAGTTACATAATTTCTGAAGGATGTAATAAAAAGACAAAGTAACAAAGCAACTGCAAGGCTTGTGGGGTGCTGGTAATGTATGACTTTTCTAAACCTGGGTGCTAGCTACGTAGATGTATTTAACTGGGCCGGGCGCGGTGGCTCAAGCCTGTAATCCCAGTACTTTGGGAGGCCGAGACGGGCGGATCACAAGGTCAGGAGATCGAGACCATCCTGGCTAACACAGTGAAACCCCGTCTCTACTAAAAAATGCAAAAAAACTAGCCGGGTGGGTTGGCGGGCGCCTGTAGTCCCAGCTACTCGGGAGGCTGAGGCAGGAGAATGGCGTAAACCCGGGAGGCGGAGCTTGCAGTGAGCTGAGATCCGGCCACTGCACTCCAGCCTGGGCGACAGAGCAAGACTCCGTCTCAAAAAAAAAAAAAAAAAAAAAAAAAAAAGATGTATTTAACTGGGGAAAACTAATTGAGCTATATATTTACAATGCATGCATTCTCTTGTGTTTAGAGTAGCTTCAACAAGAAAAAAATTCTAGGTGATGGAACCAGGATGAAAACCCTAGAAATCAGGTTGGTTGGATGACCAGGAGAGGACCTGAGCCTGAGCCAGGTTGGCTGGCTGATTTCCAGGCATAGTTGGCTCACACCTGTAATCCTAGCTCTTTGGGAGGCCAAGACGGGAGGATTGCTTGATCTCAGGCAGACAACATAGCAACACCTCGTCTCTACTAAAAAAAAAAAACCAAAACCCTAGAAAACATTTCTCAGGAAGCAGCCTCATTCTTTTTTTTTTTTTTTTTTTTTTTTTTTTTTTGAGACAGGGTCTCGCTCTGTCACCCAAGCTGGAGTACAGTGGCATGATCTCGGCTCACTGCAGCCTCCACCTCCCAGGTTCAAGCAATTCTCCCACCTCAGCCTCCTGAGTAGCTGGGATAACAGGGGTGCACCACCACTGAAGCTAATTTTTGCATTTTTAGTAGAGACAAGGTTTTACCATGTTGGCCAGGCTGGTCTCGAACTCCTGACCTCAGGTGATCCACCTGCCTCGGCCTCCCAAAGAGCTGGGATTATAGGCATGAGCCACCATACCCGGCTGGCACTCTCTCTCTCTCTCTTTTCTTTTTTTTTTTTTTTTGAGATGGGTCTTGCTCTCTTCCCAGGGTAGAGTGCAGTGGCATGATCTCAGCTCACTGCAACCTCCGCCTCCAGGCTCAAGCAATTCTCCTGCCTCAGCCTCCCAAGTAGCTAGGATTACAGGCACACGCCACCGTGCCCAGCTAATTTTTGTATTTTTAGTAGAGATAGGATTTCACCATGTTGGCCACGATGGTCTTGAGCTCTTGACCTCATGATCTTTCTGCCTCAGCCTCCCAAAGTGCTGGGATTATAGGCATGAGCCACCATGCCCGGCCCATTCTTTCTTTTTTTAAGGCTGCTTAGAAGGCAAATTGATGGGCATTTGGAACCAGAAATCACAAGAGACAATGAAGTTCTTCCTGTAAGTCTTGACTACACAGACAAGGATAATTCACTAAGACAGTGTTTCTCAATTAGGGGTGGTTTTGCACCCCAGGGAACATGTGGCAATATCTGGAGACATTTTTAATAGTCACAACCAGAGGAGAAGACTACTAGCATCTAGTGGGCAGGGGGCCAGGGATGTTGCTAAATATCCTACAATGCACAGGACAGCCCCCACGACAAGGAATTATCCTTGACTGAAATGTCAATCTTGCTGACTTTGAGAAATCCTGCCCAGTGAGATGGTAGACTAATGGGAAAGGAGGAGCCTGGATCCCTGAATGACCACATGGAACAGGGTTGACCACCAGTCTGGATCAGTCGCACTGTTATCTAAGAGAAATAAACTTCTCTTATTTGAGACTTTACATTTTTGTTTTGTTTTTTTTCTTTTTGTTTTTTGAGACAGAGTCTTGCTGTGTCATCCAAGCTGGAATGCAGTGGTGCGATCTCGGCTCACTGCAAGCTCTGCCCCCTGGGTTCAAGCGATTCTCCTGCCTCAGCCTCCCAAGTAGCTGGGATTACAGGCGCCCGCCACCATGCCTGGCTAATTTTGGTCTTGTATTTTTAGTAGAAACGGGGTTTCACGGTGTTAGCCAGGATGGTCTCGATCTCCTCACCTCATGATCTGCCCGCCTTGGCCTTCCAAAGTGCTGAGATTACAGGCATGAGCCACTGCGCCCAGCCATTTTTGGGTCTTCTTCTAACAGCTTTTACTCTAATAAGCACTTAGCACTCTAACCAGGTCATTATGAATGCTCAGAAAATAGTAGCTTTAAAAAAAGAGAACATCTAGGCCGGGCGCGGTGGCTCAAGCCTGTAATCCCAGCACTTTGGGAGGCCGAGACGGGCGGATCACGAGGTCAGGAGATCGAGACCATCCTGGCTAACACGGTGAAACCCCGTCTCTACTAAGAAATACAAAAAATAGCCGGGCGAGGTGGCAGCGCCTGTAGTCCCAGCTACTCGGGAGGCTGAGGCCGGAGAACGGCGTGAACCCGGGAGGCGGAGCTTGCAGTGAGCTGAGATCCGGCCACTGCACTCCAGCCTGGGCTACAGAGTGAGACTCCGTCTCAAAAAAAAAAAAAAAAAAAAAAAAAAAAAAAAAAAAAAAAAAAAAAGAGAACATCTTTAAATAAAAGAGATGGGAGATACAGCCGCAGAGAGAAGAGGCATGTCCAGGTTTGGACAGAGACCAGGTTAGAGGTCTGGGGATGGAGGAGGAGGGGGAAGTACTCACTGTGATGGGGAACAGCCTCCCGGGCACCTGTACCACGGGGGCATTGCTGAAATAGCTGGAGAAGAGCGAGATGTTGATGGTGGCCGACATGAGGATGACCTTGAGGTCAGGCCGCTTGGGCAACAGGCGCCGGAGGACACCCAGGAGGAAATCATTGTGGAGATGCCGCTCATGGACTTCATCCACAATCAGGACCTCGTACTGGGGCAGGCTGGGCTCCCGCTGGATTTGTCGCAGAAGCAGCCCCACCGTCAGGAACACAATCTTGGTGGCCGCCGAACGCGTGCTCTCAAAGCGGATCTGGTAGCCGACCTGGGGTGGGATGAAGAAAGGTGTGGTGAGGAGAGGACCCTGAGCCTGCGTATCAGCCCCTGGCCCTGCCCAAATTGAAAATCTAAGGAGGCCAGGTGCAGTGGCTCACGCCTGTAATCCCAGCACTTTGGGAGGCCGAGGCGGGCGGATCACCTAAGGTCAGGAGTTCGAGATCAGCCTGACTAACACAGAGAAACTCCATCTCTACTAAAACTACAAACAAAATTAGCTGGGCGTGGTGGCGCATGCCTGTAATCCCAGCTACTTGGGAGGCTGAGGCAGGAGAATCGCTTGAATCCGGGAGGCGGAGGTTGCAGTGAGCAAAGATCGCACCATTGCACTCCAGCCTTGGGCAACAAGAGTGAAACTGCATCTCAAAAAAAAAAAAAAAAAAAGAAAGAAAAAAGAAAATCTAAGCAAATGCCATGCCTAGCCATCAGACTCTGGAGTCCAACAGCTTGGGTTGGAATCCTACCTCTGCCACTTAGTGCCACAGACCTTGGGCAGGCAATGCCATCCCTTATAGTTTTCCCCCAGATGCTGCAAGAATGCCATGTGACAATGCACAGAAAGTATCTAGCACCATACCCCATGTATATATAATGTTTACTATAATACAAATAACCTTTTCTTGAGTCCCTACTATGTGCCAGGACATTATGTGCCACTCTAAGTGCTTTATGTATATCAACCCATTTCATCCTTATGACCACCATGACACAGAAGGACTATTATTGGCCTTCCAAGATGGCAGTTTGCATTGCGGTGATTGCCAGGAATTATCTTCGCAGCTGGGCGCAGTGGCTCATGCCTGTGATCCCAACACTTTGGGAGGCCGCGGTGGGTGGATCACCTGAGGTCAGGAGTTTGAGACCAGCCTAACCAACATGGCGAAACCCCGTCTCTACTAAAATTACAAAAATTAGCTGGGTAGGGTGGTGGGTGCCTGTAATCCCAGCTACTCAGGAGGCTGAGGCAGGAGAACTGCTCAAACCCGGGAGGAGGAGGTTGCAGTGAGCTGAGATCGTTCCACTGCACTCCAGCCTGGGCGACAGAGCGAGACTCTGTCTCAAAAAAAAAGTGACGGCCGGGCGCGGTGGCTCAAGCCTGTAATCCCAGCACTTTGGGAGGCCGAGACGGGCGGATCACGAGGTCAGGAGATCGAGACCATCCTGGCTAACACGGTGAAACCCCGTCTCTACTAAAAAAAAAATACAAAAAACTAGCCGGGCGAGGTGGCGGGCGCCTGTAGTCCCAGCTACTCGGGAGGCTGAGGCAGGAGAATGGCGTGAACCCGGGAGGCGGAGCTTGCAGTGAGCTGAGATCCGGCCACTGCACTCCAGCCTGGGCGACAGAGCGAGACTCCGTCTCAAAAAAAAAAAAAAAAAAAAAAAAAAAAAGTGACGAGCCTTTAGGACGTTTCCCATTGTTTTGCCATTAAAGTGCTACACTGGTAATGCTAGCTCCTTTGTCATATAGACCACGGACAAGCCAATCTGTGGATAAAGTTCTAGAAGAATCATTACTGGGTCCAAGCGTAAGTGCTTCATTTTTTTTTTTGAGATGGAGTCTCGCTCTGTGGCCCAGGCTGGAGTGCAATGGTGTGATCTCGGCTCACTGCAAGCTCCGCCTCCCGGGTTTACGCCATTCTCCTGCCTCAGCCTCCTGAGTAGCTGGGACTACAGGCACCCGCCACCACGCCTGGCTAACTTTTTTTGTATTTTTTAGTAGAGACGGGGTTTCACCATGTTAGCCAGGACGGTCTTGATCTCCTGACCTCATGATCCGCCTGCCTCGGCCTCCCAAAGTGCTGGGATTACAGGCGTGAGCCAACATGCCCGGCCAAGTGCTTCATTTTTATTGATACTGCCATATGGACAAGCAACCTATTCCCCCAAGGTCGCCCTGGAAAAATCGGAAATCTGGTGCGTCCCACTCACCTGTGAGCCATACTGACTAAGGCTCTCAAAGCCTACACGCTTGGCCAGTGAGATGCAGGCGATCCGCCGGGGCTGGGTACACGCCACGTGACTGAAGCCAGCAGTCAGCAGGTACTGGGGCACCTGAGTGGACTTGCCACAGCCAGTGTCACCGGCCACTACCACCACCTGGTGCTCCTTCAGTGTCTGCAGGATGCGGTTCCCGTACTGGGCGATGGGGAGGGCTGCCCGCTCACGCTGCAGCTTGGCCAGACGCCCAAACGCCTGCTTCTGGCCAAAGTCCAGATAGTGCAACAGGGCCCGGCGGAACTCAGACACTCTCTCCGCAGGCAAGTGCCTGCCCAGCCCCTGAGAGCCCCGTGTGTCAGGGCCAAGAACAGAGAGGTTGATGCGGTAACGTGGGTCATAAGCGCGAGGCAGGTCGGCCAGCGCTGGGATGCTGTGCTTGGGCTGTCCAGCGTCTTTCTCCTCCTTCCTGGAGGTCTTGAGATTCTGGAATCTCTGCAGGCGCTCAAAGAAGGTCCAAAACTTCTGACATTCCTCAGAACCCTGACGGATGTAATCCTCCTCACGGAAGAAGGCATCTTCCAAGAGGCGACGTGTCTCTGGACAATTCCAGTCCCATTTCTCCAAGGCTTCTTCCTCGCTGGGAGCCCAGTGGTGGTCTCGGCGATCCCTGCCCTCTCTTGTTCTAGGAGGAGGCATGTTACTAATCCACAATGGGAGTCTCAGTTCTGATCACCCAAAACAAATATTCTCATCCATTCCCAACCTGCAACAATTTAAGAGGCCAGTGCCTTAAATTGCAACAGAGAACTACTTTATCTTCAAAGAGCTAATTTTTCCTCCTAGTCACGGCACAGGACCACCACAGATGATAAAGTGGTCAGGGGACTGCTTGAGCTGATGACACAAAGGGTACCTCATGATACCTGCAGTGATCTCTGGGATGGACACAAGTTCATTCTGGGTTTTCAGGCCCTGGATTCTTAGGAGAGAGAACAGAAGACATTCATTCACTTTTGGGAACAGTGCCTTCTTTTTTTTTTTTTTTTTTTTGAGGCAGGGTCTCACTGTTTCCCAGGCTGGAGTGCAGTGCCGCAATCATGGCTCACCGCAGCCTCGACCTCCTGGACTCAAGCGATCCTCCTGCCTCAGCCTCCCAGCTAATTTTTTACTGTTTGTAGAGATGAGGTCTCACCATGTTGCCCAGGTTGCTATCAAACTTCTGGGCTCAAGCAATTCCCCCACCTCAGCCTCCCAAAGTGTTGGGATTACTGCTGTGAGCCACCACGCCCAGCCCATTTTTAGAAACATTTCCTTTTTTTTTTTTTTTTTTTTTTTTTGAGACAGAGTCTCGCTCTGTCGCCCAGGCTGGAGTGCAGTGGCCGGATCTCAGCTCACTGCAAGCTCCGCCTCCCGGGTTTACGCCATTCTCCTGCCTCAGCCTCCCGAGTAGCTGGGACTACAGGCGCCCGCCGCCTCGCCCGGCTAGTTTTTTTTTTGTATTTTTTAGTAGAGACGGGGTTTCACCGTGTTCGCCAGGATGGTAGAAACATTTCTAACAGCCTATTTCTCAAGCACTGAACCAGGAAAAGGAGGTAATGAATACGACCACCAGAGTCCTCACAGATGGCCATGATCACATCATCTCTCATGTGACACACACGTCATCAGACTGTGACAATCCAGTGATGGGCACCGTGATAACAGAACCCTAGGGAGCTGTGGGACACCAAAGGAGCTTCCTCCACCTTCCCATGCTTGGGAATCGTGGAAGGATCCTGGGAGGAGGGAATGTTTGACCTGACACCTAAAGGAGAGATGTAGGTCACACGGCCAACCAACAGCAGAATCTTGTCTCAAAAGGCAGTAACAGGAGAGAGGTGTGATGTAATGAAAAGAATAAGGCAAGGGTTCTTCACCCGGGGTCCAGTGAGATTCAGAACATTGAGATAAAAGGCAAAATTTTGCAAGTGTTATATATTATTTTTGCCTGCCTGGCACAACCCCTTACTTCTTTTCTGAGGATAGTATCCATCTTCCTTTGGAGAACAGCCCTTCCTCGATTCTACATGGTTCAAGGGCCTTTAAGTCAAAGAACCACTATTGGGTAGGCAAGTGACAAAGACCTGGCCAATCATGGTAGTCTACTCCCCCTCTAACCAATGATTGGTCTGAGAAGTGGACACATGATGGAAGAAGGGCCAATCAGGGCCCTTTTGTGGAATTTACACTCGGTTGCTAGGACAGAAAAGCTCTCATTTTATCCATTATAATCAGGCAAGTTTGATATAAGCCTGGAGCTGTTTGTAGTAGCTCTGAAACATGACAGAGTCTTTCCTAAAAATCTATCCTAGAGAAATAACTAGATACAGGCACAAGGATATCACGGTGCATCACAGGGAGAGGATGAAAGAGGAAGAGGGAGAGGAAGAGAAGCTTGGCAACATCATTTAGGTCTTGAAGCTTAGTTTCCTTCAACCCCCCACTTCTCAGCTACACAAGAAAATGCCTTTTTGCTTACAGTTAGAGTCTTTTGTTTTTGTTTTGAGATGGAGTCTTGCTCTGCCACCTAGGCTGGAGTGCAGTGGTGTGATCTTGGCTCACTGCAACCTCCACCTCCCGGGTTCAAGCAGTTCTTGTGCCTCAGCCTCCCAAGTAGCTGGGATTACAGGCGTGTGCCACCATGCCCAGCTAATTTTTTGTATTTAGTAGAGACAGGGTTTCACCATCTTGGCCAGGCTGGTCTCAAACTCCTGACCTCAAGTGATTCACCCACCTCAGCCTCCCAAAGTGCTGGGATTACAGGCGTGAGCCACTGTGCCCAGCTCCCTGGGCAAATTAACCTGAACTAACTTCAGGCAGTTTTCATCATGTATAAAACAGAGATAATATCCTCTCAAAACTTTACAACATTTAACCATCAATCTTGGTAGAGAGAAGCTGAGTAGTTAAATAGTAACTAGAAACAGAAAACAGAAAACTAACAAGCAGAAAACAGCAAGAGGAAGTGGGGCAAAATCTGGAAACAAAATTAGACTCAAAAGGCCACAGTTCCCTATCATAATGGTGCTAACAATGCTTCCACCTCTTCTTGTGTTTTCCTGTTCTACGAGGGAAGCAAGTTGAGGGCTTGGAGTGTTACTGTGACTCCGGGTCAGTGATTCTTCGAAAATGAGAGCGTTCCGGCCGGACACGGTGGCTCACAACTGTAATCCCAGCACTTTGGGAGGCAGAGGCGGGCGGATCATGAGGTCAGGAGATCGGGACCATCCTGGCTAACATGGTGAAACCCCGTCTCTACTAAAAATACAAAAAAATTAGCCGGGCGTGGTGGCGGGCACCTGTAGTCCCAGCTACTCAGGAGGCTGAGGCAGGAGAATGGCATGAACCCGGGAGGCGGAGCTTGCAGTGAGCCGAGATCACGCCACTGCATTCCAGCCTGGGCGACAGAGCGAGACTCCGACTCAAAAAACAAAAAAATGAAAAGAATATGAGAGTGTTCCTCTGAGGCTACAAACTGCCTATGCATGCTGAGCCCCACTGACAGCATCCCGTGCCTCTCAAGGTGTCTATCTTTTTCAGCTTCTAGGTTGTCTGCATCTTCTAGTTTCTGTGTAACTGTGTCTCTGACCATCTTTTGGTCTCTTGGCCTATTTGCCCTGGGCTCATGGCCTTTAGTGGGTTTGTTTCCCCCTCTGTCCCCTCCATCTCTCTCCATTCCATCTTCAGGCCTCTGTCTCTTTTTCAGTCTGTCTTGTTCATCACCCTCATCTCTCTTCCCTGTCCTGTTCTGGTCTCATCTCTCTTCATTTATCTGAGTCATTTCGTAGTCTGATTTTCTCTGTAATCCAGCTCTTCCTTTCTCCATCTCTCTTCAGTTCTCCATTTGACTTTCTCCATCTTTCTCATTTAAAAAAAAGCTTTTTCAGGCCGGGCACGGTGGCTCACGCCTGTAATCCCAGCACTTTGGGAGGCCGAGGCAGGCAGATCACCTGAGGTCGGGAGTGCGAGATCAGCCTGACCAACACGGAAAAACCCCATCTCTACTAAAAATACAAGATTAGCCGGGCGTGGTGGCACATGCCTGCAATCCCAGCTATTTGGGAGGCTGAGGCAGGAGACTTGCTTGAACCTAGGAGGCGGGGGTTGCGGTGAGCTAAGATCACGCCATTGCACTCCAGCCTGGGCAACAAGAGTGAAACTCCAAACTCCATCTCAAAAAACTTAAAATGTTTCATTTTTGTTTTTTCGAAACAGGGTTTCACTCTTTCACCCAGGCTGGAGTGCAGTGGCGCAGTCACAGCGTACTGCAGCCTTGACCTCCCAAGCTCGAGCGATCCTCTCACCACGGCCTCCCAAAGTGCTGGGGTGACAGGCGTGAGTCACCACGCCCTCTTTCTCATGTTGTTTTAATCTTTTTTTCCTCCCTTGTGTCCTTCCAGTGTTCACTCTCCATCACCTTCTCTATTTCCCCATTTAATACTTTATCTACTAATATCAGAAGCTTTAATAATAGCTCATGCTTGCTTACTGCTTACTCACGTTAACACACAGACCTATTCCTATCTGTATGATTTATTCCTACCCCACACCTATGTACATACACACACACACACTTTTCTCACGACTGTAAGGCACTATGATCACCCCCTATTTTACTGAGCAATAGAGAGGCTAAGTGAGTAGCCAAGTGTCAGATGAGGAACTCAAATCTAGGGGTTCGGGCTCCACTCCCTCACTTTTCCATTTCTCAGCATCATTCTCCATTACCTCCAGTTTTTGTGGGGTTCTCCCTACTTCACTGTCTCCACCCTTCCATATCTCTCGGTGTCCCACATGATTCAGTGTATCGTTTCTCCATCTAATTCCCTTTTTTCTGTTTCTAGCGTCCACGATCAGTTTCCGACTTTCCCCTCCACTCCCCAAGTTTAAGGGCGACCACGCCTCTCGGCCTCGTGGTCTGAGCCTCTGGCTGGAACCTATTGCAACTCTCGCCCACGCTCTCTAGTTTTCAGCTTCCCTCCTCTCCCAACACCCTCGTCTTTCAGTCCCGCAGTTTCTCGAGGCTTCTTTTCGTGCCTCCGTTTCTTTCCGTCTCTGGCCTGTCACCCAGGTTCTCCCAGAGACGCTCAGGTGCCATCTCCGTCCGCGTCTGCCGGCCCTTCGGCTGCCCGCTACATTTCTCCTCATCTCGAGATTTCCCTTGCCCCTGGGCTCGCACCCCAAATTACCCCCGACCGGCCCAACTCCGGCAGCCATCGCTGCCACCACTGCCACCACCCGGTGTACCCGCCCCGCCCTCCTCACTTACTACAAGCCGCGAACGCCTTAACTTCCGGTTCCAAGAGCCCCAGTCTTGCGCCTGCGCACACCGCCATCTCGGTCTGACCCCGCCCCGCCACCACAGAGGAGCCAGTCGGAAGCTCTGGGCTGCCCAAGACCCATCCTGCGCCTGTGCACAGCACGCTTCCGCCCCGCCTCGCTTGGGGCGGAGCCGCTAGAGATTGCGCCCTCTAGAGGCCAGAAGAGGCGTTGCGGTACAGACTTGCAGGCACGTCCTCCCCGACCCCTCCCTCTCCTCCCCAGGCATAGCCACGTGCACCCAAGCCCCGGGCCCAGGCACTTTTTTTTTTTTTTTTTTTTTTTTTTGAGACGGAGTCTTGCTCTGTCGCCCAGGCTGGGGTACAGTGGCCGGATCTCAGCTCACTCCAAGCTCCACCTCCCGGGTTTACGCCATTCTCCTGCCTCAGCCTCCTGAGTAGCTGGGACTACAGGCGCCCGCCACCTCGCCCGGCTAGTTTTTTGTATTTTTTAGTAGAGATGGGGTTTCACCGTGTTAGCCAGGATGGTCTTGATCTCCTGACCTCGTGATCCACCCGTCTCGGCCTCCCAAAGTGCTGGGATTACAGGCTTGAGCCACCGCGCCCGGCCGGCACTTTTTTTTTTGAGACGGTGTCTCGCTGTGTCTTCCGGCGTCATCTCAGCTCACTGCAACCTCCGCCTCCCAAGTTCAAACCATTCTCCTGCCTCAGCCTCCCGAGTAGCTGGGATTACAGGTGCACACCACTACACCCGGCTGATTTTTGTATTTTTAATAGAGACAAGGTTTCACCATTTGGGCCAGGCTGGTCTCCAACTCCTGACCTCAAGTGATCCTCCCGCCTTGGCCTCCCAGAGCACTGGGATTACAAATGTGAGGCATCACACTCAGCCTTACCTCTTTTCTTTCTACAACCCCATTTTCTGTTACCTTTCCCTGCAATAAACTCAATCACATACATGCAGGAAGGCCCCCACATATAGAAACTATCTCATTAGCCAGGAATGCACCCTCTCTTTTATTAAGTGAAAGAAGAAACTGGGCTGGGCACGGTGGCTCACGCCTGTAATCCCAACACTTTGAGAGGCCGGGGCGAGTGGATCACCTGAGGTCAGGAGTTCCAGACCAGCCTGGGCAACATGGCCAACCCCTGTCTCTACAAAAAAATACAGGCTGGGCACGGTGGCTCAAGCCTGTAATCCCAGCACTTTGGGAGGCCGAGACGGGAGGATCACAAGGTCAGGAGATCGAGACCATCCTGGCTAACACAGTGAAACTCCGTCTCTACTAAAAAATACAAAAAAAACTAGCCGGGCGAGGTGGCGGGCGCCTGTAGTCCCAGCTATGCGGGAGGCTGAGGCAGGAGAATGGCGTAACCCGGGAAGCGGAGCTTGCAGTGAGCCGAGATCGTGCCACTGCACTCCAGCCTGGGCGACAGAGCGAGACTCCGTCTCAAAAAAAAAAAAAAAAAAATACAACAATTAGTCTGATATGGCAGTGTGTGTCTGTAGTCCGAGCTACTCAAGAGGCTGTGGTGGGAGGATCGATTGAACCCAGGAGGTTGAGAGACTGAGGTTGCAGTGAGCCATGATGGTACCACTGCACTCCAACCTGGGTGACAGAGCCAGACTGTCTCAAAAAAAAGAAAAAAATTTTATGTCTTTTTTTTTTTTTTTTTTTTTTTGAGACAGAGTCTTGCTCTGTCGCCCAGGCTGGGGTGCAGTGGCCGGATCTCAGCTCACTGCAAGCTCCGCCTCCCGGGTTTAGACCATTCTCCTGCCTCAGCCTCCCGAGTAGCTGGGACTACAGGCGCCCGCCACCTCGCCCGGCTAGTTTTTTGTATTTTTTAGTAGAGACGGGGTTTCACCGTGTTAGCCAGGATGGTCTCGATCTCCTGACCTCGTGATCCGCCTGTCTCGGCCTCCCAAAGTGCTGGGATTACAGGCTTGAGCCACTGCGCCCGGCCTTTATGTCTTAAAAAAAAGAAGAACTCTAAAGTTTTTGGCCTGAGCATTTGGAAATACAAAGTCACTGTCTACTACCATCAGGAAGACATGGGAGAGAGGCTAGAGAGAAAATCCAAAGTTCTGTTTTCAGCATATTGTTTGAGTTACGCATTGGACATCAACTGGGGATGTCAAGTGGAAAGTTGGATATAATTATCAAGCCTTTGGAAAACAACTTAGAGATAGAGAAGCCAATTCATACATTATTATCAAAAGAAGAAGAATAAATGGACTAAGCATTCTGCTTACAATTTCCAAACAAGGTCGAGTGTGGTGGCCCACGCCTGTAATCCCAGCACTTTGGAAGGCTGAGGCAGGTGGATCACCTGAGGTCAGGAGTTTGAGACCAGCCTGGTCAACATGATGAAACCCCGTCTCTACTAAAAATATAAAAAATTAGCCAGGCATGATGGCGGACACCTGTAATCCCAGCTTCTCGGGAGGCTGAGGCAGGAGAATCGCTTGAACCCAGGAGGCGGAGGTTGCAGTGAGCCAAGATCACATCATTACACTCCAGCCTGGGCGACAAGGAGAAACTCCGTCTCAAATAAATAAATAAATAAATAATCCAAACAATAACTATAATTTTCAAAAAAGGAAAATTGGAAGAAATGAACAACATATGTGAAATCAAGAAGAAAGCCACAGTCTATCAATAATAGGGTTGAATAGCAAGCTTGAGTCTAGTTCTTAGAGAAATTACTAATAACTTGGTTCTTTGAAAACTTAAGGAAACCAATATTTCTATGGTAAAAAAAAAAAAAAAAACAGCAGAAATAAACAAACCTTAGAACAAAAAAAGGGAAGTTATAACAAAAGAGATGGCTTTTAATAGTCAAAGGGATTTTATGTAACATTGCACAGACATACATTTGAAAACTCCCATGAAATGTATTCTAGTTCAAAAAAGAAAGGCTAATGATCTACAAAATGAAAACATCTCAAAAACTACAAAAGATGTTTTGTAAAAGTTATCAAAGAACGCTCCTAAGTGGCACCTGGTCCCAATAGATTAATGGGAAGATTTTGCAAACTTTAAGCCCCAAAGTGGAGTTTTAGCTCACGAGGATTCTTGGCTTTGCCCAGAAAAGAATTCAAAGGCGAGCACGGGCAAGGTAGAGGAAAACAGTTTGCTTGCCTTCCTTCCTTCCTTCCTTCCTTCCCTTCCTCCCTCCCTCCATCCCTCCGTCCCTCCCTCCCTCCCTCCCTTCCTTCC
Organism: Macaca nemestrina; assembly: GCF_043159975.1. Classification (NCBI taxonomy): domain Eukaryota; kingdom Metazoa; phylum Chordata; class Mammalia; order Primates; family Cercopithecidae; genus Macaca; species Macaca nemestrina. Next base: position 57,564,292 of record NC_092144.1, on the reverse strand, counting down.
TTCCTTCCTTCTCTCTCTCTTTCTCTCTTTCTTTCTTTGACGGCGTCTCGCTCTGTCGCCCAGGCTGGAGTGCAGTGGTGTGATCTCGGCTGGCTCACTGCAAGCTCCGCCTCCTGGGTTCACACCATTCTCCTGCCTCAACCTCCCAAGTAGCTGGGACTACAGGCACCCGCCACCACTCCTGGTTAATTGTTTGTAGTTTTAGTAGAAATGGGGTTTCATCTTGTTGGCCAGGCTGGTCTCGAACTCCTGACCTCAGGTGATCTGCCCGCCTTGGCCTCCCAAAGTGCAGGGATTACAGGCGAGAGCCACCGTGCCCACCCTAATTTTTGTATTTTTAAAAGAGCCAGGGTTTCACCATGTTGGTCAGGTTGGTCTTGAACTCCTGACCTCAGGTGATCCACCCATTTCGGCCTCCCAAAGTCCCACTGTAAGTTCGGACCTAGGAGGAGAGCGATCTCGACACAACGATGCCGTGGACACAGACACAGTTGATAGAGACCAGCTCTTCACACAATCCCAACTCAAGTGCAGTCTTGTGGTCACAGACAGGAACCTACACAGAGACGCACAACCTATACCAAGGCACACACACCACTCAGCGACACACACACCACGTTCAGCAACGGGACACACGGGCGGTGGCTCCAGCCACACCGACATCCCTCCACCACTGCCCTCGACCGCCACATTCCAAGTCCACAGGCCCAGAAGAAACACAGGGGTCAGACACACAACGACTGCAGCCCCCGCGCCCCGCCTGCCTATCCCCTGAGTCCTCACCCCCATGACCCAGGATGCCCCTGCACCAGGGGCCCCTCCTGCTCTGCGATGCCCACCTACCATACACGCAGGTCCCGCGGCCGCTTCCTCCTCCCAGGAAGTGGGGGAGATATTTTTAGTTACAATTAACCTCCCACCCAAGTTCCCTTCTCCCCAGGCACATCCAATTGGTTTAATTAGACAGGATTCAGTTAATGAGAGGCATTTCCAGGTTCTGGGAAAAGGGGGAGGAGGGGAAGAGAAGAGCTATCCCCTCCCCCACTTCCCAGTGTCCCGGCCGCTGGGACCTCTCCCCTGCATCAGGCAGGAGATACACTAAACAACTGCCTCCCCTCTCAGCGGACCTCAAAGCTTTGGCCTGGCCCTGCCCCTCCCTCATATTCCTTCCCCCACCTGCCTTTAAGGGAGGGTGATTGTTTGAAGTCCTTCCTCCTGTGTACCCATCACCCATCCCACCTGAGTCCCGGGGAGTTTGGGGAGAGATAAAACTCTCATCATAGTCACAAAAACAGTATCAGGCCAGGTGCAGTGGCTCATGCCTGTAATCCCAGCGTCTTGGGAGGCTGAAGCAGGTGGACAGCTTGAACCCAGGAGTTCAAGACCAGCCTGGGAGACACAGTGAACAGCCATCTCTACCAACAAATATAAATAATTAGCCAGGCATGGTGGTTTGTGGCCGTAGTCTCGGCTGCTGGGGAGGCTGAGGAAGGAGGATTGCAGGAGTGCTGGAGTTTGAGGCTGCAGTGAGCCGTGGTTACAGAGTGAGACCCTATCTCAAAGACAAACAAGAGCAATTAAAAAATTAAAAATCAGGCCAGGCACAGTGGCTCACATCTGTAATCCCAGCACTTTGGGAGGCCGAGGCAGGCGGCTCACTTGAGGTCAGGAGTTCAAGACTAGCCTGGCCAACTTGGTGAAACCCCGTCTCTACAAAAGTACAAAAATTAGCCGGGCATGATGGGGGGTGTCTGTAATTCCAGCTACTCGGGAGGCCAGGTGGAAGAATCACTTGAACCTGGGAGACGGAGGTTGCAGTGAGCTGAGATCGCACCATTGCACTCCTGCCTGGGCAAGAGAGAGTAAGACTCCATCTCAAAAAAAAAAAAGAGAGGCTGGAAGCACGGTGGTTAGTGCCCAGGCCCTGGAGCCAGGCTGCCTGGGTTCAAATGGAGCCCAGCCCCACAATCTCCAGCTGTGTGACCTTGGATGAGCCGCTTCACCTCTCTGGTCCTACTTCCTCGTCTGGGAAATGGGGACCGTGATGGCACCCACCTCCCGGGGCTGCCATAGGGTTCAGCAGATTCTCAGGTATATGGTTCCTAGAACAGAGCCCGGGACACGGCCCTCACTGAAGGGCTCCATAAGGTCATAAAAGTGGCAGCCCATGCTCTCATCCTGTGCCTGTTCTGCTTTTTGTGACACTTGTCCTTTTCTTCCTTTTTTGAGATGAGTCTCGCTCTGTCACCCAGGCTGGAGTGCAATGGCATGACCTCAACTCACTGCAACCTCTGCCTTTCAGGTTCAAGGGATTCTCTTGCCTCAGCCTCCCAAGTAGCTGAGATTACAGGCATGCGCCACCACGCCCGGCTAATTTTTGTATTTCTTTTTTTTTTTTTTTTTTTTTTTTTTTTTTGAGACGGAGTCTCACGCTGTTGCCCAGGCTGGAGTGCAGTGGCGCGATCTCGGCTCACTGCAAGCTCCGCCTCCCGGGTTCCCGCCATTCTCCTGCCTCAGCCTCCTGAGTAGCTGGGACTACAGGCGCCCGCCACCGCGCCCGGCTAATTTTTTGTATTTTTAGTAGAGACGGGGTTTCACTGTGGTCTCGATCTCCTGACCTTGTGATCCGCCCGCCTCGGCTTCCCAAAGTGCTGGGATTACAGGCTTGAGCCACCGCGCCCGGCCAATTTTTGTATTTCAGTAGAGACGGGGTTTCACCATATTGCCCAGGCTGGTCTCAAACACCTGTCCTCAAGTAATCTGCCCGCCTCAGCCTCCCAAAATGCTGGGATCACAGGCGTGAGCCATCACTCCTGGCATATCCTGAGATTTTGTTCATTCACTCTTCTGCTCAGCAGATATTTTCTTTCTTTCTTTTTTATTTGGGACGGAATCTCGCTCTGTCATCCAGGCTAGAGTGCAGTGGCGCGATCTCAGCTCACTGCAATCTCTACCACCTCCCAGCCTGATTCGCCTGCCTCAGCCTCCTGAGTAGGTGGGATTACAGGCAGGCGCCATCCCACCCAGCTAATTTTTTGTATTTTAGTAGAGACGGGGTTTCACCATGTTGGCCAAGCTGGTCTCGAACTCCTGACCTCAGGTGATCTGCCCGCCTTGGCCTCCCAAAGTACTGGGATTCCAGGCATGAGCCAGCGCGCCTGGCTGAGTGTGGCATATCTTCTGTGCGTACTTCATGTGTGTGTGTTTCGGAGTGTGTGTGCGTGTGCATATTTGCATGTGTGTCTGTTCATAGCAACGTTTGTGTCTCTGTGCGAATCTCTCCATCGTGGCTCGCCCCGAAGGGGCTCCAGGGGTCCCTCAAAAACCCACACACGTGCCCCTTGGGCCTTGAACACAGAGCAGCAGTGGACATGGTGGGGGGTGCCCGAGAGACTCAACGGTCCAAGGATGGCTCTAAGGAGAGGGTGGCAGAGGGGGAGCTTGAATGGCAGAGGGGCTGAGGGGCACTTGGGAGAGGGGACTGGAGGGCAGCGAGCCAGGACGAAGCAGCCTGGGTCTGCGGGAGAGAGGTCACCTGGACTCTGAAGGAGAAGGGAGGGGGAGGCCCCAAAGATGCGGGTTTCCAGTGGGGAAGGGGACAGAGAGAGACGAGGTCTGAACAAAACAGAGACAGAAAGAATGGCTGGGCGCGGTGGCTCACACCTGTAATCCCGGCACTTTGGGAAGTGGAGGCGGGTGGATCACCTGAGGTCAGGGGTTCAAGACCAGCCAGGCCAACATGGTGAAACCCCGTCTCTACTAAAAATACAAAAATTAACCGGGCGTGGTAGCGCATGCCTGTAATCCCAGCTACTCAGGAGGCTGAGGCAGGAGAATCGCTTGAACCCAGGAGGCGGAGGTTGCAGTGAGCTGAGATCCCAACATTGTATTCCAGCCTGGTGTGGGCAAGAAAGTGAGACTCCCTCTCAAAAAAAAAAAAAAAAAAGGTACCAGAGGGAGAGAGACAGAGCCAAACAGGGGAGCGACCCACACTCTGCCTTGGTGGTCCCTCTCTCTGGGGGCTGGAGGGGACAGAGGTCTGCAAAGCTGAGAACCCCAAGGGACTCACACTGGTTTCTGAGCCTGTTTTCCTAGTCACAAAGGATAGCCTCTGCTTCTGATAGGCGCTGACACACGGGGCACAGTTCCCCATGTGCTCCTCAAAATACCTCCACCATCAGCACAATCATCCTATAAGACAGGCACAGCCACTCTCCCCGTTCTCCAGATGTGGAAACTGGGGTCCACACAGGTGAAGTCATGTTGCGTTCCAGAGGTGAGATTTGAACCCATGTCCGTCCGGAAGCCTTGGAAGTGAGGCTGTCCATGCCTAACCTGCTCATTTCCCATGGGACAGAGGACGTGATCGGAGAGCCACAGCTGGTAAAGTGACACACGCGTGGCCCTGAGTCTTCATTCTCCCCTGCACGCACATCTCTCGCAGGCATTTTGCAGTTCCCTCTAGTCAAGAGGTGGAGTCTAGGCCGGGTCTGGTGGCTCTTGTTTGTAATTCCAGCACTCTGGGAGGCTCCCAAGTAGCTGAAACCGCAGGCGTGCACCACCATGCCCAGGCAATCTGTTTGCTTGTTTTGTACAGATGGGGTCTTGCTATGTTGCCCAGGCTGGTCTTGAACTCCTGGCCTTAAGTGATCCACTCGCCTTGGCCTCCCAAAGGGTTGGGATTACAGGCGTGAGCCATCGCGCTTGCACCCGGCCAATCAGTATCCTTATTCGTGACTTATGAGCTTCAAATTGGTAAGAATTTGAAATATTGGAATAGACACAAGAACTCCAGAAGGCTCTGTGTTTTTAAGACTTTATCATTAAAAAAAGAAGAAATTAGAGAAGGGAGGTGGGGGGACAGGAGGGTGAAGGAATCTCTCCAAAATGTCGGATCCGGGCGACCCTCCTTCCCTGACTGCCCAGCCACCCCGTCCCTTCTCTGTCCCGGCGGCGAGGCCCTAGCCGCCATCTTCTGGCAAGGCCCAGGAGCCCAGCTCAGGTCCCAGGCAGAGGTGAAGGCAGAAGTGGGGTTCAGGGCCTGGAGGCCTTGCCGGTGTCCTTGAGAGCCTCTTGGGTGGGCACTCATGTCCCAGCAGGGCCCTAGGGAGGTAGGCGTTGAGCGGAGGGGCCTTTGGAGGTGGGGTCCTGAAGCTGGAGGACCAGGCGGGAACCAGAACCAGGTGTGAGGCTGGGGGTCACAGCTGGAGGCTGGGTCTCTGGAGAGGGGAGGAGACGCCAAGTCAGGAGCGGGAGGGGGCCTGGCCCCATCCCAGCCCATCTGTGCATCCCTCATCAGCCCCAATGTGAGGGGGACACAGAGTGGCTGGCAGGGAATGGCGCGGGCATGTGCGAGGGCCACAGAGAGAAGAGACGCAGTGATGCGAAAGAGGGAGACAGAGAATCAGAGTGGAGGTGAGGGAGGGAGACCTACAGACTGAGACAGAGAACAAGGAGAGAGACAGGCAGAGTGGGACAGAGAGAGACCTGGAAGGAATCAGAGAGAATGACATGGGAAGAGAGAGAAGGAGTCATACGGAAATAGACAAAACAGAGAGAGAGAGAGAGAGAGAGGAGGCCAGGTGCGGTGGCTCACGCATGTAACCCCAGCACCTTGGGAGGCAGAGGCAGGAGGATTGCTTGAGCCCAGGAGTTCGAGACCAGCCTGGGGAACACCCAGGATGGTCTCGATCTCTTGACCTTGTGATCTGCCCACCTCGACCTCCCAAATTGCTGGGATTATAGGGGTGAGCCACCGCACCCGGCCTCCTTTTTTTTTTTTGAGAGGGAGTCTCGCTCTGTCGCCTAGGCTGGACTGCAGTGGTATGATCTGGGTTCACTGCAACCTCCGCCTTACAGGTTCCAGCGATTCTCCTTCCTCAGCCTCCCAAGTAGCTGGGACTATAGGTATGCACCACCACACCCGGCTAATTTTTGTAATTTTAGTAGGGATGGGGATTCACCATGTTGGCCAGGCTAGTCTCGAAGTCCTGACTTCATGGATCTGCCCGCCTGGGCCTCCCCAAGTTCTGGGATTATAGGCGTGAGCCACCACGCTGGGTTGAAAACAGCTTTATTGAAGCAGCAGTGTTACAGCTCTGTGACTGCTCCTGCACAGCAGGGATACCCCATAGGCCGTGTGCTGAGACTAACTGCTCAGGGCAGTTCTGTAGTTATAGTTATACATTTCTTTTTAGACAAAGTCTTGCTCTGTGGCCCAGGCTGCAATGGCATGATCTGAGCTCACTGCATCCTCTGCCTCTGGTGTTAAAGTGATTCTCCTGCCTCAGCCTCCCAAGCAGCTGGGATTACAGGCACCCGCCACCACGCCCGGCTAATTTTTGTATTTTCGGTAGAGACGGGGTTTCACCATGTTGGCCAGGCTGCTCTCAAACTCCTGACCTCGGGTGATCTACCTGCCTTGGCCTCCAAAAGTGCTGGGATTACAGGCATGAGCCACTGCGCCCGGCCTAGACCTATTTTTAACTACATAGAGATTAAGGGGCAGATTATGCAGAAATATCTAGGGAAGGGGTAGTAACTTCCGGGTCGTGGGGTCACTGCCATGGAAAGGGGAAGTAACTCCTGTGTGTTGCCATGGCAATGGCAGACTGACATGGCACACTAGTAGGCGTGTCATAGAAAGTTGTTTCGGGCTGGGCGTGGTGGCCCACACCTGTAATCCCAGCTCTTTGGGAGGCCGAGGTTCGCAGATCACCTGAGTCAGGAGTTCGACCAGCAGGAGAATCGCTTGAACCCCGAAGGTGGAGGTTGCAGTGAGCCGAGATCATGTCACTGCACTCCAGCCTGGGTAACAGAGCAAGACTCCTTCTCAAAAAAAAAAAAAAGTTGCTTCGGCCTCCTCCCTGTTTTAGTTAGTCCTCAATTTGGTCTAATGTTTGAGCCCCACCTCCAGAGTTGAGTCCCACCTCCTACCTCAAAGGAGGTGTATAAATTGTTCCACAACAAATTTTATTTTACAAGACAGCCTTGGTCTTAATTCAGGCATGAGAATTCTGAGTAAAATACTAAGTAACAAAATATGTGATACCAATGCTTTCTAATTGAACTCCTCTCTACCCTGAATCCAATAGATCCTAATAGTTAGGCAGGAATATCATCACCCCTCTTCAGCCTGAAGAAGTTACAGAAGATGGATCTTCCTCCCTCTACAACCCTTAGGATTAAAGCTTCTCTTATAAAAGGGAGTAGGGGGGCCGGGCGCAGTGGCTCACGCGTGTCATCCCAGCACTTTGGGAGGCCGAGGCGGGCGGATCACGAGGTCAGGAGATCGAGACCATCCTGGCTAACACGGTGAAACCCCGTCTCTACTAAAAAATACAAAAAATTAGCCAGGCATGGTGGCGGGCACCTGTACTCCCAGCTACTCATGAGACTGAGGCAGGAGAATGGCATGAACCTGGGAGGCGGAGAGAGCTTGCAGTGAACCGCGATGGTGCCACTGCACTCCAGCCTGGGTGACAGAGTGAGACTCCGTCTCAAAAAATAAAATAAAATAAAATAAAATAAAATAAAAATAATAAAAATAAAAGGGAGGAGGGAAATGTCAGACGCATGTGAACCAGAGTGATTCCATCTTGAATAGGAGCTGGGTGAAATAAGGCTGAGGCCTACTGGGCTGCATTCCCAGGAGGTTAAGCATTCTAAGTCACAGGATAAGGCCAGAAACGGTGGCTCACGGCTGTATTCCTGGCACTTTGGGAGACTGAGGTGGGTGGATTACCTGAGGTCAGGAGTTCGACACCAGCCTGGCCAACATGGTGAAACCCTGTCTCTACTAAAAATACAAAAATTAGCCAGGCGTGGTGGCTGTGCCTGTAATCCCAGCTACTCGGGAGGCTGAGCCATAAGAATTGCTTGAACCTGGGAGGTGGAGGTTGCAGTCACCTGAGATCATGCCACTGCAATCCAGCCTGGGTGACAGAGCCAGACTTCATCTCAAAAAAATAATAGTAGGCCAGGCATGATGGCTCACGCCTGTAATCCCAGCACTTTGGGAGGCTGAGACAGGCGGATCACGAGGTCAGGAGATCGAGACCATCCTGGCTAACACAGTGAAACTCTGTCTCTGCTAAAAAAAAAAAAAAAAAATACAAAAAATTAGCCGGGCGTGGTGGCAGGTACCTGTAGTCTCAACTATTCGGGAGGCTGAGGCAGGAGAATGGCATGAACCCAGGAGGTGCAGCTTGCAGTGAGCCGAGATTGTGCCACTGCACTCCAGCCTGGGCGACAGAGAGAGACTCCGTCTGAAAAAAATAAAAAATAATAATAAAATAAAAAATTTAAAAATTAGTCCAGTTGTTACCCTTGGGGAATTTACAGTTTAGCTGGGACCTTGTATTCCAGAGACTCAGAGAAAGGAAGAGCCCATTCTCTCTGGAAGGAGTATAAATCAGGGAGGGCTTCCTGGAGGAAGTGACATTTGAGGGAGGCCTTGAAGGAAATTATTGATGATGAAGAGCAGGAGTGTCGGAGTCAAGTAAAACTGGGATCAAATTCCAGCTGTCCGGTGTTCTTGCTGTGTGATCTTGGGTAAATGACCTCTCCTCCCTGGACCTCAGCTTATAAAATGAAGCATGCCACCCTGTCTCCCTGGGCTGTTGTGAGAATGACCTTAAAGGAGAAACTATGTGTAAAGTGCTGTTCTGGAGTAATGACTGCAGACACAGGTACCACTATTATGTTATTTAATTATTTATTTATTTAGCAGCAGGGTCTCACTCCGTCACCTAGGCTAGAGTGCAGTGATGCAATCATGGCTCACTTCAGCCTCAACCTCGCAGGCTCAAGCAATCCTCCCATCTCAGCCTCCCTAGTAGCTGGCACTACAGGCATGTGCACCAAACCAGGCTAATTTTCTTTTTTTTATTTTGTAGAGATGGGGTCTTGCTCTGTTGCCCAGGCCAGTCTCCAACTTCTGGGCTCAAGGGATCCTCTCGACTGGGCCTCCCAAAGTGGTGGGATTACAGGCATGAGCCACCGTGCCTGGCCTACTATGTAATTTAAGAGATCTGAGCAGGTAGAGTTCAAGAGTAAATTCTAGAGAGTATTTTGTAACAGAAATCTCTTTTATGATGGCAGTGTTCTATAGCTGTGCTGTTGAATATGGCAGTCACCAGCCATATGTGGCTACTGAGTGCTTGAACTATGGTCAGTGTGCCTGAGGAACTGAATGAAACGAAAATTTATTCTTTCTTTCGAGATGGAGTCTCACTCTGACATCCAGGCTGGAGTGCAGCAGTGCGATCTAAGCTCTCTGCAAACTCCACTTCCCGGGCTCAAGCAATCTACCTGCTTCAAGGAGGATTGAAACAGAAGGATTCAAGCAACTCCCTCCTCAGTAGCTGGGACTGCAGGCACGCCCCACCATGCCTGGCTAATTTTTGTATTTTTTATAGAGATGGGGTCTTGCTATGTTGCCCAGGCTGCTCTCAAACTCCTGGGCTCATGCAATCCTCCTGCCTCGGCCTCCCAAAGTGCTGAGATTATAGGCGTGAGCCACCACGCCTGGCCAATTGATTCTAATTTGAATAGCCACAGATGGTTCTTGATTGTTGAACTGCACATCATAGATCAGAAGGACATTCCAGTCAGTGGCACAGCTTCAGGAAAGATGCAGAAGCAAGAAAATAATATAGTCCAAAGGGTGTGTGTTAGCTTCCCACGGCTGCTGTAAAAAACACCCCAAACATAGTGACTTAAAACAATACAAATGTATTTTCTTAAAGGTCTGCAGATCAGAGTTCTGAAAGTGTCAGCAGGTCTGCGTTCCTTCTGAGAGCTTCCGAGAAAATCAGTTTTCTTGTCTGTTTCAGCTTCTGGAAGCTGCCTGCATTTCTTGGCACCCCCTCACGTCACTATGACATCTGCTTCCGTTGTCACATTTCCTGTGACTGACCCTGACCCTCCTGCCTCCCTCTTAAAAGGACCCTTGTGACTCCATTGAGTCCATCCAGACAATCCAGGATAACCACCCCTTCTGAAGATCCTTAATCTCATCTGCAAAGTCCCTTTTGCCATGGAAGGTCACCTGTTCACAGATTCAGAGGATTCAGATGTGGACACCATTGGGGGTCATGATTCTATCTGCTGTAAGGTCTGAGAAGCCAGAGAGGAAGTGTGTCCGTGGTGGAGACAAGCCTTGAATGCCGAGCTAAGGAGCCTGGACTTGGCCTTTCCTTCAGAATAGATCCATGACCTGTCCGCCCCTCACCACCTCGACTCTGTTACCCTGATCCAAACCACTATCACCTCCTGCTTGGACCATTGCAGTAGCCTCCTCTCTGGGATCTTCACTGCCCCCACACCATACTGTCATCTCTACCAGCAACCAGAGGGATCCTGCTAAAAATCTTTTGGCCGGGTGCAGTGGCTCACGCCTGTCATCCCAGCACTTTGGGAGGCTGAGACGGGTGGATCACGAGGTCAGGAGATCGAGACCATCCTGGCTAACAAGGTGAAACCCAGTCTCTATTCAAAATTTAAAAATTAGCTGAGCATGGTGGCAGGCACCTGTAATCCCAGCTACTCAGGAGGCTGAGGCAGGAGAATGGCGCAAACTCAGGAAGTGGAGCTTGCAGTGAGCCGAGATTGTGCCACTGCACTCCAGCCTGGGCGACAGAGCGAGACTCCGTCTCAAAAAAATAAATAAATAAAATCTTTTATTTTTTTATTTTTATTTTTATTTTTTTTTTGAGACGGAGTCTCGCTCTGTCACCCAGGCTGGAGTGCAGGGGCTCAATCTTGGCTTACTGCCACCTCTGCCTCCCGGGTTCAAAACAAGTCTCCTGCCTCAGCCTCTCAAGTAGCTGGGACTATAGGCATATGCCACCACGCCCGGCTAATTTTTGTATTTTTAGTAGAGATGGGGTTTCACCATATTGCCCAGGCTGGTCTTGAACTCCTGACCTCAAGTGATCCACCTGCCTCAGCCTCTCAAAGCGCTGGGATTACAGGCATGAGCCACCGCAAATGGCCCTGTATATCTTTGTTTAAAGTCTGTCTTCCTCCACTAGAATATCAGCTCCCTGAGGGCAGGATTTGTGTCTGTTTTGGTCACTACTATATCTCCAGTGCCTAAAAAGGCCTTGCACATAGCAGGTGCATAATGGGTATCTGTTGAATGAAGGAATAAAATGAAGACATCAGTGAGCTCCTGGATCCAGCTATGCCTGAAGCCAGCCTTGTGAAATGGGATAGGAAGATACACATCCACAGTGTCTCTCCAGCCTACACCTCCATCTCCGAGACCAGTTCATGGCTGGTGGATTTCTTGCTGTCCACACTTTCTTCCCTGCCCTGGGACTCCCTCAGGGCCCAGTGACAGGCAGCTGGCAGTGACCGGCGGAGTTGAGCCCTCCCGAAATACAGGAAAAGCATGGGATTGAGGCAGCTGTGAGCAAGGGCAAGGCCCACGACGAGGGGTTCAGCCCGCAGGGCCCTGGCCAGGAGTGCGGAGTTCGGGGCTGCCACAGTGAGCACCAGCCCCAACAGGTGGTAGGGCGTCCAGCAGACAAAAAACCCCACCACAATGGCCATGCCCAGTGGCCAGCGGTGTCGGGCTGCCCAGCACAGGAGGGCACCGTGGCAGCTGGCCACGACCACCAGGGGCCCCAGGAAGCCAAAAAGAAACCGGACGGCGGTCACTGCGTTCTCGGTGCTGGAGGAGCCACCGTAGTCCACCACACACTGCAGCCGGGCGGGGAAGTGCTCCTGGTGCAGCCGGCGGTAGATGGCGGAGGGCATGGTGAGCAGCAAGGCCAGCGTCCAGGCTGCCCCGCAGGCCACCTGCACCCCGCACGCCCGCTGAACCTTCGACCACCAGGCAGGCCCGAGAGCCAGAAAGCAGAGGTCGGCACTGAGAGCTGCCAGGAGCAGGACGCTGGCATACATGGTCAGCAGGATGACGGAGGGCAGCACCCGACAGCCCACTTCCCCATATGGCCAGTGGCCCCCATGGGCAATGGGCACTGCCAGGATGGGCAGAGACAAACAGCACAGCAAATCCGCCACGGCCAGGTGGAGCAACCAGGTGGCACCCACCCTCCAGCGGGCCTCCTTCCCAGCCACCCAGGCCACCATGGCATTGCCCGGCACCCCCACCAGGAAGATGGCAGCATACAGCGGGAGCGGGGCCATGCGCAGCATGTCGGTGGCCAGGCAGGCGCCATCCAGGCAGTCCACAGGGAGGTCCAAGAGGTCGCTGTAATCCCCATACTCGTAGCTGATAGAATCGTTCCCCATTCAGGCTCCCGGTGTCTGGGCAGGAAAGAAAGACAATGAAAACTCAGAGGAGGAAACTCCATGGCCCTGGAGATCTAGGGTGTCCATCAGCCCGGCCCACCAGCACCTTGTAAACTGGAATACTGTGTCATAAGAACTCCCGTGCTTTAGAATATTGGAATTCTAGGCTGAGTGTGGTGGCTCACACCTGTAATCTTAACACTTTGGGAGGCCGAGAAGGGCAGATCACTTGAGGCCAGGAGTTCAAGACCAGGCCAACATGCCGAAATGCCATCTCTACTAAAAATACAAAAATTAGCTGGGTGTGGTGGTGTGTGCCTGTAATCCCAGCTACTTGGGAGGTTGAGAATTTCTTGAACCCAGAAGATGCAGGTGGCAGTGGGCTAAGATCACACCACTGCACTCCAGCCTGGGAGACGGAGTGAGACTTCGTCTCAAAAAAAGAAAAAAATGGAATTCCAGAACTTAGTGTTGTTAGAAGTAGCTCGGTGGCATCTTGGAATTCTAGAATATTGCAATGCTAAAACCCTAGTACGTTGGAATATTGGGGCTGGGCACGGTGGTTCAGGCCTGTAATCTCAACAGTTGGAGAGGCCAAGGTGGGAAGATCGCTTGAGGTCAGGAGTTCTAGACGAGCCCGGGCAACATCGAGAGACCCCATCTCTACAAAAACTTTTTAAAACATAGGCAGGCACGGTCATGTGTGCCTGTAATCCCAGCTACTGAAAAGGCTGAAGTGGGAGAATCACTTGAGCCCAGGAGACTGAGTGAGCTTGATCGTACACCTGCACTCCGGCCCGGATGACAGAGTGAGACTCTGTCTCAAAAAAGAAAAAAAAAAATCAGAAAAAAAGAAAGAAATGAGCAAAATCCAAAATCCACAGTATTTTAGAAGATGATAAATACTGTGGGAAAAGTATCACACAGGGAAGCTGGCTATGTTGGAGTTTTACAGGCATAGTCAGGGAAGGCTTCTCTGAGAAGGCGATATTTGTATAAAAATCTGAAGGAAAGGTGGGAGAGATGCATGGAGATCTGGGGGGAGAGTGTTTCAGGCATCGAGAACAGCCAGTGCAAAGGCCCTGAGGTGGGAACATGACAGTCACGTCTGAGAACAGCAAGGAGGCCAGTGTGGCTGGAGTGGAATCTGCCAGCGGGAGAGGGCTGGAGGCAATAGCCGAGTCATCAGGAGCCAGGCACAGTGGCTCATGCCAGTAATCACGGGACTTTGGGAGGCCAAGGTGGGTGGATCACCTAAGGTCAGGAGTTTGAGACCAGCCTGGCCAACATGGTGAAACCCCATCTCTACTAAAAATACAAAAATAGCCTGGAGTGGTGGCAGGCGCCTATAATCCCAGCTACTCAGGAGGCTGAGGCAGGAGGGATCACTGGAACCAGGGAGGCAGAGGTTACTGTGAACTGAAATCATGCCACTACACTCCAGCCCGGGCAACAGAGCAAGATTCCATCTCAAAACAAAAACAAAAACCAGTTATCAGGGGCCGTGGCGTGTAGGGCCACGTGGGCAACGCAAGGACGTCATCATTTATTCCAAATGAGACAGGTGCTGTAGGAGGGTGCTGAGCAGAGAAGCGACACAATCTATCATAGCAATAATTTTTTTCTTTTTGAGACAGAGTTTCGCTCTGTCACCCGGGCTGGAGTGTGGTGGCATGATCTTGGCTCACTGCAACCTCCGCCTCCCAGGTTCAAGCAATTCTCCTGCCTCAGCCTCCCAAGTAGCTGGGATTACAGGTACCTGCCACCACGCCTGGCTAATTTTTGTATTTTTAGTGGAGAAGGGGTTTCACCATGTTAGCCAGGCTGGTGTCGAACTCCTGACCTCAGGTGATCCGCCCACCTCGGCCTCCCAAAGTGTTGGGATCACAGGCATGAGCCACCATGTCCGGCCACAATAATATTATTATTACTATTTTTTGAGACGGGGTCTGGTTCTGTAGCCTGGACTGGACTGCAGTGGCACTATCTTGGCTCACTGCAGCCTCCACCTCATGGGCTCAAACAACCCTCCACCTCAGCCTCCGAAGTAGCTAGGACTACAGATGCACACCATCATGCCTGATTAATTTTTTTTTTTTTGGAGGTCATCTGGTTCCACCTCTTGAATTCTGGGGCACAAGCAACCTGCCTTGCCTCAGCCTCTCAAACTGCTGGGATTACAGGCGTGACTGCCACTGTGCCTGATAATAATAATAATAATAATAAAAGTATTATTATTATTAGAAGCCATCATTTATTGAACACTTTGTGTTTTGTGCCAAACTTCTTTTTTTAGGGACAGATCTTGCTCTGTCACTCAGGCTGGAATGCAATGGCACTATCATGGCTTACTGCAGCCTCGAACTCCTGGACTCAAGTGGTCCTCCCACCTCAGCCTCCTGAGTACATGGGACTACAGGTGTGCACCACCGCACCTGGCAAATTTATATATATATATATAATATAATATATTATAATAATATTATATATATTATAATAAAATATATATTTTTTTTATTTTTTATTATTTTTTTTGAGACAGAGTCTTAAAAGGCTGGAGTGCAGTGGCGCAATCTCGGCTCACTGCAAGCTCCGCCTCCTGGGTTTAAACCATTCTCCTGCCTCAGCCTCCTGAGTAGCTGGGACTACAGGCGCCCGCCACCTCGCCTGGCTAGTTTTTTGTATTTTTAGTAGAGACAGGGTTTCACCGTGTTATATTTTTTAGAGACAGGGTCTCACTCTCTTGCCAAGGCTGGAGTGCAGTGGTGCAGTCACGGCTCACTGCAGCCTCAAACTCCTGTGCTCAAGCGACCCTCCCACCTCTGCCTCCTGAGTAGCTGGGACTACAGGCAGTGGCCACCACGCAGCTTTAAACACTGTGTCACTGAAACCTTATTTTTTTTTATTATTTTATTTTATTTTTTATTTATTTTTTTTTTTTGAGACGGAGTCTCGCTCTGTCGCCCAGGCTGGAGTGCAGTGGCCGGATCTCAGCTCACTGCAAGCTCCACCTCCCGGGTTTACGCCATTCTCCTGCCTCAGCCTCCCGAGTAGCTGGGACTACAGGCGCCCGCCACCTCGCCCGGCTAAGTTTTCGTATTTTTTAGTAGAGATGGGGTTTCACCGTGTCAGCCAGGATGGTCTCGATCTCCTGACCTCGTGATCCGCCCGTCTCGGCCTCCCAAAGTGCTGGGATTACAGGCTTGAGCCACCGCGCCCGGCCGTGTATTTTTAATAGAGACGGGGTTTACCATATTGGCCAGGCTGGTCTCGAACTCCTGACCTTGTAATCCGCCCACTTCAGCCTCCCAAAGTGCTGGGATTGCAGGCGTGAGCCACCGCGCCCGGCCCCTAAGTAGATAAATTTCAAAGTGTGTTAGTCCCTGCTGCAGAACCCCATGCCCTAGAATATTACCATCTCCAAATCTCAGGCTCTGGAGAGCTGGCAGGCAGTACGGCAAGTGGCCCCGAGCAGCCAGGGGTTCCGTGATTGTGGGTGTCAGTTGCAGCTGGCTGTGTCTATTTCCTCATCGGGAAAACGAGAGTCATGGAGGAGAACCTACCTCTCTGGTTTTGGGAGTCCTTGAGGAGTTAAGATGTGTCTAGCACGTGGCACACAGGCTCAGGTAGACGAAGCCTGGGTAGCACAGGACCCAGGCAGGAGTCCCCACCACCCCATCCCCACAATGTCAGTGTGACCCGGCCGTGCGGCTCTCTGCTGACTATTATGGGTTGGGTGGCACTGCCCAGCACTCCAGCTGGTGTTGAGGCAACAGGAAGGAGAGAGAGGAAGTTAGGGCACTCCCCTCCTCCATGCCAGGTAGCAGCGAAGAGGCCGGGCCACTTGGTGTATGTATCTGGAGTCTGGCATTCCACTTTCATATTATTTTTATCCCTAGAGGAAAAGGTGTGCAGAATTTAGCCAGGTGCAGTGGCTCACACCTGTAATCCCAGTACGTTGGGAGGCTGAGGAGGAAGGATCGCTTGAGGCCAAGAGTTCAAGACCAGCCTAGGCAACACAGTGAGACCGTCTGTCTCTACAAAAAATTTAAAAATTAGCCAGGCATAGTGATTCATGCTGGCAATCCCAACCTTTTTGAAGATTGGGGTGGAGGATCATCTGAGGCCAGGAGTTCGAGGCTGCAGTTAGCCATGATCGCACCACTGTACTCCAGCCTGAGCAACAGAGTGAGACCCCGTCTCTTGAAAAAAAGAAAGAGGCCAGGCGCAGTGGCTAGCGCCTGTCATCCCAGCACTTTGGGAGGCCGAGGCAGGCGGATCACGAGGTCGGGAGATCGAGACCATCCTGGCTAACACAGTGAAACCCTATCTCTACTAAAAAATACAAAAAAATTAGCTGGGCATGGTGGCGGGCGCCTGTAGTCCCAGCTACACGGGAGGCTGATGCAGGAGAATGGCGTGAACCCAGGAGGTGGAGCTTGCAGTGAGCTGAGATCTTGCCACTGCACTCCAGCCTGGGCGACAGAGAGAGACTCTGTCAAAGAAAGAAAGAAAGAAAGAGAGAGAGAGAGAGACAAAGAAAAACATTTACAACTGAACCCCCCCCCTGCCCGGTTGGGCACAGTGGCTCACACCTGTAATCCCAGCACTTTGGGAGGCTGAGGCGGGCAGATCACTTGAAGCCAGGAGTTGGAGACCAGCCTGGGCAACATGGTGAAACCTGGTCTCTACTAAAAATACAAAAATCAGCCAGGCGTGGTGGTGGGCGCCTGTAATCCCTGCTACTAGGGAGACTGAGGCAGGAAAATCACTGGAACCCAGGAGGCGGAGATTGCAGTGAGCCAAGATCCCGCCACTGCACTCCAACCGGGGCGACAAGAGTGAGACGCCGTCTCAAAAAACCAACAAACAACAACAAAAACCCTCCAATTCCTACCAGCTGTGTGGCCTTGGGCAAGTTACCTAACCTATCTGTGCCTTAGTAAAATGGAAATAATAATATACCTGCCTTGGGGGGTGTGGTAAGAATTCAGCGAGTTAGAAACGTAGAACTGAGTGTACGGCGCTGGTTTTCAGTGGGTGCCATACGCATGCTAGCTGCTGTTATCACTGTCCACACGCATCCTCTCACCCCACAAAGACTCCACCCTTCCTGGCCCCTGTTTATTACAATCTGGGGAACTTTCTGTGCATCGTAATTTGTCCAACTGTAAGCCCAAAACAATGGTATCGCAGATGGCATTTCCTTTGTAACGTTTTAACCAGAAATGGGAGCTTTCAACACACATTGTTCCATTGCTTCATCTTTTCACTTAACGTGCCAGATATCTGTCTTCCTATCTGTACAGATATCAACCCCATTCATCCCCAAAGCATCAAAAACAGTCCACTGTCTGCCCAAGTCATGCTTATTAACTAAAGGCCATTCAATAACAATGATAAGGAGAATAATGAGAAACAGGGCCAGGTGCAGAAGCTCACACCTGTAATCCTAAAACTTTGGGAGTCCTAGGCAGACGGATCACTTGAGGTCAGGAGTTCGAGACCAGCCTGGGAAACATGGTGAAATCCCATCTCTACTAAAAAAAAAAAAAAAAAATTAGCTGCACGTGATGGCAAGTACCTGTAATCTCAGCTAGTCAGGAGGTCAAGGCAGGAGAATCCCTTGAACCTGGGCGGTGGAGGTTGCAGTGAGCTGAGATCACACCACGCACTCCAGCCTGGGCGACAGAGTGAGACTCTATCTCAAAAAAAAAAAAAAAAAATTGGATTTGGTTGAGATGATTTTGTCTTGCTGTTGGGTAATGTAAGTGTTCTGAACACATTTGAGGTAGGCTGTGCCCGTGAGGTCAAGGCTGCAGTGAGCCAAGATCGTGCCACTGCACTCCAGCCTGGACAACAGAGTGAGACCCTGTCTCAAAAGAAAAAAAACAAAAACGTAGGCTATGATGTTCGGTAGGCTAGGTGTATTAAATCCAATTTGATTTAGGATATTTTAAACTTACGATGGGGTTTTTGTTTTGTTTCATTTTGTTTGTGTTTTTGTCTTGTTCAGTCACCCAAGCTGAGTTCAATGGTTCAATCTCGGCTCACCGCAGCCTCTACCTCCTAGGCTCAAGTGATCCTCCTGCCTCAGCCTCTGGAGTAACTGTGACTACGGGTGCACGCCATCACGCCCAGTTAATTTTTTATTTTTTGTAGAGACAGCTTTCACTACGTTGCCCAGGCTGATCTCGAACTCCTGGGCTCAAGCAATCCTCCCACCTCAGCCTCCCAAAAGTGCTGCCATTACAGGTGTGAGCCACTGTGCCCAGCCTTACGATGGGTTGATAGAGATGGGACCCCATCGTTAAGTCAAAGAGCATTTGTACTTATATCTAGATTCTAAAGCATAGGTACCCTTCTTATTATTTCATAATAATTAAAATAGTAGATGGCTTTTATTGAGCACCTATGATCTACAAGATATAACCCTTATCACAAACTCTTGAGGTCAGTATCATCATCCTCATTTCACAGAACATCAGCTCCTTCTGGCCTTAGGTGCCACTGTGTCCTTGGCATCTGGGACAGAACCTGGCACACAGCACAGGCACGGTCGATATTTGGTAAGTGAAAGAATAAAAGAGTAAACAGAGGCACAGAGAAACTAAGTGGTCACTTAGGTTTCTTTTGTCGTGATTGCAAGCATCCTCATGTGTGCCTCTTGGTGCACGCCTGTCTGTGCATCCAGTCGTGCTGGATCCTCTGCTCTGGAAAACTCTGGAGTAGAATCAAAGAAGGCTGGCCGGGCACAGTGGCTCACACCTGTAATCCCGGCACTTTGGGAGGCCGAGGCGGGTGGATCACGAGGTCAGGAGATCGAGACCATCCTGGTTAACAGTGAAACCCCATCTCTACTAAAAATACAAAAAATTAGCCGGGCGCAGCGGCGGGCGCCTATAGTCCCAGCTACTCGGGAGGCTGAGGCAGGAGAATGACCTGAACCCAGGAGGCGGAGCTTGCAGTGAGCCGAGACGGCGCCACTGCACTCCAGCCTGGGTGACAGAGCGAGATGCTCAGAAAAAAAAAAAGGCTGAACGTTCTTCCTTCCTGAACATCCATCTTCTAGGATTCCTCCCTCACGACCCTGCGATCAGCCTCCTTCCCAGAAAAGCACACATATGCTCACCAGAACACACGTGCCAGAATGTTCACAGCAGCCCGAGATGAGAAACCGTCAAATAGCCACTCACAGCAGAACGGATAAACACATCATAGGGTGTTCACCCTGTGGAATATTCTACATGGTGAGAATGAACAAACACCACGCAAGAATGTGGACAGATTTTGTGATAGAACATTGAGGGGGCTAGGCATGGCGATTCATGTCTGTAATCCCAGCACTTTGGGAGTCCGATGTGGGAGGATCACCTGAGGTCAGGAGTTCGAGAGCAGCCTCTCCAACATGGTGAAATCTCGTCTCTACTAAAAATACAAAAAACAATTACGGCCAGGTGCAGTGGCTTACGCCTGTAATCCCAGCACTTCGGGAGGCCGAGGTGGGTGGATCACCTGAGGTCAAAAGTTGGAGACCAGCCTGTCCAACATGGTGGAACCCGTCTCTACTAAAAATACATAAATTCGTTAGGTGTGGTGGCGTGCACCTGTAATCCCAACTACTCAGCAGGCTGTGGCAGGAGAATCACTTGAACCTGGGAGCCGGAGTTTGCCATGAGCCAAGATCGCGCCACCGCACTCCAGCCTGGGCGACAGAGCAAGACCCTGTCAAAGGAAAGAAAAAGAAAAGGAAAGAACGAGAAAAGAATTGGAATCGCTGAGTGAAAGGGCTTGCTCGCTACGCATGCTATAGTTTGGAGGATTTGCCGGAAGCTGCAGGAATTCCTGCAGGTTTGAGAGAGGCTGTTTCCCTTACACCTGTGTGTGAAAAACCATTTGGGCCGGGCATGGTGACTCACGCCTGTAATCCCAGCACTTTGGGAGGCCAAGGCGGGCGGATCACCTGAGGCCGAGAGTTCAAGACCAGCCTGACTAACATGGAGAAACCCCATCTCTACTAAAAATACAAAATTAGCTGAGCGTGGTGGCGCGCACTTGTAATCCCAGCTGAGACAAGAGAATTGCTTGAACTGGGGAGGTGGAGGTTGTGATGAGCTGAGATGGCACCATTGCACTCCAGCCTGCGCAACAAGAGTAAAACCCCGTCTCCAAAAATAAAAAAAACGTTTAGCTCCTTTGATAAGAGCTTTGCTGCTGGGCTGCCCAAGTTAATTCCAAGAGCCCAGGACTCTGACGTGCATTCCAGTGTGGCCATAATGAGACAGCACTTCTCCAACTCTAGTTCTGCTTCCCAGATTCTGAAAGTAACGATTCCAGGAAGCCAGGATCATGCAATCTCTCTCCCTCCTTCCCGCCCTTGTTGCCTCCATCCTTACCGTCTCTTCCAAGAGGGTCCCCACGTGAGTCAAACGCCACTTGGGAGCGCAATCTGGGCGCACAGCCAGGACCCAGGAGGTCTGGGGTCTCTCCCTGCCGTGTCTGGCAGCTGGTAGAGTCCTGGAAATCCGTCCTGTTTGCCAGAAGCTCCTGCCGGACGCTTCTGAGCACTGCCACCTCACCGGTCCCAGTAAATCTTTATAAGCAGTACAAACTAGGAGTGGCCTCGTCTCACTCTCAGGGTGTGTTTGTCCTGTCTTCTTCCCATGACTCAGAACACAAAATTACGGGGCGGCTGGCAGGGCTAGAGAGGGCTCGTGGGTGGAGGGCTGATCCCAAGTCCCCAACCCTAGTCTGGAAGTCCCAGCTTCCCGGAAGCCAGACCTGCACGCGGTTTGCTCTTCAACCCCTTAGAGGTCTTGGCCTGGATTTCGTTTTCCCCACAACATGCCAGCTGCCCCCAGCCACCTCCAGGCCTCTCTTACTGTGCTCAACCCCTCCCGCCTGCAGCCTCAGGACAGACAAACGTCCCTCCATCCTCCTTGGCTCTGAGGAAAGCAGCCTGGGGTCACATTCTCCACAGAAAGACCGCTGCAGCTGAGCGCAGGGCCCACGGCCTCAGTGGTAGAAAAAGCACAAACAGCTCCTTTCTTGAGCCTCGATTTTCCATCTGTAACATGGGAAGATGTTGTTGGCCATAGTGACACCTTACTTTTTTTTTTTTTTGAGACGGAGTCTCGCTCTGTGACCCAGGCTGAAGTGCAGTGGCTGGATCTCGGCTCACTGCAAGCTCCGCCTCCCGGGTTCACGCCATTCTCCTGCCTCAGCCTCCCGAGTAGCTGGGACTACAGGCACCCGCCACCTCGCCCGGCTAGTTTTTTGTATTTTTTTAGTAGAGACGGGGTTTCACCGGGTTAGCCAGGATGGTCTCAATCTCCTGACCTCGTGATCCGCCCGTCTCGGCCTCCCATAGTGCTGGGATTACAGGCTTGAGCCACAGCGCCCGGCCCGACACTTTACTTTTTTTTAGAGATGGAGTCTTGCTCTGTCGCTCAGACTGGAGTGCAGTGACAACATTATGACTCACCGCAGCCTCAAACTCCTAGGCTTAAGTGATCCTCCTACCTCAGCCTCCTGAGTAGCTAGGACTACAGACATGCACCAAACATGCCTGACTAATTTTTAAAAATTTTTTGTAGAGTTGGGGTCTTGCTGCATTGCCCAGCCTCAAGCCATCCTCACACTTCGACCTCCCAAAGGGCTGGGATTACAGGAGTGAGTCAACATGCCCAGCCATCATAGCAATTCTTTTTTTTTTTTTTTTTTTTTTTTTTGAGACAGAGTCTCGCTCTGTCGTCCAGGCTGGAGTGCAGTGGCCAGATCTCAGCTCACTGCAAGCTCCGCCTCCCAGGTGTACGCCATTCTCCTGCCTCAACCTCCCTAGTAGCTGGGACTACAGGCACCCGCCACCTCGCCCGGCTAGTTTTTTTTTTGTATTTTTTAGTAGAGATGGGGTTTCACCGTGTTAGCCAGGATGGTCTCGATCTCCTGACCTCGTGATCTGCCCGTCTCGGCCTCCCAAAGTGCTGGGATTACAGGCTTGAGCCACTGCGCCCGGCCCCCATAGCAATTCTTTTGTTTGTTTGTTTGTTTGTTTGTTTGTGACAGAGTTTCGCTCTCTTTGCCCAGGCTGGAGTGCAATGGCGCGATCTCGGCTCACCGCAACCTCCGCCTCCCGGGTTCAAGCGATTCTCCTGCCTCAGCCTCCCGAGTAGCTGGGATTACAGGCATGTGCCACCACCCCGGCTAATTTTGTATTTTTAGTAGAGACAGGGGTTTCTCCATGTTGGTCAGGCTGGTCTTGAACTCCCGACCTCAGGTGATCCACCTGCCTCGGCCTCCCAAAGTGCTGGGATTACAAGCGTGAGCCACCGCGCCCGGCCCCATAGCAATTCTTAACCTCTCCCAGCATACCACCGTGACTGAGAACAAGGACTCAAGGGCCAGAATGATAAGATTCATATTCCAGGTCCACATACCCTCATCAAAGTTCAGGGCCTCAGCCCCTCTGAACCTCAACTTCCTCATCTGTGCAGTGGATGGTTGCTATGAGCATTTGATAAATTTAAAACGCACAGAGCTGGCTAGGTGTGGTAGCTCACGTCTATAATTCCAGCACTTTGGGAAGCCGAGGCAGGTGGATCACTTGAAGTCAAGTGTTCAAGACCAGCCTGGCCAACATGGCAGAACACCATCTCTACTGAAAATATAAAAATTAGCCAGGCGTGGTGGCGCATGCCTGTAGTCCCAGCTACTCAGGAGGCTGAGGCAGGAGAATCATTTGAACCCAGGAGGCGGAGGTTCCAGTGAGCCGAGATCTTGCCACTGCTCTCCAGCCTGGGTGACAGAGTGAGACTCTGTCTCAAAAACAAAAAACAAAAAAAACCAGAACAGTACCTGGCACATAGTATACGCTAGGTTCATGCAACAGCAACAGGACTGTAGTAGGAATTCTCAAAGTACACATACCATGCAGGCTTAGCAAGAGGAAGTGGCTCCAACCCCTACTTTGGAAACTCTTTATTCAGCAGTTCTTTCTGTTCGTGCTTTTTTCTGTGCATGCTTTAGGGATTCAAGGGAAATATTTACACACTTCTTTTGTTATTGTTTTAGAGAATGAAATAACTTTCCTAGAGGAAGTTGTTCGTGAGACAAGAGGCTGGGACTCACTGTTTGACCCAGGGCGTCCTCCACTCTGTTTCCCCATCTAGGTGACCCTGTGTTGGCCGACCCTCACCCCGGACCCTCAGAGAGACAAACATCCCCCAAGTCCCCTCCCCTCCTCTTCTGTCCTGGGAGGCCAACATGAGGCCCCCTCCTCTCCCATATCCTGCCAGCCCCAGTCTCCTGCGGGAACCTGCCTTGGCCGGAAGAAGACATTAAGAGGAAAGAAACCGAGGTGCAACCTTCCCTTTATCAGCTCAAACTTTCTTTAATCTCAAAAGTTTGCAATGGTCTGTTCCTCAGATACTTCATCTTGATAAACTCCTGATCTGGCCACAAAGGTTCTCAACATACCTTTCTTAGGATTCCAGCCTGGCAGGATGGCTCACGCCTGTAATCTCTGCACTTTGGGAGGCCGAGGTGTGAGGACTGCTTGAGGCTAGGATTTTGAGACCAGCCTGGCCAACACAGTGAGATGCTGTCTCTGGACAGAGTCTTGCCTGAGATGGAGTCTCGCTCTGTTGCCCAGGCTGGAGTGCAGTGGCGTGATCTTGGCTCACTGCAAGCTCCGCCTCCCGGGTTCAGGCCATTCTCCTGCCTCAGCCTCCTGAGTAGTTGGGACTACAGGCGCCTGCAACCACGCCCAGCTAATTTTTTGTATTTTTAGTAGAGACAGGATTTCACCGTGTTAGCCAGGATGGTCTCAACCTCTTGGCCTTGTGATCCGCCTGCCTCGGCCTCCCAAAGTGCTGGGATTACAGGCGTGAGCCACCGTGCTCGGCCCCAGGTAATATTTTAAAAAACTTTTTGTAGAGATGGGGTCTGTCTCTGTTGCCTAGTCTGGTCTCCAATTCCTGGGCTCAAGCAATCCTCCTACCTTGGCCTTCCAAAGTGCTGTGATTACACGTGCGAGCCACAGCACCTGGCCCTCCAGAATTTGTTTTAATTAGCCAGGCGTGTTGGAGCAAGCCTGTAGTCCCTGCTACTCTGGAGGCTGAAGTGGGAGGTGGAGGCTGAGGAGGGAGGATCGCTTGAGCTCAGGAGGTCAAGGCTGCAGTGAACTATGAATGCACCACTGCACTCCAGCTTGGGTGACAGAGAGAGACCCTGGCTCTAAAAAATAATTTAAAATTTAAACAAAAATTGCCAGGCATGGTGGCTGACACCTGTAATCCCAGAACTTTGGGAGGCCAAGGTGGGCAGATCCTGAGGTCGGGATTTCAAGACCAGCCTGACCAATATGGAGAAACACAGTCTCTACTAAAAATACAAAATTAGGTGGGATGGTGGCACATGCCTGTAATCCCAGCTACTCGGGAGGCTGAGGCAGGAGAATGGCATGAACCTGGGAGGCAGAGTTTGCAGTGAGTGGAGATCGTGCCATTGCACTCCAGCCTGGGCAACAAGCGCCAAACTCCGCCTCAAAAATTTTTTTTTCTTTTTTTATTGAGACGGAGTCTCGCTCTATCGCCCAGGCTGGAGTGCAATGACACGATCTCCACTCACTGCAAACTCCGCCTCCCAGGTTCATGCCATTCTCCCGCCTCAGCCTCCCAAGTAGCTGGGACTACAGGCGCCGCCACCACGCCCGGCTAATTTTTGTATTTTTAGTAGAGATGGGGTTTCACCGTGTTAGCCAGGATGGTCTCAATCTCCTGACCTTGTGATCTGCCCCTCTCAGCCTCCCAAAATGCTGGGATTACAAGCGTGAGCCACCGCGCCCAGCCAAAAAGAATTTTTTTTAAGTGTCTTAGATTTGAGGCTGGGCACAGTGGCTCACTTCTGTAATCCCAGCACTTTGGGAGGCCAAGGCCAGTGGATCACCTGAGGTCAGGAGTTCCAGATCCACCAGGCCAACTTTGTGAAACCCCATCTCTACTGAAAATACAAAAAAAAAAAAAAAATTAGTCAGGCTTGGTGGGACGCACCTGTAATCCCAGCTACTCAGGAGGCTGAGGCAGGAGAATTGCTTGAACCTGGGAGGCGGAGGTTGCAGTGAGCCAAGATCACGCCACTGCACTCCAGCCTGGGCAACAGAGCGAGACTCCATTTCATAAAACCAAAAACAAAACAAAAGTCTTAGATTTGGGAAGGCAAAGATTTTCTGGTGTCCCTGGAGCTGAGGGCTGTTACTTATGGGTCTGGGGGTTGCTATGGGACAAGAACAGGGTCTCTACAGGTCTCAGAAGGCAAGAGGGGGGCCAGCATGTATGTGGAGGGGAGTGGAGGGGCATTCTCTGTCAGCCACCCTGTGAAAAGCCGAGCACCACCCCCTCAACTCACCAGCCATTTCCTCCTGGGAGAAACTTTGAATGAGAACATCCTACAAGGATTTTTTTTTTGTTTCTTTTTTTTTTTTTTTTCTTTTTTTCCTTTGGAGACAGAGTCTTGCTATGTCGCCCAGGCTCAAGTGCAGTGGCGAGATCTCGGCTCACTATAACCTCCGCCCAGGTTCAAGCAATTCTCCAGGCTTGGCCTCCCAAGTACCTGGGATTACAGGCGCCCGCCACCTCACCCAGCTAATTTTTGTATTTTTAGTAGAAATGGGGTTTCATCATGGTGGCCACTGTTGTTTCGAACTCCTGACCTCAAATAATCCACCTGCCTCAGCCTCCCAAAGTGCTGGGATTACAGGTATTAGCCACCACAACCAAGCATCCTAAAAGGTTCTTAAGTCAATCCATATGAAATTGTCATTTTTCTAGGTCAAAAAAGGTTGAATTTCTCTTTTTTTCTTTCTTTCATTTTTTTTTTTCAAAACAGACAGGGGTCTCGCTATATTGCCCAAGCTGGTCTCGAACTCCTGGCCTCAAACAGTCCTCCCACTTTGGCCTCCAAAAGTGCTGAGATTACAGGCATGAGCTACCATGTCAGGCCAAAAGGTCAAATTTCAGCAAATCTCTAGAGTTGGAATGTACATGAGAGGTCGCCAGGGGTTGAAGGGGTAAAGAATGGG
The DNA here is from genome assembly GCF_043159975.1 of Macaca nemestrina. Classification (NCBI taxonomy): domain Eukaryota; kingdom Metazoa; phylum Chordata; class Mammalia; order Primates; family Cercopithecidae; genus Macaca; species Macaca nemestrina. The sequence continues at coordinate 57,537,951 of NC_092144.1, read as the reverse complement.
GAGTGACTGCTTAATGGGTACAGGGTTTCCTTTTGGGGTGATGAGAATGTTCTGGAACAAGATAGCGGTGATGGATGTACAACACTGCAAATGCATGAAATGCCACTAATGGTAAATTTTATGTTATGTGCATTTTACTACAATTTTTGTTTTACTCATTTTCTTTTCTTTTTTTTTTTTTTTGAGACGGAGTCTCGCTTTGTCACCAGGCTGGAGTGCAGTGGCTCCATCTTGGCTCACTGCAGCCTCCGCCTCCTGGGTTCAAGTGAACCTCCTGGGTTCTTGCCTCAGCCTCCCGAGTAGCTGGGACTACAGGCACGCACCACTATGCCCAGCTAATTTTGTATTTTTAGTAGACACGGGGTTTCACCATGTTGACCAGGATGATCTCGATCTCTTGACCTAGTGATCTGCCCGCCTCAGATCACTCTGTCACCCAGGCTGGAATGCAGTGGTGTGATCTCAGCTCACTGCAGCCTCTGCCTCCCCGGCTCAAGTTATCCTCCTGCCTCAGCCTCCCAAGTACCTGGGACTACAGGTACGTGTCACCACACCTGGCTGATTTTTTTTTTTTTTTTTTGTAGAGACAGGGTCTCACTATGTTGCTCAGACTGGTCTCGAATTCTTGGGTTCACGTGATCCTCCCACCTCAGCCTCTCAAAGTGTTGGGATTACAGACGAGCCACTGTGCCATGGCACCACAATTTTTCAAAAGCAACAAATAAATAAATTGTTGCACACACCTGCCACCCCAAATTAGACTAAATTTTGGCAATTTCGTAGCGTTCAAACTAATGGAATTACAGGGCGTGACAGGATGAGTGACTAATGGAGAGGACCATAGACTTTTTCTCTTTTGAACAATGTAATATTAAACAATATATATGTGATATTTGATGCATAGGAGAGAATGTCTTAACGTATATGAGAGTCATAAAACATAATCACAGCCGGGCATGGTGACTCACACTGTAATCCCAACACTTTAGAAGGCTGGGGCGGGCGGATCACAAGGTCAAGAGATCGAGACCATCCTGGCGAACATGGTGAAACCCGGGGTCTACTAAAAATACAAAATTAGCTGGGCCTGGGGCAGTCGCCTGTAATCCCAGCTACTCAGGAGGCTGAGGCAGGAGGATCACTTGAACCCAGGAGATAGAGGTTGCAGTGAGCCGAGATGGTGCCATTGCACTCCAGCTGGGTGACAAGAGCAAAACTCTGTCTCAAAAAAAAAAAAAATTAGCCAGGCATGGTGGCAGGTGCCCATAATCCTAGCTACTCAGGTGGCTGAGGCAGGAGAATTGCTTGAACCCAGGAGGCGGAGGCTGCAGTGAGCCAAGATCTCACCACTGCACTCCAGCCTGAGTGACAGAGCAAGACTTCATCTCAAAACCAATCAAGCAATCAAAGACTCTGGAGACTAGAATATCGGAATCACAGACTCTTAAAATATTGGAATCATAGACTGTTGAATCCAACAGATCCTACAATGTGAGTCACAGTCTGTTTGAATCACAGGATCCTAGAATGTCACACCAGAACCTCGGAGGGTTAGAAGTACAGCTCCAACAGTTAGATGTTCGAATTCTGTAGACGCTGTATACATTAGTCAAGGAAGTCCAGCCCTGAGCAGTCCAACAGTGCAGCCACCAGCCACGAGAGACTACGGACCACTTGAAATGTCCTCGGGTCCGAGATAAGAAGTGCTGTGAGTGTAAAATATACACCAGATTTTGAAAACACAGTACCACAAAAAAAAAAAAAAGTATATGAAGTCTCAAGAATCTGTTTCTATTGAACACATATTAAAATGATACTCTCTTAAATATATTGTGGTAAATAAAACGTATTACCAAAATTAATTTTACCTGATTCTTTTTGTTTCTTTTTGTCTGTTGCTTGCCTGCGGGAAAATATGAATATCATTCTATTTCTTTTTTTTTTTTTTTTTTTGAGACAGGGTCTTACTCTGTCACCCAGGCTGGAGTGCAGTGGTGCAATCCCTTGGCTCACTACAGCCTCAGTCTCTCCTGAGCTCAAACAATTCTCCCGCCTGAGCCTCTTGAGTAGTTGGGACTACAGGTGCACACCTGCACACCCACCTATTTCTTTTTTTTTTTTGAGACGGAGTCTCGCTCTGTCGCCCAGGCTGGAGTGCTGTGGCCGGATCTCAGCTCACTGCAAGCTCCGCCTCCCGGGTTTACGCCATTCTCCTGCCTCAGCCTCCCGAGTAGCTGGGACTACAGACGCCCGCCACCTCGCCCGGCTAGTTTTTTATATATTTTTTTTAGTAGAGACGGGGTTTCACCATGTTAGCCAGGATGGTCTTGATCTCCTGACCTCGTGATCCGCCCATCTCGGCCTCCCAAAGTGCTGGGATTACAGGCTTGAGCCACCGCGCCCGGCACACCCACCTATTTCTTTTGTTTTTAATTTTTGTAGAGACAGGGTCTCACTATGTTGCCCAGGCTGGTCTTTAACTCCTAGGCTCAAGTGATCCTCCTGCCTCCTGGTTCACAGTCTATTTCTTTCTCTTTTATTTTATTTATTTGTTTAGAGACTGAGTCTTGCTCTGTCACCCAGGCTGGAGTGCAGTGGTACGATCCCAGTTCACCACAACTTCCGCCTCCCAGGTTCAAGTAATTCCCCTGCCTCAGCCTCCCGAGTAGTTGAGACTACAGTCATGCACCACCACACCCGGCTAGTTTTTGTATTTTTAGTAGAGACGAGGTTTTGCCATGTTGGCCATGCTGGTCTTGAACTCCTGACCTCAGGTGATCCACCCACCTTGGCCTCCCAAAGCCCTGGGATTACAGGTGTGATCCACTGTGCCCGGCCACTAACGGTCTATTTCTATGGGACTGTGCTCATATAGACAAATGCCCTCCTGGCTCTGAGAGGTGTGAGGTTCAGGAAGGTCACGTGGCAAAGATAAGGAGGAGGAGGCTTTGGTCTCAGGGCTTGGAGGCACCCTGGTCTGCAGAGTAGACATGTGAATAAGATCCCAGGGATGCAGGGAGCGGGGGTGGGTGCAGGAAAGGGGATACAGCCTGACTCAGCCAAGCCCATCATCCACTTCCCTTTCCTACCACTTCCCCTTCAGAACTTGCTGACCCAGCAGATTCCCCAAGCTGCAGATCTGGCAATTGTCTGCCCCTTCAGCCCACTTCCGTCCTGGGCAAGGCTGGTCAACACCAGATGGGGGCTGCCTTGGAAAGGCTACCTGGATCCCACTCCTCTCCAATTGTATCTAGAAGACCACTGTGGGGCCCAGCTCTTGGGACACTATCTCCTTCCCAAATCAGGGTGGGGAGAAAATACCGACTGCCTGCAACTTCCGAAGTCAGGAAAGCTACAGGATGACTGGGAATAGAGATAGAACTTAGGGGTTGTGGAGGCAGAGGAGGAAGTCAGGGAGGTCTTCCTGGAGGAGGCAGCCCCTGAAGGAAGGTAGAATAGAGGCAGAGATGGTCTGGGAAAAACAGAATGAGCAGCCAGGAAATCAGGGAAGGGGCAAGGCAGAGAGCCAACTGGGAGAGGATGGAGGGCATGGGCCAGGCAGGGCATGGGTTGGGAAGGAGGTAGCATCCGGGATGGGCCCCAGGCTCAGGCCTGGGTGACTGGGAGGACCGTGGGGTTGTCTCTGGAGTCGGGAGGGAAGGGGAAGAAGAGGTTCCGGGGAGACTGCGGAGGTCAGTCTGGCTGTGGCAAGTGGGTGGGGAGGCCAGGTGTGGAAAGAGAGAGGCTGAAGGTATTGGGTGAAGCTGCAGGAGTGAGCGCACCCAGTGAGTTGGACACACAGCTGAGGAATGCCAACGTCGAAGAGGAAAAAACTCTGCAAGGGACGCAGAGAAGGGTCCAGCAGAGAGGCAGAGGGAAACTGTCTAGGTCAGGGGCAGCCACGGAAGAGACCGGAGCAGGCAGGAGGAGGCCAGGAGCCCAGGAGGTTGATGTTGTCTTCTTGGGGAGGGAGCTGCCAGGAGCCCACCCCCAGGAGCTGAAGGCGGCTGGGGCTCAGGTCCTTCCCCATGACCTCAATGCCCAGGGAATCTGCACGAATGAGCACAAGTTCTAGAGTGGATCTTGTCCCAGGTACCAACATCTCCTCTCAAGCAGGCACAGACGCCACTCACAGCCGCTTCTGCAAGCTCAAGAGACTGCAGCATCTGTCCGTCGAGACACTCAGGCAATTTTTTGTTTGTTTGTTTGTTTGGAGACAGGGTCTTGCTCTGTCACCCAAGCTGGAGTGCAGTGGTGCAATCACAACTCACTGCAGCCTCAAACTCCTGTGTTCAAGTGATCCTCCAGCCTCGACCTCCCGAGTAGCTGGGACCACAGGCACCACCACCACACTGGCTAATTTTTTTTTTTTTTTTTTTTTGAGACGGAGTCTAGCTCTGTCGCCCGGGCTGCAGTGCAGTGGCCGGATCTCAGCTCACTGCAAGGTCCTCCTCTCGGGTTCACGCCATTCTCCTGCCTCAGCCTCCCGAGTAGCTGGGACTACAGGCGCCCGCCACTTCGCCCGGCTAGTTTTTTGTATTTTTTAGTAGAGACGGGGTTTCACCGTGTTAGCCAGGATGGTCTCGATCTCCTGACCTCGTGATCTGCCTGTCTTGGCCTCCCAAAGTGCTGGGATTACAGGCTTGAGCCACCGCGCCTGGCCCACACTGGCTAATTTTTTAATTAAAAAAAAATTTTTTTTTTTGAGAGAGTCTCACTCTGTCACCCAGGCTAGAGTGCCGTGGCACTATCATGGCTCACTGCAACCTCTGCCTCCCGGGTTCAAGTGATTCTCATGCCTTAGCCTCCTGAGTACCTGGGATTACAGACGTGCATCATCACCTCCGGCTAATTTTTGTATTTTTAGTAGAGATGGGTTTTCGCCATGTTGGCCAAGCTGATTTCAAACTCCTGGCTTCGTGATCTGCCCAGCTCAGCCTCCCAAGGTGCTGGGATTACAAGCATGAGCCACCACACTCGTACTAATTTTTTTGAAGATGGGATCTCACTATTTTGCCCAGGCTGGCCTCCCAAAGTGCTGGGATTACAGACGTAAGCCACCACCTCATTGTTCTTAATATAACATATGATTGTATTATATTATTAAGTATTTCATCTATTTCTTTTTACTTATTTAATATGGCTACTAGAAAACAAAGATATACATGTGGCCCACATCATATTTCTGTTGGACAACATTGGGTCTATACACTATTTCTAAATTTAATTTTTTTTTTTTTCTTTTTTTTGAGACAGAGTCTCACTCTAGGCTGGAGTGCAATGGCATGATCTTGGCTCACTGCAACCTCCACCTCCAGGGTTCAAGCAATTCTCCTGCCTCAGCCTCCCAAGTAGCTGGGATTACATACAGGTGTGCACCAACACACCAGCTAATTTTGGTACTTTTAGTAGAGATGGGGTTTCACCATGTTGGCAGGCTGGTCTCAAACTCCTGACCTCAAGTGATCTGCCTGCCTCGGCCTCCCAAAGTGCTGGGATTACAGGCACGAGCCACCACACCTGGCTAGTCTGCATGCTATTTCTAGATAATCCATGGCTTCTCACTACACAATCAAAGCAGAAATATTGCGACATGGTTTTGCTGTCTCCCCACCCAAATCTCAACTTGAATTGTATCTCTCAGAATTCCCATGTGTTGTGGGTCGGGGTCTGGTCTTTCCCTTGCTATTCTTGTGATAGTTAATAAGTCTCACAAGATCTGATGGGTTTCACAGGGGTTTCCACTTTTGCTTCTTCCTCTTCTTCTCTTGCCACCGCCATGTAAGTAGTGCCTTTGCCTCCTGCCATGACTGTGAGACCTCCCCAGCCATGTGGAACTGTAAATCCAATTAAATCTCTTTTTCTTCCCAGTCTTGGGTATGTCTTTATCAGCAGTGTGCAAATGGACTAATACCTACTGCAAAGTCAATTATTCATTAGAAATAACACAAGATTTCAATATTCATTATTTTTATTTTCATCATTAAAGTCATGCATACTATTTTTTTAAAAAAGCTCAAAATAGATTACATACCATATGATTACATTGTATAACATTCTTGAAATGACAACATTATAGAACTGGAGAAATGGAGAGTGGATTCCTGATCGCCAGGGTTTAGGGAAAAGGCTGGAGTGTGGGGGTGGAGGAGGTAGGCATCCTGGGGATCCTCGTGGTGATGGGAATGTCCCATATCTTCACTGTGTCAATGTCAATATCCTGGTTATGAGACTACACTGTAGTTTTGCAAGATGTTGCCATTGGGGGAGGCTGGGTGAAGGGTACACAAGATCCCTCTGCATCATTACTTACAACTGTGTTGAGTTTGCAATGATCTCAAAATAGAAAGTATAATTTAAAAACAAAGTAAAAACAAAACTGTAGGCTTTTTAGGTGTTTTTGTTTTTGTTTTTGCTTTTGAGACAGTCTCCCTCTGTCGCCCAGGCTGGAGTGCAATGGAGTGATCGTGGCTCACTGCAACCTCTGCCTCCAAGGTTCAAGCAATTCTCCCACCTCAGCCTCCCAAGTAGCTGGGATTACAGGCACCCACTACCACGCCTGGTTAATTTTTTCTATTTTTAGTACAGACGGGGTTTCACCGTGCTGGCCAGGCTGGTCTGGAACTCCTGACCTCAGGTGATCCACCAGCCTCAGCCTCCCAAAGTTCTGGGATTACAGGCGTGAGCCACTGCTCTCAGCCTAATTTTCTTTTTTAAATCAACTCACTTACAAGAGCTTAGATAACTCCATGGACTTCTGTTTTATCCCAAAGAACTTTTAAGATTCCAGTTACATTTTTTCCAACTCACCATAAAATAAATACGTTTTTTTAAAGCTAGAATCTTTCTATTTGTCTGTATTCTGAGTTTCCTGTTCACACCTATTGCTATATGGAAATACCCCAGATACGTGGGTTTCTGTTTGTTTTACAAAAGCCTGGGATGGAAAGACGGTGTGTGGGGTGGGGGCCGGGGGGGGGCTTCCTAGAAGGAAGCGTTCACCTTGCAAATGAGGAAGGATGAGAAGAGTTCCGCTGGAAGAGGAGAGGCAAGTCTGGGAAAGACAGGCGACATGGAGGAGAGTTAGTTAGCTAAGGTAACGCCATCCCACGAAGAGCAGAGTGAAAACAAGCGGAAGGAGAGTGGCCGGGAAGGAAGGAGACATCGCGCCACAGTGGCCCATGAGGCTATCGCCTACACTGCCTGGGTTTTCTCGGTCGTAGTGTCCACTGTGGAGCGCGTGAATGATTTGCTCTCCCTGACCACGGACTCTTCAGTCAACACGTTCCGGAGGAGGCTGGGGAGGGATTTCCGCAGTCGGCCCTGGAAGCCCTGGCCAGCCACTACGTAGATGACGGGGTTGATGCAGCAGTTGATGTAGGCAAAGGAGATACTCAGGGAGTCCAGCTTCTTCAGCTGCAGGTATGTGGGTGACAACGGGTGCAGGAAGGACATCATTGTCCCCGTCACCTGGTAGGGCAACCAGAAGATAAAGAAACTGGCCACCACCGCCACCACCACCTTGAGTGTCTTGGTGGACCTCGTGGCCCTGCGGCTCCACGTCCGGAGCAGGAGGAAGGTGTAACAGATCATGAGTGTGAGTAGGGGCCACAGGAAGCCCACGACCAGCCGGACAATGGCCACAGCTTGCTCCCGCCGTGTGTCGTTGTTGTAGTCCACGCCACACGACACCTTTGGTGAATACTCCTCCTGCCGGACCGCCCGGTACAGGAAGGAGGGTATGGTCAGCAGCAGGGCTAAACCCCAAGCCACGGCACAGGCTATCCAGGCCAAGCCGGCCCCTCGGAAGTTCTGGCACCAGATGGGGTTAAACACCAGCAGAAAGCGGTCGGCACTGATGGTGGCCAGGAGCAGGATGCTGGCGTACATGTTGAGTAGGATAAGGGAGGGCAGGATGCGGCAGGCGATCCCGCCAAAAGGCCAGTGGTGATGCTGCACAATGGACGTGAACAAGATGGGCAGCGCCAGGCAGGAGAGGAAGTCAGCTACCGCCAAGTTGAGGAACCAGATGGCATTGATGGTCCGCTTGACCTCGAATGCCGTCACCCAGACCACCAGGGCATTGCCCAGCACTCCCACCAGGAAGACGACTGCAAAGACACCCAAGGCCAGGATGTCTGGAACACGCAGCGTGTTAGAAGTTTTATCCACAGGGGTGTCGGAGTCCAGGATATTCTTGCCATCATAGTGCTCATAATCAAGGGTGGTACTACTGAAGGGGTCCTAAGGGGAATTGGAGAGAGCAGAGAGGATGAGTCTGCAGACACATGCCCGGGGAGGGGGCATCCTGGCCCAGACATGTGGCTTTTCCCCTGTGTGGCTTTTTCTTCCTAGGAAATGGGGATGCTGAGGGCTGAGAGTCAGCCAGGGTGTCATACCACTTACTAAAATATTAAGGCAGATGTGGTGGCTCACGCCTGTAATCCCAGCACTTTGGGAGGCCGAGGCGGGCAGACTGCTTGAGCCCAGGAGTTCAAGAATAGCCTGGGCAACATGGCAAAAATCCGTCTCTACTGAAAATACAAAAATTAGCCGGATGTGGTTGCACTTGCCTGTCGTCCCAGCTACTCCGGAGGCTGAGGTGGGAAGATCACCTGAGCCCAGGAGGCAGAGGTTGCAATGAGCTGAGATCACACCATTGCACTCCAGCCTGGGTGACAGAGTGAGACCCTGCCTCAAAAAAAAAAAAAAAAAAAAAATTGAAATGATTCCATGCTGGTTGGGCCCCTTGCCAGCCTGCCACTCTCCCCTCAGTCCCATCCTGTGAAGCCCCTGGACTTCCCCACTTCCCCACAATCTAGAAACCTAATGGTTAAAGTCTAGCCCTACTGCAAGGCTGTAGCCACTACCCATTCAGACTGGTCAGTGAAGGACACACCGCTTGTTATTAATTTTTTTTTTGGAGACAGAGTCTCACTTTATTGGCCAGGCTGGAGTGCAGTGGCATGACCTCGGCTCACTGCAACCTCTGCCTCTTGGGTGTGAGCGATTCTCCTGCCTCAGCCTTCTGAGTAGCTGGGATTACAGGTGCCCACCAACATGCCTGGCTAATTTTTGTATTTTTAGTAGAGACGGGGTTTCACCATGTTGGCCAGGCTGGTCTCGAACTCCTGACCTCAGGTGACCCACCCGCCTCAGCCTCCCAAAGTGCCGGGATTATAGGCATGAGCCACTGTGCCTGGCCATTCCCATAGTTTGAACCAAGAAGAAAAAGTTTATAAAGCTTAGCAAAAGAACGCAAGACCACAAAACACCCATGACTACATAAAGCCCCACGTTGCCTAATCTGATTGCATGCTCTTGTCACACTGTGAACCTGGGTGAACCCGCCCAGCTGAGAGTTCGAGGCATCTGTAGATTGGAAAACAAGGTTCCTTGTTGGGAAAAGGGCTTGTGGGGTGCCTGTATAAACTGGTCATAAAAATAGAATGTTGGGGACCAGCCTCTACATTTCCTGTTGTGCAATAATGCGGTGTGCTAAAACAAACAAATGAAAGCAGATGGTCTTTAGTTAAAATTTGGATTTTTTTTCTCACCATGGACTTTTTTGCATTAATTTTGATTCTTTAAAAGACTGTATGGGGCTGGGTGCGGTGGCGCACGCCTGTAATCCCAGCACTTTGGGAGGCCAAGGTGGGCGGATCACGAGGTCAAGAGATCAAGACCAGCTTGGCCAACATGGTGAAACCCCGTCTCTCCTAAAAATATAAAAATTAGCCGGGCATGGTGGCGGGCACCTGTAGTCCCAGCTACTACTCGGGAGGCTGAGGCAGGAGAATTGCTTGAACCCAAGAGGTGGAGGTTGCAGTGAGCTGAGATTGTGCTACTGCACTCCAGCCTAGCAACAGAGCGAGACTGTCCAAAAAAAAAAAGATTGCATAAAAACACTATTTTAAAAAACTTTTTAGAGACAGAGTCTCTGTCACCCAGGCTGGAGTACAAGCGGTGTGATCATGACTCACTGCAGCCTCAATCTCCGAGTCTCGAGCAACCTTCTCGCCTCAGCCTCCCAAGTAGCTGTGACTACAGGCACACACCATGCCTGGCTTATTTTTTTAATTTTTAGTAGAGATGGGGTCTTGCTATGTTGCCAGGGTTGGTCTCAAACTCCTGGCCTCAAACAATTCACCTGCTTCAGCCTCCCAAAGTGCTAGGATTACAAGTATGAGTCTATGCGAATACTTTTGACTTGGGCTCCAGTAGTCCAGTAGTGGTGGGCTCAGAATGGCACTCAGGTTAGCAGCACTGGATTTGGAGTCAGTCCTCTAGGGTTCAGATCCTGACTGCCCTATGTGAAGCCTGTGTGACCCTCTGCACGTTCATCTACTGCTCTTCGCCTCCCTTTTTATCCTTCCATAGAGAGCCGAGTAGCCCATCTGGTCTTTTTTTTTTTTTTTTTGAGACTGAGTTTTGCTCTTGTTGCCCAGGCTGGAGTGCAGTGGTGCGATCTCTGCTCACCGCAAACTCCGCCTCCTGGGTTCAAGCGATTCTCCTGCCTCAGCCTCCTGAGTAGCTGGGATTACAGGCATGCACCACCATGTCCATGTCCGGCTAATTTTGTATTTTTAGTAGAGACGGGGTTTCTCCATGTTGGTCAGGCTGGTCTCGAACTCCCAACCTCAGATGATCCACCTGCCTTGGCCTCCCAAAGTGCTGGGATTACAGGCATGAGCCACCATGCCCAGCCAGCAGCCCATCTGTTCTAACTGATATAATTTCAAAACCCAAAGCCATTAGGAGGAGTTATCCATTTTTTTTTTTTTTTTTTTTTTTTTGAGACAGAGTCTCACTCTGTCACCAGGCTGGAGTGCAGTGGCGGGATCTTGGATCTCTGCCTCCTGGGTTCAAGCGATTCTCCTGCCTCAATCTCCTGAGTAGCTGCAATTACAGGCAATGTGCCACCACGCCCAGCTTATTTTTGTATTTTTTAGTAGAGACAGAGTTTCACCATGTTGGTCAGGCGGTCTCAAACTCCTGACCTTGTGATCTGCCCACCTTGGCCTCCCAAAGTGCTGGGATTACAGGCAAGACCCACCACACCCGGCCAGGAGTTATCAATTTCAAGTAGATTTTGCTGATTTTTTTTTTTTTTTTTTTTTTTGAGACGGAGTCTCGCTGTGTCTCCCAGGCTGGAGTGCAGTGGCGTGATCTCAGCTCACTGCAAGCTCCGCCTCCCGGGTTCACGCCATTCTCCCACCTCAGCCTCCCAAGTAGCTGGAACTACAGGCGCCCGCCACCACGCCCGGCTAGTTTTTTGTATTTTTAGTAGAGACGGGGTTTCACCATGTTAGCCAGGATAGTCTCGATCTCCTGACCTCGTGATCCACCCGCCTCGGCCTCCCAAAGTGCTGGGATTACAGGCTTGAGCCACTGCGCCCGGCCGATTTTGCTGATTTTTTAGGTGTGCTGTTATTTCACCTGTTCCTTTCTCCCTTGGTTTTGCTGTAAAGTGGTAGTTTGAGATCTAGAACTTCGATTAGATTTAGGTACAATTTTTTTCTTTTTTTGGCAAAAAGTACTTCATAGATGGTTCTGTGTCTTTTCTGCTGCCTCACCTCAGTGGCACTGAATCTCCGATTGCCTCTCTTCTTGGGGCACTAAGACTGATTGTAGGATCATGGTGCCAACCCTGAACAAAATGTTTGGGGGCAGCAAGAGGAAGATACAAACAGGAATAAGAAATAGATTTTTTTGCCAAGCATTGTGGCTCATGCCTGTGATCCCAGCTCTTTGGAGGCCAAGGTAGGAGGATTGCTTGAGCCCAGGAGTTAGAGACCAGCCTGGGCAACATAGCAAGACCCTGTCTCTACCAAAAAAAAAAAAAAAGTAGCCAGGTATGGTGGTGTACTCCTGTGTACTTGGTGTACTTGGAAGGGTGAGGCAGGAGGATCACTAGAGCCTAGGAGGTCAAGGCTGCAGTGAGCTATGATCACACCACTGCACTCCAGCCTGGGCAACATAGTGAGACCCTCTCTCACAAAAATAACAATAATATCACAGGTAAATGTGACTATTTGGGACCAGTGATGCAGGGTAGAAGAATTTACCAAGACAGTTGTAGGTAAAGAAAAGCAGATTTATTAGAGAAAGTAGGAAAATATGTTGTAAGAGTGCAATGGGCAGGTCAGCAACAGAGGAGCTAACTACAAAGAGACGAAGGCTCGCTAGCGATTTTATATGCTGGTGCTTGTGCTGTGTGCGAAAAGGGCTTTGTGAAGTTCCAGTAACACCAAGGTTGCAGTGAGCTAACTTGCATTTTTCTATTAGCTGAGTGTCTGGCGGTAGCTGGACGCAGGAAAATTGGGAGTTATTTGCACAGGAGAGCTGTGTGTCCTAAATCATGAAGAGAGGCAGATGTATAGTTTATCTCCTTCCTCTTATTGCTTTCCCTCGGTCCTGCCACCTGACTCCTTTTCCCTAATTAGGACTCCACAAAAAACACTCCAGCAAAAGGAGTAACTAGAGGGAGAGAGAGGAGGAGAGGGAAGGAGGAAGGAAAGAAGGGAAGAGGAAGAAAGAGAGAAGAGAGAGAGGAAGGAATGAAGGAGGGAAGGAGGAGGAAATGAGGAAGGGAAGAAGGGTGAAAGGAAGAAAGGCAGGAAGAAAGAAAAGAAAAAAAGGAGGGAGGAGGAAATTAGGGAGGAAGAAAGCAGAGAGGGAGAGAGGGACAGAGGGAGGAAGGAGGGCAGGGCTATAGATGACTAAGAATGGCAGTGGTGGATTTGTAGGGGCGTGGTGGTGTGCACCTCTAATCCCAGCTACTCGGGAGGCTGAGGCAGAATTGCTTGAACCCAGGAGGCAGAGGTTGCAGTGAGCCGAGATAGCCCCATTGCACTCCAGCCTGAGCAACAGAGTGAGACTCCATCTAAAAAAAAAAAAAAAAAAAAAAAAAAAAGGTCCTGATCACTTCTTCCTAGACAGAGCTGCAGGAAGCTGTCATGCACCCAAGAAAGAAAGGCTGCAGTCCATGGCAGCTGGACTAGAGAAAGCCTTGTAGGCAAAATCTGTGCCCAGAGCCATCAGACACTGCAGTAAAGCACCCATCAAGGCACTGAGTGGTCATACGAAAGCAGCCAGTACTTACTGAGCACCTGCTATACGTGCCACATGGAATTTGTTCTTTCGATCCTGACCACAACCTACAAGGAGGTTCTCTTAATATGCTCATTTCAGGCGAGGTGTGGTGGCTCATGCCTGTAACCCCAGCACTTTAGGAGACTGAGGTGGGCAAATCACCTGAGGTCAGGGGTTCAAGACCAGCCTGGCCAAGACAGAGTCTCGATCTGTCGCCAGGCTGGAGTGCAGTGGCACAATCTCAGGTCACTGCAACCTCTGCCTCCCAGGTTCAAGTGAATCTCCTGCCTCAGCCTCCTGAGTAACTGGGACTAAAGGCGCCCACCACCATGCCCTACTAATTTTTGTATTTTTAGTAGAGACAGGGTTTCACCATGTTAGTTAGGCTGGTCTTGAACTCCTGACATCGTGATCCACCCACCTTGGCCTCCCAAAGTGCTGGGATTACAGGCGTGAGCCACTGCACCCAGCCTGGTTTTTACACTTTTAAAATATTCACCTTAAAGATTAAATAAGATGAAAAATGCCTAAGCACCTAGCACAGCATCTGACACAGAGAAGGGGACAAGTGGCAGCCATTGGTATTATTATTTGTCAATACTTCGATTATTGAAGAGCTCAGATCCACATCTCTGAATCTTTTTTTTTTTTTTTTTTTTTTTTTTTTTTTGAGACTGGGTCTCACTCTGCTACCCAGGCTATAGCTCAGGGGTGCAACCTCGGTTCACTGCAGCCTTGACTTCTCAGGCTCAGGTGATCCTCCTGCCTCAGCCTCCCAGGCAGCTGGGACTACAGGTGCATACTACTGTGCCCAGCTAATTTTTAATTTTCTGTAAAGAGGAGGATCTCACTGTGCTGCCCAGGCTGGTCTCAAACTCCTGGGTTCAAGCAATCCTCCTGCTTTGGTCTCCCAAAGTGCTGAGATTACAGGCCCAGCTCCCTTTTTATATTTCCTTTTTCTCTCTTTTTTTTTTTTTTTTTTTGAGATGGGGTCTTGATCTGTCACCCAGGCTTGTGTGCAGTGGTGCAATCATGGATCACTGTCACCCCAACCCCTCTGGCTCAAGCAATCCTCCTGCCTCAGCCTCTCGAGTAGCTAGGACTACAGTTGTGCACTACCACACCCAGCTAATTTTTGTTTTTTCTTTTTTTTTTTTTTTTTTTTTTTGTAGAGTTGGGGTCTCACTTTGTTGCACAGGATGGTCTCAAACTCCTGACTTCAAGCAACCCTCCAGGCTTGAACTCCCAAAGTGCTGAGATTACAGATGTAAAAGTCACCATGCCTGGATAGTCCTTCTTTCTTTATTTCTAGTTCCCTAACATTGTACCTGCCCAAGGTTAACCAGGCTGTAGGCAGTGGGCATTTACTGGTGGAATCACCCCCATGAGTAAATTATTGAAAGCTAAGATGTCACTTTCTGCTAATGAGTGAATGAAAAAGGGGTTGTTTAGTCACGTGGTGGAATATTACTCAGCCATGAAAAGGAAGTGCTGACACATGCTACAATGTGGATGAATCTTGAAAACACGATGCTAAGTGAAAGAAGCCATTCAAAAAAGGCCACTAAAAATATACAAATTAGCCAGCATGTTGGCGCACCCCTGTAATCCCAGCTACTCCAGAGGCTGAGGCAGGAGAATCACTTGAACCTGGGAGGCGGAGGTTGCAGTAAGCTGAGATCGTGCCACTGCACTCCGGCCTTGACTGAGAAAGACTTCTGTCTCAAAAAAAAAAAAAAAAAAATGATAGAAAGATGGATGGATATAAATGAATGAATGGATGGATGGATAGATAGATAACGAATGGGCGAATGAGTGGATGCATGGATGATGGATAGATAGATGACTGATAGACAATGGATAGATAGAGATATGATTGGGAGATAGAGGATGGATAAGTAGATAGACAATGGGCTGGGCGTGGTGGCTCATGCCTGTAACCACTTGAGGTCAGAAGATCAAGACCAGCCTGGCCAACATAGCAAAACCCCATCTCCACTAAAAGTACCAAAAAATTAGCTGGGCGTGGTGGTGTGTGCCTGTAGTCCCAGCTACTTGGGAGGCTGAGGCAGGAGAATCCCTTGAACCTGGAAGGTGGAGGTTGCAGTGAGTCAAGATTACTCCACTGCACTCCAGCCTGGACAACAGAGCAAGACTCTGTCTCAAAAAAAAAATAGCTAGATAATAGATGGATGGATGGATGGATGGATAATGGAGAGATAGATATAGTAAATTGGGAGAGCCTGGGTAAAATGTATATGTATATGAGCCTGTTCCATTCTTGTCATTTTTCTGTAAGTTTGAAAATGTTTCCAAATAGAAGGTTAACATTGTTTAAAATATTTTCATTGGTAAACAGCCCCTGCCCTCAGCCACCCACCTCTTCTATTGCCCACTCCCAGCACCCTAAGTTCCTGTTTCCTACCCTGGGACACCCCCACTCCAGGTCCCAACGCTCATGTCACTAAACAGTTAATGCTAGGTGCAGCAGGAGGCCCTAGACCCTGCCCAGGGGTCCTCTGCACTTTAGCATGTTGTTAAAGATTTTGAATGCCCCCCTTGGCTGTGATGCATGAAGGTAACTTTTGCGTCTGCTGGTTTCGCAAGCTCCCAGCAACCCTTGACTACAGAATGACTCAGACCCTCCTAAGGGAAGCCTCCTCACCCTCTGCTCTGACATTGCCTTGTCACTCCCTCGTCAGCTGACAAAGCTCCTTTCCTGCCATGAGCTCGCTCAGTCCTTTCCTCTGGTTGACTTCAGAAAGGCAGAAAAAATATGCTGATTCCAACATCCTGTGGTTTCCAGGATCTTTAGACACAAATGGCTTGCAAAGTTTTGCCACTGCGTCACCACTCCAAATACTGGAAATAACTGAAGTGTCCAGCAAGAGGGGACTGGCTAAATTAATGATGGTACATCTAGGCAACAGAATACTACACAGCTATCAAAAAGAATGGAAAAGTTGGCCAGGTGCAGTGGCTCAGGCCTGTAATCCCAGCACTTTTGGGAGGCTGAAGCAGGAGGATTTCTTGAGCCCAGGAGTTCAAGATCAGCCTGGGTAACCTAGCAAGACCCTATCCCTACAAAAAAGAAAAAAAACAAACAAAAAGAATGAGGAAGTTGTTTATATAATGATGTGGAAAGATCTCCAACATCTGGGGTGAGGCCAGGCGCGGTGACTCACTCCTGTAATCCCAGCACTTTGGGAGACCAAGGAGGGCGGATCACTTGAGGTCAGGAGTTCAAGACCAGCCTGGCCAACATAGGGAAACCCCGTCTCTACTAAAAATACAAAAGTTAGCTGGGTGTGATGGCAAGCACCTGTAATTCCAGCTACTCAGGAGACCAAGGCAGGAAGATCACTTGAACCCGGGAGGCAGAGGTTGTAGTGAGCTGAGATTGCACCACTGCACTCCATCTGGGCGACAGAGCGAGACTCCATCTCTAAAAAATAAAATAAGCTGGACACAGTAGCTCACTCCTGTAATCCCAGCAATTTGGGAGGCCCAGGCGGGTGGATCACCTGAGGTCAGCAGCTCAAGACCAGCCTGACCAACATGGTAAAACCCTGTCTCTACTAAAAAATACAAAAATTAGCCAGGAGTGGTGACGTGCATCTGTAGTCCCAGCTATCTGGGATGCTGAGGCAGAAGAATCTCTGGAACTCGGGAGATGGAGGCTACAGTGAGCCGAGATCGCTTCACTACACTCCAGCCTGGGCAACAAGAGCGAAATTCCATCTCAAAAATAAAATAAAATAAAATAAAATCGTGAAAAATAAACGTAGATCAGCTGCATTGTGGCACGTGGCCCACATATTGGGCAGTGCAGGTCCAGGGCTACTCTGGGGGTTCTAATTGCCTAGCACTATTCCAGGTGCTTCCCAAGTGTTGGCTCAGTAATTTCCTAATCACAGAGTGTATCTATGTCACAACAGCACGAAGGGCAAGGTACTATTATTGTTCCTAAATTCACGTGCGCATTAGAAGAAGGACCCTTGTCTGTTGCATGGAGAAAGGGGCAGAAAGCAGAAGCCGGGAGGAAAAGGAGATTGGAACTGTCCAGGTGACATGAGGCATGACGGTGGCTTAGACAAGGGTGCTGGCAGCAAGATGTGAACAATCAGATGAGAACACGGTGAAGGAGAAGGCGCAGTACTTACAAGAATAGCCATAATCATTGCCAAGCTGTCCTGAGCCTTTCTCGTGTATTATCTCATTTAACCCACAAAGCAACCCTAGGAGACTTGTTGCAATAGCAACACTCATTTTCCAGATGAGAAAAATGAGGCTACAGAGAAATGAAGAGACCTCTCCAAGTCTTCTCAGTTAGCAAGAACAGAGACAGGAGAGAAACTCCTGAGAGCTGAGCTCCAAAACCCTCTTTTTTTTTTTTTTTTTTTTTGTTTGTTTGTTTGTTTTTTAGGCGGAGTCTCAAAATCCATTTCTGCATAGCAGAAGCGAAAGGTCAGCATGGCTGGCCGGCGGCCAAGATGGGACTGGAAGGTCTGTAGATACTGAGTTAAAGAATGTGGCTGGAAGCCAGGCGTGGTGGCTCATGCCTGTAATCTCAGCACTTTGGGAGGTCGAGGCAGGTGGATCATGGGGTCAGGAGTTTGAGACCAGCCTGGCCAACATGATGAAACCCTGTCTCTATTAAAATAATAAAATACAAAAATTAGCCGTGTGTGGTGGCGCGCACCTGTAATACCAGCTACTTGGGAGGCTGAGGCAGGAGAATCACCAGAATCCAGGAGGCGGAGGTGCAGTGAGCCAAGATCACACCACTGCCCTCCAGCCTGGGTGACAGAGCGAGACTCGTTCTCAAAACAAAACAAAACAGACCAAATATTGGAATTCAAACTAAATTTCCATTGAAGGGGATGAAACCTCCTATTAGCACATTACTCAGCTGAATAAAAGAAAGAAAGAAGCACCAGGCTGGGCAACATAGCAAGACCCCATCACTACAAAAAAGTTTAAATCTAGCTGGGCGTGGTGGCATGCACCTGTAGTCCCACCTAGTCAGGAGGCTGAGGTGGGAGACCTCAGTAGACCCTGTCTAGAAAAAAGAAAAAAAGGAGGAGGAGGAGGCAACTCCCTTGAACTACATGGGAATGAAGTACCTTCCTCAAGTTTGCTTGAGGGGAAATTAATGAATGCCTTAATACAATGCCTGGTATGCAGTAAGCACTCAATAAATGCCAGTTAATAATACTATATGTCATTCATGAAAAAAAGTCAGATGTAGAGTACTGTACAAAACATACTGCTATTTATAAGGCTGGGAAAGGATAGAAATGTCACCCACATTGAGTGCCAGCTGTATACCAGGCACTATTACAAGAACTTTTCATGCATTCACTCAGTCAATTCTCTCATCTAGTCTATGATGTAGGTTCTAGTATTATCCTCACTTTAAAGATAAGGAGGCCGGGCGCGGTGGCTCAAGCCTGTAATCCCAGCACTTTGGGAGGCCGAGACGGGTGGATCACGAGGTCAGGAGATCGAGACCATCCTGGCTAACAAGGTGAAACCCCGTCTCTACTAAAAAATATAAAAAACTAGCCGGGCGAGGTGGCGGGCGCCTGTAGTCCCAGCTACTCGGGAGGCTGAGGCAGGAGAATGGCGTGAACCCGGGAGGCGGAGCTTGCAGTGAGCTGAGATCCGGCCATTGCACTCCAGTCTGGGCGACAGAGCGAGACTCCGTCTCAAAAAAAAAAAAAAAAAAAAAAAAGATAAGGAGAGGGTGGCCAGGCACGGTGGCTCATGACTGTAATCCCAGCACTTTCGGAAGCCGAGGCAGGAAGATTGCTTGAGGCCAGGAGTTTGAGACTGGCCTGGCCAGCAGGGTGAAACCCTGTCTCTACTAAAAATACAAAAATACAAAAATAAAAATACGAAAATTAGCCAGGCGTGGTGGCGGGCACCTGTAGTCCCAGCTACCTGGGAGGCTGAAGCAGGAGAATCACTTGAACCCAGGAGGTGGAGGTTGCAGTGAGCTGAGATCACACCACTGCACTCCAGCCTGGGCAACAGAGCAAGACACTGTTTTGAAAAAACAAAAAGATAAGGAGAGGACAGATCTCTGCAGCTATTTCACAGTAGAGACAGAAGCTGAGATCGGTTTTGGGGTTCCCTGCATCACGCTAGTCCTTACTTTGTTCCCTAAGCATCTGTGCTCTCAGACGTCTGTAAACTGTTTCTGGAAGGATCCACCACAAACTGGCATCCTGTGGTTGCCTCTGGGTAGGGGAGGGGGCAATGAAAAGGAGTCAGAGGGCCAGGCACAGTGGCTCACACCTGTAATCCCAGCACTTTGGGAGACCAAGGTGGGTGGATCACCTGAGGTCAGGAGTTCAAGACCAGCCTGGCCAATACGGTGAAACTCCGTCTCTACTAAAAAGACAAAAAACCACCCAGGCGTGGTGGCGCATACCTATAATCCCAGCTACTTGGGAGGTTGAGGCAGGAGAATTGCTTGAACCCAGGAGGCGGAGGTTGCGGTGAGCCAAGATCGTGCCATTGCACTCCAGCCTGGGTGACAAGAGTAAAACTCCGTCTCAAAAAAAAAAAGAAAAGAAAAGAAAAGGAGTCAGAGGCTCTGGGGTAGGCAGGGAGAATGAGTTTTCTTTTTTTTCTGTTAGTTTTTTGAGACGGAGTCTCACTCTATTGCCAGACTGGAGTGCAGTGGCGCAATCTCAGCTCACTGCAACCTCCGCCTCCTGGGTTCAAGCGATTGTCATGTCTCAGCCTCCCAAGTAGCTGGGACTACAGGCGCCCACTAACACGCCCAGCTAATTTTTGTATTTTTAGTAGAGACGGAGTTTCACCATGTTGGCTAGGATGGTTTCAATCTCCTGACCTCGTGATCCGCCTGCCTTGGCCTCCCAAAGTGCTGGGATTACAGGCATGAGCCACCGCATCCGGCTGAGAATGAGTTTTTACCAAGTGTCCTTTGGTACTTTGTAATATGTTTTGGAAAGAAAAAAGAAGAAGCAGAGAGTGCCATTTGCCCTGGTCTGATCTCAAGGGTGGAATGCAGGAATGAAGCAACATGAGTCCCCTCCCTAGTCCATCCAAATTGTCTTCCGTTTCCTCTTTGACACGGATGAAGCAAGGCAATGCCTGTGTTACAGCAGGTGCTGAGTCGCAGCTCTGCTGGCTCAGTGCCCAGGACGCCGGATGCAGGGATGACGGGGACCTTCACCTAGCCTGGGCTGCGTTCCTTCTGACACTCGCAGAATCTGTGGCATAACCTCATTCTGCCACCAACCACGGAGGGTCCCCGGCCATCTCTGCTCCTGCCTGGGCCTCGGTTTCCCTATCTCTATCATGTAGAACATCTGAAACGACCGGGTGCAATGGCCTCACGCCAGTAATCCCAGAGCTTTGGGAGGCCAAGGTGGGAGGATGGCTTGAGGCCAGGAGTTTGAGACCAGCCCTGACAACATAGCCAAGAACCCATCTCTACAAGAATAAAAAATTTTAAAATTAGCCGGACATAGTGGTGCATGCCTGTGGTCCCAGGTACTCAGAAGGCTAAAGTGGGAGGATCACTTGAGCCCGAGTTCAAGATTGCAGTGAGCTATGACGGTGCCACTGCACTCCAGCCTGGGCAACCATGCAAGATCCCAAGTCAAAAAAGAAAAGAACATCTATCTGCAAGAGCTTGTGAGTAACTTTACTATTCCTCCAAACTGGTTCTTTCCAGCCTCCCAACATTTTCTCTACCATTCCTACTGCCTGGAAGGCCTTCTCTAGATCTTTTCACTTGTGGAATTCTTTTTTTAAAAAAATACAGACAGGGTGTCACTATGTTGGCCAGGCTGGTCTTCAACTCCCGGCCTCAAGCAATCCTCCCACCTTGGCACAATCCCCAATGTGCTGTGATTACGGCGTGAGCCACCGTGCTCGGCTGCTTGTGGAATTCTTAGTCATCTTATGAGACCCAACTCAAGGGTCCCCTCCCCTGGGGAGTTTTCTCGGACCCCAGCCCCATGAGGTTGCTGTGGCTCCCACAACTTGACGATCTTATTCCCATGGCCACATCCCAGTCCTAGAGTGTTAGAGCCTGGGATGTGGGAGAGAGGGAAGGTGGGAGGTGGAAGACAGGGAGACAGAAGGAAAGGGAGAGACAGAGTCGATGGTGACAGTTGGGGAGAGAAAGGACCCAGGGGAGCAGAGATGGGAGGGACCCTGGGCAAAGCTTCCTGCTCCCATTCCCCTTCGAGACTCACCATGTTCTGGTCTCCTGGGCTCCCCGAGGATCGAAGGTCCCTCCTGCCCAAGGGCTGTGGTTTTTAAAGCCCCAAGGGAAGATGCAGGGAGGAAATGACCATCTTTCTCTCTGAGGCTCTCATTGGTCTGCACACTGGGCACTGCAGCCAGAGCTCCCTCTGCGGGGCACACACCCAGGGGACTCTAACCACCTCCTCCCAGGCAGAGAACGGGGGCCAGTGCTCGGAAAACCGAGGAAGTTCCTTTGTAGGCTCGGCCCCTCTTCTGGCCTTGGTTTCCCTAGTTGGGGCTCTCTCTCTCTCTCTCTCTCTTTGAGACGGAATCTTGCTTGTTGCCCAGGCTGGAGGGCAGTGATACGATCTCAGCTCACTGCAGCCTCTGCCTACCAGGTTCAAGCGATTCTCCTGCCTCAGCCTCCCGAGTAGCTGGGATTACAGGCCTGTGTCACCACCCCCGGCTAATTTTTTGTATTTTTAGTAAAAATGGGGTTTCACCATGTTGGCCAGGTTGGACTCGAACTCCTGAGCTCAGGCAATCACCCACCTCAACCTCCCAAAGTGCTAGAATTACCAGTGTGAGCCACCGCGCCCGGCCTGGAGCCATCTATCTCTTTCCTTCGAAGGCCCCAGCCTGTAATCCCAGCTACTCGGGAGGCTGAGGCAGGAGAATTGCTTGAACCTAGGAGGCAGAGGTTGCAGTGAGCCGAGATGATGCCATTGCACTCCAGCCTGGGCAACAGAGCAAGACTCTGTCTCAACAACAACAAAAAAAACCATTGTGACCAGCCTGGCCAACATGGTGAAACCTCATCTCTACTAAAAATACAAAAATTAGCCAGGAGTGGTGGCAGGTGCCTGTAATCTCAGCTACTCGGGAGGCTGAGGCAGGAGAATTGCTGGAACCTGGGAGGCGGAGATTGCAGTGAGCGGAGATCGCACCATTGCACTCCAGCCCAGGCTGACAACACCAAGACTCAATCTCAAAAAAAAGAAAAGGAAAGAAAAAAAAATAAAAAGAAAAAATCTTCCTTCTATGGTTACGAAGTTGGCAATAGAAGATGGCGCTATCCACCCCACACACCGCCCACCCACTCCACAAGCCACACTAGCCACACAAGCCACAACCACCTCCGTCTTGGAAATGGGGTCCACACTTCATCCTCTCCAGCTTCATTGTGGGTTCTCTAAGACCGTGGTCCCCAACCTTTTTGGCACCAAGGACCGGTTTTGTGGAAGACAATTTTTCTACAGGCCAGAGGTTGTGGGGGCTGATTTTGGAATGATTCAAGTGTATTACATTCGTGGGGTACTTTATTTCTATTATTGTTACATTGTAATACATAATGAAATAATTATACAATTCACCATAATGTAGAATCAGTGGAATCCCTGAGCTTGTTTTCCTGTAACTAGATGGTCCCATCTGGGGGTGATGGGAGACAGTGACAGATCATCAGGCATTAGATTCTCACAGGGAGCGTGCAACCCAGATCCCTCGAATGCGCTGTTGACAACAGGGTTCACGCTCTTATGAGGATCTAATTCTGTCACTGATCTGACAGGAGGCGGGGCTCAGAGGGGAGGCGGGGCTCAGAGGGTAACATGAGCGAAGGGGTACGGCTGGGGCACGATTGTATTTACAGATGAAGCTTCGCTTACTCACCTGCCACTCACCTCCTGCTATGCCGCATGGTTCCTAGCAGGCCATGGACTAGTACAGGTCTGCAGCCCAGGGGTGGGGGACCCCTGCTCTAAAATACTTCCTAGAGCCTGGGGCAAGGAAGGAGCCTAGATTACCTTCCTGTGGCTGCTGTAACCAATTAGCACAAAATGTGGGCTTAACACCAGGGCCAGGTGCAGTGGCTCATGCCTGCAATCCCAGCACTTTGGGAGGCTGAGGCAGGCAGATCATTGAGGTCAGGAGTTCGAGACCAGCCTGGCCAACATGGCAAAACCCATCTCTACTAAAAATACAGAAATTACCTGGGTGTGGTGGTTCATGCCTGTAGTCCCAGCTACTCAGGAGGCTGAGGAACAAGGAATTGCTTGAACCCAGGAGGTGGAGGTTGCAGTGAGCCAAGATGGCAACACTGCACTCCAGCCTGGGCTACAGAGCAAGACTCCATCTCAGGGGGAAGAAAAAAAAAAAAAAAAAAAAGGCCAGACAATTATTTTGGCATGGTTCTGCAGGCCAGAAGTCCAAAATCAAGATGTCAGCACTCCCTCCAGAGGTTCCAGGGCAGAATCTGTTCCTTGCCTCTCCCAGGTTCAGGGGGCTCCTGGCATTCCTTGGCTTGTGGCTGCACCCTGCCCATCCCTGCCTCTGTGGTCCCATCACCTCCTCCTCTACCATATGTCTCAAATTTCTGTCTTCCTCATATAAGGACTCTTGTGATTCCAGTGAGCCCATCCAGACCCAACCCAGGATAATCACTTCCCCATCTAAAGATCTTTAACTTAATTTCATCCGCAAAGTCCCTTTTGCCATGGAAGGTCACCTGTTCACAGATTCAGAGGATTACGATGTGGACACCATCGGGGATCATCATTTTATCTGCTACAGGGTCTGAGAAGCCAGAGAGGAAGTGTGTCCTGTGGTGGAGAGAAGCCTTGAATGCCGAGCTAAGGAGCCTGGACTTGGCCTTTCCTTCAAAATAGATCCATGACCTGTCAGCCCCTCACCACCTCGACTCTGTTACCCTGATCCAAATCACTATCACCTACTGCTTGGACCATTACAGTAGCCTCCTCTCTGGGATCTTCACTGCCCGCCCTCCGTAGTCTCATCTCCATCAGCAACCAGAGGGCGCCTACTAAAATCTAAGTCAGATCAGAGCACTCCTCTGCTCAGAATAGGGTTGCCTGATTTAGCACACACACCCACACAAACAAACATAAACACACTACAGATTGCCCAGTTAACTTTAAATTTCAGGGTTGGGCCTGGTGGTTCATACCTGTAATCCCAGGGCATTGGGACACCGAGGAAGGATCACTTGAGGCCAGGAATTTGAGACCAGCCTGGGCAACACAGTGAGATCCCATCTCAACAAAATAAATTAAAAATTAGCTGGGCATGGTGGCACGTGCCTGTGGTCCCAGCTACCTGGGAGGCTGAGGCAGGAGGATCGCTTCAGCCCAGGAGATCAAGACTGCAGTGAGTTAAGATCACAAAAAAATTTTTTTTCATATTTTATCTGGGAATCTTGTATTTTATCTGGTAACCACAGCTCACAGCCCTCCTGTGGAGCCTACGGCACAATGAGTGTGATTGTTATGATAATTACAGGAACACACTCAGTTTTTTTTTCCCATGTCCTTTTGCGACTACAAAACACCACCCACAACTTTCTCCCACAGTATTTTTCTACAGCAAACTTCAATTTTTAAAAATCTGGTTTTTGGCTGGGTGCGGTCCTCATGCCTGTAATCCCAGCACTTTGGGAGGCCGAGGCAAGCAGATCACGAGTTCAAGAGATTGAGACTATCCTGGCTAACATGGTGAAACCCCATCTCTACTAAAAATACAAAAATTAGCTGAACGTGGTGGCAGGCGCCTGTAGTCCCAACTACTCAGGAGGCTGAGGCAGGAGAATCGCTTGAACCCGGGAGGCGGAGGTTGCAGTGAGCCGAGATCGCGCCACTGCACTCCAGCCTGGGCGACAGAGCGAGACTCTGTCTCAAAATTTGAGTGCAGTCTTAAAACTGGAGTGCAGTGGCGCGATCTCGGCTCACTGCAAGCTCCACCTCCCGGGTTCACGCCATTCTCCCGCCTCAGCCTCCGAGTAGCTGGGACTACAGGCGCCCGCCACCACGCCCGGCTAGTTTTTTGTATTTTTAGTAGAGACGGGGTTTCACCATGTTAGCCAGGATGGTCTCGATCTCCTGACCTCGTGATCCACCCGCCTCGGCCTCCCAAAGTGCTGGGATTACAGGCTTGAGCCACCGCGCCCGGCCCTGATTTTCTTTTAATTGCAAAGGAAATGGATGCTCATTGTAAATATTTAAACAATCCAGAAATACACTCCTCCCGACTCCAAAAAAAAGAAAAAAGGAAAGAAAAATACCAATGAAAAGTCCCATTCCTGTCACCCTTCTGAATTCAGCTGGGAATTCACCTAGACTTTTACAAAGGCGGAGTTTGTGTTTGGCGATGGACATGCAGGTGCACGATGTTCAGCAAGTTTTAGTTCTGCTAATTGAAGCCATGTGAGCGGTCTGCCTTACTCACCCAGGATTTCGAAGGTCGGTTTGTGGCGATTTGGAGCATTATAGGAATGCCGTGTTGTTCTGGCCCTGACCTCCAGGGGGCGCGGGAGCGGGGAGGCTCAGGAAGCCAGGTCACAGGAACTTGACTTTTAGGATTTTGGATCGAAGTTGCCTCCTCAACCGTAAATCATGGGTTCTTAACGTTTTTAGGTCCGGGACCGTTGATAAAGCTGTCCTTGATAAAACATCCCCTCAGGAAAAAAAAAATTTTTAACTTTTTATTTTAATGGAATGTCAAATGAAAAAAGTTGCAAGAATAGTAAAAGCAGCCGGGCACATTGGCTCCCGCCTGCAGTCTCAGCACTTTGCGAGGCCGAGGCGGGAAGATCACTTGAGGTCAGGAGTTCGAGACCAGCTTGACCAACATTGAGAAACCCCGTCTTTAATAAATATACAAAAAATTAGCTGGGAATGGTGGCGGGGCGCCTGTAGTCCCAGCTACTCGGGAGGCTGAGGCAGAAGAATCGCTTGAACCCAGGAGGAAGAGGTTGCAATGAACCGAGATCATGCCACTGTGCTCCAGCCTGGGTAACAAAGTGAGACTCTGTCTCAAAAAAACAAAAAAAAAAAAAGAAAGAAAGAAAAAGAAAGAAAGAAATCGGGGCCAGAAGCAACAACTCATGCCTGTAATCCCAGCATTTTGGGAAGCCACGGTGGGAAGATCACCGGAGTCCAGGAGTTCCAGACCTAGGTAACATAGTGAAACCCCCGTCTCTACAAAACACAAAAAATTATCCAGGTGTGGTGGAGCACACCTATAGTCCTAGCTACTTAGGAGGCAGAGGCAGGAGGATCACCTGACCCCAGGAGGTCGAGGCTGCAGTGACCTATGATTGTGCCACTGCACTGCAGCCTGGACAATAGAGCAAGACCCTGTCTCAAAAAAAAAAAAAAAAAAAAGACAGAGGCCGGGCACGGTGGCTCACACCTGTAATCCCAGCACTTTGGGAGGCTAAAGCGGGTGGATCACCTGAAGGTCAGGAGTTCAAGACCAGCCTGGCCAACATGGTGAAACCCCATCTGTACTAAGAATATAAAAAATTAGCCGGGCATGGTGATGGGCACCTGTAATCCCAGTGACTTGGGAGGCTGAGGCAGCAGAATCACTTGAACTCGGGAGGTGGAGGTTGCAGTGAGCCGAGATCGTGCCATTGCACTCCAGCCTTGAGTGACAAGGGCGAAACTTCGTCATATACACAGAAAAAAAGACAGAAAGAAATTGGCTCATGCAATTGTGGGGGCTGGTAAACCCTAGAAAAATAATACAGGCGTATATATCTATGTCTGTTTAAGTTTGTTCTGGAATCATTTGAGAGTACTTTGGAAACATCACGCTCCTTTACCATAAATTCGTCACTATGTATCTCTTATATTGCAGTTATGACAGGATATTCTCTGACATAACCACAATATATTTATCAAAATAAGGAACTATGCCAGATACCACACTATCCTCAGCCTTCACTGAAATTTCGTCAGTCGTTCCAATAACAGTCGTTTTTTTTTTTTTTTTTTTGAGACAGAGTCTTAATTTGTCGCCCAGGCTGGGGTCCAGTGGCATAATCTCAGCTCACTACAACCTCTGCCACTCAAGTTCAAGAGTTTCTCCTGACTCAGTCTCCCAAGTAGCTGGGATTATAGGTGCCCACCACCACACCCGGCTACGTTTTGTATTTTTAGTAGAGATGGGGATTTGCCATGTCGGCCAGGCTGGTCTTGAACTCCTGACCTCAGGTGATCCTCCTGCCTCAGCCTCCCAAGGTGCTAGGATTACAGGTGTGAGCCACCATGCTGGGCCCCAATAATGTACTTTATCACTTTGTTTTTCTGGAAAATGTTTTGGTTTTGGTTTTATTATTTTTTGTAGAGTCGGGGGTCTATGCTGCCCAGGCTTGTCTTGAGCTCCTGGGCTCAAGTAATCCTCTCACCTCAGCCTCTCAAAGTGCTGGGATTGCAGGCAAGAGCCACTGCACCTGCTGTCAATAATGTTTTTGTAAATAAATTTTAAAACACTTTGTTCTGTTTTAACAGCATAAGAAATCCTTTAGCTGGGTGTGGTGGATCATGCCTGTAATCCCAGCACTTTGGGAGGCCAAGGAGAGAGGATTGCTTGAGGCCAGGAGTTCAAGACCAGCCTGGGCAACATGAAGAAACCCCATCTCTACAAAAAATACAAAAATTAGCCAGGTGTAGTGATGCACACCTGTGGTCCCGGCTACTCTGGAGGCTGAGGTGGGAGGATCACCTGAGCCTGGGAGATTGTGGCTGCAGTGAGCTATGATCACACCACTGTCTATGATCACCCAGCCTGGGTGACAGAGAGAGACCCGGTCTCAAAAAAGAAAAGAAGAAGGCCGGACATGGTGGCTCATGCCTGTAATCCCAGCACTTTGGGAGGCCGAGGCAGGCAGACCACGAGGTCAGCACTTCGAGACGAGCCTGGCCAACATGGTGAAACACCATCTCAGCGGGATGGGAGAGCATTAGGAGATATACCTAATGTACACAATGAGTTAATGGGGGCAGCACACCAATGTGGCACATGCATACATATGTAACAAACCTGCACGTTGTGCACATGTACCCCTAGAACTTAAAGTATAATAAAAAAGGAAAAAAATGAATTTAGCAAGGTTTTGAATTAAAAAAACAAAAGAAAGAAACCCCATCTCTACTAAAAATACAAATAAGCCAGGAGTAGTGGCAGGTGCCTGTAATCCCAGCTACTTGGGAGGCTGAGGCAGGAAAATCTTGTGAACCCGGGAGGCGGGGGTTGCAGTAGTGAGCCGAGACCGCGCCATTGCACTCCAGCTTGGGCGATAGAGTGAGACTCCGTCTCAAAAAAAAAAAAAAAAAAAAAGAAGAAGAAATCTGTTGTTAGTTTCAAATTTGCTTACTCAATCACCTCCCTAATGGTGAAATTTTAGGTGGTTTCCAATATTTTGGGTTATAACATAGTGAGCACCTTTGTACATATATTCTCATATGCATGTACAAGTATTTATAGATGACTCTCTAGAAATGAGATTGCAGGACACAGTGTGTACGCACCATTTTTTATGTTGGCAACCTTTTTTTTTTTTTGAGACGGAGTGTCGCTCTTGTTGCCCAGGCTGGAGTGCAATGGCGCAATCTCAGCTCACAGCAACCTCCACCTCCTGGGTTCAAGCTATTCTCCTGCCTCAGCCTCCCGAGTAGCTAGGATTACAGGCATGTGCCACCACGCCAGTTTAATTTTGTATTTTTAGTAGAGACGGGGTTTCTCCATGTTGGTCAGGTCAGGCTGGTCTCAAACTCCCGGCCTCAGATGACCTGCCCACCTCGGCCTCCCAAAGCGCTGGGATTACAGGCGTGAGCCACCGCGCCCGGCCTGTGTCGGTAACTTTTGTGCTGGTGTCTCTTCATCCTCTTCAAGATCCAGACCAGCAATGCCCATTATGGCAGCCACCAGCCACATCTGACCAGTGAGTGCTTGAAATACAGTGAGTCCATATTAACATGGGCCGTGAAAATGACACACACGCTGGATTTCAAAGACTTAGTACCAAAAAAATAGATTGTAAAAGATGTCGATAAGGCCAGGAATGGCTGCTCACGTCTGTAATCCCAGCACTTTGGGAGGCTGAGGTGGGCAGATCACCTGAGGTCAGGAGTTCCAGAGCAGCCTGGTCAACATGGTGAAACCCGTCTCTACTAAAAATACAAAAATTAGTCGGGCATGGTGGTGGGCATCTGTAATCCCAGCTGCTTGGGAGGCTGAGCCACGAGAATTGCTTGAACCCAGGAGGCGAAGGTTGCGGTGAGCCAAGATCGCACCATTTCATTCCAACGTAGGCAACAGAGCAAGATTCCAACTCGGAAAAAAAAGAAAAAATTCAAGAACACACAAAACGAGACTTCAATGTTATAAGCCAGGAAAGAAATAATTTTTGAGGGGTAAAAACTGGAAGGGGGGCTCTGGATGCTAGAAAAAGTCTTTTTCTTGATCGGAGTGTTGGTTACACAGGGATATTCAGCTGTAAACATTCTTTAAGCTTATTATTGGTGAACTCTTCTGCTGTATTTTTACATATCAATAGAAGTCCTTTTTTTAAGCCGGGTGCAGTGGCTCACGCCTGTAATTCCAGCACTTTCGGAGGCCTAGGCAGGTGGATCACCTGAGGCCAGGAGTTCGAGACTAGCCCGGCCAACATGGTGAAACCCCATCTCTACTAAAAATACAAAAATTAACCGGGTGTGGTGGTGGCGCATGCGCCTGTAATCCCAGCTACTCAGAAGGCTGAGGCAGGAGGATTGGTTGAATCTGGGTGGCGGAGGCTGCAGTGAGCCATGATCGTGCCAATGCGCTCCACTCTGGGTGACAGAGTGAGACTCCATCAAAAAAAAAAAAGAAAGAAAGAAAAGAAAAGAGACCAGGCACGGTGGCTGACGCCTGTAATCCCAGCACTTTGGAAGGCTGAGGCGGGAGGAACACCTAAGGTTGGGAGTTCACAACCAGCCTGACCACCATGGAGAAACCCTGTCTTTACTAAATATACAAAATTAGTTGGGCCTGGTGGCACGTGCCTGTAATCCCAGGTACTCGGGAGGCTGAGGCAGGATAATCGCTTGAACCCGGAAGGCAGAGGTTGCAGTGAGCTGAGATCGCACCACTGCACTGCAGCCTGGGCAACAAGAGCGAAACTTTGTATCCAAAAAAAAAAAAAAAAAAAGGAAACAGAAAAGACAAGACGAAAAGGAAGGAAGGAAGGAGGGAGGGAGGGACGGACGGACGGACGGACGGAAGGAAGGAAGGAAGGAAGGAAGGAGAAAGAAATAGAAAGAGAGACAGAGGGAGGGAGGGAGGGAGGGAAGAAGGAAGGAAGGAAGGAGAAAGAAATAGAGACAGAGGGAGGGAAGAAGGAAGGAAGGAAAAAGAAAGAAGGAAAGAAAGAAAGAAGGAAAGAGAAAGAAAGAAAAAGAAAGAAAAAAAAAGAAAGAGAAAGAAAGAAAGGAAGGAAGGAAGGAAAGAGAGAAAGAAAGAAAAAAAAGAAAAAAGGAAGGAAGGAAGGAAAGAAAAGAAAGAGAGAGAAAGAAAAGAATCATGGCCGAAGGGCACATGGAGCATGTTATTTTGCATTCACAAACCCATCGCACCAGGCAATGCCAACCCCCATCAGGAGGGATGGACTGAGCAGGCAGCTGCAGTTACCACATCCCAAAGAGAAGCAGCTATGCCCAGCCACCAGCCTGCCAGCGGCCACAGGAAGCCCAGAACCAGCCACACTGGGCTGGTTGACCACCACTCACCACCCTCCCCTCCCCTGGCATGCAGGTTCCTTACCTGTAGCCAGAGTGGCTTTTGAGGCAGGATGTGGTGGGTCCATCATGGGCAATGCTTGTGCCCATGCAGTTATCCGACCCTGGCCTGACCAACTTACCAGAAACTCTAGCCCCAGGGGGTTCTGAGGAAGGCCCAGAGGCTGCAATAAGCACCAGTGGAGGGACACAGGCAGGAGGAAGCTGGAGGTGCGCCAAGCCGAGGGCGTCTCAAAGGCGGGCAGAAAACATCAGCACCAGCAATAATAATAAAAACAGGGCTGGGTGGCCGGGCGCGGCGGCTCACGCCTGTAATCCCAGCACTTTGGGAGGCGAGGCAGGCAGATCACGGGGTCAGAAGTTCTAGACCAGCCTGGCCAACATGTTGAAACCCCATCTCTATCAAAAATACACAAATGACCAGATGCGTTGGCTCACGCTTGTAATCCCAGCACTTTGGGAGGCGAGGCAGGCAGATCAGGAGGTCAGGAGTTCAAGACCAGCCTGGCCAACATGGTAAAACCCCATCTCTACTGAAAATACAAAAATTAGCCTGATGTGGCGGTGGGCGCCTGTAATCCCAGCTACTCGGGAGGCTGAGGCAGGAGAATCGCTTGAACCTGGGAGGCGGAGGTTGCAGTGAACCAAGATCGCACCACTGCACTCCAGCCTGGGCGACAGAGCAAGACTGTGTCTCAAAAAAAATAAATAAATAAAATACACAAATTAGCCAGGCACAGTGTCGCGCGCCTGTAATCCCAGCTACTGGGGAGGCTGAGGCAGGAGAATCACTTGGGCCCAGGAGGTTGCAATGAGCTGAGATCTTGCCATTGCACTCCAGCCTGAGCGAACAAAGTGAAACTCCATCCAAAAATAATAATAATAATTTTAAAATAATAGTAATAATAATAGTGATTGCTTAGGACCAGGAGGGGCTCTTCTAAGCCTTCATAACCACCAAAGCAGGTGGAGATAAGAGATGCAAGCTCACAGAATGCATAATGGAGGCCAGGCATGGTAGCTCATGCCTGTAATCCCAGCACTTGGGAGGCTGAGGTGGGAGGATCACTGAGCCCAGGAGTTCGAGACCAGCCGGGCCAACATAGCATGACCCCATCTCTAAAAAAAAAAAATTGTTTTTAATTAGCCAGGCACGGTAGCACACACCTGTAGTCCCAGCTACTCAGGAGGCCGAGGTGGAAGAATCACTTGAACCCAGGAGTTATCCACCCGGCTACAGTGAGCTGTGATTGTGCCACTGCACTTCAGCCTGGGTAACACAGTAAGACCGTGTCTCTAAAACAACTAAAAAAAATATATACAGAATGGAAGCTGGTATTATTATTACATTGAAAATTCTAAGGCCAGGCATGGTGGCTCACGCCTTGTAATCCCAGCACTTTGGGAGGCCGAGGTAGGCGGATCACGAGGTCAGGAGATCAAGACCATCCTGGCTAACACGGTGAAACCCCATCTCTACTAAAAATACAAAAAAATTAGCGGGATGTAGTGGTGGGCGCCTGTAGTCCTAGCTACTTGGGAGGCTGAGGTAGGAGAATGGCATGAACCTGGGAGGCGGAGCTTGCAGTGAGCTGAGATCGCGCCACTGCACTCCAGCCTGGGTGACAGAGCGAGACTCCATCTCGAAAAAAAGAAAAGAAAATTCTAGAAGTCTCTAATTCTAAAGTTGTAAGTGTTTAAGAGTGCAATTCTAGTCGAATGTTGGTTACCTGAGGCTGAGAATGGAAGGTGGGAGGGAGACATAAAAAGAAATGGGTTAATGGGTACAAAAATAGAGTTAGAACCAGATGCAGGGACTCACATCTATGATCTCAGGACTTTGAAGGCCGAGGTGGGAGGATTGCTTGAGGCCTTGAGTTTGAGACCAGCCTGGCCAACATGGTGAAACCCTGTCTCGATTAAAAATATAAAAATTGGCCAGGTGCAGTGGCTCACACCTGTAATCCCAGCACTTTGGGAGGCCAAGGCGGGCGGATCACGAGGTCAGGAGTTCGAGACTATCCCGGCTAATACGGTGAAACCCTGTCTCTACTAAAAATACAAAAAAATTAGCCGGGCATGGTGGCGGAATCCCAGCTACTCAGGAGACTTAGGCAGGAGACTGGCGTGAACCCGGGAGGTGGAGCTTGCAGTGAGCCGAGATCGCGCCACTGTACTCCAGCCTGGGCAACAGAGCTAGACTTCGCCTCAAAAAAAAAAAAAAAAAAAAATTAGCCAGATGTGGTGGCACATGCTTGTACTCCCAACACTTTGGGAGGCTGAAGCGGGCAGATCACTTGAGGTCAGGCGTTCGAGACCAGCCTGGCCAACATGGTGAAACTAAAAATACAAAAATTAGCTGGGCGTGATGGCGGGTGCCTGTAATCCCAGCTACTTGGGAGGTTAAGGCAGGAGAATCTCTTGAACCCGGGAGGTGGAGGCTACAGTGAGCAGAGATTGCACCACTGCACTGCAGCCTGGGTGACAGAACGAGACCCTGTCTCAAAAAAAATAAAATAAATAAAATAATGCAGATGCTAACCTGAGCTGGGTTGAGGAACAGGGAAAATGGGTCCCAGTGGGGAGTCCCCTTCAGTTACCCAACTTTAAGGCCACAGCCCCCTCACTACCAAAGTGTGTTTCTCTGATCCGCAGCATCAAGCTTCCTGGACATGTTAGAAATGCAAGATCTTGGTGGGGCATGGTGGCTCACGCCTGTAATCCAGCACCTTGGGAGGCCGAGGCAGGTAGACTGCCTGAGGCCAGGAGTTCGAGACCAGCCTGACCAACGTGGTGAAACCCTGTCTCTACGAAAAATACAAAAAATCAGCTGGGTGTGGTGGTGGGCGCCTGTGATCCCATCTACTCCGGAGGCTGAGAAAGGAGAATTGCTTGAACCCAGGAGGTGAAGGTTGCAGTAAGCTGCGATCACACCATTGCACTCCAGCCTGGGTGACAGAGTGAGACTCGGTCAAAAAAAAAAAAAAGAAAGAAAGAAAGAGGGAGAGAGAGAGAGAGAGAGAGAGAGAGAGAGAGAGAGAGAGAGGAAGGAAGGAAGGAAGGAAGGAAGGAAGGAAGGAAGGGAGGGAAGGAAATGCAAGAGCTGAGGTCCTGCTCCAGCCCCACTGAATTAGAATCCGCATTTTAACAAGACCCCCAGGTGATTCCTGGTCACCTTTAAGGTATAAGAAGCGCTGAATGCGTACGTCACCCAGAGACACTGGGCGGTTCCCTTCCTGCTCTCACCATGTAGATGGCGCCCCCTTGTGGAGATTTTATTGAGACACGGTTTGGCTCTACCGCCCTGGCTGGAGTGCAGCGGCGCAATTTCAGCTAACTGCAGGATCGAACTTCAGTCCTGGAGCAATCCTCCCACTTCAGCCTACCGAGTAGATAGGACTACAGGCACGCGCCACCATGCCCGGCTAATTTTTTTTTATTATTGGAGAGATGGGGGGGTGGTCTCGCTATATTGCCCAAGCTGGTCTTGAACTGCTGGCCTCAGCGATCCTCCTGCCTCAGCCTCCCAAAGCACTGGGATTGCAGTCATAAGCCACTGCATCCAGCCAGCCCTCTTCCTTTATAGCAGGGGGTCTATCTCTCTTGTTGGATTTGATCGTCGGTGCATGAATTTGTAATCAGCTGAAAATCTGAAACCATGGCAGAGATGTTTTATTGGAAATAAGCAATTTGTATTATTCTCCTTTTTTTTTTTTTTTTTCTTAAGACAGAGTCTCGCTCTGTCACCCAGGCTGGAGTGCAGTGGCACAATCTCAGCTTACTGCAGCCTCTGCCTCCCGGGTTCAAGCGATTCTCCTGCCTCAGCCTCCTGAATAGCTGGGTTTACAGGCATGCGCCACCATGCCCAGCTAATTTTTGTATTTTTAGTAGAGATGGGGTTTCGCCATGTTGCCCAGGGGTGGTCTAGAATTCCTGACCTCAAGTGATCCGCCTGCCTTAGCCTCCCAAAGTGCTAAGATTACAGTCATGAGCCATTGCACCTGGCAATTTTCTCCATTTTAATATGCCCTCCAAGAAGTTAGGTCTTGTGGGGAAAAAGTTACATATGAAAATACATCATCATCTACAGAAGAGTGGCAGATTTGCTTGGGTTCCACAAAAGCAGATTCTGAGACAATGACTTGGGTGATGGCAATTTATTTGGGAGGTGATCCCAGGAAGCAGGAGTGAGTTAGAGAGAACCAAGCCAGAAACAAGGCCTGGCGTGGTGGCTCACACCTGTAATCCTAGCACTTTGGGAGGCCAAGGCAGGCAGATCACCTGAGGCCAGGAGCTTGAGAACAGCCTGACCAACATGGTCTCAAAAAAAAAAGGCCGGGCGCGGTGGCTCAAGCCTGTAATCCCAGCACTTTGGGAGGCCGAGACGGGTGGATCACAAGGTCAGGAGATCGAGACCATCCTGGCTAACATGGTGAAACCCCGTCTCTACTAAAAATACAAAAAACTAGCCGGGCGAGATGGCGGGCGCCTGTATTCCCAGCTACTCGGGAGGCTGAGGCAGGAGAATGGCGTAAACCCGGGAGGCGGAGCTTGCAGTGAGCTGAGATCCGGCCACTGCACTCCAGCCTGGGCGACAGAGCGAGACTCCGTCTCAAAAAAAAAAAAAAAAAAAAAAAAAAAAGCAAGCAAGCAATGAGAGAAAAGCCAGTAAGCGCCTGCTGCTCAGCGGGTCACAGCTGGGGATCCTCTGAGAAACCAAGCAGAAAATACCTCGGAATCTTCCCACCGAAGGATGAGGAGCGGCCAGCGCGGTGGCTCAAGCCTGTGATCCCAGCACTTTGGGAGGCCAAGACGGGGGAGGAATGCCTGAGGCCAGGAGTTCAAGATGAGTCTGGGCAACATAGCGAGACCCCATTTCTCAAAAAAAATTGTTTTTGTTATTAACTAGCCAGACACTGGGCTTGTGCCTGTAGTTCCAGCTATTCGGAAGGCTGAGGAAGAAGGATTGTGGGCCGGGCACAATGGCTCACACCTGTAATCCCAGCACTTTGGGAAGCCGAGGCAGGCAGATCCCTTGAGGTCAGGAGTTCAAGACTAGCCTGGCAAAACCATGAAACCTGGTCTCTACTACTAATACAAAGAAATTAGCTGAGCCTGGTGGCACACACCTGTAATCCCAGCTACTCAGAAGGTTCAGGAAGGGGATTGCTTGAACCTGGGAGACGGAGGCTGCAATGAGCCAAGATCTCACCACTGCACTCTTAAAAAAAAAAAAAAAAAAAAAAAAAAAAAAAAAAGAGGCCAGGGCGGTGGCTCACGCCTGTAATCCGAACACTTTGGGAGGCCGAGGCAGGAGGATCACAAGGTCAGGAGATCAAGACCATCCTGGCCAACATGGTGAAAGCCCGTCTCTACTAAAAATACAAAAATTAGCTGGGCATAGTGGTGCACGCCTGTAGTCCCAGCTACTCGAGAGGCTGAGGCAAGAAAATCGCTTGAACCCGGGAGTCAGAGGTTGCCGTGAGCCAAGATCACGCCACTGCACTCCAGCCTGGTGACAGAGCGAGACTCCATCTCAAAAAAAAAAAAAAAAAAAAAAAAAAAAAAAAGGAGGAGGATCTCTTGAGCTCAGGAGATTGAGGCTGCAGTAAGCTATGATCACACCACTGCACTACAGCCTGGGTTACAGAGTGAGACCATGTCTCTAAAAAATAAAAAATAGAATTTAAATTTTTTTTTGAATGTAGGCTGGCCAACTGGACTTCATCAAAATGAAAAGCTTTTGCCTTTTTTTTTTTTTTTTTTTTGAGATGAAGTTTCGCTCTTGTTGCCCAGGCTGGAGTGCAGTGGCACAAGCTGGGCTCACTGCAACTTCCGCCTCCCAGGTTCAAGCGATTCTCCTGCCTCAGCCTCCCGAGTAGCTGGGATTCAGCCCTGAGCCACCATGCCCGGCTAATTTTTTGTATTTTTAGTAGAGATGGGTTTTCACCACGGTGGCCAGGCTGATCTCAAACTCCTGACCTCAGGTGATCCACCTGCCCCGGCCTCCCAAAGTGCTGGGATTACAGGTGTGAGCCACCGCATCCGGCCAGCTTTTGCCATTATTATAAAGGCAATTTAAAAATAAAGAAAATAAAAATGAAGGAGGAGGTGGCTGGGGCGTTGATGCAGCAAACTCACCAGGTCTTCAGGGCAGAGCTGCCCAGGGGCGTTACAAAGGAAGACATTACACATCCCCACACTTTCAGGGTGCACCTGGGGTCCAAGTAGGTTCCATGGTGCCAGAGAAAACAGAAAGGAGAGGGCCAGGCGCGGTGGCTCATACCTGTAATCCCAGCACTTTGGGAGACCAAGGCGGGCAGATCACTTGAGGACAGCAGTTCGAGACCACCCTGGGCAACATGGTGAAACCCCGTCTCTACTAAAAATACAAAAATTAGCCAGGCGTGGTGGCACGAGGCTGTAGTCCCAGCTACTCGAGAGACTGAGACAGAAGAATTGCCTGAACCCAGGAGCCAGAGGTTGCAGTGAGCCGAGATTGTACCACTGTACTCCAGACTGAGTGACAGAGCTAGACCCCGTCTCAAGAAAAAAAAAAGAAAAGAAATTGGTTTCTCTACCTCTAAATTAATGCTCAAAAAACAAACCCTCAAAATTATCAGTTTTGTTTTTTGGATTTTTCTGTGAGTTTGTTTGGTTGCTGGTGGTGGTGGTGGTAGAGACAAGATTTCACCATGCTGCCCAGGCTGGTCTTAAACTCCTGGGCTCAAGCAATCTGCCCGCCTTGGCCTTCCTAAGTGTTGGGATTACAGGCGTGAGCCACCGCGCCTGGCCATAAACTATCATAGTTTTAAGAAGCAGTGAATTGTTACCTTTTCTGAAGCATATAATTGCCAGCACACCCAGGAGGCCCAAATATCTCAGTTGGGCTTGAAAGAAACTATCCCCAATGAAGTAGAGCTAATAAGGCATGTAAACTATGCATAACAAATATCCTCAGAGAAATTACGGAGGATAATGGCAAGTTGAAGCGAGAAGAGGAGGTTATGAAGCAGAACCTAACTGGAGATGAGGGATATGAAAAACTCAATTATTGAAATAATTATGTGTTGGATGGTGTATCAGATGGCAGAATAGACAGAGCTTTAAAAATGAATAAATTAGGCCAGGTTTGGTGGCTCATGCCTGTAATTCCAGCACTTTAGGAGGCTGAGACGGGAGGATCGCTTTAGCCCAAGAGCTCAAAATTAGCCTGGGCAACATGGCGAAAGCCCATCTCTATAAAAAATCAAAAAAATAGCTGGATGTGGTGGTGCACATCACACAGTAGTTGGTACCTGTAGTACCAACTACTGGGGAGGCTGAGGTGGGAAGATTGTTTGAGCCCAGGAGGTCGAGGCTGCAGTGAGCTATGTTCACATCACTGCACTTCAGCCTGAGTGACAGAGTGAGACCTTGTCTCAAAAAAAAAGAGTGGACAAGATGAGAATACTATTCCAGAAGCATCTGTAAGGGACAGAGAGAGGGAAACTAAGGAAAAAGTTAAGATACGTAACTTTTAAGTAGGCCAGGCACAGTGGCTCACGCCTGTAATCCCAGTGCTCTGGGAGGCCGAGACGCGTGGATCACCTGAGGTCAGGAGTTTGAGACCAGCCTGGCCAACATAGTGAAACCCCATCTCTACTAAAACTACAAAAAATTAGCCAGGCATTGTGGTGGGCGCCTGTAATCCCAGCTACTCGGGAGGCTGAGGCACAAGAATCACTTGAGTCTGGGAGGCAGATGTTGCAGTGAGCCGAGATCACACGACTGCACTCCAGCCTGGGCGTCAGAGCAAGACTCTGTCTCATAAGAGAATAATAATAATTCTCTGGATTACTAGTCAGAGACTCTTGTTCTCTTCCCTTATTTTTCCCAAACAGAGTCTCTCTGTGCTGAGATGCCTGGAGTTAGGGGAGGAGTGACACAAGCTCCTCTGTGGCCACCACCTCTAGGACTGCACTGGGTCAGACCTGAAGCCAGCACGGCACCGGGTCTCACCCAAGGCCCGCTGTACCCACGGCTTGGCAACCGCCTATGTTCACTCCAGGCTCTCTTCAAGGCAGTGGACTCCCCTCTGGTCCAGGGCAGGTCCAGAAATGCTGTCCAAGAGCCATGGCCTGCAACTGGGGACCTCAAGAGTGTACTTGGGGCTCTACCCCACTGCGGCCAGGCTGACAGCTAAGCTGCGAGACGGAATCACATTTACCTTTTTTTTGAGACAGAGTCTCGCTCTGTCACCCAGGCTGGAGTGCAGTGGCGTGATCTCAGCTCACTGCAAGTTCCACCTCCCAGGTTCACACCATTCTCCTGCCTCAGCCTCCCAAGTAGCTGGGACTACAGGCGCCCACCACCATGTCCAGCTAATTTTTTGTATTTTTAGTAGAGACGGGGTTTCACCGTGTTAGCCAGGATGCTCTTGATCTCCTGACCTCATGATCTGCCCACCTCGGCCTCTCAAAGCGCTGGGATTACAGGCATGAGCCACCGCACAGCCTTTTTTTTTTTTTTTTTTTTTTTTTTTTTTTTTGTGAGACGTTGTCTCGCTCTGTTGCCCTGGCTGGAGAGCAGTGGCACAATCTCAGCTCAATGCAACCTCCACCTCCCAGATTCAAGCGATTCTCCTGCCTCAGCCTCCCGAGTAGCTGGGATTACAGGCACCCGCCACCACACCTGGCTAATTTTTATATTTTTAGTAGAGACGGGGTTTTGCCATGTTGGCCAGGCTGGTCTTGAACTCCTGACCTCAGATGATCCACCCGCCTCAGCCTCCCAAAGTGCTGGGATTACAGTCGTGAGCCACCGCACCCAGCCTTCCCTTTTCTTTTCTTTTTCTTTTTTCTTTTCTTTTTTTTTTTTTTTTTGAGACAGAGTCTTACTCTGTCATCCAGGCTGGAGCGCAATGGCGTGAACTGGACTCATTGCAGCCTCTGCCTCCCAGGTTCAAGCGATTCTCCTGCCTCAGCCTCCCGAGTAGCTGGAATTACAGGCGCCCTCCCACCCCCACCACGCCCGGCTAATTTTTGTATTTTTAATGGAGACAGGATTTCACCGTGTTGGCCAGGCTGGTCTCAAACTCCTGACCTCAGGTGATCCACTTGATCCCAAAGTGCTGGGATTACAGGCGTGAGCCACCGCGCCTGGCCTCTCTGCTTTTCTCTGCTTTCTCAAGCAGGAGTCTCTCCCATGTAGCCACCACAGCTGGGAATGTGCCAGGTTCCATCTGAAGCCATCACGTTTGAGTCTCACCCAAGGGCCACAGCGTGTACCACCTGGACTGGCCACTGCTGCCGATTATTCAGGGCCCAAAGGCTCTTTAGTCAGCAGGTGATGAACCTGCCAGGACTGGGTCCTTACCTTCAACACAGCATCTTCCCTTCCCCATCACGGTGTGTTTGAAACGTCCTCCAGCAGCTGGGGCCCGGAATGGGAGTCCTGCTATTCTGCCCAGTGCCCTATCCTACTGAGGTAGGAGGCGGGGCTTGTACACGGGACCAAACTGACGACTGGCTGAAACAGGTCTAGGGCAGAAGCAGCTTTCCATAAGACACGCCCACCAGTGTGCCATATCAGTTTACCATTGCCATGGCAACACTCAGAAGTTAGCACAGCTTTCCATGGCAATGACCTGGTGACTGGAAGTTACCATCCTCCTCCTAAATGTTTGCATAAACTGCCCCTTGATTTGCATATAATTTAAAGTGGGTATGAATATGACAGCAGTGCTGCCTCTGAGCTGCTCCTCTGGGCACTATGGCCTATGGAGTAGCCCCGCTCTGCAAGGGGCAGTCCCTGTATTGTGGCTGTGCACTGAGGCTTCAGTAAAAGTTGCTATGTAACACCACTGAGCCAGACACAGTGGCTCACACCTGTAATCCCAGCACCTTGGGAGCCCAAGGTGGGTGGATCACTTGAAGCCAGGAATTCAAGACCAGCCAGCAATACGGTAAAACTCCACCTCTACAAAACACTAGCCAGACATGGTGGCACATGCCTGTAATCCCAGCTACTTGGGAGGCTGAGGCACAAGAATCACTTGAACCCGGGAAGTGGAAGATGCAGTGAGCAGAGATCACGCCACTGCACTCCAGCCTGGGTGACAGAGCAAGACTCTGTCTCAAAAAAGAAAAAAGAAGGCCAGGCGCGGTGGCTCACGCCTGCAATCCCAGCACTTTGGGAGGTCGAGGCGGGTGGATCACAAGGTCAGGAGATCGAGACCATCCTGACTAACATGGTGAAACCCCGTCTCTACTAAAAATACAAAAAATTAGCCAGGCGTGGCGGCGGGCACCTGTAGTCCCAGCTACTCGGGAGGCTGAGGCAAGAGAATGGCATGAACCTAGGAGGCGGAGCTTACAGTGAGTCGAAATCGCGCCACTGCACTCCAGCCCGGGCGACAGAGCGAGACTCTGTCTCAAAAACAAAAAAAAGAAAAGAAAAGAAAAAAAAATAACACCACTGGCTCACCCTTGAATTCTTACAGGGTAATGTCAAGAACCCTCCTAGGCTAAGCCGACATTGAGACTGCAGACACACACCACCGAGCCCACCTAATTTTTAAAAACTTTTTCTCTTATAGAGATAGGGTCTTGCTATGTTGTCTAGGCTGGTTTCAAATTACTGGACTCACAATATCCTCCCACCTCGGCCTTCCAAAGTGCTGGGATTACAGGCATCAACCACCTTGCCCAGCCATAAACACTCTTCTTTAAGCCACTGTTGGCTTGGGGGGGTCTATTTGTTACAGCAGCTTATCTCATGCTAACCAATACCTGCTACTATGCATAACACATATAACACTCCCGGCCTCATCCTTCATGGCCCCTCTCAATTCTTCCCCAGACCTTCTCCCATAGTAGAGCTAACAGCTGACAGGTGGCCTTCCCACCTATCACTTTTTACTTTATTTGCATGTTTTTTGTTTTTTGGGTTTTTTTGACACAGAGTCTTGCTCTGTCGCCCAGGATGGAGTGCAGTGGTGCCGTATCGGCTCACTGCAGCCTCTGCCTCCCGGGTTCAAGCGATTCTCCTGCCTCAGCCTCCCAAGTAGCTGGGACTGCAGGCACGTGCCACCACACCGGGCTAATTTCTTGTATTTCTGGTAGAGACGGGGTTTCACCATGTCCACTCATGAGCCACCGCACCCAGTCGCACGTGTTTTTTTATACCATCAGTATTATTCAGTGTAGGGAGGGTGTGCTGTTGCCAGGGCAACTGAAAGTGACAAATGCCCAATACAGCCTTAAAGGAAAAACTCAATTTCTTTTTTTTTTTTTTTTTTTTTTTTTTTTTTGAGACGGAGTCTCGCTCTGTCGCCCAGGCTGGAGTGCAGTGGCGCGATCTCGGCTCACTGCAAGCTCCGCCTCCCGGGTTCACGCCATTCTCCTGCCTCAGCCTCCCGAGTAGCTGGGACTACAGGCGCCCACAACCGCGCCCGGCTAATTTTTTTGTATTTTTAGTAGAGACGGGGTTTCACCGTGGTCTCGATCTCCTGACCTTGTGATCCGCCCGCCTCGGCCTCCCAAAGTGCTGGGATTACAGGCGTGAGCCACCGCGCCCGGCCGAAAAACTCAATTTCAATCACAATTTTAGGACCAGGGTAACAAATTACCATGACAGATGGACAATCTGAATAAAAGGCTTCTCATTGAAGGTTTGTTCATGGAGCACAACCACAATTTCTGAATCTTTGGAGACTTACAAGACCCTTTACTGGTCTGACACTTCAGAGACAGCTTCCTTTTTTTTTTTTTTTTTTTTTTTTTTTTTTTTTTTTTTTTTTTTTTTGAGACGGAGTCTTACTCTGTCGCCCAGGCTGGAGTGCAGTGGCCGGATCTCAGCTCACTGCAAGCTCCGCCTCCCGGGTTCACGCCATTCTCCTGCCTCAGCCTCCCGAGTAGCTGGGACTACAGGCGTCCGCCACCTCGCCCGGCTAGTTTTTTGTATTTTTTAGTAGAGACGGGGTTTCACCGTGTTAGCCAGGATGGTCTCGAACTCCTGACCTCGTGATCCGCCCGTCTCGGCCTCCCAAAGTGCTGGGATTACAGGCTTGAGCCACCGCGCCCGGCCGACAGCTTCCTTTTAATAAAAAAGCAGGACTGGGTGCGGCGGCTCACGCCTGCAATCCCAGCACTTTGGGAGGCCGAGGCGGGAGGATCACCTGACTTCGGGAGTTCCAGGCCTGCCTAACCAACATGGAGAAACCCCATCTCTATTAAAAATACAAAAAATTAGGCGGGCGTGGTGGCAGGCAACTGTAATCCCAGCTACTCAGGAGGCTGAGGCAGAAGAATCGCTTGAACCCAGGAGGCAGAGGTTGCAGTGAACCAAAATCATGCCATTGCACTCCAGCCTGGGCGACAGAGTGAGACTTCATTTAAAAAAAAAAATTATCGGAGCTCTACAATGCTGTCATCATGTCCTCCAAACTCCAGGGAAAACATGCCAAGTTTTCTAGAACTTTCTCTCACTTGGTTTGAGATGGGAAGAATTTCCAAACAATTTTTTTTTTTTTTTTTTTGAGATGGAGTCTTACTCTGTTTCCCAGGCTGGAGTGCAGTGGTGCGATCTCGGCTCACTGCAACCTCCGCCTCCCGGATTCAACTGATTCTCCTGCCTCAGCCTCCCAAGTAGCTGGGATTTCAGGCGCCTGCCACCACACCCAGGTAATTTTTGTATTTTTAATAGAGACAGGGTTTTGCCATCTTGGCCAGGCTGGTCTCAAACTCCTGACCTCAGGTGATATGCCCACCTTGGCCTCTCAAAGTGATAGGATTACAGGCGTGAGCCAACACACCTGGCCAAAAATATTCTTTATTAACAAAACACAAATTTGGTTAAAAGAAGTACACGTGGGGTCTTACTATTTTGGTCACGCTGGTCTCAAACTCCTAGGCTCAAGCCATCCTCCCACTTCCACCTTCCAAAGTGCTGGGATTACAGGCAAGAGCCACAACATCCAGCCCAAAGAAATCTTGATAATATTTATATAGGCTGGTTATATATATATACACATATATATATATATATATATATATAGAGAGAGAGAGAGAGAGAGAGAGAGAAGTTGGCTAAAGGTCAAAAAATATTTTGAGGCCAGACCTTTGAAGAAGTCATATCCAGATTGTTTATTTATTTATTCTATCTTTTTTTTTTTTTTTTTTTTTTTTTTAGATGGAGTTTTGCTTTTGTTACCCAGGCTGGAGTGCAATGGCATGATCTTGGCTCACTGCAACATCTGCCTCCCAGGTTCAAGCGATTCCCTTCCCTCAGCCTCCTGAGTAGCGGGATTACAGGTGCCCGCCACCATGCTCAGCTAATTTTTGTATTTTTAGTAGAGACGGGGTTCGCCACGATACTTGGAAGGCGGGCCTTTTGGAATTAGTGCCTTTTTGTTGTTGTTGTTTTTGGTTTTTGAGACTATTGCTCAGGCTGGAGTGCAGTGGCGCGATCTCCGCTAACGGC
This sequence comes from Macaca nemestrina, assembly GCF_043159975.1. Taxonomy (NCBI): domain Eukaryota; kingdom Metazoa; phylum Chordata; class Mammalia; order Primates; family Cercopithecidae; genus Macaca; species Macaca nemestrina. The sequence goes on along the minus strand of NC_092144.1, from coordinate 57,493,585 downwards.
AACCTCCACCTCCTGGGTTCAAGCAATTCAAGAGAGTAGTAGGGCAAAGAGGCAAAAGGGGGCTGAACTTGCTCTTTATAATAGTATTCATCTCACCTAGGTGTGGTGGCTCACACCTGCAATCCCAGCACTTTGGGACAGGTGGATGGCTTCAGTCTAAGAGTTCAAGACCAGCCCGGGCAACACAGCAAGACCCCCATCTTTACTAAATATTTTAAAAATTAGCCAGACATAGTGATGCATGCCTGTGGTCCCAGCTACTTGGGAGGCTGAAATGGGAGGATCGCTTGAGCCCAGGAGTTCAAGGCTGCAGTGAACCATGATCAGGCCACTGCACTCCAGCCTGGGCAATAGGGCAAGACCCTGTTTTAAAAATGAATGAAAGAGTCTTGAGACCAGTAAGTTTGAGGATGGCTGCTCTATGTACAGCTGAGGTGAGTAAGGCAATGACTAAACTACACACACACACACACACACACACACACACACACACACACACACACACTAAACTACACACACACACACACACACACACACACACACACACACACACACACACACACACACACACTTCTCCACCTCTCATCCCCACACTTCTACCTCCCACATCTCTGCAAGTGTCTGCAAACTCCCAGCAACTAAATGCAAAAATACAGATTAGTTTCCTCTGCTCAAAGCAGACAGGCGGCCTCTAGTGGACATAAAAGGTATTGCTTGACAGCACAATATTTGCTGATTTTGTGGAGTCCGCTGAAATTCTAATTGCGGAGGGCACAGATGTCGCCTGAAATGAGAACTTTCTTTCAATATATAAATTTTAAACCCTGCACCATGCTTCTTCTCATGCACGTTCTCACACACGCACACACACACACAGACCCATAGTCACACTCAACGTACAATCACACACAGACTCAACTAGACTAAACATGCATGATACTTTTTTTTTTGACACAGGATCTTGCTCTGCCGCCGCCCAGGCTGGAGTGCAGCGGTGCTATTATAGTTCACTGCAGTCTTGACCTCCTAGGCTCAAGAGATCCTCCTGCTTCAGCGTCGAAGAGTAGCTGGGACCACAGGTGCACGCCACCGCACCCCGCTAATCTTTTAATGTTTTGTAGAAATGGGGTCTTGCTGTGTTGCCCAGACTGGTCTTGAACTCGAGCTGAAGCAATCCTCTCACCTTGGCTTCCCAAAGTGCTGCGATTAGAGGAGCAAACACACTTTTATTTTATTTATTTATTTATTTTTGAGACGGAGTCTCGCTCTGTTGCCCAGGCTGGAGTGCAGTGGCTGGATCTCAGCTCACTGCAAGCTCCGCCTCCCAGGTTTATGCCATTCTCCTGCCTCAGCCTCCCGAGTAGCTGGGACTACAGGCGCCCGCCAGCTCGCCCGGCTAGTTTTTTTGTATTTTGTAGTAGAGACGGGGTTTCACCGTGTTAGCCAGGATGGTCTCGATCTCCTGACCTCGTGATCCGCCCGTCTCGGCCTCCCAAAGTGCTGGGATTACAGGCTTGAGCCACCGCGCCCGGCCAGTTTTTTGTATTTTTTAGTAGAGACGGGGTTTCACTGTGTTAGCCAGGATGGTCTCGATCTCCTGACCTCGTGATCCACACGTCTTGGCCTCCCAAAGTGCTGGGATTACAAACACACTTTTATACACCCAATCACACACACACTGAAACAATCAAACACACACATTCACACACTCACACAGACTCACGCATGCACACTCAGACTGTCACACAAAAACGCCCTCACACACAGACACACTCATCCAAGCCATCACAAACACACACATTCGCATAACCACACAATGCTAAAAATAGCATGTCATTGACAATGGGAACTTACTAAATGAACGTCATTCTCTACTTTTAAAAAATTGTAACAGAGAGTTAGTTTTTTCCCTGAGCCATTAAATAAATGTTGAGCAAATAATTAAGATGAATCTAGGTTTGGCAGCGGGCCAAATTACAGGTCCACAAGCCCTTAGCAGAAGTCCTTGGGGACAGATGAGTTGCAGAACTCAGAATTGTTCCAATTTTAGAAAGGCAATTTTGAGCGAATACCATACATTATGTAACACTCTCAGAGGCCTGATGCAGGCGCCCCCTTCTCTTCCATCAGATGTGGTAATATTTTTGCAGCAAAAAATGTGAATATTCAGGGCTGGGCATGGTGGGCGCGGTGGCTCACGCCTGTGATCTCAGCACTTTGGGAGGCCGAGGCGGGTGGATCACCTGAAGTCAGGAGTTCGAGACCAGCCTGGCCAACATGGCGAGACCCCGAATCTACTAAAAACACAAAAATTAGCTGGGCGTGGTGGTGCACACCTGTAATCCCAGCTACTTGGGAGGCTGAGACAGGAGAATCGCTTGAACCAGGAGGTGGAGGTTGCAGTGAACTGAGATCACACCACTGCACTCCAGCCTGGGTAACAGAGCAAGACTCCGTCTTGGAAAAAGAAAAATTCCATTGTATGGATAGGCTACATTTTGCACATTTTGTTTATCCATTCATTTGTTGATGGACATTAGGGTTGCTTCACCTTCTGGCTATTGCGAATAGTGCTGCTATGAACATGCATGTACAGTGTTTTTTTGAACTTTTTTTTTTCTTTTTTTGGGAAGAGACTCACTCTGTTACCTAGGCTGGAGTTCAGTGATGCAATCACAGCTCACTGCAGCTTCCAACTCCTGGGCTCAAACGATCCTCCTGCTTCAGCCTCCCAAGGAGCTGAGACTACAGGTGTGCGCCACCACGCCTGGCTAAATTTTTAATTTTTTGTGGAGACGGGATCTCCCTATGTTGTCCAGGCTGGTTTTGAATTCCAGGACTCAAGTGATCCTCCTGTCTTGGCCTCCCAAAGTGTAAGAGATTACAGGCGTGAGTTACCATGCCCCGCCTGACAACCTGTGTTTAATTTATGGAGGAACCACCAAACAAAATCTGTACGTGTGTGTGTGTGTATGTATATGTGTGCGTGTGTGTGTATATATCTTGACCTCATGATCCACTCGCCTCAGCCTCCCAAAGTGCTGGGTTTACAGGGGTGAGCCACTGCTCATGAGGCCCTGATCAAGCTGCCTGTCGTCTCTTGCCTCACCTCCTCCTCTTGCTCTCCCCCACTCCCTCTTGCTTCAGCCACTCTGGCCTCTTTGCTGTTCCTTGAACAAGCCAGGCACACCATCCTCAAGGCTTTTGCACTTACTGTTCCCTCAGCCGCCAGAGACCTGCCAGCCTCGTCCTCACCTGCCTTGGACTTCTACCCAGTAACCAGCCCCTCCAGCATCCCCATCACCCTTACGCTGCTTTCACTCAAAGTTATTAATGACTTTTCTTGTCTTTGTCCCCACTAATATGTAGTTTCATTAAGAGCAGGAATTTTTTTTTTTTTTTTTTTTGAGACAGAGTCTCACTCTGTCACCCAGGCTGGAGTGCAGTGGTGCGATCTCGGCTCACTGCAACCTCCCCATCCTGGATTCAAGCAATTCTCCTGCCTGAGCCTCCCAAGTAGATGTGATTACAGGCGCCCACCACCACACCCAGCTAATTTTTGTATTTAGTAGAGACGGGGTTTCACCATGTTGGCCAGGCTGGTCTGGTACTCCTGACTTCAGGTGATCCGCCCTCCTAGGTCTCTCAAAGTGCTGGGATTACAGGCGTGAGCCACCTCGCCCGGCCATTAGTCGTATTTCTTGTCTGTGTCCCCACTAATATTCGGTTCCATTGAGAGCAGGAATTTTTTTGAGACAGGGTCTTGCTCTCTTGCCCAGGCTGGAGTGCGGTGGTGCAGTCACAGGTCAGTGCAACCTTGACCTCCCAGGAAGCAATTCTCTCACCTCAGCCTCCTGAGTAGCTGGGAGTACAAGGCATGCACCATCATGCCCGGCTAATTTTTGTATTTTTTGTAGAGACAGGATCTCACTATGTTGTCCAGGATGGTCTCAAACTCATGACCTCAAGTGATCCTCCTGCTTTGGCCTCTCAAAGTGCTGGGGTTACAGGCATGAGCCACCATGCCCAGCCGAGAGCAGGAATTTTTACCTGTTTTACTCACTCCTGAGTCTCCAGTGTTTAAAATAAGCTTTGGCACACAGCAGATGTTCGAAAAATAATTGTGGGTTTCGGGGGGGGTTGTTTTTTTAGTTTTTTAGAGACAGGGTCTTGATGTTTCCCAGGCTGGAGTGCAGCAGTGCAACCATAGCTCACTGCAGCCTCGACCTGCTGGACTCAAGCAATCCTCTCCTCTCAGTCTCCTGAGTGGTTGGGATTACAGGTATGCACCACCACACCCAGCTAATTTTTTAATTTTTTGTCGAGATGACGTCTTGCTGTGTTACACAGGCTGGTCTCTAACTTCTGGCCTCAAGTGATCCTTCGGCTTTGGCCTCCCAAAATGCTGGGATTACAGGCAAGAACCACTGTGCCCGGCCTCAAAAAATATTTGTTAAAAGATTAAACAATGGAGATCAAAAGAGAAACAGGAGGAGAAAAGGAAGAGATAAAGGGAAGGAGACAGGGGACACTGCGACTAGGGAACAGGAAGCTGTGGGGCACGGGGGCAGGGGAAGGGGACCAAGGTGGAAGAACGTGTTGGGGTGAGATAAGTGTGGAGGAGAGAAGAAAGAAAATAAGCTGGGGCTGGGCACAGCGGCTCACGCCTGTAATCCCAGCACTTTGGGAGGCTGAGGCGGACAGCTCACTCGAGGTCAGGAGTTCAAGACCAGCCTGGCCAACCTGGTGAAACCCTCTCTCTACTAAAAATACAAAAATCAGCCAGGCGTGGTGGTGCGTGCCTGTAATCCCAGCGCCACTGCATTCCAGCCTGGGTGACAGAGCAAGACTCCATCTCCAAAAAAAAAAGAAAAGAAGAGAGAGAACGAGCTGGGGACAGAGAGCAATAGGGAGGCGACAGAATGAGTCAGAGAGATACAGAGTGGGAGAGAGAAACAATACCAAGAAACACCAGAGAGACACACAGGACACAGAAAGATTGAGATGCAGAGAGACAAACACAGAAAGAGAAAAGAGCCAGGACACACAGAAACAAGGAAATGAAAGAGTAGGAAAAAAATGGGGCTGGGAGAAGAGAGATGAAAACCAAAGAGAGGGGGGCCAGTGGGAACCGAAATGGAGAGACTCCCCCTCAAACTCACCATTTGCTGGTGGCCAGGGCTTTGGACTGACTTGCTATCCCCAGAGGATCCCAGCTGGGGCTTTTAAACTCTGAGGGACAGAAGTGGTGGAGACAGAGAACATGTGACATCATTCTCAGGGCTTGAGATCACCAGTTTATTTATTCCTCAGAGCAAGTCTACGAAGCAAGTACCATTAGCATCTTCATTCTACAGAACTACACAGGCAGGGCCAGGCACGGTGGCTCACGTCTATAATCTCAGGGCTTTGGGAAGCCAAGGCAGGAATATCACTTAAGCCCAGGAGTTCAAGACCACCCTGGCTAACATAGTGTGAGACCCCATTTCTATTAAAAAAAAAAAAAAAGTTTTAAAAATTCAAATAAACTTTAAGGCTGGGCACAGTGGCTCACACCTGTAATCCCAACACTTAGGGAGGCCAAAGTGGGCGAATCACCTTAGGTCAGGAGTTTGAGACCAGCCTGACCAAGATGACAAAACCTCATCTCTACTAAAAACACAAAAATTAGCCAGGTGGGGTGGCAGGCACCTGTAATCCCAGTTACTTGGGAGGCTGAGGCAGAAGAATCACTTGAACCCGGGAGGAAGAGGTTGCAGTGAGCAGAGATCATGCCACTGCACTCCAGCCTGGGCAACAGAGCAAGACTTCATCTCAAAAAATTTATATAAACAAACTTTAAAAAAAAAAATAAACAGAAGCCAGGCGCGGTGGCTCACGCCTGTAATCCCAGAATTTTGGGAGGCCCAGGCGGGCGAATCACAAGGTCAGGAGTTTGAGACTAGCCTGGCCAACATGGTGAAACTCCGTCTCTACTAAAAAGTACAAAAATTAGCCAGGCATGGTGGCAGGGGCCTTATTTCCAGCTACTCGCAGGGCAGAGGCAGGAGAACTGTTTGAACCCGGGAGGTGGAAGTTGCAGAAGCAGAGATCGAGCCATTGCACTCAAGTGTGGGGGACAAGAGTGAGACTTCTCTCAAAATAAAAATAAAAATAAAATAGTAAAAAATAAAAATACAAAAAAAATTAGCTGGGTGTGGTAGCAGGCACCTGTAATCCCAGCTACTCAGGAGGCTGAGGCAGGAGAATCACTTGAACCTGGAAGGTGGAGGTTGCAGTGAGCCGAGATCATGCCACTGCACTCCAGCCTAGGTAACAGTGCAAGACTCCATATCAAAAAAGAAAAGAGAAGAAACACAGAAGTCGAGTGACCTGCCCAAAGTCACACAGTTTGTAATGAGAAGATCTGGAATTTGTACCCGAATAGTCCTGCCCCAGTCAGTGCCCCTATCACCTATGCTGACTATAAAGAAGTGCTGGCGGCCGGGCGCGGTGGCTCAAGCCTGTAATCCCAGCACTTTGGGAGGCCGAGACGGGAGGATCACGAGGTCAGGAGATCGAGACCATCCTGGCTAACAAGGTGAAACCCCGTCTCTACTAAAGAAAAAAAATACAAAAAACTAGCGGGGCGAGGTGGCGGGCGCCTGTAGTCCCAGCTACTCGGGAGGCTGAGGCAGGAGAATGGCATAAACCCGGGAGGCGGAGCTCGCAGTGAGCTGAGATTGGGCCACTGCACTCCAGCCTGGGCGACAGAGCGAGACTCCGTCTCAAAAAAAAAAAAAAATAGTGCTGGCTTCCTGGATTCCCCTTCTGTCCACAGACACGCTCTGGGGAGTGGTGGTGGGGTAAGAAGAGGTGAGCAGAGCAGCTGACCTTCCTAAGGAACCACCTCCACAGATCTCCAGGAGCCACAATGTGAGAGAAAAGGCTCCGCTTCACTCTCCTGGGAAGGCCTCCAGCTCAAGCCGGGAGGCTGGAAAGGGACCAGTTTCTTGCATGTCAGATCCCAGGCCCTGCCCAGAGCCAGGCCTCAGTCTTCCAGGATGGAATATGGCCTCCCCACCTCGGACTCCTTGCCCAGAAGCTAGACCTCAGTTTCCTGGTCTAGGTTTCCTAGCAGCGCCACAGGCCAGAGAGGCTGCACCAGTCTTCCAAGGCAGCACAGCGCTTTGGTGATTGGCTCTGAGATTTCCAGACAGGTTGAGAAGCAACATTACCACCGCCGCCATCCACTCCCATCTCTCTGACCCCAGGAAGTGGGCCAGCATCGTTCCCTCTCGGCAGCCAACTGAGATCCCTGAGTTATTTAGCCTCTGTCCCTGACATGATAATTACACCAACAGCAATTCCCAGAACCTCAGCTATTGTCCTAAATCACCCCACTCCTCCTCTTGTCTCCTGTGCTGTAACACGAGGGCAGACACTCTGCTTCTCTCCAGAGACATCTGTCCTTTGCTCCAAGCACACAAAAAACTGGGAAGCCCTTCCCACTGTCTGACCTTCAAAGGCCCTGCTGCGCTAAGCTTCTTCTCCCTACTCCAACCAAAAAGAGAAGAGCGCCTTAAGGAAGGAGAACAGCCCACCCGGGACAAGAGAGACAAAGGCCACACCCAGGAAGGTCTTCCCCACACAAACTTGGGAGGGGAGGCATCTCTGCAGACAACAGGACAGACACAGCACGAGGCAGCTGAGGCTGTGGTTTATTGCAGATGGACAGATTCAGGGAGGTGAGAAGGCAGATGGGCCGTGGGCTCTGTGCTCAGCATCCCACAGCAGGAGGAGCAGGAGACAGAGCTCAGGATGGGATCTTCCTGATGGTGGAGGACCCGGTCTGACCACAGAGGAGCTGCAAGAGGCAAGGCCCCGAGCCGACACCCCCTGGGCCCCCATTCCGCGGGATGACAGCTCCAGAGACGCTGGGCAATGTCACTAGGAAGGAGGCCGGACCCATCCGGAGACGGTGCATCCTCGGCGTGGAGCACAGAGCTCTTGCGGGCTGGCGATGCGGGTTGGGGTGGAAGGGAGAGTTACCCAGGTCCTCGACCCTCCGCGGCCTCTGGCGTCTCTCTGGCTGTCTGGTGGCTCAGGCGGCGGCCAGGGTCGCTGTAGCGGCGGCGGCGGCGGCTCAGCGGCAGCTGGAGCTGGGATCGGGGCCCGCCGGGGACTCCCAGGAGGCAGGAGACGGAGGCAGCGGCGGGCGCCGGGACAGGCGGCGCGCCCGGGCGGGAGGCACACGGAGGGGACGGCGCGCTGGGCTGCGGGCCGGCGGGCGCCGCGGGGGACCGCGTGGGTACCCAGATGAGACCGTAGTACACAGCGAGCAGCACGGCAGCCAGCGAGACGCAGAGGAAGTAGGCACAGACTGGGGCCAAGCGCAGCCAACGCCCCCGTGGGCCCTCGCTCAGCCCCGCGCCGCCGGGGCTCTCGGCGCCGCCGCCCACGCAGCTGGTCCCCCGCATCCCCGCAGCCCACTCCGCTCCGCGCCGCGGCCCGCACAGGCCCCGCCCCCAACCCGCAGGACCGCCCCGCGCTCTAAATCGCCCGCCTCCGACCCCGCCCCCGCCAGGCATGGTCACGCCCACACACGGCTCCGCAGCCTAGGCCCACCCCCTCCAGCCTCCGCCCAACCACCTAACGGCGGAGGTGTTAGCCCCGCCCCCTCGCTCCAGCCCCGTCCCCGCGTTTAGCTCCATCACCTCTATCACCGCCTGCTTCTGCCACAACCCGGTTCTCTTCCCAGACCCAGACTTCATCCAGCCCAGGCGTCTACCCCGCCTCGGAGCCCGCCCCCTCGTCCCGCTCAAGCCCTGCCTGGAGCCCTACGCCGCCCTCTGCCGCAGCCAGTATCTCTCGCTGACTGTCGGACTGTCTACTCCAGCGCTCAAGCCCCGCGCGCTACCCTCTGGCTCCCACAGTCTAGGCCGGGGCCCCTGCTCTCCTCCTCCGCGGGCTCCCGCGCGGCAACCCGACCACGCCCCCGCGGATGGCCCCGCCCCATGACCGGGGCAAGATCCACACCCGCGCGCGCCCACCCCGCCCCCCGCCTAACTCCGCTTGTCGGAATTCCGGCCCCGCCGCTGCGGGACCCGCCGCCTCCAGCACACGCTCAGCCCCCTTTCCTGGTCGCTCAGCACAACCTCAGGCCCCAAGGTTCCACTCCGCCCCTGACCGCAATCGCGCCCCTTGTCCCAGCTCCTCCCCCACCGTCTTCTCTCTAGAGCCAAGGGGTCCAGACTAGGCTCTGGGGAAGAGAGAAGACAGCCTGGAAATCCAGTTAAACCCCTCCTGACGCCCCCTCCCCATCAAGGCGGGGAAGCTTCAGTCCCCTCCCAGCAGCGTCTTCAGGAATTCGGGGAGGCCTGCGGGAGGGGGGGGAGGGAAGACGGATCAGAAGAGTGAAGGAAGACTCCTTCCTCCCGCCTCTTCCAACACGGAAAAGCCCGCCAAGCACAGCGACCCAGCCTGCCCCCTCCAGAAACACAGTTCAAGGGTGAGCGGAAGCACTGCGTTTAATAGGACAAGGCTGGTGCCCGAGTAATTCAAGCCCTTCGGAAGAGTCACCGGCTATCTGCCAGGCCTCGGATGCAATCCTGGAGGCGGGAGATTCGACCCGAGCCGCCCAGGGCCTCCATGGGAGGCTAACGCGGAAGCGCCCCAGCCGTCCCGGTACCGCGACGTCCCCCGTTGGTGGGGCCTGCACCGACTACTGCCCTGGCCCCGCCCGGCTCGCAGACCCTGGCTCCTCCCCCCTTACATTTAACCCTCTCCTGGCTGGAGTGTGGCAGAAGCAGAGGACAGAGGAGCGAGGCGATGGGAGGTTAGTGCAGAGCGCGGAGGCCGCGGTCCGGCGGGCGCGGTCAGCGAGCGGCCCCCGGCGGCGGAGGGGCCGCCACCACCTTGCAGAAACGCACCCTCTGGAAGTCGGTGATCTCCGCAGTCTCCTGGCCCTCGGGGCCCGCCTCTGAGGAGAGAAGGGGCTGAGTCAGCGGAGGGAATTAGTCTTCCTACCTTCCCCCAGGCCCAGGACCACTCCCCCGCCTAGCCACGCCCCTTCCCCGTTCGAGCCCCTGCCACAGCCGGCTTGGCGCTAAGCGGTTTACACAGCCTAGACTAATCCTCTCAGCGGACCCACGCAGCAGCAAACACCCCCAGCAACATAACCCTGTTTACAATCGGGGAAACGCGGGTGTGGTGCGCTCTGTCTCCCGACCAACACGTGGCCCAAGACAGAGCGCCTAGGCCCCCGCACCACCCACCGCTGCAACCTGTCCTCTCCCACCCCCGCCCCATCTCACGGCCTTCACCAACCTCCACCAAGCCAGTCCTAGAGGACCCGCCCTCCCCTTTCCTTCGCCACCGCCTGCTATTCTAACCAGTCCTTCCTCGGCTCTGCACCCCAAATCCTAATCCCACTCTGCGGGGAGGGGAGGCCATCTGAGATTCGAAATCTTACTCCTACGAAGTGTAGGTGGAGAGGGGCTCGGCCTCTTGCTCACACTTCGTCGGTCCCAAAATGCTGATGGGGTCCGCATCTCTAATTTGCCCCACTAGGTTGCACCTCAAAACTCTAATCCCAGCCACAGTGAAATCCAGTTTTCTGCCCTTGCACATCTTTTTGGTCTTTTGGAGCCAGTTCAAATTTCGAAGTCCACCTTTAGCTCCTGCCCTAGTACACCAACCCCCCCGCTTTTTTTTTTTTTTTTCCGAGACGGAGTCTCGCTCTGTCACCCAGGTGGGAGTACAGTGGAGCGATCTCTGCTCACTGCAGCTTCCACCTCCCAGGTTCAAGCGAGCCTCCTGCCTCCCAAGTAGCTGGGATTACAGGCGCATGCCACCACACCCGGCTAATTTTTTTATTTTAGTAAAGACGGGGTTTCACCTTCTTGGCCAGACTGGTCTGGAACTCCTGACCTCAAGTGATCTGCCCACTTCAGCCTCCCTAAGTGCTGGGATTACAGGCATGAGCCAAGGTGTCCGACCACACCCCATTACTCTTAAACCAGTGCTTTCCAAAACCCCTGAGCTCGACTCCAAAATTCTAATCCTTTCCTTACCCCCAACTTCAACCTCCACCCACATACCCAATTCCTATTGGCTTGGCCCATAAAGTTGCCCCTTTGCCCCACCCCTGCCACCCAGCTCCAGTCCCCAATCCCTATCCCAGCTCACCCTTTTCACCTCACCTCTATGGTCCAACTGCTACCTACACACACTCACCCCACTCCCCCAAGCCCTCTGCCCCTCAGCCCCACAGAAAGCAGCAGCAGCAGCCTCCACCCCCTGCCCCATGCACTCCCCCACCTGGAGTTGCCTCAGACCCTTCCTCTTCAGCTTTCTGGGTTCCTGGGAGGCTGGGCCCACTCTCCAGGGAGGCAGGGGCTGACTGGCCACCTCCTAGGGAAGGGGAGGCCCGGTCAAGCCCCCTTTCCCTCCTGACATCTCCCTACCCCAAGAGAGAAGGCCCAGGGGGAGTTGAAGGGGGTTCAAGGACACACCTGGGGGAATGTCATTTGAGGATGTGAATTCTTTATTGGGGAGGGGGCTCGAAGGGCTGGGGCAGGCTCTGGGAGGAGGCATTCCAGAGAAGAGCATGACCGTACAGAAGAGCATGGGCTGACCCCCAACCAACAGCCACCATGGCTATAGGACACACTGGGTCCCAGGGCCCAGCCCCCAAGGGTCCCCCATCAGCCACACCCCTCCAGGGCACGCGCACTTGTGCACACACACACACACACAGAGCCAGCTTCATGCAGTCTCAAAAGGCCAGGCCTCACCCGGAGAGAGGGCGCCAGCCGGGTGGGTGGTCCGGGGAGAATTCAGCTCCACCTCTTCACCCCAATCGGACACGGACTGGTGGCCGCTGGGTGGTGAGAAAGGGCTGGAAGGCGTGCCAGGGGCCTGGGGCTCCGGCGGGGGCTCCTCTGGACTGAAGGGGACTCCGTGGGCCTGCTCACTACAGGGGCTCCCAGTGGGGGCGGCCTCTGGGGCTTGGTGGTCTTGGGCTGGTTCTTCCTCCTCATCACCTTCTTCCACCTCGATCGCCTCCTCCTCCTCGTCGTCCTCACTTATGTCCTCCCATTCTTCATCCTCTTCCCCCTCGTTCTCTTCCCCCTTGTCTTCGGGAGGCTGGTGAGCAGGAGCTGGGATCTTGGGTAGCTTTGGGGACATAGGCAAGTCAGGGCAAGGCGCAGGCCCTCAGCCCCCACCCCAGGCCCATGCCCTGAACCGTGGCCCAGCCTCACCTGCGTGGATGTCTCCACAGGGGAAGTGGGCTGTGGAGCCTCAGGGGCTGGGGATGCTGCCCCCTCTTTTGTCTCCCAGCGGTCATCATGGTCACTAGAGGGAACAGAGAGAAGGGGTGATGCCTGGGTGGAGAGTAGATAGGAGGAAGGGCTTCCTGCTTCCACCCTCCCTAGGGAGGAGCTGCCCAGAGCACCTGGCATGTTGGAGCACTGAGGGAATGGCAGATGTGTCCCCCCAGGTGTCAAAGACAGAGAGCAGGGCAGGTGGCAGGAGAGGAGATGGGTAAGGGCAGAAAGGGGACAGATGAGGGTAAAACCAAGAGCCAGATCCCAAGCCCCTCAAACCACAGACCTGCGAGATAGGGCCAAGACAAAGACAGGGACAGACAGATGTACCCACACCTTCACAGCAAGCCAAAGAAGAGGGCGCCCTGTGGAGAGCCCTGGGGGTATGCAAACCCACAGAAGGGATGCCCCACCTATAGGCCCGGGGTGCTGCCTTGGCCTGAGGCCGACTGCTCTTTCTCCTCCTGCGGCTGCTGGCCTCAGCTTTGCGCTGGGACAGGAACTCCCCAAACGTAGGGGGCTTCGGGGGCCGGGCCCAGGCCTGGTCATCTGCAACAGAACCCAGGTATCATCGGAAAGGGAAGGCGTGGCACACACCACCCGACTCCCAGACCGAGCCTCGGCTCATCCAAGGGCACCCACTCACCATAGCGGTGGGATGGTTCATGGGCAGGGACTGGGCCATCCTTGAACCTGGGGAAAGATAACGGATGAGCGGGCAGCTGGGGGAACACGGTAACAAGAGGATCAAGAAGATAGGAGAGGTCAGGGTCAGAAATCAGATCAGTGACAGATGGTCAACCAGACAGGGGTCACTAGAAGTAGGACAGGGCTGGGCATGGTGGCTCAAGCCTGTAATCCCAGTACTCTGGGAGGCTGAGGCAGACAGATCCCTTAAGCCCAGGAGTTGAAACCAGCCTGGTGAACATGGCGAAGCCCCACCTCTACAAAAAATACAAAAAGTAGCTGGGCGTGGTGGCGCACGCCTGTAATCCCAGCTACTAGGGAGGCTGAGGAGGGAGGATTGCTTAAGCCTGGGAGGTCAAGGCTGCAGTGAGCCATGATCAAGCCACTGTACTTCAGCCTGGGTGTCAGAGGGAGACCCCATCTCAAAAAAAAAATAGGACTGGCCGGGCGCGGTGGCTCAAGCCTGTAATCCCAACACTTTGGGAGGCTGAGACGGGCGGATCATGAGGTCAGGAGATCGAGACCATCCTGGCTAACACGGTGAAACCCCGTCTCTACTAAAAAATAACAAAAAACTAGCCGGGCGAGATGGCGGGCGCCTGTCGTCCCAGCTACTCGGAGGCTGAGGCGGGAGAATGGCGTCAACCCGGGAGGCGGAGCTTGCAGTGAGCTGAGATCCGGCCACTGCACTCCAGCCTGGGCGACAGAGCGAAACTCCGTCTCAAAAAAAAAAAAAAAATTGGACCAGGTGATGGGTGATGGGTGAGAGACAAATTTGACAGCATAGTGACAAATACAAAAAGATTCAGAATGTGGGCGCCAAAACAAAAATTTGGGGGAATCACCACAGACCCTTGCCCAAGTACATGACCCCCAACTGACTGACTTTTCCCACTAGTCTCTCTCGCCTCTCCAGCTAAGCAGGCTCTTCCACCACACCTAGCTCCTGCCTTAGGGCCTTAGCGCCTGCTCCTGGAACGTTCTTCCCACATTTTTCACTGGCTCACTCCCTCACCTCCTTTCAGGGCTCCGCTCAGAGGCCTTCCTGAACCCCCAGCTAAGACAATATTAGGGTCGGGCGCGGTGGCTCACACCTGTAATCCCAACACTTTGGGAGGCCAGATGGGTGGATCACCTGAGACCAGGAGTTTGAGACCAGGGTGAAACCCCATGTCTACTAAAAATACAAAAATTAGGCCAGGCGCAGGTGCCTCACGCCTGTAATCCCAGCACTTTGGGAGGCCGAGGCGGGCGGATCATGAGGTCAGGAGATTGAGATCATCCTGGCTAACACGGTGAAACCCCGTCGCTACTAAAAATACAAAAAATTAGCCAAGCGTGGTGGTGGACGCCTGTAGTCCCAGCTATTCGGGAGGCTGAGGCAGGAGAATGGCATGAACCTGAGGCAGAGCTTGCAGTGAGGCGAGATCACACCACTGCACTCTAGCCTGGGCGACACAGCAAGACTCTGTCTCAAAAAAAAAAAAAAAAAAAAAATTAGCCAGGCATGGTGGCGGGCACCTGTAATCTCAACTACTCCAGAAGCTGAGTCAGGAGAATTACTTGAACCCAGGAGGTGGATGTTGCAGTGAGCTGAGATCACACCACTGCACTCTAGCCTGGGCAACACAGCAAGACTCAGTCTCAAAAAAAAAGAAAATAATAATATTATTATTATTACACAGATTATCTAAGTCTAAAATTCTAATCTCCACCCTGGCTGCTTACTCTGCTTCATTGTCCTTCCGGGACTGACATTAGACCTCTGAATTACCCACCTTGCCCACTACATTCTTAGTTCCACAAAGGCAGAAATGTTTTGTTTGCTGCTGTATCACCTAGAACCTTCTATGACATAGGGGGGACTCAAATATATGCTGATGAAAGCAAGACACCATGCATTTTTTTTTTTTTAGAGATAGGGTCTTGCTCTGTGGTCCAGGCTGGAGTACAGTGGCATCATAACGGCTCACTGCAAATCTCCTGGGTTCAAGCAGTCCTCCAGCCTCGGCCTCCTAACGTGCTGGGATTATGGGGATTATAAACGTGAGCCACTGCGCCTGGCCCACACACACATTTTTTTTTTTTTTTTTGAGACAGAGTCTCGCTGTTTCACCCAGGCTGGAGTGCAGTAGCGTGATCTTGGTTCACTGCAAGCTCTGCCTCCCGGGTTCACACCATTCTCCTGCCTCAGCCTCCCGAGTAGCTGGGACTACAGGCGCCCGCCACCACACCTGACTAATTTTTTGTATTTTTAGTAGAGACAGGGTATTACCATGTTAGCCAGGATGGTCTCCATCTCCTGACCTCGTTCGTGATCTGCCCGCCTTGGCCTCCCAAAGTCCTGGGATTACAGGCGTGAGCCACTGCGTCCCGCCATTTTTTGAATTTCTGGTAGAGACGGGGTTTCACCGTGTTGGCCAGGATGGTCTTGATCTCCTGACCTCATGATCCACCCGCCTCGGCCTCCCAAAGTGCTGGGATTACAGACATGAGCCACTGCACCCAGCCCACACACATATTATTAATCAGACTTGTTGCAAACTGTTTTTGGGACACACAAGAAAAACAAATACTTTCTCACTGTGAACACTGAGAACATCTCCCCAAAAGTCCAGCTGCCTCCTCCTTAGGAAGATCAGCTATAGTATCTGAGCAAAATATTTCTCACACTTGCACAGGCTTAGCTCACAATCCACAACAGAATGCTTCCCGACCACCGGGCAGACAAAATCCTTCTCCTTAGCCAAAGCCAAAACACAAGTTATAGGTGAATGAAAACTTTCAACACAGGAAAGAATGGGGGATGAGGTAAAACCTAAAGTTGCTGATCTTTAAATACTGCCATTTATTGGCTCTTCCTGAACCTTCTCCTTCTTGGCTATGGAAGTTGCTCCCCATGACGACAATGTGATGAGGGCTTTAAGTCTGACTGAATCGGGGGACAGAGTCAAACTTGAGGTTAACAATGCCACTGGGGTAAGGTGGTGGTGCTGGGCGCGGTGGCTCACACCTGTAATCTCAGCACTTTGGGAGATTCAGGTGGGCAAATCATGAGGTCAGGAGTTCAAGACCAGCCAGGCCAACATGGTGAAACCCTGTCTCTACCAAAAATACAAAAATTAGTTGGATGTGGTAGCAGGCACCTGTATTCCCAGCTACACGGGAGGCTGAGGCAGGAGAATCGCTTGAACCCAGGAGGCAGAGGTTGCAGTGAGCCGAGATCACATCACTATACTCTAGCCCAAGCAACACTGCGAGACTCCATCTCCAAAGGAAAAAAAAAAAAGAAGAAGAAGGTGACGGTGGGGCATGGAAAGACATTCAGGAATCTGTGTTGGTGGGGACAGGTCAGAGGCTGGCGGGAGGATGCAAAGGTCTAATTGCTGTTAAACAGCCTTCACACCCTCCCTGCATTGGAACTGACGTCCCTGCAGCCACCGGTGTTCTTATCCACTGGAGTGGGCAGAGCTTACTTCCCCGCCCCAGTGAGATGGAGTGTGCTGGCAAAAACGACTGGCACATGTGCCCGCTTGTGCATCTGCCCATGTCAGGGCAAGCGCTCTCCAGGCAGCTGCTGCCCTCAGCCTGGACAGCAGAATGAACACCCTGGCACAGAATGAGTTCACCCTGCCGCAAGGAGCCAAGCCCAGTGGGACCCACAGCTTAGCGTCCAGCCTGGATCAGATGAGCCCAGCACACCCGTGCATACAGAAGAAATCCTCTCACCCCAGCTGCTCAGGAGGCTAAGGCAGGAGAATTGCTTGAACCCAGGAGGCAGAGGTTTCAGTGAGCTGAGATCGCGCCACTGCACTCCATCCAGACTGGGTGGCAGAGCAAGACTCTGTCTCCAGAAAAAAAAAAAAAAGAAAACTAGAAGTGCTCTCACGTGCTGCTGAGCTCCGGCAGCTGGTCCACAGCATCTCAGGATATAGCAGTCACTCACTCATACACAGCAGGAGAAACCAGAGAGAGGCACAGGACTTAGAAGTCAGGGCCAAGGTCAAGGTGCCACACAGGGAGGACAGGAGGGAGGAGACTCACATCCCATCAGTCTTCTCGGCGTCCCACTCGCGCCGCCACTGGCCAGTGGGTTTGCGGTGCCTCTGCAGCCGCTCCTGGTCGATCTTCTCCCTCTCCTGCTTCCAGCGCAGGTACTCCGACCGCTCCCGGCCCGTCATGGACAACGTCATGTCTCCAGCACTGCCCAGGCCAGCTCGGCGGCCCTGCCCCCCAGCCCAGGGGGAGTCAGGGCGCTGTCCCACACCCCACCCCACCCCTAAGCCCCAGGGCACATCCACTTGCTCAAGGTCACACAGGAAAGCAGTGACAAGGCAGAAATCACAACCAAGTAGGCTCAGGTGGCACCTCCTCAGAGAGGCCCTCTCAGATCTGTAGCATCCCTCTGTCCCCTCAGCTGCTGGATTTTTCTCCACAACACTTGGGAGGACCTCACATCTTGCTATATTTTCATTCACTCAGCTCCCACCAATAGAAACCTCATCAAGGAAGGGGCTCTGCCTCAAAACTCTTATCCCGCTGGGCGTGGTGGCTCACGCCTGTAATCCCAGCACTTTGGAAAGCTGAGGGGGGCGGATCACAAGGTCAGGAGATTAAGACCATCCTGGCTAACATGGTGAAACCCTCTCTCTACTAAAAATACAAAAAATTAGCCAGGCGTGCGGCTACTCCCAGCTACTCAGGAGGCTGAGGCAGGAGAATGGTGTGAACCCAGGAGGCGGAGCTTGCAGTGAGCCAAGATGGCGCCACTGCACTCCAGCCTGGGTGACAGAGCAAGACTCCGTCTCCAAAAAACAAAAAAAATACTGTTAGTAACAAGAAAACCCTCAAACATACCACAAAGCTGTAACAACTAGAGCAGCGTGGTACTGACAGAAGAACCAACAGACAAACAATTTGGGGGTGGACCACCAAGTGCAAGGACACTGCCCCTCCCTCCTCTTCTAGGTCAGGTCCCCACCCCTCACACAGAACCTGCCACATGGTAGGTGCCTCATAAATGCTGATGTCATTAACAATGAGGGAAGATTTGCCTTAGCAGGAAACAAAACATACCACAAATCCTTAATAATTAAAATCCTGGCCAAGCATGGTGGCTCACACCTGTAATCCCAGCATTTTGGGAGGCCGAGGCAGGTAGATTACTTGAGGTCAGGAGTTGCCAAGACCAGCCTGGCCAACATGGTGAAACCCCATCTCTACTGAAAATATGAAAAAATTAGCCAGGCATGGTGGTGCTCGCCTATAATCTCAGCTACTTGGAAGGCTGAGTCAGAAGAATTGCTTCAACCCGGGAGGTAAAGGTTGCAGTGAGCCGAGATGGCGCCACTGCACTCCAGAATGGGTGACAAAGCAAGACTCGTCTCAATGAAAAAAAAAGTCCTGTGCTACGGCACAAAAAAGGACAGGCCCCATGGCCCTGATCTGTCTGGTTCCTGCTGCTCAGTCCCCATCATAGCCCTGACAGCCCCGGGGTGTCCTCACTGCCAGCACCCACCTGCCGCTCGTGCTCAAGGCCACAGCGCACCCGCTCAAAGTCAGGGCCACCCCAGTTGCGGCCATGCCGGCGGCTGTCCTCCCGGCGGTCCCTCTCAGATTCCTCCAGGGGCCCGCTGCGTCGCCGGGGATCATCCAGGAAGTTCCGCACCGGGTTGGGTTCAAGCACCCCTTCCTGCAGGCAGCGGAGCAGGGGATTGACGCCGGCTCCCCACAGCCCAGGCAGCTGGGCCCCGCCACGGGGACACCCGCACCACTGACCCGCTGGTTGCGCTCGTACTCGGCAATCTTCTCCATCTCCTCGTTCATCTTCTCAATGTTCTGTCTGCGCCGCTCCTCCCACTCCTGGGGGGATAAAGATAGGGATACCCAGCTTCAGGGAGAACTATTAGGCCGCCCGTGCAGGAGAGGGGCTGCCCAGCAGGCCTGAGGCTCCTCTCCTCGGACTGGTCTGCTGGTGTCTGAGCATTTGCTCTTAGCATGCTCCGTGCTCAAGGTCAGTAGTGAACTAATGAGGCTGGTTGGTCAGGCCTAGTCTATGCAAACACCACAGTATATACTGCACTGGCTTTCCTATTGCGGGGGTCTGGAATTTCAGTACATACTAGACGGAGGGAGCCTGCGTTCAAAACCAGCCTCCAGGCTGACATGGTGGCTTAAACCTCTAATCCAAGCACGTTGGGAGGCCAAGGCAGGAGGATTGCTTGAGTCCAGGAGTTCAAGGCCAGACTAGGCAACAGAGCAAGACCCTGTCTCTACAAAAAATTTCAAACGTGGCCGGGGGTGGTGGCTCACGCCTGTAATACCAGGACTTTGGGAGGCCCAGGCAGGTGGATCACAAGGTCAGGAGATTGAGACCATCCTGGCTAACACAGTGAAACCTCGTCTCTACTAAAAATACAAAAAAAAAAAAAAAAAAGAAGACGGGCGTGGTGGCAGGCGCCTGTAGTCCCAGCTACTTGGGAGGCTGAGGCAGGAGAATGGCATGAACCCAGGAGGCGGAACTTACAGTGAGCCAAGATCATGCCACTGCACTCCAGCATAGGCAACAGAGCGAGACTCCGTCTCAAACACAAAAAAGCAGGAACCTGGGTCCCTGAGTGACAACATGGAGCGGGGCCTCGCCCCCTGGACCACCCACCTCCCTGCAGGGCTCAGCATACAAGAGAGAAATAAACTCCTACTCTACTTAGGTCGTGAGATTTTTGGCGTCTTTCTGTGACAGCAGCTTGGCATGCCCAATTTAAGTCTAATTCTTTTTTTTTTTTTTTTTTTTGAGACAGAATTTCACTCTTGTTGTCCAGGATGGAGTACAATGGTGTGATCTCAGCTCACTGCAACCTCCGCCTCCCAGGTTCAAGCACTTCTCCTGCCTCAGCCTCCTGAGTAGCTGAGATAACAGGCGTGTGCCACCATGCCTGGCTCATTTTTTGTATTTTTAGTAGAGACAGGGTTTCACCATGTTGGCCAGGCTGGTCTCGAACTCCTGACTTCAGGTGATCTGCCCACCTTGGCCTCCTGAAGTGTTGAGATTACAGGCGTGAGCCACCGCACCCAGCTTTTTTTTTTTCTGATATGGAGTCTCACTCTGTCACCCAGACTGGAGTGCAGTGGCACCATCTCAGCTCACCGTGACCTCTGCCTCCCAGGTTCAAGTGATCCTCCTGCCTCAACCTCCCAAGTAGCTGGGATGACAAGTGCCCACCACCACGCCCGGCTAATTTTTGAATCTTCTTATTCCCGTGTAAATGCCAGAACCAGAAGCTCACAGGGGAAGTGAGCTGCCCAAGGACAGGTAACTCACAGAACCAGGTTCAACCCATGTCTATGGTGGGCTGTCCACCACTTAGCTAGACCGCCTCACACCCCGCTGACCTGCACGTCATGGGTGAGTGAGGCAGTTACAGTAAGATCACTGCTCCCCACAAACAAAGCCGGGGACCAACACAAACACAGAAACAGAATGCCACACAGAACCTGTGCCCACAAGCACACCAAACAGAGACAGCCCACCAGACACACACACAGAGCCTGTGCCCACAAGCACACCAGATAGAGACAGCCCACCAGACACACACACTGTGCCAGAAAGGCAGGAGAGGTGGGGACAGAGGATGAGCGGGCAAGCATGCACCAGAAAGCCAGAAAAAGGGAAACAAAGAGCGAGCGACAGAGGATACACAGCACTAGGAGTTGCAGGAGAGGGAGGGAAGGAAGGCGAGGAGGAATGAGAAGAGGGGAACACGGGCAGGAGAGAAAGAGACAAGGAGTAACATGCGAGCTCTGGGCGTGAGGAGAGAGGGAAGGAACAGGAGGAAATAGAAGAGGGAGAGCAGGAGGAGGGGGAGGTGGTAAAGGAAGAGAGAAACAGAGCCAGATGCAGAGGCTCAGAGAGAGATGCCGAAAGATGGATATACAGGACAACTGTGCATTTGAGAGGAGGAACAGACAGAAACAGACAACAGAGAACCTCAGCCAGGGCTCCAAGTGCTGCCTAGCTCCTACCTTAGATTTACGGTCAGAGATTGAGGTGTCTCCAGCTCCAGAGAGGTGAGGGGAACACCGGCCCCGGCCTCTCCGGCCACGGCCCCCACCTCCTCCTCCTCGAGGCTGCTCCCCAGGACTGCCCTCCCAGCTGCGCGATGCTCGGCCCATGCCAGCCCGGCCTCCCTGCTGTGGAGGAGTCCGGCCCCCCTTGCTGGCCCCTGGGGGCCGATGGGTCCCAGGAGACCTCCGGGAAGGACCCAGGTTCTTCTCCTGGAAGAGGGGAGATGGGGAAAATACAGTCACTGGGGCAGGCAGGCATGCGGCCAGGATGGAGGCCACCCACTGGTGCAGGACAGCTGGGGGGTCCTGGGTCCCAGGCCTCAACCCTCTGCCCCTCCCCATCCCCACGATCCCTAACCCCAGTGATGAGCTCACCGACTCCACTGCCACGTTCTCCTTCTCCACTGAGCGGCCCTTTCGGGGAGCTGTGACCGCAACTCCCTCAAGTTCAGCTTTCTTACGGTCTTCCTCAATCTCCTAGGAACAGACACCCGGGGCAGGGAAGCGTCAGGTGCCCTGACCGCCAGACAGCCTCCCACAGACCCCTGATCTCCGACTAAGTCTGGCCCCAGCCCAGGCCTCTCTCCTGGGCTCTGGACAAGGCGGCCACTCATATCCCTCAAACCCCATCACGTTGCTGCCCGACTCAAAACGCTCCTGTGGTGCCCATCTCTGAGTAACAGCCTTCCCCACATCCTGTGGGACCCGTGGGGTCTGGCCTTGGTACCTCCCTGACCTCGTCTCTCACCCTCTGCCCCGCGATCACTCTGGCTTCCTTGCTATTCCCAGAACACATCCAGCTCAAACCTGCCTCGGGGGCTTTGCACCAGCGGCTCCCTCTGCCAGGAACACTTTTCCCAGAGATCTTCCAACCCCTCACCTCCTGCAGGTCTCTGCTGCAATGCTGCCTTCTGGTGAGGCTTTCCCTGAGCACCCTATGGAAACCAGCTCCCTGCCACCCTCTCTGATCTCATCCCATTTGCACCCAGCACCGTGTGCGTCTTGCTCACTGTCTGCTTCCTCCACTACAGCAGAATCTGCCTGGGGACAGGAATGTCGGTCCGCTTTCAGTGATGTATGTCACTGACATGTATCCCAAGTCTAGAACGTTGCCTGGCCCACAAGGGAAATTCAATATGCCTTTTATAAAATGAATGACTTCATGAAGAATGAATAAATGAAACCCATGCCTCCCCCCAGATCCCATCTCAGGGACAGCCACACCACCTACTCAGCAGCCTTGTCCTAAATCCTCCCTCTTCCTCCCCCTGCCCCCAACTGCTCTTTAGTAACTGAGTTCCTCTCAACAGCCCTGCCCTGAGCCAGGTACCTCCTCTCCTACTAGGGTTCCAGCCCCAACTTCCTCCTCGGTCACTGGGCTCCAGTATCACCTCCTCCCACCCACCACCACACAGCACCCAGATGCGTCTTCCTAAAGAACTATTCTGACGGGTCCCACCCCTGCTCAAGGCTCTCCCTGGTTCCCCAGCGCCCTCAGGACAAAGTTCAAACTCAGCCTGGTGGCATTCAGGACCCCGCACAGCCTAGTCCCTGCTGACCTGCCCAGGTCAATTCTCTCCTAACCAACCCTCCAACTTGAAGCTCCAAGCTCTCTCTCACTTCCAACATTTGCACAAACTGTTCTCTCTGCCTGAAACATGTTCCCCTCTCCTTCTCAACTGGTTACTGTCTACTCATCACTCAAGCCTCAAAGTCCACTCCTCCAGGAAACCCTTCCTGATATCCCCAAGGCTGGGCAGGAGCCTCCTCCAGACTCCCACAGACCCCTGGATTTCCTGATTCCAGACTTGTCCACTCTGGGACATCCCTGACTAGACGGTGGACCCTGGAGGGGTAGGCCTGGGTCTGTCTCAATCACAGCTGTATCCCCAGCACCACTCAGCACCGGGGCTGGTACGGTAAAGATCTTGGGGAATACTTGTGAACAAATGAATGAATGAATGAATAATGAAATGAAAGAAGGGATGTCAGGCTAAGGCCTTTGGCTTTTATCCTGACAGTGATGGGGAGCCATGAAAAGGTTTTAAGGGAGAGGTGAGAAAAACTCACTGCGGGGAAGAGAGGGGATGGGGTCTCCCAGGGCGGGGCTAGGGCACCTGGTAGCGCCGGATGAGGGCCTCATTCTTCCGCCGAAGAGCCTCGATCCTCTTGTCCAACTCAGCATCCTTCTCCTCCTTTGATTTCAAATCGAGTGTGGCTGCCTGAGACCGGGAGGCAGTTGAGGGATGGAAGGAAAAACCTCCATCCATACCAGGGATTTTCCCCTGGGGTCTGAGAGTCTGCGCCCCCTGGATCCCATCCTCCCAAGCCCCCGTCCCCAAAACTGAGATTCTAGAGACCCACTTTCAGCCTCACCATTTCGCTGGCTCGGTGGGGTCAAGGTCCCAGCAAACCTCCCCTGCAGAATCTAGACACAGCACTGAGGGTTCCTGGGGGCAGAGGAAAAAGAAGGACTAAGGCCAATGGCCCCCCAATCTACTTCGTCCTCTAACATACTGGGGGCTCCTCGTAGCCATACACAAAAAAAACCTGTACCGCAAGAGAATTCTAGCCCTCACTCTCCCTCCCTTCAACTGCCAGCTCTACCTTCTCCATAGAAATTAAGATGGGCCAGGTGTGGTGGCTCACGCCTGTAATCCCAGCACTTTGGGAGGCCGAGATGGGCGGATCACAAGGTCAGGAGATCGAGACTATCCTAGATAACACGGTGAAACACCATCTCTACTAAAAATACAAAAATTAGCCGGGTGTGGTGGCGGGCGCCTGTAGTCCCAGCTACAGGCTGAGGCAGCAGAATGGCGTGAACCCGGGAAAGCAGAGCTTGCAGTGAGCCGAGATCGCGCCACTGCACTCCAGCCTGGGCAACAGAGCGAGACTCCGTCCCAAAAAAAAAAACAAAAAGAAAGAAATTAAGACTCAGCCCTTTCATGATCTTTGTGGACTCACCCAGTTCCCACGTAAACAATCTAGTGAAACCCACCTTGGGGATATTCTGGCCCCCACCCACTACTTAAGTATCCAACACTGCTCTCCTCCAAACGCAGATTCTAGTCCAGCCTGCATACCCTGTGGTATGAGTGCTAGCCCGGTTCCCTATCGAGAGTTCCAACTACAACCCCTCCAACCAGCCTGCACAAGAAAGTTCCAGACCCACCTCCCTGTGCTCATCCTGGTGCCTCTCATATTCAGGCGAATATTCTAGCTCCGCCAGGTAAGGTTCAGAAACATTCCTAATCCCACGCTCAAAGAAAGTCTGAACCCCACTCTTATTGGCTGCCCAAGTTTTCAGAGAACACGCCAAGCCCACACCTTCCCCAGGGACTTCCTAGTCCCGGTCTTCAGCACCCTAAGGAAACTCAACAGCCTCCCGCCTCCCCTGAAAGGATTCTGTACACAGGCCCAGAACTCACTGGCGAGGCTTCCTGGAACTGGCCTTTTGCCCCACTGAATACTCCACCAGCCCCAACCAACAAGGACAAAAATACCCAGGCCCGCCCCAGATTTTCTGTGCAAAGTTCCAGCCTCAATCCAGCTGGGAATGCCAGGGCCACTTCCCCGACATCCAAGAAACCGCTCTAGCCCCGCCCCAACCCATGGGCCATTAATCTAACCCCCCTCCCGACTTTCTCCCAGGCAACAGCCCAGACCCGCCCCTCCCATCTCTTATTATTATTATTCCATCCCCGCCTCCGGCCTTCCCAGTCAACCCTCCGGCCCCGCCTCCGATTGGCCTGGCCAACTTCCTGGACACGCCCCCTGACTCCCTCCCACACCTCGTTACGTCAGCATCTGGCCCCACCCGTGGCTTCCCCAGGGTTCTGGCTCAGCTCCCCGCTTCCCCGCCAACGCTCTGGCCGCGCCCGTGGCTCAGACGAAACTTTCTGGCTCCACCCCCAGCATTCCCCGCCAGCTCCCTGGCCCCGCCCCCTGGCTCACCACTATAAAGTGGCCCCGCCCCCGGCACGCGTCAGCCTCTGGGTCCGCCCCCAACGTCCCGGCCAACAATCTGGACCCACTTCCAGTCAGGCAAAACTTTCTGGCCCCGCCCACAGCGCGTCCGCCGGGCATCGGAGCCCCGCCACACAGCTGTCCAAGCAACATATGGCCCCGCCCACAGCCCAGCCACAACTTTTAGGCCCCGCCCATAGCCGCCGGCCCAGGCTCGGGCCCCGCCCCGCCTCGGCCCTACCCACCCCCCCCAACGGCCCGCCGCGCCAGCGCCCCTCCAGCTTCCCATGTGGGCGTCCTGTCCCCGCCCCCCGCAGAGTACTCCGACCCCGCCCCCGCCGGCGGCTCCCCACCCCGCCCACGCCTGTTCGCGCTCCCCGCCACGTGGAGCTTCAGGCCCCGCCTTCTCTGGGCGCGCTCCCGGCCCCCTCCCCCCGGTCACCTGTCCCGGAGACCCCGCGGCGTCCGCGACTCCAGCTCCGTCGGCCTCTGCGTCCGCAGCTCCCGGGCCACGCGCGTCACTTCCTGCCCGCACCACGTGAGGCAGAGAAATAAAGAGGGTCACTTCCGGCCCTGTGGGACCGTTTCCGGGAGCCTTAAAGGGGCCGCGTCTCCGCAGTGGAGGTGGGATCGGGGCCACCTGGCCCCCCGGGTGTTTTGGAAGCTCATCCAATTTCCTTCTGCCTGAATTACCAACTTCCAGGAAAAGGAGACACCGTCCTCACTCCCTGGCCTCTACCTCTTTCTTCAAGCTGTTTCCGCCTCCAGCCCCTTATTCCTGGTTTCTGTCAGTAGATGCCAAGCATTGGGCACTGACGCCTGGAAGGCTGACCTGGTTCGAGCCCCTCGTGCCAATGAAACCTAAGAGTTCGCTTTAGAAGCTTCAGATGTTCAACCGGCGGGGGGCGGCTCACACTTCTAATCCCAGAACCTTGGGAGGCCGAGGCGGGCGGATCACCTGAGGTCAGAAGTTCGAGATCAGCCTGGCCAACATTGTGAAATCCCATCTCTACAAAAAAATTAGCCGGTTGTGGTGGCGCGCGCCTGTAACCCCAGCAACTTGGGAGGCTGAAGCAGGAGAATCGCTTGAACCGGGGAGGCAGAGGTTGCCGTGAGCCGAGATCATGCCACCGCACCCAGCCTAGACGACAGAGCGTACTCCTTCTCAAAAATAAATTTAAATGCCGGCCGGGATGGCTCACGCTTGTAAAGCCCAGCACTTTGGGAGGCCGAGGAGGGCGGATCACTTGAGGCCAGGAGTTCGAGACCATCCAGGCCAACATGGTGAAACCCCGTCTCTACTAAATATACAAAAAAATTAGCCGGGCATGGTGGCGGGTGCCTGTAGTCTCAGCTACTCAGTATGCTGAGGCAGGAGAATGGCGTGAACCTGGGAGGCGGAGCTTGCAGTGAGCCGAGATCGCACCACTGCACTCCAGCTTGGACGACGGAGAGAGACTCCATCTCAAAAAAAAAAAACAAAAATTAGCTAGGCTTGGTGGCGGGCACCTGTAATTCCAGCTACTTGGGAGGCTGGGGCTGGAGAATCGCTTGAACCTGGGAGGCAGAGGTTGCAGTGAGCCGAGATTGCACCACCACACTGCAGCCTGGGCGACCAAGGAGATTCCGTCTCAAAATGAAATAAAATAGGCTGGGCGCCCTGGCTCACACCTGTAATCCCACCACTTTGGGAGTCTGAGGTGGGTGGATCACCTGAGGTCAGGAGTTTGAGACCAGCCTGACCAACGTGGTGAAACCCTGTCTCTACTAAAAAATACAAAAATTAGCCAGGCATGGTGGCAGGCACCTGTAACGCCTGTAATCCCACCTACAGGCTGAAGCAGGAGAATCGCTTAAACCCGGCAAGCAGAGGTTGCAGTGAGCTGAGGTCGTGCCATTGCACTCCAGCCTGGGCGACAAAGCAAGACTCCGTCTCAAAAAACTAAATAAAATAAAATAACTGGCTGGGCACAGTGGCTCACGCCTGTAATCCCAGCACTTTGGGAGGCTGAGGCGGGTGGATCACAAGGTCAGGAGTTCGAGACCAGCCTGGCTAACATAGTGAAACCCGTCTCTACTAAAAATACAAAAATTAGCTGGACGTAGCGGCAGATGCCTGTAATCCCAGCTCCTTGGGAGGCTAAGACAGAGAATTGCTTGAACCGGGGAGGCAGAGGTTGCAGTGAGGCAAGATCGCACCACTGCACTCCAGCCTGGGCGACAGAGTGAGACTCTGTATCGAAAATAAATAAATAAATAAAATATAAAATAAAATAAACGTTCAACTGATAGAATCAGTCGTTCATTCTCCCAAATCAGCATTGACTGCCAGGCTGTGTACTTGGGGGGAAAGGTTGGAGGGGGAACTGAGATGATGAACAAAGCTGACCCCATCCTTGTCCTCCTAAGACACAAGTAAATGGGAAATAGCAGCACCTGTGGGAGATGCCTGGCAAGAGAGGCAGGAGAGGCCCAAGGGTGAGAGGCTGCCTGAGCAGGCCCAAGGATACAACCTATGCAAAGGACCTGTGGTGAATGAGCTGGGTGCATTCCCAAAACTACAAGATACTCAAAGTAACAATAGCTGAATAGCTGCAAAGTCCAGGAGTTTACGGCATTAACCAAAATTTTAGACATGATAAAGCTATTGTGACAAGCCAACCAGGCACTGAGGCTCACGCCTGTAACCCTTGCTCCTTGGAAGGCTGAGGCAGGAGAATCACTTGAACCTGGGAAATGGAGGTTGCAGTGGGCCAAGGTTGCGCCATTGCACTCCAGCCTGGGCAACAAAATCGAAACTCTGTCTCAGAATAAATACATAAATACATAAATACATAAAAAAGCTATTGTGACAGATGATGATGAATGCTATAGAATACCCTCAGAGAAGGTGAATGACCGTTATAAGTGAACAGACCAGATTCCCTGCGGTGCTAGTAATTTTATTTTGTGATTTAAGAGATGGAAAGTGGAAGTACCTGGTAATTGCTTACCACTTATATGGCTACTGTTTACAGCCTTTCAGAGATACCAATGAAACTTAATCCTCTTATAATTGTCCAAATAGCAATCTATGCATGTAACAAAATTCACTTGCAGGCCGGTGCAGTGACTTGTGCCTGTAATCCCAGAACTTTGGGAGGCCAAGGTGGGCAGATCACTTTAGCTCAGGAATTCAAGACCAGCCTGGGCAACATAGTGAGACCCAGTCTCCACCAAAAAAATTTAAAAGTAGGCCAAATACAGTGGCTCATGCCTGTAATTCCAATACTTCGGGAGGCAGAAGTGGGAGGATCATTTAAGGCCAGGAGCTAGCTCGCGACCAGCCTGGCCAACATAGTAAGACCCCCACCTGTGTGTGTGTGTGTGTGTGTGTGTGTGTGTGTGTGTGTGTGTGTGTATTTTTTTTCTTTTCTTTTTCATTTCTCTTTTTTTTTGAGACAGCTTTTGCTCTTTTTGCCCAGGCCAGAGTGCAACGGCACAATCTCGGCTCACTGCAATCTCTGCCTCCCAGGTTGAAGCAATTCTCTGCCTCAGCCTCCCGAGTAGCTGGGATTACAGGCATGTGCCACCATGCCTGGCTAGTTTTTTTGTATTTTTAGGAGAGACAGGGTTTCACCATTTTGACCAGGCTTGTCTTGAACTCCTGACCTCGTGATCCACCCGCCTCGGCCTCCCAAAGTGCTGGGATTACAGGCGTGAGCCACTATGCCCTGCTGATTGTTTTCAACACGTGAACTTCGACAGACACATTCAAACCATGGCAACTGTTCCGACAGAAAGAGGCTGCCCAGAGCACCCTAGGCAGAGCTGACTTGATGGAGCCTGAGCATTGTGTGTGTCACCGCTGCTGCCCTCTCCAGCCACATCACTCTCTTTTGTGCATCCTCACACTCCATGTTCTTAGCCAGTGGTTCTCCATGGAGGTAATTTTGCCCCCTAAAGGACGTTTCACAATGACTAGGAACATTTCTGGTTGTCACAGGAGAGGGTCCTCTTGCCATCTAGTGGGCAGAGGCCAGGGCTGCTCCTGAACATCTTCCAGTGCCCAGGCCAGTCCCCAAGATAAAGACTCAGCCTCGGCCAGGCATCGTGGCTCATGCCTGTAATCCCAGGACTTTGGGAGGCCAAGGCAGGAGGATCACCTGAGGTCAGGAATTCAAGACCAGCCTGGCCAACATGGTGAAATCCTGTCTCTACTAAAACTACACACACAAAAAAATAAATTAGCCAGCCGTGGTGGTGTGCGCCTGTAAACCCAGCTACTTGGGAGGCTGAGGCAGGAGAATCATTTGAACCCAGGAGGCAGAGGCTTCAGTGAGCTGAGATCACATCATTGCACTCCAGCCAGGGGGACAGAACAAGACTCCATCTCAAAAAAAAAAAAAAAATTATCCAAGAGTGTGAGTGCATGCCTGTAGTCCCAGCTACTCGGGAGGCTGAGGCAGAAGAATCGCTTGACCCTGACAGGCAGAGGTTGCAGTGAGTTGAGATCCTGCCACTGCACTTTAGCCTGGGTGACACAGCGACACCCTGTCTCAAAAAAATAAGTAAGTACACACACACACACACACACACACACACACACACAAATTAATCGGGCATGGCCGGGTGCGGTGGCTCACACCTGTAATCCCAGCACTTTGGGAGGCCAAGGTGGGTTAATCACCTGAGGTCAGGAGTTCATGACCAGCCTGGCCAACATGGTGAAACCCCGTCTCTACTAAAAATGTAAAAAAAAATTAGCTGGGTGTGGTGGCAGGCACTTGTAGTTCCAGCTACTAGGGATGCTGAAGCAGGAGAATTGCGTGAACCAGGAGGTGGAGATTTCAGTGAGCTGAGATCGCACCACTGCACTCCAGCCTGGGTGACAGAGCGAGACTCCGTCTCAAGAGAAAAAAAAAAAAAAGGCCGGGCGCGGTGGCTCAAGCCTGTAATCCCAGCACTTTGGGAGGCGGAGACGGGCGGATCACGAGGTCAGGAGATCGAGACCATCCTGGCTAACACGGTGAAACCCCGTCTCTACTAAAAAAAAAAATACAAAAAACTAGCCGGGCGAGGTGGCGAGCGCCTGTAGTCCCAGCTACTCGGGAGGCTAAGGCAGGAGAATGGCGTAAACCCGGGAGGCGGAGCTTGCAGTGAGCTGAGATCCGGCCACTGCACTCCAGCCCGGGCTACAGAGCAAGACTCCGTCTCAAAAAAAAAAAAAAAAAACAAAAAACAAAAAACAAAAAAACTAGCCGGCCACGGTGGTTGGATGCCTGTAGTCCCAGCTACTCAGGAGGCTGAGGCAGAAGAATTGCTTGAACCCAGGAGGCGGAGGTTGCAGTGAACCAACACAATGCCACTGCACTCCAGCTTCGGCGACAGAGTGAGATTCTGGCTCAAAATTAAAAAACAAAAAACAAACAAACAAAAATTAGCCAGGCGTGGTGGTGCATGCCTGTGATCCTAGCTACTCAGGAGGCTGAGGCAGGAGAATCGCTTGAACTCAGGAGGCAGAGGTTGCAGTGAGCCGAGATCGCACCACTGCATTCTAGCCTGGGCGACAGAGTGAGACTCCGTCTCAAAAAAAAGAAAAAAAAAGTAAATAAATAACTAAAGTCAGCATATGTTAAAAAGTAATAATAATAAAACAAAATAAAATTAGCCAGACATGGTGGCACATGGTCCTAGCTACTCAGGAGGCTGAGGCAGAAGGATTGCTTGAGCCCAGGAGGTCAAGATTGCAGTGAATTATGATCCAGCCTTTTTACAGTGAAATACTCTGCAACAGTGAAAGTGACCAATCAGCAGGGAGCAGTGGTGCACCACTACTGGGGAGGCCAAGGTGGGAGGATCACTAGAGGCCAGAAGTTCAACGCCAGACTGGGCAACAACAAAGTGAGACCCCTGTCTTGAAAGGAAAGAAGGAAGGAAGGAAGGAAGGAAGGAAGGAAGGAAGGAAGGAAGGAAGGAAGGAAGGAAGGAAGGAAGGAAGGAAGGAGGGAGGGAGGGAGGGAGGGAGGGAGGGAGGGAGGGAGGGAGGGAGGGAGGTCAGTCATGGCTGGGCACAGTGGCTCACGCCTGTAATCCCAGCACTTTGGGCAGCTGAGGCAGGTGGGTCACCTAAGGTAGGGAATTTGAGACCAGGCTGGCCAACATGGTGAAACCCCGTCTCTACTAAAAATACAAAAATTAGCCGGGCCTGGTGGCATTGGGGCTGTAATCCCAGCTACTCGGGAGGCTGGGTCTCAAGAATCACTTGAACTCGGGAGGCAGAGGTTGCAAGGAGCCAAGATCGCACCACTGCCACTCCAGCCTGGGCAACAGAGCCAGGCTCTGTGGAGAAGCAGGGGTGGGGGATGAGGGGAAGAAAGAAAGAAAGAAAAAAAAGTAAAAGTAAACAAGAACATGAATGAATCTTGCAAACATTAGGCTGCATAACAAAAGTCATACAGACACCAAAGAGACCGTATTTCATGGTCCATTTATATGAAATTCTAGAACAAGCAAAACTAATCTCTGGTGTTAGAATTCAGGATAATGATTATCCTGAGGATGATTAGGGTAAGCAGGATCAGGAAATGGGGCTAAGAACTTTCTGTTTCTCCACCTAGGTGCTGGTTGCATGGAGTTCTGCACTTAAGAGTTTGGGAGGGGCCGGGCGCGGTGGCTGACTCCTGTAATCCCAGAACTTTGGGAGGACAAGGAGGGTAGATCACTTGAGCCCAGAAGTTGGTGACCAGCCTGGGGCATAAGAGTGAGACCCCTCCCATCCCCATCTCTATTAAAAAAAAAAAAAAAAGGCCGGGCGCAGTGGCTCATGCCTGTAATCCCAGCACTTTGGGAGGCCGAGGAGGACGGATCATGAGGTCAGGAGATCGAGACCATCCTGGCTAACACGGTGAAACCCCGTCTCTACTAAAAAATACAAAAAAAAACTGGCCGGGCGAGGTGGCGGGCGCCTGTAGTCCCAGCTACTCAGGAGGCTGAGGCAGGAGAATGGCGGGAACCCGGGAGGCGGAGCTTGCAGTGAACTGAGATCCGGCCACTGCACTTCAGCCTGGGCGACAGAACGAGACTCCGTCTCAAAAAAAAAAGAAAAAAAAAAAAAAAAGGTCTGGTTAGGCCCCAGTGAGACTAATGAAATCACCAATGCCAACTCTTCTCAGCAGATCCGAAAGCTGATCAAAGATGGGCTGATCATCCGCAAGCCTGTGACGGTCCATTCCCAGGCACGATGCCGGAAAAATACCTTGGCCCGCCGGAAGGGGAGGCACATGGGCATAGGTAAGCGGAAGGGTACAGCCAGTGGCCGAATGCCAGAGAAGGTCACGTGGATGAGGAGAATGAGGATTCTGCGCCTGCTGCTCAGAAGATACCATGAGTCTAAGAAAATTGATCGCCACATGTATCACAGCCTGTACCTGAAGGTGAAGGGGAATGTGTTCAAAAACAAGCGTATTCTCATGGAACACATCCACAAGCTGAAGGCAGACAAGGCCCGCAAGAAGCTCCTGGCTGACCAGGCTGAGGCCCGCAGGTCTAAGACCAAGGAAGCACACAAGCGCTGTGAAGAGCGCCTCCAGGCCAAGAAGGAGGAGATTATCAAGACTTTGTCCAAGGAGGAAGAGAGCAAGAAATAAAAGCTCCCCCTTTGTCTGTACATACTGGCCTCCGTGATTACATAGATCAGCCATGAAAATAAAACAAGCCTTTAAAAAAAAAAAAATAATAAGCCGGGCTGGTGGCATGCGCCTGTAATCCCAGCTACTCGGGAGGCTGAGGCAGGAGAATTGCTGAAACCGGGAGGCAGACGTTGCAGGGAGCAGAGATCGCACTCCAGCCTGGGGGACAGAGCCAGACTCTGTCTCAGGGAAAAAAAAAAAAAAAAAAAAAAGGGCCAGGTGCGGTGGCTCACGCATGTAATCCCAGCACATTGGGAGGCCGAAGCGGATGGATCACGAGGTCAAGAGTTCAAGACCACCCTGGCCAAGATGGTGAAACCCGTCTCTAGTAAAAATACAAAAAAATTAGCCGGGCATGGTGGTGGGGGCCTGTCATCCCAACTACTCAGGAGGCTGAGGCAGAGAATTGAACTTGGGAGGCGGAGGTTGCAGTGAGCCGAGATCACACCACTGTACTCCAGCCTGGGTGACAAAGCGAGACTCCGTCTCAAAAAAAAAAAGAAAAAGAAAAAGAAAAAAGAGTTTGAGAGCTTCAGGAGTTCAAGGCTGCAATGAGCTCTGATCACGCCAGCCTGAGCAACGAGGGAGACCTTGTTTCTAAAAAAAAAAAGGATTTGGGAGCTTTAGAGAATAGAGAAGTATGTAACTTATGCTACAGCTTAAACAATGGTCTCAATAAATCAAAAAATAAATTTTACAAGTTCAACAATAATCATAAAAAATACTTTGTGTTTATTTGTGGAATGGAGTTAAATGCTACCATTAGTACGACCTGGCTAAGGGCGGACTTGAAGGTCTCCCAGGAAATTTGATAATCACACCAGCGGACACGTTTCCCACTCTCCACCAGGGGGCGGTGCGGCGCACTCCCCGCCGCTTGAGACAAACGGGCATGCATATTAATTCAACAAACCTGGCCGGGCGCGGTGGCTCACGCCTGTAATCCCAGCACTTTGGGAGGCCGAGGCGGGCGGATCACAAGGTCAGGAGATCGAGACCACGGTGAAACCCCGTCTCTACTAAAAATACAAAAAATTAGCCGGGCGCGGTGGCGGGCGCCTGTAGTCCCAGCTACTCAGGAGGCTGAGACAGGAGAATGGCGTAAACCCAGGAGGCGGAGCTTGCAGTGAGCCGAGATCGCGCCACTGCACTCCAGTCTGGGCGACAGAGCGAGACTCCGTCTCAAAAAAACAAAAACAAAAAAAATTCAACAAACCTGAAACCATGAGAACCTACTTTGTGCGGGGCCTCCTTCTAGTTACCCGATCTGTGAAATGGGAATTAGAATGTCCCTGCCGCCATGGAGCTCACTTTCTCCAGAAGACAGACAACAAACAGCTAAACGAAGGAATAGGTAGAGACCAGGCGAGGCGGTTCAGGCCTGTAGTCCCAGCACTTCGGGAGGCTGAGGCCAGAAGATCGCTTGAGGCCAGGAATTCGAGACCAGACCAGGTAACATAATGAGACCCCCCCATCTCTACAAAAAAATTTAAAATTAGCCAGGCGTGATGGTGTGCACCTGTGCTCCCAGGTACTTGGGAGGCTGGGGAAGGAGGATCCTTTGAGCCCAGAAGTTGGACACCTGGGCAACATAGTAAGACCCCCTCTCTAAAAAATAATAATAAAATAGGCCGGGCGCGGTGGCTCAAGCCTGTAATCCCAGCACTTTGGGAGGCCGAGACGGGCGGATCACGAGGTAAGGAGATCGAGACCATCCTGGCTAACACGGTGAAACCCCGTCTCTATTAAGAAATACAAAAAAAAAAAACTAGCCGGGCGAGGTGGCGGGCGCCTGTAGTCCCAGCTACTCGGGAGGCTGAGGCCGGAGAATGGCGTAAACCCGGGAGGCGGAGCTTGCAGTGAGCTGAGATCCGGCCACTGCACTCCAGCCTGGGTGACAGAGCGAGACTCCGTCTCAAAAAAAAAAAAAAAAAAAAAAAAAAAAGAATAATAAAATAAAATTTAAAAAAACGCCTGGAGTGGTAGCCCACGCCTGTAATCCTAGCACTCTGGAAGGCTGATCACTTACAGCTAGGAATTCGAGACCAGCCTGAGTGATATGGTGAGACACTGTCTCTACTAAAAATACAAAAATTAGGCTGGGTGCGGTGGCTCACGCCTGTAATCCCAGCACTTTGGGAGGCTGAGGAGGGCGGATCACGAGGTCAGGAGATCGAGACCATCCTGGCTAATGCAGTGAAACCCTGTCTCTACTAAAAATACAAAAACAAAATTAGCTGGGCGTGGTGGCGGGTGCCTGTAGTCCCAACCACTCGGGAAGCTGAGGCAGGAGAATGGCATGAACCCGAGAGGCAGAGCTTGTAGTGAGCCAAGATCGCGCCACTGCACTCCAGGCTGGGCGACAGAGCAAGACTCCGTCTCAAAAAAAAAGAAAGAAAAAATTAGCAGGGCATGGTGGCACACACCTGTGGTCCCATCTACTCAGGAGGCTGAGGTGGGAGGATCACTCGAGCCCAGGAAGTTGAGACTACAGTGAGCTGTGATGACATGACTGCCCCAGCTTGGGCAACAGAGCAAGACACTGTCTTAAAAAAAATAAGGCCATGTATAGTGTCTCATGCATATAATCCCAGCACTTTAGGGGATGGAGGCAGGAGGATCACCTGAGCCCAGGAGTTATAGACCAGCCTGGGCACCATAGGGAGACCTCATCTCTACAAAATAATATAAAATTAACTGGCCATGGTGGTAGAAGGTAGTCCCAGCTATTCAGGAGGGAGGCTGTGGTGGGAGGATTGCTTAGGTCTGGGAGGTGGAGGCTGCAGTGAGCCATGTTCACACCACTGCACTCTAGACTAGGTGACAGAGTGAGACCCTGTCAAAAAAAAAAAAAAAAAAAAAAAGTCCAGGTGCGGTGGCTCAGGCCTGTAATCCCAGCACTTTGGGAGGCCAAGGTGGGTGGATCATGAGGTCAGGAGTTTGAGACCAGCCTGACCAACATGGTGAAACCCCATCTCTACTAAAAATACAAAAATTAGTGGGGCTTGGTGGTGTGTGCCTGTAATCCCAGTACTCAAGAGGCTGAGGCAGGAGAATTGCTTGAACTCAGGAGGCAGAGGTTGCACTGAGCTGAGATCATGCCACTGTACTCCAGCCTGGGCGACAGAGCAAGACTCTGTCTCAAACAAACAAACTATATATATATATATATATATATATATCTTGAATCCTACTACAGCTCTCATCTCCACTTCCTGGATCTATGGATGGTCATAAGGATGTAACCAGGTCATGCATGTAAAGCTCTGAATTGGCACAGAGCCTAGCACACAGTAGGTGAACTGACAGAGCTGCCATGATGATGATGATGATGATGACAATTGGTCTCTCAGATCCTTCATCCTTCCGGGCTGCCCCCCTAAACTCCTCTCTGTCCCTGACATCCACATCCACTACTTCAGCCAATCCCACCAGCTCACTCTTTCTTTTTTTTTCTTTTTTTTTTTTTTTGAGAGGGAGTCTTGCTGTGTCGCCCAGGCTGGAGTGCAGTGGCCGGATCTCAGCTCATTGCAAGCTCCGCCTCCCGGGTTTTTACGCCATTCTCCTGCCTCAACCTCCCGAGTAGCTGGGACTACAGGCGCCCACCACCTCGCCCGGCTAGTTTTTTGTATTTTTTTTTTTTTTTTTTTTTTTTTGAGACAGAGTCTCACGCTGTTGCCCAGGCTGGAGTGCAGTGGCTGGATCTCGGCTCACTGCAAGCTCCGCCTCCTGGGTTCACGCCATTCTCCTGCCTCAGCCTCCTGAGTAGCTGGGACTACAGGCGCCCGCCACCGCGCCCGGCTAATTTTTTGTATTTTTAGTAGAGACGGGGTTTCACTGTGGTCTCGATCTCCTGACCTTGTGATCCGCCCGCCTCGGCCTCCCAAAGTGCTGGGATTACAGGCTTGAGCCACCGCGCCCGGCCATGTTTTTTGTATTTTTTAGTAGAGACGGGGTTTCACCGTGTTAGCCAGGATGGTCTCGAACTCCTGACGTCGTGATCCGCCCGTCTCGGCCTCCCAAAGTGCTGGGATTACAGGCTTGAGCCACCGCGCCCGGCCCACTCTTTCTTCTTTCTTTCTCTTTTCTTTTCCTTTCCTTTCCCTCTCCCTTTTCCTTTCCCTTTCCCTCTTTCTCTCTCTTTCTTTTTCTTTCTTTCCTCTCTTTCTTTCCCTCCCTTCCTTCCTTCCTTTCCTTTCTTCCTTCCTTCCTTTCCTTTCTTCCTTCTCTCCTTCCTTCCTTCCTTCCTTCCTTCCTTCCTTCCTTTCCTTTCCTTTCCTTCCTTCCTTCCTTCCTTTCCTTCCTTCCTTCCTTCCTTGACAGTGTCTCATTCTGTTGCCTAGGTTGGAGTGCAATGGCATGATCTTGGCTCACTGCAACCTCCACCTTCCAGGTTCAAGCCTTTCTCCTTCCTCAGCCTCCCGAGTAGCTGGAATTACAGGCATGCACCACCACACCCAGCTACTTTTTGTATTTTTGGTAGAGATGGGGTTTCACCATATTGGCCAGGCTGGCCTGAAACTCCTGGCCGCAAATGATCCTCCTGCATCGGCCTCCCAAAGTGCTGGAATTACAGATGTGAGCCACCGTGCCCAGCTGCAAATAGCACTTTTTCAAAGACATCATCCCTCAACACTCCTGACGGCCCTTCCCTGCTTCCTTTTTCTACTTGAAGTTTCACTTTGTATTGTAACTATTTCTTGAATGTCTATCTGCCACAGACCAGAGTGTCCCTCCCATGAAGGCAGGATTTGTATCCGTTTTGCTCACAGCTGCATCCCCATGCCTACAACTGCACCAGTGCCTGGCACAGGGGAGACACTCAGTTGTAATTGCTGAGTGAGTGGATATAAGAATAAATGGGGCCAGGCATGGTGGCTCACGCCTATAATCCCAGCACTTCGGGAGGCCGAGGCGGGTGGATCACAAGGTCAAGAGATCGACACCATCCTGGCCAACATGGTGAAACCCTGTCTCTACTACAAATACAAAAATTAGCCGGGCATGGTGGCGGGCGGCTGTAGTCCCAGCTACTCAGGAGGCTGAGGCAGGAGAATGGCTTGAACCCGGGAGGCGGAGGTTGCAGTGAGCCGAGATCCCACCACTGCACTCCAGCCTGAGCGACAGGGCGAGACTCCGTTTCGATAGATAGATATAGATATAGATATAGATAGATATAGATATAGATATAGATATAGATATAGATATAGATATAGATATAGATATAGATGTATGTATATTCCATCTCCCCTGGTGGTTGTGAGGATGAATTGGGTTTGGATTTGCAGGCTTCCTGAGGTAGCGACATCGTCGATGCAAAGGTGGGCTTTTTGCGCGGCGCCTGTGCTTCCGCCTTCTGCCGCTCGGGGGCAGCAGGCGCCCGGCGGATTCGCCCGCGCGGCCGCACCGGGAAAGGAGCGGGGGCAAGTCCTCAGGAGGAAGCTGATGAAATCCTGGCCAACTCGCAGTGAGCTCATCCCGCCCGGGCGCCTCCGGAAGCCACGGGGCCGCCCGGCCTCCGCCTGGCCCGAGCGATAAAGCTCTCGTGCCGAACCAGGGCGGGAAGTCCTTCCTGAAGTCTGCCCTGCGTGGGGCCTGCTGCCAGAAGCCTGGGCCGGAGGGGAGGGGAGAGGACAAAGTAATGGTCCCCTGGCTGTCTTAGAAGGATGAAAAGTGAATTCTGAGCCTGGCTGTGGGAGTAAGAAAAAGAGCATTGGGGCCGGGCGCGGTGGCTCAAGCCTGTAATCCCAGCACTTTGGGAGGCCGAGACGGGCGGATCACGAGTTCTGGAGATTGAGACCATCCTGGCTAACACGGTGAAACCCCGTCTCTACTAAAATACAAAAAAGATTAGCCGGGCGAGGTGGCGGGCGCCTGTACTCCCAGCTACTCGGGAGGCTGAGGCAGGAGAATGTCGTGAACCCGGGAGGCGGGGCTTGCAGTGAGCTGAGATCCAGCCACTGCACTCCAGCCTGGGCAACAGAGCCAGACTCCGTCTCAAAAAAAAAAAAAAAAAGAAAAGAAAAAGGGCATTGGGGGAGGGAGAGCGGGGCGGAAGAGACAGAGACAAGAGATGGGAGAGACGACGGGAAGAAGAGGCAAAGGTGGGGAGACTGAGGCAGAGGAGGAAGAGAGAGAGACAGAATCAAGGAGGGACAGCTGAGAAAGTCAGATGGAGCAACAGAGACAGGGAGAGGGGAGACAGAGACAGGGAGAGACAGAGATGGCAGAGAGAAGGAGAGACAGAGATAGGGAGAGACAAAGACGGAGGAGACAGGGAGCTACAGAGGTGGCAGAGACAGAGACAGGGAGAGACAGAGATGATGGAGACAGAGATGGCAGAGACAGAGACAGGGAGAGACAGATGGCAGAGATAGAGACAGAGATGATGGAGACAGATGGCGGAGACAGAAGTGGCAGAGAGGTAGACAGGGAGAGACAGAGATAGGGAGACACAGATGGCAAAGACAGATGGCAGAGCCAAAGACAGGGAGAGATAGAGATGGCAGAGACAGTGATGGGGAGAGACAGAGATGGTGGAGACAGGGAGAGACAGAGATGGCAGAGACAGAGATGGAAACAGACAGTGGTGGCGGAGACAGAGATGGGGAGAGACAGTGGTGGCGGAGACAGAGACAGGGAGAAATGAGACAGAGTCGGGAAGAGACAGAAGTGGCAGAGACAGAGACTGGGAGAGACAGATGGCGGAGACAGAGACGGGGAGAGACAGCAGTGGTGGAGACAGATGGGAGAGACAGATGGAAGAAACAGAGGTGGGACATGGGAGACAGAGACAAAGGCAGAAAGAGATCTACAGGGAGACAGAGACAGGAGAGATAAACATGGGAAAGAGAGAGACGTAGAGACCCAGGAGTGGCAGAGATGGGGGAGTCAGGAGCGACGCAGAGGTGAGGCAGATGGAGTCAAAGTAGGGGTTCAGAGGTGCCGAGCTGGAGGTAGGGGAGACGGGGCGAGGGGGCCGGGGAGGGGCATTCGGGGCGGGCCTGCGAGATCCGGGTGGGACGGAGCGGGGCGCGCCCCTCCCCTCCCCGCCCTCCCAGCCCCCAGCCCGGAGCCCCGCGGCGGCGGCGCGGGCCGAGTCTCCAAGTTACCAAGTTACCGCAGGATTCGGGAGCTTCTCACTGGCGCGGCCGCGGCCAATCAGAGAGCAGCGCCGCTGTTCTCGGGCAGGAGGCCTGGAGACACGCGCACCTTCCCCCGACACCCAGCGAAGCGCGCTGACACACAATCGCATCGGCGGGCTCACACACACTCACCGTCCCAGAGACAAACAACGTCGCACCCCGCACATACACAATCACAGTGACACACACAGCGAAAGACACACGTCTCAGGAACACACAGACACACAGCATCACACAGACACACAAAATCGCAGTGACAGCCG
This sequence comes from Macaca nemestrina, assembly GCF_043159975.1. Classification (NCBI taxonomy): domain Eukaryota; kingdom Metazoa; phylum Chordata; class Mammalia; order Primates; family Cercopithecidae; genus Macaca; species Macaca nemestrina. The sequence continues at coordinate 57,453,476 of NC_092144.1, read as the reverse complement.
GGCACGGTGGCTCATGCCTGTAATCCCAGCATTTTGGGAGGCCGAGGCAGGTGGATCACTTGAGGTCGGGAGTTCGAGACCAGCCTAACCAACGTGGTGAAGCCCCGTCTCTACTAAAAATACGAAATTAGCTGGGCGTGGTGGTATGCACCTGTAGTCCCAGCTACTTGGGAGTCTGAGGCAGGAGATTCGCTTGAACCCGGGAGGTGGAGGTTGCAATGAGCCAAGATCACTGCCACTGCACTCCAACTTGGACAACAATAGCAAAACTCCGTCTCAAAAAACAAAAAACCTCAGTGACACAGACAGTCCCAGGACACATAGCACTCCCCAGACCCACAACCACAGGTCCACACAGTGCTGCCCAGGCACATGCAATCTCCATGAGTTATGCACAGTCCCTTGAACACACAACGTCACCCTGAAACACAGTATCAGTGACATACAATCAATGCAGTGACACTTATAATCCCACAACAAATTGGTCCCAACACACTCACTAGATCACAGTGATACAATCGCAACAGTGACACATTCAATCACAGTGAGACACAATATTGCACACACACAATCTATTAGACACATACACAGTTCCATGGACACACAACATCACACAACCAAAATGACACACAACCACAGTGACACACAGCATTTCACAGGCACATACTGTCGGTGATACACAGTCCCACAGACATGCATTTCAGACACAATCACAATGTGACACACACCCACAATCCCACCACGCACCACATTGTCCAGGCACACACAATAACAGTAGGATGTATGCACATCTTCCCCCGACACCCAGCACAGCACATGGTCACACACTGTCACAGTGACACAATCACAGTCCCACCACCCACAACACAAGTACCACTGACACACTCAGTGGCACACAATCCCACATACACACAGCATTGTATACATGTGCACACCATCACCACGACATACACACACAACCCCAGTGACACAGCATTACACAAACACATCCAACCACGACAACAGGACAGTACAGTGTGACATAGCACCTTCACAAATCTTCCTCCTAACACAACATCACTCTGACACACATACAATCCCAGCATGACAGAGACACAATCACATGGGCACACACATCTCACTGCCAGACCAGCGTGCTGCACAGAACCACACACATCACACCATCATGATCACACACAGCACACCAGAACATCACACAATTGTACACTGACACACAATCACATTGTCACAGCAGCCCATGACATGTAGCATTGTGACAAATGTAGCATGCTGACACACACCATCACACTGACACACAATCCATCAAGTGACACACAATAGCACACACTGACACAACCACCACCATAATGTGTGAACCCCCGACACAACAGCACACTAACATAGACCTACAGAGGACTCCAGCACACACACAGTCACACAAACACCCAACCCGCCCATCCCTGCCCTTGCCCCAGGAAGCTGTGTTAGATGTGGGACGGTGGGGGAGGGATGCGCTGTGTGTGTGTGTGTGTGTGTGCGTGTGCGTGTGTGTGTGCGCCAGCGCGGGCTGTGCCTCCCCCTCCCAGCCCTTCCCCGGGGGCGGGGCCGTGCGGCAGCCGCTGTTACCGGGTAAACTTCCCCGCCCCCCCCAGCGCGGCCATTAGTCAACTCCCCCCCCAGGATGATGTCATCGCCTCATTCTGGAGGCTGAGTAATCCTCAACTCCGCCCCGCCAGGTACCAGGGTAGGGGCGGGCCGCACCTGGGCTCACCAAGTCTGGAGCTGGGATCTGGAGCTGCAGGCGGCGCTGCCTTAGGTCTCCCGGGGAGGGAAGGGACTGAGGAATTGGGCCTCTGAAGTGGCCCAGCCATGCACGTTAGGGTCTCTCGAGACTGGGGGCTCCCAGTCCGGATCCATGGGGCCAAGTAAAGGTGCTGCAGGGCTGGATCTTCCAGACCTGGGGGTCTGGGACTGGGGAGGGCCCTCTAACCTCTCCACTACCCCCTCGTCCCCAGCTACACCACTGTGAGGGGCTGGGTCGCTTGACCAAGTGTCTGGGGAATCTGAGACCCGAGGCTTGGACTTCTGGGGTCCTTGGCACTATGAGGCCTGGGACCCTGGCGCAGGGTGGGGGGTCGGTGCCAACAGGTAAGGAGAGCGACTCTGAAGTCCGATGCCCACGTCCTGGGAGATCAACCACCTGGACTCCAGGGAAAAGGGCTCATGGGGTGGGAAGTGGGCAGGTCTGCACCCTGGGGCTGGGCAGGTGGTCCCACCTAGGTAAATTGGATGCCTGAGGGTCTGGTGACTGTTAGGGGCAGGAGTGTCTCCCATCATCAGTGTGGTGAGGGCCAAGATGCCCAGGAGCTCTGTGACATCTTAGGGTCGGGAGCCCAAAGGCCTGAGTCCGCGTTTCTTGTGGAAGTGGGATGTTTAGCCCTAGTTTTCCTGGGATCAGACATGGCTGTGTCCCCTTCTGGGGGGACCCTCAGTTTTTGTGTCCCGGAGCTGGGACATCTGCATCTCCTAAGAGGAGGGGGTTCATATCCTTGTTTTCACGGGTTCAGGCATGCCTGCGTCCTTTGGGGGTGCAGTGACACCCCTATTTTTATAGGGTCAGGACGCCTGGGTTCGATTCTGGAAGGGAACTTCAGCCGCTATGTTCAAGAGCCACCATACCTAATCCTGTTTTGCGGGGTGGGGCGGGGGAACAACCAGTCCCTGTCTTCATGGAGTCAGGGTGCTCAGGTCTCCTTGTGGGAGGAGGGCCCTTGGTGTCTGTTTGCACAAGGCCAACTCCAGGTTGCCATTCTGGGAGTAGGAACAGAATGCGCAACCCCGTTTCCAACCCATCCCAACTGCCCATCCTCACCCGAGAGTGCGGGGCAGGGGAGCAGGGAGGTGGATGGTGCACAGCCCGGGTATCACCCAGCCGGTCGCAGGTTTGCAGGCCGCGCGCCCAGCAGCTCCCCGGGGCCCGGCTCCCCGCCCCCCGTGCCGAGGGCTCCCCCAGATCCGGGCGGACGCGGCGGTGGCCAATGAGCTCGCTCGCCGTCTCCGGGAGCTGGGCCGGCTCTGCCCGCCTGGCATTGGGCACGCGGTGGGCAGCGGCGGGCGGGGCCTAGGGGGTCCTCGCGCCTGGTTGGGCCAGGCTTGTTGCTGGGTAACGGGGCGGCGAGTTTCCCCTGGCAACGGCGGCGGGTACCGCTCACTGGCTGGCCGGGAAGGAGGGGGGGCGCGGGCGCAGGCAGGCCCCGCAGACCCCAGCAACAGCGCGCGGCCCCCGCCCCGCCGGGAAGCGGTAACCTTCACACGCGCGCCGGCCGCTCGGACCCTGCGGACGCCCGCTCCCCCGCCCAGCCCCCACCCGGCCCGGGTCCAGCCTCCGGGCCTGCAGGGTCGGCCACACCGAGGGGACCCGGGAGACCCCCTCCCCACCGCGGAAAGCCAGGACTCAGACCCTGCAGTGAAAAGTTAAGTCCTTCCCAACTCCCTCTCCCCAGGCTGCGAAATCTGCTTCCCCAGAATGGCAGACAAGATCTTGGAGATGAGACGGTTTTAGGTCTGCAGTCAACCAGCTCTATTTTGTCTCACCAGCACTTCACATCCGGCTTACTACCTCCGGGCACTATTCTAAGTATGTTACAAATACGAACTCATTTCATCTTCACAATATTTTTGGTCCTGCCTGTGCTGATCCCTTTTGGACAGAGAGGGAAACTGAGGCACAGAGCAGGGAAGCTGCTTGCTCAAGGTCATAATTTGAACCCATGTCGGGTTCAAATGACTCCAGCGCCCGGGCACGTTATCGTTCCTCTGTGCTGTGAGCCCGTGGGAGAGGCATTAACGTTCAAAATAAGAAACTTCACAGTCAAGAAAACACACTCGTGGCCGCCCTGTGGGCCACCAGTTTGAGACCACGGCCTCACCATGAGCATCTGTGCAAATAGACACCAGCTGTCTTCCTCCCAGAAGGAGACCTGGGCATCCTGACCCCATGAACACAGAGACTGGTCGTCTCTACCCAAACTGGATTCAGGCATCATGGTTTTTGAACATAGGGCTGATGATCCTTCCCAGAAGAGAATGCAGGCATTCTGGCCCCATAAAAATAGGGGTCCTGGGCCGGGTTCAGTGGCTCAGGCCTGGAATCCCAGCACTTTGGGAGGCCTAGGCAGGTGGATCACCTGGGGTCAGGAGTTCGAGACCAGCCTGGCCAACATGGCAAAACCCTGTCTCTATTAAAAATACAAAAATTATCCAAGCGTGGTGGTGCATGCCTGTAGTCCCAGCTACTCAGGAGGCTGAGGCAGGAGAATTACTTGAACCTGGGAGGCGGAGGTTGCAAGTGAGCCAAGATATCGCACCACTGCACTCAAGCCTGGGCAACGGTGAGACTCCATCTCAAAAAAAAAACCGAAAAACAGAAAAAAAAAACCCCACAAAAATTAGCCAGGCATGGTGGCACATGCCTGTAGCCCTAGCTACTCAGGAGACTGAGGCAGGAGAATCGCTTGAACCTGGGAGGCATAGGTCGCAGTGAGCCGAGATCGTGCCACCGCACTCCAGCCTGGGTGACAGAGCGAGACTTCCTCTCAAAAAAAAAAAAAAAGGGGTCCAGACCGGGCCCAGTGGTTCATGCCTGTAATCCCAGTACTTTGGAAAGCTGAGGTGGGGGAATCACTTGAGCCCAGGAGTCCAAGACCAGCCTGAGCAAAATCGTGAAACCTCATTTTTACTAAAAATACAAAAATTAGCTGGGCGTGGTGGCATGGGCCTGTAGTCCCAGCTACTTAGGAGGCTGAGGCAGGAGAATCACCCAAGCCTGGGAGGCGGAAGTTGCAGTGAGCCAATATCGTGCCTCTGCATTCAAGCCTGGGTATCAGAGTGGGACCCTGCCTCATAAAAGAGGCAGAGGGGTCCTTAGCTAGAGGTTTCCTTGCTTGGATTCTCAGAGTCAAGGGACTCCCACACTGGTAATAGTAATGATAGGTAAAATATATTAAACATCCACCATGCCCCAGTACTTTTATTGTTTAATTTTTTTTGGTTTATTTATAAAACAGGGTCTCTTTATTTTATTTATTTATTTATTTTTGAGACAGAATCTCACTCTGTCGCCCAGGCTGGAGTGCAGTGATGGGATCATAGCTGTCTGTGGCCTTGGCCTCCTGGGCTCAAGCGATCCTCCTTCCTCAGCCTCCCAAGTACCTGGGCCCACAGGTGCACACCACCACACCTGATTAATTTTTTAATTTTTTGTAGAGTTGGGGATCTCACTATGTTGCCTAGGCTGGTCTGAAACTCCTGGGCTCAAGTGATCCTCCTGCCTCAGTCTCTCAGAGTGCTGGGATCACAGGCATGAGCCACTGTGTGCCTGGCCCAGTGTTTTATCTTTATTCACCTTCTGACTACACATCCTATGAGGTAGCGACCTGTGCTGTCTTAACTCACAGATGAGGAAACTGAGGCACAAAGCTGTGACCAATTCCCCCAACATCACCCACAGCCAGTAGGTGGCACAGGGGATTCTAACTCAGGCCATCTAGACTCACAGCCCACAGTCTTTTGTGAGGACTGTATGCGGGCGTGGGAAACCAAGGCAGGAGAATGGGTTCAGGCCAGGAGTTCGAAACACGCCTGGGCAGGCAACAACCTCATCTCTACAAAAAATTAAAAAATTAAGGCCGGGCGCGGTGGCTCAAGCCTGTAATCCCAGCACTTTGGGAGGCCGAGACGGGCGGATCACGAGGTCAGGAGATTGAGACCATCCTGGCTAACATGGTGAAACCCCGTCTCTACTAAAAAATACAAAAAACTAGCCAGGCGAGGTGGCGGGCGCCTGTAGTCCCAGCTACTCGGGAGGCTGAGGCAGGAGAATGGTGTAAATCCGGGAGGCGGAGCTTGTAGTGAGCTGAGATCCGGCCACTGCACTCCAGCCTGGGCGACAGAGTGAGACTCCGTCTCAAAAAAAATAAAAATAAAAATAAAAAATTAGCCAGGCGTGGTGGTGTGCACCTGTAGTCCCAGCTACTTGGGAAACTGAGGTAGGAGAATTGCTTGAGCCTAGGAGGTGGAGGCTGCGGTGAGCTGTGATAGTCAGCTGTGATCATGCCACTAGACTCCAGCCTGGGCAACAGTGCAAGACCCTGTCTCAAAAAAAAAAAAAAAAAAAAAAAAAAGAGGCAGCCCTTAACCCACCCACAAACTTCTTTTTCTTTGCCCACAAGGGTTTTGTGTTGTTGTTTTGCGGGTGGGGGTTGGTTTTTTATTTTTGAGACGGAGTCTTGCTCTGTCGCCCAGGCTGCAGTGCAGTAGCACGATCTTGGCTCACTGCAACCTGGGCCTCCCGGGTTCAAGCGATTCTTCTGCCTCAGCCTCCTGAGTAGCTGGAATTACAGGCATGTGCCACCGCACCCAGCTAATTTTTGAATTTTTAGTAGAGACAGGGTTTCACCATGTTGGCCAGGCTGGTGTTTTGTTTTGCTTTTGAGATAGGGTCTCGCTCTGTTGCCCAAGCCGGAGTACAATGGTGCGATCACAGCCCACTGCAGCCTTGAACTCACAGGCTCAAGCGTTCCTCCCACCTCAGCCTCCCAGTTAGGTTCCTGCATGTTGCCCAGGCTGGTGTGGAACTCCTGGGCTCAGGCAATCTGCCTTCCTCGGCCTTCCACAATACTGGGATTACAAGCGTGAGCCACCACGCCTAGCTGTAGGGAGGACTTTGACTAGTGACAATGCTTATGGCCAAATAGACTCTTGGCCTCTCCCCGTCTTTTCTACCTTCAGCCACCAAGCCAGATTCCCATTATCTTTCACACTCATTTTCTTCTCAAAAGAACATTACAGGCTGGTGCGGTGGTTCACACCTGTAATCTCAGCATTTTAGGGGGTCAAGGAGGGAGGATTGCTTGAGGGCTGGAGTTTGAGACCAGCCTGGGCAACATGGTGAAACCCTGTCTCTACAAAGAAACAAAGAAAGAAAGAACATTCCGGGGCCGAGCATGGTGGCTCATGCCCATAATCGAGGCACTTTGGGAGGCCAAGGAGGGAGGATCACTTGAGCCCAGGAGTTTGAGACCAACCTGGGCAACATGGTGAGACTCCATCTTTATTAAAAAAAAAAAAAAGAAAAAAGAAGAAGGAGAAGAAGGAGGAGGAGGAAGAGGAGGATGAGGAGGAGGAGGAGGAGAAGAAGAAAGAAGAAGGAGGAGGAGGAGGAGGAAAAGAAGAAAAGAATATTACAGGCTGGGCATAGTGAATCATACTTGTAATTCCAGCACTTTGGGAGGCCAAGGCAGGCGGATCATCTGAGATCGGGAGTTTGAGACCAGCCTGGCCAACATGGTGAAACCCCATCTCTACTAAAACTACAAAAATTATTAGCTGGGCATGGTGGCACATGCCTGTAATCCCAGCTACTCAGGAGAGTGAGGCAGGAGAATCACTTGAACCCAGGAGGTGGTGGTGGTTGCAGTGAGCAGAAATCAGGCCACCACATTCCATCTTGGGTGACACAGCGAGACTCCATATCAAAAAAAAAAAGAGAACATTCCAGTACATCTGACCTCCGGGTATCTGCCCTGCAATGGGCAGTCTGGACACTGCTCAGTGAGTGAGAGGTGTGAAGTACAGGCAGGACCATAAGCTAGCAGAGGGCTAGAGACTGCCCTTCTCTCAACTTCATCACTGTCAAACACAGAGGAAATACTGGCAATAATTAGTTATACAAGTGATAATAGCTAACACTTATTAGGCACTTACTATATGTCCAATACTGCACTAAATGACTTCCAGTGTGATCTCATTTAATAAGTGTCTAAAGCAGCATTTCTCAAACGTATTTATTTATTTATTTATTTATTTTTATTTTTATTTTTTTGAGATGGAGTTTCGCTCTGTCGCCCAGGCTGGAGTGCAGTGGCCAGATCTCAGCTCACTGCAAGCTCCGCCTCCCAGATTTACGCCATTCTCCTGCCTCAGCCTCCCGAGTAGCTGGGACTACAGGCGCCCGCCACCTCGCCTGGCTAGTTTTTTGTATTTTTAGTAGAGACGGGGTTTCACCATGTTAGCTAGGATGGTCTCGATCTCCTGACCTCATGATCCACCTGCCTCGGCCTCCCAAAGTGCTGGGATTACAGGCTTGAGCCACCGCGCCCGGCCTCAAACGTCTTTAAACTTGATCTACGGCCAGAAAAATACTTTCCTTGTAACCTAATATGTATTCACTATACATCAATAAAATGTTCATAAAATATTACTTTCCCTTGACTTCATAATTTTTCAAAATTATATATATATATGTATTTTTTTTTTTTTTAAGATGGGGTCTCGCTCAGCACCCAGGCTGGAGTGCAGTGGTGCAATCTTGGCTCACTGCAACCACGGTCTCCCGGGTTCAAGCGATTCTCCCATCTCAGCCTCCTGAGTAGCTGGGATTACAGGCAATGCAACCATGCCTGGCTAATTTTTGTATTTTAGTAGACCGGGGGTTTCACCATGTTGGCCAGGCTGGTGTCGAACTCCTGACCTCAAGTGATCCACCCTCCTCGGCCTCCCAAAGTGTTGGAATTACAGGCAAGAGCCACCATGCCCGGCCCGTAGTGTATTTTTGTTGTTGTTGGCGTTGTTTTGAGACGGAGTTTTGTTCTTGTCGCTCAGGCTGGAATGAAATGGCGCGATCTCGGCTCAATGAAACCTCCTTCTCTTGGGTTCAAGCAATTCTTCTGCCTCAACCTCCCAAGTAGCTGGGATTGCACCACCATGCCCGGCTAATTTCTGTATTTTTAGTAGAGATGGGGCTTTACCATGATGGCCAGGCTAGTCTCGAACTCCTGACCTCAGATGATCCACGCCCCCCAGCCTCCCAAAGTACTAGGAGTGAGGTGTGAGCCACCGTGCCCGGCCTGTAGTGTAGTTTTTAAAAACTCTGGTCAAAGCAGTCATGTATGCCTATAATCCCAGTTACTAGGGAGACTGAGGTGTGAGGATGGCTTGAGCCCAGAAGTTTGAAACCAGCCTGGGTAACACAGCCAGATTCTATCTCAATTAAAACACCACTAACAAAACCTCTTGTCTAGGGCCAGTAAAATTGCAGGTAGAAGTTGTGGTAATACAAAATTGTGTACTTTTATCACCACTTACAAACCATACACCTAAAAAGAGTGAATGTTCTTGTGTTTAAATACATCTCAATAAAGCGCAAGTTGGTTGGGATGTGAATGCATCTTTTTTTTTTTTTTTTTTTTTTTTTTTTTTTTTTTTTTTTGAGACGGAGTCTTGCTCTGTCACCCAGGCTGGAGTGCAGTGGCCAGATCTCAGCTCACTGCAAGCTCCGCCTCCCGGGTTCCCGCCATTCTCCTGCCTCAGCCTCCCGAGTAGCTGGGACTACAGGCGCCCGCCACCTCGCCCGGCTAGTTTTTTTGTATTTTTTAGTAGAGATGGGGTTTCACCGTGTTAGCCGGGATCGTCTCTCGATCTCCTGGCCTCGTGATCCGCCCGTCTCGGCCTCCCAAAGTGCTGGGATTACAGGCTTGAGCCACCGCGCCCGGCCGTGAATGCATCTTACTGAGAAAAATGCATTAAGATCAGCCAGGCATGGTGGTTCACACCTGTAATCCCAGCACTGAGGGAGGCCGAGGCAGGAGGTTTGCTTGAGCCCATAAGGTCAAGACCAGCCTGGGCAACATAGCGAGACCACCCATCTCTATTAAAAAAAAAAAAAAAAAATTAGCTGGGCATTAAAAAATTTAAATTTTTTGGCCGGGCGCGGTGGCTCAAGCCTGTAATCCCAGCACTTTGGGAGGCCGAGACAGGCGGATCACGAGGTCAGGAGATCGAGACCATCCTGGCTAACACGGTGAAACCCCGTCTCTACTAAAAAATACAAAAAACTAGCCGGGCAAGGTGGCGGGCGCCTGTAGTCCCAGCTACTCGGGAGGCTGAGGCAGGAGAATGGCGTGAACCCAGGAGGTGGAGCTTGCAGTGAGCTGAGATCCGGCCACTGCACTCCAGCCTGGGCAACAGAGCGAGACTCCGTCTCAAAAAAAAATAAAAATAAATAAAAAATTTAAATTTTTTAATTTAAAATTTAAAAATTTTAATAAAAATAAAAATAAAAATTACTTAGGAGGCTGAGGCAGGAGGATCTCTGTAGCCCAGGAGTTTGAAGCTGCAAGGCTATTGTACCACAAGACTATCTATTGTGCCACTACACTCCAGTCTGGGCCACAGAGTGAATCTTTTATCCAAAAAAAAAAAAAAAAAAGCTGAGTGTGGAGGCTCATGCCTGTAATCCCAGCACTTTGGGAGGCCAAGATGGGCGGATCCTGAGGTCAGGAGTTCAAGACCAGCCTGGCCAATATGGTGAAACCGCGTCTCTACCAATAATACAAAAATTAGCTGGGTGTAGTGGCGCACACCTGTAGTCCCAGCTACTCGGGAGGCTGAGGCAGGAGAATTGCTTGAACCCAGGAGGTGGAGGTGGCAGTGAGCCAAAATCGTGCCACTGCACTCCAGCCTGGGCAACAGAGCAAGACTCTGTCTCAAAAAAAAAAAAAAAAAGTAAGATCCATGTAAGTGATGTCATATATCATAATCCATGGTTTACTCATGAACCACAGTTTGGAAAACACCAGGAAGAAGGAAGGGAGAATGAATAATCAGGGAAAGGGAAAGAGAGAGGAAAGCTGAGGCGTTCCCAATGTTTCAAATGGGAAAATTTCATGTGAGATATAGATTAACTGCTTTTCTTGGGGAAGCTAAGAGTGTGTACTTGGAGGCAGTCAAGTTTGAGAAGTCTGACATCTTTTCTCAGCCAGCCCCATGCTAGGCACTGGAAGGTGACTCACTCTGATGAGGCGATTGTGATTGGGTGAGACCCGGTAGGGATGGAAAGTGTAGAGGAGGAGACAGGAGTCCACAGCTTTGGAAGAAGGAAGGACAAAACTCAAAACTCCCTGAACCAGAGCAGAGAAGGAAGTAACAATGAGAAACTGAAAAAGGAAAGGGAATAGAAAACTATGAGACAGGATAAAATTTGGCGTGGGGTCTGCCCGGGCATGTCCATGCCAGGTGCCCAGGGCTTCTTCTGCGACGTGGGTCCCCTGCCAGATTTGTGGTGAGTGTGGCCAGGTGTGCATGCTCCCGTGTGTGTGCAGTCAGTGGACCAGTTAGCAAGAAGCTGTCACAGGTGTGACTTCATGACATGTGTCGGTGGTCAGTTTCTTCTATGTCTATGTCTGATTTGGTCTGTCTATGAATGTCAGTTTCCTTCCTTTTTTCTTTTCTTTTTTTTTTTTTTAGATGGAGTTTGCTCTTGTTGTCCAGGCCGGAGTGCAGTGGCAGGATCTCGGCTCACTGCAACCTCTGCCTCCCGGGTTCAAGCAATTCTCCTGCCTCAGCCTCCCTAGTAGCTGGGATTACAGGCATGCGTCACCACACCCGGCTAATTTTGTATTTTTAGTAGAGACAGGGTTTCACCATGTTGGTCAGGCTGGTCTCGAACTCCTGACCTCAGGCGAGATCCGTGCACCTTGGCCTCCCAAAGTACTGGGATTACAAATGTGAGCCATCGTGGGGGGCAAATGTCAGTTTCTGATAGTTTTAATGTGTTAGCTGTGAAATTGCGTGAATGCATTTGTGTATGTCCCTGTTGGAGTGTGATTTGGATTTGGCTGTGTGTCCAGGTATCCCTGTAACAGGTGTCTGTGTGTGTCTGGGTGTGTATGTGTGTCCCCTGTGCCTATCAGCAAGTTTGTGTTTCCAGACAAGCATTCCGCCTGTGTCTGTTGTGGTTGCACCACCGTGTATGTGGTGTGGGTGCCTGTTCGGTAGGGTTGTTTGTGAACACAGTTCGTGGGCCCAGGTGTGATCATCAGTGTGGGTGTTTGTGCAACTGTGTGTGGCCCTGCCATTGTGTCCGTCTGCTTGTCAGGGGGCCCTGTTAGTGGGTCTGTGCATTTGCGTCTGGGTGTGTGTGTTAGCCCCATCAGTAAGTGAGTGTGTGTGTTCGTGCCCCTGTCCATGGTGTGGATTTGTGAGACTGTGGCCTTGTGTCCATGAGTATATCCTCTGGGCTCTGCCTGCACGTGACTTGGTGGACCCTGGAACGTCGGTCGGTCTGTGTACGCATCCCTGGGGGTGTGGATCTGTGGGTCCCAGTCAGTGTGTGTGTCCGACTGTCCCGGTGTCTGGGCGATCTCCCTGGACCCCGCTGCACAGCGCCTGGGTCCTCCTCGCCTTGGGCCAGGCCCTGCCCCGTCCCCTGCTGCAGGGAAACCCCCGGCGCGGAGGTGGGGGGGCGCGGCGCGCGCCTGCAAGTCCCGACTTGTCCGCGGCGGGCGGGCGGGGCCGTAGCGTCACGCGGGGGCGGGGCGTGGGACCCGCCGGGCGGGGGCGGGGCGGGGCGGGGCGGGGCGGCTTTGGAGCGGGCCCGGGATCCGCCGGGCGGCCTGAGACGCGGCGCGAGCCACATGCGAGCGGGCGCCTGGCGGTGGCGGCGGCACCAGCGATCCCAGCAGCGGCGGCCACTACGCGGACGCGCCTGCGGCCCGGGGAACGGCAGCAGCCACAGCCACAGCAGCCGCCACTGCAGTTAGAGCGGCAGCAGCAGCGACAGCCCCAGCAACAGCCGCCGCGGAGAGCGGCGCTTGGCGGGCGCGCCCTCTTGAAGGAAGCCGCCCGCCCCCCACCGCCGCCCCCTCCGGCGTGTTCATGCCCCCGGGGTGAGTGTGCGCGCCCTGACTCCTAGCCGGCGGCGATCGGCCAGGCCGGGTGGACTCCCTGGAGGAGGTGACGGGAGTGCAGGCGGAGAGCAGTGTGGGCGCCCTGCCTCACCCCACCGCGCCTCCCTCCAAACCCCGCGAGGGACCCTGGGCCGAGGTCGCCGGGTGAGAGGCGGCTCGGCGTTGGGGCGCCGGTCTGGGCGCACAGGTGCCTCGGCGGTCTGGCGGGTTTGTTTACAAACAATGGGGTGCGGGCTTGGCAGCGCCCCCTGGCGGCCAGTGCGGCCCCGGGGAAGAGGGTCGACCCCGGGGTGCCCCAGCCCCCAAAGTCCGGGAGGGGCGGGGGGGCGGCACGGAGGGGCGGCCACACCCAGGGCGCGCGCCCGCTGGGGGCGGCGACGGGGGGCGGCTCGCGGGCCGTGGAGTCTGCGGCTCCTGCGGGCGGGGGCTGCGCCCCAGCAACAGCCGGTTATTGGCCCCGCGCTCGCCTGGCGGGCGGGGCGGGCGCACGTGGCGGCGGTGGGGGGGGCTGTGACAGCGGAGGGGGGCGTCTGGGACCGCCGTGGGAGCGCGCGTGTGCGGGGTTGTGGATCTGCAGGTGTCTCGCCTGGGTGTGTGCGCGTGTCTGGCTCTGAGTTTGTGCTGGGTTCTGCAGCGAGTGGTGGTGTCGATCCGGAGGAATGTTGGGGTTTCTGACCCGTCGGGGTGTCTGCGTGAGTCCCCGCGCCTGTTTGTGTGGGGTTCTGTCTGTGGGTGCCCTGCCTGTGGGGTGGGTGGACCTGCGTGTGTTCTCGGTGAGAGTTGTCTGTGTGTGCTGTTTTGGGGTGATACTGGGGGTCTGTTGCCTGCGTGTGCTGGGCTGTGGAGGTTGTAGTGTGTGTGTGTGTTGCTGGAGTGAGCTGTTTGTGTGTTTCTGTGTGTGTCTTGCCCGAGCGTGCGGTGTGTGCGCTTGTGTCTTGCCTGTGTGTTTCTGTCTTGGCTGAGGCTGTCTCTGTATCTCCGGGGCATGTGTGTCTTTGCCCAGCGTTTGTGATGCTGCGCCTGCTAAATGCAAATGTCTTGTTTTCTGTCCAGGTGTCTGTGTGAGTTCTCAGGTGTGTGTGTGTGTGTGTGTGTGTGTGTGTGTGGTGGGGGATTGTTTCAGTCTGGGTTTGGCTTGTGTGTCTGGCATCAGCGTCTGGGATTTGAGGGCCCAGGATCTGTGGGGTCTATACAGTGTAGACGGTGGGTGTTGCTCGCAGCCTCTGGATGGGGTTGTTTCTGAGCCTCTGTGTGTGTGTGTAGTGTATGCGTGTGTGTGTTGGGTCTGAGGGGCTTGTCACTGTGATCGGCTGGCTCATGTGTGTCATGTGGGCTGCGTGTGTGTAGTGTTTATGTCAGTCACGTGAGACCAGTGTTTTCTGTGGGTGCGCTAGGTGTGTGCGCTGCTGGGCTGTGTGGGATTAGAGTTAGCTGTAGGGTGTGTGTGTGTGTTGCTGACAGTTGGTGATGGTGTTTGAGGGCTGCGTGAGGAGGGTGGGTTGGTGTCTGCTGGTCGTAGCCTGCGTGTCTGGTGGTGTGTTGAGGTCTGATGGCATGTGTCTGTGTGTGCCTGATTTACGTGTGTCCTGAGAGTTGGTGACATGTGGGTGTGTTTTGGGGGTGTTGATGTATGTGTGTCCGTGGGTGTCTGTTTTGTGTTGATATGTGAGTCCAGAGGTGTGCCGGTCTTATCTCTGGAGTGAGTGTGTGTGTGTGTGTGTGTGTGTGGGGAGAGGGGCATGTTTGGGAACTGAGGCAGTGCCTAGCTGGTGTGTGTGTGTTTGTGTTTGCAATGGCTGCATTGTGTTTGCATGTGCCCCTGGGCATATCAACAGTGGGTCAGTGTGTGAGACTTTGACAGTTTGGATGTGTGTGTGGGGATGGGTTGTGCCAGCCAGTGTGGGCAGTATGTAGAGTGCTTGTGATGGTCTGTCTGGATGCTCCTGCTTTGGTCGGGGTGTATGTGTGTGTGTGTGTTGTGTGTACCGAGTAGTGATGTCTGAGACTGGGGCCATCTCAGTGTTTGTGTGCAAGTGGGAGGTGGGGTGGGTGGTCAGGCTGGCCAGTCCCGCGTGAGTCCTTGTGTGTGTGCTGTGGGGGCCTCACTGTGCCTCGCTGCCCTCCCTGTGTGCCCGTCGCTGTGTTGGGAAAGTTGTCCCCACCAGCCCTTGCTGTGAGTCCCAAGTGGAGTGAGTTTGTGTTGTGGGACTGTCACAGCCCACGTACACACACCTGCTAGACCCCTCCATCCGTCCTGTGTGAGCCCTGCCTTTGCTGTGAGAGCCATCCTGTGCTCCCTGTCCCTCCTGTGTGCCCATCACCGTATGCAGGGGAGGCTCTCCAGACCAGCCAGGACCCGGTGGTGTCATCCCCTGGTTGGGCGTGTCTCTGTGGGGCCATCACCCCCTCCGCATGCACACACACCTCCACTCTTCTCCATCTGGGTCCTGACCCCGGGTAGACTGGAGGTACAGTGGGTCCTGGTACTTCCCTGCTGACCTGCTCCTCCTCCCGTGTCCCGCAGGCCCCAGGGAGCGCCATGGCCCGCGCACGCCAGGAGGGCAGCTCCCCGGAGCCCGTAGAGGGCCTGGCCCGCGACGGCCCGCGCCCCTTCCCGCTCGGCCGCCTGGTGCCCTCGGCAGTGTCCTGCGGCCTCTGCGAGCCCGGCCTGGCTGCCGCCCCCGCCGCCCCCGCCCTGCTGCCCGCTGCCTACCTCTGCGCCCCCACCGCCCCACCCGCCGTCACCGCCACCCTGGGGGGCCCCCGCTGGCCTGGGGGTCCCCGCAGCCGGCCCCGAGGCCCACGCCCGGACGGTGAGTGCCCGCCCCGCCCCCGGGGTGATAGGAGTCGGGAAGAGAGAGGACCTGAGACTCGGAGGAACTGGAGAAGTGGGAGAGGACGGGGTAGGGGGGAAGTGGCGAGCCCGGCCGGGCCACTGGGAGGGTGTGGCCAATGTGGTCTTTGTGTTGAAAGAAGCAGGAAGACGGAGGCTGGGGGTGGAGGGGGAGGTCAAGTGGGAAGTCCCTCCTGGAATCTGACTGCAGTCCCCGAATTGCAGCCCACTGTCTCTTCCGGGCCTGGGGCAACAGCTGCATCCGAGCTGCCCTCCCCCAGTCTGGGTCCCCTAGACCCCCTGGAGGATTCTTGTTGCAGGGAGTGTGGGCCGAGCGGGAGGACTGTCAACTCTGGGCTCTGGGGAGGGGTCGAAGGGCCTTTGCCTTTATTTGCATCTCTTTGGCCAGGGTTGGCCCTCTCCGCAGTCCCGGCGGAGGAAGGAGAGGGGGAGGGGCCATTGTGTTGGGAAAGTCCCCTCGGGGAGGGGGGAGTCTTGGGGAGGGAAGGGTTAAAGGTCCCCTGCCTGATGGGCTGTTAACCCTGTGGTGCCCGGGGAGCCCCATCCCTGCCAGCAGGCACTGTAGCCCGGGAAAGTGAGTCCTGGTTTCCCATCCCCCATCCTGTCCCGGCAGCCCAAGGGGAGCAAGGAAAGAGAAAACTTCCCTAGCTCAGTTCCTGGAAGCCCTGGAAGGGGACACCGATTTCAAGCCAAGGTCATAGATGTGGAAACTGAGGTCCTGGTTGTAGGCCTTAGGGAACCCTCAGACCAGGATCTGGTGGGACGGGCGGGCAGGAGCCTCCCAGGGCTCTCAGAAGGGGGTGGGGCAGCAAGGCATCTCCCGCGTCCCAGCCCCCAGGCCCGCGCTCTGAAGCTGCCACAGTCTCTGGCCTTCTGGTCTCTAGGCCTCTGCCACATCCGGAGGTGTGGCTTCCCTGTGGTTGGACACGAGAGGGCTGGAGACCTGAGGCTTGTGATCTGGGTGGGGTTCAGTCGCTGTATCCCTGTGTGACCTTGGGATACTCCCTACGGGCGGGCCTCAGTTTCCCTGTCTGTCACATGGAACAGGCAAGATGTGTCCCCGTTGGGAAATAGAGGTCGTTAAGCCTGACCACCCCCGGGGTCACCTGTCTGGCCGTCTACCTTTCACACTGACAAGGGCCGTGGGGACGTAGCTGGCCAGACAGGTGACCCCAGAGCGGCGTCCCCAGGTCCTTTTTGCTTTCTGGTGCCTGGGGAGGAAAAGCTGAGAAACTGACTCTAAGACGGGGCGAAGGGATCACTAGAAATGAGTCGGGGAGCAGTAGCTGGGAAAGAGGGAAGTGGGCCCGTACACTTCGAGGCCTGGAGGGGTAGTGGGTGCTGACCGCGCCCCTCTGCTTCTCCAAGGTCCTCAGCCCTCGCTCTTGCTGGCGGAGCAGCACCTGGAGTCGCCCGTGCCCAGCGCCCCGGGGGCCCTGGCGGGCGGTCCCACCCAGGCGGCCCCGGGAGTCCGCGGGGAGGAGGAACAGTGGGCCCGGGAGATCGGGGCCCAGCTGCGGCGGATGGCGGACGACCTCAACGCGCAATACGAGCGGCGGGTGAGTGCTGGGGGTGGGGTAGACGGCAGGTGGGACTTCCCGCCGGAGGAGGGGGCGGCAGGCGGCCCCCGCCAGATGTGCGGCAGCTGCTGCCCTGCGCGGCTGGGTCGCTCCGCGGACAGGCAGGTGGGGGGTGAGTGGGTGGGGGGTATCGCGCGCCCGCAGAGCCGCCCAGGGACTCCGCGCCGCGGCTGACATAGCCGGAGCCAGAGCCCGGGCCAGGGCCGGGGACTAGGCCGCCGCGGAGACTAGCGGCGCGCCCGTGGCCCGCGGCCGCGGGGACTGAGGGCGGCGCTGGGCGGCGCGGCTCATATATCCCGGGCTATTTATAGCTGGTGAGTCAGCAGCCGCGCCGCGCCCGCCCCCTGCCGTCCCTCTCGCGCGGCCCGCAGCGCCACACAGCTTCCCGGGCGCCGGGGCGTGCCGGGGACAGCCGGGGCGGGCTGAGGACTGCAGGGGAGGGCTCGGAGCCCCGCCCCGCGGGAGGCCCCGCCCCCAGCCCCTGGCACGGCCCCGATTTTTTAAAACAGATATTCGAAGCCCACAGCAGAGAATGGGAAATCACAAACATCGTGCGCCCACTAGCCAGCTCTGTTCAGTCTGAACATTACACCCGCATTGCTTATTAACAAACCAAACAAAACCGCAGAAACGCATGTGGTGAAGCTCCTCACTCTCCCCATCCCTTCCCCCTCCCTGCATCCAAAGGAAATCTCTCAAGTTGGCCTGTCTCAACCCCTGCCGGTGTTGCTTTTACTCCATATTTACCAGGCCAGAACCAGGGCTTAGGATCATGGGGCAGTCTTAGCTTAGCCTACATGACATAGTTTTTGTTCCTCCCCAGAATTCGTTTTTCCCTTAATATTAGGCTTCAGATTCACCATATGTTCAGCCAGGCTCGGTGGCTCACGCCTGTAATCCCAGCACTTTGGGAGGCGGAGTTGGAAGGACACTTTACCCCAGGAGTTCTAGACCAGTCTGGGCCACATAATGAGACCCCTATTGCTACAAAAAATATAAAAATTAGCCGGGTGTGGTGGTGCCAGCCTGCAGTCCCAGCTACTCGGGAGGCTGGGGTGAAAGGGTCCCTTGAGCCAGGGAAGTCCAGGCTGCAGTGAGCCATGAAGGGCCACTTAACTCCAGCCTGGGGGCAGAACAAGACCATCGCAAGAAAGAAACAACAAATACAGCCATTTTCGGCCGGATGCAGTGGGCCACTCCTGTAATCCCAGCCCTTTGGGAGGCGGCGGCAAGCGGATCACTTGAGGTTGGGAGTTCGAGACCAGTCTCACCAACATGGTGAAACCTTGTCTCTACTAACAATACAAAAATGAAGCCCGGGCACGGTGGCTCACACCTGTAATCCCAGCACTTTGGGAGGTTGAGAAGGGCGGATCACCTGAGGTCGGGAGTTTGAGGGGAGCCTGACCAACATGAAGAAACCCCGTCTCTACTAAAAATACAAAATTAGCTGGGTGTGGTGGTGCAGGCCTATAATCTCAGCTACTCGGGAGGCTGAGGCAGGATAATTGCTTGAAACTGGGAGGCGGGGGTTACCGTGAACCGAGATAGCGCCATTGCACTCCAGCCTGGGCAACAGGAGCAAAAATCCGTCTCAAAAAAAAAAGAAAAGAAAAATTAGCTGAGCATGGTGGCACACCAGTAATCCCAGCTACTTGGGAGACTGAGGCAGGAGAATCTCTTGAACCCAGGAGGTGGCGGTGTGGAGGTTGCAGTGAGCCGAGATCAGGAGATCAAGCCACTGCACTCCATCTTGAAGGACAGAATGAGACTCTGTCTCAAAAAAAAAAAAAAAAGGCCGGGCGCGGTGGCTCACGCCTGTAATCCCAGCACTTTGGGAGGCCGAGGCGGGCGGATCACAAGGTCAGGAGATCGAGACCACGGTGAAACCCCGTCTCTACTAAAAATACAAAAAATTAGCCGGGCGCGGTTGTGGGCGCCTGTAGTCCCAGCTACTCGGGAGGCTGAGGCAGGAGAATGGCGTGAACCCAGGAGGCTTGCAGTGAGCCGAGATCGCGCCACTGCACTCCAGCCTGGGCGACAGAGCGAGACTCCGTCTCAAAAAAAAAAAAAAAAAAAAAAAAAGCCATTTTCACTGCTACATAGTATTCTGTTGGATAAACATAGTATCCTTATTCATTTTCTCATTGATGGATAGATATGTATTTTTATTTTATGTTTAGAGACAGGGTCTCACTCTGTCTCCCAGGCTGGAGTGCAGTGGTTCAATCACAGCTCCCTGCAGCCTCCAACTCCTGGGTTTAAGGGATCCTCCCGTCTCGGCCTCCCAACTAGCTGGGACCACAGGCAGGTGCACCATGCCTGGCTAATTTTTATTTTATTTTTATTTTTATAGAGATCAGGTCTTTCTGCGTTACCCAGGCTGGTCTCAAACTCCTGGCCTCAAGTGATCCTCCTGCCTCAGCCTCCCAAAGTGCTGGAATTATGGGCCTGAGCTACCTCACTCAGCCTATTTTAAAATATATTTCAGATTTTATTTATTGGCTTTCTTTTTTCTTTTTTTTTTTTTGAGACAGAGCTTCGCTCTTGTTGCCCAGGATGGAGTGCAATGGCACGATCTTGGCCCATTGAAACCTCCACCTCTCGGGTTCAAGCGATTCTCCTGCCTCAGCCTCCCAAGTAGCTGAGGTTACAGATGCCCTCCACCATGCCTGGCTAATTTTTGTATTTTTAGTAGAGATGGGGTTTCACTGTGTTGACCAGGCTGATCTTGAACTCCCGACCTCAGGTGATCCACCCACCTTGGCCTCACAAAGTGCTGGGATTACAGGTGTGAGCCACTGTGCCCGGCCATTATTTATTGCCTTTTTTCCTCTCCTACACATGCATGTTTCCAGGTGTGCTCTTGTGTTTCTAGAGTAGGTACCTGGGTGGTCTGCCCACCATCCACCTTACTAGGTGATTGCTAGCTTGCTCACCAGGTGGCACCCACAGCAGTTTGACAGTGGTGGGTTTTATAACTTACGCCAATCCGATGTGCCCCCTTTGCCACCATCTCCTGGCCCCAAGAGTTGCTAGGGAGTGTTGAGGAGACTGGGCTGGTACCAGGCGACTCACTGCCAGGTAACAGGAGGAAGATGAGGATCATTTAACCTTCTGTAAAGTGAGTTTCTCCTTCCCCAGCACCTGAAGGGGAGGAGGTTAGGTGGTCCCCACTTAGCATAGAGCCTGCCTGTGGAGCTACAGGGAGTGGCAGAGAACTGCAGCTCTCTGTACGCTTTTTTGTTTTGTTTTTTGAGATAGTCTTGCTCTGTCGCCCAGGCTGGAGTGCAGTGGTGCAATCTCAGCTCACTGCAACCTCCGCCTCCCGGATTCAAGCGATTCTCCTGCCTTGGCCTCCCAAGTAACTGGGACTACAGGTGCATGCCACCATGCCCGGCTAGTTTTTGTTGTTTTAGTGGAGATGGGGTTTCCCCATGTTGGCCAGGCTGGTCTTGAACTCCTGACCTCAGGTGATCCACCTGCCTTGGCCTCCCAAAGTGCTGGGATTACAGACATGAGCCACCTTGCCCAGCCTTTTTTTTTTTTTTTTTTTTGAGACGTAGTCTCGCTATGTCACCTAGGCTGGAGTGCAGTGGCGCGATCTCGGCTCACTGCAAGCTCCGCCTCCTGGGTTCACGCCATTCTCCTGCCTCAGTCTCCCGAGTAGCTGGGACTACAGGCGCCCGCCACCACGCCTGGCTAATTTTTTTGTATTTTTAGTAGAGACGGGGTTTCACTGTGTTAGCCAGGATGGTCTCAATTTCCTGACCTCGTGATCTGCCCGCCTCAGCCTCCCAAAGTGCTGCAATTACAGGCATGAGCCACCGCACCCGGCCTGTATTTTTTTTTTTTTGAGACGGAGTCTCGCTGTGTCTCCCAGGCTGGAGTGCAGTGGCGTGATCTCGGCTCACTGCAAGCTCCGCCTCCCGGGTTCACGCCATTCTCCCGCCTCAGCCTCCCAAGTAGCTGGGACTACAGGAGCCCGCCACCACGCCTGGCTAGTATTTTGTATTTTTAGTAGAAACGGGGTTTCACCATGTTAGCCAGGATGGTCTCGATCTCCTGACCTCGTGATCCACCCGCCTCGGCCTCCCAAAGTGCTGGGATTACAGGCTTAAGCCACCGCGCCCGGCCCCGGCCTGTATTTTTAATAGAGACGGGGTTCCACTATGTTGGCCATGCTGGTCTCAAACTCCTGGCCTTAGGTGATCTCCCACCTTGGCCTCTGAAAGTGCTGGGATTACAGGTATAAGTCACCGCACTGGGCCTCTGTACACTTTTTAGTATTGCCTTTAATTTTTACCAGTCGGGAGCCTTTCCTAGGACTTAGCCTCCCGCCTTCCCACTTCCTAGCATGTTGGAGCTGAGAGGTCCCTAAAGACCACCTTGTTTTCACCCTGCCACTGGAGAGAAGGCAGGGGTTTCACTCAGCATTGCCTAGAGGTGCTTCTTTTGAAGCCTTTGCAATGGGGGGTGAACTCTTCCCAGTTCTCCTCCTTCCACAGAGTGTTCTAGAACTGCCAAGACTGTGGGCACCCTGCTCCTTTCTCCTCATCTTGCCGGCCCTGCAGGGAGGGGTAGGATAGGTTGCAGTCCATCTTTCAGCCCCTTGTGGGATCTTTCCTAAGTGTACAGCAGGGCTGGGGCGGCCGCAGCTAACATGTGCCACACACTCGCTGGGTGCCTAGCTCTCTGCTGAAGACATTCCGTGTTTGTCCTCTGCCTCCTGGTCTCAGGTCCTGGATGAGGATGTGACCTCCAAGACATGGACGTTAGCCCAGGTGTGGGGAGCAGCCGGAATAGGGGTGGGCGAGACGGTCGCCTCACTGCTGGAGCTGACCATCCCCTCTCCCCTCACCATACTCAGTCCCCTGCTAACTGCCCGGTCTCTCTTCCCCAGAGACAAGAGGAGCAGCAGCGACACCGCCCCTCGCCCTGGAGGGTCCTGTACAATCTCATCATGGGACTCCTGCCCTTACCCAGGGGCCACAGAGCCCCCGAAATGGAGCCCAATTAGGTGCCTGCACCCGCCCGGTGGACGTCAGGGACTCGGGGGGCAGGCCCCTCCCACCTCCTGACACCCTGGCCAGCGCGGGGGACTTTCTCTGCACCATGTAGCATACTGGACTCCCAGCCCTGCCTATCCCGGGGGCAGGCCGGGGCAGCCACTCCAGCCCCAGCCCAGCCTGGGGTTCACTGACAGAGATGCGGACTCCTGGGTCCCTGGCCAAGAAGCCAGGGGAGGGAGGGCTGATGGACTCAGCATCGGAAGGCGGCGGTGACCAAGGGGGTGGGGACTGAGCCGCCCGCCTCTGCCGCCCACCACCATCTCAGGAAAGGCTGTTGTACTGGTGTCCGTTCCAGCTGCAGGGGTGACACTGAGGGGGGGCTCTCCTCTCGGTGCTCCTTCACTCTGGGCCTGGCCTCAGGCCCCTGGTGCTTCCCCCCCTCCTCCTGGGAGGGGGCCCGTGAAGAGCAAATGAGCCAAACGTGACCACTAGCCTCCTGGAGCCAGAGAGTGGGGCGCGTCTGCCGGTTGCTCCAGCCAGGTGCCCAACCATCTTCCCTGAGCCAGCCGGCGGGTGGTGGGTGTGCCTGCCTCACCTTCATGCGGGGGTGGCCAGGAGGGGCCCAGACTGTGAATCCTGTGCTCTGCCCACGACCGCCCCCCGCCCCATCAATCCCATTGCATAGGTTTAGAGAGAGCACGTGTGACCACTGGCATTCATTTGGGGGGTGGGAGATTTTGGCTGAAGCCGCCCCAGCCTTAGTCCCCAGGGCCAAGCGCTGGGGGGAAGACGGGGAGTCAGGGAGGGGGGGAAATCTCGGAAGAGGGAGGAGTCTGGGAGTGGGGAGGGATGGCCCAGCCTGTAAGATACTGTATATGCGCTGCTGTAGATACCGGAATGAATTTTCTGTACATGTTTGGTTAATTTTTTTTGTACATGATTTTTGTATGTTTCCTTTTCAATAAAATCAGATTGGAACAGTGGATACTCTTTCTGCTTGCCTTCCCTGCAGCGTGGCCTTGAAGAGGTCTTTTTTTTTTTTTTTTTTTTTTTGAGACGGAGTCTCGCTCTGCCGCCCAGGCTGGAGTGCAGTGGCCGGATCTCAGCTCACTGCAAGCTCCACCTCCCGGGTTCACGCCATTCTCCTGCCTCAGCCTCCCGAGTAGCTGGGACTACAGGCGCCGCCACCTCGCCCGGCTAGTTTTTTGTATTTTTTTTAGTAGAGACGGGGTTTCACCGTGTTAGCCAGGATGGTCTCGATCTCCTGACCTCGTGATCCACCCGTCTCGGCCTCCCAGAGTGCTGGGATTACAGGCTTGAGCCACCGCGCCCGGCCGAAGAGGTCTTCTAATCAGAGGCTCTGTGAGCCCTGCTTGTGAGTGGGTGGGAGAGGCGGGCCCGGGCAGTTGTGGCTCCATCAGAAGAAAGGCTAAGGGGCCTGAGCTCCACCAGACTGGGACACTCCCAGCCTTCATCATCCCCATTCCTGGTAAAAGTGAAGCTCGGCCTGGTGCCATGGGTCATGCCTGTAATCCCAGCACTGTGAGAGGCTGAGATGGATGGATCTTTTGAACCCAGGAGTTCAAGACCAGCCTGGGCAACACAGTGAAACCCCATCTCTACAAAAAAAAAAAAAAATTAGCCAGGCATAGTGGTGTGGGTGTGTAGTCCCAGCTACTCAGGAGACTGAGGCAGGAGGATCACTTGAGCCCAGGAGTTGGAGGCTGCAGTGAGCTATGATCAAGCCACTGCACTCAAGCCTGGGTGACAGGGTGAGACCCTGTCTCAAAAACAAAATAAAAAGTGAAGTCCCCAAAAGGGTAGGGGTTCTTTGTTGCTTTATCCTCACTTTGTCCCCAGTGGATAAAGTATGTTGTAAGGGCACTTGATATTTAATGGATGAGTGAATGACCCATAACATATTCAGAGGCACCACTGTGACAAGTGCTGGGGATAGAGTCATGAGACAGACCTCATCTCTGCCCTCACAGAGACAGAAAGGGACATCTGGCCTTGCACTGTGATCAGCCGTAGGCTGCCTCTCCAGCTGGAGGAGCACCTGGAGCTAAGATCACAGTCCCCGCACACTGCCCTGAGGCCTAACCAGGCTGGGCATAAGCAGCTGTGTTGAGTAAAAGTAGAAAGGGTCGCTCCTACTGCCATCTTCTGCAAATGGCGATGGCCACACACTGCCCTTGAGCCCTTTCCCTGTACTGATAACTGAGTGACAGAGACCTCAATGAGAAGCAGGGAGGTGGGCAGATCACCTGAGGTCAGGAGATCGAGACAAAAATCAGCTAAGCGTAGGGGTGAGTGTCTGTAATCCCAGCTACTCAAGAGACTGAAGCAGGAGAATTGCTTGAACCTGGGAGGTGGAGGTTGCAGCGAGCCAAGATTGTGCCATTGCATTCCAGCCTAGGTGACAGAGCAAGGCCCTGTCTGGAAGGAAGGAAGGAAAGGAGGGAGGGAGGGAGGGAGGGAGGGAGGAAGGCGGGGCATAATCCCAACACTTTGGGAGGCCAAGGTGGGCGAAGATCAGGAGTTCTAGACCAGCCTGGCCAACATGGTGAAACCTCGTCTCTACTAAAAATACAAAAATTAGCCAGGCGTGGCAGTGCACGCCTGTAATCCCAGCTACTCAAGAGGCTGAGACAGCAGAATCCCTTGAACTCAGGAAGTGGAGGTTGCAAGTGAGCCAAGATTATGCCACTGTACTTCCAGCGTGGGTGACAGAGAGAGACTGTCTCCAGAAAAGAAAAAGAAAAAAAAAAAGAAAGAAAGAAAGAAAAGAAAGAAAGAAAAGAAAGAGAAGCAAGGTATAGGCCAGGTGTGGTGGCTCACACCTGTAATCCCAGCACTTTGGGAGGCTGAGGTGGGAGGATCACTTGCAGAGTTCAAGAACAGCCTGGAAACATAGCAAGACTTCATCCCCACACACACACAAATACTTTTTTTAATTCGCTGGGCATAGTGGCACAAGCCTATAGTACCCACTACTCAGGGAGCTGAGGCAGGAGGATCATAGCTTGAGCCCAGGAGTTGGAGGCTATAGTGAGTTATGATCATACCACTGCATTCCAGGGCAACAAAGGGGGACTCTGAAGCAGGGTATATAATTATATAATATTTACAGACACAGGGTCAGTCCCAGATCCACCCCTTCCCAACTATCCTTGCTGCTAAAGGGACGCTAGGGGAAATGGCCCATCTGGATGGCCAGGGTGTGGTAACCGGGAACAATCACTTTGGAGAGGTATTTGATAAAACCGTGTGCTGTGATATGAATGAGTTCCCCGAAGTTCTTGGGTTGGAAATTTAATCCGCAGTGCTACAGATTTTAGAAGTGAGACATTCAAGAGGTAATTAGGTCACCAGGGCTCTGCTCTCAGAAATGCACTAATGCCATGACCACGGAAGTGAGTTTTCACAGGAATGGGTTCCTTATTAAAGAACGAGTTCACCCCTCTGTCTCTCAGATGAGATGCCTTCCTCCATGTTACAACGAAGTCAGAAGGCCCTCACCAAATACCGGCCCCACCATCTGAGACTTCTCAACCTTCAGATTTGTGAGCCAATAGATTTCTTTTTTTTCTTTTTTTGAGAGGGAGTCTCGCTCTGTCTCCTACAGAATTTCACTCTGTCTCTCAAGCTGGAGTGCAGTGGCACAATCTCAGTTCACTGCCTCCTCTGCATCCTGGGTTCAAGCGATTCTCCTGCCTCAGCCTCTCTAGTAGCTGGGATTACAAGCGTGCCCCATCATGCCAGGCTGATTTTTTGTAGAGATGGGGTTTCACCATGTTGGCCAAGCTGGTCTTGAACTACTTATCTCAAGTGATCCACCTATCTTGGCCTCTCAAAGGGCTGGGATTACAGATGTGAGTCAGTGCGCCCAACCAGATTTCTGTTCATTACACATTTCCTAGTCTGTGCCGTTCTGTCAAAGCAAGACAAAACAGACTCAGACATGGTGTCAAGATGAGAATGCACATACCTTGTGGCAAGCAATAGCTTTTGTGGGCATCCCCCTTAGAAGAACACGGGTGCATACAAGTATCCAAGTACTGGCAATGCACAAAACCATCTAAGTATCCAACAGCAGGTGGAAGGGTAAATAGTCTCATGTAGTGGCCAGGCCAGGTGGCTCACACCTGTAATCCCAACACTTTGGTAAGCCAGGGTCAGGAGTTTGAGACCAGCTTGGCCAACATGGTGAAAGTCTGTATCTATTAAAAACACAAAAATTAGCCAGGCATGGTGGCAAGCACCTGTAATCCTAGCTACTTGGGAGGCTGAGGCAGAAGAATCGCTGGAACCCAGGAGGGGGAGGTTGCAGTGAGCCGAGATTGTGACATTGCACTCCAGCCTGAGCAACAAGAGCAAAATTTCGTCTTAAAAATAAATAGGGTTGGCCAGGCGTGGTGGCTCACGCCTGTAATCCCAGCACTTTGGGAGGCCGAGGCAGGCAGATCACGAGGTCAGGCGATCGAGACCATCCTGGCTAACACAGTGAAACCCCGTCTCTACTAAAAATACAAAAAAAAATTAGCCAGGCGTGGTGGCAGGCACCTGTAGTCCCAGCTACTCGGGAAGCTGGGGCAGGAGAATGGCATGAACCCGGGAGGCGGAGCTTGCAGTGAGCTGAGATCATGCCACTGCACTCCAGCCTGGGTGACAAAGTGAGACACCGTCTCAAAATAAATAAATAAATAAATAAATAGATAAATAAATAAATAGGGTCAGGCACGGTGACTCATGCCTGTAATCCCAGCACTTTGGGAGGCCAAGGCAGGCGGATCATGAGGTCAGGAGATCGACACCATCCTGGCTAACACGGTGAAACCCCATCTCCACTAAAAATTCAAAAAATTAGCCAGGCGTGGTGGCGGGCGCCTGTAGTCCCAGCTACTTGGGATGCTGAGGCAGGAGAATGGCGTGAACCCGGAAGGTGGAGCTTGCAGTGAGCTGAGATCTGGCCACTGCACTCTAGCCTGGGTGACAGAGTGCGACTCCGTCTCAAAAAGAATATAAATAAATAAATACATACATATATACATACAAAAATTGGCCGGTGTGGTGGCAGGCACCTGTAACCCCAGCTACTTGGGAAGGTAAAGCAGGAGAATTTCTTGAACCCGGGAAGTGGAGGTAGCAGTGAGCCAAGACCATGCCACTGTGCTCCAGCCTGGGCGACAGAGCCAGACTCTGTCTCAAAACAAAAAACAAACAAAAAACAAAACAAAACAAAACAATGTATACTGTAAAAACAGTATACATCCATTAGCGGGAATGAACTAGAGCTTTACCAACATTAAGAAAAATGACAGATAATGATGAACAAAAACTGCAGTGGCAAAATAGTGGGTATGTGGGTATTTATTAGAACATTTAGCTGAGTGAGGAGGCTCCTGCTTGTAATCCCAGCACTTTGGGAGGTTGAGGTGGGTGGATCACTTAAGGTCAGGAGTTCAAGACCAGTCTGACCAGTCTGACCAAGTGAAACTTCGTCTCTACCAAAAATACAGAAATTAGCTGGCATGGTGGTGGGAGCCTATAAACCCAGCTACTTGGGAGACTGAGGCAGGAAAATTGTTGGAACCTGGGAGGTGGAGGTTGCAGTGAGCCAAGATCACACTATTGCACTCTAGCCTGGGTGACAGAGTAAGACTCTGTCTCAAACAAACAAACAAAAAGTAATCAAATAAATACTCCAAAAGAAGGCAGGAAAAGAGAAACAGGGGAACAAAAGTGGGACAAATGGGAAACAAATGGTAGACCTAAATTCAACCATGTTAATAATTCTAAGACATATTATGAGAAAGGGGAGCCAGTTATGGGAAGACGTCGCATCCTCTACCAAAGGGATGGCCATGCACTGCAGTGAAGGCAAAGCAGGGCTTTGGCCTGGGTGTGAACACTCTCTGCATGGCCTTTGCCCTGCTCACAAATATTTAAGCATGGAGACAAATAGAGGTTCTTTTATTTATTTATTTTTTTTGTGTGACAGAACTTCACTCATTTTGCCCAGGATGGAGTGCAGTGGCACAATTTCGGCTCACCACAACCTCCGCCTCCTGGGTTCAAGTGATTCTTCTGCTTCAGCCTCTCAAGTAGCTGGGATTACAGGCATGCGCCACCTTGCCCGGCTAATTTTGTATTTTTAGTAGAGACGGAGTTTCTCCATGTTAGTCAAGATAGTCTCAAACTCCCAACCTCAGGTGATCTGCCCAGCTTGGCCTCCCAAAATGCTGGGATTACAAGCATGAGCCACTGCGCCCAGCCTCCTTTTTTTTGTTTTTTTGTTTTTTCTTTGAGACTGAGTCTTGCTGTGTCGCCCAGGGTGGACTGCAGTGGCGTGATTCTCACTGCAACCTCTGCCTCCCAAGTTCAAGCAGTTCTCCTGCCTCAGCCTCTCGAGTAGTTGGTATTACAGGCATGAGCTACTGCGCCCAGCCACCTAGATGTTTTTTCTAAACATGATATTCTTCATATTTATCCTGTTTGGGATTCACTGAGCCTTTAACATCTGTAGATTTTTGGCTGGGCCTGTTGGCTCACACCTGTAATCCCAGCACTTCGGGAAGCCAAAGCGGGTGGATCACTTGAGGTCAGCAGTTCGGGACCAGCCTGGTCAACATAGTGAAATCCCATCCATACTAAAAATATAAAAATTAGTTGGGTGTGGTGGTGGGCACCTGTAATCCCAGCTACTTGGGAGGGTGAGGCAGGAGAATCACTTGAACCCAGGAGGTGGAGGTTGCAGTGAGCCGAGATCACACCACTGCACTCCAGCCTGGGTGTCAAGAGTGAAACTCCGGCCGGTCATGGTGGCTCACGCCTGTAATCCCAGCACTTTGGGAGGCCGAGGCGGGCGGATCACAGCGTCAGGAGATTGACACCATCCTGGCTAACATGGTGAAATTCCGTCTCTACTAAAACTACAAAAAAAAATTAGCCGGGCATGGTGGCAGGCGCCTGTAGTCCCAGCTACTCAGGAGGCTGAGGCAGGAGAACTGAAGAAGAATGGCGTGAACCCAGGAGGCGGAGCTTGCAGTGAGCTGAGATGCGCCACTGCACTCCAGCCTGGGCAACACAGCGAGACTCCATCTCAAAAAAAAAAAAAAAAAAAAAAAGAGTGAAACTCCATCTCAAAATAAATAAATAAAAAGTAAAAAAATTGTAAATTAAAAAATTAGCCGGGTGTGGCGGTGTGCACCTATAATCCCAGCTACTTGGGAGGCTGAGGTGGGAGAATTGCTTGATCCCAGGAGGTGGAGGTTGCAGTGAGCCGAGATCATGCCACTGCACTACAGCCTGGGCGATAGAGTGAGACTCCATCTCAAAAAAAAAAAAAAAGAAAAGAAAGAAAGAAAAGTACCAGCTAGATGCAGTAGCTCACATCTGTAATCACAGTACTTTAGGAGGCTGAGGTAAGAGGGTCACTTGAGGCCAGAGGTTAAGCCTGGGCAACACAGTGAGATCTCATGGCTACTAAAAATATGTATATAACTTTTTTGAGATGGAGTTTCACTCTTGTTGCCTAGGCCAGAGTGCAATTGCACGATCTTGGCTCACTAAAACCTCCACCTCCAAGGTTCAAGCGATTTTCCTGCCTCAGCCTCCAGAGTAGCTAGGATTACACGCATGTGGACCACACCTAGCTAATTTTTGTATTTTCAGTAGAGATGAGGTTTCACCGTGTTGGTCAGGCTGGTCTGGTGACTGCTGACCTCAGGTGATCCAGCCACCTTGACCTCCCAAAGTGTTGGGATTACAGGTGTCAACCACTGCACCCAGCCAATAATTTTTAAAAAGTTAGCCAGGGGGAAAAAATTAGCCAGGTATGGTGGTGCCTGCTTGTGGTCCCAGTTACTCAAGAGACTGAGGTGGGAGACTCACTTTGAGCCCTGAAGATCAAGATTTCAGTGAGCCATGATTGGACACCCCTGCACTCCAGCCTGGGCGACCGAGTACGACCCTGTCACTAAAACAAAACAAAACAAAACTGGCCAGGCACGGTGTCTCACGCCTGTAATCCCAGCACTTTGGGAGGCTGAGGAGGATGGATCATGAGGTTGGGAGTTCGAGACCAGACTGGCCAATATGGTGAAACCCCATCTCTACTAAAAATACAACAAAAATTAGCCAGGCATGGTGGTGGATGCCTATGGTCCCAGCTGCTCAGGAGGCTGAGGCAGAGGAGTTGCTTGAACCTGGGAGGTGGAGGTTTCGGTGAGCCGAGATCACGCCACTGCACTCCAGCCTGCGCAACAGAACGAGACTCTATCTCAAAAAACAAAACAAAAACCAACAAAAACCAACTTCTAAAATGCATTTATATACTCGCTAACCCTGGAACTTGGCTTTGGGAAGTCTTTCCTAAGTGTGCACAAAGAAAACAAGCTCGGCCGGGCGCGGTGGCTCAAGCCTGTAATCCCAGCACTTTGGGAGGCCGAGACGGGCGGATCACGAGGTCAGGAGATGGAGACCATCCTGGCTAACACGGTAAAACCCCGTCTCTACTAAAAAATACAAAAAACTAGCCGGGCGAGGTGGCAGGCGCCTGTAGTCCCAGCTACTCGGGAGGCTGAGGCAGGAGAATGACGTGAATCCGGGAGGTGGAGCTTGCAGTGAGCTGAGATCCGGCCACTGCACTCCAGCCCGGGCTACAGAGCAAGACTCCGTCTCAAAAAAAAAAAAAAAAAAAAAAAAGAAAACAAGCTCAACATCACTCAGCAGCAGACTGATTCAATAGTTAATGGTTCACCCGTTTTGGTTTGGGAATTTGATGCATGAGATATAAGGATCTCTGAGACATACTGAGAAAAAAGTACATTGGAGAAAAAGAGTTATTTCTGAATACGTAAAATAGCAGCTAACATTGAGCAATTTCGACTCAAAGAATGAATTTATTTTTTAATCCTCACATATCTGAGGAATGTACCATTATTCTACCTATTTTAGAGATGGGGCAACAGAAAGTAGTGTGGCGAGGGTCACATGGTTAAGTGGTAGAATCTAGGTTTGAACATGGCAGTCTGGAAGGATTCACTCTCAACAGTTACCAGGGGTGACCTCCAGGGAGTGGATATGAAAGTGGATACAGCTAGCCGGGCGCAGTGGCTCATACCTGTAATCCCAGCACTTTGGGAGGCCGAGACAGGCAGATCATGAGGTCAGAAGATCGAGACCATCCTGGCTAACACGGTGAAACCCCATCTCTACTAAAAATACAAAAAAAAAAAAAAAAAAAAAATTAGCCGGGTGTGGTGGCGGTTGCCTGTAACCCCAGCTACTCGGGAGGCTGAGGCAAGACAATTGTTTGGACCTGGGAGGCAGAGGTTGCAGTGAGCCGGTGATTGTGCCACTGCACTCCAGCCTGGGTGACAGAGTGAGACTCCATCTCAAAAAAAAAAAAAAAAAAGTGGATTCAGTACAGCTAGGCTGGGCGTGGTGGCTCACACCTATAATCCCAGCATTTTGGGTGCTGAGGCAGGTGGATTACTTTAGGTCAGGAATTCAAGACCAGCCAGGGCAACATGGTGAAACCCTGTCTACTAAAAGTATAAAAATTAGCTGGGCATGTTGGCGGGGGCCTGTAATCCCAGCTACTTGGGAGGCTGAGATAGGAGAATCGCTTGAACCCAGGAGGCGGAGGTTGCAGTGAGCCAAGATCGCACCATTGCACTCTAGCCTGGGTGACAGAGCAAGACTTGTCTCAAAAAAAAAAAAAAAGGATACAGCTAACATGTGCAAAAAGCATCTCATATTTCTCTCCAAAATACAGTTTAGCTGTGAAGTCAGCTGCTACTATTATGTGGCCAACATTGTGCTGACAGGCTGTGCCCTGCAGCGGAGAGGAATCTTCTCTTTATACTTGTATATTGCTTGAATATTTTACAAGCTTAGAAACCAAATCCACCCACCCTTCTGGACCTAGCTGAAGGCCCTCTTTCATGAAGGCCGACATGATGCTTTTCAGTGACTACTGGATCTCAGGGACTTGTGAAGGGAAAGTCCAAAATCTTATTCCCACTGAGCGAACAAGCCGTGCCACTACATGAATCTCTACTGAGTACCCCGCATTATGGCCTTCCCAATCAACGCCATTTCCATCTCTCCCTTGCTTGTGACGTGAGGCTGTTTCCTTATCTCCAGCACAGGCGGAGAACAGCATCTACCCCCATGGGGTTGCTGTGGGGATTCCAACTCAAAGAACAAGGACTCTGAAAAGTACCAGGCAGGTTGCATGGGTATAATGACCGTTAACTGTTATCATTAAACTTGTCACCTGCAACCTAAGCCATCTCTTCCACACCTGTAACGAGCTAATAGAACATATGCCAAGATACCTTTTTTTTTTGAGATAGTCTCGCTCTGTTGCCCAGGCTGGAGTGCAGTGGCGCAGTCTCAGCTCACTGCAACCTCCACCTCCCATCGGGCTCAAGCAATTCTCCTGCCTCAGCCTCCTGAGTAGCTGGATTATAATCGCACACCACCATGCCTAGCTAATTTTTGTATTTTTTTTAGTAGATATGGGGTATCACTGTGTTGGTCAGGCTGGTGTTGAACTCCTGCCCTTGTGATCCGCCTGCCTCGGCCTCCCAAAGTGCTGAGATTTTTTTTCTTTTTTGAGACAGTATCTCGCATTGTCACCTAGGCTTCATTGCAGTGGCGAAATGCAGGTCGTTTCAGCCTCAAACTCTTGGGCTCAAGTGATCCTCCTGCCCCAGTCTCCCAAGCAGCTGTGACCATAGGCACAAGCCACCATACTCAGCTATTTCTTTTTTTGTGGAGATGGGGTCTTGCTTTGTTTCCCAAGTTAGTCTCGAACTCTTGGGCTGAAATGATTCTCCCACCTCAGCCTCCTACCACGCCTGACCAACTGAAGATTTTTTTTTTGAGATGGAGGATTGCACTGTCACCTGGGCTGGAGTGCAGTGATGCGATCTCGGCTCATTGTAACCTCCACCTCCCGGGTTCCAGTGATTTTCCTCTCAGCCTCAGCCTCCCCAGTAGCTGAGATTACAGGCACCCGCCACCATGCCTGGTTAATTTTTTTGTATTTTTAGTAGAAATGGGGTTTCACTATGTTGGCCAGGCTGGTCTCGAACTTCTGACCTCATGATCTGCCCATCTCAGCCTCCCAAAATGCTGGATTACAGGTGTGAGCCACCACGCCTGGCCTTTTTTTTTTTTTAATGATCAATACAAACATCATGTGGGAGTTTATGAAATTTGTAGAAACTAGGTATTTCTTGCCTGGGGCTGGCAGCTTTCCCCTCGATTCCTGAGGGGTCCTCTGGGTGACTTAGTCTCTGCCATTAGAGGTACAGGGCAGAAAAGTTTGAAGCTTCTGGGGATTCTACAGTTTTGTTTTTATCAATGCAGACCCACCTGCTCCCCCTTGTGACCCAGGCTGCACATTACAGTCAAGAGTGTAATTAGCTCAAAATTTAAAGACCATGTGAAATTCATGCAGCAATGTTAACTGCTGACCCTGACACCACTGATTGCACTAAAGGTGGCCAGACATGGATCCCTTCCGAAATGCAGCCCGACTCACCTCTGGTGGGAGCAGGTGATGCAGGGTTGAGGAACGGAAGCCCTCCTATAGTGGAGACCAGTTTTCTCCCCAACTGACTGCTGTGGGATTGGAATAGGAGAGACTGATTTATTGAAACATCACACAATTTACATAAAGAAGAAACAGGAGCAAGAGTGGGGTGAACTGGAACGTGCTTTGGCTGCATCAAGGCAAACCTGGTCTTCCAATAAAAGCTCTGACCCGTAGCGGCTGTGGGACTTGGGGCATATTAAGCATCACTTTTGACTTCCTTTTATTATTATAATTCTTGTCACTGAAAATAGCCACTATTTAGCTGAATTACCCATTAGACAACTGGAGCCAGAAGCTTCTACACACTCTAGAATGTGAACAATTTAACTCTTGCTGCATCACCCAGAAAAAATGGTGGCAGGAATGGTGAGAGAGAGGAGGAATCTCTGAGTTAAGAGTCTCAAGGGAGATTTCTTCAGGTCTGAAAAGGCAACTGGTAGGATCATCCCATTCTCTCTCAGAAGCTTCTGAAGTGGAAGAAAAACAAGCAAATCCTAAAGCAAGTAACTTTATTATCATTCCTTTAAAAAGAACCAAGGAAAATTCACAACATATGTGAAACACAAACAGCTGTGGTTTAGGAGGTAAACAAAGGACCAACACAACCCTGAAATGCAACAGCCTCTGAGTGGCTTGGGCCGCATGTGACTGGGGTTCTGTTAAAAGGGCAGGCTCCTCCCTCCCAGCCCTGAAGCCCCAGGAACCTGCATTGAAAGACAAGCTCTCCTACTAATACTCAAATTGCAGGGTCTTGCCCTAACATCCAAGACTTGGTAACATCTCCTTTCTCCCAGCACCCAGCTGGAACTCAACTAATCCTAAATGAAAACTCAAGAACAGCACACCAGATGCCACCTGTTGTTTGTCAGGGTCTCAAACTCCAGAGGAAATGCATTTGCCTGTCATGGTTTTCCTCTCTAAGGGCACCTGTCTGAACTTGGAGCTGTGCTTCCACTGGTGCCTCATGGGGCCTGGGCCTACTCTCAACCTGAAGTCACACTTTTCTCTGTAAGACATCAGGTGGGGAGTAAGTCCAAGAAGGTGGCAAGAGGCTCCCAAGCAACAGAGCATGCTCGTTCCTGGCAGGCATCTCCCACAACGCCCCAGAGGGCTGGCGAGGCTGTGACTGCATAAGGACAGACAAAGGGCAGAGGGGTGCTTGGAAGTGCTCATCACTCAGGGGAGCTGGCAGGCCCGGGATGACAGGCAGCCTGAACAGTGCTGGAACAAAGACAGCCACCCTGCGCCCCTTGTCGAGCAGCTGCTTGTGATGGGAAGCAGCACGTCGGCACCACCTCCTTCGTCGCAGGAAATGTTCTGTACTGGGCCAATGACTTCAGTTTTCCTTGCCTGGAGATGCCTTCTGAAGGAAGGGGACAGGGAATACAGGCGGGAATGCTGCAATTGGCATCTCCGGGGCTGCCAAGTCTTGAGTTCACTTGGGGCCAAGGCACTCTACAATCCCATTCCCCTTCATGCCATCGAAGAAGAAGAAGTTGTTGTGAGGAGGGTCCCGCTGAGACAGGGCCTAGGGAGAAAAATGAAAAGAGGGTTTATCTCAAGTGCTTTAAGAGGAATAGAGGGAAAAAAAATTCTAAAACCAGTCTAGGGCAGTGGTTCTCAACTGGGGTTGATTTAGATCCCAAAGGGCTATTTGGCAATGTCTGGAGACAATTTTGATTGTCCTATCTCTGCTCTGTCCCTTACAAGCTGTGTCCATGAGGAGATTATTTAACCTCCAAACATTACCTTCTCTACCTAACATGAGAATAAGAAATGTATTAGCTTGGGTTAAACTATGTATCTCAAAAATTTAAAGCAGGCCAGGGCCAGCCACACTCACACCTGTAATCCCAGCACTTTGGGAGGCCGAGGTGGGAGAATCACTTGAGCCCAGGAATTCAAGACCACCCTGTGCAACATGGTGAGACCCCATCTACATGAAAACTGAAATAGGTTGGGTGCGGTGGCTCACGCCTGTAATCCCAGCACTCTGGGAGGCTGAAGTGGGCAGATCACCTGAGGTTGGGAGTTCAAGACCACCCTGGCCAACATGGTGAAACTTGTCTCTACTAAAAATGGTGGCGCGCTACTTGGGAGGCTGAGGTAGGAGAATCGCTCGAACCCGGGAGGCAGAGGTTGCAGTAAACTGAGATTGCGTCACTGCACTCAGCCAGGGCAACAGAGTAAGACTCTGTCTCAAAAAGAAAAGAAAAAGGAAAAGAAAACTGAAATAAATTAGCCAGGTATGATGATGCGTGCCCAAGGTGCCAGCTATTCGGGAGGCTGAGGTGGGAGGATCGCTTGAGCCTCGGAGATTGAGGCTGCAGTGAGCTGTAATAGAGTCACTATACTCCAGCCTGGGTAACAGAGTGAGACCCTGTCTCCAAAAAAAAAAAAAACCACACACACACACACAAAACACCTTAAGACTAAAGCAATGACTAACACTGTGTTGTACCACCACTGGGCAACAGCAGAAATAATTATTCATGACTATTCAACTCAGAAAGGTGGCAGTTCTTAGGCTGTGGCCTTGATCACCTAAGGGGACACATTTAATCAAGGAGCACACTGATCCAGAAGGAGGATCTTCCATGAGGACATAAAATCGCTAGGCTTCCAAAGGGGGTCAGGGCTGGGATCCAGAGGGTCTGGACAATGCTATTTAGAATGGTGATTATCTTGTGGGGTTACCAGACAGAGCACTTTAAAAGACAAGAACAGGGCTGGGCTTAATGGCTCACACCTGTAATCCCAGCACTTTGGGAGGCCGAGGCGGGAGAATCACTTGAGCCCAGGAGTTCGAGACCAGCCTGGGCAACATGGCAAAACCCCGTATCTACAAAAGACCTGTCTTTTGAGGTAGGGTCAGCCCCTGAAACAACATACTGACTCTCATGAGAAAGGGTTTACAATTGTCCACAAATTTTCAAACAGGTGCTTAATCTGGAAAGGATTGAAATTTCACCACAAGCCACCATTTAAAGAGAAGGACATCACCTAGGCAAGCTGCCAGGGCAGGGTTTAATGGTTCCCAGGAGCACCGTCCCATCATTCATGAGGAAGGTGGCGCTACACATCCTGAACTGCTCCTCCTCAAACTCAGCACCAAACCCTTTTCATTTCCTCATCCATAAAATGGGGACAATCACATCTACTATATACAAATAGTGTTATCCAGCCATTTTTCCAGGGAAATTTTATTTATTTAAAAATGTTTTTAATTTTAATTTTTTGAGACAGGATCTTGTTCTGCTGCCCAGGTGGGAGGCACATTCTCGGCTTACTGCAACCTCCATCTCCCCAGCTCCCACACAGACCCTCCTACCACCTCCCAAGTAGCTGGGACTTTTGTAGACATGAGGTCTCCCCATGTTGCCCAAGCTGGTCTTGAACTCCTAGGTTCAAGTAATCCTCCCAAAGTGCTGGAATTACAGGCTTGAGCTACTGCACCCAGTCAAGGGAAAATTTATTCAGCATCTACTTTATGCCAGGTATTTGGCTAGACATTAAGGATTCTGAGAAGGTCTCTGTCCACATGGAGCTTGGATCAGAAAGAAGTTTGCTTCTCTGGGCTCACGTATAAAATAGGCAAATAAAAAGCACCTGCCTGCTAGAGCTTTTGGTGAGAATGAAATGTGACCAGGCTTGTAAAGTGCCTAGCATATAGTAAATTCTCAGTAAGCAGGAGCTGCTATTAGTAGAGGCCAGGAGTCCTTTACCAATACTGGGCATGCCACCAATCCAGCCAGGTGGAAGGGTCCAACAGTCCACAGCTGGAACTCTTAGACCCTGAAACCCAAGATACAGGAGATGGTATGTGTTTTACCAGGAGCCTGGGATGGCTGCTGCTTTCACTATCACCTCTCTTACCATAGACAGGGAGACCTGCCGTGGACGGTGGGGATGGAGAGAAAGGAAAACTGCTATAAAGCTAAGGAAGTAGACATGGATATAAAATAGGGTATCTAGAAGGATATAAGAAAGGAAAGACGCAAAAGATGATTCCAAGGGAGTAGACTTGCGCTTGCCCCCATCTCCTAGTGTAAGCTTTCCATAGTGCTCAGACAGTGTCTCAGGAGAGAAAGGCGAGTCTGAGGCCCTTGGACTGTAGGCCCTGCCTGCCAGCTGGCTGAAGGCTGACCTGTGATAAGTATGAAGGAGTACTGGGGATGAGAGCAGGGTATGGGGTGAACATGGGGCAAAAGGTAAAGTGCCTCCCAAGCAAGATGGGGTAGGAGGAGATTCCAAACACACCCAGCAACCAAGAATGCAGAGTACTCTGGCTATCTGGGATAAACAGAAACAAGATGCTGGGCACCAGCTGTCTCCAGCAGGCAGGAAGGAGGGGGCTGTGTGAGGATGGGGATGTGAGAAGCTACCACCAACAATGGGGTCAAGGCTACCTGCCCCAACCTCCAGTCTCCATCCCACATGAAAAATTTAGGGGGAGCCCCTCAACGGGATGTACAGAAGTGAGGCTGATGGTGCGAGGTCAGCTGCCCAGGGGTCCATGCAGTCTCTACATGATGGTGCCGTTGAAGGCAACACCTGACACATGACTGCCACGTGGTGAAGAGGACAGGCTCAGCAACCAGAGTGCCTGGGCCCAAATCCTGGCACCACACTAGCCTGGGCAAGCAACTTCTTTCCTGCACTTTAGTTCCTCTTTTATAAACCAGGGATCACAGGAGTTCCTACCTCATAGGGCCAGTGGGAGATGAAATGAGTACCCACGTAAAAAACACTGTCTTTGTGTGGCAGCCAGTGGGCTTTCAGTAAGTCTTGTCTATTATTATTGGTGGTGTCATCACTTTAGGCTACAAAAATATGTACATTCCCATTCACCACTTAGAACGTTCCCATTGCTGCACTCTTTCCTGCAGTTTGTCTACAGGGAGCCTCAGAATACTGCTCAAATAGTTCTCTGGGTGGCCATTACCCTCTTCTCAGATTGGGCATATAAACTGTAATTTTCACATCACTCTGGGTTATGTATAAAACTGAGCAAGGAAAGAGGTATGGCCATTGCACACTTTTCTTCCCCCTTCAAATATCTCCTCAGTGCCCATCATAGAAGAAAGTTAGATTGATCAAAGGAAGAATTTAGACCAGAGAGAAGGATCAGAAAAGAATAGACAAAAAAAAAAAAAAAAAAAAAAAAAGCCATAGGAAAATGGTGTGACTAACAAATTGAGTCAAATGTCTCCAGAATTTACAGACCCCACGACAAAGTGTTAAGGGCTGGGTCTCCAAATTGTCCTCCTAAGTTCAAACTTGACATGTACATGGACATGGCCAATTATTTAACCAGGCATGACTCTGCTCCACAAGAAAGAAGGAAAAAGCCTCACTGGAGTCCACTAAGGCAGCCAAGAACCTGCAGAAGGCAAACTTAACATCTTTGGGCAACTAGGAAAGTCCGCAAAGAATGTACAATATGTTTGGGGGTATGGGATAGTTTTAGCACCCAAATGTTCCAGAAGACCCTCAAAAGGCTGTGCTAGTTACTGGCTATGTGACCCTGTAGGAAA
Organism: Macaca nemestrina; assembly: GCF_043159975.1. NCBI lineage: Eukaryota > Metazoa > Chordata > Mammalia > Primates > Cercopithecidae > Macaca > Macaca nemestrina. Next base: position 57,414,151 of record NC_092144.1, on the reverse strand, counting down.
TGCTTCCCTTCTGAGAGAGACACTAACACCTACCTAACAGGGTCACGGGTCATCCTGTACAGAGCCTTGAGGGGCTCCTGGTGTGTTCATGGGGACACAGACATCGATTTCTCTGCAAATACCTACAGTGTGTGGGTTAAAAAGAGGGAGGCTTGGCCGGGTGTGGTGGCTCACACCTGTATTCCCAGCACTTTGGGAGGCCAAGGTGGGCGGATCACGAGGTCAGGAGATCGAGACCATCCTGGCTAACACGGTGAAACCCCATCTCTACTAAAAATACAAAAAATGAGCTGGGGGTGGTGGCGGGCACCTGTAGTCCCAGCTACTCAGGAGGCTAAGGCAGGAGAATGGCATGAACCCGGGAAGCAGAGCTTGCAGTGAGCTGAGATCGTGCCACTTCACTCCAGCCTGGGAGACAGAGCGAGACTCTGTCTCAAAAAAAAAAAAAAAAAAAAAAGGGAGGGCTTTGATGCCATGGTGATGAATGGAGATAAACTGTACAGAGGTTAAGAGCACAGGTTCGACTGGGCACGGTGGCTCAAGCCGGTAATCCCAGCACTTTGGGAGGCTGAGGCAGGCGGCTCACGAGGTCAGGAGATCGAGACCATCCTGGCTAACACGGTGAAACCCCGTCTCTACTAAAAAAAATACAAAAAACTAGCCGGGTGTGGTGGTGGATGCCTGTAGCCCCAGCTACTCGGGAGGCTGAGGCAGGAGAATGGCATAAACCCGGGAGGCGGAGCTTGCAGTGAGCTGAGATCCGGCCACTGCACTCCAGCCTGGGCGACAGAGCGAGACTCCGTTTCAAAAAAAAAAAAAAAAAAAAGCACAGGTTCTGGAGCCCCTTTCATGGGCCCCAGTGTCTTCCTCTTAAGTGGGGATCATGATAGTACTCACTATAAGAGCCATGAGAAGCAGAATCCCCGACCAAATCAACAGGCACTGGATAACTAACACAGTTAGGGGAGAGCAGATCACACCTTCGAGGCACTATGGCCAACTGTGCGCTGAGCACAGAGCTGGCACTCCAAGGTCATTTGCTGAACGGCCACCTGGATGGGCCAGAGAAAATGGGATGAGGTGGAAATGGGTAGGGCATGAAACAAAGATGAATGGGGTAAGAGAAAGCAGGCAGCTGTCTAAGACAGTTTCCATTCTCTCTGTCAGCACATATACAAAGTCATGGTTAACTATTTTCTGCTCCATAGTGATGTTTTACCTTCACAATTTCCTGTGCCAAAATCCCTCCAACCACCGCACACACTGGGGCCATCTCGGAGAAGCAGTAACTAAAAGAGAAGGAAGACAAGGAAAATGGAACACTGGGAACAGAACTGTGACCATGACATCTGGAGAATAAAAACAACTCTCCTGAATAAAAACAACTTCTAGCAGGAGGGCCAGATTCAGACAGCAGTGTTAATGCTGGCATCTAGGCATGAAAACGAAATCTGAGCCAGGGGTTCATAAGTGGTTGGAAAAGACCTTTGAACTTTGGCAACCAGAAATTCTTTCACAATACTTTTATTTTTACCTTTATAAGTTAAAGGAAAGACTATATCTGTGCTTCCTATATCTGTCCTAGAGATATCAGATGTTTCAGCGCCCTGGTCACATTCTCGCAATTCTCTTCTTACCCATAATGGGCAGTGGGTTCTATATGCTATTCCCAGACAAATGTCAGGGAGCAGGCCTGTGTTAACATGTAGGAGGCAAGGGAAATTTGAGGCCTGAAATTAAAGTATGAGGGCAGAAAGAGTCTTCACAACTCACATAGAAACCAGCCCTTCTGGGCCAGGATGGGGCATCCAGAGGACAAATTTTAGATGACACAGTCACCTGCCCCTCCAAGTCACCCATCCTAGTGAGCAAATCACTTTATTCCACCACTTCCCCAAAGGAAGTGTGCTCTGCCAGCTCCTACTCCTGAACACAATGGCGTGTGCTCACCAAGCAAACTGGAACACAGACAAGTGAAAGGGAAAGCCTCCCTACAGAACACTACCTCCAGTCTCCCCAGTTTGATGCACATCCTTCTAGATATTTTTTTTTGGAGACAGAGTCTCGCTCTGTCACGCAGGCTGGAGTGGCAGTGGTGCAATCTCAGCTCACTGCAAGCACCGCCTCCCGGGTTCATGCCACTCTCCAGACAGCCTCCCGAGTAGCTGGGACTACAGGCGCCTGCTACCACACCCGGCTAATTTTTTTATTTTTAGTAGAGACGGGGTTTCACCATGTTGGCCAGGCTGGTCTCGATCTCTTGACCTCATGATCCGCCTGCCTCAGCCTCCCAAAGTGCTGGGATGACAGGTGTGAGCCACCACACCCAGCCCCTTCTAGACGTTTTAAAAAGTGCACAATCTAAATGGATATAATTAGGCCAGGCTTGGTGGCTGATGCCTGTAATCCCAGCACTTTGGGAGGTCGAGGCAGGTGGATCACAAGGTCAAGAGATCGAGACCATCCTGGCCCACATGGTGAAACCCCGTCTCTAATAAAAATACAAAAATTATGTTGACGTGGTGGGGTGTGCCTGTAGTCCCAGCTACTCAGGAGGTTGAGGCAGGGGAATCGCTTGAACCTGGGAGGCATAGGTTGCAGTGAGCTGAGATTGCACAACTACACTCCAGCCTGGTGACAGAGCAAGACTGTCTCAAAAAATAAATAAATAAGTATAATTTAAAACCCAAATATTATCAACTATTACTTGTTCTGTTCTATAACCTATTGAGGGACATTTAAGCTGTTCAACACTGTAATCATACGTCTCGACAAAGACACAGGTGTTGAAATAATTCCTTAAGGCAAATTTCTAAATATGTGTGTGTATATGTATGTGTGTGTGTATATATATATATAGACTACAAGCACCAGTCATCAATACCCAGTTAATTTTTCTATTTTTTGTAGAGACAGGGTTTCACCACATCGTCAAGGTTGGCCTCAAACTCCTAAGCTCAAAGCAATCTGCCAGCCTCAGCCTCCCAAAATGCTGGGATTATAGGTTTGAGCCACTGCACCAGGACAATCATGGCTTATTGGGTCAGGGAACCGCAGGTGCTTCAAAGACCACTGCTGGCCCTAAATGGAGTGGGGTTTGCTGTTGCCTACCTGAAGTTCCCAGCAGGAAGGGAAGAAAGGAGGGACTAGGGACTCTGGCAGACCTTACTGTTGATAAGAAATCAAGGTAGCATGTTATTGCTAGAGCAAGCACTGTGATGATACCTGGGGTGGGATGTGGGTTGGCTACTTACTACCTGATGCCTAGTACATAATAGCTGCTCAGTAAACTGTAGCCATCATTACTGCTACAAGCTGGAGGCACTGCAAAGCCGAGTTTAGGAAGCCCCTCAAGACATGGAAAGGGAATTAGGGTGAATGCATGATCCCAGAGCTGCTTGAAGGAGATTATGGATGGAGCGTGTGGTGGCTCACGCCTGTAATCTCAGCACTTTGGGACACCAAGGTGGGCGGATCATCTGAGGTCAGGAGTTCGAGACCTGCATGGCCAACATGGAAAACCCCATCTCTACTAAAAATACAAAAAAAAATTAGCTGGGCATGGTGGTGGGCACCTGTAATCCCAGCTACTCAAAAGGCTGAGTCAGGAAAATTGCTTGGACCTGAGAGGCAGAGGTTGCAGTGAGCCGAGATTGTGTCATTGCACGCCAGCCTGGGCGACAAGAGTCAAACTGTCTCGAAGAAAAAAAAAAAAAAAAAAAAAAGGAGATTGTGACCTAGTCACCATCTGGTCTTCTCCAATCAAATCCTAAGCCTGTTTATGAGAGCAAAGAGGTGGTCACATAAGGTGAAAGCATGCAGTGTCCAAGTAAGAGGATGCTGGGAACATGGGTGGTTGTGCTGCTGGGGGTATAAATTGATAGGATACCAATGGGGGCAAAGTGGCAATGCCGACCAAATGATAAATTACATCCTTCTGACCCATCAACTCCCTTCCTTCTAATTATCCTGCAGTTATACCTGCACACGTACAACACAAGGTCACACACTACAGTGTTACACAGTTAGAAAAGCCTGTAATCTTTGCCACGGGCCAGGCACGGTGGCTCACGCCTGTAATCCCAGCACTTTGGAGGCCGAGGCGGGCAGATCACGAGGTCAGGAGATCGAGACCATCCTGGCTAACATGGTGAAACCCCGTCTCTACTAAAAATACAAAATATTAGCCGGGCGTGGTGGCGGGCTTCTGTAGTCCCAGCCACTCGGGAGGCTGAGACAGGAGAATGGTGTGAACCCGGGAGGCAGAGCTTGCAGTGAACGGAGATTGCGCCACTGTACTCCAGCCTGGGCGACAGAGCAAGACTCTGTCTCAAAACAAAACAAAACAAAACAGAAAAGCCAAAACACAACTTGAGTGAGCAGGCAACTGGTTTAATAAACTCCATCGCTTCACACACTGGAATACTGAGGAGCTGTGGAAAGGAGGGAGCAAACTATATACTGATCTGGAGATGTCATCAAGAAATAACAAGATCACGTAAAGTGAAAAAAGGTAGAGAATAGTGTTTACAGATCTTATATTGCCTTGAATTTTGAACGTGCATATAAGATACTTATTGTAAAAATCAGAATCTGCCCCCTCTTTATTTTTTATATATTGCTATTCTAGTGAAGAGGCAGAAGTCGACAGGAGCTAGCAGAATGTGGCAGGGGGCTCTCTGCAGGGCTTTGGGTCTAATAAAAGAGCTCCTCAAATTAAGGCAAATCCTGAAAACAAACTTCATCTGTCCAGACTAAACAGTGATAAATACTGAGACCAACCTGACAAAGTCCTCAGGAAGCAGGTCAGGACTAATACCCAGTGAGTCAAGCACATCATTTCGTATCTGGAGCAACAACTCGGAATCTTCCTCATATGTATCAGAACTGGGATCTCTTCCTTTATCTGTACGGAACTTTAGGAGCACTGGGAAAAAGAAAAAGAAGGCAGGTTATAAAGTCGTTTTTTTTTTTTTTTTTTTTTTTTGAGATGGAGGCTCACACTGTCGCCCAGGCTGGAGTGCAATAGCATGATCTTGGCTCACTGCAACCTCTGCCTCCCGGGTTCAAGCGATTCTTCTGCCTCAGCCTCCTGAGTAGCTGGGACTACAGGCACATACCACCATGCCCTGCTAATTTTTGTATATTTAGCAGAGATGGGGTTTCACCATGTTGGTCAGGCTGGTCTCAAACTCCTGACCTCGTGATCTGCCCGCCTCAGCCTCCCAAAGTGCTGGGATTATAGGCGTAAGCCACTGCACCTGGCCACCTTTTTTATTTATTCAACAAACATAGTCAGAGAGGCAATCCAACAATTGTAAACGCAATTTACCTTACTGTGAAAAGTGCTGTGATAGTATAATAGGGGGTCTGACACCCTCTGTAGAGTGGTATTAGGAAGGCTTCCCTGAGGAAACAACAATTCAATGATGTATGAGTTTGAAAGGGGCAGAAAGCAGTGGAAGCTTCCAGTAGAGGAAAAAGGCTCTATTAACACCTGGAAGAGCCAGGTGCGGTGGCTCATAGCTGTAATCCCAGCACTCTGGGAGGCTGAGGCAGGTGGATCACGAGGTCAGGAGTTCGAGACCAGCCTGGTCAACATAGTGAAACCCCATCTCTACTAAAAATACAAAAATTAGCCAGGCGTGGTGGCACACACCTGTGCTCCCAGCTACTCGGGAGACTGAGGCAAGAGAATCACTTGAACCCAGGAGGCAGAAGTTGCTGTGAACCAAGATTGTGCCACTGCACTCCAGCCGGGTGAGAGTAAGACTCTGTCTCAAAAAAGTAAAATTAAAAAAAAAAAAGCTGGGCGCGGTGGTTCACGCCTGTAATCCCAGCACTTTGGGAGGCCGAGGTGGGAGGATTACCTGAGATCAGGAGTTCAAGACCAGCCTAGTCAACATGGTGAAACCCTGTCTCTACCAAAAATACAAAAATTAGCCAGGCACCTGTAATCCCAGCTACTTGGGAGGCTGAGGCAGGAGAATCGCTGGAACCCAGGAGGCAGAGGTTGCAGTGAGCCGAGATCGTGCCACTGCACTCCAGCCTGAGCAACAGAGTGAGACTCCATCTCAAACAAAAAAAGGCCCAGAAGAGGCCGAGTGTGGTGGCACACATCTGCAATCCCAACACTTTGGGGGGCCGAGGCGTGAGGATCGGCTTGAGCCCAGGAGTTTGAGACCACCCTGGGCAACATAGTGAGACCTCACTGCTACTAAAAAAAAAAAAAAAAAAAAAAATTTAGCCAGGTATGGTGGTGCCTGTAGTCCCAGTTACTCAGGAGGCCAAGGCAGAAGATCACTTGAGCCCAGAAGGTCAAGGCTGTATGAGCAGAGATCTCATCACTGCACTCCAGCCTGGGTGACAGAATGAGACCCTATCAAAAAAAAAAAAAAAGAAAGAAAGAAAAAAAGGAAAAGAAAAGGAAAAAGGGAAGGGAGAAGGGAAGGGGAAGGGGAAAGGAAAGGGGAAAGGAAAGGGAAAGGGGAAGGGGAAGAGGAAGGGGAAGGGGAAGGGAAAGGGGAAGGGAAAGGGGAAGGGAAAGGGGAAGGGACCCAGAAGAGAGATGATAAGGAGTGGGAGGTATGCATTCTAGGCAGGACCAGTTCAAAGGCTGCTTTAGCCAGAAAGGCCAGACAAATACTTAGACCCATCAAACAGGCACAAACAAAACCTCCTTTACTATGAAAACTACCTCAATCCCCATAAACGGATGTTTAATTTTGGTTGTGAACCAGAGGAAAGGTTCAGATGATGGCTGTGAGTCAGAACTATTGTGTAGGAAGACCCCAGTAAGGCTAGAACTTTTATCCCAAACAAAGACAAACGATTGATTAGGCTGGGTGCAGTGGCTCATGCCTGTAATTCAAGCATTTTGGGAGGCCGAGGCGGGTGGATCTTCTGAGGTCAAGAGTTTGAGACCAGCCTGGTCAACATGGTGAAACCCTGTCTCTACTAAAAATACAACAAATTAGCCAGGCGTGGTGGCAGGCACCTGTAATCTCAGCTACCAGGAGGCTGAGGCAGGAGAACCGCTTGAACCCAGGAGGCAGAGGTTGTAGTGAGCCAAGATCACGCCACTGCACTCCAGCCTGAGCAACAGAGTGAGATCTCATCTCAGAAAAAAAAAAAAAAAAACACTGGCCAGGTATGGTGGCTCACGTCTGCAATCCCAGCACTTTCGGAGGCTGAGGCGGGCAGATCATGAGGTCAGAGGTTCGAGACCAGCCTGGCCAACATGGTGAAATACTGTCTCTACTAAAAAAATACATAAATTAGCCGGGCATGGTGGCGCACACCTATAGTCCCAGGTACTTGGGAGGCTGAGGCAGTAAAATCACTTGAACCTGGGAGGAGGTTGCAATGAGCCGAGATCGTGCCACTGCACTCTGTCTGTGTGATAGAGCAAAACTCCATCTCAAAAAAAAAAAAAAAAAAAAAAAAAAGACAAAAAAAGACTGATTAACATACCAACACCTTCTAACTGCCCACTACACCTTGTCCACAGGTAACGTGCCTGTGGGTGGGCAGGCATTCTTTCTCCCTACATGCTGCCCAAGGAAAGGGCACAGCCAGTCTCAAGCCTTATCTCTAAGGACAATACTCCTTCTCCCACATCACACAGGATATTTCAGAACAGACATAGAGACATGGATCAGCTTCTAGGCCCACGCCCTGAGTGCGCTGGGACCATATTTCACACCTGGAGACGGGGCTTTACAGTTTGCCAGTTCTTTCATTGATGTCCCTTCCGTATATGTTGACTGAAAAAGTAGACTTACTCAGCAAATTATACTCTCTACCAGGACAAGGGGTTCCTACATAAAAGTTAAGGTAAATTGAAAACTACCAGGAGTTGCTGTGAGGCTCTTTAAAAATGCAAGTATTTGGGCCAGGCACGGTGGCTCACACCTGTAATCCCAGCACTTTGGGAGGCCGAGACAGGCAGATCACGAGGTCGGAGATTGAGACCATCCTGGCTAACACGGTGAAACCCCGTCTCTACTGAAAACACAAAAAAATTAGCCGGGCGTGGTGGTGGGCGCCTGTAGTCCCAGCTACTCGGGAGGCTGAGGCAGGAGAATGGCGTGAACCCAGAAGGCGGAGCTTGCAGTGAGCCGAGATCAACTGGGTGACAGAGCGAGACGCTGTCTCAAAAAAAATAAAAATAAAAAATAAAAAAAAGCAAGTATTTGGTACCCACCCCAGACTGAAGCAGCAGAGTCACACTTTTTAAAGACCAAATAGTTTTGATAATGAGCAGCCTATGTTGAGGACCATTCTTTAAGTAGAAGTCACTCCACCAGCCTGGCCGAACATTTACTTTGTGCCAGAGAGACCTGGGTGCTAAAGGTCCAATGTCGAGTGAGTGAATCTTGGTCTCTGCAACTGTGAAGGCAATGGGTGGGAGAACAACTGAGGAGGACAGAGTTTTAGAAGCTACAACAGGTGGCTCCACTGAAGCCTGGGAGAAGTTCAGAAATGGGTTATAAAGTGTTCCAAGAAGACCTCAAATCACAGATGCCCAGGTTAAAAAAAAAAGACACACCCTGCTTCTGCACTACGCTTTTCTCAGTGCCAATGTCAAAGGCCCCTGGCCTGTATTTCTCTGGTAACTTTCAGGTGTCCAGTATAGATGGGGCTCTGCACATCAGAGCAGAAGTAATTTCTTTTTTTCTTTTTGAGACAGTCTCATTGTCTGTTGCACTCCAGTCTGTTGCCCAGACTGGAGTGCAATGGCACGATCTCGGCTCACTGCAACCTCTGCCTCCCGGGTTCAAGCCATTCTCCTGCCTCAACCTCCCGAGTAGCTGGGATTACAGATGCCTGCAGCCCCACCCAGCTAATTTTTTGTATTTTTGGTAGAGACGGGGTTTCACTAAAAATACATAAATTCCTGGTCTCAAACTCCTGACCTCAGGTGATCCTCCTGCCTTGGCCTCCCAAAGTGCTGGAACTACAGGCATGAGCCACTGCACCCGGCTGGTAATTTCTTTTAAAAAAAAGGAAAGAAGCCAGGCGCGGTGGCTCACGTTTGTAATCCCAGCACTTTGGGAGGCCGAGGCGGGCGGATCACAAGGTCAGGAGATCGAGACCATCCTGGACAACATGGTGAAATGCCGTCTCTAGTAAAAATACAAAAAAAAAAAAAAAAAAATTAGCCGGGTGTGGTGGTGGATGCCTGTAGTCCCAGCTACTCGGGAGGCTGAGGCAGGAGAATGGCGTGAATCCAGGAGGCGGAGCTTGCAGTGAGCCAAGATTGCACCACTGCACTTCATCCTGGGAAAGAAAAGAAAAAAGCTCCAGAAAACCCATGGACTCTGAATACTGTTTGCTTTCTGAGAATGTTACTCTCTTCTCTTTTTCAAGAACACAGCTTCTGCAACCCTCAATGCTACCTCAACACTTGGTAGCCAACTGAAAGCTATGACAATTGGCCAGGCACAGTGGCTCATGCCTGTAATCCCAGCACTTCGGGAGGCTGAGGCAGGTGGATCACCTGAGGTCAGGAGTTCAAGACCAGCCTGGCCAACATGGTGAAACCCCATCTCTACTAAAAATACCAAAACAATTAGCCGGGCATGGTGGCAGGTGCCTGAAATCTATTACTCGGGAGGCTGAGGCAGGAGAATCTCTCGAACCCAGGAGGTGGAGGTTGCAGTGAGCCGATATTGTGCCACTGCCTGAGCGACAAGAGCGAAACTCTGTCTCAAAAAAAAAGCTGTAAGGCTGTGACCATCTGGATGCCAGAGAGCACTGATCTGCTACCACCCAAGACTTCTAATTTTGTAGATGTGCTGCTGGTACTCCGATTGTAGTAAATAAATAAATGCAACTGAGTAACCATTTGGGGGCAGGGTAGAGAAATGACTGCAGAAGTGGAAAGTACTGCCTGTTTGGACCAAGCCTCTTTTCCAAAAATGTCCCATAAAATAAAGGAGGCCAAGGCGGGTGGATCACAAAGTCAAGAGTTCAAGACCAGCCTAGCCAAGATGGTAAAACCCTATCTCTATTAAAAATACAAAAATTAGCTGGGTGTGGTAGCAGGCGCTTGTAATCCCAGCTACTGGGGAGGCTGAGGCAAGAGAATCGCTTGAACCTAGGTGGCAGAGGTTATGGTGAGCCGATATCGTGCCACTGCACTCCAACCTGGGTGACGGAGTGAGACTCTGTCTCAAAAAAAAAAAAAAAAAAAAGTAAATAAATGAATAAAAATAAAGAATCCAGCCATCTGTTAGTATAGCCAAAGCAGAGGATATTACATCAAACGTCGAATGCTAGTCCTGTCAATCACTCCTGAGAGAACAGGGCAACAAGACCCAGAATGGGTATCAACACTGCCTGAGCAGATGGAGGCGATGCTGAGCACGGGCTGCTCATAGGGCATAGTCTGAGGCCCTGCAGCAGTCACGTGGCAACTGAGGCTGCCTGCTTTCCAGGTGCAAGGTGGTGGACAGTGGCAGGAGTCCTGTGCTAGATGGCTCTTCTTATTTCTGTGTCACTGGGACAGAAGCATCAACTGTCACATGTGACCAACAAGAGGTGATTTTTTTTCAGCTGTTACCACAAAGCTTTTCATCTTTTGGTTTGAAAACATAGCTGTGGGAGTACCAAAGCCCAAAGCGTTATAGTGCCTACTATGTGCCAGACACCATACTAAACATTTCACATGCATTAGCACTCATGGAATCTTCACAATAACCTGGGGTAATTATTATCACCCTTCCTACTGGTTTTTATTGTTGTTGTTGTTTTGAGACAGAGTCTCGCTCTGTCGCCTAGGCTAGATTGCAGTGGCATGATCTCAGCTCACTGCAACCTCTGTCTCCTGGGTTCGAGTGACTCTCCTGCCTCGGGCTCCCCAGTAGCTGGGACTATAGGCACCCACAGCCACGGCCAGATAGATAACTTCTGTATTTTTAGTAGTGACAGGGCTTCACTATGTTAAACTTCTGACTTTAAGTGATCCTTCTGCCTCAGCCTCCCAAAGTGCTAGGATTATAGGCATGACCCACTATGCCCAGCCTACCCTTCCTACTTTGCAGATCAGGAAACTGAAGTTCAGAAACATTAAACGACTTGGTCACTGTAACTCCCAAGTACTGGAGCAGAAATGTAAACTCAAATCTAGCTTCAGAAATTGTACTTCTTAACCCTAATGGAATCCAAAAGAAACTGCAGGTCCATACGGGGACAGAGCACCTAGGATTCCAAGTGGTCTGGTTCTTTGCTACCCACCTCAGGGGACCCTCCATTTGATCATGTTTTTGTCAAATGCATTTTTCCAGATGGGCCTTGCCTCTGTTAATTTCAAGCTGTAAGTTCAGTGGGTGAGAAGTGGGGATGGAGGTCATACAAAACCTTGCCCATCAATCTTGAGAGAGTAAGACCAGGAATAAATAGGATGGCATTAAGAGCAGGAGCAAAGGCAGCGGCAGCTGGCCCTGCTGTTTCTCTGGGCCCCTTGCCTGTTCCTGGTGCAGTTCGGCTGGACGAGGGCCGGCAGGCTGGCACCGTCCACATACCTCGCTGACCACATCTGAAGTCCTTGCAGGGCCTCTGGGAAGGGGGCCAATCAGTCCAGCCACTTATTTGCAGCAAAACAAACAGAAGCTGTCTTTTTTCACTCTTTCTCGAAGGTCAGACTCCAGTTAGCAGCAGTGGAGGGGGGCAGGAAGAAACCCTTGTTTTTGACAGGCAGCAGCCTCAGAACTGACCCTAGCCCCTGACAAGTTCTTGCTTATTAAATTCTCCTCTTTGTTCTGCTTTATGCCCCGCCCAAAGAGCCAGCGCACACACATACCACTGTTGACTCTGCATTTCTGAAGAGCACCTCCCACCAGTTTACACATTATAAAACTGTTCCGTTAAGATCAAACACTGTCAGGGCTAGAGAGCTGCTTCACCAAAAGATGACTCATCAAATCGTATCAAAACACTGCACAAAATTAGAGTTCCAAACTTGATTAACTTCATCTGAACCTTTTAATTAACTCAGGTTGCTGAAGTCTAGGGGGATGACATTCATCGCTGGAGATGATGGGCTAGTGTCTGGGCTTAGGTTCAGGACTTGCCCATGTGATGGAAAAGGCCAACTTTGGAAAAGAGAAACCAAGCACAGTTTCACATATTTAAAAGAAAAAACTGTGGATATGTGGATATACTACCACCTTTACAAAATAATGTAAGCACTCAAATTCAAATTTAATCTCAGTTCATAACATCAGGTTAGAGCTATAACAGGAATCTGGACAGCAACATTTATTAATCACTGTTTGTTACATAAACTATTACATTTAACTATTATGCCTAAATTTATTCACCAAGGCTACTGAATAAACCACTATTTTAATAGGAAGAAAATGAAGTCACTGTCACAAATTAGCCCCTAATTGCTGGCCCCCAAAACAGTTTCAATTGTGGGGGGTAGGGGAGCTGAATCTATATCAAAACTTCATTTACATGAGAAAGGCCTAAAGTTTTTCGGTGCCAGATACCTCAGCCCCAATTCTCTGGCTCCCTGCGGCTGAACATAGACTCCTCCTCAGGGTTGGCTTTTTTTTTTTTTTTTTTTTTTTTTTAGACAGAGTCTCTTGCTCTGTCACCCAGGCTGGAGTGCAGTGGCGCAATCTTTGCTCACTGCAACCTCTGCCTCCCAGGCCCAAGCAATTCTACTGCCTCAGCCTCCTGAGTAGCTGGGATTACAGGCGCCCACCACCACGCCCGGCTAATTTTTGTTTTTTGTTTTTTTTTTTACTAGAGATGGGGTTTCACCATGTTGGCCAGGCTGGTCTCAAACTCCTGACCTCGTGATCTACCTGTCTCAGCCTCCCAAAGTGCTGGGATTACAGGCGTGAGCCACTGTGCCCGGCTCCAGGGTTGGCTCACTTTATGGAGAGTTGCTGTCTCTGGAAACAGCCTGGTAATCTGCTCCACTCCCAGGTGACATAAATTTCCAGAAAAAAATGCAAAGTATGGTAGTCCTCTTATCCAACAGCCTACTTCCTAAGGCAAAGCCCTGGGCCTGACATTCAGTCAATTGTTCATTCAATAAATATACACTGAGCAATGACTGTGCCAGGTGCTGGGCTGGGCAGGCGAGGGCAGAATGATCTGTCCTCTCACAGCATTTCAGAGGGCAATCAACAAAAACTACACAGGAGATAACAAAATGTCCTAACTGGAAAAGGGGCTTTGAGAGAGCCTCAGGGGGGTGCAAAGAGGTGCCTTGTCAAGTGACCAGGCCCTCCACAGTTGGCAGAACCACCTCGGTCCTCACAGTCCCTGAATATCTGTCTGTCCCGTCCTCTGCACCTTCTCTCTGCAAAGCCTGTCCCTGGCCTGGAGAGCTTTCCAACTGGAGGGCAGCAGGGAAGAGCACAGCTCTAGACTCCCTATTCTTTCACTTACTGTGACCTTGGGCAAGTGACAAGGACCCTGAGCCTCCTCTGCAAAATGGGAATCCCAAGGGCACTTATGGGGTTTGAAGATTAAATGAACCAATACATGTAAAGCACCCAAGAGTGCCTGGGGCAATATCTTCCAGGTCTGTCACTGCTCTTAAGCAAAGTGCAGAAACCCAGCTCACACTCGCCCTAGAAAAGCTGACACTTGCTGTGGTGACCTGTGCCACACAGTAGCTCATTTAGCTGCATTACCATTAATTCAGCTGTGAGCTCTGGACACAACACTGCCTCAGACCTCCCTGTCTCCTGACATTCACTCCCAGCACCCTGTTTTTCCCTCAGACACTCTTACGCACAGTTTGTGATTTTTTTTTTTTTTTTTTTTTTTTTGAGACACGGCTTCAGTCTGTCACCCAGGCTAGAGTGAGTGGCACAATCTCAGCTAATTGCAGCCTGGACCTCCTGAACTCAAGTGATCCTCCTGCCTCAGCCTCCCAAATAGCTGGGACTACAGGCATGCACCACCACACCTGGCTCGTTTTTTATTTTTTGTAGAGACGGGGTCTCACTATGTTGCCCAGGCTGGTCTCAAACTCCTGAGCTCAAGTTGTCTACCTGCCTTAGTCTCTGAAAGTGCTGGGATTACAAGCATGAGCCATCACACCCAGCCCAGTTTGTGGTTTTATATTCACCTGTGGAAATTAGTACAAGGATTGGCTTGTCTCCTCCATTAGATTTTTATGCTCTGTGGGGCAGAGGCCATGTCTGTTTGTTCACTACTACTATATACTTGACACCTGGCACAGGGCTTGCTCCATAGCTGGCACTGAAAAAATATGTCACACAGGAAGTCTGTTTGAAGAATAAAGGATAACTAGGGGAGAAGGGCTCATGACAAAGTGACACAGGCCGGGCAATCCAGAGGCCAGGCGCGGTGGCTCACGCCTGTAATCCCAGCACTTTGAGAGGCCAAGGCAAGCAGATCAACTGAGGTCAGGAGTTTGAGATCAGCCTGGACAACATGGTGAAACCCTGTCTCTGCTAAAAACACAAAAACGAGCCGGGTATTGTGGCAGGCACCTGTAGTCCCAGCTACTTGGGAGGCTGAGGTACAAGAACTGCTTGAACCCTGGAGGCAGAGGCTACGGTGAGCTGAGATTGTGCCACTGCACTCCAGCTGGGTGACAAAGCGAGATCCTGGCTCAGAAAAAAAATAAAGTGACAAGAGCTCCTGGAAATCCAAAGCAGACCTGGTCTGTTACTGACTGAACTGAAAAGTGTTCGAGCTATCTGGGATGGTTCTGTCTCTTAGCAAGTGTTACAAACATGCTACACACGGAATACTCAGCAAGAAAAAAAGGAAACAGCAGCAGCAGATACACAGGGCACCATGTCTGCCCTTAACAGGGAAACACAATAGGAATCCCACTTTCACCACTGCATCTGAGGGCTAGGGTGCAGAACAGTCTATAGGTGTGAAGCTCAGAGGAGGGACATAGCTGGGCTGGGGGAGGAGGCAGGGATACTTCATAGAAGCCACCGTGATTCTGGATCTCCTGGCCTCTTACCATTCATGGCATCTTGCCATCTGCTCAGTTTACCTCCACATTACTTTCCTTTGTTTACCTCATTCTGTTTTTCTCTTTAACCCAGAAACTTAAAAGTATGTGTGTGCATGTATATTCATTCATCCATTCTTCAAAAATCACTTCCTGAGCACCTGCTCTCCACCGCTACCCTATGCTAGCTGTGCTGGGGACCCAGAAGCGACCCAGACAGCCCCAGGCCTTGCCCTCACACGTGGAGCTCACAATCTCCAGAGGGCAGGCTCATAAGCCTCTGTCTGTTGCCACAGCCACATGGTGCTTTCATCTCTTTCTCTAGAAAACTTCACCTCCGGAGCAGCCGCCCCTGAAGACTCACTCTGAAATGCCCCCTTTTTGTGCTCCAAGTCCTGCCCACGCTTTCGTCTTTGCAGTGAAACCCAGTCTATGGCCTCATCAGGCATCAGCTCAGAAAAGGGAAAGAAGCTGTGCCTCGTTATTTGCATCTCACTCTACTGAAGAGATTCCGAGGTGCCGGATGAAAGTTGTTGATGGGGAAAAGGAGCGTGCACTTTCTCAGAAACAAGCTCAAAAACAAGATGCCATTTTTTGCCTACCAAATTAAAGACCAAGATGACTCAACCCAAGCAAGGCTGAGGGACCTCGAACGGAGGGGAGCACGAACGCTCAGTGAACCATGTAAAAATGTGGTATTAAGGATCCCTATAAAAGGTCCTGACCTTTACCCACTGAATGAATTACCTATAAATGTTCACTGCAGTGTTGTTTACACAGGATGAGCCCCCCTTATCCAAAATGACAGGGAGCAGAAGTGTTTGAATTTTGGGTATTTTCAGACTTTGAAATATTTGCAATGTGCTTACTGATAGAGCACCCCAAATCTAAGAATCCCAAAACCAAAATGCTCCAATGAGCCTTTTTTTTTTTTTTTTTTTTGAGACGGAGTCTCGCTCTGCCGCCCGGGCTGGAGTGCAATGGCCGAGATCCGGCTCACTGCAAGCTCCGCCTCCCGGGTTTACGCCATTCTCCTGCCTCAGCCTCCCAAGTAGCTGGGACTACAGGCGCCGCCACCTCGCCCGGCTAGCTTTTTTTTTTTTTGTATTTTTTGGTAGAGACGGGGTTTCACCGTGTTAGCCAGGATGGTCTCGATCTCCTGACCTCGTGATCCGCCCGTCTCGGCCTCCCAAAGTGCTGGGATTACAGGCTTAAGCCACCGCGCCCGGCCTTTTTTTTTTTTTTTGAGACAGAGTCTCACTCTGTTGCCCAGGCTGGAGTGCAGTGGCAGGATCTCAGCTCACCGCAAGCTCCACCTCCTGGGTTCAAGTGATTCTCCTGCTTCAGCCTCCCTAGTAGCAGGGACTACAGGCACCCACCACTACACCTGGTCAATTTTTGTATTTTTAATAGAGACAGGGTTTCACCATGTAGGTCAGGCTCGTCTTGAACTCCTGACCTCTGGTGATCCACCCACCTCGGCCTCCCAAAGTGCTGGGATTACAGGCATGAGCCACCGCGCCCAGGGCCAATAAGCATTTTTTTGAGTGTTATGTCAGCACTCAAAACATTTCAGATTTTGGGGGCGGGATGCGGTGGCTCATGCCTGTAATCTCAGCACTTTGGGAGGCCGAGGCGAGTGGATCAACTGCGGTCAGGAATTCAAGAGCAGCCTGACCAACGTGGTGAAACCCCGCCTCTACTAAAAATACAAAAACTATATGGGCATGGTGGCGGGTGCCTGTAATCCCAGCTACTTGGGAAGCTGAGGCAGGAGAATCGCTTGAACCCAGGAGGTGGAGGCTGCAGTGAGCCGAAATCACGCCATTGCACTCCAGCTTGGGCGACAAGAGCAAGACTCTGTCTGAAAAACAAAAAAACAGAAACAAAAAAGACTGAACAAGGTAGGTACAACTGTTACCACCCCCATTTTAGTGGTAGGAAAACTGAGGCTTAGGAGAGGTTTATGGTCATGACGGATTTAAAAGTCACCACATTCTTAACCTCTATGTTATAGTGTCACCTCTGGAACAGAGACAAAATAGAAGACATGCCAATTTTTACAAAAATCACTTGAAAATGGATTTGGTGCCCCTAACCTAGAGCCCATCAATTTAGAATAATGTAAACTACCATTTCAGATTAGCCCCAGCCCAATACTCGATTCCTTTCCTTAAAAATGTCAGGCAATTCTGGCTGGGCGCGGTGGCTCAAGCCTGTAATCCCAGCACTTTGGGAGGCCGAGACGGGTGGATCACGAGGTCAGGAGATCAAGACCATCCTGGCTAACCCGGTGAAACCCCGTCTCTACTAAAAAATACAAAAAAACTAGCCGGGCGAGGCGGCGGGCGCCTGTAGTCCCAGCTACTCGGGAGGCTGAGGCAGGAGAATGGCGTGAACCCGGGAAGCGGAGCTTGCAGTGAGCTGAGATCCGGCCACTGCACTCCAGCCTGGGCGACAGAGTGAGACTCCGTCTCAAAAAAAAAAAAAAAAAAAAAAAAAAAAAAAAAAAAAGTCAGGCAATTCTGCTGGGCGTGGTGGCTCACACCTGTAAGCACTTTGGGAGGCCGAGACGGGCGGATCACGAGGTCAGGAGATCAAGACCATCCTGGCTAACACGGTGAAACCCCGTCTCTACTAAAATACAAAAAAAATTAGCCGGGCGTGGTGGCGGGCGCCTGTAGTTAGTCCCAGCTACTCAGGAGGCTGAGGCAGGAGAATGGCATGAACCTGGGAGGCGGAGCTTGCAGTGAGCTGAGATTGCACCACTGCACTCCAGCCTGGGTGACAGAGTGAGACTCTGTCTCAAAAAAAAAAAAAAAAAAAAAGTCAGGTGATTCCAGA
The DNA here is from genome assembly GCF_043159975.1 of Macaca nemestrina. Lineage (NCBI taxonomy): Eukaryota > Metazoa > Chordata > Mammalia > Primates > Cercopithecidae > Macaca > Macaca nemestrina. The sequence continues at coordinate 57,396,339 of NC_092144.1, read as the reverse complement.
GCTTGACTCTCACCTTTAAACTGAAACATTCTAACTAGTATGAGAAAACTAGTTTACAAAAAGAAAAAGGAAAAAAAAAAAATCTAAAAGTCACAGGGAAATAATGTGGAAAACAAGTATAAACTTCCATGGGCCCCTAATGCATTGCTTTGCCAACCACACCCTCTGGTCACAGAACTGTTCTGACAGAGCCCTCTACATTCAGAGCCACCCTGCCTGGTCACAAGCAGCAGGGAGAGAGGGTCTTGTCTCCAGCCCAGCACTTGAGCAGCACATGACCTTGACTCTAGGCATCTGCTGCTCTCTGCCAACCCCTCTTGCTGAGGGAACATGGCACAGGACATTCCCGTGACTGTTGTCTGACAGTCAGAGAAAAGATGTGAGGCTTTAAACAAGAATTGCAGCTGGGCCTTGGGGCCTGTGAGCAGCTCAAACACAGGCTACTGCCAAGGGGGTGGGGGAGTGGGGGAGATGTGGGCCTGCAAAGAAAAACAGCAAGGCAGGTTGCTGACAATGTTGCCCATTATTGTAATCTGGTCTTGGTGGACCTCAGTTTCCCATCTGCAAAAGTGGAATAAGAAAATGTCACGAGGCGTCTGTGAAGTTCAGACAAAATAATCATCGTAATGGTATTATTACTAATGCTAATAATTAAAATCTGAGTACTTTGTCAGGCAATGCTTAAACACAAGGCCCTGGGGATGACAGTGTGACAGCTCTGGCTCAAGTCTAGACTCTAACACTTACGGAGTGTGGTGACCCTGGACAAATGACTTAGCCCTTCCAAGATTCAATTTCCTCATGTCAAAATAGGACAAGACCTGATCTAGTAAGGATGTAATGAAGATTTAATATGATCACAATGCATGTAAAGTACATGAACCGGCCAGGCACAGTGGCTCACGCCTGTAATCCCAGCACTTTGGGAGGCCAAGGTGGGTAGATCACCTGAGGTCAAGAGTTCGAGACCAGCCTGGCCAACATGGTGAAACCCCATCTTTACTAAAATACAAAAATTAGCCAGACATGGTGGTGGGCACCTGTAATCCCAGCTACTCAGGAGGCTAAGGCAGGAGAATTGCTTGAACCTGGGAGGCGGAGGTTGCAGTGAGCCAAGATCGCACCACTGCACTCCAGCCTGGGTGACAGAATGAGACTGTTTCCTCCCCCCCCCAAAAAAAGAGAGAGAGACAGGGTATTGCTGTGTTGCCCATGTTGGTCTTGGACTACTGGCCTCAAGCAATCCTCCCACTTTGGCCTCCCAAAGGGCTGGGATTATAAGCATGAGCCACGGCACCCCACCTGTAACCAAGAGCTATTAATTTACAATGTGTGCCAGGCCTTCATCTAATCCTTCCAGTACTGTGTGGCATAGACTTGCTGCTGAACCTCTCTTGCAGACTGAGGAGCAGAGTCGGTGACTAACCAGTTCTGTTCTCTCATGAGCTCTCTGCTGTAAGGCACAGAGACGCATTTGTGGGTCACCTCTGCCCTTCTCCTCACCTCTCCTGTTTGCAGGGTGGTGCCTTCTTCCTTTCTGAATGACTGTGGTCTGCATTCTCTACCACTGATAAGGCAGTGGTGTGCACACACGCACACACCACACACACACACACACACAACTATGCTTTTTTTTCCTTTTCCTTACAAATTATTTTTAAACATCTGTGGTCATGACAACAGCAAATCAACAAGCACTCAGCTGCTGCCCCATTATCGGAACCCATTTCCCTGTGGCTGTCTCCTTCTCAGCAGTTTTTGTCATTACTGGACACCAAAAACCCACTGGGGAAACGTCATACCCAAATAGCGATGGCTGCCTATGGCCTGCTTTGCAAAGGTTACAAGTTCTAAAATAAGAAGTTTCTTCTGAAGAGAACTAATCACCAAATCAAGCCAGCATCCAAAGACAAAGTCATTTAAAAATCACAAAACAGGAGTGTTGGGAGTGTGAATAAGGGGAAATTGAAGAATGAGGAAAGAAAGTTTTCTAAATTATCTAACAGGCTGGGTGCAGTGGCTCACGTCTGTAATCCTAATGCTTTGGGAGGCAGAAGTGAGAGGATCACTTGAGCCTAGGAGTTCAAGACCAGCCTAGGCCACGAAGTGAGGCCTCTTTACAAAAAAAATTTAAAAATTTGCCTACAAGAATCCCAACTACTCAGAAGGGTGATGTGGGAGGATCACTTGAGTCCAGGAAGTTGAGGCTGCAATGAGCTGTGATCATACCACTACACTATAGCCTTAGAGCAAGACTCTGTCTTTAAAAAAAAATTATGTAAAATTAAAAAGTGGCCAGGCGCAGTGGCTCACACTTATAATCTCAGCACTTTGGGATGCTGAGGTGGGAGGATCACCTGAGGCTAGTAGTTCGAGACCAGCCTGTGAAACCCCATCTCTACTTAAAATACAAAAATAAGCCAGGCGTGGTGGCGCACCCCTATAATCCCAGCTACTCAGGAGGCTGAGGTGAGCGAATCGCTGGAACCCGGGACTCAGAGGTTGCAGTGAGCCGAGATCGCGCCACTGCACTCCAGCCTGGGTGCCAGAGTGAGACTGTCTCAAAAATAAAAATAAATTAAAAAGGAGAAAACAGAACTATTTCTAAAGCTCTCCTATACATGATCACTGAGAGTAAAAGGTTATCATCATCTCCCACGTTCTTTTTTTGGGACGGTGTCTGGCTTTGTCACCTAGGTGACAGTGCAGTGGCGTGATCTTGGTTCACTACAACCTCTGCCTCCTGGGTTCAACCAATTCTTCCGCCTCAGGCTCCAAAGTAGCTGGGATTACAGGCACACGCCACCACGCCCAGATAACTTTTGTATTTTAGTAGAGAGGGGGTTTCACCCTGTTGGCCAGGCCAGTTTGAAACTCCTGGCCTCAGGTAATCTGCCCGCCTCGGCAGTTGTGCGGCTGTGCAATCACAACTCACTGCAGCTTCAACCTCCTGGGCTCAATGGATCCTCCCATCTCATCCTCTTGAGTAGCTAGGACTACAGGCATGCACCACCGTATCTGGCTAACTTTTGTATTTTTTGTAGAGATGCGGTCTCGCTTTGTTTTCCAGGCTGGTCTTGAAACTCCTGGGCGCAAGTGATCAATTTGCCTCAGCCTCCCAAAATATTGGCATTTATAGGGGTGCACCACCAGGCATAGCATAAAAGCATGTGATAAGGAAACATCTCCACTGTTTCACCACAAACTGTTCCCCATTGATTTTAGCATCTTGATTCTTGAAAGAATTGTTACTACTATGGTGATAGTCAAAGATAGATTTTGTTATCTTCATAATTCCTTGTTTATATTAATTGATTATTTTTCTTGTTCTTCTGACATGCTACCACACCCAGCTAATTATTGTATTTTGAGTACAGATGGGGTTTCACCATGATGCCCAGGCCCTGAAGTACTGGATTATAGGCATGAACCACCATGCCAAGCCTGATCAACCAATTTCTCTTCACCCTTTTTTTTTTTTTTTGAGACGGAGTCTCGCTCTGTCGCCCAGGCTGGAGTGCAGTGGCTGGATCTCAGCTCACTGCAAGCTCCGCCTCCCGGATTTACGCCATTCTCCTGCCTAACCCTGCCGAGTAGCTGGGACTACAGACGTCCGCCACCTCGCCCGGCTAGTTTTTTTGTATTTTTAGTAGAGACGGGGTTTCACTGTGTTAGCCAGGATGGTCTCGATCTCCTGACCTCGTGATCCGCCTGTCTCGGCCTCCCAAAGTGCTAGGATTACAGGCTTGAGCCACCGCGCCCAGCCCCTTATCATTCTTAGAGCACTTCCTTACTTTCTGGCATAGCAGAAATCACCTGTAATTTTCCTACCCCAGCACTGGAATCAGCCATTTCTCCAAGGAACCCTGGTTTCTGTTTAGTGGGGAAAGGTATTAACATCTTGGCATGAGTGCATTCAGTGCTTCTGGGATGTCTCTGGGCATAAACCCTCTCAACAAATAGTTCTAGGAAATAAACACGTGTAAAAGTGGATATGCATACACACATACATATTGCTACATCTACATATAAGAAACCATGAGTTCATCTAGATAACTTCAATTCCAATCCAATACCACATGTTTCCTTCTAGCCTTTCTCACTGTCCATATTCATAGGAACATTCCTTTCTGACAATAAGAAAACTTGATTCTCATTATCAACACTACATTTATCTATATGCTCAATCTTAGAAGAAACAGTAAGTAGTTTCAGAATTGCTAACCCACACCACTGTGAAAAACCTACTAGGCCAGGCAAAGTGGCTCACACGTGTAATCCCAACACTTTGGGCAGGAGGCTCACTTCAGCCCAGGAGACAGAGACTATCCCTGGGCAACACAGTTAGACCCGTCTCTACAAATAATACCAAAATCACCTGGGTGTGGTATTGCATGCCTGTAATCCCTACTACTTGCCTATAATCCCAGCTACTTGGGAGGCTGTGACGTGAGGATCACTTGAGCTGGGAGGGAGAAGCTGCAATGAGTTATGATCATGCCACTGCACTCCAGTCTGGGGTACAGAGCAAGACCTCATCTCAAAACAAAAACCCTACTAAGTAGAGTTCAATATTTATTTAGAGTTTTTCTTTTTTTTTGAGACACAGTCTCACTCTTTCCCCCAGGCTGGAGTGCAGTGGTGCGATCTCAGCTCACTGCAAGCTCCGTTTCCTGGGTTCACATCATTCTCCGGCCTCACCCTCCCGAGTAGCTGGGAATACAGGCGCTCACCAACACGCCCGGCTAATTTTTTGTATTTTTAGTAGAGACGGGGTTTCACCATGTTAGCCAGGATGGTCTCGATCCTGACTTTGTATTCCGCCCATCTCCGCCTCCCAAAGTGTTGGGATTACAGGTGTGAGCCACTGCACTCGGCCTTTTTTTTTTTTTTTTTTTTTTTTTTAAGATACTCTGTCAGGCTGGAGTGCAATGGCAGGACCTCAGTTCACCGCAACCTCTGCTTACAGGGTTCAAGCAATTCTCCTGCCTCAGCCTCCCCAGTAGCTGGGATTACAGGAGCGTGCCACCACGCCTGGCTAATTTTTTTGTATTTTAGTAGAGATGGGGTTTCACCGTGTTGCCCAGGCTGGTCTCAAACTCCTGAGCTCAGGCAATCCACCTGCCTCAGCCTCTCAAAGTGCTAGGATTACAGTTATGAGCCATCGTGATTGGCTAGATTTTTTCCTTTACTTTGAGGGTATACAGTCAAAATACTATATTCAACAGCTACTTGGGTTAGCTCCTTTTTCCTCCCTGCTTCAGTGCACAAATGTAATTTAAAATACAGTAATTAATACATTTTAAGAGAAAAACACGTTGGGCGTGGTGGTTCACGCCTGTAATCCCAGCACTCTGGGAGGCCGAGGCGGGCAGATCAAGAGGTCAGGAGATCGAGACCATCCTGGCTAACACGATGAAACCCCGTCTCTACTAAAAATACAAAAAATCAGTTGGGCATGGTGGCGGGTGCCTATAGTCCCAGCTACTCGGGAGGCTGAGGCAGAAGAACGGTGCGAACTCAGGAGAAGGAGCTTGCAGTGAGCCGAGATCGTGCCACTGCACTTCAGCCTGGGCAACAGAGCAAGACTCCGTCTCAAAAAAAAAAAAGAAAAAGAAAAAGGAAAAAGAAAACCACAGGCTGGGCGTGACAGCTTATGCCTATAAACTCAGTACTTTGCGAAGCCGAGGTGCATGGATCACTTGAGGTCAAGAGTTCAAGACCAGCCTGGCCAACATGGTGAAACTCCATCTCTACTAAAAATACAAAAATTAGCCAGGCATGGTGGCGTGTGCCTGTGATCCCCGCTACTTGGAGGCTGAGGCAGAAGAATCACATGAATCTAAAAGGCGGAGGGTGCAATGAGTTGAGATTGCACCTGCAACTCCAGCCTGGGCAATAAAGCTAGACTCTGTCTCAAACATAAAATACAATAAGGCTGGGCGCGGTGGCCGAGATCGTGCCACTGCACTCCAGCCTGGGCAAAAGAGCAAGACTCCGTCTCAAAAATAAAAAATAAAATAAAAATAAAATAAACATAAACATAAACATAAACATAAACAAGTAAGCAAAGGCTTTGGCCTGGGAAATGGGTTTCCCTTTCCTATGGTAGTACTTTCCCTTAACTTGGCTGGTTTCTGAGAAACCTGGGTGGTATAGAAAAAATGCAGACATGCAAGTCACTCCTGGTTATCTGGATTCAGTAACATGAGCTAGAAGCAGGGACTCTGCATTTTTCAACTGTTTCCTGGGTGATTATCATAGATAGACAGATAGATAGACAGACAGATAGATAGATAGACAGGCAGAGAGATAGATTTTTTTTTTGGAGATGGAGTCTTGCCCCATCATCAGGCTGGAGTGCAGTGGCGCTACCTCAGCTCACTGCAACCTCTGCCTCCCAGGTTCAAGTGATTCTCCTCCCTCCTCCTGCCGAGTAGCTGGGACTACAGGTGCATACCACCATGCCCAGCTAATTTTTGTATTTTTAGTAGAGACGGGGTTTCACTGTGTCGGCCAGGATGGTCTCGATCTCTTGTCCTCATGATCTGCCCACCTCAGTCTCCCAAAGTGCTGGGATTACAGGCATGAGCCACTGCGCCCGGCCAGGTTCTGATATTCTATCAATAGGGAAACCACTGGTCCGCTCTCTCTAAGCTTCAGTCCCTCTGAGGCTCAGCCTCTGTCCTGCTGGCCCTGGGCATGTGTTGCTCTGCAATATTCTTCCCTCTTTCCCACCTGGCAAATACCTGTTCTGCAAAATATAGCTCAGATCTCCCCTCCTCTGTCAAAACTTCACAACTCCCCAGAGATGGCCAGACCTTCAGTTTCCTAAGCTCAAATAATAAAATACTTTTGATTATTATGGAATAATGCAAATGTATTTAAAAACAGAACAATGAGCCAGGCATGGTGGTGCTTTCCTATAGCCCCTCTTTGGGAAACTGAGGTGAGAGATTTCTTGAGGCCAGGAGTTCAAGATCAGCCTGGGCAACATAGCAAGACCCCCCTTGGTCCCAATCTGTACAAACAAATTTTTAAAAATAGCTGGGCATGGTGGCACACGCCTGTAGTCCCAGCTACTTTGCAGGTCGAGATGAAAGGATAACCTGAGCCCAGGAGTTCAAGGTTATAGTGAGCTATGACTGTGCCACTGCACTCCGGCCTGGAAAGCAGAGCAAGACCTTGTTTTGGGGGGAAAAACAAACAAACAAAAACCGAGAACAACACATGATAGTTTCTATAGCCCTCTGTTATGGCTGTCCTCACAAGGAGTAGAATTATTTGTTTGTATTTTACATCGGCAAGGAGACTTATTCTATTCCTCTTCCAGTCCCAGCCATGAGATCTGGTACATAGCAGGTGCTCACAAAATGTTTGGTCTAAGAATATTTTCAGCTTCAATTCTGTGGCTCAAAGATGGTCTAAGTACTTTTCCATAACTCATCAGAACAGAGACTGAGCAAGTTAAGATTGCCAAGAATTATCTGATAAGTATTCTCCTCTTGAGATGAAGTCCATTTCTTCCTGCTCTAGGCTAAACCTGTATGTTATTGTTCATGCTGGTAAGTGAATGCTGTTTCCATACCAGACTTGATATTTTTAGCACTCCTGTTATGATAAACTCACAGTAACCTCAGAAAGAACAAATCAAAGTCAACTTTCTGCCACAGGAAACCAGCTCACGCTTATTGTTTTGCAACACGCCATGGGAGAATAATAAAAAGATGAGACCTTTTGCTCATAGATGGCGAGGCCAACTCTCAAGACAGTGGAAAAATGCAGCAGGAAGCATTCAGTCTGGCCACTAACTTATTAAGTAAACTGGAAAAACACCCAATACCTAAACATGGCAAGCACATGCATGTGGACAGCGGGTGGCTGAATTGTGAATGGGGCAATAAAAAACATCTACCTGTGAGTGAGAGCCCAGCGCAACATTGGAATCAAAAGCCTAATTGGTGCCACAGAGGCAGACATGAAGGCAAAATGACCCTGTGGGGACCCCAGTGGGCACACTGCTCTCCCTCTATAATAGGGCAAATGACCAGACAAGCAAAAACCACTCATGCAAAAAATATTTATTTATTGAGCACCTACTATGTGCGCCATCAGGCAATGGTGAAACAAAATCAGGTTTCTTTGTGAGGTATTCTTAGGTATGCATCCCAGCCAAGCACCTTGTCCCCACTAGGAATTCCTAAGGCATCGTCAGTCACGTTAGTCATGTTCCTAGAAACAATTTTGGAAACAAATTCCAAGCACTGGGAAAAATGGAAAACATGCATGCCTTTCAAGGTGAGACTGGTCATAGATGATGGTACATCCAAAGGATACAACATTATGCTGCCAAGAAAGCAAAAGCCGCCACTCTATATATGCTCTTTCCCTATAATTTACACCATCAAGTGTAAACAAGCAAGTTCCCAACCAGTGTTTCACAGTTTGATTACACAAATACAAACGATAATTGCTAACCATTTTAACAAGATACTAAAAAACTTAACACTAGTTCCCCTAGAAATTTAGAAGACAGAAAAATGGGGAGGGTTTAACAAAGAAAACTTTTGGCCGGGCGCGGTGGCTCAAGCCTGTAATCCCAGCACTTTGGGAGGCCGAGACGGGCGGATCACGAGGTCAGGAGATCGAGACCATCCTGGCTAACACGGTGAAACCCCGTCTCTATTAAGAAATACAAAAAACTAGCCGGGCGAGGTGGCGGGCGCCTGTAGTCCCAGCTACCCGGGAGGCTGAGGCAGGAGAATGGCGTAAACCCGGGAGGCGGAGCTTGCAGTGAGCTGAGATCCGGCCACTGCACTCCAGCCTGGGTGACAGAGCGAGACTCCGTCTCAAAAAAAAAAAAAAAAAAAAAAAAAAAAAAAAAAAACAAAGAAAACTTTTTATGCCTTCAAAAAGTTTGAAGACTTTTTACTATGATGCTTATCTAACAGAAATACAATTCAAATGTTTCTTGGGGAAAAAGAAGACAATTATCTGGGTCTAAATTCAGATAATCTTTGTGTCTAATACTATCTGCACCAGTTTTTTCTAGTATCGTGGTGATCTTGTTTCCCTAACTCAAAACTCCAGATTTGAAATTTAATGAGATGTATTAGTTTAGAGATATTTAATTTAATTTATTTTATTTCGAGATAGAGTCTCGTTTTATCGCCCAGGGTTGGAGTGCAGTGGCACAATTTTGGCTCACTGCAACCTCGCCTCCTAGGTTCAAGAGATTCTCTCACCTCAGCCTCCCAAGTAGCTAGGACTAGAGGCGTGTGCCACCAAACCTGGCTAATTTTTGTATTTTTTAGTAGAGACGGGATTTCGCCATCTCGGTCAGGCTGCCCTCGAACTCCTAGCCTCAAATGATCCGCCCACCTCAGCCTTCCAACATGCTGGGATTACAGACATAAGCCATCGCACCCAACCTACAGATCTATCTTAAATATGTTGAAAACTAAGTCCACAGGTAAAACAACCTAAATTCCACAGGTAAAGTCTAAATTCTGACTGTCTATAAAACCATGGATATGATTTTCAGCAGTCACAACCATGCTCAACCTTGGTCTCCTTAAAGGAAAATGAGATAACAACTATACTTTAAAGATTGTCACAAGACTGTGAGAAAATATATCAACTTAGGTGCCAGGAACATGGAAACAAGAGTAGTGCTTACAAAGTTTACCACTCAACTTGGATATCCCCCAAAGCCACCCTACATTCTGAAGTCAGAATGTTACTGAGACTTTACAGTAGGCCAAAAAAAAAAAAAAAAAAATCAAGGCCACTTTTAAATTATTTCTACTTCTAATGTGCTAACTTTGATCGTAAAAAATCCTTCCTGGTGCTACACAGTATCTGATTGTAAAATGTTCCCATAAGAGCCAAAGAGAAAAACCAGAATGGTATAAAAGTTGGGTTGCCCAGCACGGTGGCTCATGCTTGCAATCCCAGCACTTTGGGAGGCCAAGGTGGGTGGATCACTTGAGGTCAGTAGTTCGAGACTAGCCTGACTGACATGCCAAAATCCTGTCTCTGATAAAAGTACAAAAATGAGCCGAGCATGGTGGCGCATGGCTGTAATCCTACCTACCCAGGAGGCTGAGGCAGGAGAATTGCTTGAACCTGGGAGGAGGAGGTTTCAGTGAGCAGAGATTATGCCACTGCACTCCAGGCTGGTAAACAGAGTGAGTGAGATTCCATCTCACAAAACAACAACAAAAGCTGTGTCCCTGGAACCTTTCACATCCACCATCTCACTATCTTCCTTACAGCTGGGAGAAAGAAGAATTTTCCCCCTCAGCCCACTTTACAGATCAGGAGGCGAGATCTAAAATTTACACACTGAAGCTTATCCTAGCTGAGATGGGGGCGGGAGCTGTGAGCTGAGCTCAGGTCTATTGGTCTCCAAAGTCTGCTTTTTCCCTGACAAAGCACTGCTTACCACTCGATATGGACTTCACCTTTAATGCTATGGGTGGCAAGCAAAACAGGCTACAGCAAAAATACGATTCTAACTATAATAAAACTTTGGGATTAACTGGAGAATCTTCTATTTAAATTAATGAAATAATGTCTACTACATTAATTAAATAATAATTTAAAAGAAATACGGCCGGGCGTGGTAGCTCACACCTAAAATCCCAGCATTTTGGAAGGCCGAGGTGGGTGGATCACGAGGTCAGGAGATCGAGACCATCCTGGCTAACAGGGTGAAACCCTGTCTCTACTAAAAATACAAAAAATTGGCCGGGCGCGGTGGCTCTAGCCTGTAATCCCAGCACTTTGGGAGGCCAAGACGGGTGGATCACGAGGTCAGGAGATCGAGACCATCCTGGCTAATATGGTGAAACCCCGTCTCTACTAAAAATACAAAAAACTAGCCGGGCGAGGTGGTGGGCGCCTGTAGTCCCAGCTACTCGGGAGGCTGAGGTAGGAGAATGGCGTAAACCCGGGAGGCGGAGCTTGCAGTGAGCTGAGATCCGGCCACTGCACTCCAGCCTGGGCGACAGAGAGAGACTCCGTCTCAAAAAAAAAAAAAAAAAAAAAAAAAAATTAGCTGGGTGTGGTGGCACGCACCTGTAGTCCCAGCTACTCCGGAGGCTGAGGCAGGAGAATTGCTTGAACCCTGGAGGCAAAGGTTGCAGACTGCGCCACTGCACTCCAGCCCCAGCAATGAGAGACTCCATTGCCCAAATACCAAAACAAACAAAAAAACAAAAACCCGGCTGGGCACGGTGGCTCACACCTATAATCCCACTTTGGGAGGCTGAGGCAGGTGGATCACCTGAGATCAGGAGTTCGAGACCAGTCTAGCCAACATGGTGAAACTCCATCTCTACTACAAACACAAAAAATGAGCTGGGCATGTTGGCAGGCGCCTGTAATCCCGGCTACTTGGGAGGCTAAAGCAGGAGAATCGCTTCAACCTGGGAGGTGGAGGTTGCAGTGAGCCGAGATCTGGCCACTGCACTCCAGCCTGGGCGGCAGAGCGAGACTCCGTCTCAAAAAAAAAAAAAAATTAAAAAAAAATAAATAAATAAATAAAATAAAATAAATACACAGGACAGGCCTGGTGGCTCATGCCTGTAATCCCAGCACTTTGGGAGGCCGAGGTGGGCGGATCACCTGAGGTCAGGAGTTGGAGACCAGCCTGACCAACATGGAGAAAACTCGTCTCTACTAAAAATACAAAATTAGCTGGGCTTGGTGGCACATGCCTACAATCCCAGCTACTTGAGAGGCTGAGGTTGCAGTGAGCCGAGATCGCACCACTGCACTCCAGCTTGGGCAAAGAAAGTGAGACTCCTACTGGGGCGGGGGGGAGAAAGAAATACACAAATGGTGTTGAAAGTATAAAATTTTAAAAGGCTGAAAGACAACACACAGGAAGGAACTTTATTTTATTACATTCTCACTGACTACTCAGAATGTAGAAACTTGAGATTGGCTGGCTAACTTAATCCTATCATTTTATAATTCAGTAAACAAAACCCTAAAGATATAAGTTGACTTGTTTGCCCCAGGTCATAAAGACACTTAATGGGAAGTATATTTGGCAGAAGGTAACCTCACCTGGGGAAGCTGCCATGCTCTCCTGGAAAAATTCAATGAGGTCAAATTACTGGAGAATCTCATTTCTATGAATAACCAAGCAAAATACTGAAAGAAGTATTTCTCAATATGAGGTCAGGGCTGGGTGTGGTGGCTCACGCCTGTAATCCCAGCACTTTGGGAGGCTGAGGCGGATGGATCACGAGGTCAGGAGATCAAGACCATCCTGCTAACTGGTGAAACCCTGTCTCTACTAAAAAAAGAAAATACAAAAAATTAGGCGGGCATCTATAGTCCCAGCTACTCGGGAGGCTGAGACAGGAGAATGATGTGAACCCAGGAGGCAGAGCTTGCAGTGAGCCAAAATCACGCCACTGCACTCCAGCCTGGTGACAGAGGGCGACTCCCCTCAAAAAAATAAAAGAAAAAGAAAAAAGAAAGTAAATCACATCCTTGTGCCCACTGCATTTCGAACACTCCTTATAGTTTCAGGTTTAGCACTCCTGTAGAGACACAACAGCTCAGGAGGACCAAGAGGGAATAAAAACATTTTCAGAAATGTACAATACATACAATAAAAGTTAGGACTTGTCATCTGCTACAAAGAGAAAAGCCGAGGAAAGGTTATATTGGATATCCAAAATATTGGGAAGGGCACTGTGTGTGGTGTAAAAGAATTGGACCCTGGAAGAGTTGGGAGACTTGGGTTGAGACATAGTAATATCGGACCACAGCTCATATGAACATAGAGTCCTTTCCTTTCTAGACCTCATTATTTTTTTTGGTTTTTTTGAGACAGAGTCTTGCTCTGTCACCCAGGCTGGAGTGCAATGACAGGATCTTGGCTCACTGCAGCCTCTACCTCCTGGGTTCAAGAAATTCTCCAGCCTCAGTCTCCTGAGTAGCTGGAACAACAGGAATGCGCCACCATGCCTGGCTGATTTTTTTTCTTTTTTCTTTCTGAGACAGAATCTCGCTCTGTGGTACAGGCTGGAGTGCAGTGGTGCAATCTCAGCTCACTGCAAGCTCCGCCTCCCAATGCCATTCTCTTGCTTCAGCCTCCCGAGTAGCTGGGACTACAGGTACCTACCACCACGCTCGGCTAATTTTTCTGTATTTTAAGTAGAGATGGGGTTTCATTGCGTTAGCCAGGATGGTCTCCATCTCCCGACCTCGTGATCTGCCTGTCTCGGCCTCCTGAAGTACTGGGATTACAGGCGTGAGCCACCACGCCCAGTCTATTTTTTTTTTTTTTTTTTTTTTTGAGACGGAGTTTCGCTCGTTTCCCAAGCTGGAGCACAATGGTGCTATCTCAGCTTACTGCAACCTCCACCTCCCAGGTTCAAGTGATTCTTCTGCCTTAGCCTCCCTAGTAGTGGGAATTACAGGCGCCCACCACCATGCCCAGTTAATTTTTTGTATTTTTAGTAGAGACGGGGTTTTACCACGTTGGCCAGGCTGGTCTCGAACTCCTGACCTCAGGTGACTCACCCGCCTCGGCCTCCCAAAGTGCTGGGATTACAGGTATGAGCCACCTCACCTGGCCTAGGCCTCATTTTTATCATGAAAAGAGAGTTGGACTAAGTAGAATTGAAAAGTGGTTCATTTTGTGTGCCAGGACAGAGAATGACTGCAAGCAGTGCTGTATAAAGAATTCTGAAGCTATAGGGAATGTGGCTTGATGGTTTAGATGTGCTGGCCAACGTGGAGGGCTTCCTTAGCCATGTTTTTCATAGGTGAGGGATGGAGGGAATGGGAAATACGTATTTGCCATTCTTGGCCTAGACGATACTTGGGGTTGCTTCCTTTTAACACTGTATGATTGACTGGGCACGATGGCTCACGCCTGTAATCCCAGCACTTTGGGAGACTGAGGCAGGAGGATCACCTGAGGTCAGGAGTTTGAGAGAGCCGGGCCAACATGGAGAAGCCAAAAATACAAAAATTTGTCTCTACCAAAAATACAAAATTTGTGGCCGGGCGCAGTGGCTCAAGCCTGTAATCCCAGCACTTTGGGAGGCCGAGACGGGCGGATCACAAGGTCAGGAGATCGAGACCATCCTGGCTAACACGGCGAAACCCCGTCTCTACTAAAAACACAAAAAATTAGCCGGGCGAGGTGGTGGCGCCTGTGGTCCCAGCTACTCGGGAAGCTGAGGCAGGAGAATGGCGGGAACCCGGGAGGCGGAGCTTGCAGTGAGCTGAGATCTGGCCACTGCACTCCAGCCTGGGCGACAGAGCGAGACTCCGTCTCAAAAAAAAAAAAAAATACAAAATTTGCGAGCGTGGCGGTGCATGCCTGTAATCCCAGCTACTCAGGAGGCTGATGCAGGAGAATTGCTTAAACCTGGGAGGTGGAGGTTGTGGTGAACCGAGATCGCGCCATTGCACTCCAGCCTGGTCAACAAGAATGAAACTCTGTCTTAGAAAAAAATAAAAAAAAAATAGGCCGGGCGCGGTGGCTCAAGCCTGTAATCCCTGCACTTTGGGAGGCCGAGACGGGTGGATCACGAGGTCAGGAGATCGAGACCATCCTGGCTAACACGGTGAAACCCCGTCTCTACTAAAAAATACAAAAAATGAGCTGGGCACGGTGGCTCAAGCCTGTAATCCCAACACTTTGGGAGGCCGAGACGGGCAGATCATGAGGTCAGGAGATCGAGACCACTGTCATCCTGACGGTAAAACCCCGTCTTTACTAAAAAAAAAAATACAAAAAACTAGCCGAGTGTGGTGGCGGGCGCCTGTAGTCCCAGCTACTCGGGAGGCTGAGACAGGAGAATGGCGTAAACCCAGGAAGCGGAGCTTGCAGTGAGCTGAGATCGGGCCACTGCACTCCAGCCTGGGCCACAGAGCGAGACTCTATCTCAAAAAAAAAAAAAAAAAAAAAAAGGCCGGGCGCGGTGGCTCAAGCCTGTAATCCCAGCACTTTGGGAGGCCGAGGCGGGCGGATCACAAGGTCAGGAGATCGAGACCACAGTGAAACCCCGTCTCTACTAAAAATACAAAAAATTAGCCGGGCGCGGTGGCAGGCGCCTGTAGTCCCAGCTACTCAGGAGGCTGAGGCAGGAGAATGGCGGGAACCCGGGAGGCGGAGCTTGCAGTGAGCCGAGATTGCGCCACTGCACTCCAGCCTGGGCAACAGCGTGAGACTCCGTCTCAAAAAAAAAAAAAAAAAAAAAAAAAAGAAAAAAGAAAAAAATAAAATAAAGTAAAACATTGTATGATTATGACTGACCTATACATTTAAGTTATAATGATAAATTTTATGTTATGTGCTTTTTACCACAACAACAACAAAAAAAGAAATTTCTGACTGTTAACAACTTAACTGAATGTTTTGATCACCATATCCAAAGCCCTGGAACTCAAAACTGAAAATGACAGATAATGCCATCTTGGAGAGAGCGGTAAACATGATAGGATATATTATCCGGCAAAGTGTCATAGGCTCTCACAAGACTGTTGCCATAATCCCCACTGAGGGATGGAATTAAGGGTAAACAGGCTGGGCGCAGTGGCTCACGTCTGGAATCCCAGCACTTTGGGAGGCCAAGGCGGGTGGATCACCTGAGATCAGGAGTTCAAGACCAGCCTGGCCAACATGACCCATCTCTACTAAAAATACAAAAACTAGTCGGATGAGGTGGTGTGCGCCTGTAATCCCGGCTACTCGGGAGGCTGAGGCAGAATCACTTAAACCTAGGAGGCAGAAGTTGCAGTAATCCGAGATTGTGCCAAAGCACTCCAGCCTAGGTGACAGAGCTGAAGTCCGTCTCAAAAAAAAAAAAAAAAGGGGAAAAACAGAGCCAATCACAAATCATCTACTCCGGAGTTGAAAAGTGTACACGCCAAAAAAAAAAAAAAAAGGAGAGAAAAGAAAAAAAAGCACATATCTTCACACATGACAGTTCTCTAGGACTTGCTCTGTGCCAGGTGTTTTGCATGTATATCACCTTAATCTCACAAAGGCCCTCAGGCAACTGCTATTAACACCACCAGCTGCAGAGGGGAATCTGAGGCTGAGGCTCAGGGAATTTGAAGTCAGTGGCTCAAGATCACCCATCTAAAAGAACATGGTAGTGGCCCACTGGAAGCCAGGTCTGTTTTGATTCCAGAGGTCTTGTTCTTTTTTTTCCCCCGAGACAGAGTCTCTGTCACCCAGGCTGGAGTGCAGTGGGGTGATCTTGGCTCACTGCAACCTCCGCCTCCTGGGTTCAAGCGATTCTAAAGGCACGCGCCACCATGCCTAGGTAATTTTTGTATTCTTAGTAGAGGTGGGTTTCACCATGTTGGCCAGGCTGGTCTCCAACTCTTGACCTCGTGATCTGCCCGCCTCAGCCTCCCAAAGTGCTGGGATTACAGGTGTAAGCCACCGCGCCTGGCCCAAAGGCCTTGTTCGGAACAATCATGCGCCACTGCCTGCCACAGAAGTCATAAAGCTACTGTTTCTTCCTCAACCACCTGCCCACCCCTCCAGCCTCATAACTGCTGATGCTGATGGCCAGTGGCACCTGCATTGAATATCCACTTTGCTCGTAGATAACAGTTTTGTCCCCTCAGTTCAATGACCCCTGTGATGTTGAGATGAATGAGAAAATATTCTGGAAACTGCAGAGGGTTAAATCAGGATTTCTTCACCTCAGCACACTACTGACATTCTGTGCTGGATAACTCTGTCATGGGGGGCCTGTCCTGTGCACTGTGGGATATTTAGTAACACCCCTATCCTCTACTCACTAGATGCCAGTAACATCTCCCCACCCAGCTCTAACAACAAAAAATGTTTCCAGACATCACTGCCAAATGTCCCCAGTTGAGAGCCACTGGATAACGGTAAACTCAAAGGCCAGTTGACTCTTTTTTTTTTTTTTCTTTTTTTGAGACGGAGTCTCGCTCTGTCGCCCAGGCTGGAGTGCAGTGGCTGGATCTCGGCTCACTGCAAGCTCCGCCTCCCGGGTTTACGCCATTCTCCTGCCTCAGCCTCCCGAGTAGCTGGGACTACAGGCGCCCGCCACCTCGCCCGGCTAGTTTTTTGTATTTTTTAGTAGAGATGGGGTTTCACCGTGTTAGCCAGGATGGTCTCGATCTCCTGACCTCGTGATCCGCCCGTCTCGGCCTCCCAAAGTGTTGGGATTACAGGCTTGAGCCACCGCGCCCGGCCGTTTACTCTTTTCATAAGCAGCAGTTAGAGATGCTCAAGTCAGACCCAAACTTTGGCAAATTAGCAGCCACTGTTCCCTGAGGGCTTTCTATGTGTGAGGCAGTCAGCAACATGCTTCCCCCAAAGGACCCAGATGCTGCTCCCACATGGAACCCCAGACTGGAGAAGACTCTGCTCTGACTGCTGGCGCCTCTTCCACACCTGGTCCCACTATCAAGAGGAGGCATTTTCTGAGTGCAGCCCACTCACATGCAAGACTCATTCCTGCTCAACCCATTTAATTATTTCCATACAAATGGATATTTGGGACTTTCAGATAGTTCATCCTGCTGGGCACGGTGGCTAACACCTGTAATCCCAGCACTTTGGGAGGCTGAGGCAGGTGGATCATCTGAGGTTGGGAGTTTGAGACCAGCCCGGTCACCATGGTGAAAGCCCATCTCTACTAAAAATACAAAAATGAGCTGGGTGTGGTGGGGGGCACCTGTAATCCCAGCTACTCAGGAGGCTGAGGCAGGGGAACCGTTCGAATCAGGAGGTGGGGGTTGCAGTGAGCCAAGATTGCGCCACTGCACTCCAGCCTGGGCATCAGAGTGAGACTCTGTCTCAAAAAAATAAATGCATAAATAACAACAACAACAAAAATACTATTTTAAGAATTATCACGCCTGTAATCCCAGCACTTTGGGAGGCTGAGGCGGGCGGATCACCTGAGGTCAGGAGTTCAAGACCAGCCTTACTAACATAGTGAAACCCTATCTCTACTAAAATACAAAAATTAGTTGCAGCCGGGCACAGAGGCTCACACCTGTAATACCAACACTTTGGGAGACTGAGGTGGGCAGATCACCTGAGGTCAGGAGTTTGAGACCAGCCTGGCCAAGATGGTGAAAATACAAAAAAATACAAAAATACTCAAAATACAAAAAATTAGCCATGTGTGGTGGCAGGTGCCTGTGAGCCCAACTACTCGGGACGCTGAGGCAGAAGAATCGGTTGAACCCGGGAGGTGGAGGCTGCAGTGAGCCAAGATCATGCCACTGCACTCCTGAGCAACGGAGTCAGACTCCATCTCAAAAAAAAATAAAAATAAAAAAAAATAATTAGCTGGGCATGATGACGCCCGCCTGTAATCCCAGCTACTCGGGAGGCTGAGATAGGAGAATTGCTTGAACCTGGGAGGCAGAAGTTGCAGTGTGCCGAGATCATGCCACTGCACTCCAGCCTGGGCAATAGAGCTAGACTCCATCTCAAAAAAAAAATTAAAATAAAATTAAAAGTGCCAGGTTTGCCAGGCGCAGTGGCTCACACCTATAATCCCAGCACTTTGGGACACCAAGGTGGGCAGATCACGAGGTCAAGAGAGCAAGACCAACCTGGCCAACATGGTGAAACCCTGTCTCTTCTAAAAATACAAAAATTAGCTGGGTGTGGTGGCACACGCCTGTGGTCCCAGCTACTCAGGAGGCTGAGGCAGGAGAATCGCTTGAACCCAGAAGGCAGAGGTTGCAGTGAGCCAAGATCGCACCACTGCACTCCAGCCTGGGGACAGAGCGAAACTCCATCTCAAAAACAAACAAAACAGTGCTAGGCACAGGAAGAACACTGAAAAGCCAACCAATACTTACTAATAGTCTCCTGAGTACCAGCAAAGATGGACTGATAAGTAGTTCATTAATAGTAAGAGGGAAAACAACCCCACCTTTCATGAGCCTGAGGCTGGTTTTGAGGCAGTGAAAGAATTCTGAAGAGGGGACTAAGCGCTGGTGGCTTACGCCTTTAACTCCAGCACTTTGGAAGGCCAAGGCGGGGATTTCACTAGAGTCCAGGAATTCAATACCAGCTTGGGCTACATGGAGAAACTTCGCTTCTACAAAAAGTATACAAAAATTAGCTGGGCACAGTGGTGTGTGCCTGTAGTACCAGCTACTCAGGAGGCTGAGGCATAGGGAGCACTTAAGCCCAAGAAGTACAGGCTATAGTGAGCCATGATCGCGCTACTGCATTCCAGCCTGGGTAACAGAGCAAGACTTTGTCTCAAAAAAAAAAAAAGCCGGGCGCGGTGGCTCAAGCCCGTAATCCCAGCACTTTGGGAGGCCGAGATGGGCGGATCACGAGGTCAGGAGATCAAGACTATTCTGGCTACCACGGTGAAACCCCATCTCTACTAAAAATACAAAAAAATCAGCTGGGTGTGGTGGCGGGTGTCTGTAGTCCCAGCTACTCGGGAGGCTGAGGCAGGAGAATGGTGTAAACCCGGGAGGCGGAGCTTGCAGTGAGCTGAGATCCGGCCACTGCACTCCAGCCTGGGCAACAGAGTGAGACTCCGTCTTAAAAAAAAAAAAAAAAAAAAGGTGAAGAGAAATTGGTCGATCAGGCTTGGCAAGGTGGCTCATGCCTATAATCCAGTACTTCAGGGCCTGGGCATCATGGTGAAACCCCATCTGTACTCAAAATACAAAAATTAGCCGGGCGCAGTGGTGCATGCCTGTCATCCTAGCTACTGGCGACACTTTGACACCAGAATCGCTTCAACCCAGGAGGTGGAGGTTGCAGTGAGCTGACATTGTACCCCACTGCACTCCAGCCTGGGTGACAGAGCAAGACTCTGTTTAAAAAAAAAAAAAAAAAAAGAGGCTGAGGCTGCTCAATCTGTGACCTGTAACACTATTACCACAGGGTCAACTTATGGAGGTCATTTCAACAAGTAAAAAAAGCAAAAGTCATCAGAATCCAGAGTTCAATGGTGGACCTCATCCCCTTCACATGCCTTTCTCAAGTGATCACTGAGAACTAGCCAATGAAGAATGTCACCCAAGGCAAACATCACAAAACCATCTGGACCTTGCAACCACATCTGCAGAAATCTGAGCCAAAAGCCCTCCCTGGGTAAGTTGTGCTTTGAAGCCTCACCTTGAAGGAGAAAGTAGTCGGAAGTTGTGCGCTTCAGAGCAGCCTTTGCTTTCTCACTGCTCCAGTCCACCTCCAGGGCTTCTTTAACAGGACAGAAGACCACCTTCTGTGGAAAAACGGCAGAACTGCTTAGGAATAACATACGCTGACTTTCAATCACAAGGCAGTGGCTCTTCTCTATCGTAGAAAAATCTCATTATTTAAAGTTTACTGAACATTAAAAGAAGCAGGGGCCATTTGATCCAAGAAATGCTTATTGAATACTCACTATGTGCTTACCTTGAGGCTGGGGATGGACAACACAAACTCCCTGCACTGAAGGAAGACAGAGCCAAGCTCCCAAAGACCTGCTTCCATTCTGGCTCTTTAACTCTGGCTAGGCCAGGAGCGGTGGGTCACGCCTGTAATTCCAACACTTTGGGAGACCAAGGCAGGCGGATCACATGAGGTCAGAAGTTGGGAGACCAGCCTGGCCAACATGGTGAAACCCCCATCTCTACAAAAATACAAAAATTAGCTAGGTGTGGTGGCGGCTGCCTGTATCCCAGATACTTGGGAGGCTGAGGCAGGAGAATTGCTTGAATCCAGGAGGTGGAGTTTGCAGTAAGCTGAGCTCGTGTCACTGCACTCCAGCCTTGATGAAGGAGTGAGACTCCTCAAAAAAACCAAACCAAAACAAAAAACCCCTGGCTGTATTCACACTACAGGAATACTTCCACGATGAGGGGCAAGAATGTAAGTCTAACAATATTCTATAAAACGTTTTTGTAGTAGTAAACAAAAACAAAAATTAAATGTTTCCTGGCAGAGGAATGGTTTAATGATGATACATGACAGTAATAAATAACAGCAAGATAAACAATAAAGGAGATGGGACAAAGCTCCAGGTTGTGGAAAGAGGAACAGCATTTGCAAAAGCCCAGTGGTAGGCAGAAGGATGGCTAGGACCTATAAAGCTCAAATTATCTTGATAAATGCAATGACATATATTTTTACTTTGAAATACCATTTACAAGGCCAGGCATGGTGGCTCACACCTGTAATCCCAGCACTTTGGGAGGCTGAAGTGGGTGGACTGCCTGAGGTCAGGAGTTCAAGACCAGCCTGACCAACATAGTGAAACCCCGTCTCTACTAAAAATACAAAAATCAGTCGGACGTGGTGGCGGGCACCTGTAATCCCAGCTACTCGGGAGGCTGAGGCAGGAGAATAGCTTGAACCTAGGAGGGGGAGGTTGCAGTGAGCCCAGATCGCACCACTGCACTCCAGCCTGGGCAACAAGAGCGAAACTCTGTCTCAAAAACAACCACCACCACCACCACCACCACACATTTATGGTTGAGTGTGGTGGCTCACTTTTGTAATCTCAGCACCCTGGGAGGCCAAAGTGGCACAATCACCTGAGTCCAGGAGTCAAAGACCAGCCTAGGCAACAAAGTGAGACCCCGATCTCTACAAGTTAGCTGGGTGCAGTGGCATGCACCTGTGGTCCCAGCTTCACAGGAGGTTGAGGCAAGAGAATTGCTTTAGCACAGGAGGTAGAGGCAGCAGTGAGCCAGATTGTACTGCTGCAATCCAGCCTGAGTGACAGAAAAAAAAAGAAAAAAAAAGACTGAAATATTTGGAAATGACACATGTGGCATCATGCTGGGACCACTTTCACAAATGGTTCACACATAAACACACACACACAAAAATAGTTTTGGTTTTGTTTATTGTTTTTTTTTTCCAGACAGAGTCTCCCCCTCTGTCACCCAGGTTGGAGTGCAGTGCATGATCTCAGCTCGCTGCAACCTCTGCCTCCTGGGTTCAAGTAATTCTCAGGCCTCAGCCTCCCCAGTAGCTGGGACTACAGGTGCACGCCACCATGCCCGACTAATTTTTGTACTTTTAGTAGAGACAGGATTTCACTACATTGCCCAGGCTGGTCTCGAACGCCTGACCTCAGGTGATCTGCCTGCCTCGGCCTCCCAAAATGTTGGGGTTATAGGCGTGAGCCACTGTGACTAGCCAGAAAAAAGCAGTTTTTAGAATTAGCTACTCCTCAGAAGTTTAAGATAGCCCAGCTGGGGGAACACTGTTAGATCCCATCTCTAAAAAAAATTATTTTAGGCCACGCGTGGTATAGACTCTGTATATTTTTAAAAGGTTGGTGGTGGGCGATGGCGAGCGGGGGATGCAAATAATTTCAAACTTACAGAGGTGTCTTTCTTCCTCCCTCTCTCTCCATGCCCTCCCAACCAGATATTTAAAGAACAGAGAGACAAGACGATAACAGCGTAATTTGGGAAGCTAAGTGAACCAAGATCTATCAGTTACCAGGCTGTTTACAAAGCTTGCTAAGGATGCAAACAGATTTGACAGATAAAAGTTCAAATTGTTGCTGGGCGCAGGGCCTGTAATCCTGCCACTTTGGGAAGCTGAGGTGGGCGGATCACGAGGTCAGGAGATCAAGACCATCCTGGCTAACATGGTAAAACCCCGTCTCTACTAAAAACACAAAAAAATCAGCCCAGCGTGATGGCAGGCGCCTGTAGTCCCAGCTACTCGGGAGGCTGAGGCAGAAGAATGGTGTGAACCTGGGAGGCAGAGCTTGCAGTAAGCTGAATTCCACTGCACTCCAGCCCGGGCGACAGAGCAAGACTACGTCTCAAAAAATATATATATATAAATTTTTTTTTTTTTTTTTTTTTTTGAGACGGAGTCTCACTCTGTTGCCCAGGCTGGAGTGCAGTGGCCGGATCTCAGCTCACTGCAAGCTCCGCCTCCCGGGTTCACGCCATTCTCCTGCCTCAGCCTCCCGAGTAGCTGGGACTACAGGCACCCGCCACCTCTCCCAGCTAGTTTTTTTTTTTTTGTGCTTTTTAGTAGAGACGGGGTTTCACCGTGTTAGCCAGGATGGTCTCGATCTCCCGACCTCGTGATCCGCCCGTCTCAGCCTCCCAAAGTGCTGGGATTACAGGCTTGAGCCACCGCGCCCGGCCATAAATTTTTAAAAGTTCAAATTGTTGACTGGGCGCGGCGGCTCACACCTGTAATCCTAGCATTTTGGGAGGCCAAGGTGGGTGGATCACTAGAGGTCAGGAATTCGAGACCAGACTGGCCAACATGGTGAAATCCCGTCTCTACTAAAAATACCAAAAAAATTAGCCTAGTACAGTGGCAGGTGCCTGTAATCCCAGCAGATCGGGAAGCTGAGGCAGGAGAATCACTTGTACCTGAGAAGTGGAGGTTGCAGCGAACCAAAGTCATGCCACTGCACTCCAGCCTGGGCAACAGGGTGAGACACCGTCTCAAAAAAAAAAAAAAGTTCAATTTGCTAGTGAAGATTAAACAGTCATTTTTAGGTGGCTTTCCTTCAGGAGTTAAATCCATTGTTAAAGATAGTATACAAGATGTTTTCACTGCCCTCAAATCTTTTTGTCAATGGGTCTGTTTGACCTCAAGAAATAAGTCATGAAGTCGGCCTGGTGACATTTAATGCCTGCTATATAGACCACCAGGCCCTTCTCAACAAGTTTGAAATACACATCAAGTCATTTGCAATATGGTCTGGGAATGCCATCAGAATGAGGAAACACAGTATTACCAGGCAGGTTTCAAAAATTATCAAGAGTTCAATTTGGAGTCTCTGTTGTTTGCCTGACTATAAGCAATGAACCAACTAATATGTTAGGCTACTATATGATGAAACGGAGTAGGGGGTGGGTGTGGTGTTTTAGAATTTCAGTCCCAGGCAGGTCTTGCCTGTGAGCTAACACTTTCAGGGCCTGGGCAAGAGTATGAATGAACACCCATATATCATGTCTACATATTTAGTTATAAATCACACTAACAAACTATTAAGTGAAGTATATTGTATTATTCTGTCTTGACAAATACGCGTTCTTCATAACCACCTGGAAGGCCTGGATCAAATTTGAAATTTTCACACTCCTTAGGAGTTCTATGCCAGAATAAGGCACATCGGGAAAGCTGGCCCCCATCCGTGCCCACTTCTCTTCCCATGCCTGGCTCTGTCCCACAATACTGGTGGGTCTGCACTTGAGTGTGGCTACCCAGCTCATCCTTTCTCACCAAACCCCCATGCCTCTGGCCTAAGCATTCAGACATTGTGACAAGGCCTGCACTGCACAGGCAAAACAGGGAAGCAGCTCACAAGAAGCTTGGGGTTGTCTGGGCAGGAGATTTCTGGGGCCCTAGGTATCCATACTGTGCTCTACAACTGGGGGAGAAAGCCATAGGTGACAGCCAGAAGTGGGCACAGGGCCCCAACCAGGCCAATCAGATTTTCTCTCCTGGGAACGGAAAATGTGAAAGTTGGAATGCAGAAATGCAGATACACATAATGACAATGCTCTAAAGGGAAAGGCCACAAATTCCTAATGCCTCTGGGACTCCCCAGTGGCCCTGGTTTTTATTACTCCTCTCAGATAACAATATTCAGTGCTTCTTGCAGTCTACTTAACATCCCTTTTGGTTCAAACTAACTCATAATAATTAAAAACAAAACAAAACTTAACCAAGCTGCCTAACCTGTAGCAGCAGATGCAAAAGGCGGTACACCTGCCTTACCCACTCCACTGGCATTAGGTTTATAAAGAAAAAATATACCTCACAATGCCTTCAGGGAATCAGGAGTCTTTCAGGTGAGGCGCCCACAGTGTCTGCCAGGGAGTGGCATCCACTATCCACTGGAATGAACACACGAAAACAGGTAACTTACATGCCTCCTCTTCTCCATTTCCTCAGCTCAAGAATGCCTCTGCCTAGAATGCCTGAGCCACTCTCCACCATCCTTCACATACAATTCTGGGCTTAAGGATTTTAATCAACAATCTAGTTAAGACTAATAACAAGGTGGGGTGCGGTGGCTCACACCTATAATCCCAGCACTTTGGGAAGCCCAGGCACATCAGGAAAGTCGTGGATCGCCTGAGGTCAGAAGTTTGAGACCGGCCTGGCCAACATAGTGAAACTCCGTCTCCACTAAAAATATAAAAATTAGCTGGACATGGTGGCACATGCCTGTAGTCCCAGATGCTTGGGAGGCTGAGACAGGAGAATCACTTGAATCCAGGAGGCAGAGGTTGCAGTGAGTCGAGATCACGATCATGCCACTGTACTCCAGCCTGGGCAACAAAGCAAGACTCCGTCTCATAAATAAATAAATAAATAAATAAATAAATAAATAAATAAATAAGACTTGGCTCATGCCTGTAATCCCAGCACTTTCAGAGGTTGAGGCAAGTGGATCACAAGGTCAGGAGTTCAAGACCAGCCTGGCCAATACGGTGAAACCCCTTCTCTACTAAAAATACAAAAATTAGCTGGGCACGGTGGCTCACGCCTGTAATCCCAGCACTTTGGGAGGCTGAGATGGGCGGATCACGAGGTCAGGAGATCGAGACCATCCTGGCTAACACGGTGAAACCCCATCTCTACTAAAAATATAAAAAATTAGCCGGGCGTAGTGGCGGGCACCTGTAGTTCTAGCTACTTGGGAGGCTGAGGCAGGAGAATGGCATGAACCTGGGAGGCAGGGCTTGCAGTAAGCCAAGATCGCACCACTGCACTCCAGCCTGGGTGACAGAGCGAGACTCTGTCTCAAAAAAAAAACCCACAAAAATCAGCCAGGTGTGGTGGCAGGTGCCCGTAGTACCAGCTACTCAGGTACTACAGATGCAAGAGAATCACTTGAACCCGGGAGGTGGAGGTGCAGTGAGCCTAGATTGCGCCACTGCACTCCAGTCAGGGCGACAGATCAAGAATCCATTTCAAAAAAAAAAAAAAAAAAAAACTAATAACAAGCCTTCTTACAGCATTAACTCACCTCCTCTCTTCAAATGGGGATCAGTTTCCTGAGGTAGGAAAAGGCACAGCACTGAACAGACTAGACTTTCAATAAATACGCATGAGCTGACAGAATCCGACCTGCTTTTCATTTGCTAAAAACCTATGAGTAAATATAAAAGATGAATTCTCACCTGACGCGGTGGCTCAAGCCTATAATCCCAGCAGTTTGGGAGGCTGAAGCGGGAGGATCACGAGGTCAGGAGATCGAGACCATCCTGGCTAACAAGGTGAAACCCGTCCCTACTAAAAATACAAAAAATTAGCCGGGCGTGGTGGCGGGCACCTGTAGTCCCAGCTACTTGGGAGGCTGAAGCAGGAGAATCGCTTGAAGCTGGGAGGCAGAGGTTGCAGTGCACTGCACTCCAGCCTGGGCGACAGAGAAAGACTGTCTCAAAAAAAATAATAAAAGATCGGGCCGGGCGCGGTGGCTCAAGCCTGTAATCCCAGCACTTTGGGAGGCCGAGACGGGCGGATCACGAGGTCAGGAGATCGAGACCATCCTGTCTAACATGGTGAAAGCCCGTCTCTACTAAAAATACAAAAAACTAGCCGGGCATAGTGGCGGGCGCCTGTAGTCCCAGCTACTCGGGAGTCTGAGGCAGGAGAATGGCGAGAACCCGGCAGGCGGAGCTTGCAGTGAGCCGAGATCGCGCCACTGCACTCCAGCCTGGGAGAATGAGCAAGACTCCGTCTCAAAAAAAAAAAAAAAAAAAAATAATAATAATAATAAAAGATGAGTTCTCCACATAGCCCACCAACCATCAAATCGTTCTTGTTAGGAGCCATTTAGAATAGTAGGAAATGGCAATAACCTCAATAACCTCGATACAATAGGAGACTGATAAAATAGATTACAGCTAGGCAAGAAGAGGAAAAATGACATAGACATTTAAAATCACGCTCCCCGGCCGGGCGCGGTGGCTCACACCTGTAATCCCAGCACTTTGGGAGGCTGAGGCGGGCGGATCACAAGGTCAGGAGATCGAGACCACAGTGAAACCCCGTCTCTACTAAAAATACAAAAAATTAGCCGGGCGCGGTGGCGGGTGCCTGTAGTCCCAGCTACTTGGGAGGCTGAGGCAGGAGAATGGCAAGAACCCGGGAGGCGGAGCTTGCAGTGAGCCGAGATCGCGCCACTGCACTCCAGCCAGGGGAACAGAGCGAGACTCCATCTCCAAAAAAAAAAAACAAAAAAACAAAAAAACAAAATAAAATCACGCGCCCCAAAGCAGATTTGGGGAGTGCTTATTGAGTGAAAAAAGCAAAAGACAAAACCATGTACATATATATATACACACACATATACAAGCCAGGCGCAATGGCTCACGCCTGTAATCGCAAAACTTTGGCAGGCTGCTGTGGGTGGATCGCCTGAGGTCAGGAGTTTGAGACCAGCCTGGCAAACAAGGTGGAATGCCCTCTATTAAAAACACAAAACTTAGCCGGGTGTGGTAGCACGAGCCTGTAATCCCAGCTACTCAGGAGGCTGAGGCCAGAGGATCACTTGAACCTCAGCGGTGGAGGAGATCGCGCCACTGCACTCTAGCCTGGGCAATAAAGCAAGACTCTGTCTCTAAATAAATAAATAAATGGTGTAGTACTTGCATACACTTTATGCACATCCTTCCATATACTTTATTTATTTATTTATTTTTGAGACAGAGTCTTGCTTTGTCACCCAGGCTGGAGAGCAATAGGGCGATCTTGGCTCACTGCAACCTCTGCCTCCCAAGTTCAAGTGATTCTCTTGCCTCAGCCTCCTGAGTAGCTGGGTTTACGGGTGTGCCCCACCATGCCCAGTTAATTTTGTATTTCCATTAGAGATGGGGTTTCACCATGTTGGCCAGGCTGGTCTCCAACTCCTGACCTCAAGTGATTCACCCACCTTGGCCTCCCAAAGTGCTGGGATTTCAGGAGTGAGGCACTGTGCCCAGCCTCCCATATACTTTAAATCATCTCTAGATTACTTATAATACCTAATGTAATTGCTACATAAACAGTTGTTATATTGTATTGCTTGGAGAATGACAAAAAAAAAGTCTGTACATGTTTGGAACAGATAGACACAATGTTTTTTTCCCAAATATTTTATTAATATGATTTTAATATTTTTTTTGGATGTACTCCAAGCACACCAAATATTTGTGATCCACAGTTGGTTGAATCCATGAATGCAAAACCCATTAATAAGGAGAGCTAATCTTATATATTATATGTATTAAACAGTGCTCCAATGTTGTGGTATATACATAGAAAAATACTGAAAGGAAGGTTACAGTTATTTGGTAGTAGGATTAACATTTCGTTAACTTCTTCTGTATTTTCCACATTTGGAATTATGAACTTATTTTACTTAAAAAAAAATTTTTTTTTTTGAGACAGTGTGTTTGTTGCTCTGTCACCCAGGATGTGTAGTACAGTGGCACAATCTCAGCTCACTGCTGCCTCCACTTCCCAGGCTCAAGCAATCCTCCTGCCTCAGCTTCTCCAGTAGCTGAGACTACTGGCACGTGCTACCACGCCCAGCTAATTTTGGTAGAGACGGGGGTTTCACCATGTTGCCCAGGCTGGTCTCGAACTCCTGGGCTCAAGTGATCTGCCCACCTTGACCTCCCAAAGTGCTGGGATTACAGGCATGAGCCACTGCACCCAGCCTTATTTTACTTCTTAAATCAGGCCGAACATTAGTAACAGGTAATATAATTCTGCATATAAAGATGAATATAATCCCCATGTCCTACCCAATCAAAATTCCTGGGGTAGGGGGTGTGGAGGATTAGAGGGGCCAAGAATCTTTAAAAAGCTTTAAAAAAGTATTCTAACAAATGACAACCACAATCAAAACACATTTTTCACACTCAGCAGAATGGAAAAAAAAACGCCTGAAGTTACCAAATGTTACTGATACATACTCTTGGTTCTAGAATATAAATTGATAAAACCACTTTAGAGTTAACTTAACAGGGTCTGGTAAAGCTGAAAATGCCCTTATCTTAATTTTACTCCCAGGTACATACCCAAGAGAAATTAACACAATAGACCAAGGAGATCATCTATACACACACAAACAAAATGCTTATGCAGCACAATT
This sequence comes from Macaca nemestrina, assembly GCF_043159975.1. Lineage (NCBI taxonomy): Eukaryota > Metazoa > Chordata > Mammalia > Primates > Cercopithecidae > Macaca > Macaca nemestrina. The sequence continues at coordinate 57,367,258 of NC_092144.1, read as the reverse complement.
TGTAACAGCAAAAACTTGCACACTCAAATGCTCATAAATAGAAAAATAGATATATAAATAGTAATGCATTCATGCAACAAAGACTCTAGCAAAAAACAAAAATAAAAACAAAACAAAAAACAAAAAGAAATGCCCTGCAGGGCTATCCAAGAGAACTAGCTGTGATGATGGAACAGAATGTAATCTGTGCTATGCAATACAGATGCCAATGGCCACATGTACTTACTGGCCACTTGAAATGTGACCAGTGAGACTGAGGAACTAAATCTTTTATTTTATTTGATTTTAATTAATTTAAATAGCCACCTGTGGCTAGTGGCTACCAAAATGGACAGCAAAGCCCTAGAACAACATATAAACAGATGGCCTCATAAACATGTTGCTGCTCCTTAAAAGCAGGTGGCAGCATGCATACAACATAAAACCAGTTTTTAAGAAGCTAAAAAGCATCCAAAACAATTCTATGTATTGCTTGGAAATACATAAGTAGTAAGAAGAAATGCATGGGAATGAGAAACCCAACTGAGGAGGGTGGTAACTTCTGTTGGAGGGAAAGCCAGAGGGCCTCACCGTACCAGTAATGTTTGGTGCTTCAAACTGAGTGGCAGGTCTATGATGGTAAGCTAAATCATTCTTAATTTATGCCTAAAATATTGTATAATAAGTTCCATGTCATTGCTTAGATTTATAAACACGTGATAAAACAGGAAGTCAAGCAGGGCTGTATCTGCCCCTTCCAGGTGTCTTTTTTAATTCACACAAATGTACCAGTAGCTCTGGGGTTACTTACCTGGTGAGGGCACAGGGAGAAGAAATAGAAGATAGAGAAGCAGCACACAGATTGGTACAAAAGTACTAAAAATGTTTGTGTTTTTCAAGTGGATAGTGTTTGTTTTGTTCCGTTATCTGTATGGATGTTGCCTATCTTCTTTTGTGCATGAAATATCACAATAAAAAAATATATAGGCCAGGTACGGTAACTCACACCTATAATCTCAGCACTTTGGGAGGTCAAGGCAAAAGGATCGCTTGAGGCCAGGAGTTTGAGATCAGCCTGGGCAACACAGGAAGATAATTCATCTAAAAAAACAAAACAACAAAAAAAAAACCCCAAAAAACTTAGCAGGGCATGGTGGCACACGCCTGCAGTCCCAGCTACCTTGAGGTGGGTGGGAGGATCCTTTAGCCTAGGATTTCAAGGCTGCAGTGAGCTGTGTTCGTGCCACCACACTCCAGCCTGGGCTACAGAGTTACATCCTATCTCAAAAATAAATAATACATAAAATTAAATATAGATAGATAAGCTAACATTAGTATCCCCCACCCCAACTAACTCTCCGACCTGGAAAACTTGCTATCAGCATTCCACCTAACTGCAAATTTACAACCCTCGTTACCCTATTTTCACTCCTTTGAACCAAGTAGTTCTGATTAATAATTAGCAGGATTGGCCGGGCGCGGTGGCTCAAGCCTGTAATCCCAGCACTTTGGGAGGCCGAGACGGGCGGATCACGAGGTCAGGAGATCGAGACCATCCTGGCTAACACGGTGAAACCCCGTCTCTACTAAAAAATACAAAAAACTAGCCGGGTGAGGTGGTGGGCGCCTGTAGTCCCAGCTACTCGGGAGGCTGAGGAAGGAGAATGGCGTAAACCTGGGAGGCGGAGCTTGCAGTGAGCTGAGATCCGGCCACTGCACCCCAGCCTGGGCGGCAGAGCAAGACTCAGTCTCAAAAAAAAAAAAAAAAAAAAAAAAATTAGCAGGATTGGCCAGGAGTGGTGGCTCACGCTTATAATCCCAGCACTTTGGGAGGCCAAGGCAGGCAAATCACGAGGTCAGGAGATCGAGACCATCCTGGCTAACACGATGAAACCCCGTCTCTACTAAAAAAAAACACAAAAAAACTAGCCCAGCGAGGTGGCGGGTGCCTGTAGTCCCAGCTACTCGGGAGGCTGAGGTAGGAGAATGGCGTAAACCTGGGAGGCGGAGCTTGCAGTAAGCCGAGATCCAGCCACTGCACTCCAGCCTGGGCGACAGAGCCAGACTCTGTCTCAAAAAAAAAAAAAAAAGAAAGAAAATTAGCTGGGCATGGTGGTGGGCGCCTGTAGTCCCAGCTACTCGGGAGGCTGAGGCAGGAGAACGGCATGAACCCAGGAGGTGGAGCTTGCAGTGAGCCGAGATTGCGTCACTACACTCCAGCCTGGGCGACAGAGTGAGACTCCACCTCAAAAAACAAAAAAAAATACAAAAATTAGCTGGGCATGGTGGCGCACAACTGTAGTCCCAGTTACTCCGAAGGCTGAGGCAGGAGAATCACTTAAACCCAGGAGGCGGAAGTTGCAGTGAGCTGAGATCATGCCACTGCACTCCAGCCTGATGACAGAGCGAGACTCCATCTCAAAAAGAAAAAGAGAAACAAAGAAACAAACAAACAAAAAACAAAAGGCCAGGATTTTGGACCTCTCTGGTCCGAGGGTTCCAGTCCAGGCAACTGAATGACTTCTAAATATTCCTGGGCAAGTCTATTGTCTTCTTTGATATTCTGTTCTCTCAGCTTAGTTCAAATAACCTAAACCATGAGAATTAATATACTAGAAGGTTAATTCATTTCATAGGTAACAAAGAAGGTCACTTCAATTACTCTTTTTTAAAACGGAAATAATCAGGCTGGAAGTTGTGGCTCATGCCTATCATCCCAGTACTTTGGGAGGCCGAGGTGGGTGAATCACTTGAGGTCAGGAGTTTGAGACCAGCCTGGCCAATATGGAGAAATACTGTCTCTACTAAAAACACAAAAATTAGCAAGTGTGGTGGCGCACACCTGCAGTCTCAGCTACTCTGGAGGCTGAGACAGGAGAATTGCTTGATCCCGGGAGGCACAAGCTGCAGTGAGCTGAGATTGTGCCAGTGCACTCCAGCGTGGTTAACAGAGCAAGACTCCATCGCAGAAATAACAACAATTTTTAAAAATTAAAAATTAGGCCGGGCGCGGTGGCTCAAGCCTGTAATCCCAGCACTTTGGGAGGCCGAGACGGGCGGATCACGAGGTCAGGAGATCGAGACCATCCTGGCTAACACGGTGAAACCCTGTCTCTACTAAAAAATACAAAAAACTAGCCGGGCGAGGTGGCGGGTGCCTGTAGTCCCAGCTACTCGGGAGGCTGAGTGAGGCAGGAGAATGGCGTAAACCCGGGAGGCGGAGCTTGCAGTGAGCTGAGATCCGGCCACTGCACTCCAGCCTGGACCACAAAGCGAGACTCCGTCTCAAAAAAAAAAAAAAAAAAAAAAAAAAAATTAAAAATTAGCCAGGTGTAGTGGATGTCTGTAATTCCAGCTACTTGGGAGGTTGCAGTGAGCAGTGTTTGAACCACTGCACTTCAGCCTGGGTGACAGAGTACTGAGACCTTGCTTCAAAGAAAAAAAAAGGAAGAAAATAATTTCCTCCAGGGTTGTTGGATTATGCTGCAGTTAACAGCCACCACTACACTGAACAAATATTCCCTGGATATGACTGTGCTAGACACTGGACTAGCAGTCTAGCAGTGAACAAGACTGCCTTTCCCCTATGGAGCTTCAAATGGAAAGGGGGGAGACAGAGACAATCAATCTCAAGGGCCATCAGCAGTGGTAACCAAGGTACCACATGAAAGAAAAAGAACTCGACTGTTTCTTTAATGACGGGTGTGGGAGAGGATGAGAAGGTTGTCAACAAATTGCTCAGAAAGAGGGAGTCAAAAGAATGAATCACTCCTCAACTGTGGAATTTCTCAACTAATTCATGAAAAGTGTATTAATAGTACTCCAAATTAGTCACCTATTTCAGGAGCAGAAGTAAAATTAAATCTGTATTTCTGGTGCAGTCAGGAACAAATCCTACTTTGCCTTTAATTTTTAAAGAGCTATTAGAGAGTAACCACTGTCAGGCATCTCATCATCTGTGGCAGCACCTGACACAAATAACTCACGATAAAGAAACGTAAACATGGGAGCATGACAGTGGCCTTTTACCCTAAAGGTTTTCCAGAATGATCCCGATGTTCACACATTTTATCCTACCATCCTCCTAATATGTCACATTACCCTAGAAACTTCAGGGGGATCCTTCTTTGTAAATCATAGGGTGAGCCAATGCCCGTACCCACTGTCTACGCTCTCGCCTTCTTCCACAGCTGTGTGACCTTGGTCAGGTCACTTAATTTCTCGTAGCTTCTTTATCAGCTGTAGGTGTGGACAACAAGACTGGATGTGATTCCCTGCGCTCAACACTGCCTTGCACACAGTAGGTATTCTGCAACTCACAGAAAGAGCTGGCTGTGGCAGTGAGGGCAGCCAGAGCAACTCTGCCCCCACATCAGTCTTTCAGTTTATCCTACTTCCTCGGACGGAGCACTGCTCCGGGCTCTGGTGCCTGGAAAGTTTGTCCCTCACATGCCAACACAAACAACTCTTCCTCTGGGAAACTTTTGTGGGCACTTCCTCACCACCACCTCATTGCTCTCTCCTCTGTCTCCTGAACGTCAGTGTCCATGTGAGGCTTGTGCCCGAGACCTGATTGTGACGAAATCTGTCTCAAATCTTCTCCTGGGCACCAAAGAAAGCAAACAAACTACTGAGCACCTATTTCTGGAAAAGGCATTTTCTTAAGGCCTTATTTATCAGAATGGCACAGGTGCTAGAAAGGCCCACCAGCTTCCTAGAGGGTGTGAAAACCACAGGCTGTTTTTCCTTTTTGTTTTTTAACGTTACTAATTTAGGAGCACAAAGTGTACCTTGAAGCAAAAGTGGCTTTACAACCTTTGATTAAACCTAGGGAAAAGGGGGAGGGGAAGGGAACCCTAACCAGAAAACCTTTCACAGGAAACAGGAAGCGGCTGCTTCCCCACCCCCACCCTGCACTCTCTGAGCACAACCCAACTAGTTATTCTGTACAATTAGGCAGAACAGCAGCATCAGAATCAAGGAATCTTTGGTGTTGGAAGAGAACCTTGAAATCACAGGGCCATCTGTACCAAAACGGAAGGAGGCATGTTATTGCAAGGTGACAAAGCCATGGCCAAAACCCAGTCCAGCCCACTCTGTCCGCAGGGCCCTTGGGAGGCCACACAAAGGCAAGGTTTGGAATCCCGGGGATTGTCAGCAGGAATGCACTGAATGCCTCATAACCTTAAGGGCTTGGGGTTGGAATCTGAGCCTGAATTGTTCAAGTGTAACAGCTGACTAACAATGTCAGCTGGAGAATATTTTGATACCTTCCAGCTCAGCTCCACATAGGAAGAGGCTGCACAAAAACCTCTGTGCCTGTAGGGCCCTCCGTAATGGTAGGCAAAGGCCTGGGCTGCCTACATTCTCCTCATAGCGACATCAAGTGGTTCCCAAAAGGTTTCCAGATCCACCCCAGTGGGCACCATCAGAACTGACTCCAGGGAAACTTCCAGCTGTGAATGGCTAACAAAGCTAGGCACTCTCTCCATTTGAATGTGAAAGACCCGCCTCAATCAGAGAAGGCCCTTAAGCCATAAAACCCTTCACACCAAGGCCAAGTGTCACACTTGTAAGAGGGTGTGATTTATAAACTGACAGCACCCACAAAGCAGCTTTTGTACTCCTCCGTTTGTTAACAATTTATCTCCCCCCACCAAATTCATGGAGCTATTCAGATAAATCTTGACTGGGCCTCAAAAAGAAAGAAAGGCAGAAAGAAAGGGACCCAAGTTTTGGCCAAAACACCAAGGTTCACTCTGGATAATTACGGTTCTGTGAATAGACACTAAAATTAGGGCTTAATTCCTCTGTATCACACTTACAGCACCAAACTACTCCAACACAAACACAAAAAGAGAAAGAAAATCTCCAACGCCGCCTTGCTGGAGACTCTGAGAGTTCCACTTTTGTGGTTTTCTGCAGTCTCTTTTGTGGTTTCTGAACTCTTTAGAATCCCCTCGTTAGCGTAATTTAACTCAACATTCTGACCAACTGTTTTTCTTTCTCAACATTTAAATCTACAAAGCAAAGAGTAAATATGGGCTTGGTCATGTCTTTCCTCTCAGTTCAATGAAACCAATTCTGGCCCCTTCATCTTACTTTCCCCATCGCATGGTTCCCATCTCAGATTCCAGCACTAGCAACAGAAACCATCGTCTTCTGACCCCTTCTCCACTCCTTTCTTTTTTTTTTTTTTTTGAGACGGAGTCTCGCTCTGTTGCCCAGGCTGGAGTGCAGTGGCGCGATCTCGGCTCACTGCAAGCTCCGCCTCCCGGGTTCATGCCATTCTCCTGCCTCAGCCTCCCGAGTAGCTGGGACTACAGGCGCCCACAACCACGCCCGGCTAATTTTTTGTATTTTTAGTAGAGACGGGGTTTCACCGTGGTCTCGATCTCCTGACCTTGTGATCCGCCCGCCTCGGCCTCCCAAAGTGCTGGGATTACAGGCGTGAGCCACCGCGCCCGGTCTCCACTCCTTTCTAAAAATGTAATTATTGCACCTGATCCAAATAGAGGCTGAGCACCCTAATATAAACTACATTAACAAATATGAATCTGATAACACCTGTCAACATTGAAAAACTTTTCTTATTAAAGGTTGTTTGGCAAAAGGAAAAAACAGGCAAAGAAAACTTTTTTTTTTCTTGAGACAGTCTCGCTCTGTCACCAGACTGGAGTTCAGTGCTGCCGTCTCGGCTCACTGCAACCTCTGCCTCCGGGGTTCAAGCTATTCTCCTGCCTCAGCCTCCTGAGTAGCTGGGACTACAGGCATGCACCACCTTGCCCGGCTAATTTTTATATTTTTAGCAGAGAAAATACAAAAAATTTTTTGTTTTGCCTTTTTTTTTTTGTTTTAGACAGGATCTTGCTCTGTTGCCCAGGCTGGGGTGCAGTGGTGTGACCATGGCTCATTGCAGACTCCACCTCCCAGGCTCAAGCAATCCTCCACGCTGAGCCTCTGAGTAGCTGGGCCTACAGGTGCTCACCACACCAGACACATTTTTACTTTTTTTTTTGTAGACATAGGGTCTTGCTATTGTAACCAGGGCTGGTGTTTTGCCACTTAAAAAAAAAAAAAAAAGTTTTCTGGTCGGGCATGGTGGCTCATGCCTATAATCCCAGCACTTTGACGGGGGCTGAGGCAGGTGGATCACGAGGTCAAGAGATAAAGACCATCCTGGCCAACATGGTGGAATCCCATCTCTACTAAAAATACAAAAATTAGCTGGGTGTGGTGGCACATGCCTGTAGTCCCAGCTACTCAGGAAGCTGAGGCAAGAGAACCTCCTGAACCTGGGAGGCGGAGGTTGCAGTGAGCTGAGATTGCACCACTTCAGCCTGGACACAGCGAGACTTCACCTCAAAAAATAAAAATAAAAAAAAGAAGTTTGGAGCCGGGCACAGTGGCTCACGCCTGTAATCCCAGCACTTTGGGAGGCCAAGGCGGGTGGATCACCTGAGGTCAGGAGTTCGAGACCAGCCTGGCCAACATGGCGAAACCCTGTCTCTACTAAAAATACAAAAAAAATTAGCCAGGGGTGCTACTTGGGAGGATGAGGCAGGAGAACTGCTTGAACCCAGGAGGTGGAGGCTATAGTGAGCCGAGATCATGCCACTGCACTCCAGCCTGAGCGACAAGACAAAAATTCCGTCTCACAAAAAAAAAAAAGTTTGGGACAGAGCCTACAAAAGTTTGCATTTCTCATTGTCTTGAAAAATCCCATCTGGAATCACTGGGCCCACATTCCCTCACAGCAACAGCTGGCTGACACTAAGCTGTGGCAGTCTCCCTTTAGATAGGACAAGCACTCGCCCCACCCCTTCAAGAAGTGCTTTCTCTTCTCCTTTTCAATCATCATTGCCCGTCCCCTCCAAGGCCCTAGGGTTTCTGACCTCTGTTCCCACATTACACATACCTTTTTGACCATCGTTGTCTCAGAAGAATCAAGTTTTGCTCTCTTGGTATCGGGCCCATCTTCTACTCCTTGGCTAACTTTGGCAATTTTAGTTTTCTCCCTAGAGGGTGACAAGGGGAGGGAATGTAATTTTACCCTAGGAATCATGCTACTGGAATCAAAAAAAGCCTCTCCAGGTCACAGATTGGGATGGTGGTTAAGGGCAAAAGCTTTGGAGTCAGATCTCGGTTCAAATCCCAGCTCTGCCATTGATAACATGATGAGTCTGGTACTCACACTGTTGGGCACTCAGGAAATTACCGTGGGAAAAACAGAGCAGCATACGTTGCTCAGCACACTGCCAGGCACACAGCTGCTCTCAATAAATCAAAGTGATTACTTTGTAAAGACTCTACTTGAATCATGAAATAAATAGCCAAACTTGGCCAGGTGCAGTGGCTCACGCCTGTAATCCCAGCACTTTGGGAGGCCAAGGTGGGCAGATCACTTGAGGTCAAGTGTTTGAGACCAGCCTGGCCAACATGGCAAAACCCCATCTCTACTAATAGTACAAAAAATTAGCCGGGCGTCGTGGCGTGTGCCTGTAATCCCAGCTACTCGCGAGGCTGAGGCAGGAAAATTGCTTGAACCCAGGAGGCGGAGGTTGCAATGAGCTGAGATCACACCACTGCACTCCAGCCTGGGCAGCTGGGTGAAACTCCGTCTCAGAAAAAAAAAAATTGCCAAACTTAATTCTGCCCCTCTGCTGTGGGCATCTTATGTTAAAATAATCTGGACTGCTTTCCACTACTATGACTTCTTTAAAATACGCCCAAAGAAGCCAGGCACAGTGGCTCACGTTTGTAATCCCAGCACTTTGGGAGGCTGAGGTGGGTGGACAACCTGAGGTCAGGAGTTCGAGACCAGCCTGGCCAACATAGTGAAATCCCATCTCTACTAAAAATACAAAAATTAGCCGGGCATGGTGGTGGGCGCCTGCAGTCCCAGCTGCTCGGGAGGCTGAAGTAGGAGAATAACTTGAATCCGGGAGGTGGGGGTTGCAGTGAGTCAAGATCGTGCCATTGTACTCCAGCCTGGGTGAAAAGAGCAAAACTCCATCTCAAAAATAATAGCCGGGCGCGATGGCTCATGCCTGTAATCCCAGCACTCAGGGAGGCCGAGGTGGGTGGATCACCTGAGGTCCGGAGTTTGAGGCCAGCCTGACCAACATGGAGAAACCCTGTCACTACTAAAAATACAAAATTAGCCGGGCATGGTGGCACATGCCTGTAATCCCAGCTACTCCAGAGGCTGAGGCAGGAGAATGGCTTGAACCTGGGAGGCGGAGGTTGTTGTGAGCCGAGATCGCACCACTGCACTCCAGCCTGGGCAACAAAAGCAAAACTCCGTCCCTAAAAAATAAATAAATAATAATAATATGCCCAAAGAACTAGATTATCCTAAAGCCATAAAACACTAGAGTTAGTAGATGTCTGTAACATGCCTGTCCTTCCCCCATCTTGATTTTACAGGCAAGAAACTTGGAGACCAGAGAAATTTCAGTGATTTGCCTGAGAGGCTGAACAAGAGAACAGTTCTCAGTCTCCTGGTAGGAAGCTCCTACCTCACAGAGCCTGTCTTTCTTTTTGGAGGGGGTGGTCAGAAACTGCAGCCAAAATACCTAACTCATATAGTTTTACAATAACAGATCATCTGCCATCTTTCACCCAGAGACTACAAAGTCAAAACACTACAAGTCCTGTCATGTGAGAATTACCAAATTCTGCAGCCTCAATGTTCAACATGAGAGGATGAGGTCTGTTTGTTCTACCAGAGTCGTCTCTCTGGATATTGGATAGCTTTTCCAAGGTAGACTTTGGCTGAATGTGCCTCCAGAGTCACTCAACTAACTATTTTGTACTCATTTTACTATCTCTCAACTTGAAAACGTGTAAGTAGGCCAGGCGCGGTGGCTCATGCCTGTAATCCCAGCACTTTGGGAGGCCGAGGTGGGCGGATCACCTGAGGTCGGGAGTTCGAGACCAGCCTGACCCATACGGAGAAACCCCATCTCTACTAAAAATACAAAATTAGCCAGGCTTGGTGGTGCATGCCTATAATTCCAGCTACTTGGGAAGGCTAAGGCAGGAGAATCGCTTGAATGTGGGAGATGGAGGTTGAGGTGAGCCGAGACTGCGCCATTGCACTCCAGCCTGGGCAACAAGAGCAAAACTCTGTCTCAAAAAAAAAAAAAAGAAAACATGTAAGCCCAGGCTGGGGAACAAATGTTTACAATCAGAGCAAGCCTTCCCTATGCAGAAAATGTGACTTTACCACCTGAGGCCCAGACTGATCAAACAAATACCCATGTGGTGTACTTTTACTGCTGTAAAACTCTGCTTGCTTTAGGCTTTAGATTTAGTCCATCATTTTGGAAAGCAGGGGCATACCTCCTAAAATTCTGAACCCACAATCTATTGTATGTGGCAAGTTGTTAATGACTTGGTTTCAGAATGTTCTAAGTATTATAATCAAATTATTTCCTTAGATGGTTGTTTTCTACCAGTAAATAAGACTAAATTTTGAAAAGTGTTATGTTGTCATCTAGGCGCAATGGCTCATGCCTGTAATCCCAGAACTTTGGGAAGCCAAGGTGGGAGGCTCACTTGAGCCCAGGAGTTAAAGACCAGCTTGAACAACATAGCTTAGATCCTGTCTCTACACATAAATACATACATACATACATACATACATACATAATTTTTAAAAAAAAGTATAAAAAGGAGAAAATGTTACATTCTCCCCGCCTCTCCCAACACTTACTCTACAAACTCATGCTCTCCTAGATTGGCAAATGTGTATCCATGGTAGCCAAAAACATCTCCTGTAAAGAACTTGATGCTATTTTTGTGACAGATCTGGTCAACTTTAACTATGACATCCCTGGAGCAGCAAGTCAGACACACCTGCAGAAAGAAAGAAATTGGCTGGGTGTGAGTTTTGCATACTGTGAATCACTGCCCTGATGTCTAAATAAATCTTAATGAACAGTCTCTCTGGGCATGTTTAAAACACGTTTCAAACTGGTACAACAGGTTCTTTGCGTCCTATGGCTAGAAGACAAAAGAAAAGTTGCAGGTTTCAATGTGTAGAAAATATAAGTTGCCGGGCGCAGTGGCTCAAGCCTGTAATCCCAGCACTTTGGGAGGCCGAGACGGGCGGATCACGAGGCCAGGAGATCGAGAGACGATCCCGGCTAACACGGTGAAACCCCGTCTCTACTAAAAAATTCAAAAAAACTAGCCGGGCGAGGTGGCGGGCGCCTGTAGTCCCAGCTACTTGGGAGGCTGAGGCAGGAGAACGGCATAAACCCGGGAGGCGGAGCTTGCAGTGAGCTGAGATCCGGCCACTGCACTCCAGCCTGGGTGACAGAGCAAGACTCCGTCTCAAAAAAAAAAAAAAAAAAAAGAAAATATAAGTTATGAGACTGTCATGTTCTGCAGCCAAAATAAAATGTGTTTAGCTAAAAAGTAAAAGCCATTCAACAAATGTTTTCTGTAATCCATGAACATATACACATCTCATAGTTTTCATGAAAAAAAAAATAACTTAGCAAGTTGTTTCTAAACCGTTAAATCTATTAAAATCCAAATAAGCTACAGTGAGAAGTAAAACCAGTTTTTTAAACTGACCCAAAGGTCATGTTTAAATACAAGTGCTTTTTTTCCCCCTCCTTTTGATTGATATGTTAAGATAAAGAAGATAAACAAGTCCTGTTGAGATCATTTTTCCACAGATTGCGGTGTGAAACTTTATCTGAATTTAAGGACAAAAGAAAAGGTTATAGACCAAGTGACCTTCCATTTGGGCTTAGACAATGAACTGGTGATTCACTCAGTGGAATTATCAGTGTTGCTCTGGGGCCTCCAGGTTGTATTCCAGTAAGTTGAGGTATTGGAAATGGCTAAGTTCTACTGCACAAAATACCGTCTTTCTGGGAGAAGCTTTGTGATCATGGTCAAAAGACAACTTCCAAATTGCACATGCTTTCTCCTGAACAAAAGGGCATTTTCACTTGATAGACCCTCTTTGCCGTTGTCTAGCAGCCTGAATACCGAAATAACACTCACAGAGAAATGTATTCCTTTGGTGTTTCAAAGGATGCAGCCACCCAAGGAAAAATCCCATCTAAAAGGTAAGAAATCCACAGGTGAACATGCAACCAATTGATCAAATGGAACCCTGCAGAGTCTAAAGTAACTATCAAACCTGCAAGGACCAGCCAAACACGGCCTGCAAGGCAGACAACATAGTCCCATGCACACAGATTACACAATCAACTGGCCTCACACTTCAGTTTTAACAAACCCTCTTTCTACTTCTACAAGTTCGAGGGACACCTGGCATAAAATAAATGTGGTTACTGCAGATAAGAAAATGAAGACTTATGCCCAAATGGAAAGTGTCCCAATACCTGAAGTTAAAAAATAGAAAGGACTAGGAAAAAGAAAACAGGACAAATGCACAGATGATCCATCTTTCCAAGCCCATATTTGAACAGATGCACATATGAAATAGAAAAGTGTAAAAACGGGAGGCTAAGGCAGAGAACTGCTTAAACCAGGGAGGTGGAGGTTGCAGTGAGCTGAGATCATGCCACTGCACTCCAGCCTGGGCGACAGAGTGAGACTCCATCTCAAAAAAAAAAAAAAAAAGAAAGAAAGAAAAGTGTAAAAAAACAGGCTGGCTGCGGTGGCTCACACCTGTAATCCCATCACTTTGGGAGGCCGAGGCAGGTGGATCACCTGAGGTTAGGAGTTCAAGACTGGCCTGACCAACAGGTTGGTGAAACCCCAACTCTACTAAAAATACAAAAAATTAGCCAAGCATGGTGGTCAATGCCTGTAATCCCAGTTACTTGGGAGGCTGAGGCAGGAGAATCACTTGAACCCAGGAGGCGGAAGTTGCAATGAGCCAAGATCGCACAATTGCACTCCAGTCTGGGCAACAAGAACAAAACTCCATCTCAAAAAAAAAAAAAAAAAAAAAAAGCGTTAAAAAACAAACTACCTAACCCAAATTCTAACCTCTCATATAACATACCGGGACCTTTCATTTGAAAAACTAGTAGCTCATCTATGACTATTTCACAGTTCTCAAGATTTGTTAAGCATTTCCAGAACGCAGGGAACTATGTCTGAAAGGTCGCAGACATTGACAAAGAATTTAATTTATCCTTTCACCTCCGCATAGATTTGGCAGTGAAACCAAATGAGGCTGGATATGCCTCATTTAGTTTATGACTACAGTGATTTTTCTCTAGTTATCCATGGCAACATGGTCAACGTGACTGTGAGAAACAGACAGACAGACATAGATAGACCAAGATCAGGTGTGCTTTTTCTTTAAGACAAAACACAAGCTGTAGTTTGATATTTCCAACAAAAAAATGCCTCTGCCACAGAAATTAATCACCAACTTGTTAAGTTTTCGGAAGAAAACATTTGCAATAACATGGATTAAAGTTATGTGCAAAGATTCTGGAAGGAAGACAAAACACCAAAGACGAAACCTGGCTGAGGGAACATATGCCCAGAGAAGAAGCCAGCAGACAGCAAGTCACCAATAACTACAGCAGATCCAACAGACTGGACCTCTCTAGCAACACATTCACACAATATACTAAGCCTAAACAACAGAACAGCTTATACATTTTATTGGGAAAAAGCTCAGAATTTGATATTTGAATGCTCTCAGATTGCTTTGGGATTTGAAAGTACACAACTAGCACCTTAATTTGTTTACTTCCCGCAGCAGATTTTACATTAAGAAACTTACAGCATCAAATTGAGTGAAAAATGACTCTGGTTTCTTCTCTATATCCTCAGTGTCCACCTTCACATCCACCATGGGGTTGAGATTCTGAGCTCGCTCCAAAGAGGCTTCAGCCCTATTTCGGCCAACAGACCCAGTACGAATCAAGAACTGAGCTCCAGGATCTTCGGGAGATACCTAGGAATAATATATGTATTTTTTTAATTATTGAATTTTTAGGGAAAATAAATCTGAAAGACAATCTTTAAATTTTAAAGCATAGCTAAAATACCTACCACTTAAATTTTTTTTTTTTTGAGACAGAGTCTTGCTCTGTCGCCAGGCTGGAGTGCAGTGGCGTGATCTCGGCTCACTACAACCTCCGCCTCCCGGGTTGAAACGATTCTTCTCCTGCCTCGGCCACCCAAGTAGCTGGAACTACAGGAGCGCACCACCACGCCCAGCTAATTTTTGTATTTTTAGTAGAGACGGGGTTTCACCACATTTGCCAGGATAGTCTTGATCTGTTGACCTTGTGATCCGTCCGCCTCAGCCTCCCAAAGTGCTGAGATTACAGGCATGAAACACAGAGCACGGCCCTAAAATGTATTATTGTTCCTGTAGCAATTTTCCTTATGCAGGCTTCCTTCCAAGGCTTTAAAATGACTTTAAACTTTTTTTAAACTGGTCATTGATGGTTAAAGAGCACCCCCTTGTGTTTATAAAGAAAATTCACTCTCAACAAAAAAATCCATGCTTTCTTCTTCTATGCAAATTTGTAACTGCTAACAAATGACTGATGACCAGTGGCAAGAATTGACTAAATACTTAGCATGTGCCCAACTATAAGCATTTGGGGAAATACACCAGTAGTTTACAGGATTAAGTCTCTGTCTTCCAGTGGTTTAAAAGTAGACCAGTGTGGGCAGGGCGCGGTGGCTCACGCCTGTAATCCCAGCACTTTGGGAGGCCGAGGCAGGGTACCTGAGGTCAGGAGTTCGAGACCAACCTGGTCAACATGGTGAAATGCCGTCTCTACTAAAAATTCAAAAATAAGCCAGGTATGGTGGTGTGTGCCTGTAATCCCAGCTACTTGGGAGGCTGAGGCAGGAGAATCACTTGAACTCGGGAGGTGGAAGCTGCAGTGAGCTGAGATCATACCACTGCACTCCAGCTTGGGCAACAGAGCAAGACTCCGTCTCAAAGAAAAAAACCAGACCAGTGTGGAGTGTGGCCTGGCACAGTGGCTCACATCTGTAATCCTAGCAATTTGGGATGCCAAAGCAGGAGGATCACTGCTTGAGGTCAGGAGCTCAAGACTAGCCTGAACAACACAGAAAGGCCCTCTCTCAAAAAACAACAAAAAACTGCAACCTCATGAGAAAACTTACTAAAAAAAAAAAAAAAAAAAAAAAACCAGTTCAAATATCAGACAAAATTAACAATGCTTGAAATGAACTTTTAAAAAATATAGACAGACTAAGGCCAGGCGCGGTGGCTCACGCTTGTAATCCCAGCAGTTTGGAAGGCCGAGGCAGGCGGATCACCTGAGGTTCAGAGTTCAAGACCAGCCTGACCAACATGGTGAAACCTCAAAATTAGCCAGGCATGGTGGCGCATGCCTGTAATCCCAGCTACTCCAGAGGCTGAGGCAGGAGAATCACTTGAACCGGGGAGCCAGAGGTTGCAGTAAGCCGAGATTGTGCCATTTGTACTCCAGCCTGAGCAACAAGAGCAAAACTCCGTCTCAAAATAATAATAATAATAAATATATATATATAGACAGGCTATGTCATCCAGGCTAGACTGCAGTGGCTATTCGCAGGCACGATCATAGCACATTGCAGCCTCAAACTCCTGGGCGCAAGTGATCTTCCCACCTCAGCTTCCCAATTAGCTGAGCCACCACATCCAGTTTCTTTCTTGAGACAGAGTCGCTCTGTCTCCCAGGCTGGAGTGCAGCGGTGCGATCTCCACTCACTGCAAGCTCTGCCTCCTGGGTTCACGCCATTCTCCTGCCTCACCCTCCCGAGTAGCTGAGACTACAGGTGCCCGCCACCACACCTGACTAATTTTTTTGGTTTTTTTTTGTTTTGTTTTGTTTTTAGTAGAGACGGGGTTTCACCGTTTTAGCCAGTATGGTCTTGATCTCCTCGTGATCTGTCCGCTTCGGCCTTCCAAAGTGCTGGGATTACAGACATGAGCCACTGCGCCCGGCCTTGTTTATTTATTTTATTTTTATTTTTGAGGCGGAGTCTTGGTGTCTCCCAGGCCACCGCGCTCGGCCTCACATCCAGTTTCTTAATGAACTCTTAAATTCGATTAAAACTCAGAGAGAGGCCGAGGTGGCTCAAGCCTGTAATCCCAGCACTTTGGGAGGCTGAGACGGGCGGATCATGAGGTCAGGAGATCGAGACCATCCTGGCTAACACGGTGAAACCCCATCTCTACTAAAAATACAAAAAAACTAGCCGGGCGAGGTGGCGGACGTCTGTAGTCCCAGCTACTCTGTAGTCCCAGCTACTCGGCAGGGTTAGGCAGGAGAAGGGTGTAAACCCGGGAGGCGGAGCTTGCAGTGAGCTGAGATCCGGCCACTGAACTCCAGCCTGGGTGACCGAGCCAGACTCCGTCTCAAAAAAAAAAAAAAAAAAAAAAACTCAGAGAGGAGGCTGGGCAGGGTGGCTCAGGCCTGTACTTCCAGCACTTTGGGAGGTCGAGGCGGGCAGATCACAAAGTCAGGAGTTCAAGACCAACCTGGCCAACATGGTGAAACCCCGTCTCTACTAAAAATACAAAAATTAGTCAGGCATGGTGGGGCACGCCTATAATCCCAGCTGCTCAGGAAACTGAGGCAGGAGAATTGCTTGAACCTGGGAGGCAGACTCTGCAGTGAGCCGAAGTCACGTAACTGCACTCCAGCCTGGGCAACAGAGTAAGAAGACTCTGTCTCGGCCGGGCGCGGTGGCTCAAGCCTGTAATCCCAGCACTTTGGGAGGCCGAGACGGGCGGATCACGAGGTCAGGAGATCGAGACCATCCTGGCTAACATGGTGAAACCCCGTCTCTACTAAAAATACAAAAAACTAGCCGGGCGAGGTGGCGGGCGCCTGTAGTCCCAGCTACTCCGGAGGCTGAGGCAGGAGAATGGCGTGAACCCGGGAGGCGGAGCTTGCAGTGAGCTGAGATCCGGCCACTGCACTCCAGCCTGGGCGACAGAGCGAGACTCCGTCTCAAAAAAAAAAAAAAAAGAAGACTCTGTCTCAAAAAAACAAAATAAAATAAAAAACTCAGAGAGAAGGAGAGATAAGTGGGGACTGAAACAGGGGAATTATTTCACTCCTAAGGCTGAACATCAGCAGAGCAGAGCCTCAAAGAATAATATAATCCCCTAACAGCCACCATTAAGATTACAGATTCCATACTGCTCTCAAAGGATTTCTTCACACTTCAAACAACTAATTGAACCATTATTCTCTGCAAATAACCTTGCCACCTTCACCAAGGCTAGATTCAACAAAAGTAATCTCCCCTCATCACCCCCTACCAACCATCCACAGCACACTCTCTATCTTACTACCTTTTCCTCCAAGAAAATGAGCTGGCCCACTTCCCATTCCAGGCTAACCCTGTATCCTTGACCCATCCCATCCTGCTTCTTCAGGGATCTCATTATGTGCTGAGAAGCTGCACCACACAATGGTTAACAGTAAGGCTCTGAAATAATTCAGGCTGAATTCAATCTTTGATTCAAATCCTGGCTCAACAACTGTGTGACCTTGAGCAAGAATGTGGGAATCCCATATAAAACGAGGACACGGATAAAAACATACAGTTGAGGTCGGGCACGGTGGCTCATACCTGTAATCCCTGCAGTGTGGGAGGCTGAGGTGGGAGGATCACTTGAGGTCAGAAGTTCGAGACCAGCCTGGCCAACATGTTAAAACCGCATCTCTACTAAAAACACAAAAATTAGCCAGGTGTGGTGGCACACACCTGTAATACTAGCTACTTGTGAGGCTGAGGCAGGAGAATCACTTGAACCCAGGAGGCGGAGGTTGCAGTGAGCCAAGATCTCACCACTGCACTCCAGCCTGGGTGACAAGTGAGACTCCATCTCAAAAAGACAGACAACAACAACAAAAATACGGTTGAGCCCAGAAAGTTCAAGACCAGCCTGAGCAACATCACGAAACCCAGTGTCTATAAAAAATACGAAAAATTAGTCAGGTGTGGTGGTGTGCACCTGTAGTCTCAGCTACTGGGAGGCTTAAGTGGGAGAATACCCTGAGCCCAGGAAGTTAAGGCTACAGTGAGCCATGATCATGCCCACTGCATTCCAGCAAGGGTGACAGTGAGACTGTCTCAAAAAAAATAAAAATACACATACAATTATCACTTCATCAGTATCAGTCCACAGATCACACCTTCCTTGCTATGCTCTCCTCCCCTGCTACACATTCTAGTCTCAATTTGGGCCCTCTTAGGTGTGGTTGTCCCCAAGATTCCATCTCAGAACTACTCATCTTTCCACTCTGTATAGCTCCATAAACCAACTCAATGCCTCTTTAGTTTCTACCAAAATCTGCCATTATTTTTCAAATCACTCTTTCTGGTAAAGATTTCTTCCTGATCCACCTGAGTCTTCTCTACTGTACTGCCCATCAGCCATTTCCTCTCAGATATCCATAGACCCTACGTGTCTGTCTGCTTCTGTGTGCTGTCTCCGGAGTCCACCAACCACCCACCCAGTCACTCAAGCCAGAAGCCTGGTCTTCATATCCTTGCTATTTCCACGAGAGTGTTCCATAGTGAGGTGGCTGAGAACATGGGCTCTGGAGTCAAGATGCCTGAGTCTCGGCCATACCACTGGGGCCTTGGATGGGCCAATACTTTTCTTCCTTTTTCTCTGTTTTTCTATCTGTAAAACAGGGATGATAACGGGTCCTTGATCTCAGATGTGTCATGAGGACTCTATGAGATAATACAACTGCAGCTCTGAGAACAGTGCCTAGCCCCTTTAGTGTCGGCTGCTCTGGTTATTCCTGGCTTTCTTTAAGCTCCCATACACAGACCTCCCGATTCTACCACCTAAATCTATTTCTCACATCTGTGTGCTTCCTGCCACCCTATCAGCAAGGCCACTTTCGCCTCTTACCTAAACTACTAAAAACTGCCGTCTAAGTGGTCTTCTGCCCTGTATTTTGTGCCAACCATAGTTAATACAGTAATTAGTGATCTACACATAAAGCCCAAAGCTAACCATGTCACCCTTCCTGTCATTTGAAACTCTTCAGTGAATCTGCACCACCCAGAGGATTAAAAGCTTACAGTGGGGCTTCCTAGGAGCCCCTCCTGACTTGGACTTCACCAGCAACCTGTCCCTACCCACCACTTTGGGTCTCACACTCTAAAAACACCAAACTACTTTTATCTTCCATTTCTACCACACTGTTGGGTGCCTTTGTAACACTGCTATGTCCCCTGCCTAAACACAGGCCTTTATCTTGACAAATCCTCCTTGTTCTTTAAGACTTAGATCAGGACTCCAGGAAATCTTTCATGTCTCGCAACCTGAGTCAGGTAGCCTGCTCTGGTTTCTGGGGGAGAGAAAAAAAAAAACTTGAGAATGGGAACCAAACCGTGAGCATCTTTCTATCACCAGCATCTAGCAGACTTCAGGGCACCCAGTAGGTACTATCAGATGCTTTTTGAACATAAACTAAATAATATGTTCTAAGATGGGTGCAGTGGCTCACACCTGTGGTGTCAGAATCACTGTTCTGTGATTGGCCTCCAATGTTGGATTCTTGCAACCAGATGAAGTAGTTATGTAATCCCAGCTACTAGGGAGGTTGAGGCATGAGAAGTGCTTGAACCCGGGAGGCAGAGGTTGCAGTGAGCTGAAGTTGTGTCACTGTACTCCAGCCTGGGCAACAGAGTAAGACTCTGTCTCAAAATAAATAAATAAAATAAATAAAATGTCACTGAGGCATGGGAATGTAGAGAGAGAAGCACTTATTTTCACCTTGAAGATGAGCCTGGGCCGGGCGCGGTGGCTCAAGCCTGTAATCCCAGCACTTTGGGAGGCCGAGATGGGCGGATCACGAGGTCAGGAGATCGAGACCATCCTAGCTAACACGGTGAAACCCCGTCTCTACTAAAAAATACAAAAAACTAGCCGGGCGAGGTGGCGGGCGCCTGTAGTCCCAGCTACTTGGGAGGCTGAGGTAGGAGAATGGCGTGAACCCAGGAGGGTGGAGCTTGCAGTGAGCCGAGATCGCGCCACTGCACTCCAGCCTGGGGCACAGGGCAAGACTCGTCTCAAAAAAAAAAAAAAAAGAAGATGAGCCTGGTCAGAGAAAGCTACACTGGAGTTGGGCTCTACCATCATATTAATCAAGCAGCATTATGTCAGCAGGGCGTGGTAGCTCACACCTGTAATTCCAGCACTTTGGGAGGCTGAGGCCAGTGGATCACTTGAGGTCAGGAGTTCGAGACCAGCCTGGCCAACATAGTGAAACACCGTTTCTACTAAAAATACAAAAATTAGACAGGCATGGCCGGGCGCGGTGGCTCACGCCTATAATCCCAGCAGTTTGGAAGACCAAGGCGGGCAGATCACCTGAGGTTGGGAAGTTCAAGACCAGCTTGACAAACATGTAGAAACCTCATCTCTACTAAAAATGCTAAATTAGGAGGGCATGGTGTTGCATGCCTGTAATCCCAGCTACTCAGGAGGTTGAGACAGGAGAATTGCTTGAACCTGGGAGGCTGAGGTTGCAATGAGCCAAGATCGTGCCATTGCACTCCAGCCTAGGCAACGAGAGCTAAACTCCGTCTCAAAAAAAAAAAAATTAGCCAGGCGTGGTGGCGCGTGCCTATAATCCCAGCTACTTGGGAGGCTGAGGCAGGAGAATTGCTTGAGTCTGGGAAGTGGAGGTTGCAGTGTGCCGAGATTGCGCCATTGCACTCCAGTCTGGGCATCACAGCAAGACTCCGTCTCACAAAAACAAACAAACAGCATGTCAGATCATTATTCCTAATTACTGGATACTTGTTAGGTTCAAGCACTATACAAAGCAGTCTGCACACATTCTCTCTGATCCAGTGTTTTTTAAAGTGATGACTGGACCACCTAAATCACAATCTCCTGAAACACCTTTTATTTATTTATTTTTTTAAGGCAGAGTCTCGCTCTGTTGCCCAGGCTGGAGTGCAGTGGTGCCATCTCAACTCACTGCAAACTCCACCTCCCAAATTCAAGCGATTTTTGTGCCTCAGCCTCTCGAGTAGCTGGGATTACAGGTGCACACCATCATGCCTGGCTAATTTTTGTATATTTAGTAGAGACAGGGTTTCACCATGTTGGCCAGGCTAGTCTCAAACTCCTGACCTCATATGATCCACCTGCCTCAGCCTCCCAAAGTGTTGAGATTACAGGCATGAGCCACTGCGTCCGGCCCTAAAATACCTTTTAAATGCACATACTCCTGAGCTCATCTCAGACCTAAATGAGAATCACTAGGGGTGAAAGCTAGGGCACCACAAAGCCTCCAGGCCACTCTGCATTTTCATTTAGTCACTCAGGTCATTTTCAGGCACAAATTGGAAAAACACATCTCTATGCCTCACAAGCAACCACCAAGGGAGATATTATTAACCCCATTTTACAGACAGGCAAGCTCAATGCGGGGATGTGAGTCTCCACTGCTCATCCAGCTAGATGTGGTGGAGCTGGAATTCAAACCCAACAATAGCACCTTCAGTCTCCAGAGGCAATGGTTCATTAATGTTAGCCCTCTTTTCGCAGCCCTTAAGGCACAAGTAGGAACTCACAAAACCTGCAGGTCTTCATACTGGAAAGGGGAGCCAGAGCAGGGGAGGAATGAGCTGACAACAGCGCACCTGTTCGTGATCCAGCATGGTCAGTCCTTTCACTCCTGCCAAGATGAGATTCTTGGCAATTTCAGCCCCAAGTCCTTTCATGCCGACAAGAAGCACCCGGGAGGCCCGCAGCCTGTAAGACAAACATTGTTAACCTGATGATACAGAACAGTAAGCTTGCAGAATCACAGAACAAAAAATACACAAATTATTTTGGTTTGCCAGGCACGGTGGCTCACACCTGTAATCCCAGCACTTTGTGAGGCTGAGATGGGCGGATCACCTGAGGTCAGCAGTTTGAGACCAGCCTGACCAACGTGGTGAAACCCCATCTCTACTAAAATACAAAACTTAGCTGGGTGTAGTGGCAGACGCCTGTAATCTCAGCTACTTGGGAGTCTGAGGCAGGAGAATCACTTGAAACCATGAAGCGAAGGTTGCAGTGAGCCGAGATCACGCCACTGCTCTCCAGCCTGGGCAACAAGATTGAGACTCTGTCTCAAAAAAAAAAAATCATTTTGGTTCTAACTGCATTGAGCCATCACACCTCAAATCTAGGAGAGAGACAGGCTCCAATCCATACTGCACATAATAATTCATTCCACAAATATTTATTGAGTACCTACTATGCCAGGCATCCTTCTATGGTATGGAAATCAGGCAGTGAATCAGAAAGACACAGTCCCTGCCCTCATGAAAAAGTAGGAGCAGATAAACAAATAGATACATATTATGTGAAAAAGTGATAAAAATCAAATGTGACAGGAATCAAGAATGATGAAGAACACTATTTGAGACAGAGAAATCATACAAGCCTTTCTGAGGAAATGCCATATGAGCAAAAATAAAAATGAAATAAAGGACAAACACACAGATATTTGGGAGCAGAAAATTCCAGATAGAGAAAACAGCAAATGCAAAAGCCCTGAAGCAGGAGCACTTGGCATGTTCTAGGGATAGGAATGACAGACAGGCTGAAAAGTTGGAACCAGGGGCGACATCATGAAGGCTCTTACGTGCAATAGAAGGATTCTGGATTTTCTTCTAAGCATGATGGAAAGCCATGGGATAGGAAGATGTCACAGTTAAGGTGAGGGAGGATGATGGTGGCTCAAACTAGTATGACAGCAGAAGAGGTCCTGAGAAGAGGCGCTAGTTAAGTATAATACACAAGCAAAACACACAGTGGCACGAAAAGAGGATGTACACAGGGAATTGTTTTAACCTTTTTTTTTTTTTTTTTAAAGATGGAGTCTCAGTCTGTCACCCAGGCTGGAGTACAGTGGCTGATCTCAGCTCACTGCAACTTCCACCTCCCAGGTTCAAGCAATTCTCCTGCCTCAGCCTCCTGAATAGCTGGGATTACAGGCACCTGCCATCATGCCCAGCTAGTTTTTGTATTTTTGGTTGAGACAGGGTTTCACCATGTTGTTCAGGCTGGTCTCGAACTCCTGACCTCAAGTGATCCACCCACTTCAGCCTCCCAAAGTGCTGGGATTACAGGCATGAGCCACCGCGCCCGGCCTTGTTTTTAGCTTTTTAAATCTGTAAAGTGACAGAAGATGAGGCTGAAAAAAGGCAATCAGAGGTCAGGCCATCCCAAGGCTTATCTGAGGTCAATAAGAAGCAGAACAGATCCACTATATCTTATCTGAACTTTCTTGAACCAGAAGTATTTCAGAATCACAATTTTTCAGATTTCAAAAAGGAAATATAGACTTTACATCATATATTATGAAACAACTCATCAAGATCTTGGGCTGCATCATGTAACCAAACTCATTAATAATTCTGCAGCAAATGTATTATTCATACTGAAAAGGATTTAGTAATAACTAAGAATAGTTTCACACAATTCAAGTTCTGCTGGCTAATAAGTTTGCTATTAATTTAATTAAAAACTAAATAAAATTTAATCACAACATTCCACCCTCACAAAATGCACCATTTCTTCCTCTCAATGCCTAGCTAAGCCTTTCCTCTTCAAAACCCAACTCCAATGCCATTTCCTCAAAAAAGCCTTTTTTATCATGGCTGAGTCGACACCAGCAAGCACTCCCCCTCCCCGAACTCTTCCAGCAATAGCTACATATAAAAAGTCCCTGACAATAAATCTCCTCTCCACGACCTACATTTCTACATAGCTCTACAGACTCTGCTCTGCAGTTTTTTAAAATTCATTACTCAGCTGGGCCCAGTGACTCACGCCTGTAATCCCAGCATTTTGGGAGGCTGAGATGGGTGGATTACCTGAGGTCAGGAGTTTGAGACCAGCCTGTCCAACCTGGTGAAACCCCCTCTCTACTAAAAATACAAAAAAAAATTATAGCCAGGTGTGGTGATTCACACCTGTAATCCAAGCACTTTGGGAGGTCGAGACGGGCAGATAGATCACTTGAGTACAGGGGTTCGAGACCAGCCTGGCCAACATGGCAAAACTACGTCTCTATTGAAAATACAAAAATTAGCCAGGCGTGGTGGCGGGTGCCTGTAATCCCAGTTACTCGGGACACTGAGGCAGGAGAATCACTTGAACCTGGGAGGCGGTTTTGCAGTAAGCTGAGATCATGCCAGTCTGGGCGACACAGCGAGACTGTTTAAAAAAAAAAAAAAATAGCCTGTTTAAAAAAAAAAACAAAAAATTAGCTGGGCGTGTTAATGGCAGGCACCTGTAATCCCAGCTATTTGGGAGGCTGAGGCAGAAGAAGCACTTGAACCCGGGAGGCAGAGGTGTCAATGAGCCAAGACTGCACCACTGCACTCCATCCTGGGTGACGGACTCTATCTCAAAAAAATACAATAAAATAAAATTCATTACTCAACTGCCATCGACACCAAATATCATGCTTACGTTTTGTTTTGTTTTATTGAAACAGGGTCTCATTCTGTGAAACCAGACTGAAGGGCAGTGGCAAGATGGGCTCACTGCAGCCTCAACCTCCTAGGTTCAAGTGATCATGCCACCTCAGTCTACTGAGTCCTGGGACTACAGGTGCACACCACTGCACCTGGCTAATTTATGGATTTGGTTTTTTTTCTTGTAGACACAGGGTCTCACTATGTTGCCCAGGCTGATCTCTAACTCCTGGGCTCAAGCAATCTTCCTGCCTCTGCCTCCCGCAAAGTGCTGGGTTTACAAATCCCATCACTTTGGGAGGCCGAGGTGGGTAGATCACCTGCGGTCAGGAGTTAGAGACCAGCCTGGCCAACACGGTGAAACCCCATCTCTACTACAATTACAAAAATTAGTCGGGTGTGGCACAGCGGCTCACACCTGTAATCCCAGTACTTTAGAAGGCCGAGGCGGGCGGATCACGAGGTCAGGAGATTGAGGCCATCCTGGCTAACACGGTGAAACCCTGTCTCTACTAAAAACACAAAAAATTAGCCGGGCACGCTGGCAGGCGCCTGTGGTCCCAGCCACTGAGGAGGCTGACACAGAAGAATGGCGTGAACCCGGAAGGCGGAGCTTGCAGTGAGCCAAGATGGCGCCATTGCACTCCACCCGGGGCCACAGAGTGAGGCTCCCTCTCAAAAACAAAAAAAAAATTAGCCGGGCGTGGTGGCAGGCACCTGTAATCGCAGTTACTTGGGAGGCTGAAACAGGAGAATCGCTTGAACCTAGGAGGCGGAGGCTGCAGTGAGCCGAGACCGCACCACTGCACTTCAGCCTGGGTGAAAGAGCAAGACTCCTTCTCAAAAAAAAAAAAAAAAAAAAAAAAACCCAAGTGGGCACAAAAATGATACACATTCGGCCGGCCGCAGTGGCTCACACCTGTAATCCCAGCACTTTGGGAGGCCGAGGCGGGCAGATCACAGGTCAGGAGACGGAGACCATCCTAGCTAACACGTAAAAACCCCGTCTCTACTAAAAATACAAAAAAAAAAAAAAAAAAAAAAAAAAAAATTAGCCGGGAGTGGTGGCGGGCGCCTGTAGTCCCAAGGTACTCGGGAGGCTGAGGCAGGAGAATGGCGTAAACTCGGGAGGTGGAGCTTGCAGTGAGCAGAGATCGCACCACTGCACTCCAGCCTGGACAACACAGCGAGACTCCGTCTGGAGAAAAAAAAAAAAAGAGGCCGGGCGCGGTGGCTCAAGCCTGTAATCCCAGCACTTTGGGAGGCCGAGACGGGCGGATCACAAGGTCAGGAGATCGAGACCATCCTGGCTAACATGGTGAAACCCCGTCTCTACTAAAAATACAAAAAAAAAACTAGCCGGGCGAGGTGGCGGGCGCCTGTAGTCCCAGCTACTTGGGAGGCTGAGGCAGGAGAATGGCGTAAACCCGGGAGGCGGAGCTTGCAGTGAGCTGAGATCCGGCCACTGCACTCCAGCCTGGGCGACAGAGCGAGACTCTGTCTCAAAAAAAAAAAAAAAAAAAAAAAGAAAAAGAAAAGAAAATATACACATTCACGGTAGCATCATCCATCTACTTCCCTCGACTTCCACATCCACCACTCTAGTTTGAGCCACCATCATTTCTTTTTTTTTTTTTTTTTTTTTTTTTTTGAGACTGAGTCTGGCTCTGTCGCCCAGGCTGGAGTGCAGTGGCCGGATCTCAGCTCACTGCAAGCTCCGCCTCCCAGGTTTATGCCATTCTCCTGCCTCAGCCTCCCGAGTAGCTGGGACTACAGGCGCCCACCACCTCGCCTGGCTAGTTTTTTGTATTTTTAGTAGAGACGGGGTTTCACCATATTAGCCAGGATGGTCTCAATCTCCTGACCTCGTGATCCGCCCGTCTCGGCCTCCCAAAGTGCTGGGATTACAGGCTTGAGCCACCGCGCCCGGCCGAGCCACCATCATTTCTGTCCTACAAAACTACAACAGGCTGGATGCAGTGGGTCACACCTGTAATCCCAGCACTTTGGGAAGGCAAGGCATGAGGATCACTTGAGCCCATGAGTTGGAAACCAGCCTGGGCAACAAAGTAAGACTCCATCTGTACAAAAAATAAAAATTAGCTGGGTGTGCCAGGCACAGTGACTTACGCCTGTAATCCCAGCACTTTCGGAGGCCAAGGCAGGAGCATCACGAGGTCAGGGGATGGAGACCATCCTGGCTAACATGGTGAAACCCCATCTCTGCTAAAAATACATAAAATTAGCTGAGGCGGGCGGATCACTTGAGGTCAGGAGTTTGAGACCAGCCTGGCCAATATGGGGAAAACCCGTATACAAAATTTACAAAATATACAAAATATATACAAAAATTAGGCCGGGCGCAATGGCTCACGCCTGTAATCCCAGCACTTTGGGAGGCTGAGGCAGGGAGATCACAAGGTCAGGAGATTGAGACCATCCTGGTTAACATGGTGAAACCCCGTCTCTACTAAAAATACAAAAAATTAGCCGGGCGTGGTGGTGGGTGCCTGCAGTCCTCGCTACTTGGGAGGCTGAGGCAGGAGAATGGCGTGAACCCAGGAGGCAGAGCTTGAGGTGAGCTGAGATCGCGCCACTGCACTCCAGCTTGGGCTAGAGAGCGAGACTCAGAGCGAGACTCCACCTCAAAACAAACAAACAAACAAAAAAATCAGCCAGGCATGGTGGCACATGCCTGTAGGCCCAGCTACTCGGGAGGCTGATCCTAGAGAACATCATCCTTGCTCCCACGTTAGGACCTTGGCATTAGTGCTTCCCGCTGCTTCTTCCCTCAACTTCTTGAGGGAC
Organism: Macaca nemestrina; assembly: GCF_043159975.1. Classification (NCBI taxonomy): domain Eukaryota; kingdom Metazoa; phylum Chordata; class Mammalia; order Primates; family Cercopithecidae; genus Macaca; species Macaca nemestrina. Next base: position 57,340,021 of record NC_092144.1, on the reverse strand, counting down.
ACATTCTTTAGGTCCCAGCTCAACTGTCACCTCCTCAGAGAAGTCCATACTGGCCACCTAATTTAAAATAGGTCCACATCCTCTATCTCGAATTATGCTATTTGTTTTTGTTTTTATTGAGATGGGGCCTATGTTGCCCATTGTTTGGATTGACATAGGGCCTCACTACGTTGCCCAAGCTAGTCTCAATCTCCTGGCTCAAGTGATCGTCCAACCTCAGCCTCCCCAGTAGCTGGGATCACAGGCACACATCACTGTGCTAAGCCACACTACTTGTTTATATGTTTACTGACCCCCCCATTAGAATGTAAACTCCAGAAACCACTGTATCCCTAGAACCAATAACTTCCTTGGCATTTAGGACATACTGTTACTCAAATGGCTGTGAATTAATAAACACACCAAAACAAACCTGTGTCCATCAGCAGAATTATAGAAATCTGGTACATAATAAAATAATAATAGCCAACATTTATCTACCATTTACTATGTGCCAAGCACTGTGGGCTCTTTGTATGTATTATGTCAGTTAATTCCCATAAGACTCCATCACACACACATACACACACACAATTAACTGAGTGTTACGGCATATGGTCCCAGCTACTTGTGGGGCTGAGGTGGGAGAATCCCTTGAAACTGGTGGGGGGGAGGGGGAGGTTGCAGTGAGCTGAAGATCACATCACTGCACCACTGCACTCCAGCCTGGGTGACAGAGTGAGAAAAAAAAATTTTAGTTGGCTAGGCGCGGTGGCTCAAGCCTGTAATCCCAGCACTGTGGGAGGCTGAGACGGGTGGATCACGAGGTCAGGAGATCGAGACCATCCTGGCTAACACGGTGAAACCCCGTCTCTACTAAAAAATACAAAAAACTAGCCGGGCGAGGTGGTGGGCGCCTGTTGTCCCAGCTACTCGGGAGGCTGAGGCAGGAGAATGGCGTAAACCCGGGAGGCGGAGCTTGCGGTGAGCTGAGATCTGGCCACTGCACTCCAGCCTGGGCGACAGAGCGAGACTCTGTCTCAAAAAAAAAAAATTTTAGTTGTAATTGTCAAATATCAATAAAAACTCCAGAAACTTGGCCTCAATTTAAGCAACCAAATCTGCTCTAGGAAGCTGCTTCTTTACTCCATTTTAGTTTAATTATTATTTATTTATTTTTGAGACGGAGTTTCGCTCTTGTCACCCAGGCTGGAGTGCCATGGCGCGACCTCAGCTCACTGCAACCTCCGCCTCCTGGGTTCAAGTGATTCTCCTGCCTCTGCCTCCCAAGTAACTGGGGTTACAGGCACCCACCACCACACTTGACTAATTTTTTTTTGTATTTTTAGTAGAGATGGGGTTTCACCATGTTGGCCAGGCTAGTCTCGAATTCCTGACCTCAGGTGATCCACCCACCTCAGCCCTTCAAAGTCCTGGGATTACAGGCTGAGTTACCATGATGGCCTTTACTCTCTTTTAATCCACAACAGTCCCTTCACTTGTTTTTCCCATGAAACTGACTTCTGGAAGAAAACTAGGACAACTGTCTTATACAATGCCCCACAATTTGTACATCTTATCAGTCTGCATATTTTCAGGGCTTCCATTTCATAAAGGAACTCCAGTCTCCAGAGTTCTCCTATCCCACCTAGAGCCCTCTTAGAGGCAAGTCAATTTGCTCTGTGGAGCCTCCTTCCTCATCTGAACAGAGAAGGAAATCACTGCCCTTCCTACTCCAGAGAGCTGCTATAAGACTCAGGTGAAGGCTGGGGGCTGTGGCTCACGCCTGTAATCCCAGAAGTTTGGGAGGCCAAGGTGGGTGGATCACCTGAGATCAGGAGTTCACAGCCTGACCAACATGGAGGAATTCCGTCTCTACTAAAATACAAAATTTTACACCGGGCGTGGTGGCACATGCCTGTAATCCCAGCTACTCGGGAGGCTGAAGCAGGAGAATTGCTTGAACTCAGGAGGCAGGGGTTGTGGTCAGCTGAGATTGCACCATTGCACTCCAGCCTGGGCAACAAAAGCGAAACTCCATCTCAAAAAAAAAAAAAGAGTCAGGTGAAAATGCCATCCCACTGCTAGGTATATACCCAAATGAAAATCAATCAGGCCTGGTGTGGTGGCTCACGCCTGTAATCCCAACACTTTGGGAGGCCAAGGAGGGCCAATCACCTGAGGCCAAGAGTTTGAGACCAGCCTGGCCAACATAGTAAACCCCATCTCTACTAAAAATACAAAAATTAGCTGGGCGTGGTGGCAGGTGCCTGTAATTCCAGCTATTCCAGAGGCTGAGGCAGGAAAATCGCTTGAACCTGGGAGGTGGAGGTTGTACTGGGCTGAGATCATGCCACTGCCCTCTAGCCTGGGCGACAGAGCGAGACTTGGTCTAAAAAAAAAAAAAAAAGGTATCTGCACTCCCATGTTTATTACAGCACTCTTCACAATAGCCAAGATTTGAAAGCAACCCATGTGTCTATCAAAAGACAAATGGATAAATAAATTGTGGTACACTTGGGAGGCCGAGGCGGCCGGATAACGAGGTCAGAAGATCAAGACCACAGGGAAACCCCGTCTCTACTAAAAATACAAAAAATTGGCCAGGCATGGTGGCTGGCGCCTGTAGTCCCAGCTACTCGGGAGGCTGAGGCCAGAGAATGGCATGAACCCAGGAGGCGGAGCTTGCAGTGAGCCAAGATCACGCCACTGCACTCCAGCCTGGGGCGACAGAGCGAGCAAAAAAAAAAAAAGAAAGAAATTGTGGTACACGAGGTCAGGAGATCAAGACCATCCTGGCTAACAAGGTGAAACCCCGTCTCTACTAAAAATACAAAAATTAGCCGGGCGTGGTGGCGGGCGCTTGTAGTCCCAGCTACTCCAAAGCCTGAGGTGGGAGAATGGGGTGAACCCAGGAGGCGGAGCTCGCAGTGAGGTGTGACTGGCCACTGCACTCCAGCCTGGGCGGCAGGGGGAGACTCTGTCTCAAGGCCAGGCACGGTGGCTCACGCCTGTAATCCCAATACTTTGGGAGGCCAAGGTGGGCAGATCACGAGGTCAGGAGATGGAGACCATCCTGGCTAACACGGTGAAACCCCCTCTCTACTAAAAATACAAAAAGTAGCCGGGTGTGGTGGCAGGCGCCTGTAGTCCCAGCTACTCGGGAGGCTGAGGCAGGAGAACTACAGGAACCTGGGAGGCGGAGCTTGCGGTGAGATGGCGCCACAGCACTCCAGCCTGGGCGACAGAGTGTCTGTCTCAACAAAAAAAAAAAAAAAAGAAAGAAATCCTGGTACAAAGGCTGGGCATGGCGGTTCACACCTCTAATCCCAGCACTTTGAAGGGAGGCAGGAGGATTATTTGAGCCCAGGAGCCCGAGACTAGCCTGGTGCAACCCCACCTCTACTAAAATATTGGCTGGGCTTGTGGCACATGGTGTAGTCACAACTACTGGGAGGCTGAGGTGGGAGGATCACCTGCGCCCAAGTGGTCAAGGCTGAAGTGAGCTGTGATCACACCACTGCACTCTAGTCTGGGCAACAGAAGCAGACCCTGCCTACAAAAAAAAAAAAAAGGGGAACGAGATACTGTCATTTACAACGACATGGAAGGAACTGGAGGTTATCATGTTAAGTGAAATAAGTCAGGCATAGAAAGACAAACTTTGCACGCTCTCACTTATTTATGGGAACTAAAAAAAAATTAAAACAATTGAACTTATGCAGATAGTAGACTGATGGTTACCAGAGGCTAGGAAGGATAGTGGGGGGTAGAGGGGTATAAAAATATAATTAAATACAATGAATAAGATCTGGTATTTGATAGCATAACAGGGTGACTAGTTAACAATAATTTGTTGTACATTTCAAAGTAACTAAAATAATATAATTGGATTGTAACACAAAGGATAAGTGCTTAAGGTGGTGGATACCCCATTTACCCTCATGTGATTATTACCCATTGTATGCCTGTATCAAAGTATCTCACATACCCCCAAAATATATACACCTACTATGTACTCACACACAAAAAATGTTTAATTTCTTAAAGACTTCACTGAAAATGGACATAAAAACACTTTAATAAACTCTCTAAGACTGTCTAAAAATAGAGTACAAATTACAAATAACCTCTTCCGTCCCTCCTACAACCCCCAGCCAGTCCTTTTCATGTTCTCCATCAAATTCAGTACAGCTCCACTCCCTCAGAATAATTCCCACCTTCCACAAATTCCATGCCCTGACCTTGACTTGTCCCTTAGGTCATCTACCACTCAGAGGCCCCCCATCCATTCTTCACTGCTTCTCAGAAAAATCATCCCTATCCCTGTGAAAGTTCCCTAACTACATTCCAGTTTAAATCTCACCAACTTTGCCCCACTTCAAACAAAACTATCTACTGCCACAAACCCCTTCGATTAACCCTTCCAGGACTTTAGAATCCCCTCCTCAACCCTTTAGGACCTCATAACACCCCAAGCTTCCTCAAAGTTTCCTCCAACTCACATAAAACCTCTTTCCACTCCATCCAGAAAATAGCAGTCCCTAAAATCAATGCAGCCCACCTATGTCCACAGGCATATTCGCATCACTTAATTCCCAATCTATTCCAGGTGGCTTCAACCTTCCCACCAATGTTAATGCCTCATGATGACATCCCCGACCTCATCAAAGACCCCACAGATCTGAAATGAGCCTGAGGTAATTCCCATCCCACCACTGCACACTCCAAAACCTCCTGAAAGCTCCCACTAAAAATACACAAGATTAGCCGGGTGTGGTGGCAGGTGCCTATAGTCCCAGCCACTAAGGAGGTTGAGGCAGGAGAATCGCTTGAACCTGGCAGGCAGTGGTTGCAGTGAGCCAAGACTGAGCCACTGCACTCCAGCCTGGGCGACAGAGCGAGACTCCATCTCAAAACAAAAACAAACAAACAAAACAAAACAAAACAAAAAAACCCACAGATCATGTTACTCCCACACTCAAAACACTCCAACAGGTTTTCCCCACACACTTAGAATAAAAGCTACTCAACTCATTTGGTTCTTGCCACCTTATTTCTCTAATTTGACGATCATGCCTGGGCCTCTGGGAATTTGCACTTGCTGTTCTCTCTGCTAGGAAAGTTCTCCTAGATGATCACAAGGCTTCTTCCCTTCTTAAGAGGCTCAATGTTACCTCTTCAGAGCCCTTTCCCAGCCAACCTATCAAAACAACCCTCCCACTTCACCATCCTTTAATGACTGACACATATGTACACATTTGTGGAATTTTTTTTTTTTTTTTTTGAGACAGGGCCTCCTCACTCTGTCACCCAGGCTGGGGTGTAGTGGCGCGACCACGGCTTACTGCAACCTCCGCCTCCTGGGGGCTCAGGTGATGCTCCCACCTCAACCTCCATACTAGCTGGGACTATAAACTCATGCCGCCATGCCTGGCTAATTTTTGTATTTTTGTAGAGACTGGGTTTGGCAACGTTACCCAGGCTGGTCTCAAACTCCTGGACTCAAGAGATCTCCTCCCCCCAACTCAGCTTCCCAAAGTGCTGGGATTACAGGTGTGAGCCACTGCGTCCCGGCTAAGTAAAAATATTGATCGGTGAGGCCAGGCATGGTGGCTCAGGCTTGTAGTCCCAGCATTTTAGGAGTCTGAGCTGGGGGGAGATCTCTTGAGGCCAAGGATCGCTTGAGCTTGGAAGTTCAAGACCAGTCTGGGCAACGTGGCAAAACCCCATCTTACAAAAATATATATATAAATATTAGTCGGGACCGGGCGCGGTGGCTCAAGCCTGTAATCCCAGTACTTTGGGAGGCCGAGATGGGCGGATCACGAGGTCAGGAGATCGAGACCATCCTGGCTAACACGGTGAAACCCCGTCTCTACTAAAAAATACAAAAAAATACTAGCCAGGCGAGGTGGCGGGTGCCTGTAGTCCCAGCTACTCGGGAGGCTGAGGCAGGAGAATGGCGTCAACCCGGGAGGCGGAGCTTGCAGTGAGCTGAGATCCGGCCACTGCACTCCAGCGGGGGCGACAGAGCGAGACTCCGTCTCAAAAAAAATAATAATAAATAAATAAATAAATATTAGTCGGATGATGTGGTGGGGTGCGCCTGTAGTCCCAGCTACTTGGGAGGCTTAAGAGGGAATATCACTTGAGACTTGGAGGTCGAGGCTACAGTGAACTGTGATCCCATCACTGCACTCCAGCCTGGGCGACAAAGAGGAGAAAAAAAAAAAAAAAAAAAAAAAAAGCCGGGCACAGTGGCTCAAGTCTGTAATCCCATCACTTTGGGAGGCTGTAGCGGGCAGATCACTTGAGGTCCGGAGTTCCAGACCAGCCTGGCCAACATGGTGAAAACCCGTCTCTACTAAAAATACAAAAATTAGCCGGGTGTGGTGGCGTGAGCCTGTAATCCCAGCATTCGGGAGGCCGAGGCGGGTGGATCACTTGAGGTCAGCAGTTCGAGACCAGTCCGGTCAACATGGCGAAACTCCATGTCTACTAAAAATACAAAAATTAGCCGGGTGTGGTGGCGGGCCCCTATAATCCCAGCTACTCGGGAGGCTGAGGCAGGAGAATCGCTTGAATCCGGGAGGCGGAGCTTGCCGTGAGCTGAGATCCGGCCACTGCACTCCAGCCTGGGCGACAAGGGAGAGACTCCGTCGAAAAAAAAAAGAAAAGAAAAGAAAACCCCACTCCTAAGCTACTCCACAATGCCCAAACTATGTCTCCTGTCTTACCAAGGCACAGCCCCATACCAGACACAAGCAACCTTTTCGGGAGCCTACTGCCGTCCCCCTCCAGACTCTCCGAGCCTCTCAAGAGTTCCATTTGACATAACTTGCTCCAAAACTCCTCAAAACCCGCATTCTTTCAGCCTGGCCCGCCCCTGAGCACCCACAAGAATGTAAGCTCCCGTCGGCCCGGTTGGCCAGTCCAGTCTCCCCCGTATCCAGCACGGAACCGGGTCCCACACCATCGAATGAACGAACTATGTCCTTCACCTCACCCCTTCCACGTACCCCAGCCCCTCTTATCCCCTAACCGCGACCTAAATCCCACAATCACCGCTTTCGGGCCTCGGATTTCCTGAGTTTGAATTCTCCCGCTCCCTCAGGACTCCCCAATCAGAGCCCCCTTCAGAGCTCCCATCCTTCGGAACGGCTCTCCCAACCACTTCCCAGACCATCCAGAAACATCCCCAATCAACTCCTCTAGTTCCCTCAGGAGCGAGACGATCCCGGGGCACATAATTCCCGCCTCCTCCCTTCAAATCACACCTTCCCGCTCCTTCCGGGCCGCAAACGCCTCAGACTAGACGCCCCCTCCAGACCCTCGGCGCCTCAAGCCGCGCCGGCGCTGACCGTTTCTGGGCCTCCAGTCCCCACAGGCGGATCTGCCGGTCATACTGCGCCGCCTCCTCCTCGCTGATGCCGCCGCCAGCCTCCTCCTTCTCCACCATGGCGCCGGCTCTTCCTGCCTCAGCTCACGTCCCGCTCACGCCAACCGCCCGCTAGCCCCGCGCGCCACCAACCTCCGCCGGCAGCACACCCAGGGTGCTTCTGCGCGTGCGCAGACCCCCCCCACGCCTGCGCAGTACCTCGTCCAAGGAGCCTGGGACCAAAAGTACCTCACGAGACTCAAAGGCGGTCCGGCAACTGCATGTCACGTGACGGAGGGTCCAACCAATCCTAGCCCCAAAAATGGCGCGGGTTAAGGCCACGAGGGCGTTGCCCACGTGGTCACTTCTGAGGCGCTTAAATTCTGCAAATATTTAAGGCGTGCATACTGAGATCCCAGCAATAGGGATGTTGTAAAATAGGGTATTGAGTAAAATCGACAAAGCCCTGTCCTCATGGAGTTTACGATCCAGTGAGAAAAACCCAAAGATAAATAAATATAAACCCAGCGATGACAAATGCTTTGGAGAAAAATAAAGCAGGACATGGGGCTACAGAGTAACAGGGGTGGTCAGGGAAGGCTTATCAGAGGTGACATTGAACTGTCAATTTTCTTTTTTTTTTCATACAGATGAGGTCCCGCTGTGTTGCCAAGGCTGGTCTCGAACTCCTGGTCTCAAGCTATCCTCCCGCCTCTGCCTCCCAAAGTGCTGGGATTACAGGCATCAGCCACTGTTCCCAGGCTTTCATGTCCCTACTATGCGTTGCACTTTGTGCCCAGCCCTGGACATAGAATAATAATAAAAAATGGACACATCTCTGCTTTGGAGGCAGTCACGGCCCAGTGGGAGAGAGAAGCATTAAGAAAACAGGAATAGGCCAGGCGCGGTGACTCACGCCTGTAATCTCAGCACTTCGGAGGGCCGAGGCAGGCAGATTAGTTGAGATCAGGAGTTCGAGAGCAGCCTAGCTAACATGGTGAAATCCCGTCTGTACTAAAAATAAAAAAAAAAAAAAACAGCAGAGCATGGTGGCTCACACCTGTAGTCCCAGCTACTTGGGAGGCTGAGGCAGGAGAATCGCTTGAACACAGGAGTTGGAGCTTGTAGTGAGCCAAGATCATGTCTCTGCACTCCAGCCTGAGATAGAGCGAGACTCGGTCTCAAAAAAATAAATAAATAAAATAAAAATAACAGAAAAGAAAACACGGATGGCCCCAGGTGGGCAATATAGTGAAACGCCATCTCTATTCAAAATGCAAAAATTAGCTTGGTGTGGTGGCACTGAGCCTATAGTCCCAGCCACGTGGGAGGCTGAGGTGGGAGGATTTCTGATGTTAGAATCATAGGCTTTTGGCCGGGCGCGGTGGCTCAAGCCTGTAATCCCAGCACTTTGGGAGGCCGAGACGGGCGGATCACGAGGTCAGGAGATCGACACCATCCTGGCTGACACGGTGAAACCCCGTCTCTACTACAAAATACAAAAAACTAGCCGGGCGAGGTGGCGGCGCCTGTAGTCCCAGCTGCTCGGGAGGCTGAGGCAGGAGAATGGCGTGAACCCGGGAGGCGGAGCTTGCAGTGAGCTGAGATCCGGCCACTGCACTCCAGCCTGGGCGGCAGAGCGAGACTCCGTCTCAAAAAAAAAAAAAAAAAAAAAAAAAAAAAGAATCATAGGCTTTTTAGCAGGGCACAGTGGCTCATGCCTGTAATCCCAGCACTTTCGGAGGCTGAGGAGGGCAGATCACAAGGTCAGGAGTTTGAGACCAGCCTGGCCAAGATGGTGAAACCCCCTCTCTACTAACAATACAAAAATTAGCCGGGTGTGGTGGCATGCCCATAGTCTCAGCCAATTGCCAGGCCGAGGCCGGAGAATTGTTTGAACTGGGAGGCAGAGGTTGTAGTGATCCAAGATCCTGCTACTGCACTTCAGTGTGGGCGACAGAGACTCTCGTCTCAAAAAAAAAAAAAAAAGCCACCACGCCCATCTATTTTTTTTTTTTTTTTTTGAGACAAGAGTCTCTGTCGCCCACACTGAAGTGCAGTGGCGCAATCTCCACTCACTATAAGCTCCACCTCCCAGGTTCACGCCATTCTCCCGCCTCAGCCTCCTGTGTAGCTGGGACTACAGGCGCCTGCCACCATGCTGGGCTAATTTTTTAGTGAAGACCAGGTTTCACCGTGTTAGCCAGGATGGTCTCGATGTCCTGACCTCATGATCCGCCCGTCTCGGCCTCCCAAAGTGCTGGGATTACAGGCTTGAGCCACCGTACCGGGCCTAATTTTTGTATTTTTAGTAGAGACAGGGTTTCACCATGGTGGCCAGGCTGATCTCGAACTCCTGACATCAAGTGATCCACCCACCTTGGCCTCCCAAAGTGCTGGGATTACAGGCGCGAGCCACCACACCTGGCGGAATCATGTATTTTTATTTAAGAATTGGCATCTGGCGTGGTGGCTCACGCCTGTAATCCCACCTAAGCACTTTAGAAGACTGAGGTAGGAGAATCACTTGAGACCAGGAGTTCAAGACCAGCCTGGGCAACATGACAAGACCCCTGTCTCTACAAAAAAAAAAAAAAAATTTATTAGCTGGATGTGGTGGCGCATGCCTGTAGTCCCAGCTACTTGGGAGGCTAAGGTGGAAGAATCCTTGAGCCCAGGCGTTGGAGGCTGCAATGAGGTATGATGGCACCACTGCACTCCAGCCTGGACAACAGACCTTGTCTCAAAAAAAAAAACAAAAGGTGCCTAAGATGTTTTTCAGATCCTGAATTCCAGCAGAACAGCTGATGCCAACCAGTGTGAAGACCCCAGAGAGGAACCAAATTGACAGGAGAATAGAGTTTCTTCAACTCCCTGTTTCATTACTTCACCCTGCACTCAACCAACCAACGATCCCCACACTTCAACCCACTCCAAAACCCTTAAAAACCCCTGAACTCCCTGGGGAGGTAGATTCGTGGTTTCCTTCCATCTCCTCCCTTGGTTTTCAGTGGCCCTATGATTAAACCTCTTTCTCTGCTGCAACCTGGTGTCTCCCACTATTGACTTGCTGCAAGTATGGGGCAAAGGACCTATAATGGTTGAAAAACTTTCAACAGGCCAGGCACAGTGGCTCATGTCTGTTATCCCAACACTTTGAGAGGATCACTTGAGGCCAGCAGTTTGAGACACAGCCAGACCTCATCTCTACAAAAAAAAATATAAAAATTAGGCCGGGCACGGTGACTCATGCCTGTAATCCCAGCACTTTGTGAGGCAGTGACAGGAGGATCACCTGAGGTCAGGAGTTCGAGACCAGCCTGACCAACATGGTGAAACCCCGTCTCTACTAAAAATACAAAAATTAGCCAGGTGTGGTGGTGTGCGCCTGTAATCCCAGCTACCCAGGAGGCTGAGGGGAGAGAATCACTGGAACCTGGGAGGGTTGGGAGTTCAAAACCATCCTGACCAAAGTGGAGAAACCCTATCTCTACTAAAAATTAGGCTGGGCGCGGTGGCTCACGCCTGTAATCCCAGCACTTTGGGAGGCTGAGGCGGGCGGATCACGAGGTCAGGAGATTGAGACCATCCTGGCTAACATGTGAAACCTCCTCTCTACTAAAAATACAAAAAAAAATTAGCTGGACATGGTGGCGGGCGCTTATAATCCCAGCTACTCAGGAGGCTGAGGCAGGACAATGGCGTGAACCCGGGAGGCAGAACTTGCAGTGAGCCGAGATCCTGCCACTGCACTCCAACCTGGGCGACAGAGTGAGACACTGTCTCAGGAAAAAAAAAAAAAAATTAGCCAGGCATGGTGGCACATGCCTATAATCCTAGCTACTTGGGAGGCTGAGGCAGGAGAATCGCTTGAACCTGGGAGGTGGAGGTTGCAGTGAGCCAAGATTGTGCCATTGCACTCCAGCCTGGGCAACAAGAGCAAAACTCTGTCTCAAAGAAAAAAAAGAAAGAAAGAAAGTAATCCTGAAGGTCTACGGCATATAGTAATTCGTAATTGGTTAGGGAGTGACCCGGGTTCTTACCCGTGCCTATGCCGTAACTCTTGTAAAATGATCACTTTGTGAAAAAGAGCCCTGGAAATAAAGCTAATTGCTGTGCAAATTATTTTCTCCTGTACTTGTAGACTCATTAAAGGTCTAAAAGTGTCTCCCTTTCCTCTCCTCACTTCTACTTTTTTATAATTTCTGGGAAAAATTAAATGTGATGGTATAGTCTCATGTTTGGAAACATACATCCTTTTTTAAAAAAAACATTTTTATTGGTCAGGTGCAGTGGCTCACGCCTGTAATTCCAGCACTTTTGGAGGCCGAGGCAGGCGGATCACAAGGTCAGGAGATCACGACCATCCTGGCTAACATAGTGAAACCCCGTCTCCACTAAAAAGAAAAAGCAAAAAAAAATTTAGCTGGGCGTGGTGGCGCAAATCTGAGGCAGGAGAACGGGTTGAATCTGGGAGGCAGAGGTTGTAGTGAGCTGAGATTGTGCCACTGCACTCCAATCTGGCTACAAGTCGAGAATCCTTCTCAAGAAAAAAAAAAAAAAGAGAGAGAGAGACATTTTTATTGAGGTGAAATTCACATAATATAAAATTAGGCAGCATTTTGAAGTGCACAATTCAGTGGCCTTTAGTACTTTCACCATATTATACAACCACCACCTCAATCTAGTTCCAAAATACTTTCAGCCGGGCGCGGTGGCTCACGTCTGTAATCCCAGCACTTTGGGAGGCCGAGACGGGCGGATCACGAGGTCAGGAGATCAAGACCATCCTGGCTAACACGGTGAAACCCTGTCTCTACTAAAAACGCAAAAAATTAGCTAGGCGTGGTGGCGGGCGCCTGTGGTCCCAGCTACTGGGGAAGCTGAGGCAGGAGAATGGCGTGAACCCGAGAGGCAGAGCTTGCAGTGAGCTGAGATCGCACCACTGCACTCCAGCCTGAAGCAACAGAGCAAGACTCCATCTCAAAAAAAAAAAAAAAATTTCATAATCCCAAGAGTGGTGGCTTAAATCTTTTAAATGGCCAGGAGTCAACTATGACCTTGCTATGTAAACAATTTCAAAAGAACTGTACAGTTCAGTGTTACAGCTTAGTATAATTTAGTATAAACCGTCTTTTCCCCACTTTTTAAGAGCTACCATTAACTTTATTCATTAGTTGATTATTAACTAGGAATGCTATATTGCAGAACATCTTGGCATGTCTGGTCCTTGTCCTCTAGTCCCAGTAACAAACCCCTCACCATTATGATGATGAAAAAAGGTAAGTTCCCAAAACGATCCCAAGGAAGCACCACTGTTCCCTTGAGAACCAGATGACAACCAAAAATAAGTCCTTAATTTTCCTTAATAATTTCCAAAATGTCCTCTAGGGGGCAACATTATCCCTTCAGAACCAGGTAGATGAATCACTCCTCTTCCAGCCTGGATCTCAGTACCTCTCACCTCCTCAAAGACTCTGCCATTGGATTAGCAAGGAAGAAAGGGAAAAAAGCTATAGCTTGCTGGTAGGGAGGCTCCAACACAATGGAATGCCTCTCTTTGGCCAATGGTCTCCTCCTTTGTTCTCCAGGTGTCTCCAGGGGTTGGTGCCAAATGGTAGTACTTCTTCCACACTCTGGAGGAACTTCTGTGAGAATGCCTCCTCATTCACAGTGTGAATAACCCTCCCAACAGCCATCCCAGAAACTAGAGAAAAAAACAGGTCTTTCATCAGCATAATAATGTACTGGCCGTTTGCAGTGACTCACACCTGTAATCCCACCACTTTGGGAGACCGAGGTAGGAAAATCACTTAAGGTCAGGTGTACAAGACCAGCCTGGGCAACATAGGGAGACCCCCTTCTCTACAAAAAAGAAAAAATTCTGTCCGGCCGTGGTGGCTCACGCCTGTAATCCCAGCACTTTGGGAGCCCAAGGCAGGCAGATCATGAGGTCAGGAGTTTGAGACCAGCCTGGCCAACATGGTGAAACCCCATCTCTACTAAAAATACAAAAATTGGCCAGGTGCGGTGGCTCATGCCTGTAATCCCAACACTTTGGGAGGCTGAGGCAGGCGGATCACGAGGTCAGGAAATCGAGACCATCCTGGCTAACATGGTGAAACCTCGTCTCTACTAAAAATACAAAAAAAAAAAAAAAAAAAAAAAAAATTAGCCTGGCATGGTGGCAGACGCCTGTAGTCCTAGCTACTCGGGATGTTGAGGCAGGAGAATGGCGTGAACCCAGAAGGCGGAGCTTGAAGTGAGCAGAGATCGTGCCACCGTACTCCAGCCTGGGCAACAGAGTGAGACTCCATCTCAAAAAAAAAAAATTTATTGGCCGGGCGCGGTGGCTCAAGCCTGTAATCCCAGCACTTTGGGAGGCCGAGACGGGTGGATCACGAGGTCAGGAGATCGAGACCATCCTGGCTAACACGGTGAAACCCCGTCTCTAATAAAAAAATACAAAAAAAAACTAGCTGGGCGAGGTGGCGGGTGCCTGTAGTCCCAGCTACTCGGGAGGCTGAGGCAGGAGAATGGCGTGAACCCGGGAGGCGGAGCTTGCAGTGAGCCGAGATCTGGCCATTGCACTCCAGCCTGGGTAACACAGCAAGACTCCGTCTCAAAAAAAAAAAAAAAAAAAAATTTTATTAGGCATGGTGGTGTGCACCTGTGGTCTCAGCTACTCGAGAGGCTAACACTGGAGGATCACTTGAGCCAATGAGGTGGAGGCTGCAGTGATCTGTGATTGTGCCACTGTACCTTAGCCTGGATGACAGAGCAAGACCCTGTTTCATAATAATTAAATAATTATAATAATAATATCGATGTACCAAGAGCAGAAAGAAACAAGTACCATGGAAGTATTAGCTGACTTACATGCATTTGAGGAAATTCAATTAAAAAAAACTACAGGGACCTGCCAGCCCAGAGATATTTTGGAGGTCCCAGAGAAGAGTTATGTTAGAATTTTATTTTTCCCTAAATACAGGGCAAGCTGCTGAAACTTTCATCCCCTACCCACCCATCCTTTAATGGAAAAGGTGGTAAGAGCCGGGCGCGGTGGCTCACGCCTGTAATCCCAGCACTTTGGGAGGCCGAGACGGGTGGATCACAAGGTCAGGAGATCGAGACCATCCTGGCTAACCCGGTGAAACCCCGTCTCTACTAAAAAATACAAAAAACTAGCTGGGCGAGGTGGCGGGCACCTGTAGTCCCAGCTACTCGGGAGGCTGAGGCAGGAGAATGGCGTGAACCCGGGAGGCGGAGCTTGCAGTGAGCCGAGATCGCGCCACTGCACTCCAGCCTGGGCGACAGAGCGAGACTCCGTCTCAAAAAAAAAAAAAAAAAAAAAAAGGTGGTAAGAAAAAGCCCTTTGAAATGTTGGGGGCCGGGCGCGGTGGCTCACGCCTATAATCCCAGCACTCTGGGAGGCCGAGGCGGGCGGATCACGAGGTCAGGAGATCGATACCATCCTGGCTAACACAGTGAAACCCCGTCTCTACTAAAAAATACAAAAAATTAGCTGGGTGTCGTGGCGGGCGCCTGTAGTCCCAGCTACTCAGGAGGCTGAGGCAGCAGAATGACGTCAACCCGGGAGGCAGAGCTTGCAGTGAGCCAAGATCGTGCCACTGCACTCCAGCCTGGGGCAACAGAGCGAGACTCCGTCTCCAAAAAAAAAAAGAAAAAAAAAGAAAGAAATTTTGGGGGCAGCTTGTATCATGGCCGGGAGACCTGCTCCTCTCACTCTTCAGCAAAGAAAACTGTAAGGCTGGTGGAGCCCAGTGCAAGGGGAGATTCTCTAGTCTGTCCAGGATGTGGTGCAATCAACTCTACCATTTAGGTTTTATAACCAAGCAGATGCACAAAATATGTGCGTGCAGTACAATACACTGTTCTTTTTCTTTCTTCTTTTCTTCTTTTTTTTTTTTTTTTTTTTTTTTTTAGACAGAGTCTCACTCTGTTACCCAGGCTGGAGTGCAGTGGCACAATTTCAGCTCACTGCAATCTCCACCTCCCAGGTTCAAGTGATTCTCACGCCTCAGCCTCCCGAGTGGCTGGGATTACAGGCGTGCGCCATGACGCCCAGCTGAATTTCTTGTATTTTTAGTAGAAATGGAGTTTCGGCATGTTGGTCAGGCTGGTCTCGAACTCCTGACCTCAAGTGATCTGCCCACCTTGGAATCCCAAAGTGCTGGGATTACAGGCACGAGCCACCTCGCCTGGCCCTGTCTTTTCTTCTATTATGGACATTTGAGCAGTTCCCAGTTAGGGGCATTTTTTGTTTGTTTGTTTGTTTGTTTGTTTTGAGACGGAGTCTCGCTCTGTCGCCCAGGCTGGAGTTCAGTGGCATGATCTTGGCTCACTGCAACCTCCGCCTCCTGGATTCAAGCGATTCTCCTGGCTCAGCCTCCCGAGGAGCTGGGGTTATAGGTGCCCACCACCATGTCCAGCTAATTTTTGTATTTTAGTAGAGACAAGGTTTCACATGTAGGTCAAGCTGGTCTCGAACTCCTGAACTCAAATGATCTGCCCTCCTAGGCCTCCCAAAGTGCTGGGATTACAGGTGAGAGCCACCATGCCTGGCCATTTAGGGACTATTTCTTTTCTTTTCTGTTTTTTGTTTTGTTTTGTTTTCTGGCTCACTGCAACCTCCGTCTCCTGGACTCAAGTGATCCTTCTCCTTCAACCTCCCAAGTAGCTGTGACTGCAGGCATAAACCACCATGCTTTGTTAATTTTTGTATTTTTTGTAGAGACAGGGACTCGGTATGTTGCCCTACTGGTCTCAAACCTCTAGGCTCAAGCAATCTTTCTGCCTCGGCCTCCCAAAGTGCTGGGGTTACAAGCATGAGCCACTGTATCCAGCCCGAAGTGGTTAGTTGTTTTATTTATTTATTTATTTTTTTATTAGACGGAGTCTCACTCTGTCGCCCAGGCTGGAGTGCAGTGGCACCATCTCAGCTCACTGCAAGCTCCGCCTCCTGGGTTCACACCATTCTCCTGCCTCAGCCTCCCGAGTAGCTGGGACTACAGGCACCCGCCGCCACGCCTGGCTAATTTTTTGCATTTTTAGTAGAGATGGGGTTTCACCGTGTTAGCCAGGATGGTCTCGATCTCCTGACCTCGTGATCCGCCCACCTCGGCCTCCCAAAGTGCTGGGATTACAGGCATGAGCCACTGCGCCTGGCCCCAAAATGGTTATTTAAAGTCACAGCAGTGTAAGAGCGTTCCAATCATTCCACATAATCATGTAATACCTGCTTTAGTCACACCGTGGAATACTATCCAGAAATGAGAATGAATGAACTATAACTATATGCTATAAATATAATGTGGAATGAAAGAAGCCAGATACAAACGAGTACATATTATACATTCAATTTTTATGAGAAAATTAAGACAAATTAAGAGAATATTTATGTATGTGGCTAGAAGTGAGAATGGTGATTGCTTTAGAAGGAGCAGTGACTATATGGGAACAGGATGGGGACTCTGCTCGCCTTCTAATTTTCTGTTTCTTGATTTAGCTGCTGGTTATATAGAACATTCACTTTGCGTAAATGTGTCAAGCTGCATACCTGTGATTATATACTTTTTCTGTACATATGTTATTCTTCAATAAAAAATAGCCCAAGGCTGATGAGGGCGGATCACCTGAGGTCAGGAGTTCAAGACCAGCCCGGCCAACATGTTGAAACTCTGTCTCTACTAGAAATACAAAAATTAGCCGGGTGTGGCTGCGGGCGCCTATAGTCCCAGCTACTCAGGAGGTTGAGGTAGGAGAATCACTTGAACTTGGGAGGTGGAGGTTGCAGTGAGCCGAGATGTGTCACTGCACTCCAGCCTGGGCCACAAAGCAAGACTGTCTCAAAAAAAAAAAAAAAATCCACAATAAAAATGAAATAAAATAGGGATATATATGTGTGTATGTGTGTGTATGTGTATCTATCTACCTATCTACATATATATACATTTTCTGTTTGTTTTTTTTTGTTTGTTTTTTTGTTTTTTTGTTTTTTTTGAGACGGAGTCTCGCTTTGTCGCCCAGGCTGGAGTGCAGTGGCCAGATCTCAGCTCACTGCAAGCTCCGCCTCCCGGGTTCACGCCATTCTCCTGCCTCAGCCTCCCGAGTAGCTGGGACTACAGGCGCCCGCCACCTCGCCCGGCTAGTTTTTTGTATTTTTTAGTAGAGACGGGGTTTCACCGGGTTAGCCAGGATGGTCTCGATCTCCTGACCTTGTGATCCACCCGTCTCGGCCTCCCAAAGTGCTGGGATTACAGGCTTGAGCCACCGCACCCGGCCAGAGTCATGTTTTTAACTTTTAAAATGTGTCCCTGGTCGGTCACAGTGGCTCATGCCTATAATCCCAACACTTTGGGAGGCCGAGGCAGGCAGATCAGGAGGTCAGGAAATTGAGACCATCCTGGCCAATATGGTGAAACTCCATCTCTACTTAAATTACAAAAGTTAGTCAGGCGTGGTGATGGGCGCCTGTAATCCCAGCTACTCAGGAGGCTGAGGCAGGAGAATCGCTTGGACCTGGGAGGCGGAGGTTGCAGTGAGCGGAGATCCCACCACTGCACTCCAGCCTGGGCGACAGAACAAGACTCTGTCTCAAAAAAAAAAAAAAAAAAAAAAATCCCCAGGCTGGGCATGGTGGCTCATGCCAGCAATCCCAGCACTTTAGAGGCTGATGAAGGCAGATCACTTGAGCTCAGGAGTTCAAGACCAGCCTGGGCAATATAGTGAAACCCCATCTCTACCAAAAATTCAAAAAATTAGCTGGACGTGGTGGCACGACCTGTGGTCTCAGCTACTCAGGACGCTGAGGCAGGAGGACTGCTTGAGCCTAGGAGGTCCATGATGTAGTGAGCCATGATTGTGCCACTGTCCTCCAGCCTGGGTGACAGAATGAGACCCTGTCTCAAAGAACAAACACATACACATGACTCTCATACAAAAACAGGGTGAGCAGATGTCAAAGATGTTATTGAACTCATTAATGATGAAAGCAGCAGAAAAATAGAGATGGTTGAAAGAAGGAGCAATGGATATTCTAGAGCGTGTTGGGGGCAGTAAGGATGTTGCAATTATGTTGGGAAATTGGATACAAAACTGGTAAATTTCTTTCAGGCTTGTCTGTTATGCCAGAGCAGTTATTCCAAAGGAGAATCTTATGCAAATTACTATCTAACTTTACTGAGTCTAGACACTAATCAACAGCTAAATAGTAAGTTAGCTGGGTGCAGTGGCTGACACTTGTAATCCCAACATTTTGGGAGACTGAAGTGGGAGGATCACTTGAGGTCAGATGTTTGAGACCAACCTGGGCAATACAGGGAGACCTCACCTCTACTACAACGCAAAAAAAATTAGCATGGTGGTGCACACCTGTAGTCCCAGCTACTCAGGCAGCTGAGGCAGGAGGACTGTTTGAGCCCAGGAGGTCAAGGTTGCAGTGAGCTATGATAGTGCCACTGCATGATAGCCTGAGGCACAGAGCAAGACTCTACTTGAAAATAAATAGTTGGCTGGGCACGGTGGCTCACACCTGTAATCCCAGCACTTTGGGAGGCCGAGGCGGGTGGATCACGAGGTTAGGAGATGGAGACCATCCTGGCTAACATGGTGAAACCCCGTCTCTACTACAAATAAAAAAAAATAGCCGGGTGTGGTGGTGGGCGTCTGTAGTCCCAGCTACTCGGGAGGCTGAGGCAGGAGAATGGCGTAAACCCAGGAGGCGGAGCTTGCAGTGAGGTGAGATCCGGCCACTGTACTCCAGCCTGGGCCACAAAGCAAGACTCAGTCTTGGGAAAAAAAAAAAAAATAAGAAAGAAAATAAACAGTTACAAGAGCATCCAAAAAGTAGGAGAGAGGGAAAGGAACAGGAAATTGACAGAAAGTAGCGAAAGTTGCCAGGCGCAGTGGCTAACACCTATAATCCCAGCACTTTGGGAGGCTAAGGTTGGCGGATCACCTGAGGTCAGGAGTTCGAGACCAGCCTGGCCAACATGGTGAAACTCTGTCTCTACTAAAAGTATAAAAATTAGCTGGATGTGGTGGCAAGTGCCTGTAATCCTAGCTACTAAGGAGGCTGAGGCAGGAAAATCGCTTGAATCTGGGAGGCAGAAGTTGCAGTGAGCCAAGACCATGCCATTGCATTTTAGCCTGGGCAACAAGAGGAAGACTCTGTGTCAAAAGGAAAAAAAAAAAAAAAAAGAAAGTAGCTAAAGTCAAAACAATGGGCCAGGCACAGTGGCTCACGCTGGTAATCCTAAGACTTTGTGAGGGTCAAGTGGGAGGATCACTTGAGCTCAGGAGTAGTTAAAGACCAGCCTGGGCAACATGGTGAGACCCTGTTTAAAAAACAAAAAAACGGACAACACACACACACACAAATTAGCTGGATCTGGTTGCCCACATATGTAGTCTCAGCTACTCAGGGGACTGAGGTAGGAGGATCACTTGAGCCAGGGAGGTTGAGGCTGTAGTGAGCCACAATTGCACCACTGCACTCCAGCCTGGATGACAGAGCGAGGCTCTGTCTCAAAAATAAATAAATAAAATTAAAAAACAAAAAAAAAAGTCATGGGAGGCTGAAGCAGGAGAATTGCTGGAACCAAGGAGGCAGAGGTGGCAGTGAGCCGAGATTGCACCACTACACTCCAGCGTGGGAGACACAGCAAGACTCCGTCTCAAAATAAATAAATAAATAAATAGGCCGGGCATGGTGGCTCATACCTGTAATCCTGGCACTTTGGGAGGCCGAGGTGGTTGGATCACCTGAGGTCAGGAGTTCAAAATTAGCCTGGCCAACATGGTGAAACCTCATCTGTACTAAAAATAATTTAAAAAAAAATTAGCTGGGTTTGGTGGCGGGCACCTGTAATCCCAGTTACTGGGGAGGCTGAGGCAGGAGAATCACTTGAACCTGGGCGGGGGAGGCGGAGGTTGCAGTGAGCTGAGATTGAGCCATTGCACTCCCAGCCTGGAAAACAACAGCAAAACTCAGTCTCAAAAAAAAAAAAAAAAATTAGCCAGGTGTTGTGCCTGCCTGTGGTCCCAGCTACTCGGGAGGCTGAGGCAGCAGAATCGCTTGAACCTGGAAGGCAGAGGTTACAGTGAGCCGAGATTGCGCCACTGCACTCCAGCCTGGGAGACAAGTGAGACTCTATCTCAAAAACTAAATAAATAGGCAGGGCATGGTGGCTCACACCTGTAATCCCAGCACTTTGGGAGGCCGAGGCAAGCGAATCCTGAGGTCATGAGTGTTAGACCAGCCTGGCCAACATGGTGAAACCCTGTCTATACTAAAAACATAAAAAATTAGTTGGGCATGGTGGCACACGCCTGTAATCCCAGCTACTCGGGAGGCTGAGGCAGGAGAATCACTTGAACCCGGGAGGCAGAGGTTACAGTGAGCCGAGATTGTACCACTGCACTCCAGCCCGGGTGACAGTATGAGACTCTGTCTCAAAAAAATAAATAAAAATAAAAATAAAAATAAAAAAATCAGATGAAGTGTCAGAAGGGCTTGGTAGACAATGTTCCACAATGTTCCAGTATAAAACTGAAGAAGTACAGGGAATTCCTGCTTGGTGGGATTTTCGTTTTCCCTATTACTTAAAAGCAGATGACCATCTAGAATGGTAGAATGGCCCTGTTGAAACTTCAGAGATGGGGGCCCTTCAGGACCGTACCTTGAAAAGACAATAGCGGTCCTCTTAGATGTGGTCTATGTTCTCTATCAGTGGTTTTTGTCCATAACACAATACATGAAGTCCAAATATCAAGGTGTAAAGGAAGGAATGGCACCATCCACAATCGCACAGTGAGCTACTTTGGTGTCCTTCCTTTCCATTCCTACAAACCTGCAGTATTAGTTCTTGGTGTATTAAAGAAAACTTTTTTGGACAACATAGCTATGAGCATGAGTGAACACTTTATTACAATCTTACATGCAAGGAAAAAAGGTCCCTTGTAGGCCAATTAAGATTCACTCTAATAGGGACATTTTATAGGAGAAGAGAATCATTATCTAACCATTAGATCTGAGACTGGATCCAGAAAGATAAAGGTAACACAGTTCTTGGCTGGCAGTCAGCTGACTATCAACTGGGGTACCAGGTGGGATGGTAGGGGGAGCACCAGCTTCTCAAAACAAGTTTCATCCACTGATAATTTATTTTAAGCATTTTATCAGGAATTTTCTTTTCTTTTCTTTTCTTTTTTTTGAGACGGAGTCTCACTCTGTCACCCAGGCTCTAGTGTAGTGGCACCACGATCTTGGCTCACTGCAATGTCTGTTTCCTGGGTTCAAGCGATTCTCCTGCCTCAGCCTCCTGAGTAGCTGCGACTGCAGGTAACTGCCACCACACTCGGCTAATTTTTTGTATTTTTAGTAGAGACAGGGTTTCACCGTGTTAGCCAGGAAGGTCTTGATCTCCTGACCTCATGATCCACCCGCCTCTGCCTCCCAAAGTACTGAGATTACGGTTGTGAGCCTACTTTATTAATATTATTATTATTATTATTGAGACGGAGTCTTGCTCTGTCGCCCAGGCTGGAGTGCAGTGGTGCCAGCTCAGCTCACTGCAAGCTCCGCCTCCTGGGTTCACACCATTCTCCTGCCTCAGCCTCCTGAGTAGCTGGGACTACAGGCACCCGCCACCACGCCTGGCTAATTTTTTGTATTTTAAGTAGAGACGGAGTTTCACCGTGTTAGCCAGAATGGTCTTGATCTCCTGACTTTGTGATCTGCCCGCCTCGGTCCCCCAAAGTGCTGGGATTACAGGCATAAGCCACCGTGCCCGTCCTATTATTTTTTTTGAGATGGAGTTTCGCTCTTTGTTGCCCAGGCTGGAGTGCAATGGTGAGATCTCTGCTCACCGCAACCTCTGCCTCCCAGGTTCAAGCGATTCTCCTGCCTCAGCCTCCCAATTAGCTGGGATTACAGGCGTCCGCCACCACGCCGGGCTAATTTTGTATTTTTTAGTAGAAACGGGGTTTGGTCAGGCTGGTCTTGAACTCCCAACCCCAGGTGATGCACCCACCTTGGCCTCCCAAAGTGCTGGGATTACAGGCGTGAGCCACCATGCCTGGCTCTATTTATTTATTTTTTTATTGATATGGAGTGTCGCTCTGTCACCCAGGTTGGAGTGCAGTGGTGCCATCTTGGCTCACTGCAGCCTTTACCCCCTAGGTTCAAGCAATTCTCCTGCCTCAGTCTCCCGAGTAGCTGGGATTACAGGCGCACCACACCATGCCTGGCTAATTTTTTGTATGGGTTTCGTCCCGTTGGCCAGGCTGTCTCAAACTCCTGACCTCAAGTGATCTGCCAGCCTCGGCCTCCCAAAGTGTTGGGATTATGGGTATGTGCCACCACGCCCTGCTGCCAGCTGGAACATTTAAAAAATAGTAGGATTGGCCGTGGTGGCTCACGCCTGTAATCCCAGCACTTTGGGAGGCCGAGAAGGGCGGATCACAAGGTCAGGAGATCGAGACCATGGTGAAACCCCGTCTCTACTAAAAATAGAAAAAATTAGCCGGGCGCAGGGGCGGGCGCCTGTAGTCCCAGCTACTTGGGAGGCTGAGGCAGGAGAATGGCGTGAACCCGGGAGGCGGAGCTTGCAGTGAGCCGAGATAGCGCCACTGCACTCCAGCCTGGGCGACAGAGCGAGACTCCGTCTCAAAAAAAAAAAAAAAAAAAAAAAAAAAAAAAAAAAAAAGTAGGATCAATATACCAGGAAGTCACATGGTGCCTCTGTCTCCAGCTTTATCAATCTTGACGAGGTTTTTCTCTCTTCCTGGAATCTAAGTGGTCTTTGCTTTGTCAGGGCCTGAAATAAGGTATTCTTTTCTTTTTCTTTTCTTTTTTTTGTTTTTTGAAACGAGAGTCCCACTCTGTCGTCCGGGCTGGAGTGCAGTGGTATAATCTCAGCTCACTGCAGCCTCACGACCTCCCCGGCTCAGGCGATTCTCCCTTTTCAACATCCCGAGTAGCTGGGACTACAGGTGTGAGCCATCATGTACTGCTAATTTTTGTATTTTTAAGAGAGAAGGGATTTTACTATGTTGGTCAGGCTAGTCTCCAACTCCCGAGCTCAAGCGAGCGATCTGCCCGCCTCGGCCTCCCAAAATGCTAGGAGTACAGGCGTGAGCAACATCGCCCCGCCTGAAATAAGGTATTTCTTCTGCTTGGAACCAGCTCTCCTTTTTCATATACCAGCCTAAAGAGCAATTTCAAGACTCTCCTCTAACACTCCACCCACCTCCTTTATTCTTTTTTTTTTTTTTTTTTGAGACAGAGTCTCGCTCTGTCGCCCGGGCTGGAGTGCAGTGGCCGGATCTCAGCTCACTGCAAGCTCCGCCTCCCGGGTTCACGCCATTCTCCTGCCTCAGCCTCCCGAGTAGCTGGGACTACAGGCGCCCACCACCGCGCCCGGCTAATTTTTTGTATTTTTTAGTAGAGACGGGGTTTCACCGTGTTAACCAGGATGGTCTCGATCTCCTGACCTCGTGATCCGCCCGTCTCGGCCTCCCAAAGAGCTGGGATTACAGGCTTGAGCCACCGGGCCCGGCCTATTCTTTAACTCTGTTTCTCTCTCGGGGCATTGTCGGTTAAGTTCCATGAAGACAGAAACTGTTCCCATAGTCCATCACAGGGACTGGCACTGTAGAAAGAGCTAACAAAAGTATTTAAGGAAGATCCCTGGATTCGAGGTTAGAGGGACGTATGATCGTGTCACAGCACTGCAGTCTGGGGGACAGAGCAAGACTCTGTCTCTTAAAAAAAAAAAAAAAAAAGGCCGGGTGCGGTGGCTTTCGCCTGTAATCCCAGCACTTTGGGAGGCCGAGGGGGAAGGTCATGAGGTCAAGAAATCGAGAACCATCCTGGCTAACACGGTGAAACCCCGTCTCTACTAAAACACACACACACACACACAAAATTAGCCGAGCGTGGTGGCGGGCGCCTGTAGTCCCAACTTCTCGGGAGGCTGAGGCAGGAGAATGGCGTGAACCCAGAGGCGGAGCTTGCAGTGAGCCGAGATCGCGCCACTACACTCCAGTCTGGGCGACAAAGCGAGACTGTGTCTTAAAAACAACAACAACGGCCGGGCGCGGTGGCTCACGCCTGTAATCCCAGCACTTTGGGAGGCCGAGGCGGGCGGATCACAAGGTCAGGAGATCGAGACCACGGTGAAACCCCGTCTCTACTAAAAATACAAAAAAAAATTAGCCGGGCGCGGTTGTGGGCGCCTGTAGTCCCAGCTACTCGGGAGGCTGAGGCAGGAGAATGGCGTGAACCCGGGAGGCGGAGCTTGCAGTGAGCCGAGATCGCGCCACTGCACTCCAGCCTGGGCGACAGAGCGAGACTCCGTCTCAAAACAACAACAACAACAACAACAACAACAACAACAACAAAAAAGTCTTGCTGTGCTCTTTAGCACTAATCCTATGACGTTGAACTAATTACTTAAAACACCGAACTTCAGTCTGCAAATGGGAATTGCAGCAGCTTATCTTAGGACGGTTATGAGAGTCAAAAGATTTTGTTTGTACACAGCCTATGACACCGGCCAGTGTTTCTATCTCCGCTATTTGTGAGCCTTCTCTGGGTCCTCCTACACCCCAGGTCCTTAAACTCCCCTGATGGACTACCAAGCCCCGCCCCTCTCTCCTGCAAGGATGACGTCATCGACTGAGTTGTCGAGTGACGTCACCTCCGGGCTGGCTGGGCTTCATCGCTTCTCCGGAAACCTCCGACTCTCGGCACCTGGCCTCCAGCTTTCGGTTATTTTTTTTTTTCTCTCCGTAGCTTGAATTCCTTCCCTCCCATCCTCCCACCTAAAACTATCGGCTCTTCCCGCCTTCCTTCAAACTAGCAATTTTCGGTTCTTCCCTCTTGCTCTCGGGCGAATTCCTGAAAGTCGTTTATTCTCTTAATTAATCGCCGCTCCAGCCCCGCCCGTTCAGCTCATTCTCTTAATCGCATTACCCTGGCTGCTTTTCTTTCGGCTGTTTCCACCTCCTGCCACCCACCCAGACACCGCCTTCGGCTCTTTCCGGACCATCTCAATTTCTCCTCCTTCCCCGGTCCCAATCGGCTTAGGCTATTTCTGGCTCCCCTAGGTTTCTCTTGCTCTCACTAGCCCCACCCCATCACCAGCTTCGGCTCTTTTCGGCTCTCCCCCGTCGCCTCCTGTCTCCTGCTCAGCTCTTTTCGGCTATTTCCGCCTCCCCTCGGACTCACCCTTTGCCTTCGGTTCTTTCCGCCGGCCCTCAGGCAAGCGGTCTCTACCCCTCTCCCGCACGTGACGCGGCCTCCGCCTCCGCCTCTCAGTTCCCCCTCCCACCTCACCCTTCCTCCCGCCTCAGCCTCTAGGCTGGTCCGGGCCGAGCCGCCATTTTGTGTCAATTCCTGATTGCGGCGGGGGCCGGGCAGCCGGGAGACCAGTGGCGGGCAGACAAGGGAGACAGTCGGCCCGTCTCCGCGGCCCGTTCCCTCTCTCCCTTCAATCCTTTTTTTCTTTTTAACCCTTCCACCCCCTTCGCTGGCTCTCCTCTTCTCCCCTTACCCTTCGCTTGCTCCATCGCGCGCGGCCCGCGCTAATTACACCCAACCACCCACCAGTGTCCGAGTCTCCCGGGTCTCCCGCCCCCGGGCCCGCGGGGGTGCGTGTGGGGGGGGCTCTCGCCCCTATGAGGGCCCCGCGCCAGTAAGCGAGTGACCGCAGGGGTGGGCTGCGGAGAAAGCAGGCGGCGAGCGGCCCTCCGAGGCCTAGGCCGCGCGGCCTACGCGGAGGTCAGCGCAGAGGTGATTCCGAAACCGAAAAAATATATACCCCATTCCCATCAGGAGCCCTCCGAGCTTAAGTGTGCCCCTCCCGCCACGCCCAAGCAGTCCTTTTTCGTGCATTAACATCCCCTCCCCCCCAAAGGAACTATGGAGGCCGCGCCCGGGACCCCCCCGCCGCCGCCATCAGAGTCGCCGCCGTCGCCATCGCCGCCGCCGCCATCAACGCCTTCGCCTCCTCCGTGTTCCCCCGACGCCCGCCCGGCCACCCCGCACCTCCTCCACCACCGCCTCCCGCTCCCTGACGACAGGTCAGGCCCCCGGCCGGGCCGGGGCTGCGTCCCCGGGGGGAGGAAGAGGAGGAGGAGGAAGGGGGGCGGCCGCCATGTTGGGCCGGGCCGCGGAGGAGGAGGAGGAGGAGGAGGAGGAGGAGGAAGGGCGGGGTCGGTGGGTGTCTCTCGATCGCTTGCTCGCTCGCTCTTTCTCGCTTGCTTTCTCTCCTGGCCTCATGCGTTTCCCCCCCCTCGCGGCGTTCGCCCGCTCTCCCTCGCTCTCGCTCTGTCTTTTTTGGGCGCCATGCTGAGGGGAAGGTGAGGAGGCGCCCCTCGGACCCCCCGCGCCCGCCCGCCCGCCCTGGGGAGGGGGCGCCGGGGGGGGTGCTGCGGAGGCCCACGGGGGTCCTTGGCTGCCCCTACGCCCGGAGCTGGCAGCCACGGGCCCGCCTGCTCGTCGCCTGGCTTCGGGGAAGGGGATGGGGGAGGGGCTCCGGACCCTTTTTGGGGGGATCTCGAGCAACAGCCCCGCTCTTAGGGGTTTGGGGTTGGGGGTCTCCCAGCCCCCGGCAGTATCCTTTCTCCTGGGGGAGGCACACCCTACCCTACTTGGATGATAGGTACCTTAGCTTAGGAGGCAGAAAGTGGGGGTTCATTCAAGTCCCTTCTCCATCCTTGTAATGGGGGGTCATTTGGGTGGGTGCTTTACAGCACTTTTATTTTTTGGCGGGAGGTGTTTTGTAGCTATTCCCTAGAAGGCCGAATTGGGGAGTGGGGGAGATGCCTCTCCAGCCCTTTTGATGAAAACCCCTGCCTATTTATTTAGAGAAGATTCTTACCCGTGTTTTTGTTAAAGGGCAGGGGTTCTCTCGCTTTTCGTAGGTAGGTGACGTGAGGGAGGACTAGCAGCCTTGTTTTGTGGGGGTAAGGTTTGGTTTCCCTGCCTTGTAGGGAGAGGAAGTTGGTCCCGCGCTTTCTCGTGGGGTTCCCCCCTCTGTCGGGGTAAAATGGGGCACCGTCTCTTCCGGGAGAGAGAAAAGGAGATTTCCTTGTGCTTTGGCAGGGCGTTAAAGGAAGCGCCCCCTTCCCTTTATTAAGTGCGAAACGCGGCGCCCCCCCCCCACGCCCTTCTCTGGCTGGCGGGTGATAATGGGGTCAGCCCGGCGCGTTTCAGGGCGAGGTTGGGGCCCCGTTTCCTTCCCCTGCTCGAGCAGAAGGAGTTGGGGTGCAGGGTTCGCCCACTGTTTCCTGGTGGGGCAGAAGAGGCGGCTGGAGAGTAGATTTGGACACGGACGGTGGGTTTCAGCCGGCAGGAAAGCGAGTCTTGGAGTGGGGGTGGAGAGGGGAAAAGAACGCGCTGGACAGATGGCTACCCCGCCGCAGCCCTGGCTGGGGAGCCGCTGAGGACCCTCTCTTGGCCTGGGGTCTCAGCCAGGGCTTCCCCTGCTAGGGTCTACGGCCCCTTCTCCCTACTCCCACCTCCCCTTTCCCCTTTCTCCTTCACAGACCATACTTTGCCTTTTAAAAGAAATGCCACCCACATTCAGAGACACAAGTGCAGCAGTTTGGTGAGCTTTTTACAACATTTGTTTTTTTCTGTTTTGTTCTAATTAAATGTATCGTCCTGGGAATCGCAGCCCATCGCAGCCCGACTCCAAGGAAATAAACAGATTAGCAAAGGTCTGTTCGCAAAGCCCTCGTTGGGCTTCCGGGCCCCTCTCCGGGGGCAGGTGCATTACTCAAAGGTGCTTACACGCTTTATTCGACCTCTAAGGAGTTCTCTTATGTCAGAAGTGTATGTCTTACAATGGGTTGGGATGGTAAGTAGCCTCTTTTATTGAGTAATTCAATGATCTCCCTCTTTTTCTCCCTTTCCTGCCTGCCTTCCTCCTCGCCTTTAGACCAAAGTGATGCTTGAGAGAGTGAGTTGATATGTTCGAATCAGGATTCTAACCCTGTTGAGCCCTTTTAGACTTGCACATCCTTTCAATGTTTAATTTTTAAAATTTTACGTACACAGTTTTCTCCAAAAAAAAAAAAAAAAAAGAAGTGTGTTACTGTAACATGACAAAAATCGATATAAAAGGCCCGTATGTTTTCGGACTCTTGGCATCCCTCTTTCCATTTCAATCCATTGCTTTGTCTCCAGCCTTCATCTCTGAAAAGAGTGGATACTTCAAGTCCATTTGTAGGAGACAAGCTTACTGAATTTGATTTATGATACATGTATTCAAGTTAATGGTTTCCCTCCCTCCCTGCCCCCCAGAAAAGATTGGTTCAAGTAGCTCCAATTTTCTCATTTTACTCCAATGTCTCTTGTGGTGATGGACGTTAAAATTGAGCAAGTCATTTGTAAAGTACTGTTGAAGCACAAAATCTGTAAACTGTGTCAAGCCCCCATCTCTGCCCGTCTCCACTGCTCCTTTGTTCGAAAGCACATGTCTGACTGTGAAAAGTTGATGCAAACGTGTTACACGCCCAGTCATGTTGGAGGGAACACCTCCTCCAGCCCCCAGTCCCCCCGGCCTACACGTAACAAGGAAAAAACAGAAACAGAAATGACTTGCAGAACCAAACACCGTACTTCTGATGTGTTTTACAAGCATAAGTTCCGTTAAAAGACAAAACACGTTGAAGTTGCATTTTCCCTCTTTCCCACTTTTGATCCCTGACATACTTTGAGAGAGAACCCTGGCCTTCTCCAAAAGAACCGTTTCCTTTTTTTCCTTCTTAAAAGGAAAAAAGGTCACGCACATGTAGATGAGGAAACTGCAATTCAGTAGGCCACTTGTTTTCTTCCTCTTAATATGTTCACAACTGCCATGGAGTGGTGATCCTTAGTATGTAAAATCAGTTATGGGAGGAAGAAATCTCCAAACTCTACAGTATCCTGCAAAAAATGTCTGAAGCACAAACCGAACAAACACATTATCCAGGGCACTGGGTCAGCCCGAAATGAATTGCATTTATTTGAAGTTTCCCATCCTTTATAAAATTCCTTCTCCAGGAGCTGAGAACAGAAATTGGATGACTGATGACCCAAGTTCCAAAGGCTACTAAGTTGCTTATTTAAATTGACTTTTAAAAAGAAACGTTAAGGAAATGAGATTTTTTTTGTAAGTGAAATTTTTAGCAATCATTCAGTGAATTTGAAACTATTTCCCCAAGCATTTAAAAAACTCACAGGCATATCAACACAAGGGTTTATTGTTTTCTGTTCTCAAAGGAATCTCATCCCGAGAAGCCCCAGTAATTAAGTCAAAAACTATTTGGTTAATCTTTGTTTTTGAAATGTCACAGTACTGCCCTTTTTTCCCCCCAAACTGATGTACCAGTATTAGTTAAAAATCAAATTAATGGATGTTGCAAAAAAAAAAGAAAGAAAAGGGTGTCACTCAGAATCCCTGATTTAA
This sequence comes from Macaca nemestrina, assembly GCF_043159975.1. Classification (NCBI taxonomy): domain Eukaryota; kingdom Metazoa; phylum Chordata; class Mammalia; order Primates; family Cercopithecidae; genus Macaca; species Macaca nemestrina. The sequence continues at coordinate 57,310,177 of NC_092144.1, read as the reverse complement.
CAACCAATCTTATTATACACTTATAACCTTTTACATTTTTATTTTCTCTGGGTGAGAGATTTAACTTAAAAGCAAATCAAAGTCTCCTAGTAGAAAAAAGTCGATTTTGACCATGGAAATATGGATGTTCTGGTCATAAAGCCCCTTTATTTTTTTAATTCCTCTCAAATTTGCTCTTTAAAAGAAAAAAAATAATGTGATTCCCCAAAAGGAGTAATTCACAGCCTGTCCTCTCCCCCCGGTACAATTTTGTTGTGCTCTGAAGGTTTAAATTTTTGATTTCTTTTTAAGCCATAGTTTTCTCTAAGTAGAGCCAGCTATTTTAGCCACTACTGTGGTTTTTCCACAGCCAGGAAGGCTGATCCCAAGGGAAAATTGTTTTGTACCTGTGGACCTGGCTGTTCAACTGCCTGGCAAATTTAAGATGAACGGTTTTGACTCTTGTGTTTCTATATAGTTGAATGTAGAGCTATTGCATGTTGGACTTGCTTAGTAATTTATTTAACGGTGCTTCCACCTCTGCTTCTTGCTCTTAGATCTTTTACCTTCTTCCATGATGGGAGAGAAATGGCTGTCTGAGGATCCACTTCCTTTTGTTACATTTTTATGGCTTATGACTATCAGGCCTCTAGAAACATCTCTCCATAGAGGTCAGATCCAGTTACAGTAAATATTCTGTGGTGAAAATTGCTAATGGAACTATTTCCAAGTCTCCGTGGATAGCTATCAAGTCAAACCAGATTCTAGAGAACCTAATTTTGGTCCCCACAAATAGTAATTCTAGTGCCAGAGCAACTGGGTCCGATTCACGCCAGGAGGTTGAGTGACAGAGCGAATAGCAAGCAAAGTAGCTGAATTGAGCGAGGCGCTTAACCTGTATTTTGGCAGCACAGCTGAGAAAAAAGGATGACTCCTGAGATTTCTGGCAATTGGTATTTATTCAGCAGATCAGGGACTGTAGGAGCAGCCTCATTGGTGGAGGGACTCCTTTCCGAATACATGGTTTGAAGCCAGTTTCATAATTAAAACCTAATAGGATGGAAAAGCTGCCAGTTTGTCTGGGTTGCATGTCAAGTTCATGGGGATAAGTTAAGGTAAAAATCGTTTAGGGGGAGCCAAACTTCATGGGTTTGACTTTCCCAGTTTCTTGGCCTAGTCTTTGCTGCGTGGACACTTTTGATTTTAGGAGTTAATGCAGATGCAGTTTTGAAGACATTGTGTGTGGTTTCGCTGGTGATGTAATGAGGTGAGATGGACAGTTTTTAAATAGATTTCTGGCACATCACCCGTTGGGTTGACTCTTAGTAGTTGTTGACAAAAATGAAGATATGGTCTCTTGGTTGGTGCTAGATTTAGTTGTGTCCTGTCACTTTTTCTGTTGTTTTTCTTAACAGAACACAGGATTATTTGCTGAGAGCATAGTTTGCTGCTTCTGACCAAACTGGTCTGTATAAAGAATCTTTCTCATGTGTATTTTTTTGCCATTTCGCATCTGTGTGAATAGGTGACTCAGTGCCCTGTTTGTCAGGCAAGTGGTGACATCTTTTTGAATGTCGGAGGTGGCAACAGGATGTGGAGGAAGACTGTGGACTTTGGAGCCAGATAAAACTGTTCAGGCCTGGCTCCTCCCCGGCAGTGTGCAGTAGGCATCAAGGATAAAATGCCCACTTCTCAGGGTCTTTGTGGTCAAATGGGTGCATTTGGGGACACCCACACAATGCCAGCATTTAGTGAATCTTTCTGCTTTCCCTACTAGAGAAGAATTTGAAACAGAACTGTTACAGTCAGTGTGTAAACAGAAGTAAGGGCATCTGTTTTTGAAGGAAGTGCATTTATCTTTCACCTCTTAGGGTTCTGGTCAGCTTGTTTAATCACAGGGAGCCGATTGGGGTTGACACTAAGTGGAAGCCATCTTAAGACATTGCTTGCTTGCTCAGTGTCTTTTTATAGATGCTCAAATGGTCATACTGTCTGGAGCTTATGCTGACTGTACCTCCTGTGTTCATCTTTTTGCAATTAGAATCCGAGTTAGTGCTGCAGTCTTGGTAGGGCTTCTGAGAACTGGGAAGCCAGGGATCTAGAATCTCACACCACTGCAAACTAGTCAGTTTCCCCACGCAAGTCCTTTACTTTCTCCAGAGAGGAATGAGCAAGGTCTCATCTAGCTCCAGGATGTTTCACTCCTTTGGGATCTGGCTGAGTCAGATAAAGTTTTGTTCATTCAGTAACTAAGCTCCTCCCTGGCTTTTCTTGGAGCAGAAAAGTTTTCTGAGTGTGCAAAGAACCCTTCTATCCTGAAGACTTTATTTAAAGTCAGGCTAGGGTTGTTACTGCCTTTACCAGACCTCGTATTCCCTTCCCGTGTGTCTGGCCTACCTTCTACAGCTTCTGACCACAATAAAGGGTTGCTGCTGCTGCTGCAGCTCACTAATACCCACTTGCAAAGCAGATGCCTTAACAATTAATTTGCAGGTTAGGCTCAGTGGCTAGATCACAGGCAGGCCCATCAGGTTCCCGGTCATGCCTGTCAGTCATCCCAGAAAGGATAGAGTGAAGTCCAGAGCCAAAAGCTTTGTTTTTTCACTTTTATTGAGACAGGGTTTTGCTGTTACCCAGGCTGAAATGAAATGCAGTGGCACCTCATAGTATTAATAGCTCACTGCAGCCTGGAACTCTTAGCTTCAATGATCCTTCCACCTCAGCCACCCAGAGTGCTGGGATTACAGGTATAAGCCACCATGTCTGCCTGGGTGCTGCTGTGTTCTCTCCACATGGGATTGGCCCTCTGCTGACAGTGATGGGTGATGGACAGCTATGGTTGGGGAAGTCAGGCAAACTGGATGTGATTCTTGAGTTCATCTCCTAAGTCAGTGTCTTTGTCTTTCCAAAGGGGTGACAGTACCATTTGTGCGCAATTGACCTGAAGGTCAAAGATTACCTGCCAAGGCCCTTCTGAGGGTTTCTCATGCGTTAGCTCATTTAACCTTTACCCCTGCCCTTTGAGGAGAAACTGAAACAGAGAGGCGAAGTCAGTTGTCCCAGGTCACGAAGCAAGTGCGTGCTGCAGGCAGAGTTAGAACCCTGGGCGGCTGGTACTCAGACCCCATCTCTATACTATACATACCATTATACTGTGGTGGATCTGGTGTGGTATTTTTCAGACTGCAGGGTATAGCCACTAGTGGGGTATGAAGTCCAATTATTGATTTTTTTCTCCTGTGTTGGAAAAGCAAGGAAATGGAAGAGGAAAGGAAAAGCATAATGCATTTAAGTGTGGCTTCTGGACACTTTTGTTTGGGAGAAATGCAAAGAAGCAGATGTGGTTCAGTGTCAAAAAGTGTGAAAGCCGTTGCATCCAGGCTAGGTATGATTCTTGGGCCAAAGCAAGCCCACCCAGCCTGTTTTTGTAGGTAAAGTTTTTTTTGTTTGTTTGTTTGTTTGTGTTGTTTTGAGACAAGAGTCTTGCTTTGTCACCCAGGCTGGAGTGCGGTGGCACAATCTCAGCTCACTGCAACCTTTGCCTCCTGGTTCAAGGGATTCTCCTGCTTCAGCCTCCTGAGCCTGGGATTACAGGTGCGCACCACCATGCCTGGCTAATTTTTGTGTTTTTAGGAGAGACGGGGTTTCACCATGTTGGGCAGGCTGGTCTTGAACTCGTCACCTCAAGTGATCCACCCTCCTTGACCTCCCAAAGTTCTGGGATTACAGGTGTGAGCCACCACGCCTGGCCAGTAGGTAAAGTTTATAGGCACACAGCCATACTCATTCATTTATATCATCAGTGGCTGCTTCTACGCTACAGCAGCAGAGTTGAGTAGAAAGTTGCTGCCCACCACGTGGTATGGTATGCACTGTCTGGTATGCCAACACGGCAGGCATTGTCATTATTTTTGTGGTGGGAGGGAACGAGGAGGGAATATAGATATTCCATTAAAGTTGGCCCTCGAGAGGGTGGGGGTGTTACTCCTTCCTCAGTCTACTGTGGCTCCATCTTCCCTACGTTCCACTCCTTCCAGTGAATGTAGAGGCCCAAGCCTAGGCTTTTAAACCCTCTTAAATGGAAGGGATTTTCATTCATTAGAAGTAACTGGAGACTTCTTGAGTCCCCATGTGGAAGTGGATCACGGCCATCACATCCCTGCTATGGCCTAACTGAGGGAGCTGGGCCCAGACACTAGTGTCGCTTGGCCAAAAGTCTGTTGCAGGTGGCTTGGATTGTTGCCCTCCTCATTTTCCTAACAGACACCAGGGCTTAGGTTTCCTTGGGATTCCAGGCAGGCCCTGCCACTCCGCAGGGAACGAGAGCAATCACAGTAACTGAAGCCTGTGTGCCACACAAGGCGGGCTGCATCCAAGGCAGGCCTGTCTCCTCTGTTCTGTCTGTGCATCCATCACTTTCAAGCTTATTTGGAAACCCTTGATAAACACTCAAATGAGTTTGTGTCAAAGTTTTAAGTGATACAGGTTGCTGAAAAGGTTCCTTGGAAATTTGTTACTGTTTCTATTGATGAAATTGACCAAAAGGGTATGAAAGCTGAGATTGATACATCATGTAGAATATGCACTGAGCATGTACCCAATCTGTACCTGGCCCTATGCCGGGCCCTTGGAAACATGGGGTTACTGTGAACCTCATTCTTGTCTGCCCTTAAGGAACCCACAGGTGACTAGAAATTAACAAATAGGTTGTATGTATATAATTGTAGTTAAGAAATTATTATTTTTTTAGATAGAGTCTTACTCCGTCACCCAGGTGGAGTGCAATGGCATGATCTCAGCTCACTGCAACCTCCGCCTCTGGGTTCAAGCGATTCTCCTGCCTCAGCCTCCTGAGTAGGTGGGATAACAGGTGTGCGCCACCACCCCCAGCTAATTTTTGTATTTTTAGTAGAGATGGGATTTTACCATGTTGGCCAGGCTGGTCTTGAACTCCTGACCTCAGGTGATCCACCCGTCTCAGCCTCCCAAAGTGCTAGGATTATAGGCGTGAGCCACTGCACCAAGCCAAGAAACTCTTTTTTTTTTTCTTTTTTTTTTTTTTTTTTTTTTGAGACGGAGTCTCGCTCTGCCGCCCAGGCTGGAGTGCAGTGGCCGGATCTCAGCTCACTGCAAGCTCCGCCTCCCGGGTTTACGCCATTCTCCTGCCTCAGCCTCCCGAGTAGCTGGGACTACAGGTGCCCGCCACCTCGCCCGGCTAGTTTTTTGTATTTTTTTTTTTTTTAGTAGAGACGGGGTTTCACCATATTAGCCAGGATGGTCTCGATCTCCCGACCTCGTGATCCGCCCGTCTCGGCCTCCCAAAGTGCTGGGATTACAGGCTTGAGCCACCGTGCCCGGCCAAGAAACTCTTTAGGTGATGCATGAACAAATCTGAAGAGTCTTAGGCCCAGATCTCTTATTTGTTTGTTTATTTTTATTTTTATGTATTTTTTAAGACGAAATCTTGCTCTGATGCCCAGGCTGGAGTGCAGTGGCACAGTCTTGGCCCACTGCAGCCTCCGCCTCCTGGGTTCAAGTGATTCTCGTACCTCAGCCTCCTGAGTAGCTGGGACCACAGGCGCATGCCATCACACCGGGCTAATTTTTGTATTTTTAGTGGAGATGGTGTTTTTACCATTTTGGCCAGGATGGTCTTGAACTCCTGATCTCAAGTGATCTGCCTGCCTTGTCCTCCTGAAGTGCTGAGATTATAGGCATGAGCCACTGTGCCTGGCATGAAACCCCATCTCTACAAAAATTAGCTGGGCATGGTGGCGCATGCTTGTAGTCCCATCTACTTGGGAGGCTGAGGTGGGGAGGATTGCTTGAGCTCAGGAGGTCAAGGCTGCATTGAGCCATGATCACGCCACTGCACTCCAGCCTGAGTGACAGAGCAAGACCCTGTGTAAAAGTAAATAAATAAAAAATTATAAACAAGGAGAACTCTTAGTTCATAAGTTAAATTGTTAGACTTTCTCCTCTGGAGTAATAGAAATCGGTCCTCCGATGAAAACCATGATCTTTGTAGCTTTAAACCATCTGAAGCTTCGTTGGCATAAGAAGGTGGTTAGAAAACTCTTCATTGCTGAGAAGCAAATTCCAGAGGTTCCGCCAAGAGTAACTTGGTTCTGAGGGATAGATACCTTTGCTCAAGAATGCAAATTTTCAGAGTTTGTGGGAGTGGAAGAATAGATACTGAGGCAAAGAAAATGGCATCTTTTTCTCTACAAGTTTCCTCTAGCAGGCTGGGTTTTTTCGTGGTCAGCCTGTTTGGAGCTTTGCAGAACTGTTCTGAGAGGTTTGCCTGCTTGTACAAACCCCAGAGTGGATGCTGCACACTTGGGGGCGAAGGCATTCCTTTCATGTTAGGGGACTTTGGAATTTCACTCCCTGGGATTTATATTGTTTTCTCTTAGTGTTGGGATGAGTCCCCTTTTTTTTTTTTTTTTTTTTTTTTTTTTTGCCAGAATTCCTTCAGTCTTTCCATGAGCCCTTATTCTCTATCTAGATGTCTTTGGTTAGGTTTTTGAAATGCTACCATTTCCTTCATTTGATATTGGAAGGACTGTGTCGACCTTGTGTCTTTGCGTTTGGGTCGATTTTACTCCTGTTTATTCTGAGGGAGGTTCCTGCTAAGTGCTTGCGTTACATGGCCTCATGGGATTCTCGCATGACACCATCCTGGGGACTCCATGGTTGCCTGTGCTGCACAGTTAAGCAGACTGGGGTACAGAGTGTTTAAGGAATTTGCCCAAAGTCTTGGTGCCTCATTCTGGCATTTCTTGGAATACTGATTCATGAAGTCTGTTTTATGTATGTATATCTTATTTTTCCCCACTCGATTATACATTTCAGGATGGGCATTGTTTTGTCAGTTGACGTGTTTAGCAAAGTACTCTTTTTGACGTAATTTGTAGTTGTCAGATAATTTGTAGAAGTTAAGAGCTGGTCTTTGCATCCGATGGTACTGGACTTAGTTTCTAGTTCTGCTTCTTCCTGCTGTGACCCCACGGGCAAATTCCTTCCTGTCTCTGAGCCTCAGTTTAGGCCTTGGTGAGGAGTGTGGAGGCCCCCAAGCCTAGATTCCAGCTCTCTGCTGGGAAATTATTAAATAACTGCTTGGGGACCTTGCAGCCTCTCCTCACGTTGCTGAGTTGTCCCACTTGGAAATTCTTTTTTGTTTTCTTTTCCTTTTTTTTTTTTTTTGAGATGAAGTCTCACTCTGTCACCTAGGCTGGAGTGTAATGGTGCAGTCTCAGCTCACTGCAACCTTGACCTCCCGGGTTCAAGTGATTCTCCTGCCTCAGTCTCCCAAATAGCTGGGACTACAGGTGTGTGCCACCATGCCTGGCTAATTTTTTTTTTTTTTTTGGAGACGGAGTCTCGCTCTGTTGCCTGGGCTGGGGTGCAGTGGTGCGATCTCGGCTCATTGCAACCTCTGCCTCCCCGGGATCAAGTGATTCTCCTGCTTCAGCCTCCCTAGTAGCTGGAACTACAGGCACGTGTCACCATGCCCAGCTAATTTTTGTATTTTTAGTAAAGATGGAGTTTCACCATGTTGGTCAGGCTGGTCTCGAACTCCTGACCTCAGGTGATCCGCCCGCCTTGGCTTCCCAAAGTGCTGGGATTACATGCATGAGCCACTGCGCCTGGCTGGAACTTCTTTTTTATTTCTTAACCTTTTATTATGGAAATTTTTTTTTTTTTTTTTTTTTTTTTTTGAGACGGAGTCTCGCTCTGTCACCCAGGCTGGAGTGCAGTGGCCGGATCTCAGCTCACTGCAAGCTCCGCCTCCCGGGTTTACGCCATTCTCCTGCCTCAGCCTCCCGAGTAGCTGGGACTACAGGCGCCTGCCACTTCGCCCGGCTAAGTTTTTGTATTTTTAGTAGAGATGGGGTTTCGCTGTGTTAGCCAGGATGGTCTCGATCTCCTGACCTCGTGATCCACCCGTCTCGGCCTCCCAAAGTGCTGGGATTACAGGCTTGAGCCACCTCGCCCAGCCCTTTTTTTTTTTTTTTTTTTTGAGGCAGAGTCTTCACTCTGTCGCACAGGCTGGAGTGCAGTGGCGCGATCTCAGCTCACTGCAAGCTCCACCTCCCGGGTTCACGCCATTCTCCTGCCTCAGCCTCCCGAGTAGCTGGGACTACAGGCGCCCGCCACCACGCCTGGCTAATTTTTTGTATTTTAGTAGAGACGGGGTTTCACCGTGTTAACCAGGAAGGTCTCGATCTCCTGGCCTCGTGATCCGCCCGCCTCGGCCTCCTAAAGTGCAGGGATTACAGGCGTGAGCCACCGCGCCCGGCCAAGAAAAAAAAATTTTTAATAATTATTCATAGAGGCTAGGTGCAGTGGCTTACGCCTCTAATCCCAGAACTTTGGGAGGCCAAAGCAGGAGAAGGCCAAGGCAGGCTTTAGTCCAAGAGTTCAAAACCAGCCTGGGCAACATAGAGAGACCCTGTCTTTAAATTATTTGTAGTGACGGAGTCTCACTATGTTGCTCAGGCTGGTCTCTAACTCCTGGGCTCAAGCAGTCTGACAGGGTCTCACTCTGTTGCCCAGGCTGGAGTGCAGTGGTGCAGTCTTAGCTCCCTGCAGCCTCGACCTCCTGGCTCAGTCGATCCTCTTGCCTTAGCCTCCTGAGTAGTCGGGACTACAAGCGCATGCTGCCAGGCTAATTTTTGTATTTTTTTGTAGAGATGGGGTTTCCTCATGTTGCCCAGGCTGGTCTCAAATTCCTGGGCTCAAGTGATCTGCCTGCGTTGGCCTCCCAAAATGCTGGGATTACAGGCATGAACCACTGTGCTTGGCCTATACCTGTAGATTCTTCAGTATGAATCTCTAACTTTATGATCATTTAAAAACATAACTACAGGCTGGGCATGTTGGCTCACACTTGTAATCCTAGCACTTTGGGAGTCTGAGACAGGCAGATCACCTGAGGTCAGGAGTTCGAGACTAGCCTGGCCAACATGGCAAAACCTGGCTTCTACTAAAAATACACAAATTAGCTGGGCGCGGTGGCAGGTCCTGTAATCCCAGCTACTCGGGGGGCTGAGGAACAAGAATCACTGGAAGCCAGGAGGCCGAGGTTGCAGTGGGCCAAAATCGTGCCAGTGCAGTCCAGCCTGAGTGACAGAATAAGACTGTCTCAAAAGAAAATAAAATTAAACAAAACAAAAAACCCTACTACAAAACTCATTGCTAACAAAATTAACAATATCTCAAATACCGGAGCTGGGTTCACACGGCTCCAGTTTCTCCTACGGTCACATCCGCAAGTAGGTGTCTTCGTATCTAGATGCCAGCAGTGGATAGGTAGATTGTCTTATGTTGAAGTGAGAGTGTGGGGTGCAGGGTACAGATGCTGATGGCTGGACTTCTCTTCGCCAGTTTTGTGCCTCACTTGGGTGGTTGCTGTGGCATGGGCACATTACCATGGAAATGGAATGATGTCACAGAGCATGCTATGATGACACCTGAGAATGCTGAGGAAAAGGAGACACAGAGCACATTTGTTCTTGGTTTCTGGTTGATGAACCTAGGTAGTAAGGACACTGAAAAGCATGTGCAAGACCCAGAGGTTTATTTCAAGAATTTCCTGGCTCTGAAAATCCCTCAGTGAGGTTTCCTCTGTGGCTGCTTCATTACATCCTAACTCAAGGGAAGGTCTCTGGGGCCTTTCTTAGGCATGAGCCCTGAGCTGAATTTCTAAAGCAGAGGCCCTGCGCCTTCACTCCTAGTAAACGACTGTGCCGCAGAATTGGACTTGGGGATCCTGGACTTCTGCGTTTAGGCTGGTTGTTAAACATTTGAAGAGGCGGCACCTTGTAATTTTTGTAATTTTGTCCCTAGTTAATGGGTCATTCAGAGCCTACCCAGGCAATTTGTTGAGAGTCTGGGCAGTTAATGATCATAACCCTGACCTTCACATTAACCTAGCCGCCTCTTATCAAGGGCTTTCATGATCTTAAGGTAACAGCCGCTGTTCCATGAGTTTCCATCTTTTGTGTTGTTCTTTGCCTTTTTTTTTTTATTTTTTATTTTTTACTCTTGTAAACCAGGTTGATCCACAAACCCTGGGCCCCTTTCAGCTTTCGTCCAGCCCTCTTGTCTAGAGAGCTGCCATGTTGCCAAGCTTCATTTCTGTAAGAAGCCTTTGTTCCTTCCCGGGGCTCAGCTCTCCCTACGTCTTTTTGTCTTGATTAGACACTTGGTGGCTTCTGGTACTGCCTAGATTAGAGCTGAGGAAGGGGAGACGTTGCTTTTGTCAGTTTTGTCAGCAGGATGAGTTGGGAGAACAGTGTATGCGTGGTTATGACCAAGTAAAAAGAACTTGTTGACCAGCAGTCAGCAGTGTCCATCAGGGAGAGCTGGCTGTAGCTTTCTTTTTTTCTTTTTTTTTTGAGATGGAGTTTCGTTCTTGTCCCCCAGGCTGGAGTGCAGTGGCGTGATCTTGGCTCACTACAACCTCCGCCTCCCCAGGTTCAAGCGATTCTCCTGCCTCAGCCTCCTGAGTAGCTGGGGTTACAGGTGTCTGCTACAATGCCCAGCTAATTTTGTATTTTGAGTAGAGATGGGGTTTCTCCATGTTGGTCAGGCTGGTCTCGAACTCCCGACCTCAGGTGATCCGTCCACCACGGCCTCCCAAAGTGCTGGGATTACAGGCGTGAACCACCGTGCCCGGCCCTAGTTGTAGCTTTCTTATAGAGAACATGCTTCGCAGTCAGCATTCCAGCCAGTTAGGGCTTTCCGTGGAGAGGTGCCCTCATGCTAGCTGGTTCTTACAACCAACAGCTGCTCCTTCCTTTGTGCCTGTCCCTCATGTCAATTGCTTTATGCCTATTATCTCATTTAACCTTCACAACCCTTAAGATAGGTGCTACTGTTATTCCATTCAGTAGATCAGAAAAGCAAGGCTCAGGTTATGGACTAAGAGCATACTCTAGAGAAGAGGTGGAGCTGGTTGAGTTACTTGGTCTGCAGAAAGGAGCATGAGGCCCAAATCTGTAGGCTGCTGGATAAGGCAGTATGAAATATCTCCTTTGAAATATCATGTCTACTTTGGACATGAAATATCTTTTGTTTTGTTTCTTGAAACCGAGTCTCTAGGTCTGTCACCTAGGCTGGAGTGCAGTGGCATGATCTTGGCTCACTGCAACCTCCGCCTCCTAGGTTCAAGCGATTCTCCTGCCTCAGCCTCCTGAGTAGCTGGAACTATAGGCATCCGCCACCTCGCTGGTGGCATTCTTAGTAGAGCTGGAGTTTCACAATGTTGGCAAGGCTAGTCTTGAACTCCTGACCTCAGGTGATCCGCCTGCCTTGGCCTCCCAAAGTGCTGGGATTACAGTTTTGGTTTGTTTTTTTTTTTTTTTGGAGACACAGTTTCACTCTGTCTCCCAAGCTGGAGTGCAATGGCACGATCTCGGCTTACTGCTGTCTCCGCCTCCCATGGTCAAGTTTTTGTGCCTCAGCCTCCCGAGTAGATGGGATTACAGGCGCCCACCATCACACCCAGCTAATTTTTGTATTACTGGTAGAGACAGGGTTTTGCTGTGTTGGCCAGGCTGGTCTCGAACTCCTGACCTCAAGTGATCCGCCTGCTTTGGCCTCCCGAAGTGCTAAGATTACAGGCATGAGCCACCACACGCGGTCTGGACATGAAGTATCTTTACCAAGCACTGTTTTTGCCAAGTCCGTGGTGTGTGCTGAACCCAGCATGCTTGTGGACCCTGTGGAGTCGGCCTGTTCCTTGGAGTGGGCATCCAGATCTGTTCTTTGGCCCAGGGAGAGGAGCAGCCAGCTCTGAAAATGGAAACTGAAATGCCCGGGAGCTTTGTCCAGGAGGTATGGGGCAGGACTGGCTCAAGGCAAGGCGTTGGCCTCTTCCCATTTCCTCGTGGGGGCCAGTTCCAAGTTGGTCTCCCAGGGTGGTTGCTTTCCTGTCCCCGAGAGCTCTAGCAGCGGACTGAGTGCAGCCATGTCAGGCGTTGCCAATACAGGCTCTGGGAATAGAGTGCTCCCTGCACAGGCCACCGTGGCAGGCTTTTCTTCTGCTTGCTTGTCTCAAGAGAGTTTGGCAGGTCTAGATTGAAATGATTAGCGCGGTGGGGCTTCCCCCACTTTTCTTGGGGGATTATGTCGAGGTCTATTAAGCATGTTCCCTCGGTATTTAATCCCACTCTGACACAGATTTTGCCGGCAGTCTGTTAAGTGGCATCGCTGAAACCTGGTTGCTGTTTTGTGGAGACCGCCTTTGTGCTGTTGCGCCAGTGGCACACGGGATTCCCAGTTGGCTTGACTTCCTTTCCTTTTGCTTTCTGTTGAACAGAGTCTGAAAAATACAGTCAAGACCTCATATTCACGCAGGACATTTAGCTGAGAGGCGGGTGTTGGGAGGGGGGACCCCCTGAGGTGACTGTGGGCAGAGGTTAGCCCAGGGCTCGGAGGGGCTTTGAGGGCATGACATGGCAGGATGGCCCTGAGAATGCAGCGATCTGTTTATTGTCGCTGTCTCAGTGCCCCTTCATCAACCAGCAGCAATTTAACAAAAAATCCTGTGTATTTCTCTGCCTCTCTCAACTCTAGGGAAACAGAGTTTCAAGTAGCCACTGCCTGTTTTGTGAAAAGTTGTATGGTTGATTCTCTTTGAGCCCAGGTGTGCCGGGAGCTGTTGATATCAGTAGTGTGCAGAATCCCTCTTTGGGTCAGGTCTTTGCAGGATGGATTTGAATGCTGTGCTTCTCTACCTTGGTGTTCCTTTCTAGAATCATTCTGGACAATGGTTAAGGCTCTTGGAGTTCCTTGGATGGTCTTTTGTCCTCTGCCCTCAGGTGTTAGATGTAGAGTAGCCTGTACTTTCGTCCGAGCCAGCAGGTGGCATCGAGACAGGGAAGGAGGCCTCAGCTGACCATGGGCAAGACTGTCACCTGCTGTGTGGCAGTGTTGGACATAAGGGAGGGCGTGCTGAGGCTGCCACTCACTCTGGCTCAGCTGACCCTGCCCTGATGATGATCATGCACCTGCCTTGTGGACCAAGTATATTGTCATTTGTATCTTTTTTCCTACAAGGACAGTGCAGAAAAGGAGGTAGTCAAGCAACCTGGCACAGATTTGGCATTTAAAATATTAGTGACCTGGCCGGGCGTGGTGGCTCAAGCCTGTAATCCCAGCACTTTGGGAGGCCGAGACGGGCGGATCACGAGGTCAAGAGATCGAGACCATCCTGGCTAACCCGGTGAAACCCCGTGTCTACAAAAAAAAAAAAACCAAAAAACTAGCCAGGTGAGGTGGTGGGCGCCTGTAGTCCCAGCTACTCAGGAGGCTGAGGCAGGAGAATGGCGTGAACCTGGGAGGCAGAGCTTGCAGTGAGCTGAGATCCGGCCACTGCACTCCAGTGGGGGCGACAGAGCGAGACTCTGTCTCAAAAAAAAAAAAAAAAAATTAGTGACCTGGATGGTGATCATGTGCCTCTCAACTTTATGCCTTCTAGACTTAAGTGTCGAGAGTAATGTTGTTCTTAGCTTTTATTCGTGAAACCCCAGCATGTATACCTCCTGTCTGTCCCAGGCCTTCTCGCACTCAGTCTCTCTCTCCCCCTGAGTTTCTCTTGAGGTGTGGCCCTGGCCCGCCCCCAATATTCCCATCAGGGTGCCACTTCACAGTGTCTGCATAGCTCCCGGCGGCGGGAAGTTTGCCATGTCACTGAGTAACAGCTTCTCCCTTGGGACAAAACCAGTTTTCCCAGTCATGTGGCCCTTTCAGTGTGGGTGAGGCGTCCAGTGAGGGCTTTGCTCCACGCCTGGTTTCTGTGGGCCGCACCCCAGCGGGAAGGCACCTCCCTTGTCAGGACTGCAGCCTGCGCCCCTGCCCCGTCCCATCCCAAGTTTGCTAGTCAGGGAAGCAACACGTGGGTGACGTCACCTGTGTTGTTGCCTTTGAAGCAGCAGAAAGAGTTTTGTGTCCTGCATTCTGTTTCGAGAACTGCCCTTGACCTCTACCCGGGAGTATCTGTGGTGCTGGGCCACTTGGGTTTGAAATAGAATCCATCCCCTTTGAACTGGGAATGAGGGTTCATAGAAAAAGCCCCTCTTGAGGAGCTCCTTGATGTTTAGGTAGCAGTCCTGAGGCAGACAAAGGGAGGGACACAAGTGAAAGGACAGTGGAGGGTCCTGGGAGGAGTCTGCCGCATGTGCTGGAAACTTCAGGCAAGCACGCCTAATGCACTGGCTCCCGCCTGGGCGCGTGACGTTTCCTCCTTACATCCCTTCTCTTTGTGTCCTAGTTAATTGAGACGGAAGGAGTTGGAGGCTCTCACACAAGCCTTTTTGTGGTCATTCGTGGGGAACTTTGGGAGCTTTTTAAAATTATTCAAAAAAATTGTTTTTTTCCTTTACCAACTCCTGTACTTGTGAACACTGTGTCTGTGGGTTTGGCTCAAAAACTGGATTCTTTTTCCAGCTGCCCCTCCTGAACCCAATTTCTTCCCTTACTCCTACCCCACCCCGTAGATATTTACATATACAGAATGTCCACTGGGCAGTGTCATGTTTGGAGAGCACTTTTAAAGTCCTGGGGATTGGGATGACATGGGGGAATTGGAAGAGTATAGGATGGGGAGCCAGAAGGGGTTCCCAGTACCTGCAGGTGAGTCAGAGGAGGGAGAGAAAGCAGGGCCGGTACCATGTGAGGTCCTCAGGAGGGGCCTGGGATCCGTCCCCCTCCTGCAGCTGCTCAGTGTTTGCTTGCCTCCAGCCCAGAGATGTGGGACTGACGAGGGTGGGTCAGACCTGGTGACCTGGGACTCTGAGCCTGTTTCCAGCAGTTCTCATGGGGCTTTTGTAATAAAGTACTTTGAAGGGTTCTCAGGCCACAGCCCAGGCCTGCCTGTGAGTGGGTCCCAGGTAGCTTGGGGCCACCCCTGGTTCAGAACCAAGGCCCTCTCCACGGTGTACAGCCACCACCCTCAGCCTCAGGTGGCACTGATGCCCAGCTCCCTGGGGCCCGGGGCCCAGCAGGCGATCCTGGGCCTGGGAGGGAGGGGATGCGGGTCTGTGCTCTCTGGGAGAGGCACTTCTGTGGTCGAGCGAGGTTTAGAAGTGCCCTAAGTAAAGGCCGGGCGCGGTGGCTCAAGCCTGTAATCCCAGCACTTTGGGAGGCCGAGACGGGCGGATCACGAGGTCAGGAGATCGAGACCATCCTGGCTAACACAATGAAACCCCGTCTCCACTAAAAATACAAAAAAAATTAGCCGGGCGTGGTGGCGGCGCCTGTAGTCCCAGCTACTCGGGAGGCTGAGGCAGGAGAATGGCGGTAACCCGGGAGGCGGAGCTTGCAGTGAGCCGAGATCGCGCCACTGCACTCCAGCCTGGGCGACAGAGCGAGACTCCGCCTCAAAAAAAAAAAAAAAAAAAAAAAAAAAAGAAGTGCCCTAAGTGCTTCACAGCAGAGCTGTGTGGGTTTCTAGACTGTGGGGCTTCCTGGAAGTTCTGCAGTGTTAAGCATTGTGAATACCCAAGATGGGGCTCTTCCCACTTACGTGACCACAGCATCTTGTCGGTTTCTTCTTCTGAGGACACTAGTCCTGTTGGGAAATCTGACGTAGATGTGTCCCGGTGTTAGTGGTAATGCCCTTAAACTCCTACCCCTCCCCCAGCCAGGTTAGACTGGAGCAAGCACAGTTCTTTCAGGGGGAGGATAAGGGATAGAACAAGAGGCCATGGCCCCCGTGTCCTCCCAGGGTCTCACCTCGCTCACAGCAGTCAGGCCCTTGGTTCTTGTCAGCCTTGGCCAGCCCAGAGCCCTAGGAGGCCTCCTTTCAAACCTTGTGTTCATGGTGGCTTTGGGGTTCATTTGTAGGGAAGATGGAGAGTTGGAAGAAGGCGAATTGGAAGATGATGGGGCAGAGGAGACCCAGGATACCTCCGGAGGGCCTGAGAGAAGCCGGAAAGAAAAGGGGGAGAAGCATCACAGTGATTCGGACGAGGAGAAGTCCCACAGGAGACTGAAGCGGAAACGGAAGAAAGAGCGGGAGAAAGAGAAAAGGAGGTCGAAGAAGAGGAGGAAATCCAAGCACAAAGTAGGTCCAGGATTCACTGGGACTGCCACTGCCTGGCATCGGGCCTGGCTGAGAGCCCCAGGGGCTGAGCTTTTGCTGTCCGCCCCAGAGGGCACTCTTAATGCCTTTGCTTATCTGAAATTGGATAAAGACCTTTTTTAAGAGTTGGTAGCTTATGCTCCGTTGCCACTAAGTGCCCCAGGTGAGGTGTTTCCGGTGAAGCACAGAGCCCTGCGGCACATGCCGGCATAGCTTGTCCTGAGGCTGACTGCGCCTAAGTGGCCCGCCTGCAGCAGGGTTGCTGAATCTTCTTCCCCTGTCATTACAGCGCCACGCTTCTTCTAGCGATGACTTCTCTGACTTCTCAGATGACTCGGATTTCAGCCCCAGTGAGAAAGGGCACCGCAAGTACAGAGAGTACAGCCCCCCATATGCGCCGGTGAGTGACTGGCGTGCCCTGCTGAGCTCTGGGGCCGGGAGGAGTTCAACTGCTTGTGTTTCTTGAGCACTTGCTGTGTTCTGGGCATTTTATGTGGGTTTCAGTCCTGGGTCATCAGGTATTAGTTTAATCCCCGTTTTATGACTTAGGAAACTGAGACTTAGACAATTTCAACAGGGCAGCCTAGATAACAAAGTGAGACCCCATCTCCACAAAAAATAAAAAAATTAACCAGGCATGCCTGTAGTTGCAGCTACTCAGGAGGCAGAGGTGAGAAGATCCCTTGAGCCCAAAAGTTCAAGGTTGCAGTGAGCTGTGATCAGCCACTGCACTCTAGCCTGGGTGACAGAGCAAGACCCTGTCTCAAAAGGAAAAGAAAGTTTCAACAAAGTTGCCCAGTTCTGAAGTAGAGGAGCTGGGTTTGAACCCAGGCCCTAGCTGACCTCCGTGAGGTATGCTCTCGAGCCTCCTCTGTGCGGCCTTAGCAAGGCCCTGTGTGTCTCAGAGAAAGATGCTGACTGGTCCACGTCATGGCTGACTGGCTTCCACTCTTCACAAATGACCTTTTTGGGAAATTGGCAAGAGAATGAAATGTTCTCAAGTGGCCTGTAGGCAGGCAGTACTAGGCCACTGTCGCTTTCATTTCAAGCAGCAATTTAAATTATTTGTTCATTTTGTATACCATTTCTTCCCCAGAAAATTCCATAAGAGAAAAGCAAATCTTTTTTTTTTAATTTTTTTGAGGCGGAGTCCCGCTCTGTCACCCAGGCTGGAGTGCAGTGGCACAATCTCAGCTCACTGCAAACTCCGCCTCCTGGGTTCACGCCATTCTTCTGCCTCAGCGTTCTGAGTAGCTGGGACCACAGGCACCCGTCACCACACCCGGATAATTTTACGTATTTTTAGTAGAGACAGGGTTTCACCGCGTTAGGCAGGATGGTCTCGATCTTCAGACCTTATTATTTTATTTTTATTTTTATTTTTATTTTTTGAGACGGAGTCTCGCTCTGTTGACCAGGCTGGAGTGCAGTGGCCGGATCTCAGCTCACTGCAAGCTCCGCCTCCCGGGTTTACGCCATTCTCCTGCCTCAGCCTCCCGAGTAGCTGGGACTACAGACGCCCGCCACCTCGCCCGGCTAGTTTTTTGTATTTTTTTTAGTAGAGACGGGGTTTCACTGTGTTAGCCAGGATGGTCTCGATCTCCTGACCTCGTGATCTGCCCGTCTCGGCCTCCCAAAGTGCTGGGATTACAGGCTTGAGCCACTGTGCCCGGCCCAGACCTTATTATTTATTGAGACGGAGTCTTGCTCTGTTGCCTAGGCTGGAGTGCAGTGGGGCAATCTCGGCTCATTTCAACTTCCACCTCCCAGGTTCAAGTGATTCTCCTGTCTCAGTCTCCCGAGTAGCTGGGATTACAGACATGCGACACCATGCCTGACTGATTTTTGTATTTTTAGTAGAGACAGGGTGTCGCGATGTTGGCCAGGCTGGCCTCGAACTCCTGACCTCAGGTGATTCGCCCACCTCAGCCTCCCAAAGTGCTAGGATTACAGGCATGAGCCACTGCACCCGGCCGGTTGAGAAATGTTTTAAAGTTAGTAGGTCTTTAAAGCTGTCCCAGGTATCCCGTGACCCAGCATCATCCATCACAACAAATGATTCATTGTCCAATACCATAGTTGAGATTGATCTACTGGTGTAGGTTCGGCCTTCAGACCTGAGAGAGGCAGGAAATGGAACATTGCATGCTTTTCATGAACTAGAGCTGGAGGTATTTTAAAGATCTGCTCAAGTACTTGTATGTGTGTCTGTGTATCTAGCTGTGTTTTGCATTGTCCTGTTTTTCTGTAATATGGACTTTTAAGAATTAGTAGGCTTTTTGTTTGTTTGTTTATTTATTTATTGAGATGGGATCTCATTCTGTTGCCCAGGCTGGAGGGCAGTGGTGTGATCTCACCTCACTGCAGCCTCGAGCTGCCTGGGCTCAGGTGATCTTCCTGTGTTAGCCTCCTAAGTAGCTGGAACCATGGGCTGGCATACCAAGGCTAATTTTTGTACTTTTGGTAGAGATGGGGTTTCAAAATGTTGCCCAGGCTGTCTCAAATTCCTGGGGTCAAATGATCTGCCCACCCTGGCCTCCCAAAGTGCTGGGATTAGAGACATGAGCCACCATGCGCAGCCGACTTTTTTATTTATTCATTTATTTAGAGATGGAGTCTCGCTCTGTTTCCCAGGCTGGAGTACAATGGCACGATCTCGGCTCACTGCAACCTCTGCCTCCCAGGTTCAAGTGATTCGCCTGCCTCAGCCTCTCAAGTAGCTGGGATTACAGGCGCCCCCCACCACACCTGGCTAATTTTTTTTTTTTTTTTTTTTTTTTGTATTTTTAGTAGAGACGGGTTTCACTATGTTGCCCAGGCTAGTCTCGAACTCCTGACCTTGTGATCTTCCTGCCTTGGCCTCCCAAAGTGCTGGGATTACAAGCCTGAGCCACCATGCTTGTTGTTGTTTAATTGTTTTTTGAGACGGAGTCTCGCTCTGTCACCCAGGCTGGAGTGCAGCGGCATGATCTTGGCTCACCACATCCTCTGCCTCCTGGGTTCAAGTGATTCTCACGCCTCAGTCTCCCGAATATCTGGGATTAGAGGTGCCCTTCACCACGCCCGGCTAATTCATTTTGTATTTTTAGTAGAGACTGGGTTTCACCATGTTGACCAGGCTGGTCTCGAACTCCTGAACTCAAGAGATCTGCCCGCCTGGGCCTCCCAAAGTGCTGGGATTACAGGTGTGAGCCATCGTGCTCGGCCTTTATTTTTTTTGAGATGTCGTTTTGCAGTGTCACCCAGGCTGGAGCGCAGTGGTGCAATCTCGGCTCACTGCAACCTCTGCCTCTCCCGGGTTCAGGCAATTCTGCCTCAGCCTCTCAAGTAGCTGGGATTACAGGTGCCCACCCCATACTTGGCTTTTTTTTTTGTTTTTTTGCATTTTTGAATTTTTAGTAGAGATCTCATTTCATGATGTTGGCCAGGCTGGTCTCCATCTCCTGACCTCGTGATCTGCCCGCCTTGGCCTCCCAAAGTGCTGGGACTACAGGCGTGAGCCACTGCACCCGGGCCCCTGGTCCCCTGGCCCCCTGACTTTATTTTTTAGAGCTGTTTTAGGTTTATAGAAAATTGAGCAGGTAGTAGTAGAGTTCCCTTCTCCCCTCCGCCTGCCGCCAGTTTCCCATTACCAATGTCTTGCATTGTTGTGGTAACTTTGTTACAATTGATGAGCCAGTATTGATACATTGTTATTACTTAGTGTTGTGTAGTTCTTTGGGTTTTGCCCAGTGCACCCTTTATTGTTACATATTCACTATTATTCCATTGTCTGGATATACCAGTTTGTTTTCCATTTACCTGTTGGAGGATGTCTTGGTTACTTCTGTTTTTATGAGTATCTTTAACTTCTTCTAGTACCACTTGGCACTACCACACTTTGGAAAGCATCATTTGAGACGGCTTTCTAGCCCGGCTGCCAAGCAGGCCATTTATTGAATTCCAGGGCCCTAGCAAAATTGTGACTGAGCAGCCCCCTCCTGCTTCCCAGGCCCCTCCCTGTGTGCTTGCTCTACATCCCTGGGAAATGCTCCCTTCTCCTCCCCTTCATTCATCAGGGATTAGGGGTCTGTGGTTCTGTTTTCTTTCTAGCTCTGGTCCTTTATGAGGAACAGAAACACTTGGGCCCTCTGCTACCCCCACTTCCTGGTATGAGAACCTGTCCTCAGAGGGTCTGGGGACCAGCAGTGCAACCCTGGGACAGTAGCAGCACCCAGACAGACATGTTCATTTAGGGAACACTGGGGATCTTGGTAGTTTGCACCCGCAGCTGTGGGATCCGGCTCACCTCTTCTCCCCATCTCTGGGACACAGTCCCACCAGCAGTACCCCCCATCGCATGCCACGCCCCTGCCCAAGAAGGCTTACTCCAAGATGGACAGCAAGAGCTATGGCATGTACGAGGACTACGAGAACGAGCAGTATGGGGAATACGAGGGTGACGAGGAGGAGGACATGGGCAAGGAGGACTACGACGACTTCACCAAAGAGCTGAACCAGTACCGGCGTGCCAAGGAGGGCAGCAGCCGTGGCCGAGGTGAGCCCCGCCTTGGCAATTTCTCCTCCGGGGCATCGGAGCCACCTGGGTGGCCTGGCCTCACAGAGCCTCAAGTTTGGTCACTTAGGGTTGGGATAAGTGTACAAAGAAGGGCCGGGATCTGCACATGCGTGGCACAGGGGACCAGAGAGATCACCCGCTGGTCTGTGGTTGGGGTGGTGCCAGGCTGGTGTGAGGCAGGGAGAAGGCCAGCGTGCCTGAAGGGTCACTTCCTGGTCGGCTCTCGGGGGTGAAGGGCATAGCTTCTCTCTCACCTGGGCTAGGGTCACTGACAGCTGGCTGCCCCACCCCGCAGCAGTGCTCCCTCATTCTCCCAGCCCCATCACCTGACAAGGTGTGACTGCAGTCCTTGCCTCTGCCCCACCTCTGAACCTTGGACCTGTGTCCTTTGGGAGGAAGGTGGAGGAAGCTTGAGCACCAGAGACACAGTAGCCCTGACTGGCCTCTTAGAACCATCTCTGCCGGCACAGTGGCTCATGCCTGTAATCCCAGCAATTTGGGAGGCCGAGGCAGGCGGATCACCTATGGTCAGGAGTTCGAGACCAGCCTGTCCAACAACAGCAACAAAAAAGAACCATCGAACTGTCTCCTGCCAGAAAGACTGCCCAGCCTGAGAGTGGCTTCTGGAATCTTCCAGCACAGGGGTTCTCAGATTGTGAGCCCTGCCTGAGGCCCAGCTTGTTGAGTAGCTGTTCATTCATTCTCTCTTTTTTTTTTTTTTTTTTTTTTGAGACTGAGTCTCGCTCTGTCACCAGGCTGGAGTGCAGTGGTGCGATCTTGGCTCCCTGCAACCTCCACTTGCCGGGTTCAAGCAGTTCTCCTGCCTCAGCCTCCTGAGTAGCTGGGATTACAGGCGCATGCCACTACGCCCAGCTAATTTTTGTATTTTTAGTAGAGACGGAGTTTCACCATGTTGGTCAGGCTGTTCTCAATCTCCTGACCTTGTAATCCGCCCGCCTCGGCCTCCCAAAGTGCTGGGATTACAAGCATGAGCCACCTCACCCGGCTCATTCGTTCTTCTAGCAGTCTTTCTTGGACACCTCCCTGGGGCAGCCCCTATGCTTTTCGGAGGTCCTAGACCGGTGCTGTCCAGTAGAATTAGATTGGAAGCCACCATATCACTTACATTTTCTGGTAGCCACATTTAAAAAGTGAAAAGGACACTGGATAGTCCCAGCTACTTGAGAGGTGGAGGCGGGAGAATCACTTGAGCCCTGGAGTTGGAGGCCAGCCTGGGCAACACAATGAGACCCCATCACTCTTTTTTGTTTATTGGGAGACAGAGTCTTGCTCTGTCACCCATTCTGGAGTGCAGTGGCACGATTTAGGCTTACTGCAACCTCTACCCTCTGCCTTCCAGGTTCAAGCAATTTTTGTGCCTCACTCCTGCAAGTAGCTGGGATTACAGGCATGTACAACCACACCCATCTTATTTATTTATTTTATTTTATTTTATTTTTTTGAGATGGAGTCTTGCTCTGTCGCCCAGGCTGGAGTACAGTGGCACGATCTCGACTCACCGCAAGCTCTGCCTCCCGGGTTCATGCCATTCTCCTGCCTTAGCCTCCCAAGTAGCTAGGACTACAGGCGCCTGCCACCATGCCCAGCTAATTTTTTGTATTTTTAGTAGAGACAGGGTTTCACCATGTTAGCCAGAATGGTCTTGATCTTCTGACCTGGTGATCTGCCCACCTCTGCCTCACAAAGTGCTGGGATTACAGGCATGAGCCACTGTGCCCGGCCTATCTATTTATTTTTGAGACAGAGTCTCACTCTGTCACTCATGCTGGAGTACAGTGGCACCATGTTGGCTTGCTGCAACCTCCGCCTCCCAGGTTCAAGCAATTCTCGTGCCTCAGCCTCCCTAGTAGCTGGGATTACAGGCCCGTATCACCATGCCTGGCTTTTTTATTTTTAGTAGAGATGGGGTTTCACTATGTTGCCCAATCTGGTCTTGAACTCCTGAGCTCAGGCAATCCGCCCGCCTTGGCCTCCCAAAGTACTGGGATTACAGTTGTGAGCTACTGTGACTGGACTTAAGTTTTTATATTTTTAGTGGAGATGGGGTTTCGCTGTGTTGGTCAAGCTTGTCTTGAACTCCTGTTCTCAAGTGATCTGCCCAACTGGGCCTCCCAAAGTGCTGAGATTATAGGATTGAGCCACTGCACCTGGCCATTCTTTTCTTTTTTTCTTTTAAGTGAAGGAAAAAGTGAAACCAATTAAATTAATTTTGATATTCTATTTTCAACCTAATATGTTTAAAATCTTATTTCAACATGTAATCAAATGAGACAAATGCGATATTTTATATTCTTTCTCATTTGTGTGTGTGTGTGTGTGAGAGAGAGAGAGAGATGTGATCTCATTCTGTTGCTCAAACTGGAGTGCAGTGGCACAGTCTCAGCTCACTGCAGCCTTTGCCTCCTGGATTCAAGCAATTCTCCCACCTCAGCCTCCCGAGTAACTGGGACTACAGGTGCGCGCCGCCACACCTGGCTAATTTTTCTATTTTTAGTAGAAACAAGGTTTCACCATGCTGGCCAGGCTGGTCTCAAACTCCTGACTTCAGGTGATCTGCCCACCTCAGCCTCCCAAAGTGTTGGGATTACAGGCGTTAGCCACCACACCCAGCCTTTTTTTTTTTTTAGCTAAGTCTTTGAAGTCCAGAGTGTGTTTTGGACTCTTGTCTAAATCACAAGTTCAAACTACAGGGCTAGCTAGTCTTGTCAGACTTCAAGGCTAGCATCTTATAGTTTGGGGCAGACGTGTTAGTTGCTCATTAGCCTGTGGGCTGGTGTTTGCCATATTGGACAGTGCAGCTCTAAGTGGACAAGTCCCTGTGAGGAAGGGGAGTGAGTACTGCAGTAGCTGTGTGTCCAGTGTGCTGAGGGACCCCCACTGAGAGAACCAGAGGGTCCACTAGCCTACCTGGGGCATCTAGGAAGGCTTCTTGGAGGAGGAGGAGGAGGCTGAAGTGATTGACTTCAGGAGCAGAAAGTGGGTTGTCTTCTTTCTTGCCGGTGGCATCTGCTCCCGCTGAAGGCTCACTGTCTGAATCTCCATGCAGGCAGCCGAGGCCGGGGCCGGGGCTACAGGGGCCGAGGAGGCCGTGGAGGATCGCGAGGCCGTGGCATGGGCAGGGGCAGCCGAGGCAGGGGCAGAGGCTCTATGGGAGGAGACCACCCGGAGGATGAAGAGGATTTCTACGAGGAAGAGATGGACGTAAGGTTTCCTCTGGCCCTGGGGACGTCGGGGTGAGGCTGGTGGGCTTTCCGGGGCGTGAGCACTGCTCATAGAGGCTGTGAGGCTAAGGTAGGAAGACATATGACCCTTCTGAAGGAAAGGAAGCCTCACAGGGCAGATGTATGTGTTTAAAAATGTTCATTTATCATTTTGGAATAGATAAAACCTTCATGTGGTTTAAAGTAGAAAAGGTATCAGCCAGGCGTGGTGGCTCACGCCTGTAATCCCAGTGCTTTGGGAGGCTGAGGTGGATGGATCATGAAGTCAGGAGATGGAGACTATCCTGGCGGACACAGTGAAACCCTGTCTCTGCTGAAAATATAAAAAATTAGCCAGGTGTGTTAGCACGTGCCTGTAGTTCCAGCTATTCATTCAGGAGGCTGAGGCAGGAGAATCACTTAAACCCAGGAGGCGGGGTTGCAGTGAGCCAAGATCGCGCCACTGCACTCCATCCTGGACGACAGAGCGAGACTCTGTCTCAAAAAAAAAAAAAAGAAGAGGTATCACAGGATGTGCTGTGAAAAACATCCTGTCACTAGAGAGAAGTTTCCTGAAAGTCCTCTAGAGACATTTCCAGCCAGGCACGTGGTCCTTCATCCCTGCCCCCACCCGGGAGAAGGAGCGGCAGGCGCACTGCACCTGCTATCCTGGTCGTACCCACAGACCTTCCACGCCAGTCCACGGCCCGCTGCCCACTTGCCCTTTTGGAGCCCCACAGCGATGTGTATGTAGGGAGGCGCCATGCTGGGTTTGCCTATTGGGTTGGGTTTTCAGAGTGAAGACTGCAGTGGGAAAGATTGGGACCACCTGTCTGTCGTCAGGCTCTGTGGAGACGGGTTATGGTATGAGTCCCCTGGATGGTCACCATCCTTCAGAAAGGGGCAGTGTGTAGGTGGGGACAGTGTTCATTGTTCCCTACCTGACGTTCTCCTGCTCTCTCCTCTGCGGATTCCAGTATGGAGAGAGTGAGGAGCCAATGGGAGACGACGACTATGACGAGTACTCCAAGGAGCTGAACCAGTACCGCCGGTCCAAGGACGGCCGAGGCCGAGGTAGGCAGGGCCTGGAGGGGACACGCTGGGTGGGGCAGGGATTCCAGCAGCTGCTGGAATCTAGTCCCAGGGGTGGGGAGGGGGTGGTCGGCAGGTTTTAACACTGTCTCCCCTCCGCAGGGCTAAGTCGAGGCCGTGGCAGGGGCTCCCGAGGCCGAGGGAAAGGGATGGGCCGGGGCCGAGGCCGAGGTGGCAGCCGAGGAGGGATGAACAAGGGCGGAATGAACGATGACGAAGACTTCTATGATGAGGACATGGGCGTGAGTTGACTCCACTCTGATCTGATGTTTGGGCCAAGATCCCTTCTTAGCCTTTTTTCCCTTTAATGAGTCGTTCTGTAAGCTGATCCTGTCCCCTTTGCTGTCATCAGCCACCCCCCAGAGGGGTGGCCAGCGTTGACCAGCATAACCAGCGATATCCTGAGGAGATAGATGTACTGCTGCTGAGACCCCGTGTTTAAAACCATGTCATTAGCAGCACCTGCAGCCATACCTAACACGTCTCTGAGGTTCAGAAGGTTCTAGGTGAACTATCCAGTTAGTCTTGGAAGGTTTTGCAGGGAGGCCCATGCCACTGCCTCTAGGTGTGGTGGATGTGTTCCTCCACAGGTGTGTGGAACTTCAGGTGTAAGTGACTAACAACTCCAAGGGCTAGAGCTTTTCCTCACCAGGCACCAGCAGCACCCTGCACCATGGGGCTTAAATGTGCACGCAGTCTCAGAGTTAGGTGCAGCCTGCCCTTTGGTGCTCTTGTGAGCTCTTAAGGGAGTCCTCATCCCCTTCTCCCGTGCTGCTTATTAACCCCAATCCCATCTCCACCCTTCTCTTTCATCCCCCTTTACATCCACACCCTGTCTATTGCAGGACGGTGGTGGTGGAAGCTACCGGAGTCGTGACCACGACAAGCCCCACCAGCAGTCGGACAAGAAAGGCAAAGTCATCTGCAAGTACTTCGTGGAAGGGCGCTGCACCTGGGTAAGGAGCACTGAAAACTCCCAGGCACCTCTAGGAGGCCAGCAGCCCCCAGAGGACACACGGCTTCCAGAATGTTCTGGAGCTGTGGTCACGCTGGGTGGGAGTGACTGTGTGGTCTTTGTCCTTGTGGACACTTGCCGGTACTGAGAGCTGCCTGGGGGGCCTGAAAGACTCAGGTTGACTTTCAGAGTGAGGAGGACCCACAACAAGATGAGGATTTTGGGTTTTAGGGGAATTTTTTGGCCAAAATTTTCAACCGGTCCATAAAGCCTGAATTGTAATTATGAAGGTTGATGTGAATGCAGAGAAGCACCATATCCTGGTGAAGTTACTGAGCTTCAGGGTTGCATGGGGAATGATTAAAGCATCCAGATAGAAGAGGAGGGGAGGATGAGGTTAACCGTGGACTTCATAGCAAAGGTCAATGTCAGAAGATGGACCAATGACCACAGAGTTCTTTCCACCGAAGGAAACAAGTGTAATAACCCAGCGTTAGTTCAGCCGGCAACTTCTTACCCCAGTATCCCAGGCAGCAACAGACACTAGCAGATGTGTGCTCAGGGCATACTGCACCCCTGCATCTGTCTTGGGAAGAAACAGATGCTTTAAACAAATAATGTTATGTATAAAATAGTTTGTTTTTCCTTTGAGACCAAGTCTCACTGTCAACCAGGCTGGAGTGCAGTGGCACAATCTCGGCTCACTGCAACCTCTGCCTCCTGGGATCAAGCAATTCTCATGCCTCAGCCTCCCGAGTAGCTGGGACTATAGGCGCACGCCACCACACCTGGTTAATTTTCATATTTTTAGTAGAGATGGGGTTTCGCCATGTTGGCCAGGCTGGTCCCAAACTCCTGATTCTAGCCTCCCAAAGTGCTGGGATTACAAGTGTGAGCTACTGCGCCTCGCCAGTATTTCTTAGTTACAGCTTATATTCTGTTAAGAAACTTGAAATACATATAAGCAAAAACAAATGATACACTCTGGGCAACATAGACCCCATCTCGTAAGCAAAAAAAAAAAAAAAAAAAATTAAAACCCATTGCGATGGCGTCTGCCTATAGTCCCAGCCTCTAAGGAGGCTGAGGTGGGAGGATCACTTGAGCCTGGGAGATCAAGGCTGCAATAACCTGGGGTTGCACTGCTGCACTCTAGCCTGGGTGGCAGAGTGAGACCCTGTATCAAAAAAAAAAAAAAAGGGCAGGTGTGGTGACTCACACCTGTAATCCCTGCCCTTTGGGAAGCCAAGGCATGTGGATCACCTGAGGTCAGCAGTTTGAGACCAGCCTGACCAACGTGGTGAAACCCCATCTCTACTAAAAATGCAAAAATTCGCCGGGCATGGTGGCTCACGCCTGTAATCCCAGCACTTTGGGAGGCCAAGGCGGGCGGATCACGAGGTCATGAATTTGAGTCCATCCTGGCCAACACAGTGAAACCCCTACTCTACTAAAAATACAAAGATTAGCTGGGCTTTGTGGTGGGCGCCTATTACAGGCTATTCCCAGCTACTTGGGAGGCTGAGGCAGGAGAATCGCTTGAACCCGGGTGGTGGAGGTTGCAGTGAGCCGAGATCGTGCCACTGCATTCATTCCAGCCTGAGTGATAGAGCTAGACTCTGTCTCAAAAAGTAAAAATAGGCCGGGCGCGGTGGCTCAAGCCTGTAATCCCAGCACTTTGGGAGGCCGAGGCGGGTGGATCACGAGGTCAGGAGATCAAGACCATCCTGGCTAACATGGTGAAACCCCGTCTCCACTAAAAATACAAAAAACTAGCCGGGCGTGGTGGCGGGCGCCTGTAGTCCCAGCTACTCGGAGGCTGAGGCAGGAGAATGGCGTGAACCTGGGAGGCGGAGCTTGCAGTGAGCCGAGATCGCGCCACTGCACTCCAGCCTGGGTGACACAGCGCGAGACTCCGTCTCAAAAAAAAAAAAAAAAAAAGTAAAAATAAAAAATAAAAAGATGAGACAAATAGGCATTCCTAAGAGTTAGGGGGACAGATCAGCTTCTGTCTTCAGTTCAGTTATGGTGAGTGATTCCTGAGGACTAAATGATGCGGAATGGAGAACACAATTCTGGATTTCACCTAGATACTGTGTTGTTGAGATTGTGTTCAACTGGAAATAAAGGAAAACTAAACTCCATTGGCTTCAACACATAGACATTTGTCTCTCAGAACCAGGAGTCTGGAGCTGGGTAAGCAATACCTGGCAGCGCAGTGGTCGGGGTCACCCTGGGGGACCTATGCTCATTCCTGCTTACTATTCTGCCATCTTTAAACATGTGGCTTTTTTGGCCGGGTGTGGTGGCTCACGCCTGTAATCCCAGCACTTTGGGAGGCCAAGGCAGGCAGATCATGAGGTCAGGAGATTGAGACCATCCAGGCTAACACGGTGAAACACCGTCTCTACTAAAAATCCAAAAAATTAGCCAGGCATAGTGGCGGGCGCCTATAGTCCCAGCTACTCGGGAAGCTGAGGCAGGAGAATGGCGTGAACCCGGGAGGTGGGGAGCTTACAGTGAGCCAAGATCGTACCACTGCACACCAGCATGGGCGACAGAGCGAGACTCCGTCTCACAAAAAAAAACAAAAAACATGGCTTTTGTCCTCATGGTTACACAATACCTGAGGCAATGCCTGCTGTGCCTCCTGGCATCACATCCAAGGGCTGGGAGGAAAAAAAACGGAAAACGGACAAAAGGCTTTACTTCTGTTTTTTTGTTTTTGAGACGGAAGGAGTTTCACTCTGTCACCCAGACTGGAGTGCAGTGGCACAATCTCGGCTCACGGCAAGCTCTGCCTCTTGGGTTCATGCCATTCTCCTGCCTCAGCCTCTCGAGTAGCTGGGACTACAGGCGCCCACCACCAACCCCAGCTAATTTTTTGTATTTTTTTTTTTTTTTTGGACTAATTTTTTGTTTGGACTAATTTTTTTTTTTGGACTAATTTTTTGGGCTAATTTTTTGTTAAATTTTTTGGACTAATTTTTTGTATTTTTAGTAGAGACGGGGTCTCACCGTGTTATCCAGGATGGTCTCGATCTCCTGACCTCGTGATCTGCCCGCCTCGGCCTCCCAAAGTGCTGGGATTACAGGCGTGAGCCACTGCGCCTGGCCGGCTTTTCTTTAAATTCAGGAAGTACCCAGGCTTGGTGGCTGATGGCTATATATCCCAGCACTTTGGGAGGCCAAAGTGGGAGGATCACTTGAACCCAGGAGTGTGAGACTAGCCTGGGCAACATAGTGAGACCCTGTCTCTACAAAAAAATACAAAAAAATTAGCCGAGCTTGGTGGTGTGGGCCTGTAGTCCTGGCTGTGAGAGAATCACCTGAGCCCACATGTCGAGGCTGCAGTGAGCCATGATTGTGCCACTGAATTCCAGCCTGGGCAACAGAGTGTGACCCTGTCTCCAAGTAAGAAAGGTTGGGCAACAGTCTTTGGGATCTGCCCTTCCTAGACCTGTCATCCTTTCCTAAGGGGGATTCGTTTCTGTCATTGGCCCCTCCATGCACCAGCAGTGACAGAGTATTTCTTCCCTTTGCAGAGAGAAGTAAGCAAGAGCTTCCCACACAATTACCTTACGTTTTCATTGCTTCTCTTCTAGGGAGACCACTGTAATTTTAGCCATGACATCGAACTCCCAAAGAAGCGAGAATTGTGCAAGTTTTACATCACTGGATTTTGCGCCAGAGCCGAGAACTGCCCCTATATGCATGATATCCTTTAGTGCCAGCATCTTGTCTGAATGAGGGTGCAGAACTTCTCTGCTCCTTGACATTAGTAACAGCTGACCTTCCTTCACTGTGCTTTCTCTTTCTGTGCCAAGAGCTTTCTGTGAATCTCTGTCTCATTTAACCCTCAGTCCACACTCAGAGGGGTCTGCCTTTCCCATCCTTCCAGGGAGTAAACTTTGAGATGCACATGGTGTATGTTCTGTTTATATAGGCTCTCAAGACTGGCCCATACCATTGGCTGAGATTCTTCCAGGTCGTTTTATACCTTGGACGAGTCGTTTAACTTCCCTAGTCTGGTTGATCATCTGAGGAAGCAGCCCCCAGCCAGTGTGGTGGGGCGGGAAGTGCCCTGCAGTCTGGAGTGCCGGGGTCTCTCCATGGATCTCCTGCCAACCCACGGAGCAGCCCTGAGCACGTCGCCTCACCTCTCTGGGCAGATTTCTC
Organism: Macaca nemestrina; assembly: GCF_043159975.1. Taxonomy (NCBI): domain Eukaryota; kingdom Metazoa; phylum Chordata; class Mammalia; order Primates; family Cercopithecidae; genus Macaca; species Macaca nemestrina. The sequence goes on along the minus strand of NC_092144.1, from coordinate 57,280,100 downwards.
ATCTCCAAAGCAAAGGGAGTTGGATTCTGCCTTGGGTCTGGGTGGGGGTGTGTTCTGTGAGATGAAGCATTTACCTTAATTTGCCATGAACGTGATTTCCCGTGTAAGCTGTACCACACCACTGGGAACTGCATCAATGGTGACGACTGCATGTTTTCCCACGACCCTCTGACGGAAGAGACGAGGGAGCTTTTGGATAAGGTAATGTCCAGGGGCTGACGGGGTGCACGGCTCACAGGAACTGGGACATGTGCAGTCCATTGTCTCAGTGCTATAGCCTGCCTGTCCAGCCTCTGCAGTGCCCAGTTGGGTTGATTTGGAGTTGGGCCATTCTAAGGAGGACATGGGCACTGTGTCCTCTTCTGCAGGGAGTTGAGGTGGTCACAAGTATCTTGTCTTAAGCCAGGACAGGTTTTTGCTGTTTCCTGGGGGCATGGCCAAATGAAGGGAATACTGCCTGATGTGCCTCCAAGCATGAATCCTAATCTCTAGGTGTCAATTAGAGACAGCCCACGATACACAGGGATACACGAATTACCTGTAACCCCAGCACTTTGGGAGGCTGAGGTGGGAGGATTACTTGAGCTCAGGAGTTTGAGACCAGCCTAGGCATGTAGTGAGATGTTGTTTCTACTTAAAAAAAGAAAAAAAAAATTGGTTGGGCTGGGTGCAGTGGCTCGTGCCTGTAACCCCAGCACTTTGGGAGGCCAAGGCAGGCAGATAGATCACTTGAGCTAAGGGCAACATGGCAAAACCCCGTCTCTAAAAAAAAAAAAAAAAAAAAAAAAGGATGAAAAACTTAACTGGGTGTGGTGGCTCACGCTTGTTATCCCAGCACTTTGGGAGGCTGAGGCGGGCAGATCACCTGAGGCCAGGTTCTCAAGACCAACCTGGCCAACATGGCAAACCCCATCACTACTAAAAATATAGAAATTAGCCAGGTGTAGTGGCACATGCTTGTAGTCCTAGGTACTCAGGAGGCAGAGGTTGCAGTGAGCCGAGATCACACCCCTGCATTCCATCCAGCCTGTGCAACAGAGTGAGACTGTGTCTCCAAAAAAAAAATAAAAAAAATTAGCCAGGTGTTGTGGCACATGCCTGTGGTCCCAGCTACTCGAGAGGCTGAGGCAGGAAGATCTGTTGAATCCAGGAGATTGAGGCTGCAGTGAGCCACTGCACTCCAGAGCAAGACTCCACCTCAAAGAAAACCCACAAAAAACCAAAGATATACAGAGAAGAGACAAAGATTGTATTTTGGTGGAAAAGTTAAACGTTTTCTTGCAACTCTCAGGGTCCCCATTATGCATTAGAGAAAGTAGAGGGAATTTGGGGGTCTCTAAAGGGGAAGACTCCCTTGGGGGAGGTGTCATGGCTTCTCCACTTAGCCAGGTGACATTTGAAACTCATCCTGGCATCAGTTGTCCTCTCTGAGGAGCTAGGCTGAGGATTTTGGGTTAGGGTTAAATGCCCAAATATCAGTCCTGAGTTTCATCTGGGGAGTGAGTGGCTACGGGAACGGGTATCCTTTCAAGTGAAGCTTTCCTGCCCTCTAGTTCACAGGAGGTTCTAGGAGATTAGGTATTTTTTTGAGAATGGAAAGGATCAAGGCATCAGCACATCTGCCAGCTTCCAGAGTCCGTGTGTCAGTGACTGTCTTGTTAACTGGTGGCAGGGGTACCCATGTGAGGGGTGCAGGGGAAGCCCCATGCAAGCAGACGTAGGAGAACATCCATTCCTCATTGGCAGGGCACCTGTAGGAAAAGGTCAGTCCCTCTGGGGAGCCTGCTGCCCTAGGGTTTTTTTGTTTTGTTTTGAGACGGAGTCTCTGTCGCCCAGGCTGGAGTGCAGTGGCACAATCTCAGCTCACTGCAAGCTCCGCCTCCCGAGTAGCTGGGACTACAGGCGCACGCCACTGCACCAAGCTATTTTCAGTAGAGACAGCGTTTCACCATGTTGGCCAGGCTGGTCTCGAACTACTGACCTTGTGATATGCCCGCTTTGGCTTCCCAAAGCGATGGCATTGCAAGTGTGGGCCACGGCGCCCAGCCTGCCCCAGGGTTTTGTAATCTGTACATTCCTGGAGTCTGAGCTGTTTGATGACGGGAAACTGGCCATTCAGGGAGGCCTCATGTCTCCTTGGGAGGACTTACCCTTCTCTGACTGAGGACTGCCCCCTGCTGGAGGCTCCAAGTTTGTGCTCTAGGCCAGTGCTACCCATAGGAGCACCACAGAACCACTTCGTTCATTTAAAATTTTCCAGTAAAAGTAAAAGTAAAAAGAAACAGGTGAAATTAATTTTTTTTTTTGAACTGGAGTCTCGGCCAGGTGCTGTGGCTCACTCCTGTAACCCTGCCCCCGCCGGGAGGCCGAGACGGGCGGATCACCTGAGGTTGGGAATTCAAGACCAGCCTGACCAACATGGAGAAACCTTGTCTCTACTAAAAATACAAAATTAGCCAGGCAAAGTGGTGCATGCCTGTAATCCCAGCTACTAGAGAAGCTGAGGCAAGATAATCACTTGAACCTGGGAGGCGGAGGTTACGGTGAGCCAAGATTGCGCCATTGCACTCCAGCCTGGGCAACAAGAGCGAGACTCCGTCTCAGAAAAAAAAAAAAAAGAAGAAATGAAATGGCGTCTCGCTCTGTTGCCCAGGGTAGATTGCAGTGGCGCGATCTTGGCTCACCGCAACCTCCACCTCCCGGGTTCAAGCGATTCTCCTGCCTCAGCTTCCGCAGTAGCTGAGATTACAGGCACCCGCCACCACGCCCGGCTAATTTTTGTTTGTTTATTTTTGAGACGGAGTTTCACTCTTTTGCCCAGGCTGAAGTGCAGTGGCACCATCTCGGCTCACTGCAACCTCTGCCTCCCAGGTTCAAGTGATTTCTTGTCTTAGCCTCCTGAGTAGCTGGGATTACAGGCACCTGCCACCATGCCCAGCTGAATTTTGTATTTTTAGTAGAGACAGGGTTTTACCATGTTGGCCAGGCTGGTCTTGAACTCCTGATCCACCTGCCTTGACAAGTGATCCACCTGCCTTGGCCTCCCAAAGTGCTGGGATTACAGATGTGCCCCACAACACCTGGCTAATTTTTGTATTTTTAGTAGAGATGGGGTTTCACCATGTTGGCCAGGATGGTTTCAAACTCCTGACCTCAAATAATCCACCCACCTCACAAAATTATTTAACACTGTGTCTCATTTAGCTCCAAACATACTTTTAGGAAATAATAATAAATAATGGAAAAAATAGAGATACTTTATAGGAGCTTTTTGTGTGTAGTTTCAATGGCTGGAAAAAAATATTTTTTAATTGGCATTGGGATTATATTTGATCTCCCTTGGTTTCATGGAAGGCACCTATGAAGCCAGCAGAGAGAAAATATAATGGTACTTGAATCTGTTAAAAGTAAATTCTGTAGAGAGCCATGTTTTCTGAAAGCAAAACTTGATGTTTGCAAAGCTTAGAGGGTTGTAGGTTTCTGCTTGGGAGTATGCACACAGACCCCTTCCTGAAAATCCATGCCTTCTTTTTTTTTTTTTTTTTTTTTTTTAATTTATTTATTATTATTATACTTTAAGTTGTAGGGTACATGTGTATAACGTGCAGGTTTGTTACATATGTATACTTGTGCCATGTTGGTGTGCTGCACCCATCAACTCGTCATTTACATCAGGTATAACTCCCAATGTAATCCCTCCCCCCTCCCTTTTTTTTTTTTTTTTGAGATGGAGTTTTGTTCTTGTTGCCCGGGCTGGAGGAGTGGTGCGATCTTGGCTCACCACAACCTCTGCCTCCCAGGTTCAAGCTATTCTCCTGCGTCAGCCTCCCGAGTAGCTGGGATTACAGGCATGTGCCACTGCTCCTGGCTCATTTTTTGTGTTTTTAGTAGGGATGGGGTTTCTCCATGTTTGTCAGGCTGGTCTTGAACCCCCGACCTCAGGTGATCCCCCCGCCTTGGCCTCCCACAGTGCTGGGATTATAGATGTGAACCACCATGCCTAGCTGAAAATCCATACCTTCTAAATTTATCTGAGTGCTTTAACCAGCTCTTAGCATTATATGTTTTTGTATGTCATCTTTGGTACCAATTTTTTTTTTTTTTTTTGAGATGGAGTTTCACTCTTGTTGCCCAGGCTGGAGTGCAATGGTGTGATCTCGGCTCACTGCAGCCTCCGCCTACTGGGTTCAAGTGATTCTCCTGTCTCAACCTCCTGAGTAGCTGAGATTACAGGTGCCTGCCTCCACTCCCAGCTAATTTTTGTATTTTTAGTAGAGACGGGGTTTCACCATGTTAGCCATATGGTCTCAAACTCCTGACCTCAGGTGATCCACCCACCTAGGCCTCCCAAAGTGCTGGGATTACAGGCATGAACCACTGCGCCTGATACATAGTTCTGTGAGTTTTTTTTTTTTTCAAAGACGGAATCTCGCTCTGTCGTCCAGGCTGGAGTGCAGTGGTGCAATGTTGGCTCACTCCAGCCTCCGCCTCCTAGGTTCAAGCAATTCTCTGCCTCTTGAATAGCTGGGATTACAGAGGCCCGCCACCATGTCCAGCTATTTATTTATTTATTTATTTATTTATTTATTTATTTGTTTGTTTTTTGAGATGGAGTCTCACTCTGTTACCCAAGCTGGAGTGCAGTGGCGCAATCTTGGCTCACTGCAAACTCTGCCTCCCAGGTTCAAGCGATTCTCCTGCCTCGGCCTCCTGAGTAACTGGGATTACAGGCGTGTACCACCACTCCCGGCTCATTTTTGTATTTTTAGTAGAGACGGGGTTTCACCATGTTGGTCAGATTGGTCTTGAACTCCTGACCTCGTGATCCGCCCAGCTTGGCCTCCCAAAGTGCTGAGATTACAGGCTTGAACCACTGCGCCCGGCCAGCTGATTTTTTTTTTTTTTTTTTTTGTATTTTTGGTAGAGACGGGGTTTCACCATCTTGGTCAGGCTGGTCTTGAACTCCTGACCTCGTAATCCACCTATCTCAGCCGGGCGCGGTGGCTCAAGCCTGTAATCCCAGCACTTTGGGAGGCCGAGACGGGCGGATCACGAGGTCAGGAGATCGAGACCATCTTGGCTAACACGGTGAAACCCCGTCTCTACTAAAAAATACAAAAAACTAGCCGGGCGAGGTGGCGGGCGCCTGTAGTCCCAGCTACTCGGGAGGCTGAGGCAGGAGAATGGCGTAAACCTGGGAGGCAGAGCTTGCAGTGAGCTGAGATCCGGCCACTGCACTCCAGCCTGGGCGACAGAGCGAGACTCTGTCTCAAAAAAAAAAAAAAAAAAAAAAAATCCACCCATCTCTGTCTCCCAGAGTGCTGGGATTACAGGCGTAAGCCACCGCGCCCGGCCTAGTTCTATGAATTTTGACAAACACACTGAGTCATGTCACCACCCCACAAGATGGATCTAGGAAACCCATTCTGTCACCCCAGAAACTCCGCTGTGTCTTTTATAGTAAATGCCACCCCACATCTCCAGTGCCTGGCAACCGTGGGTCAGGGTCTGTCTTTGGTTTTACTTTTTCAAGCAAATCATATAAATAGAATTGTGGGGTAAACAAGCTTTAAGAGTGTGAGTGTACACAGTGCACATGCGTGCATTTGTTGAGTCTGGCTTCTTGCACTTGGCATGAAGCCTTTGAGATTCACCCGTTGTTGCAAGTAGCAGTTCATTACCGTTTGTTGCTGCGTAGTGCCCCACCAAGTGGATGATCTATGTTTGTTTATCCAGTCATCCGTTGAAAGACATTTGCGTTGTTTCCATTTCCTGGTGCTTATTCACATGGACTGATGGGCTCAGCCCACATGCCTCTGCACCTCTACAGTGTTACTTCTTGCTTGCAGAAGGTGACTGACTTTTGGAAACTCCTCTGATCACTGAGAGTCTGTCCTGGCTAGAGAGGCTTTGGCACCTAGTGGGGTGCTAGTTGTCTCAGCTGGTGTCTTTGCTGGTGGAGGGGCCAGGAACAGAGGGGCCACAGGGTCTGTGCTGGCAGGACCGATGAGCAGTTTGGGTTGACTCTGCAGTTGACTCCATGTTGGAGTCAACCAGTCAGGCAGGGCCTGAGCTCCTTTCTTCTCTGCGCTGGACCCAGCCTCTGGATTCCAGGGAATGAATGGCAGAGTGCATTGGTTTGTGTTCCTTGCTTAGTCGTTCACTCGATAAATCTCTGTGCCTTGTTTGTGGCAGGCAGTGGGGGTGGTGAGGAGGCAGGGTTAGGTCCTTGGGCAGATGCTGATGACACATGGGGAGTGTGAGTGTGTGTGCGTATGTGTGTGCGTGCGCGCACACACACACACAGGGATCAGGCCGTGAAGAACAAGTGTGGGAGCCCAGGACTCCAGCTGGGCTCTATTCACGAGGCAGACGTTCAGGAGGCTCTGTGAGGAGGTGCCAGTGGTGGCCCCAGGATGTGCGGCAGTTAGGACTGAAGAGGAGGAGGGAAATGCAGGGTGGCAGATGCAGCGCAACCCATGGCCGCACACACAATTGAGGAAGGGCCCTTGGGCCAGGAGGAAGTGAGCCCATAGCAGTGCTGAAAGCAGCAGTACTGGGAGCTGACGCAAGGCTCTGGGCCCTCCCAGCAAGGCTCATCTCAGGTGGCGCTGCCCACACTCCAAGGGCAGAATGTGAATTCTGCCTCCACAGGTACCCCTGCTCTGCTGGTTCACACGCTGACCACACCTGGAGTAGCAGGGCTCAGAAGGACAGAGGGGTTCCACCATGTCGTTTTCCACCCCTCCTCCATGAAGCCACATTCTTGTTGGATCTTGGGGTTCCAGGGTTCAGGTACCACTGCTAATGGCTAGGAGAAGGGAAAACTGCGAACGCACAACCCCCACCAGGGGGTCCTATTTCTGTCATCCCTGCTGTTCCTGGGCAGAGGGGCAGGACTAGTTCATCCTGACCCCGTGTTAGGACCCACTAAGGGATCTGTGCTGGGGTCCCCAAGATGACCCAGAGCAACTTGCTGGGGAACTCACAGCCAAGATGTTACTGCAGTGAAGCGACACAGGCAAACTCAGCCCCGGGAACGAGTACATGAGGGCACCTGGAGGAAGCAGGCACATCCTCTCCCCGTGGACTCGCAGGGGCCATGCTGCCCTCCTCCAGTTGTGACAGCACGAGGGGCATTCTGTTTGTGAGAAGACTTGCTCAACGCCCAGGGTTTTCACTAGGGCCGTTCACCTAGGCAGCTTCTGCCTGGCATGGACCAAAATTCCAGATCTGGGGGGCAAAGCAGGCATTCAGCACAAACTGCATTGGTTGTAGAAACAGTTTATTCGGCTGGGCGCGGTGGCTCACGCCTGTAATCCCAGCACTTTGGGAGGCCGAGACGGGCGGATCACGAGGTCAGGAGATCGAGACCATCCTGGCTAACACGGTGAAACCCCGTCTCTACTAAAAAATACAAAAAACTAGCCGGGCGAGGTGGCGGGCGCCTGTAGTCCCAGCTACTCGGGAGGCTGAGGCAGGAGAATGGCGTGAACCCGGGAGGCGGAGCTTGCAGTGAGCTGAGATCCGGCCACCGCACTCCAGCCTGGGTGACAGAGCGAGACTCCGTCTCAAAAAAAAAAAAAAAAAAAAAAAAAAAGAGTTTAGATGCAGTGAGCCCCTCTTACTAGACAGTGAATGCTGGGAGCCCTCCCAAAATCCAGCTTGCCAGACACCAGCCAAGGCCTAGCCTTGCAAGCAGGGCTTCCAAGGAGAGCAGCCAGGCCTCCTGTGTTCACTTTTCTGCATGCGATTCTAACTGAAGAAACATTCTAGTCCAATTGAGATTTTGACATTTCTCATTCACTCATTGGGCATCTGCCCTGTATCAGGTCTTGTGGGGGCCCTGGGGATAAAGCAGGGAAGAAACAGTCCTGCCCTCATGGAGTTGACAGGGAGGTGAGCCAGGATCAACACGGGAATGACTGAATAATTTAACAAGGCATAGGCAGTGTTGGCAGAGAACTCCTGGTACCCCAGTAGTGAGTATAGGAGACTGGACAGACACTATGAATTGACATCTAATGAGGGACCTCAACAGTTGGGTGACGTTGAGCCACATGGGAATAACGGGGAAAAATAAAAGCCTGGGGGCAGCTTGGTCCTGGCCCTGTAGGGGAGAGCTTGACTGCTCATTGCACTGAAGTGAGGCTGGGTGGTTGGGCTGGAGGAGTTGGGATCGTGGGAGGAAATGAAGCTGCCAGGAAGCTTCCTAGTCCTCCCCAGATAGCCACACACCCACCCCTGCTCTTAGACCCTGAGGGTTATGTTCAGGAGTTTGGGTCTTATTACAGATGAGATCAGAGGCCCTTAACATCCAAACAGGACAGTGGAATATGATTCAGCCATAAAAAACTGAGTGACATACTACTGATAGATGTAGCAGTGTAGATGCCCTTTGCTAAGTGAAAGGACCCCTCACACTCAGCGCATGAGTCTGTTCGCAGGAGCTGTCCAGCAGGGGCAGGTCTGCAGAGACAGGAAGCAGAGTGGCTGCCGGGGGCTGGGGGCAGAGGATGGGGAGTGATTGCTTAGTGTGTACAGGGTCTCTTTTGGGGGTGATGAAAATGTCCTAGAACTAGATAGAGGTGGTGGTTGCATAGCATTGTTAATGTGCCAAATGGCACTGAATCATTCAGTTTGTTTTTATTTTTGTATTTTGAAATGGAATCTGGCTCTCCCGCTCAGGCTGGAATGCAGTGGTGTTATCTCGGCTCACTGGAACCTCTGCGTCCCGGGTTCAAGCGATTCTTCTGCCTCAGCCTCCCAAGTAGCTGGAATTACAGGTGGCCACCACCATGTCTGGCTAATTTTTTTGTATTTTTAGTACCACCATGTCCAGCTAATTTTTTTGTATTTTTAGTAGAGACGGGGTTTCACCATGTTGGCCAGGCTGACCTTGAACTCCTGACCTTAGGTGATCTGCCCACCCTGGCCTCCCAAAGTGCTGGGATTACAGGCATGAGCCACCACACCTGGCCTTGTGTATTTATTTTTGAGACAGAGTCTCATCTGTTGTCCATGCTGGAGTGCAATTACGCAGTCTTGGCTCATTGCAGCCTCTGCCTCCCAGGTTCGAGTGATTCTCCTGCCTCAGTCCCCCGAGTGGCTGAGACTATAGGCATGCGCTACCACACCTAGCTAATTTTTGTATTTTTAGTAGAGACGGGGTTTTTCCATGTTGGCCAGACTGGTCTTGAACTCCTGGCCTCAAGTGATCCACCCACCTCGTCCTCCCAGAGTGCTGGGATGACAGATGTGAGCCCCTGCGCCCGGCCGAATCGTTCACTTTTAATGGTTGAACAGTACACTTTCTCTTGTATTTTGCCATAGAGCAAGAACAGGCGCCCCCCTGCCCCCCACCAGCTGGTCCCGGAGAGTGGAGCAGAGAGGTGGCTGATGATTTTTGTTACGGAGCCATTGTGGTCATTAGCTTTATGTCTTTAGACCTCAAGGTCCTTGTATTGTGGAACTTCTCCTCATAAACTTCAGCTCTGAGACCTGGAGAGGTCCGTTTCCATCCTGACCCTGTCCACACCTTCTTTTGTTCTTTCTCACCCGCAGATGTTGGCTGATGATGCAGAAGCAGGTGCCGAGGACGAGAAGGAGGTGGAGGAACTGAAGAAGCAGGGCATCAATCCCCTGCCTAAACCGCCCCCTGGTGTGGGCCTCCTGCCCACTCCTCCTCGGCCCCCTGGCCCGCAGGCTCCAACCTCTCCCAATGGCAGGCCCATGCAGGGTGGCCCCCCACCCCCGCCCCCGCCCCCTCCCCCACCGCCCGGACCCCCTCAGATGCCCATGCCAGTGCATGAGCCACTGTCCCCACAGCAGCTGCAGCAGCAGGACATGTACAACAAGAAGATCCCCTCCTTGTTTGAGATTGTGGTACGGCCCACGGGACAGCTGGCTGAGAAGCTGGGTGTCAGGTGAGTGCCCTGGGCCCCCGTGGTAGGCAGGGAACGCTATCCTGGGCCCAGCCAGGTTCCTCTTGTCAGGGTAAGCCTGGCTGGGGCAGGGTCCTGCCTCTCTTCCCAGCTGTGGGAGTCCTGGTCTGCAGCTTCCCTCACAGGTGCCTTTTCCTTCTTCTAGGTTCCCTGGACCCGGTGGACCCCCAGGGCCAATGGGCCCTGGGCCCAACATGGGACCCCCAGGGCCAATGGGCGGTCCAATGCATCCTGACATGCACCCTGACATGCACCCAGACATGCACCCCGACATGCACCCGGACATGCACCCCGACATGCAGATGGGCCCTGGCATGAATCCTGGCCCACCCATGGGCCCTGGTGGCCCTCCAATGATGCCCTACGGCCCTGGAGACTCCCCACATTCTGGAATGATGCCCCCTATCCCGCCAGCCCAGAACTTCTATGAAAACTTCTACCAGCAGCAGGAGGGCATGGAGATGGAGTCCGGACTCCTGGGGGATGCAGGTATGCGGGCTCCAGGTGTGACTGCCTGGGGTTGCGGGCTTTACACAGTGGAGTAGTCAGGGAGATGTGATTTTTCTTCCTTCGTCTGAGTCTCTTCGAAAGCATGACTCCATCTCTGTCCCATTTAATGGTTGAATGTTTTCAGTAACATAGGATTTATTATTCTGTTGAGGAAGAAAGGAATATTCTGTTTATTATCATTATAGGTTATTTCTTTTTAATTTTGCAAGCTGTGCCTGGAATCAGAAGCATGGGAAGTTAGAGGGACAAGTGTGCAAGGGTGTGAGGCTGAGAGGCTGATGGGCTCATCAGGGCTCAGTTAGTGGCCTGGCCAAAACTATCTCTTTCCAGGCAGTTCTCGGCTTGGAGCAACCAGTGTCTACCCCAGGACTCTGCGGGTTCTGTGCCCTTTACCGGCCGTTTTCCTCTCTTTTTTTCCTTTTGCATTGGTAACATGTGTCCAGTGAGCAGAGGGGTTTAGATGACGCTGCTGCAGCTGTAGGAGATGCGATGTGCAGCCCTCTGGAGGAGGAGGGCCAGGCACAGTAGGCCCCCACTGTCCTTGCCCAGTTGCATCTTGGTGGAATGAAGCAGGTGGCAAGCGTGTAGATAGAGGAGTTGGCTCCTTTCAGCACTGGCCATTGTTAGAAGAAAAGGTAGGGTACCGTGGTGGTGGGCCAGAAGGCTCAGTGCCTCAATGGGGATGGTCACAAAAGTCTCTCTGAGAAGTGAAGCAGCACTTGCAACGTGAGGAACGATGGGACCTCTGGGCGGGGGCGACGCTGTGTTGAGCTGGGGATGCTGCTGTGGCAGCTGCTGGGGGCTGTCCCTGGGCAGAGGCAGCAGGGCAGCCACTGGAGTGCAAGGCAGGGCTTCGAGGTTTAGATGCGGCGCCGTAGGGCAGTGTGAGTCCTGTGTGTGTTTTGCAAGGCAGGTAGGAGCGGCATTGAGGATAGGGCGCTGGACGTGGGGCATAGTCACTCCAGGGTGCCTGCCCCTCTGATGGCCATGTGGAAATTTTGAGGGGTAGTTTCAGGGGCATCAGGGAGAGGCCCAGGCTAGAGATCAAAATGTAGACATGGGCTTTGACTTTAGGTGGTGCATGGAGCCAGGAGAGCAGGTACTCGAGTGAGAGTGGGTGCTTTAGAAAGATGAGAAAAACAGGCTGCCACAATGAGGTGCTGGGGTTCCCTTTAACAAAAGCATCTCAAAGGTGCATGGGAGAAGCTTTGCTGGCGGGAAACCAGAAGTCGGTCACATTGGTAGCAGTAGGTGTCTCTAGGGTAATCCTGTTTCATAAAATCCTCCCTCTAACATGTGTGGTCTGTGGTTTCTGGTGTGTGCACAGACTGTGTGAAGGGGGACCCTTGGCTGTCTGGTTCGTCGAGTGGGTCCCAGCTCTGCGCTGGGATGTGTCACAGAGCAGGCTGGCCCATCAGGTTCACTTGACGAAGTTGAAATTAATGTAAGCTAAGTTACAAGTGCACTTTTTTAGACACCATGTTTTAAATGCTCAGCTGCCCCAGGAGGATTTAGGTGGCCACATGTTGCCCTGCAGATCTAGAACATTTCCATCACTGCATAGCGTTCTGTGGGGAAGCACTGACTCTAGACATCCCCCCATCTCGGTGACTCGCTGTCTCCCATGCTCACATGTCACGCACACACACAACATGCAGGAGGTGTCGCCGAGCCTGCCCTCCCCTTTACTCCTGCTGCGTCCCCACGTCAGCCTGTGCCGCTGCCCACAGCTCTTGGCTCAGGCACTGGGGGAGTGCATGGGGTGAGGTGGTTGGTGCCAGTGCCCACACCGCAGGAGGTGGAGGCCCGGTGCTTCCTGAGAGACCCCCTAATGCTGTGGAGCAGGAGGGAAGGCACTCTGGAGCCTCTGTTGGCCAGAGCAGCACTTTGGCTCATTTCATTCTCTTTTCCTGGCTTTTAATGTTGAACATGGTTGAGTTCACTATGAGATGTACAGTGTTTTCTTATTAATTGTTAGAAAGAAACCATGAAACTCCTGTCCATCCAAAATAATTAAACAAGTACAGGAAAGAGTGCAGGATCCATCCCTGGCCTGTCTAGAATCTGCGTCCCAGAGGGACTGTTTCTGTCTTTTCAAAGCCTTCTCCTTGCGTCTTACAAATGTACATCCGATGTTCCATCCTGTTTCCACCTCATAAGCGTTTGCCCCATCACTCAACCCTCTCTGAACCTCATTCTTCACATAGGCGGGGCTACCCATGGGCGACTTCGTTCCCCTGAGACCTGGGGAGGGCAGGCAGGGGCAGGCTGTGCATCCTTCTCCATCACCATCTGGGTGGGTTTGCAGTGAGGGGCAGGGTGGGGCTGGAGTTGGCACCTGGAGGCCCTTCCCGACATGAACCCTCGGTTCTTCCCTGCCACAGAGGACTACGGGCACTACGAAGAGCTCCCAGGGGAGCCTGGGGAGCACCTCTTCCCTGAGCACCCTCTGGAGCCCGACAGCTTCTCTGAGGGAGGGCCCCCAGGCCGGCCGAAGCCAGGCGCCGGTGTCCCTGACTTCCTGCCCTCAGCCCAGAGGGCCCTGTACCTGAGGATCCAGCAGAAGCAGCAGGAGGAGGAGGAGAGAGCGAGGAGGCTGGCTGAGAGCAGCAAGCAGGACCGGGAGAATGAGGAAGGCACGTGTCCGCCCCAGGGGCCGGGGCACAGGCCCTGGGCCGCTGTGCAGGGGAGCGGAGGTGGTGGGGTGTTCCAGGTTGGGTTTCCTGTCGGGAAGGAGCCCATGGCTAGGGAGGACCCCTGTCCAGGGCCATGAAGCCGGGTTGGGGCTGCTGTATATCCCTGAGAAAACTGGCAGTCAGGGATGGCTTTCTGTGTTGGGTTCAGGAGAGACCCTGATCCCATAGAGTAGGGTGGAGGGCTGGTTTCTGGAAGAGAAAGCCGCCAACAGGATCAGCTGCCTGCGCCCTGCCAGAGGAGGCTTTAGGGAGACTCTCAAAGCCCCCGTTTTCCTACCATGTTCTCAAGGAGCCAACAGACAAGAGAGTCATTGAAATTAACCAGTAATAATCATAGTCATGAGCCACCAAGTCTCAGTTGCTGTGTGGTTGACTTAGTGGTGTCCGCCTTGGGGTAAAATGACAAGTGGTTTCTGGATCCTGAAACTAGAGGCCACAGGTGGCCCTGACAGTATCCCAGGAGCCAGTGGGACAGCAGGAAGAGGGGCAGCTCCCCTGATGGCCCAGGCTGTACTGGCCTAGGTTTTGCTTGAGCCCATGTCTGAGTCTGCCCAGCCGGCCCTGCCTCTTAGCCGGTGACTGGTTGGTCCAGCCGCCCCTCCCTGGGACATGGGGACATCGTGAGCCGGTTTGGGAGCAAGTGTTTGTGAGCCCTAGGCCCAGCCAGAACTGAGTCAATGGTATCTGCTACGAGGACCTCCAGAAGGAGGTGCCCACAGCTGCACTTGCCACAGTGGGGGCTGAACCAGCCCAGAGGTGGGCGGGAGGAGACGCCAGAGCTCTGGGTTAGGAGTCCCAGCCCAGTCCTGGCCCTGATGTCTAAGTAACGGCACCGTGCCTCTGTTTTCACATCTGTCAAATGGGCATGATAGTATCACTACCTCCTGGGGTGGTTAGTAGTTTGTTTTATTTTAAGTAACTCACTAGTGCAGTGCCGCCACTGAGGAGCGCTGGGGAGCATGGCATAAACGGTAGCGCCTTAGCTCCCTGGGTCTCCTCAGCCGCCTGCTGTGGGGAGGGAGCCTTAGAGAGGAGGACCTGAGGATCTGAGAGGCACGAGCAAAGGAGCTGCTCACGGTGGGCTGCTGTGGGGTCCAAGAGGACGGGTGGTGGATGCGCCCACTTACCCTTCCCTCCTCCTCTGTTCTTTCCCAGGTGACACTGGAAACTGGTACTCAAGTGATGAGGATGAGGGTGGAAGCAGTGTAACCTCCATCCTGAAGAGCTTGAGGCAGCAGACGTCCAGCCGACCCCCAGCTTCAGTTGGAGAGCTGAGCAGCAGTGGGCTGGGAGACCCCCGCCTCCAGAAGGGACACCCAACAGGAAGCCGGCTGGCAGACCCTCGCCTCAGCCGGGACCCCAGACTCACCCGCCACGCAGAGGCTTCTGGCGGGTCTGGCCCAGGGGATTCCGGACCCTCTGATCCTCGGCTGGCTCGCGCCCTGCCCACCTCCAAGCCTGAAGGCAGCCTTCATTCCAGCCCTGTGGGCCCCAGCAGTTCCAAGGGGTCTGGGCTGCCCCCTGCGGAGGAAGAGGAAGGGGAGCGGGCCCTGCGGGAGAAGGCCGTGAACATTCCCCTGGACCCACTCCCCGGGCACCCCCTGCGGGACCCACGGTCACAACTGCAGCAGTTCAGCCACATCAAGAAGGACGTGACCCTGAGCAAGCCCAGCTTCGCCCGCACCGTGCTCTGGAATCCCGAGGACCTGATCCCCCTACCCGTCCCCAAGCAGGATGCAGTGCCCCCCGTGCCCGCTGCCCTGCAGTCCATGCCCACCCTGGACCCCCGCCTGCACCGCGCCGCAACGGCAGGGCCCCCCAACGCCCGGCAGCGCCCAGGTGCCTCCACGGACTCCAGCACACAGGGCGCCAACCTCCCCGACTTTGAACTTCTCTCTCGCATCCTCAAGACGGTCAATGCCACCGGCTCCTCAACTACTCCTGGTTCCACTGACAAACCCAGTGACCCCCGGGTGCGGAAGGCCCCCACCGACCCTCGGCTGCAGAAACCCACAGACTCTACGGCCTCCTCCCGGGCTACCAAGCCCAGCCCCGCTGAGGCACCCTCTCCCACTGCCAGCCCGAGTGGGGATGCCTCCCCACCAGCCACCGCTCCCTATGACCCTCGCGTGCTGGCAGCCGGTGGGCTGGGCCAGGGTGGAGGGAGCGGGCAGAGCAGCGTGCTGAGCGGCATCAGCCTCTACGACCCGAGGACTCCCAACGCGGGGGGCAAAGCCACAGAGCCGGCCGCTGACACAGGTGCCCAGCCCAAGGGCGCTGAAGGTAATGGCAAGAGCTCGGCCTCCAAGGCGAAGGAGCCCCCGTTCGTCCGCAAGTCTGCCCTGGAACAGCCAGAGACAGGGAAGGCCGGTGCCGATGGGGGCGCCCCCACGGACAGATACAACAGCTACAACCGGCCCCGGCCCAAGGCTGCTACAGCCCCCACCGCCACCACCGCCACCCCACCCCCTGAGGGTGCCCCACCCCAGCCCGGGGTGCACAACCTGCCCGTTCCCACCCTCTTCGGGACGGTGAAGCAGGCACCCAAGACGGGCTCAGGAAGTCCATTTGCTGGGAACAGTCCGGCCCGCGAGGGCGAGCAGGATGCGGCGTCCCTAAAGGATGTTTTTAAAGGCTTCGACCCCACGGCCTCCCCCTTTTGCCAGTAGTGTCCAGCCAGAGCCGCGGCTCCAGCCGCCCTTCCTGGGGTGGCATTCAGGGCAGCACCCGGGGTGGGGAGCTTGTGGGGGAGGGGAGGCAGGCTGGGTGTTCCTTTTTTCTTTTCTCCCTTTTCTTTTGCTTTTCTTTCTTTTTTTTTTTTAAGTAGTACTTTCTTTGAGATTTATAAATTGTATATAACCATCTTAAGTTCTAGTCAGTGTGGCGGGCTCAGGAGCTCCTGCTGAGCAAACTGACTCGTGCCCGCAAACCTGTGAACTGTCGCCAGTGTCCAGACTCAGACCCCATGGACTCTGCCTGGCCGGGCCTCGCTGGAGGCCCAGTGGGTTTTTTGGGCAAAGCATGGCCCCTTTTCCCCAGGACAAAGGGAACAGTTGGTGTCTTGGAAGGCACTGAACGCTCCTCACCCTGTGCCCAAAGAGACCCAGAACCAAGACCATGGCAGGGCCTGTGTGGAAGCAGGTTCAGGCGTTTCTAGAATCCTGGGGTGCACCATCACTGTCTCTTCAGTGCAGGGCGTGACACCCCACTCAGGAGATGGTGACAGTGAAAAGGTATTAAGTAAAGAGCCCTCAGTGGCACTTGGGGCTCCCTGCACGTGCCTGCTCCTGTCCCTGCATTACTACGTGTGCCCTACCCGCCACCCTCCGTCCAGAGCAAGCCAATGCCCCCCAGCCTGCAGCAGAAGCCTCCAGTGTGAGAACAGGACCCAAAGGCAGTGGGGGCTGGTGTGGGGCGGAGTCCCGAAGAGCCACCTCCAGGAGGCAGCCCCTTGGAGCACATACCAGTTTTCTGTCAGTATTAACCCGACCTGTCCCATCAGGGCCACACCCTCCTTGCCCACACCAGGGTCTGTCCTGGTCCTCAAGCCACGCACCCGCTATGACCGCACTGCAGCTCGGCCCCGGACAGCTCCAGGATCCGTGAAGTGGCTGCGCCGCCAGGCCCCAACAGCAGGGGCCCTAGGGTGGCTCCTGGCCAAGTGTTTCTTCTGTTTTCCTCGCACCTCCTCACACTGTGACCTGCAGGGCGTCAGGTATTGATGTGTTCAGGTTTCCTCTCCCAACCCAGCAGATGCAGGGGTTCCAAGGTGTGTTGCTCTGTGAGATTTGTGTACACTTCAGAAAGGGGCTAAGGAGAGTGGGAAGCCTGCAGCCAGGGCAGGGGAGGGGAAGCCTCTGCTGCCCCCACACTCCCACTCTGGCTGAGGGCCCGCCTCCTCTGCAGAGCCCTGGAGGAGGCCCACCTATGGACACAGCCTGGGAGATGGGCACAAGGGGTGCTGGGGGAGGCCTGCTATCCTGCCTCTGGGCCACTTGAGGGGCCTCAGGAAGTGTGTGCTTGTAGCTCCATCTGCCTGTCTCCCTGGCCCGCTGTGTGGCTGCAGGCCAATCTCTTCATTGCTGACCAGGAGGAGACCTGGGCACCTGCCAAGGGATTCCCCTTCCCTCCTCCTCAGGGTGGGGTGAACAGGCTGCTATCCCACCCCACCCCAAAAAGAGAAAAATGAAAAACTCATAGTTTGGGGCCAGGAGGCAGTGTGTCCTACAGGGCTGCATAGCCCTGAGGGGTCAGTGCTGGGATCAGGTTGGTTGGTCTTTTTGTCTTTTTTTTTTTTTTTTTTTTTAACAATCATTAATGAGATTTGTCTTCAGCCACCAGTGTTGGCCTTGAAGCAGAGGGCGCAGCCCTTGGTGTTTGTAAAATAAGTATGAACACACAGTGTGGCAGTGTTTTGGTTTTTTTTTTGTTGTTTTTCCTCTCCTTTTGAGGATTTTCTTTTGTAAAAGAAAATTAAATATTTTTTAAACTGAAATTTGTGGATGAAATAGAAGCTGGAGCCCTCCTCTTGGAATATTCAGCCTAAGAACCTCATGGGACTATGAATTCACCTGAAATTCTCATTTGCCATCAGGCCGAGCTTTTAAAGAAAAATTGTTCTCTAACCAGGATTGTAACAAAAGTGTAAATACTGTTTCAGAGTTGAGAGTTGGTGGTGCAAATATGTATATAATGAACTGTATTTTTACAATGATCGCCGCATGACTATTTCACACCCTTTTTATACTCCATACCTGTCTTCCAGAAACGTCACCTGCCTTTCTCCTGTGGTCTCTTAATCCAATAATTGTATTACTGCCATTAAAGGATGCAGTTATTTTAAAAAGCTTGTGGGTCTGGTCTCTCCAGGCTGCCCCAGACCATCCCTTGCCCTGAGAATTAACGAGGGTAGAAGATGGCGGGGCGGGAGTGGGGGGTGTGTGAAACATGGACCTATTCTCTCAGCAGTTGGCCTCAGTAACATTCTTGAAGACAGGGACAATTTGTACCTCCAAACAGCGTCAGCTGTCCTCAGTGGACGGCAGTAGATCACCTACTGTCAACATCCTAAGGTCCCTGAGCTTCGTGCGGGCCACTCAGCATTTGAGATCCGGTGGTGATCTGCAGCAGCCTGGATCTGCCCTCGCAGTGCTCACAGGAAAAGACTGTTAACGCAAACGGGACAGCTGGACTGGCTTCTAGGGACGGGAAGAGCTTTAGTGGGCACCCTACCCGTGTGATAGCCAGGGGTATCCTCTGAGGAGGGGTCTGTTCTGATGTTGGAACTTATTTTGAAATGCATCAACAAATATGAAGGATGGTTGGGGCCGGGCGCGGTGGCTCACGCCTGTAATCCCA
The DNA here is from genome assembly GCF_043159975.1 of Macaca nemestrina. Lineage (NCBI taxonomy): Eukaryota > Metazoa > Chordata > Mammalia > Primates > Cercopithecidae > Macaca > Macaca nemestrina. The sequence goes on along the minus strand of NC_092144.1, from coordinate 57,261,592 downwards.
GCACTTTGGGAGGCCGAGGCGGGCGGATCACAAGGTCAGGAGATCGATACCACGGTGAAACCCCGTCTCTACTAAAAATACAAAAAATTAGCTGGGCGCGGTTGTGGGCGCCTGTAGTCCCAGGTACTCGGGAGGCTGAGGCAGGAGAATGGTGTGAACCCGGGAGGCAGAGCTTGCAGTGAGCCGAGATCGCGCCACTGCACTCCAGCCTGGGCGACAGAGCGAGACTCCGTCTCAAAAAAAAAAAAAAAAAAAGAAGGATGGTTGGATAGATGGCTGAATGTGTGATCAATACAGTTGGAGTGCAGTGGCTCACGCCTCTCATCCCAGCACTTTGGGAGGCTGAGGCAGGAGGATCGCTTGAACCCAGTAGTTCCAGGCTGCAGTGAGCTGCGCTCCAGCAGGCCAGGCAACAGAGTGAGACCCGTCTCTTTAAAAAAAAAAAAAAAAAAAAAAAGTTGAGACCCAAACCCAGCAAACGATACACATGGTTTTCTTGGTTTTCTTGGGGTTTACATACAGGGGAGAGTCCCTCAGCACCAAGATGGGCAGAAGAACTGCAACAGCTTTAAAAAGGCATGCTGTTGGCTGGGCACGGTGGCTCATGCCTGTATTCCCAGCACTCTGGAACGCTGAGGCGGGCTAATCACGAGGTCAGGAAATCGAGACCATCCTGGCCAACATGGTGAAACCCCCGTCTCTACTAAAAATGCAAAAATTAGCTGGGTGCGGTGGCGAGCGCCTGTAATCCCAGCTACTTGGGAGGCTAAGGCAGGAGAATCACTAGAACCCAGGAGGCAGAGATTGTGCCACTGCACTCCAGCCTGGGTGACACAGCAAGACTCCGTCTTGGAAAAAAAAAAAAAAAAACAGAGCTGCAAGAGTGGACCATGTCGCTCAGGAAATGCGTGGAGCCTGAGGAACATCTTCATTGGAGGACGGTATGGAGGCTGAGGGAGGGCAGAGATGGCCACCAGCACGAGGATGTGGTCAACCCCTCCACAGCCCAAGGTTGGACACTAGGACCAACAACTGGTGCCAGATGCTCTTTGGGTACCTGCTGTGATCCACTGCCCGGATTCTATAGGTGTTAACTGTTCCCTGTATTTTCTTGTTTTTTTGTTTTTCTTTTCTTTTTTTGTGGCAGGGTCTCACTCTGTCCCCCAGGCTGGAGTGCAGTGGTGCTATCTTGGCTCACTGCAACCTCTGCCTCCCCAGTTCAAGCGATGCTCCCGCCTCAGCCTCCCGAGTCACTGGCACGACAGATGTGACAGGTGTCTGTCACCACACCCAGCTAATTGTATTTTTAGCAGAGACAGAGTTTCGCCATGTTGGCCAGGCTGGTCTCAAACTTCCAACCTGAGGTGATCTGCCCGCCTCAGCCTCCCAAAGTGCTGGGATTACAGCTGTGAGCCACTGCGCCCGGCCAGCTGTTTGCGTTTTCTGAATTCCATTTTGGCATTCCATTGGTATTAGAGCCCCAGGGCTGCCTACATATCTCTACAAACTGGGTGGCTTAACATGACAAATTTGTTCTAGAGGCCAGAAGTGCACCATCAAGGTGTCTATGGGGTCAGGCTCCCTCTGAGGCTCTAGAGGAGAATCCTTCCTTTCCAGTCCTGTCTTCTGGTGGCCGTGGGCAATCCTGGGCTTGTGGTGACATCGCTTTAATCTCTGCCTCCAACTTTTCCCGGGACTTTCTCCTCTGTGTCTGTGTCTTCTGTCTCTTAGAAAGACTCTTGTCACTGGATTTAGAACCCAACCAGGTAATCAAGAGTAATCTCATCTTGAGATCTTTCATTAAATATCCTGTTTCCCAGCCAAGTGTGGTGGCTCACACCTGTAATCTCAGCAATTTGGGAGGCCAAGGCAGGAGGATTGCTTGATGCCAGGAGTTCAAGGCCAGCCTGGGCAACATAGGGAGACCCCCATCTCTACAAAATACAAGAAAAATTAGCTGGGTGTGGTGGTGCACACCTGTAGTCCCAGCTACTTGGGAGGCTGAGGGAGGATCCCTTGAGTCTGGGAGGTCAAGGCTGCTGTGAGCTGTGATCATACCACCACACTCTGGCCTGGACAACAGTGAGAGCCTGTATTTTTTTTTTTTTAAAGACTCTGTTTCCAAATATAGTTCATTAGTTCATTGACAGGTTCCAGGGCTTAGGATGTAGAAATATGTTTTAGGGGACAACAACCCTGTTACCCTGCTCTTTTTTTTTTTTTTTTTGAGACGGAGTCTCACTCTGTAGCCCAGGCTGGAACGCAGTGGCATGATCTCAGCTCACTGCAACCTCCAAGGCGGGCAGATCACCTAAGGTCAGGAGTTCAAGACCAGCCTGGCCAACATGGTGAAACCCCATCTCTACTAAAAATGCAAAAATTAGCCAGGCATGGTGGCAGGCGCCTGTAATCTCAGCTACTTGGGAGGCTGAGGGAGGAGAATTGCTTGAACCCAGGAGGCGGAGGAGGTTGCAGTGAGCTGAGATTGTGCCACTGCACTCCAGCCTGGGCGACAGAGCAAGACTCTGTCTCAAATAAATAAAGAAAATAAAATTATTAATCAGAACCATCATTCCATCTACTTTCTTTTCTTTCCTTTTATTGTTTTTTCTTCACCCTCCCTTCCCTACCCTTCTTCCTTTTACTTTCCTCTGTAGACTTCTCACGTCCTTGCAACTGTATTCATTGTTGGGTTTCTAACTGTATTCTCTGTTGCCACTGTAACAAATGACCAAAAACCTAGTGACTTAAAAAAACATAAATGTATTATATTTATTATTTATTTATTTATTTTTGAGACAGAGTCTTGCTCTGTCGCTCAGGCTGGAGTGCAGTGGCATGATCTCAGCTCACTGCAGCCTCCATCTCCTGGGTTCAAGCAATTCTCCTACCTCAGCCTCCCTAATAGCTGGGATTATAGGCACCCGCCACCATGCCCAGCTAATTTTTGCATTTTTAGTAGAGACAGGGTTTCACCACGTTGGCCAGGCTGATTTCTAACTCTTGACCTTGGGTGATCCACCCGCCTCGGCCTCCCAAAGTGCTGGGATTACAGGTGTGAGCCACCACGCCCAACCACAAATGTATTCTCTTACAGTTCTAAAGATCGGAAGTCTAAAACCAAGATGTAGCCAGGTGTTGTGGCTCACATCTGTAATCCTAGTACTTTGGGAGGACAAGGTGGGAGGAGCTCTTGAGTCCAGGAGTTGGAGACCAGTCTGGGCAACATGGCAAAATCCCATCTCTACCAAAAAATCCAAAAATAGGGCCGAGCACAGTGGCTCACACCTGTAATCCCAGCACTTTGGGAGGCTGAGGCAGGTGGATCACGAGGTCAAGAGATTGAGACCATCCCGGCCAATGTGGTGAAACCCCGTCTCTACTAAAATTACAAAAATTGGTCTGTACTCTCAGCTACTCCGGAGGCTGAGGCAGGAGAATTGCTTGAATCCAGGAGGCGGAGGTTGCAGTGAGCCAAGATCGTGCCACTGCACTCCAGCCTGGAGACAGAGCAAGACTCCGTCAGAAAAAAAAAAAAAAAAAAATTAGCAGGGTATGGTGGTTCACTCCTGTAGTCCCAAGCTACTCCAGAGACTGAGAGGGGAGGATCGCTGGAGCTGGGGATGTCTAGGTTGCAGGGAGCCATACTCGCGCCACTGCACTCCATCTTGGGTGACAGAGCAAGACCCTGTCACAAAAATATAAATTAAAAAAATAAAACCGGCTGGGCGCGGTGGCTCACGCCTGTAATCCCAGCACTTTGGGAGGCCGAGGCGGGCGGATCACAAGGTCAGGAGATCGAGACCACGGTGAAACCCCGTCTCTACTAAAAATACAAAAAATTAGCCGGGCGCAGTTGTGGGCGCCTGTAGTCCCAGCTACTCGGGAGGCTGAGGCAGGAGAATGGCGTGAACCCGGGAGGCGGAGCTTGCAGTGAGCCGAGATCACGCCACTGCACTCCAGCCTGGGCGACAGAGCGAGACTCCGTCTCAAAAAAATAAAAAATAAAAATAAATAAAAAAATAAAACCAGCCGGGTGCAGTGATTCACACCTCTAATCTCAACACTCTGGGGGCCGAGGTGGGTGTATGGCTTGACCCCAGGAGTTTGAGACCGGCCTGAGCAATATGGTGAGACCCCCATCTCTACAGAAAATACAAAAATTAGCCAGGTGTGGTGGTGCGTGCCTGTGGTCCCAGTTACTGGGGAGGCTGAGCCCTGGAAGCTGAGGTTGTAGTGAGCCAAGATCAAGCCACTGCACTCCAGCCTGGGTGACAGAGTGAGACACTGTCTCAAAAAATTAATTAAAAGGAAAAAATAAAATCAATACATAAATAAAACAAAAATGTCGGCTGGGCTGTGTTTCTGCTCGGGGGACTCAGAGAAGAATTCATTTCTTTGTCTTTTTTCAGCTTCTGGAGTCAGCCTGCATTGTTTGGTTCAGTGTAATGAAGAATTTAACCTTCCCCAAAGAGAGGTAAGACCTTTGTCCTCCGGGCCTTTGAGGTCACCTCCTCTAAATCTCTGGAATGTTGTTCCTGATAAGATTAGTTTGGTTTACCTATCAGCCTTAGGCCAACTAGCTAGTAGCAGTGTGACTCAGGGTGGGGCCCTGGGGTCACAGGGTATCAGCTGACCTCTGGAAGGGCTAGCGTCTGAGGTCATGTCAGTCTCATGGAGGACTACTGGGTTTACGCCTCAGGGGCAATGAAGGTTCTGGACAGTGAGGCTTCTGTGAGCTTCCCCGGTCGACAAAGCTCCATGTGTACTGTTACACACTGTTGCTGGGCAAAGTGAGTGCTGTCCACACTCCATGGGGACAAGAGGGCTGGAAGCCTAATGATGGGACCCCACCCCCAGGCTCTGCTGAATGCCCGTCTTCCCTGGGCTGATTTTCCCCTGTATTCTTTTTTTTTTTTTTTTTTTTTTTTTTTGAGACAGTCGCTTTGTCACCCAGGCTGGAGTGCAGTGGTATGATCTCGGCTCACTGCAAACTCCGCCTCCTGGGTTCGCGCCATTCTCCTGCCTCAGCCTCCCGAGTAGCTGGGACTACAGGCGCCCGCCACCGCGCCCGGCTAATTTTTTGGTATTTTCAGTAGAGACGGGGTTTCACGGTGTTAGCCAAGATAGTCTCGATCTCCTGACCTCGTGATCTGCCCGCCTCGGCCTCCCAAAGTGCTGGGATAACAGGCGTGAGCCACCGCGCCCGGCGATTTTCCCCTGTATTCTTGCGCTATAATACACCATAACCGGGAGCATGACAGTTTTCAATGAATTCTGCTTCTTCTTTTTCTTTTTTTTCTTTTTTTTTTTTTTTTTGAGGTGGAGTCTTGCTCTGTTGCCCAGGCTGGAGTGCAGTGGCGCGATCTTGGCTCACTGCAACCGCCGCCTCCCGGGTTCACACAATTCTCCTGCCTCAGCTTCCCGAGTAGCTGGGACTACAGGCGCCTGCTACCAAGCCGGGCTAATTTTTTGTATGTTTAGTAGAGACGGGTTTTCACCATGTTAGCCAGGGTGGTCTCTATTTCCTGACCTCCTGATCTGCCCACCTCAGCCTCCCATAATGCTGCAGCTGCAGGCATGAGCCCCGGCCTTTTGTTTGTTTGTTTTTGGGTTTGTTTTTTTTTTTTTTTTTTGAGAAGGAGTCTCACTCTGTCACCCAGGCTGGAGTGCAGTGGCGCGATCTCGGCTCACTGCAAGCTCCGCCTCCCGGGTTTACGCTATTCTCCTGCCTCAGCCTCCCAAGTAGCTGGGACTACAGGCGCCCGCCACCACGCCTGGCTAATTTTTTTTGTATTTTAATAGAGACGGGGGTTTCACCATGTTAGCCAGGATGGTCTCGATCTCCTGACCTCGTGATCTGCCCGTCTCGGCCTCCCAAAGTGCTGGGATTACAGGCTTGAGCCACCGCCTCCGGCCTGTTTGTTTGTTTTTTTGAGATAAGAATCTTGCTCTGCTTCCCAGGCTGGAGTGCAGTGGTGTGATCTTGGCTCACTGCAACCTCCGCTTCCCAAGATGAAGCGATTCTTGTGTCTCAGCCTCCTAAGTAGCTGGGACTACACAGGCATGTGCCACCATATCTGGCTACTTTTTGTATTTTTGGTAGAGACGGGATTTCACCAAGTTGGCCATGGCGGGTCTTGAACTCCTGGCCTCAAGTGATCTGCCTGCGTCAGCCTCCCGAAGTGCTGGGATTACAGGTGTGAGCCACTGTGCTCCACCCACTTCCGTGAATTTGGCTAGCAAATTAGCAAACCTCCAGAGTAGGTCAGACTACAGGCATGTGCCACCATGCTCTACTAATTTTTGTATTTCTTTTTTTTTTTTTTTCCGAGACGGAGTCTCGCTAATTCTCGCAAAGAATTTCTTGAACCCGGGAGGCAGAGGTTGCAGTGAGCCAAGATTGTGCCACTTGACTCCAGCCTGTGTGACAGAGCCAGACTCTGTCTCAAAAAAAAAAAAAAAAAAAAAAAAGACCGAGTGTGGTGGCTTACACCTGTAATCCCAGCACTTTGGGAGGCCAAAGCAGGCGGATCTCTTGAGGTTGGGAGTTCGCGACCAGCCTGACCAATATGGAGAAACCCTGTCTCTACTAAAAATACAAAATTAGTTGGGCATGGTAGTGGGCACCTGTGATCCCAGCTACTCCAGAAGCTGAAGCAGGAGAATCACTTGAACCCGGTTGGTGGACGTTTCAGTGAGCTGAGATCGCACCATTGCACTCCAGCCTGGGCAACAAGAGTGAAACTGTGTCCAAAAAAAAAAAAAAAGGCCGGGCGCAGTGGCTCAAGCCTGTAATCCCAGCACTTTGGGAGGCCGAGACGGGCGGATCACGAGGTCAGGAGATCGAGACCATCTTGGCTAACACGGTGAAACCCCGTCTCTACTAAAAAATACAAAAAACTAGCCGGGCGAGGTGGCGGGCGCCTGTAGTCCCAGCTACTCGGGAGGCTGAGGCAGGAGAATCGCGTAAACCCAGGAGGCGGAGCTTGCAGTGAGCTGAGATCCGGCCACTGCACTCCAGCCCGGGCTACAGAGCGAGACTCCGTCTCAAAAACAAACAAACAAACAAACAAACAGAAAGAAAACAACATATCCAAACTTAAATACTGAGAAACTTCATAAAGTTTGTTGCATTAGGGAGAGTGTCCTAGTCTCAGAAATCTGCAAGCACCTCAAAACCAAACAAAAAAAGCCATTTATTTTCTATATTAAGGGGGCTTTGTAGTTCGGGAAAGTTGGACAGAGGACAGGGACTAAGCTGACTACATCATTCAACAGGAAACAGGGCTATGTGAGGGCAGGCAGTTCTCAGGATAAGCTAACCAGGAGGCACCTTCCACATTTCATTGCTTGCTCAGACTTGAGGGTGAGTTAGAAGTTCAGGGGCCAATTGAAGAAGATAAACCTGACTCAAGTTTGCTGTAGGCAAAGCAGCAGTCAGATGGGGGCAGCTAGTCTAGGCAAGGTGGCTCATGCCTATAATCCCAGCACTTTGGGAGGCTGAGGCGGGAGGATCGGTTGAGCCCAGGGTTTGAGACCAGGTAACACAGGGAGACCCCATCTCTACAGAAAATGAAAATAAAAAACAAGAAAAGGGGCTGGGCGTGGTGGCTCACGCCTGTAATTCCAGCACTTTGGGAGGCCTAGGCCGGCGGATCACGAGGTCAGGAGATCAAGACCATCCTGGCTAACACAGTGAAACCCCGTCTCTACTAAAAATACAAAAAATTAGCCAGGCGCGGTGGCAGGCGCCTGTAGTCCCAGCTACTCGGGAGGCTGAGGCAGGAGAATGGCGTGAACCCGGAGGCGGAGCTTGCAGTGAGCCCAGATCACGCCACTGCACTCCAGCCTGGGCGACAGAGCGAGAATCCGTCTCAAAAAAAAAAAAAAAACAAAAAAAAAACAGCTCCTTTATCTTCTACTAAGCAGGGCTTGGATTTTTTGTGTGTGTTGTTGTTGTTGTTGTTGTTGTTGTTGTTTTTTGAGACGGAGTCTCGCTCTGTCGCCCAGGCTGGAGTGCAGTGGCCGGATCTCGGCTCACTGCAAGCTCCGCCTCCCGGGTTCACGCCATTCTCCTGCCTCAGCCTCCGGAGTAGCTGGGACTACAGGCGCCTGCCACCTCGCCCGGCTAGTTTTTTGTATCTTTTAGTAGAGACGGGGTTTCATCGTGTTAGCCAGGATGGTCTTGATCTCCTGACCTCGTGATCCGCCCGTCTCGGCCTCCCAAAGTGCTGGGATTACAGGCTTGAGCCACCGCGCCCGGCCTCTGTTGTTGTTTTTTAAGATGGAGTCTCGCTGTGTCTCCCAGGCTGGAGGGCAGTGGCACTATCTCAGCTCACTGCAACCTCCGCCTCCCGGGTTCAAGTGATTCTCCTGCCTCAGCCTTCCAAGTAGCTGGGATTACAGGAGCACGCCACCATGCCCGGCTAATTTTTGTATTTTTAGTAGAGACGGGGTTTCACCATGTTGGTCAGGCTGGTCTCGAACTCCTGATCTCGTGATCTGCCCGCTTCAGCCTCCCAAAGTGGTGGGATTACAGATGTGAGCCACCGTGCCCAGCTCGGGCTTGGATTTTATGGAGAGGAAAAGTGGGGGAGCTGCCAAGGGGGTTAAACTTGAGGAGGGAGTTCAAATGGACTGCGCTGCAAAGCTTGCAGTTGCAATGAATGTGAAGCTTTACATGGGATTAAGTGCAAACAGAAAATATTCCAAACACATTTTTCACATTCTTGGCTAGTGAAATGGTTTATGCTGATGAGAGAAGGCGAAGCTGAATCCCAGAATGGGTCAGGGCAGAGAAAACAAATCTGCCTTAAAGAGACAGACCTTTTCAGCCGGGCGCTGTGGCTCATGCCTGTAATCCCAGCACTTTGGGAGGCTGTGGCAGGCGGATCACGAGGTCAGGAGTTCCAGACCAGCCTGACCAACATGGTGAAACCCTGTCTCTACTAAAAATATAAAAATGAACCGGGCGTGGTGGCGCATGCCTGTAATCCCAGCTACTCAGGAGGCTGAGGCAGGAGAATCGCTTGAACCTGGGAGGCGGAGGTTGCAGTGGGCCGAGATCAGGCCATTGCACTCCAGTCTGGGTGACAGAGCTAGATTCCATCTCAAGAAATAAGTAAGTAATTAAAAAGAGACAGACCTTTTCTTGGAAATGTTAAAAAGAGACACACCAAAAAAGAGATGGATCTTAACGGTGGCTGATTAGTTGTAATGTGAATTATCTAGAGGGCTTTTAAAAAAATATTGATGGCCCAGAACCATCCCAGAGCTATGTAGCCGGTATCTGTGGAGCAGGAGGATAGGACCAGGCATTGATATTCCTTTACAAGGAATGCATTTTATTAAGAGCTGACTGGGGCTGGGCTTAGTGGCTCATGCCTGTCATCCTAGCACTTTGGGAAGCCAAGGCTGGTGGATCACTTGATTAGGAGTTCGAGACTAGCCCTGCCAACATGGTGAAACCCTGTTTCTACTAAAAATACAAAATTATCTGGGCATGGTGATGCACGCCTGTATTCGCAGCTACTTGGGAAACTGAGGCAGGAGAATCACTTGGACCCGGGAGGCAGAGTTGCAGTGAGCCGAGATCATGCCATCATGCCATTGCACTCCAGCTTGGGCAACAAGAGCAAAACTCCATCTCATTAAAAAAAAAAAAAGGAGCCGGGCGCGGTGGCTCACGCCTGTAATCCCAGCACTTTGGGAGGCCGAGGCGGGCGGATCACAAGGTCAGGAGATCGAGACCACGGTAAAACCCCGTCTCTACTAAAAATACAAAAAATTAGCCGGGCGCGGTTGTGGGCGCCTGTAGTCCCAGCTACTCGGGAGGCTGAGGCAGGAGAATGGCGTGAACCCGGGAGGCGGAGCTTGCAGTGAGCCCAGATCGCGCCACTGCACTCCAGCCTGGGCGACAGAGTGAGACTCCGTCTCAAAAAAAAAAAAAAAAAAAAAAAGGAGATCACTGGGCCAGGTACAGTTGCCCACAGCTGAAATCCCAGCACTTTGGGAGGCCACAACAAGAGGATCGCTTGAGCCCAGGAGTTTGAAACCAATCTGGGCAAAATAGACCCACTCTCTACAAAAAATTTAAAAATTAGCCAGGTGTTCTGGTGTTATATATAAAGTTTCAGTGCCACAAAAGAAATAGCACTCGAATATAAAATTTTCTTTTTAATTCTCAGCAAGGTAAGGTACTTCTATAGAAAGGTGGGCCCTCGCAGATGGAGCAATGGTGAGCACACACCTGGACAAGGGAGGGAAAGGGGTTCTTATCCCTGATGCACGTGGCTTCTGCTCCTGTGTCATTTCCTTGTTGGCTAGGGTTAGACTGCACAGGCTAATCTAATTCCGATTGGCTAATTTAAAGAGAGTGATCAGGTGAGTGCTTTGGCGGGAAAAAAATGGTTATGCAGGCCGGGCGCAGTGGCTCACGCCTGTAATCCCAGCACTTTGGGAGGCCGAGGCGGGCGGATCACAAGGTCAGGAGATCGAGACCACGGTGAAACCCCGTCTCTACTAAAAATATAAAAAATTAGCCGGGCGCGGTTGTGGGCGCCTGTAGTCCCAGCTACTCGGGAGGCTGAGGCAGGAGAATGGTGTGAACCCGGGAGGCGGAGCTTGCAGTGAGCCGAGATCGTGCCACTGCACTCCAGCCTGGGCGACAGAGCGAGACTCCATCTCAAAAAAAAAAAAAAAAAAAAAAAAAATGGTTATGCAGGGTGGATAATGAGCCAGGGTGGAACAGGTAGCAGGTAATTGGAATGCGTTAGGGTGGAGCAGGTGGTCGGAATGAGTCAGGGTGGAGTAGTAGGTAAGTGAAATGAGTCAGGGTGGGGTAGTAATCGAAAAAGGTTGCTGGCCGGGCGCGGTGGCTCAAGCCTGTAATCCCAGCACTTTGGGAGGCCGAGACGGGCGGATCACGAGGTCGGGAGATCGAGACCATCCTGGCTAACACGGTGAAACCCCGTCTCTACTAAAAAAAAAAAAAAAAAAAATACAAAAAACTAGCCGGGCAAGGTGGCGGGCGCCTGTAGTCCCAGCTACTCGGGAGGCTGAGGCAGGAGAATGGCGTGAACCCGGGAGGCGGAGCTTGCAGTGAGCTGAGATCCGGCCACTGCACTCCAGCCTGGGCGACAGAGCGAGACTCCGTCTCAAAAAAAAAAAAAAAAAAAAAAGAAAAAGGTTGCTTTATGAGGAGGTTAAGTTTAAAAGTAGAAGGCAAACAATTGCACATACTGACATATTAATTCTTTGAAGAGAAATTTAGAATATTTTAAATATTAATATATTAATATTAATGTCAATTTAATATTAATATAATATTAATATTAATTTCAATTTAATATTGATTAGCCAGGTGTGGTGGCACACGCCTGTAATCCCAGCTACTTGGGAGGCTGAGGCAGGAGAATTGCTTGAGCCCAGGAGATGGAGGCTGCAGTGAGCCGAGATCGTGCCACTGCACTCCAGCCTGGCCAACAGAGTGAGTGAGACTCTGTCTCAAAAAAAAAAAAATTGCCTTTTCATTCAGTCTGCTGAATTAATTTCCTTTCCCAGCCAATGCACTAAAATTATACAGCTCTGATGAGTGGAGGAATACCAGGGTTCTTGGTCCTCATGCCGATTTAGATAAAATGACATGGACACAGGTGGAGTGGTTTTAAGGAGCAGAGAATGTATAGGCAAGAAGGGGCAAGAAGGAAGGGAGAAGGAAGAATCTCCCCTGTACAGAGTTAGAGGGAGGAGGAATCCAAAGCCGAGAGAGGGAACCCATACGAATTACTTTTCACTGGACCCTACATTTGGAACCATATTCAAAATAGATTTTTTTTCTTTTTTTTCTTTTCTTTTCTTTTTTTTTTTTTTTGAGACAGGGTCTCACTTTTTCACCCATGCTGGAGTGCAGTGGTGCAATCTTGGCTCACTGCAGCCTCACTCTCCTGGGTTCAAGTGATTCTCTTGCCTCAGTTCCCCAGGTAGCTGGGACTACAGGCATGCGCCACAATGCCCAGCAATTTTTTTTTTTTTTTGAGACGGAGTCTCTGTGGCCCAGGCTGGAGTTCAGTGGCGCTATCTTGGCTCACTGCAAGCTCCACCTCCGGGGTTCACGCCATTCTCCTGCCTCAGCCTCCCGAGTAGCTGGGACTACAGGCGCCTGCCACCACGCCCGGCTAATTTTTTTTGTATTTTAGTAGAGACGGGGTTTCACCATGTTAGCCAGCATGGTCTTGATCTCCTGACCTCGTGATCTACCCGTCTTGGCCTCCCAAAGTGCTGGGATTACAGGCGTGAGCCACCGCGCCCGGCCTTTCTTTGGTATTTTTTACAGAGATGGGGTTTCACCATGTTGCCCATGCTGGTCTCGAACTTCTGAGCTCCAGCGATCCACCTGCCTCAACTTCTCAAACAGCTAGGATAATAGGTGTGAGCTACCATGCCTGGCCTGATATTTATTTAACTTTTTAGCAATGATAATAATAATAATAATAATAATAATAATTTTTTGAGATGGAGTCTCGCCCTGTCGCCGAGGCTGGGGTGCAATGGCGTGATCTTGGCTCACTGCAACCGGGTTCAAGTGATTCTCCTGCCTCAGCCTCCCGAGTAGCTGGGATTACAGGTACACGCCACCATGCCCGGCTAATTTTTTGTATCTTTAGTAGAGATGGGGTTTCACCATGTTGGCCAGGCTGGTCTCGAATTCCTGACCTCAGGTGACCCACCCACCTTGGCCTCACTTTAGGCGTGAGCCACTACGCCAGGCCATAATTTTTGTATTTGTAGTAGAGACAGGGTTTCACCAGGCTGGTCTCAAACTCCTGACCTCAAATGATCTGCCTGCCTCAGCCTCCCAAAATGTGTTGAGATTACAGGCGTGAGCCACTGCGCCTGGCCTGGCCTGATACTTAGAATTAAAAAAAAAAAAAAAGCCATAAAAAATCAATGCTTTGGGTTAATGATCACAATATATTGTTATGTGAAGAAAAATTAATGGTCAGGTGGCATCTTATTTTATATCTGCATAGAAAAAACACTGGACAGGAATACAAGATGGTAGTAGTAATCACTCATTGGTGGAATTACTGTTGAGGTTTACTCTCCTTTCTGAGATCTTCAAGATTTTGCAAAGATTCTCCATTAAGTGCCCCACGTTTTGTTTTGTTTTCTGGCCATTGGAATTGACGTAATTAATACAAACTACAGGCCGGGTGCGGTGGCTCACGCCTGTAACCCCAGTGCTTTGGGAGGCTGAAGCGGTCAGATCATGAGGTCAGGAGTTTGAGACCAGCCTGACCAACATGGTGAAACCCCATCTTTACTAAAAATACAAAAATTAGCCGGGCGTGATGGCAGGTGCCTCTAATCCCAGCTATGCGGGAGGCTGAGGCCGGAGAATTGCTTGAACCCGAGAGGCGGAGGTTGCAGTGAGCCGAGATCACGCCACTGCACTGCAGCCTGGGCGACAGAGCAAGACTCAGTCTCCGAAGAAAAAAAAAGAAGAAAAGAAAAGAGAAAAGAAGAGGGAGGGAAGGAAGGAAGGAAGGAAGGAGAAAAAGAAAGAAGAAAGAGAAGGCAGGAAGGAAGGAGGGAAGGAAGGAGAAAAAAGAAGAAAGAGAAGGAAGGAAGGAAAGAGAAAGAAAGAAGGAAGGAAGGAAAGAAATAGAGAGAAAGGAAAAGCAAAGAACTACAATAGGTGTTCAGCGTGTACTCCGTTAAAAAAAAAAATTGAATAAAAACTACAAGTTCCAGCAGACATCTCGCCTACGACTTCTGTAGATCGTCTTTCCCCGAACGCAATGATCGCTGGGATTCGTAGTCCAGTGACAAAATCAAGGAGGGACGCGCACTACCGGCCTAGATGACAGAGGAGGGAATCACTACCATTCCGACCAATGGACAGTTCACGCCGAAACTGAGTGGCGAGCGCATAGCCAATGGGTAAGCCATTCAGCCTGAGTGACATGGGTTGCAACCTACAGGAGGCCCGTGGGGCGGTACGGCGCGCGGCGCCCGTAGTGCGAACCATGGGAGGCGGCTGGTGGTGGGCTCGGGCCGCTCGCCTCGCCCGTCTCCGCTTCCGGAGGTCGCTACTGCCGCCTCAGCGGCCCCGGAGCGGGGGCGCCCGGGGGTCCTTCTCCCCCGGCCACGGTCCCCGCGCCGGGGCTTCGCCGCCCCCAGTGTCCGAGCTGGACCGTGCGGACGCCTGGCTCCTCCGAAAGGCGCACGAGACAGGTGGGTGGCTGGAGGTGGGGGCGGTGTGGATGGGACGGGGGTCCCGGGCGCGCGTGGAACCTCGATGGGGCGGAGGCTTCTGCAGGAAACGGGGCCCGGGCTCGGCTCCGAGAAGGGCTTCAGTGTGAGCGCACGGAAGCGCAGAGTGCAAGAGCGCAGGTGCCCGCAGAGAGGATGGGCTTTCGGGGAGGACGAGGACCCCGCGTAACGGGGCGCCGTAGGGATTGGAGGGGGTGGTAGGGTTGCGCGAGGCAGCCTCGTAGAATCGCGCCTGTCGTGTGAAGAGGGGCTTCCAGGGAAAGCTTAGAGTCTGTGGAGTTGGGTACTAGAGGGGTCCGTCCCGATTACAGAGGCCACCACTGTGCAGAGAGCGGGAGTGTGGATCCCCGCAGACGAGGGGGAAGTTCAGGATTGGAGGAGGGGACAACCAATAGGGAAAAAGCTCTCTGCTGATTGGAGGGGGAGGTGATCTAGGCTGCAGGGGGCGGGGCTTGTGACGGAGGCGAGGTCCAGAATGTAGCGGAGTGGCCATCTATTTTTTTTTTTAATTTAATTTAATTTAATTTAATTTAATTTAATTTATTTATTTTTTTGAGACGGAGTCTCGCTCTGTCACCGGGGCTGGAGTGCAGTGGCCGGATCTCAGCTCACTGCAAGCTCCGCCTCCCGGGTTTACGCCATTCTCTTGCCTCAGCCTCTCAAGTAGCTGTGACTACAGGCGCCCGCCACCTCGCCCGGCTAGTTTTTTGTATTTTTTAGTAGAGACGGGGTTTCACCGTGTTAGCCAGGATGGTCTCGATCTCCTAACCTCGTGATCCGCCCGTCTCGGCCTCCCAAAGTGCTGGGATTACAGGCTTGAGCCACCGCGCCCGGCCAATTTTATTTTTTTAATGACAATGTTTTGCTCTGTCACCCAGGCTTGAGTGCAGTGGCACAATTTTAGCCCACTGCAGCCTTCAACTCCTGGACTCAAGTCATCCTCTTGCCTCAGCCTCCTGCTTAGCTGGCGCTACAGGCATACACCACCGTGCCCAACTATTTTAATTTATGCAGAGACGGGGTCTCGCTTTGTTGCCCAGGCTGGTCTGAACTCTTGGGCTCATACAATCCTGCCTTGGCTTCCCAAAGTGCTGGGATTACAGGCGTGAGCCACCTCACTGGGCCAGTACTGGGTATCTAGATATAGGGTGTGGTGGGCTGTTTGTAAGGGACTTGAATGGGGACGGACGTGGATGGGATTGGCGCAGGCCATACTCGGTAGGAGATGGCGGCATTTGAAGGAAAGGAAGGGGGAGGCTGAAGTGCGGCCTGGGTTAGGTAACAGTTTGCCCCAGAGTTCTGAGAAAGAAGTAAGTAGGCAGGCCGTGGGGATATACATAGAGGGAGGGGGTTGGTCAGGATGGCTCTTCAGATTGGAGGTTCTGCAATTTTGTCCCTGGATTGTCCTCCACATTCTGCAGGGACTATCTTGAATCCTTTATTTATTTTTTTGAGACGGAGTCTTGCTCTGTCACCCAGGCTGGAGTGCTGTGGCAAGATCTTGGCTCACTGCAAGCTCCACCTCCTGGATTCAAGTGATTCTCCTCCCTCAGCTTCCCGAATAGCTGGGACTACAGGCACGTGCCACCACACCCTGCTAATTTTAGTATTTTTAGTAGAGACGGGGTTTGACTATGTTGGCCAGGCTAGTCTCAAACTCCTGACCTCGTGATCTACCTGCCTTGGCCTCCCAAAGTGCTGGAACTACAGGCGTGAGCCACCGCACCCAGCCCTTGAATCCTTAGTGTTACAGAGTTTGGGGGAGAGGGGCACTGGGGAGAGGGGCACTGAGGTGGAGGCCAGAGAGCATGTAGGGGGATGTGGTTAGGTGAGGGACTTCCTGGAAGAGGTGAGGATTTGGGGTGGGCTTGCCTTGTGGCTGCATGGGGTGGAGTGAGCTGAAGGGGGAGCCCCTTCAGTTTTACAGGGCAAGGGAGATTGAGGAGGTAGGGTTGGGGGTGATGTTAATCCCCCCATGTCTCCCTCCCTCCAGCCTTTCTCTCCTGGTTCCGAAATGGCCTCCTGGCATCGGGCATCGGAGTCATCTCCTTCATGCAGAGTGACATGGGTCGCGAAGCAGCATATGGTGAGTACAGATCCCCACTCTCACCTCCACCAGGGAACCAGGGAATCCAGAGCCCCTACCCCCTGCCCTGGTGAGGGTAGACTTTCCCACCCCATCCCACTCCCAGTAGTAAGCACAGAACCCCCATTCTTCCCCCACCAGGAAGACACCCCTCCCATGGGCCCATCTGAATGGGTGGCCCAGGACATGGCTATGGTCCCCTCCCCTCCGATCTGATTCTCAAAGATGCAGTCCAGCCCCTGGCACGGCCCTGCCTCTGTTCCTGTCTCCTCAACCCTGGCTTTGCTCCCAGACCATCCTCCACACCCCCGATACCTTTTCGTCCCCCGACACCTTTTCGTCCCCCGACCTTGGCCCTGTCGCTACCCTGCCTCTCCCGCAGGCTTCTTCCTGCTGGGCGGCCTGTGCGTGGTGTGGGGCAGTGCCTCGTACGCGGTGGGCCTGGCGGCGCTGCGAGGGCCCATGCAGCTGACGCTGGGGGGCGCGGCCGTGGGCGTGGGCACCGTGCTTGCCGCCAGCCTGCTCTGGGCGTGCGCAGTGGGCCTCTACATGGGGCAGCTGGAGCTGGACGTGGAGCTGGTGCCCGAGGACGACGGGACGGCCTCCACAGAAGGCCCTGATGAGGCGGGTCGGCCGCCACCCGAGTGAGCGACACGGCTGTGGGGCCTGGCAGGCGCTGGACGACAGCGCCCGAGGACTGGGACATTAAAACCTGACCTCCCCTCCTCCAGATGCAGAGTGCTGGTTCGTGTTCCTTGGGGAAGGGCGGCGAGGAGCGGACTAACTGGAGAGGCAGGAGGGCGGGTGGTGGGAGAGGGAGGAGAGGACCTGGGGGGAGACCGAAATGGACAGAGGAGCTCACAGCCCGGAGCCCAAACCACTGCAGGGAGAGCTGGCGTTTAATTCTCAGGGCTACGGGCACAGTCGGGCCCGCTGTCCCGGGGGGCCCCCAATCGTCACAGGGTCCAGTGCCGGCGGCTCTGCCAGTCCTCAGTCCCCCTTCCGCGGCAGCCTGGTGCCCGCGGGCCCCGGGTAGGGCAGGCCCAGGGGCGGGTAAAAGGCCTCCGGGAGCGCGGGGCCCGGACCCAGCCTCTGCAGGTGCGGATACACCAGGCCCAGCTCCGCGGGGCCGTAGCGGATGGTGCCGGGCGTGCACAGACCTCGCACTACCGGTGGCAGGAAGCCTGCGTGCAGGAGGGCGGGCGGGGGGTCCCCGGGAGGCGCCAGGCCCCATGGCCGCACCGGATCCTGCTTCAGGACCCCTGCCCGGATGACAGAGGTGAACTCGGGCCGCGGGGTGGCCGGGTGGCCGGAGGGATCCTCGTCGCCACTGTCCTCTGAGCCTTTGGTTTCCCTCGGGCTGGGCTCCACTTTGATGCGTTTGCCCTGGGTCTGGGGGACCTCGTTCTCCGCCGGGGCAGCCTGCTTCCCTTCAGTCGGAGGCTCTAGCTCTGGAAGAGGAAGATGGTCAGGGCCTGTGTGTGTCCCCAGCCCTCAGTCTTCCTGTCTTTGGAATGGAGCTGTGCTCAACGGGACAGACCTGTAGTTCTCAGCTGGGAGTGGTTCTTTTATTTATTTATTTATTTATTTTTTATTTTTTTTTTTGAGACGGAGTCTGGCTCTGTCACCCAGGCTGGAGTGCAGTGGCCGGATCTCGGCTCACTGCAAGCTCCGCCTCCCGGGTTCAAGAGCCATTCTCCTGCCTCAGCCTCCCGAGTAGCTGTGACTACAGGCGCCCCACCTCGCCCGGCTAGTTTTTTGTATTTTTTAGTAGAGATGGGGTTTCACCGTGTTAGCCAGGATGGTCTCGATCTCCTGACCTCGTGATCCGCCCGTCTCGGCCTCCCAAAGTGCTGGGATTACAGGCTTGAGCCACCGCGCCCGGCCTGGTTCTTTTATTTATTTATTTTTTTTTTTGAGAGGGAGTCTTGCCCTGTCCCCCAGGCTGGCGTGCACTAGCACCATCTGGGCTCACTGCAACTTCCGCCTCTGGGGTTCAAGCTATTCTCCTGCCTCAGCCTCCCGAGTAGCTGGGATTAATTACAGGGCACGCCACCACACCCAGCTAATTTTTCTATTTTAAGTAGAGATGGGGTGTCGCCATGTTGGCCAGACTGGTCTCAGACTCGACCTCAGGTGATCTGCCTGCCTGAGCCTCCCAAAGTGCTGGGATTACAGGCGTGAGCCACTGCGCCCGGCCAGCTGGGAGTGGTTCTGTCCCCAGGAGAGACCTGGCAATGTCTGGAGATATTTTGGGGTGTCACAACTCTGGGGAGGGTACCAATGGCATCTAGAGGGTAGAGACCAAGGATGCTGTTAAATAAACATCCCATAGTGTCCCCTCAACACAGAATCACCTGGCCCTAAAATGTCAGTAGAGCAGAAATCAAGAATCCCAGACCTGTGCTGTTCAATGGAAGTTTCCAGGATAGAGCTTTCTGTGGTAATGGAAATGTTCTACATCCGCACTGTCCCACAAAGCAGCCACTGGCCACATATGTGGCCACTGTGCACGCAAAATGTGGCAGGTGTGTGAGGACATGGATTTAAAGTGTTTTTTTCTTTGTTTTTGTTTCTTTGCAAGGCAAGGTGGCTCACGCCTATAATCCCAGCACTTTGGGAGGCTGAGGTGGGTGGATCACCTGAGGTCAGGAGTTCGAGACCAGCCTGGCCAACATGGCGAAACCCTGTCTCTACTAAAAATATTAAATTAGCCGGGCATGGTGGTGGGTGCCTGTATGCCCAGCTACTTGGGAGGCTGAGGCAGGACAATCGCTTGAACCCAGGAGGCGGAGGTTGCAGTGAGCTGAGATTGTGCTATTGCACTCCAGCCTGGGCAACAAGAGTGAAACTCTGTTCCCCAAAAAAAGTGAATAAATTTTTTTGAGACAAGGTCTCACCCCATCACCCAGGCTGGAGTGCAGTGCAGCCGTCACAGTGCACTGCAACCTCTAACTCCCGGGCTCAAGCAATCCTACCACCTCAGCCTCCTGAGCAGCTAGGACTATGGGTGCGTGCCACCACACCCGGCTTGGCTAATTTTTAAAATTTTTTGTTGAGACGGGGTCTCACTATGTTGCCCACGCTGGTCTTGAACTCTTAGGCTAGAGCAGTTCTTTTACCTCGGCCTCCCAACGTTCTGGGTTTACAGGCATAAGCCAACACACCTGGCTTGGATTTTAATTTTTTTTTTTTTTTTTTTTTTTTTTGAGACGGAGTCTTGCTCTGTCACCCAGGCTGGAGTGCAGTGGCGTGATCTAGGCTCACTGCAACCTCTGCCTCCTGGGTTCAAGTGATTCTCCTGCCTCAGCCTCCCAAGTAGCTGGGATTACAGGAGCACGGCACCATGCCCGGCTAATTTTTTGTATTTTAGTAGAGATGGGGTTTCACCGTTATTAGCCAGGATGGTCTCCATCTCCTGACCTCGTGATCTGCCTGCCTCGGTCTCCCAAAGTACTGGGATTACAGACGTGAGTCACCAGGCCCGGCCTGGATTTTAAATTTTTTTTTTTTTTGAGACAGAGTCTCGCTCTGTTGCCAGGCTGGAGTGCAGTGGTGCAGTCTTGGCTCACTGTAACCTCCGCCTCCCAGCTTCACGCCATTCCAAGCTCCTGCCTCAGCCTCCCAAGTAGCTGGGACTACAGGCGCCCACCACCACGCCCAGCTAATTTTTCTATTTGTAGTAGAGACGGGGTTTCACCATGTTGGTCTCAATCTCTTGACCCTGTGATCCACCCGCCTCCGCCTCCCAAAGTGCTGGGATTACAGGTGTGAGCCGCTGCACCCGGCCTGGATTTTAATTTTAATTGCATATAAGTGGCTGCATGTGGCTATGGCTTCTAGAATGGACAGCCGGGACCCAAAGGTTCCTTGGAGCTTCCCAGGGCCTGAGGTGGGAGGTGGGGCTCACCTGTGGGCTCTGGCCCCGGGCTGGATGCTTCCTCACAGGCCACGCTGGCTGGAAGCTGGAAGGCATCCAAAGGAGTTTGGCCACCCTCGGCTTGGCTGGGGACAAGATGGATGCGGTTAGGAGCCAGGGGTCCCTGGCCTCTCAGGACTCCCTCCTGCTTTACCCAACTTGTGGCAGTAAGTGTGGACACCCCTATGGGTAAAGGTGGATCCCCATCCTGAGGCATTTACAGGGCTCATCACCAGATCCCTAAACTCCAGGTTGATTCCTAGCCTGGCGTGGCCCTCGCTCCTAAGGCCAGACCTGGATAGCCAGTGGCCAACTGGATGTCACCACCTGTGTGTCCTCTGGCACCTCATGCCTAGCTGATGTCTGCATCTCCCTTTCAAACCTGCTGTTCCTCTCAGGAGCCCAAATCCAGGCTCAGCAAAGCCAGAGACCTGGGGAGAAGATGGTCTCCTCCCCCATAGAGTCGGGCACTTCCCAGGACTGGCCCCAGCCTCTGCCCTGGTCCTCCAGTGCCCATCTTGTCCCTCAGTGCCTCCTTCATGGCACCTAGAAGGTTTTTTTTTTTTTCTTTTTTTTAATCGGAGTCTCACTCTGTCGCCCAGGCTGGAGTGCAGTGGCATGAACTTGGCTCACTGCAACTTCCGCCTCCCCGGTTCAAGTAATTCTCCTGCCTCAGCCTCCCGAGTAGCTGGGATTACAGGCGCCCGCCACCACACCCGGCTAATTTTCTTTATTTTTAGTGGAGACAAGGTTTCACCATCTTGACCAGGCTGGTCTTGAACTCCTGACCTCGTGATCCACCCGCCTTGGCCTCCCAAAGTGCTGGGATTCCAGGCGTGAGCCGCTGCACCTGGCCTAGAAGGGTGTTTTTTCCTTTCTTTTTTTTTTTGAGACAGGGTCTCACTCTGTTGCCCAGGCTGGCGTGCAGTGGCATGGTCACAGCTCACTGCAGCCTGGACCTCCTGGGCTCAGGTGATCCTCCCACCTCAGCCTCTGGAGTAGCTGGGACCACAGGTGCATGCCACTGTAACTGGCCAATTTAAAAAAAAATTTTTTTTATAGAGATGGGACCTCACTTTGTTGCCCAGGCTGGTCTTCAACTGCTGGGCTCAGGCAAACTACCTGCCTCAGCCTCCCAAATTGTTGGGATTACAGGCACGAGCCACCATATCCTTTCTAGAGCAGTCTTTCTAAAAAGCAGATTTGACAATGATCCTCTCCAGCTCTAAAGCTTTCTATGGCTCCCCAGTGCCCCTGCACCAAAAGGCCAGGCCATCATCTTCAGGCTGGTTTCTCACTGCTTTCTACTCCCACCCCAAGCATTACCTTTAGGGTCAGGCTGTTGCTTGGAACCCTTTCTCTGCTTGGAACACCCCTCGCTGCTTCTTTCCATTAGTTGCTCTGCTTTGTGGGCCTCCCCTGGTAAGAGCCTGCCATGGCTCCCCAGTGCCCCAGAGTCAAGAGTTCAGACCCTTCACCTGAGCCTAAGGAGGCTGTGAGCCTGCCCCTGCCTTCCTCAAAGATACTGTCCCCCTCCCCTCTGGTGATTCCTCTGTCTCCTGCCAGCAAGACCGTTCCACTCTGGGCCTCTGCTCTCACCATCTTCCCCCTCCTTCCTCTTCCTATCTGCAGAGGGCTTGTCCCATTCTAGAAGCCTTCTCCGAAGCACCCTCACCGGAGGTGGGGAGAGACAGCAGGGCCCCGAGTCCCTTGTAGGAGGGGTGGGCACAGCCCTCACCTGAGCACGTGGCTGACCCAAAGCACATGGTGCTCCCCGGGGCTCTTCCCGCTCCCGGCCACCGTGGCCACGGATTGCAGCCACACGAAGCCCCCGGCGCGCCGCAGCCAACGGTAGTAACCGGTCATCACCTGACCCTTGTCCAGCACTGGGCCCAGCCCAGGGGTGGGAGAGACGGGAAGGGGTGGGGTGGGGACAGGGACGAGATAGAGACAGGTGGATAGGAGGAGACAGGCGGAGTGAGAGCAGGGGAGTGGGCAGGGAGACAGTGGGAAGAAGAGATAAAGGTGAAAGCACAGAGAGAGAGAGGAAGAGTCAGAGAGACTGAGAGGTAGCCCAGCAGTGAGGCGTCTTGAGTGTTTTGGAGACCCCACAGCCCCGCTGACACACCCCCCCCAACATCCTGAGACATCGCTCAGTCTCCTTGCTGCTCTTCCATTGCTAAATGCAGTCCCTGGTGCTGTAGGTGCAGCAGGAGGCACTGTGGGCAGCCCTGCAGGACTTCCAGGGACCAGGGAGTGGGGTACTCGGGTCTGGGGGGTGGTAGGCAGGCATGGTGGGTGGAGGTGGGTCTCACAGTCCACATGGCTCTGGCGGATCCTGGTGGCGTCCTGTCCATGGACGAACTGGTAGCAGCTGCGGCCCACCAGCTCTGAGGGCCCCAGGTCCATGTGGTCGCTGACTCTGGGGGGTGACAGAGAAGAGGGGAGGAGTCCAAGACCATGGGGTGGGGGGAGAGGCAGAGTTGGCGCCAGAGTCACCTGGGGTTCAAACCCTTGCTGTAAAATGGGTGCAATAACAGTGTTGGTGGGCGTGGTGGGTCACACCTGTAATCCCAGCACTTTGGGAGGCTGAGGCATGCGGATCACTTGAGCTCAGGAGTTCGAGACCAGCCTGCCTAAGATGGTAAAACGCTGTCTCTACTAAAAATACAAAAATTAGCTGGTTGTGGTGGTGCACGCCTATAATCCCAGCTACTTGAGAGGCTGAGGCAGGAGAATCACTTGCACCTGGGAGGTGGAGGTTGCAGTGAGCTGAGATCATGTCACTGCACTCCAGCCTGTGTGACAGAGTGAGACTCCGTCTCAAAACAAACCACAAAACAGTGTCTGTCCCGGGGTAGCTGCGAGCATACAGGCAGATGCTAAGTGGCAAGGCCCTAGGCACCCTGGAGGCCTCAGAGCATGGGGCTATTTCAGCTCTTCATTTGTCTCCACGGTGGAGTGCAGGAGAAGAAATGGATGGCAGATGAGAGGCCAGAGAAATGGGCTGAGATAGGCCAAGCTCTGCAGCCCCAGAAGGAGGGCCTGGACCCAAGACACAGCCCTGCTTCCATCCCCAAAGGCACCCCTGGGCCAGGCCTCCGCCCTGGTCCCCTGCCTTCCCTCCCTTCTCTCCATCACCCTGTCCCTCCACTGCTGTCCTGCCTCCCATGGTTCCCCAGTGCCGTACCCTGCAGACCCAGCACTCCCTCTGACTTCCCATGTACCCCCAGATCTCCATTGTGACCCCGATCCACCCGCCACAGCCCCCAACCCCGGTACCTGCTCTCACAGGCAAGGATGGTGAGACCCAGGCTGAGACGGAATACGATCATGTGTCCGTGGAGTGGCAGCTCAGCCAGGGGGGCCGGGGGCAACGTGTGCCCGAGGGCCACAAGGCCCAGGGCGTGGGCCCGAAGGCGTCCAGTCACGTGGATGACCTGCTGGTGGTGGGCATGGTTGGAGGGGCAAGGCGGACAGGTGGCGGCAAGAGGACCATCACTGGGCTGGGTTCCCGCTGTCCCCCACAGTGCTGGGCACTGTGTGACCCCCCCAACCCCATTCCCAGACCCAGTTCCCTAAGCCACCTGCAGCCAGTGAAGCCAACAGCTTGGTTCCCTCGGTCACCCTCAGTCAGGGGACATGGCTGGCTGGAATACAGGAGCCTGACTGCTCACACCCACCTTGTACCCCGAGGCCTTGACGTGCAGCCCCCTTTTGGTGAGCGTGGATTTCATGCGGACAAAGAAGGAGCGCTCCTGGACCAGGGAGGAGGGGGGCACCTTGGTGAGGCTGGCCTCTGGGACAGAGAGCGAAGGAAGGTTATGGGGTCCTGAAGAGGAAACACACAGGCCACCCTGACCCTTGCAGAGTCAGCCGGACATAGACACAAGATGCCCACCAGACCACAGCCGCACTCAGAAGCATGCCTGATGACTTTGCAAGCTCATGGGAACAGTATATGGGCTCCCCTATGTGGCAGCCATCCGCATCTTTTTTTTTTGAGACTGAGTATCACTCTGTTGCCAGGCTAGAGTACAGTGACACGATCTCAGCTCACTGCAACTTCCGTCTCCTCAGTTCAAGCAGTTCTCCTGTCTCAGCCTCCCGAGTAGTTGGGATTACAGGCGTGTGCCATCACACCCAGCTAGTTTTTGTATTTTTAATAGAGATGGGGTTTTGGCGTGTTGGCCAGGATGGTCTCGATCTCTTGACCTCGTGATCTGCCTGCCTCAGACTCCCAAAGTGCTGGGATTACAGGCGTGAGCCACCGCGCCTGGCCCCATCCACGTCTTTCTAATGCTCAAACCCGCCCCGACCCTCCCTTGCTCTGAACCTGCCATAGCTCCCTAGGGCCTTTAGAAGAAAGCCCACCTCTCAAGCCCCATCCTCCAGGTCTCAGCAGAGACTTCTCCTCCAGGAAGCCCTCCCTGACCCCCAGGCTGGGTCAGCCATCCCCTCTGGGTTCCCCTATCCCAGCCCTGCCCCATCTGGGTTGTCACTGTCTGAGGACAGGTCGGTCTCCCCTCACAGGACTGGGAGTCCCAGGTGGGGGGGGGGGGGCTGGAGCTGTCATGGTCACTACTGTGTCACCAGGACAGGGGCTGGCCCAGAACAAGGGATTGGGGAATAGCAACAAATAAGACTCACAAATGCAGATCCTTCTGTAACCCCCACAAAACAGTCCTAAAAATATACTCACAGATGACCCTGTGCCTCAAACTCAGGTACGAACACAGCCCCGCTCCCCAACAGCCTGCACGTGTCGCAGACATCGCCCCACGCTTGCAAGCACAGCTGATGTCTCAGATGTTTTTGGTGTTAAGCAAACCCAAGATTGGAAAATCCTATTTACAGGATAGTTAGCCTCATAGGCCCCCAACATCTCAGAGCTAAAAAGAGCTGGCAGGGTAATCTGCAGCACCCTCCCTCCCATACACAGTGGGAGTGGAAATTTCCACTGGAGAGAAGGGTTAGGCTTGCTGACCCCGGAGCAGACAGACCTGGGCTGGAATCCAACTCAATCACTTATAGCTGTGTGACCTGGGGCAATTAACTTAACCTCTCTGCGCTGTGCCTCAGTTTTCTGCTGTAAAATGGAGATAACAGTTCCTGCATTGTGGGGCTGTGCTTAAGATTTAATGCCTTTTTTTTTTTTTTTTTTTTTTTGAGACGGAGTCTTGCTCTGAGTGCAGTGGCGTGATCTCGGCTTACTGCAACTTCCGCCTCCTGGGTTCAAGAGATTCTCCTGCTTCAGCTTCCTGAGTAGTTGGAATTACAGGCGCCCGCCACCATGCCCAGCTAATTTTTGTATTTTTAGTAGAGACGGGGTTTCACCGTGCTGGCCAGGCTGATCTCAAACTCCCGGCCTCAGGTGATCCACCCGCCTCAGCCTCCCAAAGTGCTGGGATTACAGGTGTGAGCCACCGCACCCAGCGTTTGTTTGTTTGTTTTGAGACACTGATTCTGTCACCCAGGCTGGCGTCAGTGATGTGATCTCCTCACTGCAACCTCTGTCCCCAAGGCTCAAGCCATCCTGTCACCTCCCAAGTAGCTGGGACCACTGGCATATGTCATCATGCCCAGCTTTTTTTTTTTCTTTTTGTTGTTTTTTTGGAGACAGAGTCTTGGACTTGCCCAGGCTAGAGTGCAGTGCCACAATCTCTGCTCACTGCAACCTCCATCTCCTGAGTTCAAGTGACTCTCCTGCCTCAGCCTCCCGAGTAGCTGGGACTACAGACACGTGCCACCATACCCAGCTAATTTTTTTTTTTTTTTTTAGTAGAGATGGGGTTTCACTATGCAGGCCAGGCTGGTCTCAAACTCCTGACTTCAGGTGATCCACCCGCCTCGGCCTCCCAAAGTGCTGGGGTCACAGGTGTGCGCCAGCACGCCTGGCCTTTTTCGTAATTTTTGTAGAGATAGGGTTTCACTAAGTTGCCCAGGCTGGTCTCCAACTGAGCTCAAGGGATCCGCCCTGCTGGGCCTCCCGAAGTGCTGGGGTTACAGGCGCAAGCCGCCGCACCTGGCCCTAATGTAGTTATGTAATGTGATTATGTATTTAAAGGCACAGCCCAGTGTACATTCCCTATAAGCCTGCCTTGTTATTTACCTAAGCCTCTCCCAACTCCTTTCAGCAGCCAGGGGGGTCTTTCTGTAGCTCAAATCTTTGTGAGCTTGGCAAGCTTAAGGAGCCAAGTCTCACCGCCTCAATTTATACTCCGATTCCTTTTGCAAAGATTAGTTCTACACAGTTCTAACTTCAGTGCTTTTTGTATAAACGCGGCATGGCTGGATACAGTACAGCGGGCGTCCCCCGATCTACCCTCAGACTTCATTATTTGGGAGCCCTTAGAATTACCGATCTCGGGGGTATCCGCAAGCGAAGAGGAAGAGGAGGAGGAAGAGGAGGAGACGGAGGGCGGGGTTGGGGGGCCTGGGGTCGGGGTCCGCAGCCCCAGTTGCTCCAGCACCTCCGAGTGGTCCCCAGGGTGAATGTAGTCGAAGACGCTGCTGCCCGTCATCTCCACCTGCCGGCGAAAGAGGTGAATGCAGGGGGCGGGTGAGGTGCGCGCGCAGTAACTCGCCCGCCCGCTGGGCTCAGCCTCGCCTCATTTGCCTGCATCCAGGTGCGCTTCATGCCAGTGCGTTTTTTTAAGAAAAAAAAAAAATTACCTTTCAAACGGAAGATACCAACTTAGACTCTTCTCGCTTCATATCTGGTGATTAGTAAGGATTTTTCCCCACCCACTCTATTAAGGGGCTGTGTGTGGGAGTGGGGCATGGGTGGGAGGTGTCAGAGCCTCCGTTTACCCAACTCCTGCTTACTCACTGCCACCCCCACACAGCAAACAACTGTGCCCTGGCATGAATCACTGGGTATCCCAGCAGATAAGAGATTCAAGATACAAACAGGGGAGTGGTTTTTAAGCTCTTAAAGAGTTAGAGCTTTTCAATCAAACACTTTTACATTCAATTCTACCTCATAAATCTCTCTCCCAGCAGTCCCCTTCTCTCCCTGCCTCCCTTGATCCAGGCCCCCATCTTCTCCCCACTGTGTTTCTGCCCTTGTGTCCTCACTGGTCTTCTGACCTACAGTTCAAAGATGCCTCTGCAAGTTACTTACCTGACCACCATGGCTGCCATGACTCCTATTGCCCCTCAGCTTGGGGATCACATGCTTCCCTCAGTCTCTTATCCCTCTGGGCTCCTCCCCCTCATTAAATCCTCCCCCACACCTGCTCCAACAGCTTCAAGCCTTTACTTCTACTTCTGCTTTTTTTTTTTTTTTTTGATGGAGTTTCGCTCTTGTTGCCCAGGCTGGAGTGCTTGTTGCCTCGGCTTCCCAAAGTGCTGGGATTATGGGCGTGAGCCACCGTGCCCGGCCTTTTTGTTTTGTTTTGTTTTTGAGACAGAGTTTTGCTCTCGTTGCCCAGGCTGGAATGCAATGAGGCAATCTTGGCTCACTGCAACCTCTGCCTCCTGGGTTCAAATGATTCTCCTGCCTCAGCCTCCAGAGTAGCTGGGACTATAGGCATCTGCCATTGCACCCGGCTAATTTTGTATATTTAGTAGAGACCGGGTTTCACCATGTTGCCCAGGCTGGTCTCAAACCCCTGACCTCAGGTGATCTGCCCACCTTTGCCTCCCAAAGTGCTGGGATTACAGGCGTGACCCACCACACCTGGCCAAGCCTTTCCTCCACTCTTCCTCCCTCCCGTCCTCTTGTCCAAAATCCCCTCCTTTTGGTGTTTTCCTCCTCCGGAAATCTCACTGAAAGGCCACTCACAAGTTGCCAATGCACTGAATTTCCCAAATTTCCTATTTGCAAAAAATATTTGTAAAAATGATCAAAGTTGATAGCAATTTGTATTGGAGGGACCAGCAAAGCTTAAGGTGCCGTGAGATGCCAGTGCTCCAAGGATGGGGCTTTCAGTAGGTCTTCCTGCCCTTCCCCCCCCCGCCCCCGCTTTTTTTTTTTTTTGAGATGGAGTTTCGTTCTTGTTGTCCAGGCTGGAGTGCAATGGCACGATCTCGGCTCACTGCAACCTTTACTTCCCGGGTTCAAGTGATTATCCTGCCTCAGCCTCCCAAGTAGCTGGGGTTACAGGTGTCCACCACCACACCTGGCTAATTTTGTATTTATTTTTTTTTTAGTAGAGAGATGGGGTTTCTCCATGTTGGTCAGGCTGGTCTTGAACTCCCAACCTCAGGTGATTCACCCGCCTCGGCCTCCCAAAGTGCTGGGATTATGGGCGTGAGCCACTATGCCCGGCCATCTGCCCTTCTTTTACTTACTCATTAGCCTCCAACTGCAGGAGCTGGGGTGAAAACAAGAGCTTGAGATAAAGACAGAAATGCAAGCCGATCAACCAGAACACCACAAAAACCTTCCAAAGCTGGTAAACCTCAATACCTCAATCCCTTCCAATACTAATTACTCTAAACCTTTTTCTTTTCTTTTTCTTTCTCTTTTTTAAAGGCAGAGCCTCACTTTATTGTCCAGGTTGGAGTATAGTGGCTCCATCACGGCTCACTGCAGCCTTGACCCCGTGGGCTCAAGCAATCCTCCCATCTTAACCTCCTGAGTAGCTAGGACAACAGTGTGCCACCATGCCTGCCTAATTTCTAAGTTTTTTTGTAGAGATGGAGGGGGTGGTGGTGGTGGGATGTCTCACTGTGTTGCCCAGGCTGGTTTTGAATTCCTGGCCTCAAGTGATCCTCCTGCCTCAGCCTCCCAAAGTGTTGGGATTACAGGCATGAGCCGGTGTGCTGGGCCTG
The DNA here is from genome assembly GCF_043159975.1 of Macaca nemestrina. NCBI lineage: Eukaryota > Metazoa > Chordata > Mammalia > Primates > Cercopithecidae > Macaca > Macaca nemestrina. Next base: position 57,232,526 of record NC_092144.1, on the reverse strand, counting down.
TAAACCTTTAAAATTGTTAAGAGGAAACAAGTGTTGGCAAATATGGTGCATCTGGCCCGCCAGTAATTGGCAAACTGATCTTTCGGCGAACCTGCTTTCCTCAGATCTACCTGTTACTTTAACAGCCCTCCTGAGCCGGGCACAGTGGCTCATGCTGTAATCCTAGCACTTTGGGAGGCCGAGGCGGGTGGATCACGAGATCAGGAGATCTAGACTATCCTGGCTAACATGGTAAAACCCCGTCTCTACTAAAATTACAAAAAGTTAGCCGGGTGTGGTGGCATGTGCCTATAGTCCCAGCTACTCGGGAGGCTGAGGCAGGATAATTGTTTGAACCTGGGAGGTGGAGGTTGTACTGAGCCGAGATCGCGCCACTGCACTCCAGCTTGGGCAACAAGAGCAAAACTCCATCTCAAAAAAATAAAAAAAATTAAAAAATAAAAACAAAAATTGGCCCTTCTCTGCCTTCGAGGATGAACCGTGTTGGGTGCCATGTGGGTTGCCAAGGAACACACTTTGGGGACCACAGAGATCCAGTCCATTTTTCTTGCTGCAGTGGTGAGGCCAGGAGAGAGGAAGGGCATGCATGGGCCTGGCAAGGGAGATGGTGGCTGAGCCAATCCAGGCCCACTGGGGGTCCCTTACCTGTGAGAGACCCAGATAGATGGAGACTGTCTCTGAGATGTAGAGGAATTTTCCTTCCTGGTTCAAGGCGAACACAAAGCCATCCAGGGACTAGAGCCGGGAGAGACAGGCAGGGGGAAGGGTGGACCTGTTGTCCCTCTGTCCAGCCACCAAGTGGTAAGAGGTTCTGAAACCTGGGTCTCCGCCTGAGGTGGACTGTTCTGGTGGGGAGGGGGCTTCAGTGGTCCTCGGAAGGCGCAGGGAATGGGGGGGATCTTGAGCATTCGGCTTCCCAGTCCAGGTTCCCCCAACCATGGATGGATGCTGAAGAGGCTGCTGTTCTCCAGAGTCGGCCGCTAGGTGGCGGCAAGGAGCAGCAGGGAGGGAAGGGGCCTCACTCACCTGCAAGATGTGACCTCCCAGGTGCTGCTCGAAGACTTCGGAGACCAGCGCTGCGGGGCCGCGGCGGCCTGGGCCTGGGGGCAGATGGAAGGATGAAGCCTGTTAGTCTGGCTGACCCTGCCCAGGGCAGGTCCCCCGGGAGCCAGTCTACAAACCTCCCTCTCTTCCCCTAAGGCCTGTAGACATCTTGGGGTATCGGGGCACCCATGGGGGAGAGACCTGGGGCGTGGGACACAGGTGGGTGCGACAGTGAGTGACAGACTGACTCAAAGAGACAGACGGGCCAGGGGGTGCACAGAGGGACTCATTCATTCGTCCACCCATTCATTCACAAAAACTCCCTGAATATCTACTCTCCCTATGGTCCTGCACTAGGCATTGCTGGGCGTGCAATGGCGACCAGGACAGCCCAGCAACCCCCGCACTCCTACTGGGCTCTCAGACCAGGGACAGTTGAACAGCAAGGAAGAAACTAACATCTCTGCTTAGGGATCCCATAAAAATCAATAAATAAGAAACCAACAGACTGGGTGAGGTGGCTCACACCTGTAATTCCAGCACTTTGGGAGGCCGAGGCGGGTGGATCACAAGGTCAGGGGTTCGAGACCAGCCTGGCCAATATGGTGAAATCCCGTTTCTACTAAAAATAAAAAAAATTATCCGGGTGTGGAGGTGGGCGCCTGTAGTCTCAGCTACTTGGGAGGTTGAGGCAGGAGAATTGCTTGAACCTGGGAGGCAGAGGTTGCATTGAGCCGAGATCACGCCACTGCACTCCAGCCTGGACGACAGTGCTAGACTCCGTCTCAAAAAAAAGAAAGAAAGAAAAGAAACCAACAGCCTGGGCGAGGTGGCTCATGCCTGTAATGCAAGCACTTTGGGAGGCCGAGGCAGACAGATCACTTGAGGTCAGGAGTTTGAGACCAGCCTGGCCAACATGGTGAAACCTGTCCCTACTAAAAACACAAAAAAATTAGCTGGATGTCGTGGCGTGGGCCTGTAATTCCAGCTACTCAGGAGCCTAGGTGGGAGGATCGCTTGAACCTGGGAGGCGGAGGTTGCAGTGAGTCGAGATCATGCCACTGCACTGCAACCTGGGCAACAAAGTGAAACTCCATCTCTTAAAAAAAAAAAAAAGACAAAAAGAAAGAAACTAACAAATACAGAATTACCTTTTGTGGCCAGTGTTATGGAGAATGAAATAGGTGGTACAAAATGGACAGTAATGGGGTAAGGGCTGTTGAAGGAGGGAACATTTGAGCTCAGACCTGAAGGATGAGAAGGAGGCAGGGAGGAGACTGAGAGACAGAGACAGAGGGATATAAAGGAATAGAAGGAGATAGAGACTTTACAACTCAACAACAAAAAGACAATTCAAAAATGGGCTAAGGGGCCCGGTGCGGTGGCTCATGCCTGTAATCCCGACACTCTGGGAGGCCGAAGTGGGTGGATCCCCTGAGGTCAGGAGTTCGAGACCAGCCTGGCCAATATGATGAAACCCCAAAATTTCTCTACGAAACCGCAATGATGAAACCCCAAAAATTTGCTACAAAAATTAGCCAGGCATGATGGCGGGTGCCTGTAATCCCACCTACTCGGGAGGCCGAGGCAGGGTAAATCACTTGAACCCAGGAGGCGGAGGTTGCAATGAGCTGAGTTACAGCCATTGCACTGCAGCCTGGGTGACAGAGTGAGACTCCGTCTTGGAAAAAAAAAAGGCAAAGGGCCAGGCATAGTGGCTCATACCTGTGATCTCAGCATTTTGGGAGGCTGAAGTGGGAGGATTGCTTGAGCCCAAGAGATCGAGACCAGCCTGGGCAACACAGTGAGACCTCATCTCTACAAAAAATATATTTTTAAAAATGGGCAAAGGACTTAAATAGATATTTCTCCAAAGATGATATACAAATGGCCAATAAGCACATGAAAAGATACTCAACATTAGTCATTATGAAAATGAAAATCAAAACCACAATGAGACACCACTCCACACCCGCTAGGATGGCTAGCATCAACAAGATAGTGGCCAGGCGCAGTGGCTCACGCCTGTAATCCCAGCACTTTGGGAGGCCGAGGTGGGCAGATCACAAGGTCAAGAGTTTGAGACCAGCCTGGCCAACATGGTGAAACCTTAACTCTACTAAAAATACAAAAATTATCTGGGCGTGGTGGCATGCACCTGTAATCCCAGCTAGTCAGGAGGCTGAGGCAGAAGAATCCCTGGAACCCAGGAGGTGAGTCGAGATTATGCCACTGCACACCAGCCTGGGCGACAGAGCGAGACTCCATCTCAAAAAACAAACAAAACCAAACCAAAACAAAAAAACACAGAAAGTAAGTATTGGTAAGGATGTGGTGAAACTGGAACCCTTGTACATTGCTGGTGGGAATGTAAAATTGTACAGCCCCCATGGAAAACAATTTGGTGGTTTCTCAATAAGTTAACATAGAATTCTCTCTCCTTTTTTTTTTTTTTTTTGAGACGGAGTCTCACTCTGTCTCCCAGGCTGGAGTGCAGTGGCGCAATCTCGGCTCACTGCAAGCTCTGCCTCCCGGGTTCACGCCATTCTCCTGCCTCAGCCTCCCGAGTAGCTGGGATTACAGGTGCCCACCACCACACCTGGCTAATTTTTTGTATTTTCAGTAGAGACGGGGTTTCACCGTGTTAGCCAGGATGGTCTTGACCTCCTGACCTCGTGATCCGCCCGCCTCGGCCTCCCAAAGTGCTGGGATTACAGGCGTGAGCCACCACGTCCAGCCAAGTGCCTGCTTCTTATGGGGCTAAGGCACCAGGTCTCCTGTCAGGCCCCAGCACTTCCCCTCCCTGGTTGTGTGCCCTGGGACCAGCCTCTCTGTCTCCCTGTGCCTCAGTGTCCTCCTCTGTCAAGCGGGTTTGCCAGGAGCGGTGACTTCCCAGGCTGGTCACACATTCAGTCCACTTAACAGACAGAAAGGGCCTGGCTGGGGCCTGGCAGAAGCAGATGCTGCGGCACAGAGCCGGGACTGGTATTAATAGTGTGATTACTATTGTTATTATCCGACCATCAAAACACCAGGCGGCAAAACCCCGCCCCTCCCCCATGGGCGCGCAGCCCCCGCATCCCCAGCCCCCTAGTGTCTGGGCTGAGCTTCCTCCTCCTGGGAGTACCCCACACCCTCCTGGCTGTTCCTCCCTGCCTCCACCTCCGCCTGGAGCTCCAGGAACAATTACTGGGGGGCTGGGGGGGTGACGGGGACCCCCTCCCTCAAGATACAGCTCGGAACCAGCCGGGTGACAGGCAGGAACAATGCTGCCTGCTAATTGTCGCAATTTTCCCCTGTCATTTTTGCTAATTCCTTCATTTTCCCTCTCCCAGGATCAGCCTGGGTCAGACTGAACCGCTGCAATTAACAACATTAACGGGCACGGCGGGACTGGGGGCTGTGCTGGGGGGGGCTTGGGGGCCTGCTCTTTCCCATACACGGGTCCAGTGCCCTGTGAAGGGGACCCCCAGAGACTCCTTCTGATCACTGACTGATGTGTCTTTTTACCCCCAGCCTCCACCTCCCGATCCCACCAACTCCCCGGTGCCTCCCACTGTTTCCTCCTTTCCCTCTCCCCTCAAAATGTCCCCACTCCCCTGTCCCCCACATTCAGCAGGAGACTTTTCAGCACTTCCACATCCGCCCTCCCATGTCCAGAACCCAAACATCGCTCATCCATTTAACAAACACTTGCTGTGGTTCTTATCAGAGCCTGCTCAGTGTCCTCATCTCCTGCACAGAAAGGGAGCATGAGGAGCAGAGAGACGGGAGACCAGGGGCAGACAGAGGGGCCCAGGGACAGAGAGGGGGGACACAGGGGCAGAGAGATGGGAGACCAGGGGCAGACAGAGGGGGGCCCAGGGACAGAGAGGGGGGGACACAGGGGCAGAGAGATGGGAGACCAGGGGCAGACAGAGGGGGACCCAGGGACAGAGAGGGGGGGACCTGGTGGGAGAGAGAGGGAGGACCTGGTGGCAGAGTTGGTGGGGGAGACGCAGGGGCAGAGAGAGGGGGACCCAGGGGCAGAGAGAGTGGGAAACTGGGTGGAGAGGGGGGACCAGGGGCAAAGGCAGAAGCCAAGACCTCTTCCAGGTTCCCAGGTCTCCCCTGTCACCTGCCCTTCTCAACTGCCCTGAGGGGATGTGTTGACCCTGGGTCCTGGAGAGAAGAGGCTGGGGCTTCATCACCCAGGGAAGTCGGGGAGAGGGGTCCTTCACATGCCCCATCGTCAAAGCGCTGCAGGTCTGAGGGCTGCATGGGGGTGAGCACCATGGGGTGGGGCAGTGCCGGGTCACCTCTGCCTTTACTTTCCTCAGCCTCATCTGTAAAACTGGTCTACAGTGATAGAGCTGAATAGGATAGTGCATACAGTAGGTGCCTAATACTGGGAGTCATGCCACCATTCACCATTCTCTTTTTTTTTTTTTTTGAGACGGAGTCTAACTCTGACACCCAGGCTGCAGCGCAGTGGCGCGATCTCAGCTCACCGAAATCTCTGCCTCCAGGTTCCAGCGATTCTCCTGCCTCAGCCTCCCAAGTAGCTGGGATTACAGGTGCACACCACCACAGATGGCTAATTTTTGTATTTTTAGTTGAGACGGGGTTTCACCATATTGGTCAGGCTTGTCTCGAACTCCTGACCTCAGGTGATCCATCCACCTCGGCCTCACAAAGTGCTGGGATTACAGGTGTGAGCTGAGTGCTTTTACAGGTGCTTTTCTTTTCAGTATGACTACAGCTAACATCAGGGCACCTCTGCCTTTTCTGGTGGTTTCTTGGAGGCCGCCCTCTGTGTCTCTCACACCCACATGCATTTTAAGCAAGTCTCAGGGGTTGGACCTGACCATGTCACCTGTGTCCCACCACCCATGGCCCCAGCCCAGTCTAGCTGCCCACCACACCCTCATCCTCACTGGGCTCCTACTTCCGCCCTCACCACCTCCGTGACTCCCCTCTCACTGCGGGTAACATCCAAACCCCTACCACTGTGCATGAGGCTCTGCACCCAGCAAGCTGATCCCTGCCTGCTTCAGGGCCTTTGCCCCTTCTGTTCCCTCTGCTGAGCCACTCTCTTCCAGCTTTTCTCACAGCTGCTCCCACACCTCTTTGGAGCCTCAGCTCAAAGATTACTTCCTTGGCTGGGCCCAGTGGCTTACACCTGTAATCCCAGCACTCTGGGAGGCTGAGGTGGGTGCATCACCTGAGGTCAGGAGTTCAAGACCAGCCTGGCCAACATGGTGAAACCCTGTCTCTACTAAAAATACAAAAATTAGCTGGGCATGGTGGCATGTGCTTGTAACCCAGCTACTTGGGAGACTGAGGCAGGCGAATCACTTGAACCTGGGAAGTGGAGGTTTTGCAGTGAGCCGAGATCGCACCACTGCACTCCGGCCTGGGTGACAGAGCAAGACTCTGTCTCAAAAAAAAAAAAAAAGTTACTTCCTCAGCGAGGCTGTGCCTGACCTGTGAGCTAAGAAGTCACCCGCTGGCTGGGCACAGTGGCTCATACCTGTAATCCCAACACTTTGGGAGGCCAAGGTTGGCAAATCATTTGATCCCAGGAATGTGAGACCAGCTTGGGCAACATGGTAAGACCTCGTCTCTATAAAAAATGCAAAAAGTAGCTAGGCGTGGTGGCATGTGCCTGTAGTCCTGGCTACTTGGAAGGCTGAAGTGGGAGGCTCTCTTGAGCCCAGCAGGCAGAGGCTGCAGTGAACCAAGATTGTACCACTGCATTCCAGCCTGGGCGACAGAGCAAGACCCTGTCTCAAAAAAATTTAAAAAGGGCCAGGCGCGGTGGCTCATGCCTGTAATCCCAGCACTTCGGGAGGCTGAGGCGGGTGGATCACCTGAGGTCGGGAGTTCGAGACCAGGCTGACCAACATGGAGAAACCCCGTCTCTACTAAAAATACAAAACTAGCCGGGCGTGGTGGCACATGCCTGTAATCGCAGCTACTAGGGAGGCTGAAGCAGGAGAATCACTTGAACCCAGGAGGTGGAGGTTGCGGTGAGCCGAGGTCATACCATTGTACTCCAGTCTGGGCAACAAGAGTGAAACTCCGTCTATAAATAAATAAATAAATAAATAAATAAAGATGTCACCCCTCCTTCCCTCAACTGCCACAGTCACTCAACAATTTAGTAAGCCCTCATTGTGTCCCAGATGCTATTCCAGGCTCAGCAACCAAGGGGCTGTTAGTGAATGACACAAAATAACAAGATAAATACAGAGTGTCAGATGACAATAAGTGCTATGGGAAGAAAGAAGGCCGTAAAAGCCGGGCGCGGTGGCTCATGCCTGCAATCCCAGCACTTTGGGAGGATAAGGAGGTTAGGAGTTCGAGACCAGCCTGGCCAACATGGTGAAACCCCCTCTCTACTAAAAATACAAAAAATTAGCTGGGCGTGGTGGCGGGCACCTGTAATCCTAGCTATTCAGGAGGTTGAGTCAGGAGAATTGCTTGAACCCTGGAGGCAGAGGTTGTACCACTGCACTCCAGCCTGGGCAACAAGAACAAAACTGCGTTAAAAAAAAAAAAAAAAAAAGGAATGGGGGATGCTGACGTGAGATTTAGGCTGTCTCCTCTCCAGACTCAGACGCTCAGGGCTAGACTCAAACATCTGTTGTCCCATTTCGCAGATGGTGGACTGAGGCTTAGCGAGGCAGAGACCTAGAACCCATTCCTGTAGACCTACAGACCACATATGATGGTTGAGAGGTTGGGGCCAGGTCATCTGGGTTTGAATCCCAGCTGTGTGACCTTGGGCAAACACATCTGTAACTTGGGAACCATGATAGTGCCTCCCTCTGAAAAAGAGTTATTTTGTATACAGGGCTTATCACAGGGTCTGATGCATACATTCTATATGATCACTATTGTTGTTATTATTTTAGGTACTGGGTCTTGCTCTGTTGCCCAGGCTGGAGTGCAGTGGCCCGATCACGACTCACTGCAGCCTCAACCTCCTCAGCTCAAGCAATCCTCCCACCTCAGCCTCTTCAGTATCAGGGACCACAGGCGGGCGCCACCAAACCTGACTTATTTATTTATTTATTTATTTATTTTTATTTTATATATTTTTTGAGACAGAATCTTGCTCTGTCACCAGTCTGGAGTGCAGTGGCGCGATCTCGGCTCACTGCAATCTTCGCCTCCTGGGTTCAAGCAATTCCCCTGCCTCAGCCTACTGAGTAGCGGGGACTACAGGCACATGCCACCGTGCCCAGCTAATTCTTTGTATTTTAGTAGAGACGGGGTTTTACCATGTTGGCCAGGATGGTCTCGAACTCCTGACCTCGTGATCTGCCCGCCTTGGCCTCCCAAAGTGCTGGGATTACAGGCGTGAGCCACTGCGCTCACTCGGCCAGTATTTTTATTTTTGTAGGGACAGGGTTTTGTTATATTGCCCAGGGTTTTGCTATGTTGCCCTGGCTGGTCTCGAACTCCTGGCCTAAAGCGATCCTCCCACCTTGGCTCCCCAAAGTGCTGGGATTACGGATGTGAGCCATGGTGCCCAGCTTATTACTGAGGAGGGCATGGGAGTCCCCTCCCCTTCAGAGAGTGTGACCGACTGCTCTGCTCTGTGGCTTCAGCTAAAACGCTGTCCTCAGCTCCTCCTCTGAACTATGGAAGCAGGTGCTTGGCCTCTTGTTAGGGACTCTGTAGAGCTAGAAATGCCCCTGATCCCCGATTTCCCAATTTTGGGACTATAGGAGTCCACGCAGTACCAAGCACCCCCACACTGTCCTGACCCTACTTCCACTTGGCACCGTGGCCCAAATGGGGTCGATTAAGTCCATGCTGTGCCACGTCAGTGCTGTGACCTCAGCCAGCCCCTGATGCCTCTGAGCCCCGGAATGCCCATCCAGGTAATGGGGGGCTGGACGCCGCCGGGGCTCTCTTAGCCCCCGCCTTCCCCCCCTCCAGCTCGGGGACAATAGACAAGATGTTTATCCCCCGCCGGCGCACATGTTGTTCGCGGTAATGACAGTAATCAGCGGCGCTAATGCCGCATTCTCTCCGCGCCAGTCAATTCGCCTAATTACCGCCTGGGAAGCCGGATTATTTAAATTTAAATGGTGATTTATTGCGAGCTTAATCAATGCTATTTTCTCTCCTCCCTCTTCCCCTGGGACGGGGCAGGAGGGGAATTGGAGCCCCTCCAACCCCACCCTAAGGACACCCTCTTCTCCTGGAGGGGTGGGGACAGGGGTAGCCTGGGGTGCCCTGAGACTTCAGATAAACACCACTCACACCTTATCCTCATAACCGCAAAGCTGTAACAAACACATAAAATAGAAGTAATAATAACAACATAACAACACTTCTATGTCTCAATAATAAAGTCTGAGTAATAATAATAAACTTAGATATTTATCTGTATCTTACAGAGTTTATATTTTTACATATTCTAGATTATACTACTTTGCCTATTTCTTTATTTGCCTTGGCCACTAGGATGCCAGCCGCTCCGGGGCAGGGACTTCTGTCTAGTTTGTTTCTCCTGCTGGATCCCAGCGCTCAGAAAAGTGCCAGACAGGCAGGAAATGCTCCAAAAGCGGCAGCCCCCACCGCCCCCTCCTCCACGTCCCGAACCCCTCCAGCAGCCCTGCAGGTCACTGCTGCTAACAGCATTGGCAGCATAGCGGTGGCTTGCTCTGAGCTAGGCACTTCCAGGGACTTTGCAAATATGACCTGGTTGATTCTCTGCTCAGCCCCCTGGGGGAGGTTGGACCGTTTGTCCCACTTCACATTAAGGCACAGAGAAGTGAGGCGACCTGCCCGGGGTGGCAAATCTGGGGGGTGGCTGCGCGGCGACAGCAACATGGGGCATCTTCCCGAAGTTCCCCATCTCATCCGCCACATCATACTATCTCCCTCTTGCTCCTCCAACTGGGGGCCCAGACTGTACAGTCCTTGCGTCCCCTCTGGGGCCCCTCAGGTCTGGCTCCAGGGTCTCTCGCCCATTAGCGAGTGGGCGTCCCAAGTCAGGGTGGGTCTCCTCTGTCCCGCTCATGCAGCTGGGAGTCTCTTTGGTTGTAATAATGATTCCTCTCTCCTAATAAAATACAGGAATAGCATTTACCAGTGATCCCTAGCACTGCCAGGACCTTGTTTAGGGCAGAATTCACGAAATCTTCCCAACCTCTGGCGCCCATTTGACAGTTTAATAAACTGAGGCTTGAAGAGCAGAAGCCACCTGATAGGGGCACGCAAAAGTCCTGGCTGACTCCAGAGACAAGCATCTGGGAGAGGGCAGATCCGCAGCTCAGACCCGGGCTGCAGTGACTTGGCCACCGGGGCCCTGGGACCCTTGCACCGCGCATGCGCACTCACCGAGGCCAGCTGGCGGCCCCGCGGCTCTCAGCCCCCAGGGCGGCGCCCCCAGCGCGGCGAACCGGCGCAGGCGGAGGTAGGTGACGCTGAGGCGCACGATGGAAGCCTTGTCCAGCTGGCTCGAGATGGCGCCGGGCAGCGGGAGAAGCTTGGCCAGCTCGAAGAACTCCAGGTTCTCTTTCCCGCGCCGCGAGCGCGCCGCGTTCCGGGACTTCTCCTTGCGCTGCGCCTGCAGGCTGGGCGGGCGGCGCGGAGGAGGTGTCTGCGGGGTCCCGGGGCTCAGGGGCGTGGGAACTGGGGGCGAGCCCCGCCTCCCGGGGCCTTGGGAACGGGACCGGACATTGGGAGTGGATTCTGCACCTCTGCAGGTGGGAGCAGACCGGAGTGTGGATTCTACACTTCGGCCCAGGGACAGAACCTCGAGTGTCAATTCTTGGGGGAAGGAGGAGGAAGGGCGAGAGATTAAAGATGTTGGGCGTGAATTCTGAGGACTGGGACTAGAAGCTGAACGCAGGAGAGCGGGCTCAGGACGGTAGTTAACTCAAGGTAAGACCCAGCCCCAAGGGGCGGGGCAGGGAGCTGGGTGTGAACTGCCCCTTGGCATGGAGACAGAACATCGGGTGTGAATTGGTCCCGGGGACGCCTCCCCGGGGGCGGGGCCGCGGCCAGGAGGGCGGGGCTTTGCTCACCATGGTCCGGACGGCGCCTTGACCATCAGCCCGGGTAGAAAGTCCCACGGGACGCTGGCGCCGCGGCCTCCCACGCATTTGACCTCGCTTCCGCCGCCACTGCCGGGATAGGGGGCCGCCATCTCCGGGGGGCTTGCTTAGGCGGGCTCCGAGTCCCGAGTCTCCTGCAGCAGGAGGGGGTCAGAGGCAGCGCTCAGTGCCCTCGGGAGACCTAGGGAAACTGAGATCCGTGCGGGGCTCAGGGTCCCAGCAAGGAGCTGGGGACGGGGGCTGGATGGTGCCTCAGTTTCCCCTCCCTGGAGGCCTCGGTCCAGAGGCCGCAGCTCCCACCCTAGCCGGCCCGGGGCTGGCGCTCCGGGTGAGGACGTGCCCCGCCGCCGCCTCCCCCGCGCCGCCCGCCAGCGCGCCCGCCTCACGCCCGCGCCGGGCCGGCTCCCGCATACCAATGGGCGCACGCGGCGCGCATACGGATCGAACCGGCCCGCGCGCTGCGTGCCAAGCATGCCCAAGCCGGGCGGGGGGCGGGCGCCTCCCGGGCCAGGTACGCACCGCTCCAGCCCCCGGAGCCCTCTGCCCCGGGGACCCGCCCCCCAAGCCCATCACCGGAGTCTTGACTCCGCGAATCTGCAGTCTGTTTCCCTGGCTGGGCTAAGGAGGCAGGGGGCAGAGGGCAGGGACCCCCATCCTGTGTCCTGCCCAGGGATCACCCCCAGCCTCTCGGGGTGGCGCCAGGTGTCCGGACCGCCACAGCCCCACGACCACAACTTCCTCCCTGAAGACCCCGGCGCGCCAGCCCCAGCCCCAGACCCAGACGCAGCCGCCACAGCTTCTGCCCCAGGACGCCCCCAGGATTGACCCGACACGCAGGGACCAGGTGTCCTGGTCTCCTGATGCCCTAGAACCAGGAACGTTTGCAGTTAGGTCTTCATTCCTCCAGGACCAGGCGCTCAGAACACCCCCTAAATGCAGGTACCAGGCCGCCCCCAAACCTCCCAGCCAGGTGTCCAGATGCCCCAGACCCCCGCGTCCAGGTCTCCCAGCCCCAGATTTCTCCAGGACCCAAACACCCGTGCGCCCCTTCCCCCAGCCTCGGGATACCCTCGTCCCGACCCCGTAGCCCCCAGGACACTGGAGTTCCAGCCCCCCATTCCTCCGGGACCCAGAAGTCCCCCTCCTGCCAGCCTGCAAGCTTCCCCTACCCGCAGGACCGCCAGTCCGGTTACTTGGCCGCAGAGCAAGCTCCGGGCGCGGCGTGGGGCCGGCCGGGCGGCGTGGAGGGGCCGCTCCATAGACCCCGGGGCGCGCGGGGCGCAGCGAGACGCGCGGGCTGTGGCGCCTGGCTCTCGGCGCCCACCTCGGCCTCGCAGACTTGGAGACGCGCGGCCAGCGCTGGCGGGCGGGGGCGGGGTCTGCCGGAGCCCCGCCCGCCGCGTCTCCGCCCCCGGACCCGCCCCGCTCGCTTTTCCCTGGTAGGGGGCCCAGCTACCCTGGGGTCCGAGTTCCCTCGCCCCACGGTAACGTCGGGGGTCAGAATGAGAACCTCGGATCGGAGCTTCCCCACCCCAAGAGGGGAACACCGGAGTCCGGGCACTGTCTCTACACCCCTTCAGGAGGCAGCTAGTGCCCCAGAAGCCCCTCGGGACAAGACGGGTACCCTGCACCCGAGCCCCCTGTACGAGTGGAGACTCAGACATCAGTGCTCCCTCCAGGGATGCAAATTCGAGACCCTCCCTTTCCGCGAGAGAACCCTGGGTGTCAGCACACTCTCCCCACACAGGGCTGGGACCTCGCATCCAAACCCAACCCGCCCTACAAGGGGGACATACTCCTCCCTCGTCAGGGACCAGGATCCAGCCCTCTAAGGAGCTCCAGAGACCAGGATCCTGGCGTCTTATCTCCATCCCCCGCCGCAGGGACGGGAACCCTGACATCCAAGCTCCCCATTAGATCATAAATGGGAACTGAGGGGTTGTAGCACCTCGCACAGAAGACAGGGACGCAGGTGTCCAAGCCAGGCCTTCTTCAGTCTGCTGGGAGGTCCTACACTTCTCCTAGCTCGTTCCCTACATGCAGCCTCCACTTCCTGTTCTCAGGATGCTGCCTGGCATGGGGGTCTCCAGGCACCTAAAAGCCTCCACATTGACCTCAACATGGGGAATGAAAATGGAGCTGGGGGCCGGGCGCGGTGGTTTACACCTGTAATCCCAGCACCTTGGGAGGCCAAGGCGGGTGGATCACCTGAGGTCAGGAGTTCAAGACCAGCCTGGCCAACACGGTGAAACTACGTCTCTGCTAAAAATACAAAAAATAGGCGGGTGTTGTGGTGGGCACCTGTAGTGCCAGCTACTCGGGAGGCTGAAGCAGGAAAATCACTTGAACCCGGGAGGCGGAGGTTGCAGTGAGCTGAGATCCCGCCACTGCACTCCAACCTGGGCGACAGAAAGAGTCCGTCTCAAAAAAAAAAAAAAAAAAAAGAAGAAAAGAAAAAGAAAATGGAGCAGGGGATCTTAGAAGAGGCACACAGTCAGGGGCTTGCAGGGAGCACATGCTGGCCTTTGGTTGGGCAGATGGGGAAACTGAGGCACACACAAACACTCCTGTGCACTTGCTCGCAAGAACACACAAACTCATTCATGATCCTCATAGTTAACACTTAGGGGCCGGGCGCGGTGGATCAAGCCTGTAATCCCAGCACTTTGGGAGGCCGAGACGGGCGGATCATGAGGTCAGGAGATCGAGACCATCCTGGCTAACATGGTGAAACCCCGTCTCTAATAAAAAATACAAAAAACTAGCCGGGCGAGGTGGCGGGCGCCTGTAGTCCCAGTTACTCGGGAGGCTAAGGCAGGAGAATGGCGTGAACCTGGGAGGCGGAGCTTGCTGTGAGCCGAGATCCGGCCACTGCACTCCAGCCTGGGTGACAGAGCGAGACTCCGTCTCAAAAAAAAGAATTAAAAAAAAAAAAAAAAAAAAAAAAAAAAAAAAAAAACTTAGGGAGTGCTTATTTTCTGCTAATACTTTATTTATTTATTTATTTATTTATTTATTTATTTATTTATTTATTTGAGACAGTCTCACTGTGTCACCCAGGCTGGAGTGCAGTGGCGATCTCAGCTCACTGCAAGCTCCACCTCCTGGGTTCACGCCATTCTCCTGCCTCATCCTCCCAAGTAGCTGGGACTACAGGCGCCCGCCACCATACCCGGCTAATTTTTTTGTGTTTTTTAGTAGAGATGGGGTTTCATCGTGATAGCCAGGATGGTCTTGATCTCCTAGCCTCCTAAGTGCTGGGATTACAGGTGTGAGCCACCGCGCCCAGCCTAATACTTTATTTTATAGCAAGATTCTGAGATGGGCTCTGTTACTAGACCCATATTACAACTAGGGAAACTGAGGCATGGGGAAGTGATATAGCCTGGTGATAGTGGCCTCTCAGACAATAGTTCCCTATTTGTCCCCAGAGAGACTTGCTAGGGTTTCAGGGCAAGGATTCAAGCTCAGATCATGGGCTCCTATCTCCTGACAGCACTTCCTGGCTGTGCAGCCTGGGTGGGTGCTATGCCAGCCATGAGAGGTGCACTCGTGCCATTCATTAGTTAATTATTTTTGAGACACAGTCTTCTCACTCTGTCACCCAGGCTGCACAATCACTGCTCACTACAGCCTTGAACTCCCAGGCTCAAGAGATTCTCCCACCTAGCCTCCCAAGTGGCTGGGACTACAGGTACACACCACCACACCCAGCTATTTCTTTTTTTTTTTTTTTTTTTGAGACAGAGTCTCGCTCTGTCGCCCAGGCTGGAGTGCAGTGGCGTGATCTCGGCTCACTGCAAGCTCCGCCTCCCGGGTTCCCGGCATTCTCCTGCCTCAGCCTCCCCAGTAGCTGGGACTACAGGCGCCTGCCACCTCGCCCGGCTAGTTTTTTCTATTTTTTTTTTTTTTAGTAGAGACGGGGTTTCACCGTGTTAGCCAGGATGGTCTCGATCTCCTGACCTCGTGATTTGCCCGTCTCGGCCTCCCAAAGTGCTGGGATTACAGGCTTGAGCCACTGCGCCCGGCCTACACCCAGCTATTTCTTAAAAATGTTTTGTTGGAAAGCCGGGCGCGGTGGCTCACGCCTGTAATCCCAGCACTTTGGGAGGCCGAGGCGGGAGGATCATGAGGTCAGGAGATCAAGACCATCCTGGCTAACATGGTGAAACCCTGTCTCTACTAAAAATACAAAAAATTAGCCGGGCATGGTGGTGGGCGCCTGTAGTCCCAGCTACTCAGGAGGCTGAGGCAGGAGAATGGCATGAACCCGGGAGGCAGAGCTTGCAGTGAGCCGAGATCGCTCCACTGCACTCCAGCCTGAGCGACAGAGCGAGACTCCGTCTCAAAAAAAAAGTTTTGTTGGCTGGGTGCAGTGGCTCATGCCCGTAATCCCAGCACTTTGGGAGGCCAAGGCAGGTGGATCACCTGAGGTCAGGAGTTCAAGACCAGCCTGGCCAACATGGTGAAACCCCATCTCTACTAAAAATACAAAAATTAGCTGGACAAGGTGGAGTGCATCTGTAGTCCCAGCTACTCAGGAGGCTGAGGCTGGATAATTGCTTGAACCTGGGAGGCGGAGGTTGCAGTGAGCTGAGATCACTCCACTAAACTCCAGCCTGGGTGAGAGTGGGACTCCATGTCAAAAAAAAAAAAAGACAAGTTTTGTAGAGAGAGGGTCTAGCTATGTTGTCTAGGCTGGTCTTGAACTCCTGGCTTCAAGCAATCCTCCTGCCTCAGACTCCCAACATGCTGGGATTATAGGTGTGAGCTATGTCGCCAAGCCTGTATTTATTTATGATTGCACATACACATGGATCTTTTTCTTTTTTGAGATGGAGTCTCGCTCCGTCACCCAGGTTGGAGTTCAGTGGCAGGATCTCGGCTCACTGCAACCTCCACTGCCCAGGTTCAAGTGGTTCTCCTGCCTCAGCTTCCTGAGTAGGTGGGATTATAGGCGCATGCCACCACACCTGGCTAATTTTTGTATTTTTAGTAGAGATGGGGTTTCACCATGTTGGTCAGGCTGGTCTCGAACTCCTGACCTCGTTGTGATCTGCCCACCTCAGCTTCCCAAAGTGCCGGGATTACAGGCGTGAGCCACCGCGCCTGGCCTACGCATGGATTTTGTTGAGGTTAAGAGTCTGGCCGGGCGTGGTGGCTCAAGCCTGTAATCCCAGCACTTTGGGAGGCCGAGACGGGCGGATCACGAGGTCAGGAGGTCGAGACCATACAGGCTAACCGGGTGAAACCCCGTCTTTACTAAAAAAAATACAAAAAAAAAAAAAAAAACCTAGCCAGGCGAGGTGGCGGGTGCCTGTAGTCCCAGCTACTCGGGAGGCTGAGGCAGGAGAATGGCGTGAACCCAGGAGGCGGAGCTTGCAGTGAGCTGATATCCGGCCAGTGCACTCCAGCCTGGGTGACAGAGCAAGACTCCATCTCAAAAAACAAAAGAGTCTAAATGGTGGGGTTGAAACCTCAGCTCTGCCACTTACTGCTGTGTGACTCTGGGCAAGTAACTCCACCTCTCTGGGCCTTTGTTTTCTCCCTTGTAGAATGAGGATATTTTAATTCTAGTACTCACCTCATAGCATCATAGTGAAGATAAAATAAGTTTACCCAGAAGGTCTCGATGTGACCTGAGAACTGGTCCCTGAGAGCCTCTTGGGTGTGCTGGGACAAATTTTCATAACGAGACATTTTCTGTCTTTTTCACTTCATTCTGTTGTCTGGTGGAGATTTCCAGATGCTGCTTGATGTGTGATATTACAACAGACCAAATGCAGAAGGAGCCGTGAGGTCCAACCATCTTCTTCTATTATTCTTTTTTCTTTTTTTTGTAGAGAAGAGGTCTTGCTATGTTGCCCAGGCTTGTCTTGAACTCTTGGCCTCAAGCAGTCTTCCCACCTCGGCCTCGCAGAGTGCTGGGATCATAGGCGTAAGCACGGTGCACGGCCCAAGGTCCAGCCATCTTCCATTAAGCTAGACATTAAAGAGATTTGCAAAAATGTAAAAGAATGCCATTCCCTTCACTAACTGTTTTTTTAATTGTAAAATACATTTTTCATAAAATATTTATGTTGGCCTGTAATGGGTGTATAATTATTATTTTAATTTTAAATTAATTTTATTTAATTTTATTTTTTGAAACAGAGTCCCACTCTGTTGTCCAGGCTGGAGTGCAGTGGCGCGATCTCAGCTCACTGCAACCTCTGCTTCCTGGATTCAAGCAATTTTCCTGCCTCAGCCTCTCGAGCAGTTGAGATTACAGGTATGCACCACCATGCCCGGCTAATTTTTGTATTTTTAGTAGAGACGGGGTTTCACCATGTTGGCCAGGCTGGCCTCAAACTCCTGAACTCAAGTGATCCACCCATCTTGGCCTCCCAAAGTGCTGGGATTACAGGCATGAGCCACTGCACCCAGCCTAATTTTTACATTTTAATTTAATTTTTTTTTTTTTGAGATAGGGTCTTGATCTGCTGGCCAGGTTGATATCAGACTCCTGGGCTCAAATGATTCTATGACTTCAACCTCCTGAATAGCTGGGATTACAGGCAAGAGAGCCTTCTCCTTAAGAGGAAACTCGGCTGGGCGCCGTGGCTCAGGCTGTAATCCTAGCACTTCGGGAGGCCTAAGCGGGCAGATCATGAAGTCAAGAGATTGAGACCATCCTGGCCAACATGGTGAAACCCCGTCTCTGCTAAAAATACAAAAATTAGTTGGATGTGTGTTGGCGGATGCCTGTAGTCCCAGCTACTCAGGAGGCTGAGGCAGGAGAATCGCTTGAACCCAGGAGGCGGAGGTTGCAGTGAGACAATATCGCACCACTGCACTCCAGCCTGGGTGATAGAGTGAGACTCCATCTCAAAAAAAAAAAAAAAAAAAAAAAAAGAATAATGAAAGAAAGAGAATGAGTAACGTGAGATTGAGAAGAGTGATTGAATCTGGAGCAAGAGAAAGGGGACACAGTGGGTGCGGCCAGGGAGCTACAGCCTAGGTCTTAATGCTGATGGGGGGTTCCTGGACGGCCATTTCATTATTTTCTCAGTCAGATGTGTTTTGTGCGCTCTCTCGTTTGTACCATGTAGTCCATGATTTAAACAAATAGGGAATGCAGTCTGGGCAACATGGTGAGACCCCGTCTCTACAAAAAAATTAAAGAATTAGCCAGGCACGGTGGTACTGCTTGTAATTGCAGCTACTCGGCAGGCTGAGCTGGGAGGATTGCTTGAGCCCGGGAGGTCAAAGCTGCCGTGAGCTGAGATCACAGCACTGCACGCCAGCACGGGTGACAAAGTGAGACCCTGTCTCAAAAAAATAAAAATTAGGCCAGGTGCGGTGGCTCACGCCGGTAATCCCAACACTTTGGGAGGTCGAAGCAGGCAGATCACGAGGTCAGGAGATTGAGACCACCCTGACTAACATGGTGAAACCCTGTCTCTACTAAAAATACTTAGCTGGGTGTGGTGATGGGCACCTGTAATCCCAGCTACTCGGGAGGCTGAGCCAAGAGAATCGCTTGAACCCAGGAGGAAGAGGTTGCAGTGAGCCATGATTGTGCCATTGCACTCCAGCCTGGGTGACAGAGCGAGACTCTGTCTCCAAAAAATAAAATAAAAATAAAACTTAGGCAGGGCACGGTGGCTCATGCCTGTAATTCCAGCATTTTGGGAGGCTGAGGCAGGCGGATCACTTGAGGTCAGGAGTTCGAGACCAGCCTGGCCAACATAGAGAGACCCTATTTCTACTAAAAATACAAAAATTAGCCGGGCGTGGTGGTGGGTACTTGTAATCCCAGCTACTCAGGAAGCTGAGGCAGGAGAATCGCTTGAACCCAGGAGGCGATGCAGTGAACTGAGATTCCGCCACTGCACTCCAGCTTGGGCCACAGAGTAAGACTCTGTCTCAAAAAAATGAGGGCTATGCAGAGGCGAAGGCAAGATCAGGGTTCGGGGTGACATCTCTACAAACCAAGGGACGCCAAACTGCGCAGCACACCCGCAGAAGCCAGAGGAGAGGCCTGAGACTGATTTTATTTATTTATTTATTTATTTATTTATTTATTTATTTATTTTGAGATGGAGTCTCGCTCTGTCGCCCGGACTGGAGTGCAATGGCACGATCTCGGCACACTGCAACCCCTGCCTCCCGGATTCAAGCGATTCTCCTGCCTCAGCCTCCTGAGTAGCTGGGATGACAGGTGTGCACCACCACGCCCGGCTAATTTTTGTATTTTTAGTAGAGATGAGTTTCACCATGTCAGGCCGGTCTCAAACTCCTGACCTTATGATCCTTCTGCCTCGGCCTCCCAAAGTGCTGGGATTACAGACTGACTGATTCTTTTTCACAGCCTCAGAAACAACCAACCCTCACTGGGCATGGTGGCTCAAGCCTGTAACCCCAGCAGTTTGGGAGGCCAAGGTGGGTGGATCACTTGAAGTCAAGAATTCAAGACCAGCCTTGCCAATATTGGGAAACACTGTCTCTACTAAAAATAAAAAAATTAGCCAGGCGTGGTGGCACACACCTGCAATCTCAGCTACTCGGGAGGCTGAGGCAGGAGAATTGCTTGAATCTGGGAGGCAGAGGTTGTAGTGAGCCAAGATTGCGCCACTGCACTCCAGCCTGGACAGCAGAGTGAGACTCCATCTCAAACGAAAAAAAAAAAAAAAAAGCGACCAGCCCTGCCGACACCCTGATTGATCTCGGACTTCCAGCCTCTGGCAACTGCGAGAGAAAACATTTCTGTTTTTCCTTTTTTTTTTTTTTGTTGAGACAGAGTCTCGCTTTTGTCGCCCAGACTGGAGTGCAGTGGCCGGATCTCAGCTCACTGCAAGCTCCGCCTCCCGAGTTCACGCCATTCTCCTGCCTCAGCCTCCCGAGTAGCTGGGACTACAGACGCCCGCCACCTCGCCCGGCTAGGTTTTTTAAAATATTTTTTAGTAGAGACGGGGTTTCACCATGTTAGCCAGGATGGTCTCGATCTCCTGACCTAGTGATCCGCCCGTCTCAGCCTCCCAAAGTGCTGGGATTACAGGCTTGAACCACCGCGCCCGGCCGACATTTCTGTTTTTTCAAGCCACCCAGTTTGCGATCCTTGGTTTTGGCAGTCCCAGCAAACTAATACCGGGGGATGGAGAGTGACTGCTAATGGTTGCAGGCTTGCTTTTTGGGTGATGAAAATGTTCTAAAATTGACTGTGGTGATGGTTGCACAAGTCTGTGAATATGCTAAAAACCCCTGAACATGCTAAAAACCACTGACTCTGCTAAATACAACTTTAAACGCTTAAAATGTATGGTGTGGGAACGATTTCAATCAAATGCTTATTAATAGATAAGTAATAGGAAAACAAGCCCCAAGGCATTCCTCGTGGAGTTGCTGTCAGCATTCAATGAATTCATTCAACAAATATTTATCTGCCGGCTATGGTGGCTCACACCTGTAATTCCAGCACTTTGGGAGGCTGAGGTGGGCCAATCACCTGAGGTTGGGAGTTCGAGACCAGTCTGATCAACATGGAGAAACCCCATCTCTAATAAAAATAAAAAATTACCCGGGTGTGGTGGCGCCTGCCTGTAATCCCAAGTACTTGGGAGGCTGAGGCAGAAGAATCGCTTGAACCCCAGAGGCAGAGGTTGCAGTGAACCAAGATCATGCCATTGCACTCCAGCCTGGGCAACAGAGCCAGACTCTGTCTAAAAAATAAATAAATAAATAAAATAAAAAAAGAAAGTCGGGTGTGGTGGCTCATGCCTGTAATCCCGGCACTTTGGGAAGCCGAGGTGGGTGGATCACCTGAGGTCAGGAGTTCAAGACCAGCCTGGCCAATATGGCAAACCCATCTCTACTAAAAATACAAAAATTAGCTGGGTAAGGTGCCACACGTTTGTAATCCCAACTACTCGAGAGGCTGAGGCAGGAGAATTGCTTGAACTCGGGAAGTAGAGGCTGCAGTGAGTTCAGATCACACCAGTGCACTCCAGCCTGGGTGACAAAGTGAGACTCTGTCTCAAACAAAACAAAACAAAACAAAACAAAACCAAAAACAAAAAAACCCAAAACCAAAACAAACAAACAAAAATATAACCAACCATTATTTATTGAGTATCTACTATGTGCCGGGCTAGCAGACATCACAGACCTCCTGGGGCTGATGTGCATGCGTGTAGCATGCTTAGTACTGTGTCATGCATTTCACAAGTCATAAGTACATTTTAGCATTTATCACTGAGAGGGGTGGGGCTGGGTCATCCTTCTCTCCTGAGGTGGCAGAATGGGAATTCTGTAAATCTTGGCACTCCCCACCCAGTCTCTGTCTCCAAAGGCACTACTCATTCATTCAACAAACATATAATGGAAAGAAAAGGCAAGGTTAGGCACTGTGGCTAATGCCTGTAATTTCAGTGCTTTGGGAAGCCGAGGCAGGAGAATTGCCTGATCCCAGGAATTCAAGACCAATCTGCACAATATAGCAAGACCCCATCTCTCTCTCTTTTTTTTTTTTTGAGATGGAGTCTTGCTCTGTTGCCCAGGCTGAAGTGCAGTGGTATGATCTTGGTTCTCTGTAACCTCTGCCTCCCAGGTTCAAGTAATTCTCCTGCTTCAGCCCCCCCGAGTAGCTGGGCTTACAGGCATGCACCATCACACCTGGCTAATTTTTGTATTTTTTGTAGAGACAGGGTTTCACCATATCGGCCAGGCTGATCTTGAACTCCTGACCTCAAGTGATCCACCTGCCTGGCCTCCCAAAGTGCTGGGATTTCAGGTGTGAGCCAACCTGTCTGGCTGCAAGACCCCGTCTCTACAGTTTTTATTGTCGTTATTGTTGTTCTGAGATGGAGCCTCGCTCTTGTCGCCCAGGCTGGAGTACAGTGGCACGATCTCGGCTCACTGCAACCTCCACCTCCTGGGTTCAAGCGATTCTCCTGCCTCAGCGTCCCAAGTAGCTGGGATTACAGGCGTGTGCCACCATGCCCGGCTAATTTTTGTATTTTTAGTAGAGACGGGGTTTCACCATGTTGGTCAGGCTGGTCTCGAGCTCCTGACCTCGTGATCCGCTTGCCTCAGCCTCCCAAAGTGCTGGGATTACAGGCGTGAGCCACTGCACCTGGCCTCCAAATTTTTTTTTTTTTTTTAAAGAAATTAGCCAGATGTGGTGGTGTGCACCTGCAGCCCCAGCTACTTAGGAAGCTGAGGTGGGAGGATCGCTTGAGCCCAGGAGTCTGAGGTTGCAGTGAGTTGTGATTGCAACATTGCACTCCAACCTGGGTGACAGAGCAAGAGCCTGTCTCTAAAAAATGAAAGAAAGAAAGCGAGAGAAAGAAAGGAAGAGACGGAGGGAGAGAGAGGTAGGAAGGGAAGGAGGGGAATAGAGAGAGAGAGAGAAAGACAGAAAGAAAGAGAAAAAAAGAAGAAAAGTGCTGGGTGAGGTGGCGCCCGCCTGTAGTCTGAACACTTTGGAGGCCAAGGAGGGAGGATTACTTGAGCCCAGGAGATCGAGAACAGCCTGGGCAGCATGGTGAAACCCTGTCTCCACAAAAAAAATACAAAAATTAGCCTGGTGTGGTGGTGCGCACCTGTAGTCCCAGCTACTCAGGAGGCTGAGGCAGGGGGATCTCTTGATCCCAGGAGATTGAGGCTGCAGTGAGCTGTGAATGTGCCACTGAACTCCAGCCCTGGGCAACGCAGCAACACCCTGTCTCAAAAACAAAAAACGAGCCAGGCGCGGTGGCTCACACCTGTAATTCCAGCACTTTGGGACGCTGAGGCGGGTGGATCACTTGAGGTCAGAAGTTCAAGACCAGCCTGGTCAACACGGTGAAACCCCATTTCTACTAAAAAAATTACGAAAATTAGCCAGGCATGGTGGCAGATGCCTGTAATCCTAGTTACTCAGGAGGCTGAGGCAGGAGAACCACTGGAACCTGGGAGATAGAGGTTGCAGTGAGCAGAGATCGCACCACTGCACTCCAGTCTGGGTGGCAGAGCAAGACTCTGTCTCAAAAAAAAAAAAAAAAAAAAAGAAAATTGATGGTGAAAACATTAAAACAAGACCTGCTACCTCGTAAGGGTCCAGTGAGTTTTAGCCTTTATTAATTTAATATTATTGGAATCCTTTTTTTTTTTTTTTAAGCAGGGTCTCACTCTTTCACCCAGGCTGGAGTGCAGTGATGTGATCACGGCTCACTGCAGCCTCTACCTCCTGGACTCGGGTGATCCTCCCATGTCAGCCTCCTAAGTAGCTGGGACCACAGGTGTGTGCTACTACGCCTGACTAACTTTTTGTATATTTTGTAGAGATGGGGTCTTGCTCTGTCTCCCAGACTGGAGTGCATAGCACAGTCGTTGCTCACTGCAGCCTTGAACTCCTGGCCTCAAGCAATCCTCCCACCTCAGCCTCCCAAAGCACTAGGATAACAGGTGTGAGCCTCCGTGCCCGGCCAATATTATTTGTTTTGCTAACATTTATGTTAACTGCATGCTCTTCAGGCCCACCTGGGAGGCAGGTTAGCCGTGAGCTTGCATGTCCTGAATCCCTACTTTCTTCCCTCCTCTCAGCTCCTGCAAATCGGACCCAGTCTGGTCTCCCCAGTGCCCTCAGGATACACTTTGAGCTTCTCACCTGGCCCTGCAAGGCCCTGAGTGGCCTGTGACTGAATGGTGGAATAAATGGGTGGACGGATGCAATGACAGAAACAGCAGCTCATTCACCTGCTTTTTGGCCAACTCCTGGGACACTTCGCTTCCAGCCTTTTTTTCTCAAAACCCGTCTCCTCCTCAGCAGTGCCTGCTGCTTCTCCTTCTAATCTGGCCTTCTTCCTAAAAAGTCGCCATCCGGGCTTTAATTCTCTTCCCGGGATGGCCATGGCTCGGCAGGGCGGCGCTCTGCTGACCCCTGGTGGCCGCATGGAGTAACACAGCGCATTCTCCACTAGGGCAGTTGGCCTGGAGCCCGGGAGCGAGTGCTGGGTGCTGGCTGTGGCTTGAGGAGCACAGCTCCTGCCCTCGTAGGTTTCACAGGAGAGTGGGGAAGACAGCGGATAATCAGATACTCACACTGTCATATGCGGCAACCCTGGCATCATCTGCACCTTCTCTCTCCCCCAGTCTCATGCCATCTTCAACAAATTCTGGGCCGGGCGCGGTGGCTCAAGCCTGTAATCCCAGCACTTTGGGAGGCCGAGACGGGCGGATCACGAGGTCAGGAGATCGAGACCATCCTGGCTGACACAGTGAAACCCCATCTCTACTAAAAAATACAAAAAAACTAGCCGGGCGAGGTGGCGGGCGCCTGTAGTCCCAGCTACTCGGGAGGCTGAGGCAGGAGAATGGCGTGAACCCGGGAGGCGGAGCTTGCAGTGAGCCAAGATCACGCCACTGCACTCCAGCCTGGGCGGCAGAGCGAGACTCCATCTCAAAAAAAAAAAAAAAAGAAAAAGTACTTTTTTTCAGCCACCATGCCCGGCTGAAAAGTACTTTTTTTTTTTAGACAGAGTCTGACTCCGTTGCCCAGGCTGGAGTGCAGTGGTGCGATCTTGGCTCACTGCAACCTTGAACTTCTTGAGTTCAAGCGATCCTCCCACCTCAGCCTCCTGAGTAGCTGGGGGTACAGGCATGCGCCACCACGCCCAGCTAATTTTGTATTTTTAGTAGAGATGGGGGTTTCTTCATGTTGCTCAGGCTGGTCTTGACCTTCCAGCCTCAAAGTGCTGGGCTCTCAAAGTGCTGCGATTACAGGCGTGAGTCACTGAGCCCAGCCCCAGCTGCTAATTTTAAAAAAATGTTTTGTAGAGATAAGGTCTCACTTTGTTGAACAGGCTGTTCTTGAATTCCTGGGCTCAGGCGATCCTCCTCTCTTGGCCTCCCACAGTGCTAGGATCACAAGTATGAGCCACCATGCCCAGCTCAGAAAGTACTCTGAAAGAACCTATTTTTTTTTCCTTTGAAAGCAAAGAGAGTCTATGGCCATACACCCTGAATCCACCTGATCTTGTCCGAAAGCAAAGAGACCCATCTTGGTTGGCGGAGTCAGGGAGGGCTTTCCCTATGGAGTCTGAGGAGCTGAAATCTGAAGGACAAGGAGAAAGTTAGCAAGGTGGGGTGGCCTCAAGGGAGGACAGTGTTGGAGGAGGAGGGCACGATACTGCAAAGGGCCTGAGGTGGGCAGGCCCTGGGGGAGTTGGGGTGTCTGGACGAGAGTGCAAGGAAAGGCTCCTGGGAGGTGGGCAGGGTGCAGGGTGGGACCCTATGGAATAGTTCGGGCTTCCTCTAAGGGCACTGGAGACCCCTGGAGGATGTTACGGGAGGAGAGGCATGGCTAGATGTGAGATCTGATCTGCTCTCATGGAGATGGGAGTGGGTGAGCATGGAGGGCAGATGTCTTGGTAAGATCAGACAGGGATGGGGTGCAGGGAGCAGGAAGGGGAGTGCACTGGAAGGCAAAATGGAACTGGGAGGTGCACCTGGTTGACTCGAAGGGAGACAGACACCCCAAGGAGGCCCCCAGGGTCTCTCTCTGGCTGGAGGGGGGATCCTGGGAATGGACCTGTTTGGAGTAGGGGTCTGGAGTTTGGCTGTGGGTGTGTCACAGTGGAGTCCCCAAGTAGAGTGTCATAGACAGGTGGATATCATGTTTTGTTTGGAGCAGAGGTCTGGGCTGGAGTCACGTGGGAGAGGTTGGTTTGTAGATGGGGCAAGTCAAGGGCAAGGTTGAGACCACTGTGTTCGAAAAACCAACTGAAGGCTTACCATGCGTAAGGCATCTTGTTGGGCCTCCTGGGGCAGCCTATCTGGGAGCCACAAAGCTGCCCCCCAAAGCTCTCAACTTGGGTGCTGGTGGCTGAGAGGCTCATGTATAGAAAGCACACAAAGCTTGATGATCAAGAGCCAGAGAAGGCTGAGCACAGGGGCTCACGCTTGCCCTCCCAGTGCTTTGGGAGGCTGAGGTGGGAGGATTGCTTGAACCCGGGAGGTGGAGGCTGCAGTGAGCTCATGCTACTGCACTCCAGCCTGGGCAACAGAGCGGGACTTCGTTTAAAAAAAAAAAAAAAAAAAAAAAGGCCAGGTGCAGTGGCTCATGCCTGTAATCCCAACACTTTGGAAGGCCAAGGCGGGTGGATCGTGAGGTCAAGAAATCAAGACCATTCTGGCTAACATGGTGAAACCCTGTTTCTACTAAAAATACAAAAATTAGCTGGGCCTGGTGGTGGCGCCTGTAATCCCAGCTACTCGGGAGGCTGAGGCAGGAGAAACACTTGAATCTGGGAGGCAGAAGTTGCAGTGAGCCGAGATTGCACCACTGCACTCCAGCCTGGGCGAGAGTGAGACTCCGTTTAAAAAAAACAAACAAAAGACACTCCTTGGCTAGTCAGCACGCAGAGCCCACTGCCTGTCCCGGTTCTGGTGTCTCCCTCAACCCAGCTCAGCACAGAGCAGGGCCCCAAGATGGCTCAGCCTTTTCCCAAAGAAGGGAAGAGGCCGGGCAGGGTGGTTCACACCTGTCATCTCAGTGCTTTGGGAGGCCGTGGCAGGAGGCTCACTTGAACCCAGGAGCTCGAGACCAGCCTGAGCAATAGAGCGAGATCTCATCTCTTAAAAAAAAAAAAAAAAAAAAAAAAGCCAGGTGTGGTAACATGTGCCTCTGTAGTCCCAGCTACTTGGAGGCTGAGGTGGGAGGACTGCGTCAGCCTACAAGTTCAAGGCTGCAGTGAGCCATGTTTGTGCCACTGCATTCCAGCCTGCACAACAGACTAAGGAAAAAAAAAAAAAAAACTAGAGAAGACAGGTTTCTGTCAGCACATATTGAGTACCAACTGCACACCGGAGGATGTAGAGATTTAATTAAACAACAACAACAACAACAACAATAACAAAGGAGAAACCCTGGCACACTCACGGGGAGTGACATAAACCCCCAGCAGGTAAATCCCATATGCTGGGTGAATCCGTGAGTAGAGAGGGTCGGGGACGTTTCTGGAGAAAGACTGGCTTTGAAGAACAGGGTAGGATCTGATGGGCAGGCTGGAGATTTGGGGAAGGGTGGATGGAAGGAATTTCAGGCAGAGGGAAGTGCTGAAAGCAAAGATCTGGAAGCAGAAAGCAGCCAGCTGCACTCAAAGAATGAGACTCAGCCAGGCGAGGTGGCTCACGCCTCTAATCCCAGCACTTTGGAAGGCTGAGGTGGGCAGATCACCTGAGGCCAGGAGTTCGAGACCAACCTCACCAAAATGGAGAAACCCCGTCTCTATGAAAAATACAAAATTAGCCAGGTGTGGTGGCGAGCGGCTGTAATCCCAGCTACTCAGGAGGCTGAGGCAGGAAAATCCCTTGAACTGGGGAGGCGGAGGTTGTGGTGAGACTAGATTGAGCCACTGCACTCTAGCCTGTGCAACAAGAGCAAAACTCCGTCTAAAAAAAAAAAAAAAGACTATTTTGACTGATGTTGGGGAGTTGGGTTAAAGGAGTGGGAGAGAAGAGCAGGATGGATCCAGAGCGTGGGGCTCTGCATGATGTCAAGGAGCCTGGGCTATGGTCAGTAGGCACTTCCGTTTGTTTGCCTGCCTGGCTGAGCCTATGGCAAACAGCCGTCATCTCTGGTGCCAGCCCCTATTGATTGGTAGTGGCTACCTGGAGAGCGGTATGGCAGAGTGAGGTGATCAGCTAGCCATGTCTGCTATGGGCACAGGCAGGGAAGGATGCGTCTTGCATGCTGAGTAGTTCACCCTTCTGCTATGGAGATTGAGGGCAGGGAGGCCATTCAGGGTGTGGGAGTGTCTATTAGAGTGTAGTGAGCTTGAATTCGGGTCTAGGCTAGAATGGAGGCAGAGGGAAGAGAAGAGTCACACTCAAGTGACATTTGGGATCTTAGAAGCAGTAAGGGGTAAGGAGGGGGCCAAAGATAGAGCAAACGAGCCTGGGAGACTGGAAAGAGGGAGATAATCCTAACAAGAGCTTTTTAGGGGGTGAGTGGAGAGGAGGTGTTTTTGGTGGCAAGGCTTCTTTAGGAAGCCGCCCATCTCCGTCCCTGGAGGTGCTGTCCTGGGTGACGGTGGTGACAGTGGCTAACTCTGGCGTAGAGCCTGTGTCTCTGACCCCAGGGCCAGCACCAGGGAGTGAGTGTGACCTTTGGCTCTCCCCTCTCAGAACTTCAGCCCTGACCCCTCCCTTGAGAAGGGTCTGAAGTCGGCCACCTCCTGGACACAAGCCTGCTCATGATCCTGCCCCTGGAACTCCCCAGGCACTTCCACCCCCAGCCAGGAAGTGAATCCAGGCATCTGACTCCCAGTACCGCCCGCATGGCCTCAGGCAGGAGGGGAGTGGGAAGGAAGGTCAGGAGCGGCACCTCTGGCATCCCCTGCCCATGCCTGCCTGCAGTTCCTGTGGCCATGTGGGTTCGTGGGGGCCACTTTAGGTGATGCTGAGAGACCACAGGAATGACGCGGCCTTCTGGGAAGCTGTGCTGGAGAGGAAAGCAGGTGAGAGCTGGGAGCAGAAGCTCGTGTTGGCAAAGGCCCCCCCTGCGGGAGCCTCCTGCTTCCCATCCTTGGCTTAGGCGCCCGGGGAGTCCCAGGTGTGCGCTGCACTGGCCCGGTAAGGAGGAGGCCCCCCTTCACTTCTCTCAGGTTTGGTTTTTTACAAGATTGATTTATTAACTATGATACAGATCACATAAGGCCTTTTCAGTTTTTTACACCATTCCCATTGAGACAAGTACAATACTTTGTAGCAAATACATGATTTTAAAAAACAAAACCAAACAAAAACACCTCAGTCAGAGATGCCTCAGCCTTCATTGAGGGCTGACCATGCACTAATTAGGTTGGAGCCTCAAAAAACCCACGATGTGTTTTTTAAAAAAAGTCTGGAAATTAAGCAAACATTCCTAACACCAGCTAAAGGATGTTCCGGTTAAAGCCCCTAAAATACAAAGAAATAATTGTTATACTTTCTTTACATACAAGTCTTCACTTTTGCTGCAAAACAGAATTTTGGGCATACAGCCAGACTACTAACACATTTCAATACCATTAATATGTTTTGTTTTTCTCAGAAACTCAA
Organism: Macaca nemestrina; assembly: GCF_043159975.1. Classification (NCBI taxonomy): domain Eukaryota; kingdom Metazoa; phylum Chordata; class Mammalia; order Primates; family Cercopithecidae; genus Macaca; species Macaca nemestrina. Next base: position 57,203,358 of record NC_092144.1, on the reverse strand, counting down.
AATATTTGTTAATTCAACATATATAAAGATCATTTAACATGTGAAAATACAAGTACCAGAAAAATAAGCTGGCAGCAGCACTATTCCAAATTTTCAAACAAGTTTTATTTCCATACAATTCTGACATTTCCGTTTTTTTTTTTTTTTTTTTCTTAAATGTACACAGGGAACATGATTCTTTTTATGCAAACAATAACTTAGGCCCTGTCGTGACTACAGTGAAGTGTAGCATCACTGCCGGCTCCGCCACAGGAGGGCTGGAGGAGGCCAGCCCAGGCCAGCAGTGCCCGAGGTCACCGATCGCCTCCTGCTCTGCCCCCCGCGCGCCGTGCATTGGCCACGCTGCACCGACCGCACCGCGGCCGCGCCCCCACCGGACCCGCGACAGAAACTGCCCGCTTCCTGGGCCACTCTCTGACCTGGACACAAGACCACGTGCTCCGAGGGAGGGAGCCCACTCCCGTTACACCTCAGAGCCACGGAGCCGGGGCCGCTCCCTGCCGCAGCTTCCCTGGATCCCTGCGCTGCCTTCGGGAAATGAGCGCCTCAACAGGACCCAGGCCCCCGCGCGGCAGGGGCCCTCCTGGCCACCTCACCCTAATTTTTCTAGCTGGCGCCCCCAAAGCAGTGGCTTCTCATAGGAAAGGACGGGAGGGGAGCGCAGCTGAGGTGACTCTTGATGACAAGACGCTGCAGCTGGCCTGCTGTGGAGTTGTGTGTGTGTATGTCCAGAATGCCTGGTGGCCTGCGGGGGTCTCAACCAAAGGGAGGGATGCTGGCTTGACCCAGGCCTCCCTTCCCTAAGAGCAGCAGAAGCTGACTGAGGCACAGGGATGCCCCATCCCCTTCTGGCCAGCGAGCTGCTCCTATGATGTCACCCTCTGTCCACCGTGACAAAGACAGACATATCCTGCAGAAGAATCTGGGTCGCAGCAGGTGCCGCGCCTCCAGCAGGAAGCAAAACCAAGGCGGTAGAGGCAGGAGAGCAAGGAGACAGACACCCTGAAGCTCTCTCCCTCTTCCTCTCCAAATGCTAGGCGACAGGAAAGACAGGGACAATGCAGAGTAAATGTGTGCCGTGACACCCAGTGTGCGACACAAGCCAAGAATTCTAAGTGGATTCACGAGCCACGCCACCCAGCCTCGGGTCCTCCCTCCTCAGCCGTCAGAGCCAGGATCAGTCTCTGGCTTTGCACCAAGGGCTGCTGTTCCCTCACACAGTGTCTGCACTCTCGCTGGGTGGCAGTGGCTGCCCCACGTCCCCATTCTGGACAAGCCAACGCCCACCCGCCCAGTGCTGAGAGCTGCATGCGGGTCCCATGAGCACCCTCTGTGCAAGCACCTTCCAGAACTTAGAGCCCCGATGAAAGCAGGGGTGGGGACAGCACGGTTCCAACAATCCCCAGGGATGCTCCCACACAAGGGCCTATTCAGTCTGCACGCTGCCCTGACCGGATGCTGAAGCCTGGCCTGCCACGACTGGCCATGCCGCTCAAACGACTGAGATGTCCTCTAGTCCCTCAGCCCGAAGCAGCAGACGAGAGGCTGAAGAGTTAGTGGGGGAAACAAGAGGAACCCCGGGGCTTCCTGTGCATGGAGGCTCCCTTCGGACATGAGCTGCCACAGTCCCCGCCTGCCCACCTTGGCTGACAGGGCGCTGCGTTGGGGGTGCCCCAGGCCTAGTTTCAGGTACTTCTGTGAGGGGAGGGGTAGAAAGCCCAGGTGCTCCTCCTCACCGCCCCCTCCACACTCCGGGGAAGTCACTGGCTGCACACACATCTGTGGAATCAGGGGCCAGGTGGCTTGGGCCGTGGCTTTCGTGCTCACAAAACAGGTGGCAGTGTTAGCTCAAGCAGTGAGGGGGACTGGGCTGCTTTTGCCTGCGTTCATACAGGGATGGCCCAGGCCACCACCATGCTTTCCCTCCACTCCCAATTCCGTGAGGTGCTGACCAGGTGAGCAAGACCTTGAAAAGGGGGCGGGGTGAGTCAATGCGGCCATTTCCTCATCTGCTGGGGCCCAGGACTGGGGGAGTTTGGGAACCTATCTGCCAACCTCAGCTACAACGAAACACAGATGTCACCTTCCAGTCAACCCTGGGCCTACAGGGCCAGGCACAGCTCCGCCAGAAAAGACAAAAATTCATCATCCAACATTCACAGAAAACACGCCTGGACCCTGGGTTTTTCTCCCATTAAAACTTGCAAGGGTACGTGAGTGTTTCCAAGCACCTTCGTTGGCCATTGTGAACTGGAGACAGTGAGCCAGCCGTCCCCAGAGGGAGCCTGGGAGACGAAGGGCCACTCCTGTCTCCAACCACTACAGGTGGGCATGGGCGGGGCAGCTGCAGACGCCCAGGAGGTGTCCATCAGGCCCCCTGGAATATACCACAGATCCTATTTCTTAAAGTGCAACGAGCCCCAAGGGCTGTCTGGTGTGGGGCCCTCTGCACCCCACTAGCTCTCGCCTGGGGGGTGCCCAGTCTTCCTGGCTGCAGAGGCCATGGCCCAGCCATGCAAGTTTGCAGTGCTAGAGGGCAGAGGTGGGCAGGAGAAGAGCTTTTCCTGGAGCAGTGGAAAGGCTGGGCTAGGGTGGTAGTGGGTGATAGGCAGGCACGGTGCCTCTGGGCCGGCAAGGACCAGGAAGGATGCCCCTTCGAGGGCACCAGCAGACCGCCATTCCTTCAAAGTGCCCCACCCCGCCCACATCCCCACGAACACTCCTGCCAGTGGCCTCCATGGCTGGGATGAAACGATTCCACTTCAACACCCAACACACCAACCCCAACCCCAAGTGCACCTGGCACCTTCCAGCAGTCCCCAACTCCCCACCAAGTGCCCACACACACACTCACACGTGCACACACACACACACCCCACACGTACGCTCAAGTAGTGTTTCTATCGTAATGGATTGTGTTCTGGGGCAGCCCAGGTTCCAGCCTGCTCTGCCATCTCCCGGGCTCTCCCCACCAAGGGCTCAAACCCTCTTCTTGGGAAAATGGGGAATCTGGCGACTAGACCTAAGTGGGTGAGTGGGACCCCAGGAGGCTCTCAGGCCACCGCTCCAGGCATCCTGGTTTTGCTGCCACAAAGACGAGGGTCAATTCCACCTGTGTGCCTCCCTCCCTCCCGGCAGAGGTGGGCACAGAGTGAAATCTTGAGGTCTGTAGTTTTCTTTCCGTGTTTTTTTCCTTTTTAATTATTGGAAGGGTTTTTCCATTTTTTCTCCTAGTGTTCCTTTGTTTGCCAGGGAATGTTTCGGGAAGCCTGTGGAGTGGGACGGCGGGGATGAAGAGGGAAGTCCTGCACTCTCTGGGTCCAGGCACAAAGCTTTCCTCCGTTGTTCTGATCTGCAGGGCCAGCGCCCTCAGCAGGTACCTAGTGGTGGCAGAGCCGTGGCCTACATGTTCCCCAGGAGCCACCAGCCGGGCTGCACCCTTACCTTGCGGGTGTGTGCAAATGGAAGGTGGGAAGAGACAGACCAGCGGGAAGTGTTCTCTTCGGGGGTTGCCAGCCCCGCCATGAATCTCAGAGCCGCCTCCTCCCCGGCAAAGGCCTGGGCACTGTCCCGACCACGGGCCCTGTACAAGCAGAGGGAGGCACCTGGAGGCTGGTGTGCGCAGCCAGGTGGGGTGGTGGTCCAGAGAACAGAGGGAGGGCACTGGGGCTGCTGCCTGCCTAGTTCAGTCCTCAAAGGGGTCTAAGTCAAAGGACAGGGCCCCATGGCTGCTGCCTGCAGCCAGCTCAGGTCTGCAGTGCCGGGCCCAGGGCACCTGGCAGCCTGGCGGATGGTACCATTGGCTGGTGCTCCCACTGAGGTCTTGAGAACATGATGGAGAGGGCCACTTGCCCCTGCCTCTGCCCCCAGTGGACTTGGTTTTGTTCAAGGCCAAATGCCACCCCGTCAGAGAGAGGACCGGTTCTCCTGTCGCCCCAGGTCTTGGTGGGTCACAGCGTGTGTTCGGCTTGAAGCTGGGAGGGAAGCAGTGGCTGCATTGGGGACTGGGGGGTGGGAGGAGGCGACTGTGGGGGCGACGGCTGACTTGTGACAGGCGTGGAAGTGAGGAAGGGGACGGTGGAAGCCACGGCGGAGGGGGAGCTGGGCCTGGCACCAGGGGGCTCAGTGATGGGCCGATTGTAGAAGAAGAAGGGGCACTGCTGAATGAAGAGTTCAATGATTGTCTGGTAGGTGCGCGTGGCTGTGAGGGCGTCCATGGTGCTGAAATCAGGTCTCATCAAGGTGGGCCAGAAGCAGATGGAGAGGTTCTCGCTGGTCATGAGATTCACCTTGTTGTTGTGGCTGACCCTGCGGGCGACACCAAACTCAATGGTCAGAACTGTGCAGGGCCCTGCCTGTCCCCAGGCGCTCATGGTCTTCAGCACGCAGGCTGAGCCCCGCCTGCACTCCCTCAGGTGGAGCAGAAAAGGCCACGTGCAGCTCTCTGTGCCCTGTCCTGCCCTGCCCTGCCCGGGAGGCTGCGCCCTCAGTGTCCTCTCCCCTCCAGCCTAGCGCCTCCACATGGCCAACCTTGGAGAGGCTGCCCGGAGCCCTGAAAACCCCTGGGGGTGGACTGACCACCTCAGGGACTAGCTCTGCAGCCAGCCAAAGCAGTGGCGGTGCTCCAGCTGTGATGAGGGAGGGAGGCTGAGCGTCCTAAACCAGAGTGCCATCAGATGCCACTTGGCCAGCAGCCCTCCTCCACACACACGGAAGTTCAGGGAAGAGCCACATGGCCTCCCGCCTGCAGCCTGTGCTCCATGCTGGAGGCTGGCTCTCTCCTGCAGCACACCTCTCGAGGTGCGATGTCCCGGTTCTCCCCAGCTGGGAATGTGAATGCTGAGAGAGGACTTTCAGGGGCTCTGAGGTGTTTTGGATTCAGGAGAAGATTTCTGGAACATCAGCACCAACCAGAAGATCTCTCTCTGCCAGCTTTGGGGCACAGGCCTACAAGAGGCCCCATGCCCGACAGAGCTAAGTGCACTGTCTGGTGTTGGGCAGGTTTGGGGCCACGTGGCCGCCCTCAGATAGGAGCAGGAGGGAGGCCTTAGGATGGGCGAGAGGCAGAGGCTCCAGGCGCTGAGCCCAGTGGGCACCACGGAAGGCCGGCCAGCGCCCCTTCCAGGCCAGGGCCTGAGGCTGCTACTGGCAGCCTTGTTCTGCGACGCACTGACCCTGGCTGTCAATTTTCCGGAGGAAAAACCAACCAGAAGGCCCTGCGACTTACTTGTTTAAGTGAGAGATGACATACTTGAAGACTTCGTGGTTTTCCTTTGGAAATTTCTTTAATACCTCCTTAAGGGCATGCAACTTCTGCTCCCGGTCGTTGATTTCTGAGGAGAGAGAAAACCAAAGCCTTGCCTTTCATGGCCGAGGCTGGTGGCCACCCCAGGGCGTGCTCTGTGATGGGCCTTCTCTGAGGGCAACCCAGGGCTTTCGGATGACACTAACTCCACTCTTTCCCCCAAAGCCTGTGCCCAAGGCTGGCACACCTGGCAGTGGCACTGGCCCAGGGGCCTGGCCCACCTCTGTGTCCCAGGCCCCCACTGAAGGGCGGCACTGTGTGCCTGGGGCTTCCTGGCCCCACCACCCGAGACAGAACGATCTGGAGAGACTACGCCATAAAGAACACCATTCTTTGCTCATCCGGTTGCCCCTGGAGACAGGCATCCCTACGCAGAAAGCCTGCTTGCTTCCTGACCAGATGGAGACAGGCAGCCGCTGCCACCCACCCACGCCAACAGACCTTTGAGGGAGGGAGTCGGTCATGAGACCAAGGCTCTGTCCTTTCCCTAGAGACACAGGGACCCTCCGCACATCCCCATTGGAGGGGCTGATGGAAACAGTGAGGGAATTCTTACGCACTTCACCAAAGGAACTATGCACCCCCTTTCCCCCCAATGTCCACACTTTGCCTATCACGGAATCCCAATGTCCTAGGGGAGGGAAAACAACTGGCTGGAATGCAGCTCGTAACCCGCGCCAGGCCCAGTTCCATGAGTCCCTGCAATCGTGTGAGGCAGGAACTTGTCACCCCATTTTGAGGATGAGGTATCTGAGGTTAGAAGTTGCAGAGCTGGGACTGGCTGTGGGGCTGGAGCCGTGGCCACTGGGCTTGCCATCCCTGAGTGGGTGTGGCCCACCTTGGCTGGGAAGGGCATCCCGGGCTGGTGAGGCACACATGTCCCAGAGCCCACCTGGAGCCCAGCTGGCTGAGACAGATTTCTCTGTGCAGGGAAAGACATCCCCATATTTCCTTCTTGGACTCCAGGGCACAGAAGAACCACGGGAGGGTCTCACGAAGGAGACGGCAGCTATCTCACAATTGGTGGCTGTGGGTGGGGTTGGTGAAGAGGGGGTCTATTATAACGCCGACGGTTGCTAATGGGCTTGGGGGTTCAGGCTCCTTTGAGATAGACGACGGTGCTGGATCGTCTGCCCCGGAGACACATGTGTACCATTCTGCTGATGAATCCGGGAGGGGTGCGGACTCCCTGAACCAGGTATTCTTTTCTTTTTCTTTTTGAGATGGAGTCTCGCTCTGTCACCCAGGCTGGAGTGCAGTGGCGCCATCTCGGCTCACTGCAAGCTCCACCTCCTGAGTTCACGCCATTCTCCTGCCTCAGCCTCCCGAGTAGCTGGGACTACAGGTGCCCGCCACCACACCTGGCTAATTTTTTGTATTTTTAGTAGAGATGGGGTTTCACTGTGTTAGCCAGGATGGTCTCGATCTCCTGACCTCGTGATCCACCCACCTTGGCCTCCCAAAGTGCTGGTATTACAGGTGTGAGCCACCGCGCCCGGCCCTGAACCAGGTATTCTTTAGGAAACCCATGGCTCCCTAGTCACCTTTGCAGCAGGTGATGTGCCTGGAGGGTCAGAGTTGGGGGAGTTGCACAAGGACCCTGGGGAGAGTGAGACTTGGAAGAGCAGACAGAATCCCAAGGGCGGGAACGCGGAGCAGGGAGGAAGGCCCTGTGGTGGTCTGGAGTCCAGATCCTGACTCAGATGGCCCTGGGTACAAATCCAGCCTCTCGTGCCAACTGTGTCACCTTGGGCAAGTGACACCGTAGGGTCAGTCTCCTCGTCTGTAAAAGGGGCTGTGGACAGTGCCTCCTTCATTCGGTGACACCCGGCAGTTAAATTCAGAGTTCACAGCTGGACACAAAATAAGGGCACCTGAGAGCCAGTCTACTTGCAGGGGCCAGGGGGAGGGAGGCTGCAGGGCTGGAAGGGACAGAGCTCCAGGAGCTCTCCCAGGCAGCCTAATGAGGATGAATGAAACCAGGCAAATCTGTGGCCTTGAGAGTGTAACTTCATGAAAGCAGTGTCTTGGTAACATCTGTCTATCAGAAATGACTAAAAAAGTCCTGGGAGCTAGTTATTGGGCTATGAGCAGCTTCATTTCTCTGAATCCAAGGTTTATTTTAAGGGTTCCACCTCAAGGGCACATTCTTTTCTTTTTCTTTTTTTCTTTTTTTTTTTTTTTTTTTTTGAGACGGAATCTCGCTCTGTCGCCCAGGCTGGAGTGCAGTGGCGCGATCTCGGCTCACTGCAAGCTCCGCCTCCCGGGTTCCCGCCATTCTCCTGCCTCAGCCTCCTGAGTAGCTGGGACTACAGGCGCCCGCCACCGCGCCCGGCTAATTTTTGTATTTTTTTTAGTAGAGACGGGGTTTCACTGTGGTCTCGATCTCCTGACCTTGTGATCCGCCCGCCTCGGCCTCCCAAAGTGCTGGGATTACAGGCTTGAGCCACCGCGCCCGGCCTCTTTTTTTCTTTTTTGAGATGGAGTCTTGCTCTGTCCCCCAGGCTGGAGTGCAGTGGCGCGATCTCAGCTCACTGCAACCTCCACCTTCTGGGTTCAAGTGATTCTCCTGCCTCAGCCTCCCAAGTAGCTGGGACTACAGGTGCCTGCCACCACGCCTGGCTAATTTTTATATTTTTACTAGAGATAGGGTTTCCTCATGTTGTCCAGGCTGGTCTGGAACTCCTGACCTCAGGTGATCTACCTGCCTTGGCCTCCCAAAATGCTGGGATTACAGGCGTGAGCCACCGCACCCGGCCATGGGCACACTCTTTTCCACGACCTTGAGTCTTCAAACAGTTCATTGTCATGTTACAATACAATATCTACATAAAAAAAGTAAACTGCTGTAGGGAGGACAGAAGACTGTATTAGAAAACACAAGCAGCATGTGTGTGGCGCGAAGCTTCACTTCATAAAAGCGTCATGCCCCCTTCCAGCTGCTAGCTTGGCACAGGAGGACACAGGTCTCTCCGCAGGTGCCTGCACGACCCAAACACAGCTGTGTTTGTCTTAATTAGGCAACGAGTGGTAGCACCTTTACGTAAGAGCTGGGTCTCATCCCATCCTCTGGCTGGAGGCAGGAAACGGGGCTGGCAAAGCCTAGGTCTGCCAGGGATGCCTGCTCTCCTTCCTATCTGATAAGCAGCAATGAGGGTGGTTTTGTTTCTTCCTTGGGGGGTGGGGAGGGGCAGGGGTGGGAGTTACAGAGCCTGCTTTGATAATAATTTAGGGGCCGGGTGTGTGTGGTGGCTCACGCCTGTAATCCCAGCACTTTGGGAGGCTGAGGTGGGTGGATCACTTGAAGTCAGGGGTTTGAGACCAGCCTGGACAACATGGCAAAACCCCATCTCTACCAAAAATACAAAAATTAGCCAGGTGTGGTGGCGTGTGCCTATAATCCCAGCTATTTGGGAGGCTGAGGCAGAAGGATTGCTTGAACTTGGGAGGTGGAGGTTGCAGTGAGCTGAGATTGCGTCACTGTGCTCCAGCCTGGGTGACAGAGCAAGACTCCATCTCAAAAAGAAAAATAAAAAACTAGGGGCTGCCCCCTAAAATCCCAGCCTCCTTCTGCATATGCACCTCAGCTGAATGCCTAGTGAGGAGTGGGTGGCCAGTCTCCTGGCCTGCTCCCCTCCCCACTGGCTGCCTGGTCCAGGTGCTCCTGAGTACGGAGCAGCACTAGGAGCTCGCTGGGCAGAAGTCAAGGAGGGCGAGAGGCCCTTCTGCTCAAGTCTGGGCCACACTAAAAGCAAGGCTGACCTTGTCAACATCCTTTGACTCAGCCCCATTCACCTCTTTCCTTAAGCAAAGCTTGCCTCACCCCTCTAGGCTCCGGCTGCAGCCTCTTCACATGGCAAAGGCACCAGCAGCTGCTTAGGTTTGGGTGCTGCCCGAGTGCTGGCAGGACAGCTTCACAGTGCTCTTCGCGTGGCCCTGACCGCAGACCTGAGTGGAAGGTGGGGCTGGGTGTTACCCATATGGTGGCTGAGAAACCCACTCCAGAGGCCAAGAGAAGGTCACAAGGCTGGTGATGTCGCAGGTGGATGGGACCTAGGCCTGTTCCCAGCTCAGCCCATCTGCTCTGGGTCCTCGCCTCCCTGCAGGCAGCAGAGTCCTCTCTGACTGCAGTAATCCTCTGACAGGAAAGGGGATGGGGCGCCCTCCAGGGTGCTGGCTTCACCAGCTAGGACACTTTTTTTTTTTTTTTTGAGATGAAGTCTCGCTGTATTGCCCAGCTGGAGTGCAGTGGCACGATCTCGGCTCACTGCAACCTCCACCTCCCAGGTTCAAGCGATTCTCCTGCCTCAGCCTCCTGAGTAGCTGGAATTACAGGCATGGTTAATTTTTGTATTTTTAGTAGAGAACCCCTCCCAGGTTTAAGCAATTCTCTTGCCTCAGCCTCCTGAGTAGCTGGGATTACAGGTCCAGCTAATTTTTGTATTTTTATTTTTATTTATTTTTTTTTTTTTGAGACTGAGTCTGGCTCTGTCGCCCAGGCTGGAGTGCAGTGGCCGGATCTCAGCTCACTGCAAGCTCCGCCTCCCGGGTTTACGCCATTCTCCTGCCTCAGCCTCCGGAGTAGCTGGGACCACAGGCGCCCGCCACCTCGCCCGGCTAGTTTTTTTTTGGTATTTTTTAGTAGAGACGGGGTTTCACCGTGTTAGCCAGGATGGTCTCGATCTCCTGACCTTGTGATCCGCCCATCTCAGCCTCCCAAAGTGCTGGGATTACAGGCTTGAGCCACCACGCCCGGCTAATTTTTGTATTTTTAGTAGAGATGAGGTTTCACCATGTTGGTCAGGCTGGTCTCGAACTCCTGACCTCCAGATCCGCCCGCCTTGGCCTCCCAAAGTGCTGGGATTACAGGTATGAGCCACCGCACCCGGCTTCATACGTTTTTCCTATACCCACTCTCCCCTGACCCAGGACTGGGGGGGCACCAGCAGTGTCTGTGCCCTGTGTGGCATTTTCAGCTGCCTTGGTCGGAACCAGGCACAGGTCCCTCAACAGTCCTCAGTGAGGGAGGCGGCGACTCTGACCCAGAGGCAGGTGAGCGTGAGAGGGACTAGGCTGAGTACATGGGGATGGGTGAGGCTGTCGGTGACAGCACCCCATTCTTGCCTCGCCAGACAATGCGAATTATTTCATTCTCGGATTTGGGAGGCCCCTCTTGCTTGGGTCATTTGTTTATCCTCAGTGTGTGGGAGAAGCAGGTGTTTATGGGGGCCTGCTCCTGCCTGGGTACTATTTTATACGCTGGGGATGCAGTAGGGAACAAAAACCAAATTCCCTGTCGCTTACGGTCTAGTGGAAAGAGGGGAAAGGACCCAGAGGGTCCCTCTCTAGTCCAGGAGCTTTGGGCTGGCTCCTCGAGGCCTTCCTGGCCCGGCCCCAGTCTCCCCTCGTGACCACCATCCTCATCCCTGGTGAGTTCAGGCGCCTCTGGCTGGCTGCTACTTGCTGAGCACGGTGCTGACTGCGCTGTCCGGCTCCAACCTGGGCCTGGGTGTGGTCAAGAACAGACTCTGGCAGCTCCAAGCCAGAGGCCTGGGAACAAGCTGGTGGCCAAGAGCCAGGCCAGCCCGTGCACCCCGGACACCTTCTGCCCCATGGTGCTGCTGCAGGCTGGGGCCACAGTCTGTGTGGACCTGGTCACAGGGCAGTGGCACACTCAGGGGAGCCACTCACCATCTTCAGTGGAACCTTGCTCTACAGGGACCCGCAGCTTCAACAGGTGGGCCGGCCTGCCCGGCCAGGTGTCTACACTGGCCAAAGAAACAGCAGGGGCAATAGGCTCCCTGGGGTCCCTGCTGGGACAGGGCCGTCAGGGCACCCAGCCCTGGGTGAGCTGCTGCAACCCGGACCCGCCATGGTACAGGTGCCCAGGGTGGCTTCTCCCCACACCTGGCGAGTGCTGATTTGTGGACTCTCAGCTCCACTCGTCCAGACTTTTGGTATGACCTCCAACCCCTTCAGAGTCCCCTCAGGACCCAGACTGTGGAGGGCCGGATCCTCACATCCTTTACTCCCTCAGCCTACCCTTTGGGAGTCAAGACACTTAGTTTTTTCTAACAACAACAAGAAGAACCCACCCTGCTCCAGTGTTGGTCAGTGGTAGACAGGAGTCCAGGGGTGTGGGCTGGGAGAGATGGTGGCCTATGGAGGAGACCCCAGCCTCTACACCATGCTCACCCCTTCGCTTGGCTCGGCTCCAAGTGGCTCTGCTCTTGCTCAGGGGGTGTGGGCTGGGAGCTGCACCTCTTGATGGGACATCATACTTTTGAACTTAGGGGCTAGTCGCCTGAGACAGCAAGAAACGTCCAGGGGACGAATTTTTGGGCCAGTTGAACCAAGACAGCCTGGACACAGACCCAGCAATTTAATAAAATAGAGACCCCAAGAACTCAGGAGGAAGGGGAGGAGACAGCCAGAGGGCACAGGGACCTTACTGAATAGCTTCCCATACCTCTTACAGCACAGACACACCAGGACTCACAAAGCCAGAATACTGGTCCAAGGTCAAACAAATTGGCAGCAGAGACCCTGTTCCCAAAGAACACTCCTGCCCTGGCTGTGCTGCGCCACTGCCATCACTGGCACCCAGGCTGCCAACCAAGCTCTAGGCTTGGGTCTGCTGCTGCCAGCTCAGTGCCTGGAGGAAAGTCCCTGCTGGCCGCCGCTGACCATCTGCACGCCTGCATCGCCAGGAAAGGGAAAGCCCAGCTCAGGGTCACAGTCCTTCAGTGATCACGCAGGCTCGTCCGGCGTCCGCTCTCCCCGTCCCAGGTGGTAAACAACTCCAAGGTCAAGACTTCACTCTACAGGGCCCAGGATGGGGAATCCAGGCTGTCCTTCCCCTGAAGACATGGCTTTGCAATCACCTGTTGAATGTCCTGTCCCACCAGACTGAGCTGGGGGCCGCATATGTGTGTGCCCACTGCCATCTGTCTCTGTCCACACAGGGCCTGGCTATCTGTGAAATTAATGACCCCGTGCGTGGGTGTGAGGAGCACCCCCATACCCTCGGGCAGCTATCTGGACAGATCAAAGGAAGGCAGGATCCCAGAACCAGCAACGTCCCAAGGCAGCTGGTGAACAAGAGCCCAGAGAGCAGCAGGGCCGCCTCCTGGTAACCTAGGCTGCACTGTTATCTCTAGCCCCAACGGTCTCATCTGTCAAAAGGAAAGGCCGAGACAATGAGCCGGCATCCTGAACCATGTTCGGGTCACACATCCCCTTCGACAATCTGACGAAAACGACTGGTCTCTCCTTAAATTAAAAAGACTGAATTTTACGAGCTATTACAGGGAGTTAATGGGGACCCTGGAGCCACAGGTCCTTTGGTCCAGACCGTCTGGCTTGAGATGGAGCCAGCTCTAGCACCCCTTCCAGCACAAAAGTCATAGGGCAGGGCCTGTGGACACCGGCTGGATGGAGTCGACTCAAGATAGGCAGGGAGGAGGGAGTCACCAGAGACAGGGGAGACACCAGGCAAGAGTGACTCCTGAAGGCGGGGGTGGGCTACAGGGAGGAGACAAGACAGGCAGCGCAAGCCTCTTCCTCTGCCTCCTGAAACCCTGGCCCATCTCCCCTGTGAAGCCCTCTTCCTCGAGCCTTCCCCGCTGGGGTTTGTGCACTTCAAGCTCAGCTTTGCTCTGTCTTCAGAGAACTTCACTTGCACCCATGGAGGCAGGGACTCAAGCCCCAGCTTGTCGCTCCCTAGCGGTGTGACCCTGGGCAGGCTGTATCACCTCTGAGAAGCTGTTTCCTCCTCTGCAAAATGGAGATGTATTATAATACCATCTTCCTCAAAGGAAGATCAGCAGTGGGAATCAAATGCCTCGTGGAGAGCAGGGCCAAGCCTAGGCAGGCACCCAGGCCATGGGCGGTGCGGTTGCTGCTGCTGTTCATTTCTGAATCTCCCACGCATCACCTTGAGTGTGGTAGGAAAATAACTGGCAAATAATCACAAACGTCTCTATTTTGCGGGTACATTTTCAGCAGTGTTCAATATTGTGAAATTCTGGAGCTAACAAAACCATTTGCTAGTGACCTTGATACTTGTTGTGATGGGATTTGAAACTGGTTCCAAGGCCTGAACATATAGAGACACAATTGCTCTCAGGGATTAAGTAGAAAGAGCTGGTCAAGTTGATGTAGCCATGGAAACCCCAGCCAGTCTGGGAAGAGCTACTTTGGGGCATGATCATCTTTTTTCCATAATATCCCTTAACACTACTAACTTTTACACTGCCTGGTATCTGTGGCTCAGTTGAACCTGGCCCTGCAACATCCACAGCCTCGCTTTCCAGTCAACTTCTCTGGCCCAGAGAGGTGCCATTGTCAGCAAGATCTTCTCCTCTCCCACCCCCTTCAGTCAGGTTCAAGACAACGGAGCCCCCGCTGAGTACCGTGGGGGACAGGAAACACACAATGGGAAGAGGAAGTGGGAAACCTCCACCCTTTCCCAGGCTGCTGCAGTAGCGGCCGCAAGAAGCCACCTCCTGAGCAGTGGAAGCTGCTGTGGGAAGGGCAGCTGATTCCCTATCAATAGCACCTCCCGTTCCTGCCGGCCCCCCAACCCTACACAAAAAGATGCTGTGTCAGCAGCTCCCGCAGAAACAATGGGGTTCTGCCGGGTGGCAGGATTCCACGCACCTCTAGATGGCGCCAAGTCAAGACAAATGCAGACAGGAATTCCCGGCTTCCAGCCTTTCCTAACTTCCACTGTGAGACAAGCTTCCGTGGAAAGAAACCTGGCTCCAGAATAGAGATTTCCCATGCGACTTCACATCTGTGCCTGCCTGGAGCCTCCTGGAGAAGTGACTGCTGGGAAAGCCTCTATCTTCCGACAGCAGGATGAGGGGAGAAGCCGGCAATAACTGCTCTGGAGAAACCCTGACTCCCGTCTTCAGAAGGCAGGCTACTCTATGACCGTCCCAGGAGTACCATGCTCTCCTGCCCCATCCCTGTGGGCTTAGCTAGGTCAGGCGCTAGGAACAATTCCAGTCAGCTAAGAGAGTGTGGACAGAATAAGGTGAAAGTGGCATCCAGACTGTGAAAACAGACACCACAGGAAGTGCAGACCCTGGAAGGGTGACCTTGGAGGTCCCGCAGCCCCTGTCACTATTGAGGCTCTGACAGTTCAGGGGTGGGCTTCCTCCACACCTGTCTCCCTTAGATGCTACTTAGAGTCAGTGACCCAGGACTCGGGGTCACGCTGATCCATCACCTCCCTCAAATTTCTGCCTACACATCAGCCTTGTGAGTATATGAGGCTTGTTTAAAGCTCCCTCTTTAGAGTTGGGCAGTGGCATGATGAGACCAATGTCCTGCCCCTGAGGAACACATCTCCTTTCCTCTTCCCCACCCTCTGGTCGCTGGATCACGGGGTGGCTGTCATCTCTGGGCAGCTGGCAGAGACACTCCCTTCTGCAGCTGCACGGCAAGGGCTGCTGCTGGGTCTTGGCCTGCCAGAGGCACAAAGCAGGAAGGCTGCTGATGACTTAAAAGGTAGTGAGGGCCACATGGCGGGACGCTCTGAGAGGCCAGGCATCCTCTGTGGTACTACACCAAGTCCAGGGAGAGGCTGGCCAGTGAGAAGTCTTGCCCATCTGGACAAACACCTCTAGAGAGAGGCAGGCTGGGGCAGGAACAGCTGATGAGGCAAGGTGGCACGGCACACAGGATACCACTAAAACCAGAGGCGCTCATTTGCTACAGCATCAAATGATCACTTGGCCACTGGAGTTGTCTCTTTCCCTCCAGAGGCCGGCTTCCTAAGAGGCTGTAGGACCCTAGACGCATGTTAACTTCATTACATGAGAGGTGGGAGAAGACAGGTAAGAAGAGGGGAAAGGAAAATAAGAACTACTATTAAATAGGCTGTTCACAGCCTCACTTCTAGGCCTTTCCGAACCGAATTTCATCTGCAGGAGTAGGGATGGTAACAACAGCAGGACACTAAGGGGCAGAGAAGGTTAAGTTGGCCGCAAGCAAAGGAGCCAAGTCTGACACCGAAATCATGCTCTTAACTAATGAGAGTATGAGGGAAACCTGCAACTCTCTTGGTGCCACCCCCAGATAAGCACCTAAGGTCTACAAGGGCAAGAGCCCGATTTGCAAGTCCCATTGTTGTCATCTGGTTAATTCCCTTGCCTGCTGTCCTTCAAACATCAGCTCTAACAGCCAGCGTCCATTCTGAGGGCAGGACCTATTCTTCCAGTGCTGAGCCCTTTCTCCCTCAATCCACCCAACACTGGGCTGCCGGTACTCACTGTGTGCCTCCACCAAGTCGATCTGCATGTTGTACGGGACCAGGGGGTCAGGCAGTTCTGAGAAAAAGCTCTTCATGGCACCGGCCACGGTATTCACCGTAAAGTCTTTCTCTGCCAGGTCCAGGTTATGGTCTGAAAGGAAGTCAGGAGAGTGAGGCCAAACCATTCCAAGCCAGGCAGAAGCATCAGGACAACTCGGGGCTCGGGAGAGGCTAGAGAAACCTTAAGGAGCCAGGAATGGCCTCAGGACTGACACGGATTGGAGGGGTGAGACCTGTGGGAGTGCTAACTCGAGTTCTGAGGTTCAGGCATGGGTTGGCCCCAGCACCTCTTTCCGAGACTGCTGAACTGCCTCCTCCACCAGCATCAGGGCAGGGATGCTGGTTTTCAGTGGCGGGAGCTTGCCCTCATCTGGCTTTGATATGCCGTTACCTCTTCCTTACTCCTTTCCCATCACAGAAGAAGGAGGCGGCTTTCCTTAAGGGTGGCTCACTTTCCAGGTAGGTCACAGAGATGTTAGCAACCACTGTGACTGCCGCCTCCATCCTTGTCGCCTATGGTGGGAGGGCAAATAGGCTCATTTATTCTCTCTCTGGCCCTTCCCAGCCACCACACCACTGACCCATCTCTTACTTTCCTTCTTGTTGCATACATACTTCAGTGGATTCCTGATAACGAAGAAATCTCCACGGATGGACAACACCACGTTCCATTGTGGGGGAGGTAAGCTGGTACAGGATCTCCAATATATACAAATGCATCCCACACCGGGGGTTCTCCCCTCACTTGGCCTCGTGTCTCCTAACCCACAGATTAGCAGGCGTCTCCCTCTCGTGTGGTGCCCTCTGCCCGCTGTGGCCAGCTGAGCCCAACTGCGGTGCTGCAAGGTGCAAGGGCTGCCCACCTGGGGAGTGGGTGTGGTGTCTGCTCTGGGTGGTGCCTCCTGCCCTGGCTGCTGACAGATGGGAATGTGCCCTGCTCCAGTGCTTTTGCTGCTGGCACTGGGGGACATGGTTTCTCATCCCACCGTGTGGTCAATTCCAAGAGGTAGAGTTTGGTTGCCTGACTTTAGGCCTCTTGAAGCTGGCTCGGCTTAGGAGAAGAGAGTCCCTGCCAAGAACTATGTAACTTGGGTCTGTGTCCCAAGGGCTCAGCTCCTCACACGATGGTCCCTCGCTTTCTCTGGTGCTGGGACTGTGAGGAGGATAGATCTGAGGCCCTGGCAAAACAGGATCACATCTCAACCCGACTTGTATATCATGTGCCTGCAACTAGCTCTGCATGGCCAAACAGGCAAAACTCTTCAGTGTGGTGAGGGAGGCGTGTGCCTGGGTGACCTGGAAGAGCATCTGTGAGTGGCGGTGTGGGGAGTGGCCTACATAACCCAGCTTTGGCAGGGAGAGTTCACTGACAGGACCCAGTCCACTCCTCCCCACTGCGGCCATACATGGTCTGTTTCTCAGTTTCAGCACCTTGTGACTTTGGGTCTGTGCTGGCAGGAGTGCCCCGAGGCCCCAAAGACAGTTCACCAAGGCAGTTGTGTTTTCCATGACCAGCTCTGGCCTCGGACGCCTGGCCAGGCTGCGCCTTACCTTGATCAAACTGTCTCTGCAGACTCTCCATCTCTGACTTGTTCCCGCTGACCCGGTAGATGCCTTCCGTGCTCAGTCCTGAGGAGAAACAGGCAGGGTCTTAGGAGTAGGAACTGGAGAGCAGAGAATGAGGAGGGCTGGGCTCGAAGACAGAAGGAGAAAGCCAGGGAAAGTCCATGAGGTGCCCACCACAAGAGAGGAGCAGGCCTCAGCACACTCTTGTTTGATTTTTCTAGATGCTTCAACTCATCGCTCTCCATTTTCTTTTTCACTTAAAAATTTTAAAGTATTTGTTCTTTGGTAAAAATGGAAAGACTGTAGAAGCACAGCAGTTAAAGATAACTTCTGTTCATATTTTGATGTATACTCTTGAGTTTTTCATTTTCATTTAAAAAATAGAGGTAATATATATTTTAACCCATCATTTTCACTTGCAAAGTGTGTTGTGGCCAGGCGCAGTGGCTCACGTCTGTAATCCCAGCACTTTGGGAGGCCGAGGTGGACAGATCACGAGGTCAGGAGATCAAGACCATTCTGGCTAACATGGTGAAACCCTGTCTCTACTGAAAATACAAAAAATTAGCTGGGCGTGGTGGTGGGTGCCTGTAGTCCCTGCTACTCAGGAGGCTGAGGCAGGAAAATGGTGTGAACCCAGGAGGTGGAGCTTGCAGTGAGCAGAGATTGTGCCACTGCACTCCAGCCTGGGCGACAGAGTGAGACTCCGTTTCAAACAAAACAAAACAAAACAAACGAACACCAAACAAAACAAACAAAAAAACAAAGTGTGTTGTGAACTTATTCTAATCACTTCAAGTTCTTATTCTTTTACATGATTTTAAAGACACCAAAGTATATGACCACTGTAAGAATAGTCGTGCTGTTAATCATACAGGGTTGGCTGGGTGCTGTGGCTCATGCCTGTAATCCCAGCACTTTGGGAAGCTGAGGCAGGAGGATCACTTAAGGTCAGGAGTTCAAGGCCAGTGTGGCCAACATAGTGAAACCCTGTCTCTACTAAAAATACAAAATTAGCAGGCCAGGCGCGGTGGCTCACGCCTGTAAATCCCAGCACTTTGGGAGGCTGAGGTGGGCAGAACATGAGGTCAGGAGATCGAGACCATCTTGGCTAACACGGTGAAACCCCGTCTCTACTAAAAATACAAAAAATTAGCCGGGCGAGGTGGCGGGCGCCTGTAGTCCCAGCTACTTGGAAGGATGAGGCAGGAGAATGGCGTGAACCCCGGAGAAGGCGCTTGCAGTGAGCCAAGATCGCGCCACTGCACTCCAGCCTGGGCGACTGAGTGAATCTCTGTCTCAGGAAAAAAAAAACAAAAACAACAACAACAAAAATTAGCTGGGAGTGGTGGTGCACACCTGTAATCTCAGCTACTCGGGAGGCTGAGGTAGGAGAATTGCTTGAACCTGGGAAGCGGAGGTTGCAGTGGGCTGAGATCACATCACTGCACTCCAGCCTGGGTAACAGGTGGGACTGTCTTGAAAAAAAAAGAAAAGAAAAGAAAAAAAAAGTGATACAGGGTTTTCCAAGTTTTTACTGTTAGAAAATTAACTCGTGCTGGGTGTGGTGGCTCACACCTGTAATCCCAGCACTTTGGGAGGTCAAGGCGGGCAGATCACCTGAGGTCAGGAGTTCAAGACTAGCCTGACCAACATGGAGAAACCCTGTCTCTACTAAAAATACAAAATTAGCAGGGTGTGGTGGCGCATGCCTGTAATCCCAGCTTCTCGGGAGGCTGAGGCAGGAGAATTGCTTGAACCCAGGAGGTGGAGGTTGTGGTGAGCCGAGATTGTGCCATTGCACATTGTATGCCAGCCTGGGCAACAAGAGTGAAACTCCGCCTCAAAAAAAAAAAAAAAAAAAAAAAAAAAAAAAAAAAAAGAAAATTAACTCACAAGTATGTTTTTTTGGCAACTAGTAAAAGCTTAACAGATTACTAGATATAGGTATTTCTTACTTTGTGAATATCCTATTCATGTTCTTGTTAATTTTCCTATTGGAGTGATTCTTATTTTGAACTTGAGAAAGTCTATGAATATTAAGTAATTATATCAACGTTATATATGTTTACATTTTTCCTTTTTGTTATTTGTCTTCTAATTTTATTGAATTTGTTGAAGTATATAATTCAAAAATTTTAGGTTTTTAAGACCATTTTCTTTATGATGTCTTCCTTTGTTTTTATGCTTAGAATAGGTTTTTCCCATTCCTGTATCAGCTATTGTTTTTTCCTTCTTGTTCTTTTTATCAGTTTGAAGAATCATTTCATTCTGTGATCATTCTGGAACTTATTTGGTGTATAGTGTGATATAAGAAAAAAAGTAGTAAAAGTCAGTTAAACAAGTAAGTTAGAATAAAATATCAAGGGAAGGATGGACGCCCACTCCCTCCCCATCCTACCCTGGGCAGAGCAGCGCTGTTCAGCTCAGAGTGGATTCCAAGCTGTCTACTGCGTCCATTCGCCCTGTCCCGGGAAAGAAGTCCACTGGGAGCCATCAAGATCTCAAGGACTTTGTCTAAAGGATGGTGAAGTCACTGTGAAAACTGACATGGGGCCTCATGGCTAAGGCAACCCTGGGTCCCTTCTGAAGACTGGCTTTGAGCGACTCTGTCTTGCTGAAGGCGCACAGAGGAAACACCGTGGGTGCTGCCACCGGACACCAGAAACAAGTGTGGACCGTGGAGAGCACCGAGCCCTGGAGTCAGTCAGACTCCAGAGAGCCATGTGCTGGTTGTCATTGTCACTGTTACCTCTGGAGAGACAGCCATCAGGCAAAATAAAAGCAACTGGCCTGCCTGTTTTCTGGGGTCCCAGACTTCTTGAGACTTCAAGAACACTGGAACAAGAGGTATCAATTCCCTGGCTTAAAAGCTGTTAATTGCACCAAGGCCCTTCCCCCGAGAGAAAAGGAGGTTAATGGACCAACCCCAGGGACATCCTACCATGCAACGCCTAGTTACAAAGGAGCTGCCACTGCTGTACTCACTTGGGAGAAGTGCTGGCACTTTCCAGAGTGGTCACACGCTGTGCACTGAGCTAGGTGCTTTGTCCCCATCCACCATTCGCTTGTTTATTAAATAAATGATGATGCCATTTAATCTCCCACACCTCATGGGAGGAGCTATTGGGTGGGTAGAGAATACACATGAGAAAACTAAGGTTCAGAAAGGTGAAGTCCTTGCCCCAGATCACAGCTGCTGAGAGGCAGAGTGGTCTGAGTCCGGGGCCTCTGCCACTGTCCTGCCTCCTTACTGTCCCAGAAGACACCTGGCTCAAGCTTCTGCTGCTTCCTATGAATCCACCAGGCTGCGGTCCAGACCGCAGCACCCCCTTCCCCAGAAGCAACACCACATTTGGGTGAACTCCTCTGGCCTAAGCACCCGGGCAGCTTTTGAGATGGCACACCCCTACCCCCTGTGCTGTTGAGACGCTGCTCACCAGCCCTAGTTAGTAATTTTTCCACGGACTCTTTTCTTAACTGCTCTCAAGACATACTTAAACTTCTACCTATTTCACATCTGGGCAAGCCTTGGGTATGTGTCAGCGGGCTCAAGTCTTCATCTCCTAATTTGAAAAAAACAAATAAAACTAAATCTAAGTTATTTTCCCTTTCCCTGAGTATCAGCCCTCCACAATACAAAGAAAATGATAGGACAAACAGCACCAGTCTCAAGAGCCTGGAATAACGCAGCAATGTCACCGTTCCTGAGTCTCAGTGTGTAGAGGCAGCCTCCGAGCTGCAGAAGACCCGGCCAGCCGAAGGCCGCACATCACCTTCTGGTGAGCCTGACCTTCAGCGAGACTGAGGACTGCTCTGCATTGCCTCCTAATGGCCACCGGCCCCGGCATCAGAGGGCAGGAGACGAACTGCAAATTAGCGATCTGGCAATTATCAGTGGTGTGGACCTGCTGAAACCTCACTAGATGGATCATCACAAAAATGGAAGCACTGGAAAGCACGAGGCCGCACCAGAGCATCAATTAATCATCAACTTAGTACTTCCTGTCATCTGGGCACATGTTTATTTTATGCAATCCCATTTTAAAATAGCAACCTTGCTGCTGTTGTACACAATACCATGGCATAATTTAGGAAAGGTAGCATTTGCTTGGCTAGCGCAATTTCTCATAACTACTAATTAGACATCAATTAAAGAAAGATTAAAAAAAACTGAGAGCAGGCTGCAAACACCACCAAGGCTGCAGGGAGCTGGCAACCCAGGTGAGAAATAGGATGCTGGAAAGAGCACGGGCAGCTTGCCAAAGGCCTGAGACCACAGCAGGAAAAGGGCTGGGGTCTTGGAGCAGACCCCCTGGCAAAGATGCTGGATATTAAGGCATTTGTGTCTGGAACACCCGAGTGTTCCTACATGGAAACACTCTAGGGGTGACTCTGGCCCACACCTGCCAGCGGCAGAAGGCAGAATTCTTACCAACAGTGACCTCCACCCACCATGTCTACTGCAGGCTCCCAAGTCCATCTGAGAAAGCCTTAACCTTAAACTTACAGGCATCCTTACCTACCAGAAATCTCCAAAGACCCACGTCACCGAAGCATAGCCCTGGCTGCAGGCCTTTTCTGTTTCTCTCTTTCTTTTTTAAAAGCCCTCCCTACTGGCTGCAATTATCTTCTATGTTTAAGTTAATCTTTGGAAATAGAACAAGAAAAAGCTCAGAACAGCCAAGATCACTATCTTCAAATATTTGGACAAGGCCACGTAGAAAAGTCTTGTTCCAATGGTTCTAGGGAACAGAGTTATAATCAAGAATGGAAATTACAGAATGGCAAATATTCTCTCACTATATAACTATTAACAGCCATAGCTGTCATTCATTGGAATAGATGAGAATTTTTGAATCTCCTCTCACCAGGCAACCATCTGATTGGGGTACTGTTTAAAAAGATGAATACCTGGTCTAGGAAGCTAGCTAATAACAAAAATGACAAGCCATTTATCAAATGCTTACTCTGTACGAGGCACACGATGCTAAGTGCTTTCGTGCCTTTTCATAGCAGTTCTCACAATAACTCCCCCAGACTGGTGATTATTATTATTATTATTATTTTATTATTATTATTTTTTTGAGATGGAGTCTTGCTCTGTCGCCCAGGCTGGAGTGCAGTGGCACCATCTCGGCTCACTGCAAGCTCCACCTCCCGAGTTCATGCCATTCTCCTGCCTCAGCCTCCTGAGTAGCTGGGACTACAGGTGCCCGCCACCACGCCTGGCTAATTTTTTTGTATTTTTCATAGAGACGGGGTTTCACCGTGTTAGCCAGAATGGTATCGATCTCCTGACCTCGTGATCCACCCGCCTTGGCCTCCCAAAGTGCTGGGATTATAGGCTGAGCCACCGCGCCCAACTTAGACTGGTGATTATTATCCCATTCTACAGACAGGAACGCTGAGGCTAGGAGGTAAAGGAACATGTAGAGAGTGAGTGAGTCGCACAGATAGAATTTGAATCCTGTGAGATTTTAGTACCTGAGTTCTTCTTCTATGATGCTTGATATCACTATTTCTCAAGAGTGAGCATGCAGCAGAGTCACCTGGAGGGCCTGTTACAGTGCAGGTGTGGGGGGCCCAGCCACAGAGTTTTGGATTCAGTCAGTTTGGAGAGGAGCCCAAGAATTTTTTTTTTTTTTTTTTGTACACAAGGTCTTACTCTGTCACTCAGGCTGGAGTGCAATAGCACCATCTCAGCTCACTGTATCGTCAACCTCCTGGGCTCAAGCGATCCTCTCACCTCAGCCTCCCGAGTAGCTAGGACTACAGGTGTGTGCCACCACACCTGGCTAATTTTTTTTGTAGAGATGGGGGTCTCACTTTGTTACCCAGGTTGGTCCCAAATTCCTGGGCTCCAGCGATTCTCTTGCCATTGCCTCCCAAAATGCTGGGATGCTGGGTGTGGGCCACTGCGCCTGGCCTCAAAATCTGCATTTCTAATGCATTCCCAGGTGATGCTGCTGCTGCTGGCCAGGGAACCATACTTGGAGGACTGCCATTCTAGAAGATGTGCCAGAGCTCTAAGGCTCCAGAGAAGCCTTAATCAGAACTCTTGAATTCTATGATTCAATAAAATCAGGGGTAATACACCAGGCAAGATAGATACCACGTACTTTAGGAACAAAGCACTTCCAAAAAGCATGAAAACTGCTGCTTTTTGTACGTAAACAAGCCCTTAGGCATTATTTAATCTTTTTTTTTTTTTTTTTTTTTTTTTGAGACAAAGTCTCACTCTGTCGCCCAGGTTGTAGTTCAGTGACTCGATCTCGGCTCACTGCAACCTCGGCCTTTTGGGTTCAACCGATTCTCATGCCTCAGCCTCCCGAGTAGCTGGGATTACAGGCACCCACCACCACACACAGCTAATTTTTGTATTTTTAGAAGAGATGGGGTTTCACCATGTTGGCCAGGCTGGTCTCAAATTCCTAACCTCAGGTGATCCACTCGCCTCGGCCTCCCAAAGTGCTGGGATTACAGGCTGGGATTACAAGCGTGGGCCACTCCTCCCAGCCTTAATCTTTTAACCATGGATGGCCATGTATGACTTTCATAAAACATTTTTAAAATAGCTGAGAAGGCCGGGCGCGGTGGCTCAAGCCTGTAATCCCAGCACTTTGGGAG
Organism: Macaca nemestrina; assembly: GCF_043159975.1. Classification (NCBI taxonomy): domain Eukaryota; kingdom Metazoa; phylum Chordata; class Mammalia; order Primates; family Cercopithecidae; genus Macaca; species Macaca nemestrina. Next base: position 57,179,536 of record NC_092144.1, on the reverse strand, counting down.
GCCGAGACGGGTGGATCATGAGGTCAGGAGATCGAGACCATCCTGGCGAACACGGTGAAACCCCGTCTCTACTAAAAAATACAAAAAACTAGCCGGGCGAGGTGGCGGGCGCCTGTAGTCCCAGCTACTCGGGGAGGCTGAGGCAGGAGAATGGCGTGAACCCGGGAGGCGGAGCTTGCAGTGAGCCGAGATCCGGCCACTGCACTCCAGCCTGGGCGACAGAGCGAGACTCCGTCTCAAAAAAAAAAAAAAAAAAAAAAAAAATAGCTGAGAAAAGCAGAGACCTTATTATTCTTTCAACAAATATTTACCAAGCATCCATAGGCAGATAAATTCCTTTACAAAGTTTCGGTTTTATTTTTTTTGAGATGGAGTCTTGCTCTGTCTCCAGGTTGGAGCGCAGTGGTGTGATTTCGGCTCACTGTTAAGCTCCGCCTCCCAGGTTTAAGTGAATCTCCTGCCTCAGCCTCCTGAGTAGCTGGGACTACAGGCACATGCCACCAAGCCCAGTTACTTTTTGTATTTTTAGTAGAGACACGGTTTCACCATGTTGGCCAGGATGGTCTCAATCTGTCTCTCTCTCTCTCTTTTCTTTTTTTTTTGAGACGGAGTTTTGCTCTTATTCCCCAGGCTGGAGTACGACACGATCTCGGCTCACCACAACCTCTGCCTCCCGGATTCAAGTGATTCTCCTGCCTCAGCCTCCCGAGTAGCTGGGATTACAGGTATGCGCCACCATGTCTGGCTCATTTTGTATTTTTAGTAGATACAACATGTTGGCCAGGCTGGTTTCGAACTCCTGACCTCAGGTGATCCACCTGCCTCGGCCTCCCAAAATATTGGGATTACAGGTGTGAGCCACCGCGCCTGGCTGGTCCCAATCTCTTGACCACCTGATCTGCCCACCTCGGCCTCCCAAAGTGCTGGGATTACAGGCATGAGGAACCGTGCCTGGCCTGAGCCACCACACCCAGCCTTTTTTTTTTTTTTTTTTTAGATGGAGTCACACATGCTCTGTTACCCAGGCTGGAGTGTTGTCGCACGATCTTGGCAACCTCCCCCTCCTAGGTTCAAGCAATTCTTGTGTCTCAGCCACCAAACTAGCTGGGATTACAGGCGCCTGCCACTGCACCTGGCCAAGTTTTGTATTTTTAGTAGAGATGGGATTTCGCCATGTTGGCCAGGCTGGTCTCAAACTCTTGACCTCAAGTGTTCTGCCCGCCTTCGCCTCCCAAAATGCTGGGATTACAGGCGTGAGCCATCGCACCCAGCTCCTTTACAAAGTTTTCAGTCTTGGTCTTCCACAAAAGTACTTTGGCAGGCCAGGGGTGGTGGTTCACGCCTGTAAACCCAGCACTTTGGGAGGCCAAGGCGGGAGGATTGCTTGAGCCCAGGAGCTGAAGACCAACCTGGGCAAAATAGTGAGACTCCATTTCTTTTTTTTCTTTTTTTTTTTTTTTGAGATGGAGTCTCGCTCTGTCGCCCTGGCTGGAGTGCAGTGGCCGGATCTCAGCTCACTGCAAGCTCCGCCTCCCGGGTTCACGCCATTCTCCTGCCTCAGCCTCCCGAGTAGCTGGGACTACAGGCGCCCGCCACCTCGCCCGGCTAGTTTTTTGTATTTTTTAGTAGAGACGGGGTTTCACCGTGTTAGCCAGGATGGTCTCGATCTCCTGACCTCGTGATCCGCCCGTCTCGGCCTCCCAAAGTGCTGGGATTACAGGCTTGAGCCACCGCGCCCGGCCGTGAGACTCCATTTCTACAAGAAATAAAAAATTAGCCAGGCATGGTGGCATGCCTGTAGTCTCAGCTACTTGGGAGGTTGAGGTGGGTGGATCGTTTGAGCCCGGGAGGTCGAGGCTGCAGTGAGCCATGACCATACCACTGCACTTCAATTTGGGAGACAGAATGAGACCCTATTTCAAAACAAAACAAAACAAAACAAAACACCAAAAAATACTCTGGTGACATAGGAAGACTAGACGGTCCTCCGATGTGAGCTGCTGGGGACTTCCCCACGAACTAGGAACTGGTATTTCAGTCTTCGACTGCCCTGTCAGAGCTGTGGTGGCTGGCCCTGCTCCTGAGAGGTGCCTGTGGCAGGATGGACACTAAGAAAATGGAGAGATGCCCCTCAGAGCTTGGAAATCAAGAGGGAAAATCACCTCCTTTCCTGGTATCCTGATTTTCTGAAATATCCAAACAGGTTTTGATCCTGGACCCCAGGCAGGCCCTTCTTAGCAGCAGTGCTGTCGGCAAGCGTCAGGCTTTGCTTCTGCTCCTTCACACCAGGACTCAGTTCCTCCAAAGTTTCCTTTCTAGCTACACATCAATACTTCCTCCAAGACGAACTCAGACTCGCTTATTTTTTACTTTCTATATTTAGATATAAAAACTCAGCACTTAGTCCTTTAAAAAAAATTTAATTGGCACTGCTAGTACTCTAAAACACCCCATGCCAGACAGGCCTTAACTAACAGCTTTTGCGGACTTTTCTGGAGGCTGGAAACATTTAATAAACTATTCCCTTTTTTTTTTACACATGCAAGACTAAGTCTAAGGCAGGCTAAACTGCAAGGCTGGAGGGGTGCTGAGCACTCAGGGAGAGAAGGAAACTCCAGAGCATCCAATTCAAATGGTCTTGAAGAGGACCCACCTCTGTGGAAAGGTATGAAGCCTTTCGTTTTCATTCAGTGCTAACAGTGTATCTATAGTGTGTCTTCTGAGGACCACACTGCCGCACTTCCCCAATCTCACCTCAATGGAAGATGAAAGGGTGAGGGGGCAGGAGAGTGTTTAGGTCAAAGTCAAAGCAACTATGTCTCCATTTCCTTCTATATATAACAAAGATAAACAGTTCTCACCTCATCCCCTGGTGGTATGTATTTAATGAGATCTTAGCACTTAGCCTGAGAGAGTAGCTATTATCCTAATGATCTAAGTGGAAAGCTGGTTGTCAACAAGTGGATGAGCACCTGAGTTCTGCTGTCAGGGAGACATGGGTTCGATTCCTGCCCCGACCTCGGCTCATCTGACTACACAATGGAATAAACGAGAGCGTCTATGCACAGTCCACTGCACAATGGCTGCCAGTATTCTTTTTTTCTCTATGCTCTTAACAAGCCTCAACAATGGCACCTGCCTGTAGGCATGACCTATTCTGAGAGCTTGGCCAAAACAAGACAATTTGTAGAAAAACATTTTTTTTTTTTTTTTTTGAGACGGAGTCTCGCTCTGTCACCCAGGCTGGAGTGCAGTGGCCGGATCTCAGCTCACTGCAAGCTCCGCCTCCCGGGTTCACGCCATTCTCCTGCCTCAGCCTCCCGAGTAGCTGGGACTACAGGCGCCTGCCACCTCGCCCGGCTAAGTTTTTGTATTTTTAGTAGAGACGGGGTTTCACTGTGTTAGCCAGGATGGTCTCGATCTCCTGACCTCGTGATCCGCCCGTCTCGGCCTCCCAAAGTGCTGGGATTACAGGCTTGAGCCACCTCGCCCGGCCAGAAAAACATTTTAAAACATGCACGGCTTTGACACCAAAGTGACCTCGGTTCTGATCCTGCTTGTGTCTTATAGCTAGGTTGGGTACCTGAGAGTAAATCACCTCTCCTCTCAGGGGCTTGGAATCCTCATCCAAAAATGGGGTAATGACATCATTAATGAGTCTGTCAAGATGCTATAAATATTATTATTATTATTATTATTATTTTTTTTTTTTTGAGACGGAGTCTCGCTCTGTCGCCCTGGCTGGAGTGCAGTGGCCGGATCTCAGCTCACTGCAAGCTCCGCCTCCCGGGTTTACGCCATTCTCCTGCCTCAGCCTCCCGAATAGCTGGGACTACAGGCGCCCGCCACCTCGCCCGGCTAGTTTTTTGTATTTTTTTTAGTAGAGACGGGGTTTCACCGTGTTAGCCAGGATGGTCTCGATCTCCTGACCTCGTGATCCGCCCGCCTCGGCCTCCCAGAGTGCTGGGATTACAGGCTTGAGCCACCGCGCCCGGCCGCTGTATATATTATTATTATTTTGGAGACGACAAGAGTTTCACTCTTGTCTCCCAGACTAGAGTGCAATGTGCGATCTCGGCTCACTGCAACCTCCGCAGTTCCAGGTTCCAGCGATTCTCCTGTTTCAGCCTCCCAAGTAGCTGGGATTATAGGCGCCCACCACCACGCCCGGCTAATTTTTGTATTTTTAGTAGAGACGAGGTTTCACCATGTTGGTCAGGCTCGTCTTGAACTCCTGACCTCAGGTGATTCGCCCGCCTTGGCCTCCCAAAGTGCTGGGATTATAGGCGTGAGCCACCGCGCTCAGGCAAGATGCTGTGAATATTAAAAGAAATTACGCAACCGAAAACAAGTAGTACCACAAATGGATGGCATACTGAAATAATCATAATAGTAATGACAATAATAGTTAACTTCCGACTGAGAATTTACTATATGCCATGTACCATTCTAAGCTCTTTACTAGAAATACAGAGTGAATCCTTCCAATGATTCTTTGCGGTAAATATTATTTTTACTACCAATCTGCAAACAGCAAATGGAGGCTCAGAGAGGCTAAGCCATTTGCCCAAGGCCATGGAACTGGGTAAGTGGTGGTGCTGTGATTTGAACTGGCTAACTCAATTGTCTCAGCTGATGGCGTGTTTAAATGTTATGCTATTACCGCCAATGCTAGCTCCCTGTTCCCTTCTCCTTTACATATGATACGTACACATCCCATAAATGCCAGATTCGTGATGGCTTACAAAGATTTTCCATTTCTCCCTTGTCTATCTAGTCAGATGAACTCGCCTCTTTATCCACACTCTATTCAATTTCCCTTCCTTTTTTTTTGTTTTTTTTTTTTTGAGACGGAGTCTTGCTCTGTCGCCCAGGCTGGAGTGTAGTGGCACAATCTCGGTTCACTGCAACCTCTGCCTCCTGGGTTCAAGAGATTCTCCTGCCTCAGCCTCCTGAGTAGCTGGTATTACAGGCGCCCACCACCATGCCTAGCTAATTTTTGTATTTTTAGTAGAGACAGGGTTTCACCATATTGGCCAGGCTGGTCTGGAACTCCTGACCTTGTGATCCGCCCACCTTAGCCTCCCAAAGTGCTGGGATTACAGGCGTGAGCCATCGCGCTAGGCCCTCAATTTTCTCTTTTGTGAACTGGAGGGCAAGGATGTCTGGCACAAGAATGACGGCCTCCTCTCCATAGAAATTTCCTCGCTGTGCCTCTCCGCAGAAGTTCTACTATTGAAACCACACGAGTCCCCGCAGCTCCCCCTGCTGCCTTCCTGCTTGGGAGGTGACTGGGTGGTTTTCTGGCTGCTCTCTTCCTTCAACACTTGGGTCCTCTGCCCCTCCCCTGCCCCTTTGTTAGCTGTCTTCCCGGGTAATTCCCCTGTCAGTCAAGACCTGCTTCTGCCTGTGCCAGACTTTCCCCCCATGACAGAAGGCCACTAACGCTCTATTAGGATGACTTGACTGGGTGTGAGTGCCACAAGCAGGCACTGTGGCTTTATACGTTCCTGATGCCAGCGATGTGCACACGGCCGTGTCATAAATCTCAGGGCTGAGGAGGAGGGAGGAGGTGCCACATTGCACCAGGTCTGGGGGATCAGATGGCTCCAGCATCTGGCTGATCCTTCAGAAGCTGCCCATGCATTTGCTGCCATGAACCGTCAAGTAGGGCTTCTGGACCTGCTCTGAGCCCGACAGGGGGCTCTGTTCTTTTCCCTGACTTTCTTTTTTTTTTTTTTTGAGACGGAGTCTCGCTTTGTCGCCCAGGCTGGAGTGCAGTGGCCGGATCTCAGCTCACTGCAAGCTCCGCCTCCCGGGTTTACGCCATTCTCCTGCCTCAGCCTCCCGAGTAGCTGGGACTACAGGCGCCCGCCACCTCGCCCGGCTAGTTTTTTGTATTTTTAGTAGAGACGGGGTTTCACCATATTAGCCAGGATGGTCTCGATCTCCTGACCTCGTGATCCGCCCGTCTCGGCCTCCCAAAGTGCTGGGATTACAGGCTTGAGCCACCGCGCCCGGCCTTTTCCCTGACTTTGAAGAAAACGCATATCCCAACAGTTGGGCTTAAAAAACCACGCCAGCGAAGAACTTGAGGCCAGCCTAGAGCTGGCACCCTGTCCATTCTGGAGGAAGAGTGTGGTCCATAATCGAGGTGAGTTGACTGCGCTCTGCAAAACAGGAGTGAACATTCAAAGCCAGGAGCAGCTGGGAGAGCCCTCCTGCCAAGAACGTGAGATGTCTTCGTGCTCTGAAGTGTGACTTTGCTGGCATGCCCACACAGGCCCAGTGGCACAGGGGTGATGGCAGTGTGACTCTGAGGAGAGCTGGTGCCACCACTGTGAGGGATATTACAGGCTAAAGAGCCACCAACAAAGAAACAGACTGCGAGCACAGTACAGGTGTACTATTTCCCCACTACCATACACACACCACATACACACCCCCCACTACACACACACCCCACCACACACACACCCTCCCCACCACACCACACACACACATCCCACCAAACCCCCACCACACAAACCCCCCACCACACACACACACCCCACCACACACACACACCCCACCACACACACACACAACACCCATAGGCCCAAGTAGAAAAGTCCCTTGGGGTCACAAGCAGGTTCCTCCCAAGCATTAAAGAGGGCAGAGGCTAACTTCCTTCAGGTTCCTGATTCCCAATGACCCATGAAAGGAGGCAAAGATGTCACCGATCACAGCCCAGTGTCCCTTTCCTGGCCTCTCTTCCCTAAGAAAGAATACTTTTCAGAGTCAGAAGCCTGTAAGCCTCAGGCAGGAAGGCTGATCCCAGTCCGTGTAATCTAGGATACAAATCTAGGGTACAACACACACTTTTCAACATGTGGCCTCAGGAGTTCCCGTCACCAGGCTCAAGCCCGCCACCCTCCCCCTACACTTCACTGCAGGCCTGATGACCTTGCAGGGTAGGGTCTCCCTACAGGTTGTTCCTTCCACTTTTACCTCTGTTCTATGACTAAACAACACTCCGTCCGAGGTCTCCCCTGACTCTTACACTAAATTAAGTTCCTATTATAGGATCCCAACAATTGCTTATATTTACGCAGTGCTGGTGCTCTGGGCCAGGGCCAGCCATAAACATTTTACATGCACTGTCTCACCCAGTCCTCACACCAGCTCTGTGAGTTGTATTCTACCATTCTTCTTCCCATTTTATAACTGAACAAACTGAGCCACACGGCAAACAGATGGCAGGGCTGGCATTCACACCCGGGCAGTCCGATTCCAGAGCCCATGTTTGATCAATCACCACAAGGCACTGCCTCCATGCTCTTCCTTGATAGCCCTGGGCAGCATGTAAAAGTGGCTGGATAGCTGTGTGATTAGCTGCTTAATGCTGGTCCCCCAGTAGATCCCCGAGTTCACCAGAGCAGGCAGAGTTCTCTCATTATCCACCTGTGTATTGGGCTTGGTGCAGTAACTAGTACCAGGGAAGGCATTCAGTAGCTGTCTTTGGAAAGGAGGGAAGGAGGAAGAAAAGTGCAGCATTTCTCCAGTTGAAGAGAGGGAGGAAGGTGACTGAAGTGTTTGTCCTCAAGGGGCTTGTGCCTTAAGGGGGCCAGCATGGAGGAGCTGCTCCCTAAGCCGCTGGAGCATCCGACTCCTACTTTCCTTTCCAGATGTATTGAGGTTCTATATTCTCCAAGAAGCCTTCTTCCTCCCCTTCTTCCCAGTGACTTCACTAGGAACATAGTGGGCTCATTACTTCACTACAGCCAGTCATGTGCTGCTGTTAAGTCTTGTCTCCAGACTTGGCTGTTAACTTTTACAGGACAGAGCCATGGTTTGGCTGTGGCTGGGAGTCCCCACAGGGCCACGCCCCCACAGAAGCTGGTCACATTCTTGCTAATGGGCTGCTCTGTCGCCTTTTATCAGGGCTCAGCCTTCCCAGACTGACCTTATGCGGGTCTTAGACGTTTTTACAGCGACTGTAACACGGAGAAGAGGTTAGTTCATCTGTGCTTCACTGGCTTTGGTGAAATGAACAGGAAAAAAGCAGAGGTCAGGGAAACTGACAGGGGTTATAGAGGTGTGGGGATTTGCTGGGGGTGAAACCTCATGGGCAAGGCAGCACAGAAGGTGTGCGTGTGAGTGAGATGAACAGACAGACACAGACACAGAGCAAGAGCAAGAGCAAGAGCAAGGGCCACCGGAGCCCCCAGGTGATAATTCAAAGGCACAGTCAGGCCAGTTCCACCAAGGGCCCGAGAAGGTCCTGCAGCCGAGAGTGGGTACTGCTCCTTGGGACCACTCTCACAGGATAGACTGCTATCCCTTTGTACCGTCCTGTTTGTATTGCCTTGGCAAATACAGCAGGACAAGCCGTGGGCCTGGTTGGCACGCTTAGGCAGAGCAACCTGTCTGCCCGAGCTCCCCACCACGGAGAAGGCAAGTGCAGCCGGGACAGCCAGGCAAAGCAGCCTGCTGGAACTGTCTCGGGGCCTCGGGCCGCCACCCAGACTATTTCTGTCTTGGATGGAAGGGCAGGGTTACTTTGTGAAACAAGCTCTACTTCTCTTTGGCTGCTGGGCTCTCCAGGCGGTGTGCCAGGGCACACTGTTCTGATCAGGGCACTGGGGCCTGAGGAAATCCGCTAGCAATGCCGAGTCACAAGCTAAATGAACCCTGCTTATCTGGAACAGGCAAGAGCTGGCGAGCTGACTGCCTGCCTTTATGGCAATGGGGAATTTCTGGAATGCAAGTGACTTGTGCTTAACTTACAAGCAAGCAGAAAAATGGGAGGGTGTTGAGGAATTGTAGCAAAAAAAAAAAAAAAGGAGAAAGCTTTGTTTTAAAACTATTTGGACTGTGGGAAAGCAATCCGTTAGTAAACCTAGAATTACAGGGGGAGGGAGAGAGATTAAGTAACAGAGAACCCCCATAAAAATCACAGCATATGAAACTGTATACCTCATATTTTAGCACTTTATCATCAATTCAAAGCAGTGCAAATAACGGCAATTACTCACATAAAGCCTGTTGGTGTATTCAAGCTGTAACCGTACCTATTAAACTGTTACAGTGATAGATGGGAGTATCTATACTGAAATTAGCTGCCTTCTCTGAAAGACAGAATTACAGAGATCTAGGCCCTCTGACTGCAGGGAAATAACTAACTGAATTTAACAGCTCTCGTCCCGCCAACTCTCCTTCATGATAGCTCTAGGAAGTGGTGGCTATGATGAATGTGGAGGGAAACACGGAGGTTTTTTGTAGGGTGGCTGTTTTCCAAGTGGGAAGGCATTTGGTAAAATTCTGAATCTGCTCAGTCCAATGCTATAAAACTCACAGCTTCATCAACCTAAAGCAGAGAAGACAGGAAAAGGGCTGGAACGTGGGCCTTTTCCATTCTGATGGGCTGTGAACGGCCTCTGCCAGAGGACTCGGGGATTTCTGTTTCCTCTTGTAAAAAGGGATTAGTGTTACTTTGAGATTAATACTGTCCTCTGGCTCATGGGAGATTAGCTAATAAACCATGTATGGGGTGCACTGTGAAGAACAAGCCCCACACAGGCCCAGGATTCTCACGGTGCTGCCGCGGCACACTGGCCCCTGAGCTCCCAGCCCCAGGCTGGGCCCTTCCTGGTGCTCCTTCCAGATGTAGAGGCTGGTAGCCTCCTCTCCTGCACACCCTCGGAAGGGTGCAGGAAGCCCACCAGCAAGGTCTTAAATTTAGGAACTCTGGGGGAGGGATGGGGCAGTGTAGTAGTAGAAGAAATATATATTTGGTTTTTGCCCCTGGCTCTTAGCAAAGAGTTTCCCAAACTCTTGGAATTTCCTGAGTGATAGAAGTATCTTTTGTTACTCATTAACAAGCCCCTTCCAGCCGGGCACGGTGGCTCATGCCTGTAATCTCAGCACTTTGGGAGGCCAAGGCAGGCCGATCATGAGGTCAATCATGAGGTCAGGAGTTCGAGACCAGTCTGGCCAAGATAGTGAAACCCTGTCTCTACTAAAAATACAAAAAATTAGCCGGGTGTGGTAGTGTGCGCCTGTAATCCCAGCTACTCAGGAGGCTGAGGCAGGAGTACTGTGTGAACCCAGGAGGCAGAGGTTGGAGTGAGCCGAGATCATGCCATTGCACTCCAGCCCGGGTGACAGTGTGAGACTCCATCTCAAAACAAACAAGCTCCTTCCAACCAAACCTGAGTTTCACGATAATAATGAGGTTACTCTTGTGGGCCTCTAGATAGTGCAGGATATGGGGCTGGTCTCCAGAAAGACCAAACCTTTATTAGAGGGTTGGAACTGTCAGCCCCACCCCAGACCTCTGGGGATGAGGGGAGAGGGGCTGGCGATTGAGCTCAATCACCAGTGGCCAATGAGTTAATCAGTCACGCAGACATCACAGAAACGCCATAAACACCCTCAGTGACAGGGTCTGCAGAGCTTCTGTGTTTGTGAACACGCTGAGGTGATGGGAGGGTGCATGTCCAGAGAGGGCACAGAAGCTCCCGGTGCACTGCTGCCCTTGCATAGATCCTGTCCCTTGCATCTCTTCCATTTGGTTGTTCCTGAGTTATACCCTTTATAATAAATCAGCAAATGTATGTAAAGTGTTTTCTTGAATTCTGTGAGCCATCCTAGCAAATTATGGAACCCAGGGAGGAATGGGGTAACGCCTGATTTTGAAGGCAAGCCGGACAGAAGTGTGGATGAGCTTACTTCTGGTGAGTCACCCAGTACTTGCAACTGGCACCTGAAGTAAGGGCAGTCTTGTGGGACTGAGCCCTTGAACTTATGGATTCTAATGCTAACTTTGGGAGTTAGTGTCAGAATTAAATGAATTGCTGGACAGACACTCAGTGATGTTAGAAAACTGAAAAAGTGGTGTTAGAAAAGATACACTTAGCTGGGTGTGGTGACGCACACCTGTAGTCCCAACTACTTGGGAAGCTGAGGTGGGAGGATTGCTTGAGCCTGGGAGGTTGAAGTTATTGTGAGGTGAGCTGTGATTGTGCTACTACACTCTAGCCTGGGCAACAGAGCAAGATTCTGTCTCAAAAAAAATTTTTTTTTTTGAGATGGAGTCTTGCTGTGTCACCCAGACTGGAGTGCAGTGGTGCGATTTCGGCTCACTGCAACCTCCGCCTCCTGGGTTCCAGAGATTCTCCTGCCTCCTGAGTAGCTGGGACTACAGGCGCCCGCCACCATGCCCCATTAAGTTTTGTATTTTTAGTAGAGACGGGGTTTAGTAGAGGTGGGGTTTCACCATATTGGCCAGGCTGGTCTCAAACTCCTAACCTTGTGATCTGCCCGCATTGGCCTCCCAAAGTGCTGGGATTACAGGCATGAGCCACCATGCCTGGCCCTCAATTTTTTTTTTTTTTTTTTGAGATGGAGTCTTGCTCTGTCGCCCAGGCCGGAGTGCAGCGGCGCGATCTCCGATTACTGCAAGCTCCGCCTCCTGGGTTCACGCCATTCTCCTGCCTCAGCCTTCCGAGTAGCTGGAACTACAGGCACCCACCACAATACCCGGCTAATTTTTTTGTATTTTTAGTAGAGACAGGGTTTCATCATGTTAGGATGGTCTCGATCTCCTGACCTCGTGATCCAGCCACCTTGGCCTCCCAAAGTGCTGGGATTACAGGCGTGAGCCACCATGCCTGGCCAATTTTTAATTTTATTTATTTATTTATTTATTTATTTATTTATTTATTTTTGAGACAGAGTCTTGCTCTGTCACCCAGGCTGGAGTGCAGAGGCGCGATCTCAGCTCACTGCAACCTCTGCCTCCCAGGTTCAAGTGGATTCTCCTGCCTCAGCCTCCCGAGTAGTGGGATTACAGGTGCATGCCACCACACCTGACTAATTTTTGTATTTTTAAAAGAGACAGGGTTTCACCAAGTTGGCCAGGCTGGTCTTGAACTCCTGACCCTCAGGTGACGTGCCTGCTTCCTGAAGTGTTGGGATTACATGTGTGAGCCACTGCACCTGACCTATCTCAATTTTTTTAAAAAAGAAAAGAAAATGTACACATTTGTCAGGAAGAAAAAAAATCAGGTAGTTAAGAGAGGTTTGGAAGTAAATCTTCAGTGCAGGGGAACACGGTTGAATACTATCTGCCTGTTTCCATTTCTCTGTGAGTAGCCAGGACTCTACCTGATCTGTCTTCTGTGGGCTTCAAGTCACTCCAGTAAAGGAAGGCAGTGTGGCCAGCAGGCAATGGCTCTGGGTTTGAATCCCAGATCCTGTCTTCATCCTTCTCAATCCCACTTTTCTTTCTGTCTTTTTTTGAGACGGAGTCTTGCTCTGTTGCCCAGGCTGGAGTGCAGTGGCGCAATCTTGGCTCACTGCAAGCTCTGCCTCCCGGGTTCACGCCATTCTCCTGCCTCAGCCTCTGGAGTAGCTAGGACTACAGGTGCCTGCCACAATGCCCGGCTAATTTTTTGTATTTTTTAGCAGAGATGGGGTTTCACCATGTTAGCCAGGATGGTCTCGATCTCCTGACCTCATGGTCTGCCTACCTTGGCCTCCCGAAATCCTGGGATTACAGGCATGAGCCACCGTGCCCTGCCTGAATCCCATTTTTCTTATGAGAAAATTGGAACTCACAGCTATCTAATATGGTTGCTATGAGGCTTAAATGAGACTCATGGAAACACTTAGCACAGGGTCTGGCAATGTGAGCTCCAGTCTGGCACTTGGTACATATTATCTCCTTTAATATGCGCAAGTACTTTGCAAGGAAGCTACTTTTGTCTTTATTTTTCAGTCAAGGACACGGAGACTCAGGAGTGAAAGAACTTGCTCAGGGCCACACCTGTCATGCTGCCCGCAGACACTGCTTTGGTACCTCTCACGAAAGGCTGTGCGCCGCACGCTAAGTCTAAAGAAACAGCACTTCCCAGTTAGATTAAGCAATCTGGGAGTTCACCAACAGCTGTAGGAAATCAGCTCAAGAAATAGTTGGCCTTTTGTCCTGCTGTGTCCCATCAGGACAACATGGCAATTTGCTCTCAGTTATAAAGCTGAAAATATATGCACATTACTTATTACTTAGCTGGCCGGGGGTGGGGGCTCACACCTGTAATCCCAGCACTTTGGGAGGCTGAGGTGGGTAGATCACCTGAGGTCAGGATTTTGAGACCAGCCTGGCCAACATGGCGAAATCCTCTCTCTACTACAAAAATACAAAAAGTAGCCTGGTGTGGTGGTGCATGCCTGTAGTCACAGCTACTCAGGAGGCTGAGGTGGGGAATTGCTTGAACCCGGGAAGCAGAGGTTGCAGTGAGCTGAGATTGCGCCACTGCACTCCAGCCTGGGTGACAGAGCAAGACTCTGTCTCAAAAAATAAACAAATAAACAAACAAACAAACAGCACTTATTAGCCATTTTCCATTTACACGTTTGGTGGGTTTTTTTGGACGGCAGTTCCAGGAAAAACTTGGCTGATATTTTCTGAAGAACTGTGCACCCCCATCAAAGTGTTCTTAACATTGGGAGTTATTTTTGCAATCACATAAAAACGTTAAGTGAGATGGATGTATGTGAGGCCACCTCTCTGTAGGGAAGGATAAAACTCAGGGAGTTGGCCAGGTGGAGTGGCTCACGTCTGTAATCCCAGCACTTTGGGAGGCCGAGGCAGGCAGATCACAAGGTCAGGAGTTCGAGACCAGCCTGATCAACTTGGTGAAACCCCGTTTCTACGAAAAATACAAAAATTAGCCGGGTGTGGTGGTGTGCACCTGTAATCCCAGCTGCTCAGGAGGCTGAGGTAGAATTGCTTGAACCTGGGAGGCGGAGGTTGCAGTGAGCTGAGATTGCACCATTGCACTCCAGCCTGAGTGACAGAGCGAGACTTCGTCTGAAAAGAAAAAACCAAAACCAAAACCAAAACCAGAAAACCAAAAACCGAGGGAGTCACTACACCCTGACACCCCACAGAAATTTGTCTGTTTTTTTTTTTTGTGTGTGAGATGGAGTCTGGCTCTGTTGCCCAGGCTGGAGTATAGTGGCATGATCTCAGTTCACTGCAAACTGTGCCTCCTGGGTTCAAGCGATTCTCCTGCCTCCGCCTCCCGAGTAGCTGGGACTACAGGCGCCCGCCACCACGCCCGGCTAATTTTTGTATTTTTAGTAGAGATGGGGTTTCACCATATTGGCCAGGCTGGTCTTGAACTCCTGACTTTGTGATCTGCCTGCCTCGGCCTCCCAAAGTGCTGGGATTACAGACGTGAGCCACCGCGCCTGGCCAAGTTTGTCTATTTTTAATTCATACCATGGAGGTGAGACACTGGAAATGAAGCCAGGTTCTACCACTCTTAACACATGGAAACAGTTTGTTGGTTGCTACTGTCCCTGTGTGTTGTGTGAGTATACGTGACAATGACTGTTTTGGAGAGGATCCAATGGCAGGGGATGGGCACAGTCAAGCTAGAGGTCAGTTATAATCACTTTGGGGCCCATGGACTCACAGGGAAGATATGCGGTCTCCTGTCACGGAGAGTTGTGAAGGGAAAATGATTTGATCTAGGCTCAATCATTCCACTTTAACTCATCCTTTAAGTCCCAACAACTCCACCTCCCAGCCCTCCCTGGCCACCTTGTGTAGGCTCTAAATGGTTTAGGGTGAAATCTTCACCCTTGCTGGATCATGAATCCCTTGAGAAGGAGGCTGCATCATCATCCCGGCTTGCTCTGGATCAGTGGTATAGTTTCCACAAATGCTGTGAATGGACAGAGATCTCTAACTTCTTCAGGGGAGGAGATGCCCCTCACTCTGATCACCTGAAGGGTATAGACTCTGCACCATCCACAGTGCACGTGTACACTTGGGTGTGTGCACACACACGAAATTTCCGCAGTAATGTTGAGGGGTTCAGACTTCCATAGCCTATCCACAGACCTTAGATTAAGCACTCCTGTGTAAGGAACATGCCTGCTTGCACAGTCTTTCAAGTTAGAGACTGCAGGGGTATGAGTTTGCTCTCCCCCACGTTACCTGCTGTACACTGCACTGGGTTCCTCAAATCACAAATATTTCTGCAAACACCAAGGATGGCCCTTGTAGCAGCAATATCCCATAGCATTAAGAAGTGAAACACAGCTTGTGTGCAATATATTACCAATGGAAATAGCTTAGGGCTGGGTAAGGAAAAAGAAAAATGTTGACAGACTTAAGCCAAGATGAGTTCTTGAAGTGATCAAGCCCCAATAATTCACCCTGCACCCCATAACTTTCTTTGTCTCAATCTAATTCAATCCGTGGAAAGAAAAATCCACTAATTCCTTCAATAGATACCCGAGTGCCTACTCCAGGTCACAGGTAATGGAAAGAACAGACAGTTTTTGCCCCCATTCCTCACAGTTCAGTAGGGGAAACAGAGAAGCCAGGTGGCTGAGTCAAGGCAACGTGGTGGCAGTAGGGGTGTGTGCAGGGGTCCTCCTGGCTCTCCCGGTGCTGCTGCCTCACTTGCCTTGGAAGGTGGGAGGGGAGTATTCACAGAAGCATTCCTAGGAAAATACAGAGGGTGGATAGAAAAACAAAGTCCCCGAATGCAGCCCAGTAACACTTGTAGCAGACAGCCAACAATGGCATGAGTAGATCTCCTTCAGAGAACCTGGAAAGACGTGTTGCTTCTCTGAGCTGATAACACCCCACAGAGAACAAGTCGCCCGGTAGTTATTGAGGGCAGGACTGGTCCAACCCTCTGCCCCTAGACCTCTGCAGGACGCAAGTGTTCTCTAAGGGTGTGTGTGTCGCAGCTCACACGGCCTGGATGCAGACGTTCACCGAAGACACTAGTGCTGTCTCCCCATCCCCTGGTTGCTCCTGAGAGTGGAGCAGTGCCTCAAGCAGTCCTAGAGTGCATGAGCCAGACAGGAGAAACCACCAGGCAGTGGGGAACCTTTGTCAGAGCAGGTCTCTTCTCTAAGGAGCCACTTCAAAAAGAACACAGGCCACTGCAGACTCAATGAAAAATTTTAAGTAGCAAACCTGGAGTAAAACATCTATCCACCTATCCTCCATTTATTATGATTATTATTTTACAACAGTTTTATTGAGATATAATTCACATACTATTCAGCCACTGAGAGTATTCAATTTGATGGCTGTTAGCACATGCAGAGTTGCACAAGTATCACCACAATTTTAAAGCAATGTCATCAATACCAAAAAACTGTAACCATAAGCAGTCACTCCAAATTCCTCCCTTCTCGCAGCCCTTGGCAACCACTCATCTACTTTTTTCTTTTTTTTTTTTTTTTTTGAGACAGTCCTGCTGTATGGCCCAGGTTGGAGTGCAGTGGTGCAATCTCGGCACACTGCAACCTCTGCCTCCCTGGTTCAAGTGATTCTTCTGCCTCAGTCTCCTGAGTAGCTGGGATTACAGGCGTGCACCACCATGCCTGGCTAATTTTTGTATTTTTAGTAGAGATGAAATTTCACCATGTTGGCCAGGATCATCTTGAACTCCTGACCTGAGATGATCTGCCTGCTTTGGCCTCTCAAAGTGCTGGGATTACAGGCATGAGCCATTGCATCTGGCCCACTAATCTACTTTCTATCTTTATAGATTAGCCTATTCTAGATAATTCTGTGTAAATGAGATCATGGGCCATGTGATTTTGTGTGACTAGTTTACCTCACTCAGTGTAATGTTTTGAAGGTTCATCCATCTGTAGCATGTCACTACTTTGTTCTTTTTTACGGCTGAATAATATTCTACTGTATGAATATATTGTATCTCGTTATCCATTCACTCATCAGTGGGAATTTGTGTTCTTACCATTTTCGGGCTATTATGAATAATGCGGCCTCCATATTATTTTGAACCCAAATTCTGAAGTGGCCTACAGATATTTCCCCAAACTCAGGAAGGATGTGTGTGAATCTTTGTGGCTGGCCTCCAGCCCAGGAACAGCAGGCTTCCCATTAGCCTTGTCGGCGGATTCCCTCGCTTTCTTCCCTCCTGCTCTGCTGACCCACAGCTCCTTCTGTCCAAGCCCATTTATTTAGATATCCCACCTAAACGTTTCACACGCACGCCCTATCAGCAACACACATACTGTGCCCACACACTAAACACTGGGCATTTGCTCCTGACCACATGCTGCCACCTTGCTCAAGACCTTAGTGTTATATGAATCTTCTTCCTCCTCCCTTTCTATGTATACAATTTCACATTTCCACCACTGAATGAAGCTATTGAGGGGAGAGGTCTCTGGAGTGTTTCTATGCCATTCAGTCATTCATCATCATTTACTAGAGCCCTGTATGCTTGGCTTGGAGGAGACAATGAAGATGACCCGGTCCCTTCCCTCAAGGAACTTAGGATCTATTGAGGAAGGAAGACAATTGGAGTACAGTGTGCTACGTGTTCACTGGGAAAGCACAGGGCGTGACAGACATGGCGGGGAGCCCTGGCTCACAGAGCAGGTCAGAGGAGGACTCTAGGCATGACAGATACGGCAGGGAGCCCTGGCTCACAGAGCAGGTCAGAGAAGGACTCTGGGAGGGACTCTCAAAATGGAATGGCAAGGAAGGGCGGTGCAGACGAGAAATATAATGGCAGGCAGCTTAAGGAACTGTGCATAGTTTTAATCTGTGGGTTGAAGTTTAGAGCAAATGAAGGAAATGGCAAGAGGCAGGGCTAGACAGTGGACAGGGACCACATCCTGCTGGTAACTAATAGGGTGAAACTTCATTCTGGAGTGATGCAGAACCAGTGATGAGTTTAAGCAGGTGAAGGCGAAGTGATCCCATTTATTTTGGAAAGATATTTGCAGCACTGTGCATAAGGGACTGCAAGGACATGAGACCAGGAGCAGGAAGGCCAATTACAAAGAGGCTATGACAGTAAACCAAGAAGAGGGTGAGAGACTAATAAACACAGGGGCAGGGGCCAGGCTGAAAACACACTTAGGTGGTAAAAACAATGGGACTGACTGATGAGGTTGACTGGTGTGGGAAGGTAACAAAGGAGAGACCCCTCCCCATGGAGGACATGCTGTTGACACAGGTCAGCAGATTCTCTGGGATGAAAACCTTCAAACCCTACCTTCCCACAAATGGTAACAGAGAGGGCTGACAAGCTTTCTCAGGAGTGAGAAAATCCTTCTTCCAAACGAAATCTTAAACTGAACCTTAAGGCTGAAGGATCCAGAGTCCTGGTGGCCCTCCCCATGCAGAAGCACTTCCTTACAATTCTGGGGTCTGAGAAAAAAAAAAAATCTGAAAAGCCCGGGCCATGTCCAATTGCTGGAGGCTGATGTTCAAAGGATTTCAGGGAAATATGGCTATGTGGTCAGCACAGCCTCTCACCTCTACACCTGACTCTCATTCAGTCGACTTTCCACACCTAGAATATTCCTCCCATCCTGTTAGAGAATCCAATGTATCTTTTAGGCCAAGCCTCCATCCCAGACTTCAAGCAAGCAAGCTCCCTGACTTCTGCAGCACTAACCCGTGTAGCCTCATGGGCACCCGGCAAGCTGACTGTGGAGAGAGATTTTCTCTTTGATGTGTGTAGTCATCTCTCCAATGGGGGCTGGATTTAGGCTTCCTCAGGATCTTTTTGGCTTCAAAAATGCCTTGTACTTGATAGGCCAGAAATATTATAGACTATTTTATTACACTCACCCCATCCCATCAACCCTAGAAAGTAAGACAAACAACTGTAATGACTACACATGAAACAAAGAGAAGAGGAAAAAAAGCAGAGAGGTGTCATGACTTTGAAATGAAGGATCACACATTACAAAGATGTTCAATTGCATTTTTTTTGGGGGGGTGGGGACAGAGTCTTGCTTTGTCACTCAGGCTGGAGTGTAATGGTGCAATCATGGCTCACCATGGCTTCAACCTCCCATGCTCAAGTGATTCTCCTGCCTCAGTCTCCCAATTAGCCGGGACTACAGGTGTGCACCACCACACCTGACTAATTTTCTTTCTTTTTTTTTTTTTGAGACGGAGTCTCGCTCTGTCGCCCAGGTTGGAGTGCAGTGGCCGGATCTCAGCTCACTGCAAGCTCCGCCTCCCGGGTTCACGCCATTCTCCTGCCTCAGCCTCCCGAGTAGCTGGGACTACAGGCACTCGCCACCTCGCCCGGCTAGTTTTTTTGTATTTTTTAGTAGAGACGGGGTTTCACCGGGTTAGCCAGGATGGTCTCGATCTCCTGACCTCGTGATCCGCCCGTCTTGGCCTCCCAAAGTGTTTTTTTTTTTTTTTTAGATGGAGTCTTGCTCTGTCGCTCAGGCTGGACTGCAGTGGCACAATCTCAGCTTACTGCAACCTCTGCCTCCCAGGTATGCCATTCTCCTGCCTCAGCCTCCTGAGTAGCTGGGACTACAGGCACCTGCCACCACGCCCGGCTAATATTTTTGTATTTTTAGTAGAGACGGGGTTTCACTGTGTTAGCCAGGATGGTCTCGATCTCCTGACCTCGTGATCCGCCAGCCTCGGCCTCCCAAAGTGCTGGGATTACAGGCGTGAGCCACTGCACCCGGCCAATTTTCTAATTTTTTGTCTCGATAGATACAAAAAGATAGAGTCTCGATATGTTGCTGGGGCTGGTCTTGAATTCCTGGGTTCAAGCAATCCTCCCGCTTCAGCTTCCCAAAGTATTGGGATTACGGGCATGAGTCACTGCACCTGGCCTCAATTGCATTTTATACATAAATAAAATAAAATAAAAATCTCAATGGAATGGTTAAAATGCACTAAACAAAATAATACCAAAAATCATATAAATATTTTGCAAAGAAAAAAATACCAAAAATATCTTTAAAAGATCCAATAGAAAATATCACATATGGCAAACTGGAAGGTTGCAAAGTAGACCCCAGGGGCTGCTGGATGTACCTAGTACTGAGGGTGGTGAGATGGAGGGTTTCCAACTAATACGTCCTTTACTGACTTGGTCTTGACCAGAGAAGACTAAGAGTCCTTCTAGGGGGCAATATGGACTATCTTATTCATCTTTTAGCCTCCAGCACCTAATGGAACTGGCACATAACGGGAGTTCAATTATCCTTTTAGGATTGTAAAAACTAAACACTGTGAGGCTAAAGAATATTCTGGCAAAGACAGCAATTATGGGAATGAAATATGGAGTTGAAAAGATTAATTCAGGCCAGGTGTGGCGGTTCATGCCTATAATCCCAGCACTTTGGGAGGCTGAGGCAGGAGAGTCACTTGAGCACAGGAGTTGGAGACCAGCCTGGGCAACATGGTGAAACCCCATCTCTACAAAAAATACAAGAATTAGCTGAGTGTGGTGGTGTGCACCTGAAGTTCCAGCTACCTGGGAGGATGAGGTGGGAGGATTACTTGAGCCTGGGAGATCGAGGCTGCAGTAAGCCATGACTGTGCCACTGCACACTAGCCTAGACGACACACTAGCCTAGTGAGACCCTGTCTCAAAACAAACAAACAAACAAAAAACCCAAGAAAAAACCCCAGAGAAAAAGTTGAATTTTACCAGCTATTAAAGCACTTTTGAGAGTAAAAATTTAGAAAACATGATTTTGGTATAGAAATAAGAAAGTAAAATCAGTAAAACAAGAGAAATCTTAGAAAAGACTAAAAAAAATTTTTTTTTTGGGATGAAGTCTTGCTTTTGTCCCCCAGGCTGGAGTGCAATGACATGATCTTGGCTCACTGCAACCTCCGCCACCTGGGTTCAAGTGACTCTCCTGCCTCAGCCTCCTGAGTAGCTGGGATTACAGGTACCTGCCACCACGCCTGGCTAATTTTTGTATTTTTAGTACAGACGGGGTTTCACCATGTTGGCCCAGGCTGGTCTTGAACTCCTGACCTCAGGTGATCCGCCTGCCTCGGCCTCCCAAAGTGCTGGGATTACAGGTGTGAGCCACCATGCCTGGCCTAAAAGACTCAATTTTAAGAACTGAATATTTGATAAAGTAATTGTCACAAAATATAGGGGAATGCTATCAAAAGGTAGTACTATGCTAACTGAATAAACATATGAAGGGAAAGAAAGCACTTTAGATCCATGCTCTGTATTTGGACAGGTTACCAAAGACCTACCAGGACTGTTCATTTCTGCAAGTTTTTAAGACTTTTGTTCTCCCTCTGGGTCCATGTTGGCTTGTGCCCACTTCTTTTTTATCAAAGGATTCACATACTCACATTACCCTGGTAAAACCCCCTTCCATAAGCTCCAATAAGCCACATCAGCCCTTCT
The DNA here is from genome assembly GCF_043159975.1 of Macaca nemestrina. Taxonomy (NCBI): domain Eukaryota; kingdom Metazoa; phylum Chordata; class Mammalia; order Primates; family Cercopithecidae; genus Macaca; species Macaca nemestrina. The sequence goes on along the minus strand of NC_092144.1, from coordinate 57,158,336 downwards.
GCCGAACTGAAACTTCCCTGTCAAGCAAATACTATCCCACATTCAGAGGGTCAGCTGAAACCAGTTAAAAGTTGAGAATTATTTTTGTCAGTTTTTCAATGGGGGACTGGCCTATGGTGTAAAGGAACTTAAAGAATGATGCCACTGGCTGCACATACTGCCTCACACCTGTAATCCCAGCACTTTAGGAGGCTGATGTGGGAGGATCCCTTGAGCTCAGTTCAAGACCAGCCTGGGCAACATGGTGAGACCCCATCTCTACAAAACATATTTTAAAAAGTTGCCGAGCTTGGTGGTGCATGCCTGTGGTCCCAGCTATTTGGGAGGATCACTTGAGCCCAAGAGGTCAAGGTTGCAGTGAGCCATGATCACACCATTGCAGCACTCCAGTGTGGGTGATAGAGCAAGATCCTGTCCCAAAAAAAAAAAAAAAAAAAAAAGAAAGAGAAAAAAGTCACCTGCTCAGGTTCACAAAATAAATTACAAATTGAAATTTTAATTTATAATAATCTTGTCTAGACACGGTGGCTCATGCCTGTAATCCCAGCACTTTGGGAGGCTGAGGCAGGTAGATCACCTGAGGTTAGGAGTTCAAGACCAGCTTGGCCAACATGGTGAAACCCCATCTCTACTAAAAATACAAAAATTAGCCAGGGGTAGTAGCACTCGCCTATAATCCCAGCTACTCGGGAGGCTGAGGCAGGAGAATCGCTTGAACCCAGGAGGCAGAGCTTGCAGTGAGCCGAGATCACACCACTGCATTCCAGCCTGGGCGATAGAGCAAGACTCCATCTCAAAAAATAAAAAAATTAAAAATGAATAAATAAAATAATCTCATCTCTGATGATACAGCATGGCATCTGCTGGCATTTGTAAAGCAGTATCACAGCAATAAACCATTATTAAAGCATACTACATGGAGGACACCGATTAAGTCCCATGGGGGATACAAAAATTAACAGCACTGTCCTGTCCTCTTATGAAGTGATAGGAAGAAAAGATAAAGGTGAAACGTTAGATCACACTTAGATATAATAAAAGATAAGCTAAAAGTTAGGACCAGATGACTGCTAAACAGATGACACAGACAACTGGCACAGATTTCCACCGGAGGGAGGGCAAGGTCAACTCCAACAAGGATGGTCATCAGAGAAGAGGCACACTTTCAGATGGGGCTTAGAAAATAGATGGGATTTGCTGAGGCCAGTGTGGAGGAGTGAAGGCACAGAGGAAGGGAAGCAAAAGAGAAGAAAGTGATGAAGGTGAGAAGGGGCTTGGACTAAGGTCCCACATGGGAATTTTCAGTTGAGAGAGTGCCCATTTTTAAGACACCCCACACAGATGCGCTACCAGAACAAGCAGCCAACAGTGTGTGCGTGCCAGCAAGCACTCACAACACAGCGTAATTTCCAATTAAAGGCAACAGTTTTTGACCACAAGAAGTGCTCAAAATCATACTATGCTCTGAGTCACACAAGGTTTCCAGATAGAACCCCCACAGAAAAGTAAAGGAATCCTGGATGCTGAGAATCTCCCATCAGGGTAGCACGCCACGCAAACAATTCATTGGAATTCACCACTCACCACCCTCCCAAAGCAGGCCCAGGAAGAATGAAACAGAAATCTGCTTTCTTTTCATTCTGAGCAAATAATTTTACTAAAAAAGATACAATTTTTTGAAAAGGGCTAGCCTGAAAAGGATTAGGAAGCAGCAGCAAAACGGAAAAGATGAGGATGCAGTGAGAAGAAGGATTAAGAATGAGAGGTTGAGGCCGGGCGCAGTGGCTCATGCCTGCGAACCCAGCACTTTGGCCGAGTGCAGGTGGATCACCTGAGGTCAGGAGTTCGAGACCAGCCTGGCCAACATGGTAAAACCTCATCTCTACTAAAAATGCAAAAATTAGCTGGGTGTGGTGGTGTGTGCCTGTAATCCCATCTACTCGGGAAACTGAGGCAGGAGAATCACTTGAACCTGGGAGGTGGCGGTTGCAATGAGCCAAGATTGCACCACTGCACTCCAGCCTGGGCGACAGAGTGAGACTCCATCTCAAAAACAAAAACAAAAGAATGAGAGGTTGGCCAGAGTAACGGAGAAGCAAACCTTTCCCCATCAGAACCTTCCCCACCCTTGTCTACTGCCTGGGTGTGAGGCCTTATGCTAGAATTTCTGTCCTAAACACAAGAGCGTAAGCTATAAAACCAGAAATTCCATTTGACACATAAGCTGGCTCTGAGACTCTCCATTATTCTTCAAGGGCCTCAAGGTAAGAGACACTGTCACATATTCACAGCCTTTCCAAGTGCCAACACCATCACTAGCCAGTCTTGGCAAGGCAGGCCAGGACACTGGCTTCTTGCACAGGCTCTCAGAAACCCTAAGCTGCTCATATAGCAAGACAGGGGGGAATCCCTTCAACTCCTGGGTTCTTATCTTTAAAATGAAAGAGTTAGGACTAGAGGCTTTTTTAAAAAAACAAACTTTTATTGAAAGATAATACACATTCAGAAGTTTACAGAGAAGTATACAGTGATGGATTTTCACACAATGACCACATCTGTGTAAACAGCACCCACAGATCAAGATACAGAACATCCCAGCATTCCAGAAGCCTTTCGCGCCCTCTGCCAGCCTCTTCTCCCTCCCCAAATCCACAATCCCGATTTCTTTCTCTTTCTTTCTCTTTTTCTTTCTTTCTCTTTCTCTCCTTCCTTCCTTCCTTCCCTCCCTCCCTCCCTCGTTCGTTCCTTCCTTCCTTCCTTTTTCTCTTCTCTCTCTCTCTCTCTCTGTCTTTCTTTTATGAGGCAGGGTCTCACTCTGTCACCCAGTTTGGAGTGCAGTGGCATAATCTCGGCTCACTGCAACTTCTGCCTCCCCAATTCAAGTGACTCTCCTGACTCAGCCTCCTGAGTAGTTAGGTCTACAGGTGTGCACCACCACGCCCGGCTAATTTTTGTGTTTTTAGTAGAGACGGGGTTTCACCACATTAGCCAGGCTGGTCTCGAACTCCTGACCTCAGGTGATCCACCTGTCTCGGCCTCCTAAAGTGCTGGGATTACAGGCATGAGCCACCATACCCGGCCACTATCCTGATTTCTAATAGCACAGGTAGGTTTTCTGTTTTATAGAAATAAAATATACAATATGCATTCCTTTATTTCTGGCTTCTTTTATTCAACGCATCCATGAGATTCACCCATGTTGTAGAGAGGCGGACTGGATGACTGTAAAGCAGCTGCAATTCTAACACATTTCCATTTTACCACTACCCTAATACACAGCTGATGGAGGTGCTATATTGGAGAGCATTTTGGCAATATTCTTTAAAATATAAAATGTACATATCCTTCCATCTGCCTATTCCATTCTGAGGTATCTGTCCTATAGATGTACTTGCATGCACACGTATGTGTGTGTATACATGTGTCTACACATGTATAGATAGCCAATGCAGTATTATCTATATTAACAAAAGACTGAGATGATGTCTTTTAATAGGAAACTGATTAAATAAATCATTATATAGCTGGCCGGGTGTGGTGGCTCATGCCTGTAATCCCAGCACTTTGGGAGGCCGAAGTGGGTGGATAACCTGAGGTCAGGAGTTCGAGACCAGCCTGGCCAACATGGTGAAACCCCATCTCTACTAAAAATACAAAAATTAGCCAGGTATGGTGGCAGGCACCGGTAATCCCAGCTACTAGGGAGGCTGAACAAGAAGAATTGCTTGAACCCAGTAGGCAGAGGTTGCAGTGAGCCGAGATCACGTCATTGCACTCCAGCCTGGGTGACAAGAGTAAAACTCTTGTCTCAAAAATAAATAAATAAATAAATAAATAAATATCATAAAATAAATTAAAAAGGAGATTTTTGGCTAGGTGCGGTGGCTCACACCTGTAATCCCAGCACTTTGGGAGGCCGAATCACTTGAGCACAGGAGTTCAAGACTAGCTTGGCAACATGGCAAAACCCCATCTCTACAAAAAATACAAAAAAGTAGCCAGGTATGGTGGTACATGCCTGTAGCCCCTACCTGGGACAATCACCCGAGCCCAGGAAGTCAAGGTTGCAGTGAGCCGTGAGATTGTGCCACTGCACTCCAGCCTGGGCGATGGAGTAAGAACCTGTCTCAAATAAATAAAATTTTTTAAAAAAGGAGATTTTCCAGAATGCTAAATTTATTTTACTCAAACAACTGTACTTCGTTTAAAAATAGCAGATGTAAGAATAAAGATTTTACTCCTTTTCCTCTGGAGAATCACACAAAAGCAACCAGGAGAATGAGAAACAGAAATATCACCTATTTGACAAAACTGGAGACATCTGTGACCTCAATCCCCAATATGTGAGTAAAAACGGCCAAATCGGCCGGGCGCGGTGGCTCAAGCCTGTAATCCCAGCACTTTGGGAGGCCAAGACGGGCGGATCACGAAGTCAGGAGATCGAGACCATCCTGGCTAACACGGTGAAACCCTGTCTCTACTAAAAAGTACAAAAAACTAGCCGGGGGAGGTGGTGGGCGCCTGTAGTCCCAGCTACTCGGGAGGCTGAGGCAGGAGAATGGAGAGAACCCGGGAGGCGGAGCTTGCAGTGAGCTGAGATCCGGCCACTGCACTCCAGCCTGGGCGACAGAGCGAGACTCCGTCTCAAAACAAAACAAAACAAAACAAAACAAAAACGGCCAAATGCTGTAAAGGTCAAATGAGGGCGTGGGAAAGTGATGAAAGAGAATGCCTGTTGTTTCAGATGTCAGGGAAGGCATGCAATTGCAGTTCTCAAAAGCAAACGCTTCACTACCAGGGTGCAAAACCATTGTTTCAAACAGGGGGAACTGGTTCAGGGACTCCTGACTGAGCCTTCCTCAGATCCCATCTGGTGTGCAGGATCATACACACAGGTCCAATGTGCAGGAAGCGGTCTATCAATGAGATGGAGCAACAGAGAGCAACTGCCTGGAGCAGCTCTCCGACGGCCAGTTCCAGATGTCTGAGGAAAAAGCCTCGCAGTGTCATCCACATAGAAAATATTTAAGGAACACTCTTGCTAAGCTAGGCCCTCCTCCCATAGTATTCTACAAATTGGTTAAGACTAGGAAAGAATCTTCAAAGAGAACTAATTTTAAAAGGATCTGGCACACACTAAACCATGCGCTTAAAAATGATTAAGATGGTGGCCAGGCATGGTGGGTTGGGCCTGTAGTCCCAGCTACTCAGGAGGCTGAGGCAGGAGGATCGCTTAAACCCAGGTGTTTTGGGCTGCAGTGAGCTATGATCGCACCACTGCACTCTAGCTCCCTCCTCAGGGTTCTCATTGTATTTTGAACATAAAAAATCTCCCTCCTTCTATACCTATTCTCCCATTTTCATTTCCTAACTCCTAATAGCAGAGACCATGCCCTATGCATTATCTTCTGGCCTGCTGGAGAGGTTCATTAAACATCCTCATTGCATGAATGTGAGAAGCACAGATCCTGAACTAACAGTCAGGTGTGTTCTGATGCCAGCATCAATCACCTTGCCGCTGTACCAAAATGGTTACTATGCCCAACCTCACAAATTTATTCATCCTATTTAGATGAACAAATCATCTAAGCCACACATTTAACAGTTTAGTTATTTATTTATTTTTGAGTGATCCTCCTGCCTCGACCTCCAGAAGTACTGGGATGGTCACTGTGCCCAGCCAAACGACGGGCCAGGCGTGGTGGCTCATGCCTGTAATCCCAGCACTTTGGGAGGCTGAGACGGGCGGATCACGAGGTCAGGAGATCGAGACCATCCTGGCTAACATGGTGAAACCCCGTCTCTACTAAAATACAAAAAAAATTAGCCAGGCGTGGTGGCGGGCACCTGTAGTCCCAGCTGCTCAGGAGGCTGAGGCAGGAGAATGGCGTGAACCTGGGAGGCGGAGCTTGCAGTGAGCCGAGATTGTGCCACTGCACTCCAGCCCGGGCGACAGAGCGAGACTCCGTCTCAAAAAAAACAACAACAACAACAAAGGATGGTACCATTTGAATAGCAGTGTTAGAAAATCTGCTTTGGCCGGGCGCGGTGGCTCATGCCTGTAATCCCAGCACTTTGGGAGGCCGAGGTGGGCAGATCACGAGGTCAGCAGATTGAGACCATCCTGGCTAACACGGTGAAACCCCGTCTTTACTAAAAATACAAAAAATTAGCTGGGAGTGGTGGCGGGCGCCTGTCATCCCAGCTACTTGGGAGGCTGAGGCAGGAGGATCCCAGGATCCCTTGGACCCGAGAGGCGGAGGTTGCAGTGAGCCGAGATTGTGCCAGTGCGCTCCACCCTGGGCAACAGAGCAAGACTCTATCTCAAAAAAAAAAAAAAAGAAAAAAGAAAGAAAAAGAAAGTCTGCTTTAAGAATAGCTAATGATAATTTGTAATTGTAAGATGAGAGCTATACATATGCCCCAAATGTTTAGAAACCATTGGTTAAACTTAGGAAGATACATGCACACATAAAATACTGTTTATCATCATCATGCCTGTTTAACAGATGAGGAAACTGAAGCTTAGACAGCGTAAGTCACTTGCCCCAGATCACACAGTTACTGGGTAGCAGAGCTAGGCCTGGCATCCAAAGAGACTGACTCCATATGGCTGCTCTTAACCACACTGATGTATTACAGTCTGAGCAGCCCTCAACCAAAATGCTTGGGACCAGAAGTGTTTCAGAATTTGGAATATTTGCATATACGTAATGAGATATCTTGAGGATGAGGCTGGGTGTGGTGGCTCACGCCTGTAATCCCAGCACTTTGGGAGGCCGAGGCAGGAGAATCGCTTGAACCTGGGAGGCGGAGGTTGTAGTGAGCTGAGACTGTGCCATTGCACTCCAGCCTGGGTGACAGAGTGAGATTCCCTCTCCAAAAAAAAAAAAAAAAAAAAGATATCTTGGGGATGGGACCCAAACCTAAACACAAAATTTACTTACGTTGCACATATACCTCTTACACACCTTATACACACAGCATGGAAGGTAATTTCACAAAGTTCCTTTTTTTTTTTTTTGAGACAGGGTCTTGCTCTATCACCCAGGCTGCAGTGCAGTGGTGCAATCTCAGCTTACTGTGGCCTCTGCCTCCCAGGCTCAAGTGATTCTCTCACCTTAGCCTCCCAAGTAGCTGGGACTACAGGTGCACGCCATCACACCTAATTTTTGTAATTGTAGTAGAGATGGGGTTTCTCCATCTTGCCCAGGCTGGTCTCAAACTCCTGGGCTCAAGTGCCTGCATTAATCTCTCTAAGTGTTGGGATTATAGGCATGAGCCACTGTGCCTGGCCTCGTACAATGTTTTAAGTAATTGTGTCCATGAAACAAATTTTGACTGTGACCTGCCACATGGGGTCAGGTGGGGAATCATGTTGGTGCTCAAAAATGTTCAGATCTGGGGCATTTTGGATTTCGGATTAGGGATGCATGACCTGCATTGACCCTGTCTTGCTAAATGATGGGCATATGTGGGTGTAGCATGAAGGCTCATTTTTACCTAAAAAAATCTTTCAAGAGGAAAAATATGAGAATCATACAGCAATTACCATTTTTTAAAGAGGAAATCATTTTTTTCTTAAATGGTTTAAAGGGTTGCCCAGTAATCTAGCTTGTGTTATTTAAATGCTGAGTAAGTCCTTCCCTTCAAAGATCACTCTGATGATAAAGCATAAAGCTTCCTGCCACAAATACAGGAAGTATGAAATACTGCACTCCAGCCTGGATGACGGAAAGAGACCCTCTCACAAAACAAAACAAAACAAAACACACTGTGTGAAATTACCTTCATGCTATGTGTATAAGGTATACAGAAACATAAATGAATTTTGTGAGGCTAAGATTAGGAAGATACTGTTGGTCTGACATAACTGCTGCCAAGAAGGCTGCTGAAAGGCTGGCTGCGTGGGGGCAATGGCGACTCCTCTCAGGCTCTGTCCGTCATGGACAGGGTGACATGAAATAATGCTTATCAGTGTTAGCTATCCTCATCATTATTGTTATTCAAACAGTTACTACCACATCCTTGCCATCTGATTATGTTCACCTCTGCCCATTCAAAAGTTTTCCAAACTAGACAAACTTATCATTAATACCTATACTTACTAAAACGCCCCACTATCCCCCCCACCGCCAGGAGTTGTATCACATGGACAGGGGTGGCTTAGAATCAAGGACTGTTGCATTGAGTTCTGCTCAGGCTGGGTCTTTTGCCTTCTTCTTCATCTAGTATTAGTGATATTGAAACGACAATAATAAATACACAACCTACTTTTTCAAGTCAGACCCTGCCAGAACTATGCCTAAGACTATCCAAGGCTCAAAAGAATTTTGAATTTACCCAGATTCAGGGTCCTTCACTGGCTTCATGGGTTACGGAGAAGTAAGTGCTCTCCACAGAGAGCCCAACCCCAGGAAGTGAAACACCTCATTATCGATTAAGCCCAAACGATGGCTCCTGACAGTCATAACAGAAGAAAAGGTTTTCTGTTGTGGCTTTTAAAACAAAAAACAGATCACAGAAGAGAAACACTGATTGTAGTTTCAGTTATCAGGAGCTTTGGACTATGTACCAGAAAGATCTTGTTTCAACCAAATTGCAGCTTACATGAAAAGATAAATTGTGTGAGTTTGTTTGTTTTTTTTAAAACTGTTGGGAGGCTATGAATTTAAATAGCCAAAGGATGCCAGCCAAGAGTGAAAGAACGCAAACTGGGGTGAAATCACAAGGCCTTGCACCATCTTTGTTTGGAAAAGTAGGATTCAGTTGTCTGATACCCAGTCAGCTTACATTTCAAACAGTAAACCACCTGGGAGCCGGGCACTACACAAAGGCGTGAGCTCATCTCTTCAGACCATGGCTCTCAAGTGGCATTTGTCCACGTCTTCGTCCACCTGTCTCAGCCCTTCTGACTTTCAGTTGCCTCAATTCCCATTTCTACTGACCCAATTGCTCTGTTCTGGTCATGTGGACACAAAGATCCCTGACGGAGGACTCTGGGGAGCCAGGTCCCATGGGGACACATGAATCAGGAAAGAAGGGGCCCCTGCCTTAAGGCTCTCAGGTGTTCTGATGCCTGAGTCGGTCACCTTGCCATCTGTCTTAGCTGCTTAGGCTGCCATAACAAAATACCACAGACTGGGTGGCTTCAACAATAGCTCTCTTTTTGTCGCAGTTCCGAGGGCTGAGAAGTCCAAGATCGAGGGGCCAGACTATTTGGTTTCTGGTAGAGCCCTCCTGCTGGCTTACATACAGACAGCCGCCTTCTCGTGTCCTCACATGGCAGAGGGAGGAGAGCAAGCTCCCTCCTGTCTCTTCTTCTAAGGAGCGACAGACAGAAACAGTATCCCTAACACAAGGGGACAGGTACTATAATCAAGGCATGTCTAGAGTGTGAAGTCTTTGGAAAGGATGGGAATGTGTTAGACGGGAGACAAAACAACATTTTAGGCAATAGGAACAGTGATTAACAATGACGCAGAGGCACAACACCGTGTGAAGGTGATAAGGAGTCCAGTGTGAAGGAAGACGGGCTTGGAAAGACAGGTTTGGATGGGAAGTGACCTGTCTGCTTACTGTGCTGAATTCTCCCAGCTGGGCTCCAACCTGGGCTGCCCCCACGCTGGAGTGTGCTACTCTACCCTTTCAAGTCTGAAGGAAGGGTTTGGTTGAACCCATGCCGGCAATATGGGGGACTGGGTATACATCCAGGGAAAGGAATAGCAGAATAGAGAAAGATTTGCAGAAAGGCAGCTAGAACAAGAACACACAAGTCCTCAAGGGCAAGGACTGTTCTCCACAGAGCAGCCAGTTATTTTATTAAACAAAGGCCTAAAAACTCTGAGTTTTTACCTCACTCAGAGTAAAAACCAAGCTCTTTCCCAGGAATGTCCTGGCCTCTGGATGTTTGCACTTGCTATTCTCGCTGTCTGAAAGGTTCTTCCCCAGGAAATGGCATGGCTCCCTCCCCCATTTCCTCTAGGACCTTCTCAAAAGTCACTCTTCCCCAGCCCTCCTTATCTAAAATGTTAACACTCACCCCAGACATTTCATACTCCACCTTTCCTGCTTCATTTTTTCCTTCAAGAGCACTAATCACTAAGGTTCTTTACATTTTACTTACTATTATCTGTCTCCTCCCGGGTTACAATGTACGCCACACGAGGGTGAGGATTTTGTCTGTTTTGTCCTATGCTGTATCACCAGCATCTTAAACAGTGCATGGCACATGGTATAAGGTGCTCAATATATACTTGCTGAATAGGCGAAAAAAGGACAGTGTCTTCACAGTCCTCTGGCTCTCTGGAGCCAGGCAGAGAAATAAATGCACAAAGGACCCCTTAAAGAGTGATGTAGGGCCAGGTATGGTGACTCCTGCCTGTAATCCCAGCACTTTGGGATCACTCAAAGTGGGCAGATCACTCAAGGCCAGGAGTTCAAGACCAGCCTGGGCAACATGGCGAACCCCCATCTCTACAAAAAATACAAAAACTAGCTGGGCGTGGTGGCGTGCACTTGTGGTCCCCGCTACTCTGGAGGCTGAGTTAGGAGGATCATCTGAGACCCAGGAGGTCGAGGCTGCATGCCGCGAGCTGAGATTGCATCACTGCACTCCAACCTGTGCGAAAGAGGGAGACCCTGTCTCAAACAAAACAAAACAAAACACAACACAACAAAACAAAAACAGTCCTCATAGTCCTAATAAGGTGGGCATTATCATTAGCTGCATTTTGCAGAGGGAGAACAGAAGCTCAGCGATGTGAAAGAGTTTAGCCAAGGTAAGTGGCAGAGCTGGGATTTTTGTTTGTTTCATTTTGGATAGTTTTCTTGTTAAGCATGTGGAAATATTTTGCACATCTGAGAATTACTGACTTCTTACATGCTCTTTTGGAGAAACAGCGAATAATTCATGTAATATAAACACAACTGCAGATTATTTTGCAGGAACTTTTTTATTTCTGGGGCTTACTTTTCATAAGATAAATAATAGTTCCTTCCAAATCATTTTGACAATTTATTTGGAGGATCATAAATTTAAATTGAACCGCACAATTAATGTAATAAATGACACAATCATTCAGAACTTTGAGTATTCATAGTTTTAATATTCTATTCTAAAAATGTATTTTTAAAAATGGATACATAATTATATATATATATATATATATATATTTTTTTTTTTTTTTTTTTTTTTTTGAGACGGAGTCTGGCTCTGTCGTCCAGGCTGGAGTACAGTGGCCGGATCTCAGCTCACTGCAAGCTCCGCCTCCCGGGTTCACGCCATTCTCCTGCCTCAGCCTCCCGAGTAGCTGGGACTACAGGCGCCCGCCACCTCGCCCGGCTAGTTTTTGTATTTTTTAGTAGAGACGGGGTTTCACCGTGTTAGCCAGGATGGTCTCGATCTCCTGACCTCGTGATTCGCCCGTCTCGGCCTCCCAAAGTGCTGGGATTACAGGCTTGAGCCACCGCGCCCGGCCATAATTATATATATTTACAGGATACATGTGATATTTTGATACAAGGATACAATGTGTAATGATCAAATCAGGCTGATTAGGCTATCCATTACCTCAAATATATATCCTTTCTTTGTGTTGGCAACATTTCACATCTTGTAGCTATGTTGAAATATACAATAAATTATTGTTAACTATAGTCATCCTACTGGGCTATCAAATACTAGAACTTATTCCTTCTAACTGTATTTTTACATCCATTTAAGCATCCTCTCTTAATCCCCCATCCCCTTCCAGTTGGGATTTTAAACCAATCGTACTAATTCCAAAGTCCATGCTCTGACCCGCCCTGCTATGACCTTAGGAATGCAGAAGGGAGAGCAAGTCACGTGGGCTACTCTCCCTGGGGAGACACCCATACTGGGTCTTGAAGACCAGGAGCCTCTGCATGAGGGACTCTGCAAGTGAAGGGGATAGCCAGCACAGGGGCCCGCCTAGAAGATGCATCTTAGATCATTTCAATAATAACACCAACAGCAGCAGCAGCTAATTGACTACTTACAACTTGCCAGGTACTGTTATGAGGTCTTTAACATACTGAATCATCTCATGACTCAAAGTACCATCATTATCCCCATTTTATAGTCAAGGAAACTAACAATGGAGAAGTTAAATATTTGCTCATAAGCAGCAGGGCTGGGATTTGATTCCAGGCAGTTTGGCTTCAAGTGTGTCCTGTACATACTATATACTAGCAAGAAAAAAAAAAAAAGCCCATCAAAACACACATGGCACAAACATGCACATGCACACTCCCCAAGGGCACACCTCAAAAGTCCTCAGTTGGTTTCTCTTGGCACATCCCACAGTTCCTTTCGGTACAGTTGCATTCTGTACTTTCCCCATCCCCGCCCCCTGTCCTGGATGTATTTGTTGAGGCTGTCTCCCAAAGGCCTCTGATCTAATGGCAAGCATTTTCCCCTGAAGACGCTAGCATCAATTAGTGGTGAAATTTAAATCTGCCACGCAGAAAGCACTCTACTCATTTACCCAGGCAAATGAACTGCATCAGGGGGAAGGTCACAGCCTAAGTATTCTGGCAAAGGCCATTTGATAGAGGGCTTCCATTTGCAGCTGAGGAGCTGAGGGTAACCTCTGACCTGCAAATGATGAAGACAAACCGGTCCACAGCTGCAGGGCTCCACGTTCACCCTGTAAACGGACTGGGGTAAGAGCCTCACTTCTTGACTAGCTCCCTTTCCTCTCCTCACAAACTGCCCACAAGGCTGAACCTTTCATTTTGGAGTCTTGGTGAAGACTTGTCTCACGGCTAGGTGTTCTGCTGACACCTACTTATCTGTGCCACAAATGGCCAGCATTTCATCAGAGAGCACTGTCCTATGATGGCCAGCAGGTAAAAACCATGGGGTCTTCAAGATGTGTGTGAACCACAGTCTCAACGCAAAACCACAGAGAGAGCCACAGCGAGGTAATGGAGGGCCAGCCAGGACTCGGTAGATGGCAACGATCCAGCTGGGGCAAGAATGTGGTGACAGCTTTGGGGAAACCACACTCATCCTGCCAGAATCACTCCTTCAGCCCCGAAGACACAAAAACGCACCATCACAAGCTCAGTAACACAGAGAGATCCCCTGACTGCCTCTGCCATCAGCCTCGGAGATTATTACCCCTTCAGGGACTGATACATGCTTGGAGACATCATTTAAATCATTGTGTCCAACATGCTAAACTGAATTATTCAAAACTGCCTCCCTTCTAGGTATACACACCAATGTAAGTGCACACATATGTACACCAAAATTCATGTACAGGAATGTTCACAGCAGCACTATTCCTAACTGCCCCCAAACTGGAAAGTACCCAAATGTCCAGGAAGAGTGGAAGAAAGAAATAAATTGTGGAATATTCACATGAGAAAAGTCTACACAGCAATGAGAATGAATCATCTACAATCACACACAACCATGGATGAATTTATGGATTTAATCGTGTAGCTGAATCTCATAAACATAACGTTAAGTGAAAGAAGCCAGGTACAAAAATGTGCATTTGGTATGATTCCATTTTTAAAATACAAAAGCAGGCAAAAGTATTCCATACCATCGGATGCCAGGATACTGGTTATCCTTGTTGAGGGATGAAATGACGAGGGGGCTTTGGGGGGTAGCCGTCTTATGTTTCCTGACCTGTGCAACCAGTGCCCAGATGGGTGTTCTTTTCTTAGTGTGTGTTATACTTCAAGGAGAAGTTTTAAAAACTGCCTACAGACACTGCCCAGTCTCATCCACTACCGTTTTGGGGAAATGTCCCATTGGGATTTCCACACCACTGCAAGACAGTGACGGGAGCTACCAAAATAATTGCTAACATTGACCGAGTGATCACTACGTGCCAGGCACTACTCCAAGAACATTACAAACAAGACTTAATCGTCGAAAACTCCCTTTGAAAGAGCTGTTATTTTCATTCCCAATTCGAAGGAACAGAAAAATGAGGCTGAGACAGTTTAGTTGTCTTGCCTATGGCTAGCCAGCTATTCCTGCATGGCAAAGGCGGGGTGTCAGCTGTGACTCCAAATTTCATGGGTTTAACATCTCACTAGGCTGGTGGAAAATGAGTTCACAGTACAAATGGAGAAGTCACATTAGACCCCCCAACTCTTCTTTTTCATGATCCTTTTTTGTTGAGCTCAGGCCACCTTTTTTTTTTTTTTTTTTTTGAGACGGAGTCTCGCTCTGTTGCCCAGGCTGGAGTGCAGTGGCTGGATCTCAGCTCACTGCAAACTCCGCCTCCTGGGTTTACACCATTCTCCTGCCTCAGCCTCCCGAGCAGCTGGGACTACAGACGCCCACCACCTCGCCCGGCTAGTGTTTTTTTTTTGTATTTTTTAGTAGAGACGGCGTTTCACCGGGTTAGCCAGGATGGTCTCAATCTCCTGACCTCGTGATCCGCCCGTCTTGGCCTCCCAAAGTGCTGAGGCCACTTGTTTTATAAATGTATCATATTCTGGATTTGTCTGATTGCTTCTTCCTGATAAAATTCGGGTGAGATATTTTTGGCCAGGAGGCACAACACAATGTCGGGTTGACCCGGTAGAGATACTGAGTGTAACTACTTTGGTAAGGTGGTAATACCCAGATCTTTGCATTATAAAGGTGCCCCCTTTGTAACTAGTAGTTAATGTGCTGGATAATATTTTGAAATTATCCAGCACATTAACATATTTTGAAAGAAACAGCAAGTTTCTTCGAAACTGTTCCCCAATTACTTTTTTTTTTTAAGTTTTTAAAAATCAACTTTATTGAGGTATAATTTATATACAGTAAACTGTATCCATTTTTTTTTTTGAGACGGAGTCTTGCCCTGTCGCCCAGGCTGGTGTGCAGTGGCACCATCTCGGCTCACTGCACGCTCCGTCTCCCGGGTTCACGCCATTCTCCTGCCTCAGTCTCCTGAGTAGCTGGGACTACAGGTGTCTGCCACCACTCCTGGCTAATTTTTTGTATTTTTGGTAGAGACGGGGTTTCACCTTGTTGGCCAGGATGGTCTCGATCTCCTGACCTTGTGATCCGCCCGCCTTGGCCTCCCAAAGTGCTGGGATTACAGGCGTAAGCCACTGCGCCCGGCCCGATAATTTTGTAATATGTAATACATGAGTGAAATTATCACAATTAAAATATGGAATACTTCCACCACCCCCAAAAGTTTTCTATTGTTTCTTTGCAATCGAGTCTTCTTGCCATCCCAGCTTCCAGGCCACCACTGGTTGGCTTCACATTAGTAGGTTAATGTGCATTTTCCAGAGTTTTCTAGAAAGGGAACCGCAGTTCATGGTCTTGTGTGTCTGGCTTCCATGACTCTCAGCAGCATAATTTTGAGATCCCACTGTTGTTACACACAGTGTACTTATTCCCTTTAATGAATGAGAAGTATTCCATCGGATGGATGGACCTACTGGTCTATTCTCCTGCCGGTGGACATTTGGGTGGCTTCTAGTTTGGGGCTGTCATGAACAAAGCTGCTAGAAACAGCTGAGTACAAGTCTTAGTGTGAACTATGTTTTCATTTATCTTGGGCAAATACCTAGAAGTGGGATGGTAAGTGTATGTTTAGCTTTTTCTCCTTTCATGTAAGATAATGTGCCAGAACAAGGTTTGAAAGAGGCACTTTTCACACATAAGCATGAAAACCGAATGTGATATTATGATACACAGGTTTTTGTCTACAGTTCCTGGTTCCTAACTCCCACAGCCCTTGTTACAGTCTTTTGTTATAATGCTGGGTGTGTTAGGCCCCAAGGGCAGGTATCAGGAAACACAATCTCTCTCCTGTCCTCCTTTCACCTGCCACAAGGCAGGACTCTAATCGTACCCCACTTTTCCAACTATGAGTCTTAAGACCCTCCCCTGAGAGGGTCCCACCCTATACCCTGGGGGAAGGCATGCTGATGTCATAAAGCTTCCATAAAACCCAAGAGGACAGGGTTCAGAGAGCTTCCAGATAACTGAACACGGGAGGCTCCTGGAGGGTGGCATGCCCAGGGAGGGCATGGAAGCTCCACGACCTTCCCCTGTACCTCGCCCTACCCACGTCTCTTCATCTGTATCCCATGTAATATTCTTCATAATAAACCAGTAAACATAAGCAAGTGTTTCCCTAAGTTCTGTGAACTGCTCCAGAAATTAATTGAACCCAAAGAGGGGGTCATGGGAACCCCAACTTGAAGCTGGTCAGTCAGAAGTTCCAGAGGCCTGCACTTGCAGCTGGCGTCTGGGGATGTGGGGAAAGCACCCCACACATTTGGTCACAGAAGTCTTCTGTGTTGGTGATTGTTGTGGTGTGAGGGTAGAGGAAAAATGGGGTTGGAGTTTTTCCCTATACAACCCATCGTCACACTTATGAACTATAAAAGGATCTGTTTAACTTTTTAATAAACTGCCAAAGAGTTTTCCAAAGTGACTGCCCTTTTACACTCCCTTTGGCAGTGTGAGGATTCTAATTGCTCCATATCCTCACCAACACTGGGTCCTGTGTGTTATTTTATTCCCCAATAATTTTAAAATCCAATAATGTTCCTTGTCTGATGAATTATGCATTCGTGTGATTATATCTACCTCCCCCACTCCCAGAGACATGGGGGCAACCTGAGTTAAAAACAGTGCCTAGCATACAGTAGGTGCTTAATTAATATAAACAGTCAATAAATACTCGTTTAATGAACAAAATCTGCCATCCACCCCCACAAAAAACATGGTAAGTGAATTAAGCTTAATGCTATTAAAGAGTTATCTGGCCGGGCGCGGCGGCTCAAGCCTGTAATCCCAGCACTTTGGGAGGCCGAGACGGGCGGATCACGAGGTCAGGAGATCGAGACCATCCTGGCTAACACAGTGAAACCCCGTCTCTACTAAAAATACAAAAAACTTAGCCGGGTGAGGTGGCGGGCGCCTGTAGTCCCAGCTACTCGGGAGGCTGAGGCAGGAGAATGGCGTGAACCCGGGAGGCGGAGCTTGCAGTGAGCTGAGATCCGGCCACTGCACTCCAGCCTGGGTGACAGAGCGAGACTCCGTCTCAAAAAAAAAAAAAAAAAAGAGTTATCTGGAAGTTTGTCTTCCTACAACCACGTGATCCTCTCTCTGGGATTTCCCCGCTCAACCAGGGACGAGAGGTCAAAGTTGACCTGATTATGTGTCCATCAAGGAAGTGCCCCTGGAAGGCAAATAAAGAAGGCACCATTTACATTATAGTCTCCTAAATGCAGGCAATGATACCCCAAGGTGGGGCTGTGCAAGCCCTCCAGCAAAGAGCTTTTGAAAATAAATGTGAAGCTGGGCTTAGCAGCCCATGCTTGCAATCTCAGAGACTAGAGAGGCTGAGAAGGGAGGATCACTTGAGGTCAGGAGTTAGAGACCAGCCTGGGCAACACAGCAAGACCTCATCTCAAAAAAAAAAAAAAAAAAAAAAAAAACCAAGCCAGGCATGGTGGCATGCGTCTGTAGTCCCAGCTACTTGGGAGGCTGAGGCGGGAGGATCACTTGAATCCAGGAGTTCAAGGCTGCAGTGAGCTGTGATTGCACCACTGCACTGCAGCCTGGGTGACAGGGTAACCCCGTTTCTGAAAAAAAGTAAAAAACAAGAAAAAGAAAATAAACGTGAACTTCAGCTAAAATACTATGACAGGCAGGTGCTGCCCTGAGAGGCAGAGCCTGGGTTCTGTCACAGGATTTTATGCAGGACTCCTCTCAAGGTTTTATGCAGGGAAGGGAATATCAATGCTGCCACCTTTTTTCCAGCCAGACTAACCCCGAACTTTACCGACATTGAGGTCCTCCCCACAGTGACAAAGACTGAGATGTACCGTGACTCCTCCCAAGGGCCTACCACACCCATGTTCTTAGAGCAAAACGCCATCTCTTATGGGATCATATATGACGGAGTGCCCAGAGCCAGGCCTAGGCCATATCAATGCTCAAGAAACGTGTATGGAACAGAAAGCAGGGTGAGGGAACGCAAGGGCAAACCACCTTGAGCATTATTACTTTCAATGCCTGCCAGGTCCTCCTTGACTTCAGGCAGCTTTTCATTCCAGAGGGACTAACTGAAAGTCATCTGCACTAACAAAACTGTGGCCTGGCAGTTATTTTTATAGAATAGTTTGAATACACCATAATTCAAGAGAGAAGATGGGTGCCTTCTGCCCCAATGAAACTGCTTCTCCCTGGGCACAATTTCTCCTACAGCACTTGTTGGAGGTGTGGAGGCTGGTCATCTCAGTAAGCAAACCAATTAAGAAACGACTGGGGCCAGGGAAATAATTTCCTCACTGTTGCCCTGCCCCCTCTTGCACTGCCAAAAGCAGAGGTTAAAAATCACAGACACCGGGAACGAAGTCTGGCCTCACACATTATTCAAAGAAAGCATGCGTAGAGAATGCTGTTTTTAGTTAAATAGCAAGTGAGGCTGAGGAGAGGCTGGGGGACCGGGAACACACGCAGCAGAGCCCAAGCGAGGGGGGCACTAAGGTTCTGTCTCCAGAACGCTGAGACCGTCCCAGGTAGGCAGGCTGACAGACACTTGGAAGCTGTTTCGGGGGTTCCTCTGCTGTCAGATTTCTTGAATCCTAGGAAGGCTTGACTCAAATTTGGCCCCAAGACCCAGGATTTAAAACCTCAGTCTTGTGGCCACCATGAGCTATAAAGAGTGTACTTTACCCTGAGAAATTATTCTCAGGAGGATTGTGAGCCGGCTCTAAAAGTAACCTCTCGCCCCATTCCAGAGAGGTACACTGAATCGAATAATTCTACTTCCTGCGGTGCATCGGAGAGCTCAGATGAGCTTGGCCAATGTTCTCTGTCATTAGGAGCCACACTGCTGCAGAAGGGAGCAGTGACTCCATTGCTTCAACCAATTTTCCACAAAGATGAAAACTGGAGGAAAAAAGCATTCAAGCTAGAAATAGAAAGTTAGTCTGACTCCTAAGCTCCCCGCCACCCCCCGCCTCCTTCCCACTCTCAGTGGCGGTCCCAGAGCAGCTGTGGCAGTGACATGCCCTCATCCAGCCTTTCCATGTAACCGGAGCTGAGAGAGTGAAAGTCTAATATCCTATTAGCACAGCAAGCACAGAGGATGTCCCTGGGCTGGGCTAAAAGCATCTGCAGATCAATCTGAAAGCTGTTCTACTCTCTGGTCATTTTTTGACTGTGTTCTGATTTTCAGAAATATGAACAAGGGTAAATGAACTGGTCAGAAAGCTCAGGAAAGAAGACAGGCGCAAATGAGAACCAATTTCCCTCACAATGTTAGAAGCTAACCCAAGAAGGGAAAATATGGGGGAGGAGTCTCAACACACCGCCCTGCTCCCCTGCTCGTAAACATCAGGAGCAGTAAACTGAGGTAAGAAAGTGATGATCCTTTTTCTTGTGATCTGTGTTTAGAAGGAGTTGGCACTTTACTCACAAACTAAGGGGCTGGGAGATGTCAGTCACAGGAACCTGCCACATGCCACCTCTGCAAACAAGGCTTCTCTTCCCACACTTCCAGACACCCTCCTCTCATAATAGCTCTTGCATCCTCTCCCCACATCAAAAACCAAAATGCAATTGGCTTGGAGGTGGAATTCAGAAGTGACGCCCCAGATATCATGTTCAGCTAAAACAAACAACGAGCTGCAGAACAGCACAGAGATGATCTCATACTCAGACTTTTCAATGTTTTGGGGGACTAGCATTAGCAGGAAGCATAATCCATACATTAATGAGATGACTCCTGGAGACTGGGATTGTAAAGGATTTTCACTTTCTGTCATACATATCTATAATGATTAATTTGTTTTACAGTAAGCAAGTATATGTATATTCCTTTTTTTTTTTTTTTTTTTTTTTTTGAGACAGGGTCTTACTCTGTTGCCCATGCTGGAGTGCAGTGGCATGATCTCAGCTTACGGTAACCTCAACCTTCTGGGCTCGAGCGATCCTCCTACCTCAGCCTCTGAGTAGCTGGGACTACAGGCACAGACCATCATGTATGGCTAATTTTTGTATTTTTGGTAGAGACAGGGTTTCACCATGTTGCTGGGGTTGGTCTTAAACTCATGGGCTGGAATGCTACTCCTGCCTTGCCGTCCCAAAGTGCTGGGATTACAGGCGTGAGCCATCATGCCTGGCCATATATTACTTTTGTAATCAGATAAAAAACATTTTTAGAGTGATGGGATAGTTCAAGTCCCGATTTATCACCTCTCCACGGCAAGGTTGTGGTCTCGCTCGTCTTCTCCACTTCCGCTGGCCATGCCCTGGCTGTGCAGACAGGTGAGTGGGCAGCAGCAAAGGCCCTGCGGCATACATTTCTTTCCTATCCTCATCTTAGCAGTGCAAACTCCCAAGCCCTGCCTTCACAAGTGATGATGCAATGTTTCATTTTCCAGGACAAGCCTTAAAGTGCCAAGGTACACGAAATGGACACAAAAACAGGGACACAATGACTTCTGATTTTGGACTGCTTTGACCAGGCCTGGTAAACAAGTTTCATTGGGAATGTTATGTATAATCAGCTAGGAGCCCCTGCCTGGAATAGCACATGAAAACTGTGTGGTCATATGGCCATTCCCACCACGAGCAAGAGAGGGAGATGGGGTGAGAGGGCAGGTGGCAGCACCAGCTTTCCCTAAGGAACGTGCAAGCCCACTGTCTTGTCAGTCAGAGTTGCAGAAAACACTAGCCCACAATTCATTCAATTATTCAGTACAACCCAATGGAGCCCGTAAGCCCAATTCATACGTGTGCCTTGTCCGGAGACGGAGGCAGCAGTCCCGCATCCACCACATGCAGGGTGCTCAACCCCCTGCTCAGCCAGAGGCCACACTCTGACACGGTCACAGGTGGTCCTGGAAGGGAGCCGAGGATGGTGAAGAGGACCGAAGGGCACATTACATGAGGAGGACATTCTGCAAGACAACTGACTAGGCTTTTCAAAAAAGGTCATCATTGGCTGAGTGTGGTGGCACATGCCTATAGCACTCAGGAAGAAAAGGAGGAACGATCACTTGAGCCTAGGAGTTAGAGGCTGCCGTGAGCTATGATTGTGCCATTGTACTCCAGCCTCAGTGACAGAGTGAGACTCTGTCTCTTAAAAAAAAAAAATCACATTATTAAAACAAACCAGAGAGGACTGTTCTGGACTGCAAGGGCCTGAAGGGGCAAAGCCAAGTGCAGTGTGACTATTAATTGAATCCTAGTACAAAAATCTCAGCTATAACATATAGTTCTAAGTTAAATGAATACATTTATTTATTTATTTATTTATTTATTTATTTATTTTTTTGAGACGGAGTCTTGCTCTGTGCCCCAGGCTGGAGTGCAGTGGCGCGATCTCGGCTCACTGCAAGCTCCGCCTCCCAGGTTCACGCCATTCTCCTGCCTCAGCCTCCCGAGTAGCTGGGACTACAGGCGCCTGCCACCTCGCCCGGCTAATTTTCTTGTATTTTTAGTAGAGACGGGGTTTCACCGTGTTAGCCAGGATGGTCTCGATCTCCTGACCTCGTGATCCGCCCGTCTCGGCCTCCCAAAGTGCTGGGATTACAGGCTTGAGCCACCGCGCCCGGCCAAATGAATACATTTAAAAATGAATTATATGTGAAATGATACTACTGAATTAATGGTAATTTTTTTCTTTTTCTTTCTTTTTTTTTTGTTTTGAGACAGGCTCTTGCTGTGTTGCCCAGGTTGGACTGCAGTGGTACGATCAGAGCTCAGTGCAGCCTTGGAACTCCTGGGCTCAAACGACCCTCCTGCCTCAGCCTCTCAAACAGCTGGGATCACAAGTGCACACCACTATGCCTGGCATTCATGCACACTTTCTTAATTAATTAATTTATTTATTTGGAGACAGAGTCTTACTTTGTCGCCCAGGCTGGAGTGCAGTGGTGCGATCTTGGCTCACTGCAACCTCCACCTTGTAGGTTCAAGTAATTACCCCACCTCAGTCTCCCGAGTAGCTGGGATCACAGGTATGTACCACCAAGCCCAGCTAATTTTTATATTTTTAGTAGAGATGGATGGGGTTTTGCCATGTTGGTCAGGCTGGTCTGGAACCCCTGACCTCAAGTGAGCGCCCACCTTGGACTCCCAAAGTGCTGGGATTACAGGTGTGAGCCACTGCACCCAGCCTCTTCTGCCTCATTTAAGAGGGCTATGTTAAAAAAAAGTTGAACACTAGCTTACCTCATACTCTGAATTATGTAAAAATAAATATATGTGCATGTGCAGAGAAATAAGACTACAAGAAACATCTCAAACCATTAATGGTGGTTTTCACTAAGTAGCAGATCACGAATCTTTTGAGTTCCTCTTCACAGTTCTTGCCATTTGTCCAATTTCTACAATGAATGTGCTTTAATTTTATAAAGGGGAGAAAAAAGTTTTCTTAGGAAATAAGGGTACACAAAGACTCCCCTCCAATGCACACTAAGCTCACAGACACCAGGTTTAATTTTTCTTCTGAAATTTCATAAAAGTACAAACTAGGCCGGGCGCGGTGGCTCACACCTGTAATCCCAGCACTTTGGGAGGCCGAGGCGGGCGGATCACGAGGTCAGGAGATTGAGACCATCCTGGCGAACATGGTGAAACCCCGTCTCTACTGAAAATACAAAAAAATTAGCCGGGCGTGGTGGTGGGCGCCTGTAGTCCCAGCTTCTAGGGAGGCTGAGGCAGGAGAATGGCCTTAACCTGGGAGGTGGCGGAGCTTGCAGTGAGTGGAGATCGCGCCACTGCACTCCAGCCTGGGCGACAGAGCGAGACTCTGTCTCAAAAAAAAAAAAAAAAAGGCCAAACTAATGCCAACAAGGGGAAATATATGGTTATTTTTTTCTTGAAGAAGAAAGACGAAAATGGAATTAAGGTATTCCAGATTGAAAACCACTCATTCAATCAATCTTTTTTTTTTTTTTTTTTTGAAAGAGATAGGGTCTCTGGCTGGGTGCAGTGGTTCATGCTTATAATCCCAGCACTTTGGGAGGCCAAGGTGGGAAGATGGTTTAAGGTTAGGCATTTGAAACCTGCCTGGGCAACACAGTGAGACTTTGCCTCTACAAAAAATACAAAAATTAGCTGGGCATGGTGGCATGTGCCTGTAGTCCCAGTTACTCAAGAGGCTTGAGGCCAGAAAGGTGAGACTGCAAGTGAGCTATGACTGCACCACTGCACTCTAGCCTGGGCAACAGAGCGAGACCCTGTCTCTTTCTCTCTCTCTTTTGTTTTTTAAGAGACAGGGTCTTGCTCTGTTGCCCAGGCTGGAGTGCAGTGGCGTGATCACAGCTCACTTGCAGCCTTGAACTCTTGGTCTCAAGCAATTCTCCCACCTCAGCCTCCAGGGTAGCTGGGACCACAGATGCGTGCCACCATGCCCGGCTAATTTATAATAATCAATTAATGTATATGCTATATCGGGCTCTAGGGAGACAAGGAGAACAGAGAATCCCATTTTCAGGAAGGTGAAATTTGGCTGAGAAGAACTACCAGGGAGGTTAAATTCAAAGTGCTATTAGGGGTAGGAGCCTCTTGAAGAATAAGGATAAGTTCCAGAGGCAAAGAGAAGTGGGGGACAAATTTTAAACCACACAAGGGGAATGCCCTAAGGCAGAGAAATACTAAGAAATTCTGCTTGGTTCACATCCTTCTGATAAATTGTTTGCATTCTCGTAGAATAATTTTAAAATTAATACTTGAAGCAGAATAAAACTGAAAGAAACGGGTGAAAGAAGGGAGGGGGAGAGGGAAAAAAAAGGAGGGTGGGAAGGAGGGCAGGGGATGATGGCATAGTAACAGTCCTGCTGTTCCTGAGTCTGGGAAGGAGGATTATGATTGTGGCCTGCATCTGGTAGGCAACAAAGAAGCAAGGATGGGTTTTCAGCAGATAAATCGTCATATCCATAGACTGGACTGAGAAGGTGGGTGATGGTGGGCAGCAGAGATGAAGTGGAGGGGACAGAGCAAAGGCACTGCTGCCCTGTGATGTCTGCCAGAAGTGCAAACCCAGAACCTGATCATGATGAAATATCCAAAAAAAATGAAAACAAAGCCAAGGCTGGGCACGGTGGCTCACGCCTGTAATCCCAGCACTTTGGGAGGCCAAGGCGTGTGGATGGCTTGAGCTCAGGAGTCTGAGACCATCTCTACCAAAAAACACAAAAAATACAAAAAAAAAAAAAAAAAAAAAAAGGAAAACAAAGCCAAGCTGAGGAATACCCTACAAAAGAACTGATTGGTATTTTTGTTTTTTGTGTTTTTGTTTTTGAGATGGAGTCTAGCTCTGTCGCCAGGCTAGAGTACACTGGCGTGATCTCGGCTCACTGCAACCACTGCCTCCTGGGTTCAACCAATCCTCCTGCCCCAGCTTCCCGAGTAGCTGGGACTACAGGTGTGTGCCACCATGCCCAGCTAATTTTTTTTTTTTTTGAGATGGAGCTTCGCTCTTGTTGCCCAGGCTGGAGTGCAATGGTGCGATCTTGGCTCACCGCAACCTCCACCTCCTGGGTTCAAGCGATTCTCCTGCTTCAGCCTCCCGAGTAGCTAGGATTACAGGCATGCACCACCAAGCCTGGCTAATTTTGTATTTTTAGTAGAGACTGGGTTTCTCCATGTTGGTCAGGCTGGTATGGAATTCTCGACCTCAGGTGATCCACCCACCTCTGGCCTAAGTTTTTGTATTTTTAGTAGAGACGGGGTTTCACCATGTTGGCCCGGATGATCTCAACCTCTTGACCTCGCGGTCTGCCTGCATCAGCCTCCCAAAGTGCTGGGACTACAGTTGTGAGCCACTGTGCCTGGCCAGATTTGATCACTAAATATAACATATGGTCCCGGATAAGGTCCTGGACCAAAACAGTGTTTTGTCTGTTGCTACAAAGGAAGTTAGTGGGAAAACTGATGAAATGAGAAAGGCTATAGATTAGATTACAGACAGATGAGTACTAGATCAATGTTGATTTCCTAATTTTGATAAATGCACAGTGGTTCTATAAGAGAATGTTTTTGGGAAATACCCATTGAAGTATTTAAAAATAAAGGTGCAGCGTGGGCACGATGACTCACACCTGTAATCACAGCGCTTTGGGAGGCCAAGGCGGGTGGATCACTTGAGGTCAGGAGTTTGAGACCAGCCTGACCAACATGGTGAAACTCCATCTCTACTAAAAACACAAAAAAAATTAGCCAGGTGTGGTGGTGCATGCCTGTAATCCTAGCTACTCAGGAGGCTGAGGCGGGAGGATTGCTTGAACCTGGGAGGCAGAGGTTGCAGTGAGTTGAGATCATGCCACTGTACTCCAGCCTGGGTGACAGAGTGAGACTCCGTCTAAAAAAACTAAATAAGTAAATAAATAAATAAATGTAAAGGTGCATATCACACCTGTAACTTTCAAACATTTTATAGAGACAGATAAAGGAAGAAATTAATATAAAATGAGTGTCAAAAAAGACGCCACTGAAGCCCAGGCACGGTAGCTCATGCCTGTAATCTCAGAACTTTAGGAGATCAAGGTAGGAGGATCACTTGAAGCTAGGATTGTGAGACTAGCCTGGGTAATAAGTGAGACCCCTGTGTCTACAGCAGGAAAAAAAAAAAAAAAAAAGATGGACACTGAGAAACTGCTTTGGGTACAGAATGGACTAAACAAAGCTATAGATCTGTAATGATTATGCAAAGTGCTTTTTATTGAGATTCAAGCTTGGGGTGCCACAGAGAAAACCTAGGAAATAACTACAAAGTCTTTGGTGGGCTTCAACTTAAAAGCTTTCTTCAGGCCAGGAGCGGTGGCTCACACCTGTAATCCCAGCACTTTGCCAGGCTGAGCGGGGGCGGATCACGAGGTCAGGAGTTCAAGAACAGCCTGGCCAACATGGCGAAAACTTGTCTCTACTAAAAATACAAAAATTAGCTGGGCGTCATGGTGGGCGCCTGTAATCCCAGTTACTCAGGAGGCTGAGGCAGAAGAATTGCTTGAACCCGGGAGGCGGAGGTTGCAGTGAGCTGAGATTGTGTCGCTGCACTCCAGCCCGGGTAACAGAGTGAGACTCTGTTTCAAAAAATAAAAAATAAAAATAAAAATAAAATAATAAATAAAGCTATCTTCCCTGATTTACATCATCATAAATAAATATGAACACTGTCACTCAGCTTCACACGATGCTGCTGAAATTACCAGCAGAGCCTAGTAGGCTGTCCGCACCACACAATACTTAATACCCTTGTAGATAACATCAGAGTTAGAAAGAACAGATAGGAAGGCTGTAATCCCTACCTCAGTTTCAAATCAGTTTAAGCCTGTGTTCCTGAGCCCAACTCCTAATGTTCAAGAACCCACCTTAGTGAAACTGGAAGGTCAAAGGAACACATGAGAACTCAAATGAATAAAGCAAATGGTTTCAACACAAGTAAAACTTAGTTATTTCAAGAACAATGCAAAAAAAGTTTCCAAGATAGTCTACCTTTGCGATAGCATCAAGTTGTCAGAGGAGCTGCATAACCAGAAGATATCCCAAACATCCTAATCATTTTCTTATCTCAGAAAAAAATCCTGTCAATACATGAGTCTCAGGCACCCGATGAATGCTAAGGGCTGTATTCATTTTACTAAACCAAAAGTATTATGTATCCACTATAGTACTGAGGACACGATAGCAAAACCCTCAAGGAGCTCACAGACCTGCAGGGAACACAGGCGGGCAGGCAACTGACAGAGTGTTGACGCTCTGGTGGGTGAGGGAGCACAGAGAAAGTGCCCAAGCAGTCACAGCTGCCACCTTGAGCATAGAATGGCTCCTCGTAGGCCAAGCCCTAATAAATGCCCAACGACAGCCTCAAAACTGCACACAAATGGAGAATCCACACATCTGACAGCTGTCGGGACTGCTCAGCTCCTTCTCCAAGAGCATCTCACACTCAACAACAACTGATTCCAGAATCTCCAGATGGCTTGGCCCTCCAGTAAGCATTCTGTAGACAGTGAAAGCTATAAACTGCTATGAGGTAATACTCTTACCTGTGGCTTCAATGTACTCAATACATCTTTCAATAAAAATGGGGATCGGCTTCTCTGGAGTCACGACAGTTGTTAAAGGCACCCCAAAATAGTTACTCTCCCAGGTTGCCTTTGTGATGGATGGCCGGGGTTTGGGCTTTGGTTTCTGTCCAGGAAAGAGAAAAGGAAGCACAAAAACAAAGTGAGTATCAACATGTAACTTAACCTTCAGTAAGGCTTCTAAAGGGGAAGCAGTGGTATAAAAACTGCTAGAAAGATGTCAAGAAGTGGCTGGATGCGGTGGCTCACGCCTGTAATCCCAGCACATTGGGAGGCCGAGGCCGGTGGATCATCTGAGGTCAGGAGTCCAAGGCCAGCCTGGCCAACATGCTGAAACTTATCTCTACTAAAAATATAAAAATTAACCAGGCGTGGTGGCGGGCGCCTGTAGTCCCAGTTACTCTGGAGGCTGAGGCAGGAGAATTGCTTGAACCCAGGAGGTGGAGACTGTGGTAAGCCGAGATTGTGCCACTGTATTCCAGCCTGGGCGACAGAGTAAGACTCCATCTCAAAAAATAAATAAAATAAAATAAAATAAAATAATTTCAAGAAGGATTAAAAAGACTCGCTTGGCTCATTTCATTAATTTTAATTTTCTATCTTCTGGCCTCTGAATACCACATAAGATGCCAGAAAGAGTCACACCTTGAGTATGAGACCACATTATTAGAACAAAGATGTTTATAAGAAGCAGGCCATGTTTATGTAATAAAATAACAATACGATAATTATCTACATCCTCTACCAGGGATGCTCTGGAGTAAACAGGAAGTTTTCCAAACACCCTACAACGATAATAGATGTTACATACTCAAAGATAGCTAAAATCGTTTAAAAAAAAATGAAATGGAAAACAGATAATTTCCTCTTTCTAGAAAAGACAGCAGGCATTCTGCTAGGGCTGATAGCCCCACATGAGAACGTCCCTTGATACATTAGCTTGGGGTCAATTCTCAGTTGCATCCATATTAGGAAAAGGTAAAGTCAACTAATCAAACAAGACAAAGTATTTTTTTTGTCTATTTTTTCCCCAGTCACCTTCTTCAAGAAGTACTAGCAGCAGCAGCAGCAACAGCAACCACTTGAGAACTTACTATGCACAGAGTAAGTTCCAAATATTATTATTATTATTATTATAATTTTGAGACAGGGTCTCCCTGTGTTGCTCAGGCTGGAGTGCAGTGGCACAATCACAGCTCACTGCAGCCTGGACCTCCTGAGCTCAAGCGATCTTCCTACCTCAGCATCCCAAAGCTGGGACCACAGGCATGTACCCAGGCTAATTTTTAAATTTTCTGTAGAGATGGGGGTCTCACTATGTTGCCCAGCCTGCCAAATATTATTTCTTTTAAACCTGATGACACTCCATCTTACCAAGGAAAAAATGTCTCACATGCCTAAATGACACAACTAAGTAACTGCTTGGATTCAAATTCAGGAAGATTTGTCTCCAAAGCCTATACTCATTAACATGATTAATACTGAGATACTCTGCTTCAAAAGTATTCAATCTTTTTCTTTTGAACCTTAAATGGAGAAAAAATTACTCTAAACAAATGATAAATTTCCTAAAGCCAAAGAAATACACTTGAAATTTTGGCCTTTTGTTAAAATATCTACTAAAAAGAGAAAAGTAACCAAATAGGATCACGGTAAATTAGACCCAGGTGTATCTCCAGCAATTCAGTTTCATTTTCCAGTTGATGAAACCAATTTAGAAAAGCAGATTTACTCAGAAATGCGCACAGCCCATAAAACTAAATTATTTAGGGATTTTACATAAAATCCACGGAAGGAAACAACAAGCTGCCAGGCCACAGGTCACCTATTCCCTCTCCTTCTCCTGCCCGTCTTCGTTACTACTAGTACCCCTCTATATAGGAAAAAAATCACTTCCTGTTTAGTCTGAGATTCTCTGAGAACTTCCTGTGCAAACAAGTAGCAAGAAAAAAATAAAAAAGAATAGAGCAGAATATAATGTACACAAGGAAAGAGCAAGTCCATTCCATTTCTGGGCTGCTGGGTGAGATTACTTCAAATGACAGACCAAGGCAATGAGAATCCAATCTTCATTCAGCCTGCTCCTTGACTCAGTATGGAGACTGCTATAATGTGAATGGATTCTGGGGTCCTAGGGAAGAACCATGCATTCCATAAAGCCTGTCCCCACTCACTGTGAGATACCCACCTCTCACAAAGTGGTGGCATAGCCTCCTAGGTTGGGGGGAATGGCTGCTGCTTGCTCCCCTTATAGACTGAAGCAAACAGGCTCTGATTTCAGACTTTTTTTTACCAAAGAAGTAAGGAAAAGTCAATTAATGATATATGATATACATTTACAAGAAATAATTTAGCCAGTCTATACTGTCTGTCTAGCATCTTTTACTTATATGAAGTATAACATAAAGAATTTAAGGCTGGGCATGGTGGCTAATGCCTGTAATCCTAGCACTATGGGAGGCTGAGGTGGGCAGATTGCTTGAGCTCAGGAGTTCAAGACCAGCCTGGGCAACATGGTGAAGCCCCATCTCTATCAAAAATACAAAAACAATTAGCTGGGCATGGTAGTGCACGCCTATAGTCCCAGCTACCTGGGAAGCTGAGATGGGAGGATCGCCTGAGCCCAGGAGGTCAAGGCTGTAGTGAGCTGAGATCGTGCCACTGCACTCCAGCCTTGGTGACAAAGTGAGACCCTGTCTCAAAATAATAAATAAATAAGAGGGCTGGCCGGGCATGGTGGCTCACGCCTGTAATCCCAGCACTTTGGGAGGGTGAGGCGGGTGGATCACCTGAGATCAGGAGTTCGAGAGCAGCCTGGCCAACATGGTGAAACCCTGTCTCTACAAAAACACAAAAATTAGCCGGGCATGATGGCAAGTGCCTGTAATCCCAGCTACGCAGGAGGCTGAGGCAGGAGAATCACTTGAACCCAGGAGGTAGGGGTTGCAGTGAACTGAGATTGTGCCATTGCACTCCAGCCTGGGCGACAGAGCAAGACTCCGTCTTGGGGTGGGGGGCGGGGTGGGGAAGAAGGGCTGAGTGCTTCTATTTCACACGTTGTTGCAACCAGATAACAATGATTCAAACAATGCTCTCTCGCCTTAAAATATTTCATATTTTTTTAAAGTTTAACATGTTAAGTCGAAAAGTTTTTATATTTAGAGTTTAAAAGGTTAGCTATACAATCTGAATAACCAAAGAGCATCTGTACTTAAATCACATTCATCCATTTCTATCGTTCAAGTTTTTAACAATTTCAAATCCTACAGAATATGCCTGTCAAAACTAACAGCACTGTTCAATAAAACCGAGGCTTCCAAATAAACCTCTGTGAAGGAATAAAAATGGAAGCTGCAAGGAAGCTATTCCTAATCACTTTAAAGCCTCCTTCTAACCATGGTTCTAGGAAACAGACAACAAATTTCAATCTTATATTCCCCCACCCTCTTAATGCTAGGAACAAGATGATGCCGGTGTGTTCTAACAATCTAACTTACCCAGGACATTTAGCCTTCATCAACTGAGTACTTTCTGTGTACCAGAACCTAGCATAAGTTCTTTTTTAGATAGGGTCTTGCTCAGCTCACTACAGCCTTGACCTCCTGGGCTCAGGCGATCCTCCCATCTCAGCTTCCCAGGTAGCTGGGACTATAGGCGTGCACTACCATGCCCAGCTAATTGTTTTTGTATTTTTGATAGAGATGGGGCTTCACCATGTTGCCCAGGCTGGTCTTGAACTCCTGAGCTCAAGCAATCTGCCCATCCAGGCTGGGGTAAAGTGGCACAGTCATAGCTCCCTACAACCATGGCTTCCTGGGCTCAAGGGACCCTCCTGCTTTGGACTCCCAAAGTGCTGGGATTACAGGCATGAGCCACTGCACCCAGCCAGCATAAATTCTTTATAAGCACTCCAGAGTCACAAAAGATTTGTGGGTGTGGGTGTTAAAAACTCCATTTTATAGAGGCCAGCTCCTAGAAAAAGTCAGTAACTTGACAAAGTCAGGTCTGCATGACTGCAAAACCTGTGCTTTTAACGACCACGGCTTATAATCTAGTGAAAATTATTGGGATGGAGGGAATAAATAAATGGATGACTAAGTGAATAAAAGCACACTAGCAGCCACGCATGGTGGCTCACATCTGTAATCCCAGCACTTTGGGAGGCCGAGGCGGGCGGTTCAAGAGGTCAGGAAATCGAGACTATCCTGGCTAACACAGTGAAACCCCGTCTCTACAAAAAAAAAAAAAAAAAAAAAAATTAGCCTGGCGTGGTGGCGGGCGCCTGTAGTCCCAGCTACTCGGGAGGCTGAGGCAGGAGAATGGTGTGAACCCGGGAGGTGGAGCTTGCAGTGAGCCGAGATCGTGCCACTGCACTCCAGCCTGGGCAACAGAGCGAGACTCGTCTCAAAAAACAAAACAAAACAAAAAGCACACTAGCTGGGCTCAGTGGCTCATGCCTGTAATTCTAGCACTTTGGGAGGCTGAGGCGGGCGGATCACTTGAGGCCTCTGAGTTTGAGACCAGTCTGGTCAGAAACCCCATCTCTACAAAAAATATTTTAAAAATTATCTGGGTGTGGTGACACACGCCTGTAGTCCCAGCAACTTGAGAGGCTTCAGTGGGAGGATGGCTTGAGCTGAGGTGGAGGCTGCAGTGAGTCAAAGTTGCACCACTGCACTCCAGCCTGGGTGACAGCAGAAGACCCTGTCTCAAAAAAAAAAAAAAAAAAAAAAAAAAAAAAAAAAAAAAGGGAGGCACATTGATCACTGATTATCTGGAGGACTTCCAAAGGTTTCTAAAGGTAATAAAGATCCACTCATACAAAATACCAGGGAACTTTAAGTCGGCAAAGAGAAGAATGGGGCACTCTGATAGCTATTTTCGAATAGCTATAGAGCTACCTATTGACTATGGAGCAGGCTTCTTTTGTACGGCTCCAAAGGGTCATGTTGGGAGCGATAAGAGAGACGGAAGGCTAACTGAGACAACTGCTCCTATCTCTTTCACCTCAAAGAGTCCAAGATTTAGTTCAA
Organism: Macaca nemestrina; assembly: GCF_043159975.1. Lineage (NCBI taxonomy): Eukaryota > Metazoa > Chordata > Mammalia > Primates > Cercopithecidae > Macaca > Macaca nemestrina. The sequence continues at coordinate 57,126,246 of NC_092144.1, read as the reverse complement.
TCCTTCCATTTACAACAGTGGATGTGGAGGGTAAGCTTTTGCAGTAGCATCACCCCACCTCCTTTTTGAGTGACGTGGATTCAATCTCACTCCCTCTTTTTTAAGACTTAAACTCTGGTTTACAGAATTTCAAAATACCTCCTTGAGATAACTGAAGGCTCTCTAGGGTGTCACAAAATTGGAACTCTTGCAAAATGAATTCTAAACCTTCCTAGTAAGAAAATCAGAGTTTGGGGTGCATGCCAAGAGCTGGGCCAGATTGCTGACAGAACCAACACTTCAGGCATCTGAAGGGTTACTGGACATATTTCTGATGGAAGTGGCATTCTCCTGAGCGGTCTGCCAGATATCTCATGACCCCAGTCAGACGTGTGTCACTCTTTAGGGAGTTATTGGATGCACTTTCAGCAGCAGGTCCTTGAAAAGGAGAAAGTGACAATACCTAACATCCACCTTCTTGGAGGCACTTACCTATTAGCAGGCGGAACTGAAAAAAGCATCTGGCCAGAGAAAGTCAATCCCTGAGAACAATCTCCACGTGTGTGCCTCTAAGTTTATTTATTTATTTATTTATTTTTATTGAAATGGAGTCTCACTCTGTTGCCCAAGTTGGAGTGCAGTCGTGGTTCACTGCAACCTCCGCCTCCCCAGAACAAGCCATTCTCCTGCCTCAGCCTCCTGAGTAGCTGCGATTACAGGCGTGAGCCACCATGCCCAGCAAGTTTTTGTATTTTTAGTAAAGACGGGGTTTCACCATGTTGGCCAGGCTGTTCTTGAACTCCTGACTTCCAGTGATCCACCTGCCTTGGCCTCCCAAAGTGCTGGGATTATAGGTGTGAGCCGCCATGACCGGCCGCCTCTAAGTTTAGAGTCCACCTGGGTCAAAATGGAAGAGAGATTCCTTAGGAGTGGCTGGGCATGGTGGTAGTTGCTCTGCATAATTATTCAAAACCTCACGACCACTCTGCAAGGTAAGGGTCATTTAGACCCATTTTACAGTTGAGAAAACAGAGACTCATGGAGATTCAGAGCCAGCACTTAGTGGGCTGTGATCTTTGAACATCAAAGTTCCATGCTCTTTCCCCTGCATGATCTATCTCCTCCACGATGAAATGCCACTGCCATACACAAAGGACTGGGCCAGCCTGAAACACTTTAACCTTGGCCTTTTAGATCGATTAAAAAAAATGAACAACATAGTCCATCGCTTTGTACCTCATAGTTTGCTTAAAAACACACCTGATTTTTGGTCTTGATACTAACCACAGCAAAGTTTATAAATAATAGTTTATGCCTGTGGTGCACTGGGGAGAAATGGTGCCTGGAAACTACCTCTGGTCTCTCGGCTTTTCAGACACAAGGTCATAAAGAGGAAACTCCCGACTGTGGCAGAGCAGGAAGCTGCATCTGTCACTGCCTCTGCTCCCCACTCGGCTGTAAGCCCAGTCCACAGACCCTGTCCAAGTCCACTGGGGCAAGAAAAAGAGTAGAATGGAAGCCAAGGGATAGGTAAGAGCCAGAAGAAGGGCCTTCTATCAGCTGGGAAGATGGTTGGGTTCCAGGGCCTGACGTGCAGTGGGCACTCAATATATTTGCTGAACAAAAACAGTTTCCAATAATGTACTGGGCCAATGTTCCTTTCTATTTTCTCAAATTTAGCTGAGATGCGGACTATCTCTATGGTACAGATTCTCTTTTCTCCTTATACTGTGCTGCCACACTAGCGTGTGAGGAGGTGAGGCTTAGAAGGCCTTGTTCATACTTTGGCAGTACTATATCACAAGCCTTTTAAAAACTGCCAGATGAAGTCCTAATTCCTTCTGTAGGCACTGAATAAGGTATGGTTATTTATGTACACATACAACAAATATTCTACTGGGCTAAGTTCCTAGAAGGCAAGAGTCTTTTTTTTTTTTTTTTTTTTTTAATGAATTTATGAATTACCCAAGGCCACATAACAAACTAGCAGCAGAGCTAATACTAGGACCAAAGTCGTCTCCCGCCCTCAATGAACTTCTATCTATTTGGTAACAGAAGACATATCCACAATAAACAAAGCTGATCTAGGTACCACATGAGCAAGTACCAGCTATGTGACAATGGAAAAAGGTAAGAACATTCTATCTTCTGTGGGAACAGCAGGGAGGGCTACTTACTGACCCTACACTGTCAACTTCAAATATTCTCTTTTGGTCTCCATAAATAACCTTATATATGTAAAGTTACTTATCTAGATTTTAGAGTCAGAAAATATGGTCACTATAGTTGTACTATCGAGTATAGCCTTTTAAACCTTTTAAATGCCTGGTAACATATCTATTAAATGAAATACAAAACAGAACCCAGCCTGTTGGATTCACTGCCTTTCTTTGGTCTTTTTTTTTTTTTAAGTGCCTAGACAACAGCCCTAGAGATTTTGATTTAATTGGAGTGGAAGCAGGGTGGGGTGGTGGGGAACCAGGCATCAGTATTGGGTTTTCTGGTGGGTTTTTTGAGACAGCGTCTCACTGTGTTGCCCAGGCTGGAGTGCAGTGGTGTAATCACGGCTTACTGCAGCCTTGACCTCGCTGGGCTCAGGTGAATCTCCCACCTCAGCCTCCCAACTAGCTGGGACTACAGGCGTGTGCCACTACACCCAGATAATTTTTTGTAGAGACAGGGTTTTGCCATGTTGCCCAAGCTAGTTTCAAACACCTGGGCTCAAGCAATCTGCCAAACTCGGCCTCCCAAAGTATTGGGATTACAGGTGTGAGCCACCACATCTGGCCTTTTTTAAAAACAGTTAACACCAGCCAGGTGCAGTGACTCATGCCTGTAATCCCAACACTTTGGGAAGCCCAGGTGGGAGGACTGCTTAAGGCCAAGAGTTTTGAGACCAGCCCGGAACATAGTGAGACCCAAACTTTAAAAAAAAATTTTTTTTTTTTTTTGAGACGGAGTTTCGCTCTTGTTGCCCAGGCTGGAGTGCAATGGTGCGATCTCAGTTCACTGTAAACTCCACCTCCCAGGTTCAAGTGATTCTTCTGCCTCAGCCTCCTGAGTAGCTGGGATTACAGGCATGTGCCACCAAGCCTGGCTAATTTTGTACTTTCAGTAGAGATGGTGTTTCTCCATGTTTGTCAGGCTGGTCTCGAACTCCCAACCTCAGGTGATCTGCCCACCTTGACCTCCCAAAGTGCTGGGATTACAGGTGTGAGCCACCGCACCCGGCATTAATGTTTTATGTTAAAAAAAAAAATGAGTAACAGGGTAACACCATATATGGAATGCAGTCTGGAACAGGGACAGTGCCATCTGAATAAGGATGAGAGTGAAATCAATACACAGAGCCCCAGAGGGTCACACTCATGGCTTGCCAAGTTGTGTGGTGGCACACTGTGGACTAACTGTAACCAGTAGAGTCTTAGAAAATCGGAAAGATTCCGTAAGTGGCATTACTACAGCTGTTCCCTAAACCACTTTCTTGCACTCAATATTCAACATCGTGCCTTTCTGATTGGCAATTATTCTCTTCTATTTCCAAAAGAGTTCCAAAAGGACCTTTTCAATTAAGTTATTTGTTTATGCTCCAAATGTATTCTTGGTTAACCGGTGCTCCCCCTTCTGGCTCTGAAAAATTCCACGCCCAAGTTTAAAAGAAAACCTGAAGGCAGATGTATTCTTGCTGATAAAATCTATTATTAAAGCACAAATGCTTAGATATGGTCTCCTTCAAGCTGGCAGTTAATACTATGACTCAGTCACTCACCATCGTGGAGCATCTTTATTTAGGGATGAACAGGAAGGATCACAAAGTCCTGGTCTTCCTGCCATCCCTAATCCTCTTAAATAATGGGAAAAGAAATGGAGGCATGTCATCCTATTGCAGGAGCTAACTAAATCCAAACCATAGCCTTTTTTTTTTTTTTTTTTTTGAGACAGTCTCCCTCTATTGCCCAGGCTGGAGTGCAGTGGCATGATCCCGGCTCACTGCAACCTCCGCCTCCTGGGTTCACTTGATTCTCCTGCCTCAGCCTCCTGAGTAGCTGGGATCATAGGCATCCGCCACCACACCTGGCTAATTTTTGTATTTTTTTGTAGAGACAGGGTTTTGCCATGTTGGCCAGGATGGTCTCGAACTCCTGACCTCAAGCGATGTGCCTGCCTCAGCCTCCCAAAGTGTTGGGATTACAGGTGTGACCCACTGCACCCAGCCCAGACCATAGCTTTTTGCTCTATAAAGGCATAAAGTCTGGCAACCGTGGGTCCACCCCTGAGAAGACAGCTCATGGCCAGTGTGATTGGGAGCCAAACAGTGAGGAGGGCCCACTAGTTCCAGGTACATTTTCATGAACACTTGCCTGAAGTTCAACACACACTGAATTTGGACTTTTCAGTGCTATGAGTCAGTTTTTATCGCTTGCCTCAAACGCTGTAAAAATCCATTTGGAAGGCCTTTGCCTTATAAGCAAAGGTGATTCCCAACTAGAGCTGGAAAAATTTGAGTCCCTACAAAGGTATTTCAGTATCACCAGGTGGTGGAGGAGACCAAGTTGGCTCAGTGAGGCATCAACACAATTCCCAGTTCTTTTAAAAAGAGATTTGGGTTGCCTATCGTCATTTTTTTTTTTTTTTTTTTAAGAACAGGTGTGCTGTAAGCTAAGGCAGATAGTTAAAGATAGTCTATTTTTATCACCAAAAACACACTACAGAAGTTCTTCAGGCTTAAAATAAACTGAGAATCGAGTGACACCAGTGAGAAACAACTTCTCAAAGTTCCAGTTGCTATTTCAATGTCTCCATGCCTTTTTTGTCCTCTACTCAACTAGGCTTTGAAGCTAGAAACAAACAGCACCGTGCTGTTCTGGGGGGCAGTGAGGAGAAATGGATTTTTTCAGATAATCAAAGATCTTTTGTTGGAATGAACAAATCAACTGGACTGACTGAGTGGTCTAAATATAGGCACCTGACTGTTGAATATTAGCAACTTTTCTGCAGACTGGATGATGAAAATCACAGGAAGTGGAAGTCAGAACACCAGGGTTCAGAATCTCAGCTCTTCCACTCAGTGGCTACATTTACTTGGGCAAGGTTTAACCTCTCTGAGCCTTAGTTACCTCACCTCAAAATCAAGGAGGAAAAACATCACCTCATTAAGACTGGGAGGAGGAATAAATTAAAAATTCATGTGAAAATGCCTGATACGTACCTGACACACAGCAGGTATTCAATAAATGCACAAAAACACAAAACTCTTCACGTGGTAGCCACAGCCCTCTATCGTTTGGCCTGGGTCCCCCTCAACTCTCCAGAACAGCCACGCTAAGCTTCTTTCAACTCTTTGAACACATCAAGTTCTTTCAGCTCCACGAAGCTTCCATCCTCACTGACTTTGTCTGCCTCACGCTACAAAAGTCTCAGCCTTAAATATCATTTCCTTGGGGAGCTTTCCTGACACCGCAGTTTAGGTTAAACTTCCTTGTTACACAATTCCTTAGTATCCCGTACCTTCCCTTTGGTAATATTCAAAACGCATGCAAGTACATGTTTAAAACCCAACATCCCCAAGACTGTAAGCTGGATTAACATCACTGCCACACCTAGGACACCCAGTACAATGTTGGGCATAAAACAAGTGCTCACTAAATGCCCACGCACCGAATTGCATGTCTCCTTCCTAAAAGAATGACTGAACTTGTGCTCTGGAGAAAAAAGTACCTCGTTTAAAAGACAAAATTTTTTCAGGAAACAGAAAATCCAAGGTCAAGTCAGTGTGCCCACCCCATTTTTAAAACCAAGGTGTGTATTTGGTCTCAAAGCTCATTGAGTAGGACTAACCATTCCTGAAACACACACTGGGAGTCTTTCCTAGGTAGGTTACAAAGAGCTCATATTTCATCGCATTCAGCTTGTCTGTCAAAATGCAACATCCCTCCCAGGGGAGCAAGCAGTCCAATTCCCCAGCTGGTTTTTATTCACACTAGAAACTTTAACTCCATTCTAGGCCTCACAAAATGAGAGCTGTGTCCACACAAAGCCACAACAACCAGCCAATTCACTGAATCCAATGAAATAAGCCAATTCACCAGGGGAGGACACAAACTGTCAAACTGGTTACTTGGTGCCTTATAGACCAAACAATGCATGATTGAATTGGTTAGCTTTTCAATAGGTTGTCTTGTCATGTGGTTGCTGCAGTGAGTGAAAGATTTTCTTTATCATTCTGTTTTGTCTTTTTTTTTTTTTTTTAGCGCCAAAATAAGAACACATCAGATAGAAGGATAAATAGCCAATAATGTCTTCTCTTTAAATCCACGGTCAAACACACCAAATGCAGCCATTTCAGCATGACCAAAAGGCGTACTTTGTGGAACAAGGCTCCCCAGCCTGTTTTTTGGCTTTAAAATAAGACCCTGCCGATCCTGATCTCGTCTTTGCAAACGCATGGCACTGGGAGACAGAGACCATGTGCAACAACAACTCTTTACAGACAAAGCCACTATTCATGGACCCTACTGAAGTGCAATCGTAGATTTTCAATTTCATTCAGCTGAGTGCGGAAGGCTCCCACTATGAGGGTGGGTTGCTAAATTGTTCAGCTGGGAAAAGCACCCAGAATGAGAGTCAGCTTTACAGTCTGCACTTTCATGAGGAGAAATGAAAGCGATTCCCTCACTCCAACTGCAGTTTTACAGTAAAGACCTAATCTAGCAAATCAGCCAAGGGCACTGAGTGATTTTTTTCTGTATCACATTGGTACCCAGAGCATAGCTTTTTTTTTTTTTTTGTTAGGGCGGTTGCTAGGGTAAGTACCAAGAAAGCAGCTCAGTAATTCATGGAGTTAAAACTTCCACAAGAGGGGATGGATAATGTTGGTCCCTCAAGCCCTCAGCTAGACCAGACAAGTTTTCTCCTTTCTCGGAATACAATATGCATATTTCTACCTTCAAGTCCTTCCTTACCTCACATGACTGCTTTAGTTCCACTCATTCTCTGGGGTCTAGTTAAATGAAGACAGCTGACATTTATCCAGCATGCACTACGCCCAGTGTTCATTTCTCACAACCTGATCAGGAAGGTGCTCCCTCTTTTGCAAAAAGAATGTGGAGAGGTGACTCACGTGCTCAAAGTCCAAGTAAGGAAGTGAAGGAGCTGGAGTTGACTGTAGCCCAGATTCCCAGAGCTTGAGCTCCTAATCACTACACCCTACTCTAACATAACTATCCCGACATGCCTACACACAGCCTTCCCTGGGCAGGCCACCTATTTTCAGTGGCTGTGTAGGTCTTGCTGCCTCAACTGGGTACTAAGGTCTGGGCCAGAAGGGTCTGTGCCATTTCCCCATGGTGCCTGGCACACAGGAGGTACTGAGTGTATTTTCCATTACCAACTGAAATCCTAGTGCCTGGCTGCCCCCTCCCTTCAAATAAATATTGTATTGCTTTGTCATGCCAATAAAAATCAAAGGCCAAATCCCCCACAGAGGGGTTGTTTTGGCCTTCTCTGCCCTGACGGTATCTTGCTTTTCCAGTAAAACAAGTGCCAGTCTATGTTCTGAACTGCAGCAATTTTAATAGGAGGTTTGCTCTAGAGGCAAAGGATTTGCTCATCTCTGCACTGGGACGATAAAGCAACTACCCTCATTTCAAAGCACCATTTTCCAAGGCAGGAAAAGAAAATTTCACCTTCTAGTCACTCTTTCCAAAGGATACTCCATAACTGACTTCTGGCACGCTATTGCTCTTGGGCCAGAAGTATCATTTTTATTTGACTTGAAGAGGTGTGGCCCACATAGCTAAAGATAGACCGGAAGCTGACCACTTCTTGCACGCTGACCCAACAACCCGGGGAAGGAAGTCTCAGGTTAGGAAGTGCTCATTACCAGCAGGAACACAGCTATCTCAGAGGCGCACTGTGACCAGTTGTTTTCTGCTCAGCCTCCACTACAGTGTGTGCTCTTTAAAGCCTGGATTGCATGGGAATGTGTTTTTAAAGCATCATTTTCAGTAAATATTAAAAATGTAGGTAGAAGTCAGAACATAGTTATAATTCAGTATGCTATTATGCCACCTTCCTAATTTCCAGGTGTGCAAACACCCCCACAAATTAGAAGACTGTCAGCATTTTTAAGCTGTTCTGGCAACAGTCTTCATTGGGAGAGGAGGAGGAAGAGAAGAAATGTTCAAAATGTTTGGATTCCAGTATCATTAAATAGGTGAGCTCTGGGAAAATACTGGAGGCAAGTCAGGCTGTTTTCTGGCTTCCTAAATAAGCAATGCTTTCCACAGGTTGGCCTCCTACCAACCTTTGGAGGAGAAAACACTGGAGGCAGATGAAGGACTCCACGTAGAAAAGCCAGGCAAAGGAAAATCAAACAGGAGGATGCCTATGGCATTTATTAATGGTCAGCACAGGTGGGGAGGGGAACCGAACCACTCTGCCCTTTCTCACATAGCACAGGTGAGAAAACTCTGGAAGCTCCTGGACAGCAGTAATGCAGGAACACCCTCTACTATGTGATGTAGCACAAAGGGGATGCGATTTCCTTGGGAGGGTGATGGCACCCTGTTCCCCCATCTCTCGGGGCCCGCAGGGCTGCCAAACTGGCCTCTGTATTATATTTTACAAAGAGTTGTCAGGACTGTCAGCTCTCAAGACAGCCTGGATTCTAGAACCTTCTGATTTGGTAGGATTTGTAATAATAAAAGTTTCTGGCAACCTTTCTTTCCAAAGGTCCCTGCAATACTTTTGGACTAGTAATTCTGTTCTCTGTTCTTTCATGGGAGGGAGAGTAGCGAAAGCTTTAACGTGAAGAAATCCTTCTATATATCATAATCTGCTGGTCAAGGATTATTATATAACACAGTTCTGTTGTGGTATCTCACCAAAATGTCTTTTTCTGAAAAAATAAAGAGTATATATATATATATATATATATACACACACACACACATATTGTTTTTTCTTTTTTCTTTCTTTTTTTTTTTTTTTTTTTTTGAGACAGAGTCTCCCTCTGTTGCCCAGGCTGGAATACAGTCGCATGATCTTGGCTCACTGCAACCTCTGCCTCCCAGGTTCACACGATTCTCCTGCCTCAGCCTCCTGAGTAGCTGGGACTACAAGTGCCTGCCACCACGCCCGGCTAATTTTTGTACTTTTTTAGTACAGGGTTTCACCACGTTGGCCAGGCTGGTCTCACTCCTGACCTCAAGAGATCCACCTGCCTCGGCCTCCAAAAGTGCTGGGATTACAGGCGTGAGCCACCGTGCTGCGCCTGGCCTATAGAGTCTTATTTCAGTATTTCTAAATCAGCCTTGGCATTTGGGGGTGGGGAGGAAGAGTATTTCTCCCTACTCCAAATGGGAAAAAAAAAAAAAAGTTGAGAAACGCTTTTTCTTTCTCAAAGCCTAAACCCAAGGGGACAAAGTACTGCTTACAGCTCTCTGCCCTGCAGACTACAAACTACAATTCTAGCAGGATAAGAGACTTCATCTGCAGCCAGGCGCAGTGGCTCATGCCTGTAGTCCTAGCACTTTGGGAGGCCAAGGCGGGAGGATCATGAGGTCAGGAGATGGAGACCATCCTGGCTAACACGGTGAAACCCTGTCTCTACTAAAAAATAAAATAAAATTTAAAAATTAGCTGGGCATGGTGGTGGGCGCCTGTAATCCCAGCTACTCAGGAGGCTGAGGCAGGAGAATGGCGTGAACCCAGGAGGTGGAGCTTGCAGTGAGCGGAGATCGCACCACTGCACTCCAGTCTGGGTGACTAAGCGAGACTCCATCCCCCCCCCCAAAAAAAAAAAAAAGAGAGAGAGACTTCATTTGATCCTGCCTCTACATATGACGAGTAGCCTCAATGTTTATAACGTATACAGTTAACTTTTTCTTTTCCCTCACTGCCCTATTTGTGATCCCTAAATAAAATCTGAGTTTCTAACTGATAGCAGCAGCAACTCCCCTGAAGATAAAAGAATAGAGCCGGATGGTATTCCAATTTAACAAATACAGGACAGGTTTATAACTCTCAGTGGCAAGATTCTCTTTTTTCATTTATATACTCAAAGACTCGTCACTGATGTGTGTGTGCAAATCATCATCCAATTTTTCACTCAAATGCAGCAACCTTTACAAATCAGCAAGGGAGGAAAGGGTCATTTAAGAGATGTGCGGATGAAATGTTGTTTAGCAGTGACAGATTGCGGCAAGCAGTTTTGAGTTCCGGTGTTTTAGTGAAGGGAGAGCAGAGAGCAAGTGTATTGTCACTGTGCTTGGCCACTTGTCAAGGCGCTGACAAGTTCTGCATTATCTCCTCATTTTGCTAATTAATTAACTATTGTTTTAGGCAACAACAACTCAGACTATCTATCCAAAGTCCTAACTACTTGAGAGCTGCCAATAGTAGTAGTAGTTAATTGAGGCACTGCTTTTTATGCTAAGTCAAACACACACAGAGGGCAGTTTTTTTTTTACCAGAATAGGTTGTCCTTGAAAAATCATCATCTATCAACCCTCACCAAGACACTGTACAAAACACTATGACTAATCCTAAACTGGTGTCTTACCTTAGTGTTCCTCCTTAGGCTGCGAAGAATATTCCTCCTCCGTGGGTCTTCGTCTGTTTCGTATGGAATGACGGCATTGTCCCCTTTATAACCCTGGGATGCCTGATCCTCCTCTTTCTTCCGGATGGGCCCCAGCTCATCATCACTCCCCACGCTGAAGCTGGTTCGGTAACTAGCAAATCGCCCCAGCCGGGTGCATCTCGTCCTGTACAGCACTGGCTTGCTCACGATGGAAACCTTGCGCCCTCGCTCTAGAGAGCTGGTGTCCATTTCACTGTCAGAACCATTCCCGCTGCCGTTGGACTGGGCTTTGTTGATATTCCGAATGGTGATGATTTTGCCTTGGGTGCTGTCATGGGGCACGGAGTATATGTTTTCTTCTTCATTCCTTGGCTTCACCACAGCATCCATGGGTTCAGCATAGTCAGAAGGATCAAACCCATCCTGAGGCAGCCAGGGGCTAGAAGACACAGACTTCCTCTGTCCATCCCTATGGCCTTGGTCTAAATAAGATAAATCCCCCTTTGTAATTTCAAAATGGACAGGAGGCTTTGGTTTGACTGGTGGAGGTACTTTGTTGTTCAGTTTACTCTCAAAATTGCTCATAATGAAAGACAGCCCATCATTTCCCTCCAGTTCCATAGAGAGTTTAGAATGGTCTTTGGACAGAGAAGGCAGTGATGTGTCTTCTCGAAACAGGCTGTAAGATGGCTCGATATCTTCTTCTGAATCCTGCAGGTTTGAGTTGCAGAGCGGTGATCCTGCCCGGGGGGAGTTAAACACCTCTTCGGTGGTGCTACAGGCCTCGGCAGCATTATCGTACATATGAGTAGCCTCGATTATGTTCTTTTTTTCCACCACATCTTTAAAAAACGGGTGAAAGATCTCAAGTTTATGCTGGGGTTGGCTACAGGGGATGCTTGTGAACCTTCCGTCAATTTCTTGAGCAATCTCCTCCCCCTCAGTCAGCTGTTCCCGACTTAAGTCATTGTCCAGGACATCTACAGCGCCATCAGTGAGTGCTACGAGCTGAATAGGGATAATATCCTGCACTTCACAAAGAAAGGCACGTAACATAGCCAAAGAGGCCTTACGTTTGGCTGAATAAAAAACAATGTACCCATGAACCAACCGGCTCTTTCTGATGCTAAAGGAGGAATGGTATGAAAGAATGGACAGTTCAATCCGCTTCTTGTGCAGTCCGATTGGTAGTTCAAGTAAAACAGAGTTGTTGCTTCCACAATGGGAAGATTTACAGGTTTGGGACTGAAGGACAGGAAAAAGTATGTCATCTGCACTAAAAGGATCTCCACACATCAGACACATAACAATTCGCAGATCAACATCAGCCAAATCTTTGATGCTAGCAGTAGAACTGACCAGGTTTAAGTTACGCTTAGAGTCCAGGAGTCCCTTCAAAACTTGACTGATTTGCTTTTCATTAATGTTGCGTCCGTAACCAATGCCAGCAGAAGCAGGGTCGAGAAAGACACACTGAAGTTTGCTAGCAATTTGCTGACCTTGCTGTATTAAGCTATGCAGAGTCTCTCCACTGGTGTCTCCTCTCTTGTTAACCAAAATTAATGTAAGGGGGAGATGGACTAAATGATTATCCCGCCGGCCAAGCGTGGACTCTCTACTCTTCTCTATACTTTCCACTACATAGGATAGCGATTCCTTTGAATTGTAAAGGCAAAGACAGCCGTGGGGCTGAAATGTTGGTGTCTGGAAAGAGTTCACAGGAAGCCTGACATTCCCCTCTATTGGCCTCAGGGAAAGCTCATACATTTTACCATCTATCACATACTTGTCATCATTTGTACAAAGAGCTCGAATCTCATTGGCCAACTCTCGGGCAAGGCCGTCTTTGCCCAATATAACCAAGTTGATTCTATCAATGTTAGGGTCAGAGAGTGAATTTTTCTGATTCCGGTCAGACGGCCGGATAAACCGAGAACTAATCAAGTGCTCAATCTTAGCATCCACACAAGCTGGGCAGCTGGGGCATGTCTCCTTTGTTGGGTGGTACACAAAATGAATGTGTTTCAGAATAAGGGCATCACGCTCTGCTTGGAGCTTTTGTAATGCTTTAAATCGCTGTTCCTCTCCCAGAACATCCTGAATAACACCCATCTTCTCCTTGCTGGGCTTAGCATCCAGCTCCAGTTCATAAAACAATTCTGAATATTCTAAAAGCAACTCCTGAAATTCTTCCTTTGCTTTATCTATAATTTGCTTTTGGTGTTTGCCGTAAATATCCATGTATACAGATTCTTCCAGCCACTGGTAGAAATCTTCATTCATAATAAAACTACGGGCCTCTTCCCAAGGCTTTCCGGGAGTTATGAAAGGAGAGGTCTCCAGGTTTTCTTTAAACGCCCTTCGCATCTCAACTCTTTTCCTCTCATTCCTCAGCTTCTCTAAGTGGGCCTCGTACAGCTGCTCTGCAGGGACAGTATCCATTAAATCAAAGGGAATCCGTTCGTTTTCCATGTTGTCAATGTGGTTGGTGGCATCCCATGGTGTCTCTTCAAGCACAACAAACCACTTCAAGAATTCTGACTTGGTTTCTAAGAGCTTTTTGGCTTTTATGCAGCTTAGGTGGTCTATTTCATCTAGATTAGGTATAAGAGCTTCAAAAGCTAATGGCAGGGCTGCCAGGTACAGCTTTCTCCTACGCTCGATATGCTCATGCTTGAGGCGGTGGATGTGCTGTAGAAACAGCTTCTTGGCTTTCTGAGTCCCTTCCAGGTAGACATAGTCCTGGTATTCTGGAGATGCCTGCATCTTTCGGCTGACACTCAGCCAGTTCTCATTGTGGTTTTTCACAATGCGACTCACCAGCCACTCATACTTGTCTTTCGCTGTAGCTATCTGCTGACTCTGCTGCTTGAGAGCTTCAAAATAAGGAATGATTTTTGTCTTTCCCCGACTTTTATCAATGAGTTGCACTAAGGTGCTGAAAGCCAAGTCCACGTTTACATTGGATCTCGCTGAGGTCTCCACAACCTGGAGGTTCTTTTTGCTTAAGGCAAAAGTATGTGCATCTCTAATGTACCGCTCAACACCTTCATCACACTTCGTCAGGACCACCACTATGGGCTTTTTTGTTTTTGCAAGCTGATTGTAGAGATTAGAGACAAACTTGAGCTGGTCATCAAAGTTCCTGTTCATGCCCCTGCTAACATCGATACCAAGAAGAAAACCATCAACCAGCAGCTTTCCATCTGGCATTTGTTTCTGCTCAAAGTCCTGCTCCAGCCCCAGCTGGTCAGTGCAAAAGTACATGAGTTTTTCAGCTGATGCAAGCTTGGTTGCAGCAGCTCTCTTGATATAGGGCTGCAGGGCCGTGCTTCGATGAGGTTGAAAAGTCTGATCATCAATAAATTCAGTCTGCTCCACAATGTGCATTTTACATTCCACACAATCCTCCAGGGAGCGGCTAACTTCTCCCCAGTAGAGAAAGTGGTCATTATTGACCACTCGCCCTCCAAAGTCACTGGTACTGAGGACGGAGGTATGGTCCAAGTGAAACTCGTCAGCACTCGGGCGCACGAAGCGGTTGCACAAACAAGACTTTCCAATCCCACACTGGCCCTTTTCCTTCTCGGTCCCAGATAATCCCACCACACTGATGTTGTAGGTGGGAATTCGGACATCTTGCTTTCTTGCCATCATCATCGTCGACACATCCTGCCACGATCAGCCACTTCCAAGATCAGATTAGTGTTTCCAATGGATCAGATGGCTTCCTACATTATTAGTGGGGCTGGGCTGGACATGCAGCAAAAATGCCAGGTCCCATAGTGTTGTATACCAGTATGGTCACTGTTCACCACCTCTCATCGCCAAATAGCCAACATTTCTTCCTAGATGGGGAAAAAAAGAGAAAACCCATCAGCATCATAATTTTAGAACCAAATTTTAATCAATTAACTACAGTAAAAATTTTTTATTCAACAAATATTTAGTAAACATCTCATGTGTCAGGCCTTGTGCTGGGTGAAGATACAAGAGCAAATAAGACTCACATCTATGTGTCCTCAGAGAGGTACAATCTAGTCCAATGGAGGAAAACATAAGTAAGCAGTGTGCTAAGTGCTAAAACAAGGGTGTGAGGGCTCCTTGGAAAAAGGGCTGATTCCAGGGTTAGGGCAGGATAGGGACAAGATGAGCCTGGAACATCTTTTTATGCAAGAAAAAAAATGATGGAGCATCTCACAAGGACACAGAAGCCAGCCTGAAGGGGTTCCCACTGGCCAAGTCTGGGACAATTAGAGCACCAAAATATTAAGTATGGTAATGAATTATAAACCCATTGCAAAAAACAGGAACCTCCGCCGGGCACGGTAGCTCACACCTGTAATCCCAGAACTTTGGGAGGCCGAGGTGGGCAGATCACCTGAGGTCAGGAGTTCAAGACCAGCCTGGGCAACATGGTGAAATGCCATCTGTACTAAAAATACAAAAATTAGCCGGGTGTGGTGACATGTAACGGTAATCCCAGTTACTTGGGAGGCTGAGGCAGGAGAATCGCTTGAACCTGGGAGGCAGTGGTTGCGGTGAGCTGAGATCGCATTACCGCACTCTAGTCTGGGCAACAGAATGAGACTCTGTCTCAAAACAACAACAACAACCACAACAAAACACAGAAGCAACCCAAAGTATCCACCTACTCATGGACGGATAAGAAAATGTGATATATACATACAATATAATATTATTCAACCTTTATTTTTATTTTTTGAGACAGAGTCCTGCTCTGTAGCCCAGGCTGGAGTGCAGTGGTGCGATCTTGGCACACTGCAACCTCCGCCTCCCGGGTTCAAGCGATTCTCCTTCCTCAGCCTCCTGAGTAGCTGGGATTACAGGCATGTGCCACCATGCCCAGCTAACTTTTGTATTTTTAGTAGAGACGAGGTTTCATCATGTTGCCTGGGCTGGTCTCAAACTCCTAAACTCAGGCGATCTGCCTGCCTTGGCCTCCTAAAGTTCTGGGATTACAGGTGTGAGCCTTCACGCCTGGCCTATTCAGTCTTTAAAGGGAAGGAAATTCTGACAACATGGCTGAATCTTGAGGACACTGTGCTAAGTGAAATAAGCCAGTCACGAAAAGACAAATACTATATGATTCCACTTATATGCAGTACTTAAGAGTAGTCAAACTCATAGAGACAGAAAGTAGAACAGTGGTTGTCAGGGGCTGGGGAAAGTGGGAATGAAAAGTTACTGCTTAATGGGTACAGAGTTTCAGCTTTACGAGATAGAAAGAGTTACAGAAATAGCTGCATAACATTAAAGTATTTAATACCGCTGAACTGTATAGTTAAAAATGATTAAAACGGCAAGCTTTATGTTTTATATATTTTAACACAGTAAAAAAAAAGATTGGAAAAAAAAAAAAAAAAGAAATGCAGGAAGGATAAAAACCCTCCCAAATGAAATATTTTATCAATGTAAATCTATAAAATCTATCATGTGAGAATACCTCCACTTTTAGGAAATTTACACCTTAGTATTTTGGGGGAAAGCACCACAATGCATGTAACTGATCCCACTCCAAAAATTATGTATACAGAGAGAGTAAGAACACAAATGGGGTGGTAAATTGTTAACAACACATGAATCTGGAAAAAAAAAAAGATGAATCTGGGTAAAACATATAGGATATTCCTTTGTGCTATTTTTATGTTTTCAATCAGTTCCAAATAAAATTAAGTGTGTAAATATGAGATGGTTTCCCTGACAAGAATGCAAGCTCTGTGAGGTCTGTCCCCTGTCTAGTTCTATTCTGTGTCATCAGCCTATACAGTGCTTGACACAAATATTTACTGAAAGAATCAATAACTGAATGACGATTCAGCATATTAAATGGTCCCCAAGCCCGCCTTTTAGATTCGGGAAAGCCTTTCTGTAGGAAGTTCCATCTCAGGTGAGACCTGAAGTATGAAGTGCATTTAAGACAGGACAATGTGCACAGACCCTTCCCTCCCTGAAAAAAAGCACAGCCAGTTGGGAGAACCAGCTGGAACAAAGTGTGTCGGGGGAAAGAATGGGTAAGATGCATTCGCAAGGAATCAGGGACTGGAACAAACCACTTTAAGAGTTTGGATTCCTTCCTGAAGGCTATGGGAGACCACAGAATGTGGCCAAAAAAATTGCACCTTAAAGGACCTAAAGTTTTAACAGCTTAAGTAACAAACTGTTATGGCTTACAGTCTTTACCAACTTTCCAGCTATGACAGTTGATGCTGCACTGCAGTTTACTTAGACACTCCAATATGACTGTGCAAGCACTGAACCTGCAGCCAAATGAACAGTCTCCCAAGACAATCACAAAGAGGAGAATCTGAAATGAACAGAGCAATTTTCTTCTGAATCTCATTTATGTCTGTAGAAACCTAGCCTTGCCATGACTTCAATACGTTTTTGTGCGCCTATCGCATAAGAAATGCCACTGGAAGTCAGACCACCACGCATTATTCTGACTGATACCAGGGAGCAATGAATGGAGAGTGCAATTGTCCCCTGTGATGATAACCTCAAAAGGTCACAGCCCTTTTCCAAATATCCACAGCTTCCTTCTGATATCCCAGAAAGCCAAACCCTCTATGTAATGTGACTAGATGTAGTATGCAAAAACTGACCATTTTAAAAAGAAAAATCTCTATGACTGTAGGCAATTGTCTCCAGATAATGGCATGTTCCTAAAGATGCCATGTTCTAGAATTCAGCAGGAACAAGCAGGGTATCCATGGGAAAGAAAAACAAATCTTCCCCATCCTCTACTTTTCTAGGCAATTGCTTACATAAACAAAATTACAAGATGCTTATGCATTATCTAAAGCATGTTTACATACATCCTCTGAAATACCTAACAGGAAATATCTGTACAAAAATCAATTACTCTGTAATATGCACATATAATTTTGTTTCAATCCATGAAGACACTTAGGTTTAACAGAGCCTCAGACAGGAGTGCTGATGAAGGGTTAAGGAAGTCATGGGTCCTCATCTAACAGAGTCCTTCTCTATCAATTCCTGACCCCAGGGTCTGTCAGGTCTTAAGGTCACCAATCTTGAAATGCAACTTGGTAGCATCTGTCCTACTTAAAGTGACTGCTGCATGCAACTGGCAAGTCATCCCTTGTCTGTGACTCAATTGTTCTCTGTAAAGTGGGTCTGACGTCTATCCCTTCACAGAAATCTGAAGGAAAAACAAAACAAAACAAAACACCAGCCTGCTCTCAAACCTCAAGAAATAAAGATACTGGCTCTATTTTGAAATGAACTAAAATGTATTATCCATTCAACACCTTGGTTATACTTTTTAATGGCATATTTTCATTTATTTGAAGGCTGCTAAAGAAAGCAACACTCAACTCTGAATAATGTAGAACTGATTATTTTATTTTATGAGATGGATTCTTGCTCTGTCACCCATGCTGGAGTACAGTGGTGTAATCATAGCTCACTACAGCCTCCACCTCCTGGGCTCAAGTGATCCTCCCACTTCAGCATCTCAAGTAGCTAGGACTACAAGTGCAAGCCATCATGCCTGGCTAATTTATTATTATTATTATTGTTATTATTTAGAAATGGGGTCTTGCTATGTTGCCCAGGCTGGTCTCAAACTCCTGGCCTCAAGCAACCCTCTCACCTCAGCCTCCCAAAGTGCTGGGATCATAGGCATGAGCCACTGTGCCCAGTCACGACTGATATTTTTAAACCCAGAATGCTGCTGATCATTAAAATAGCTACAAAAAATGAAAATCAGCTGGCATGGAAGTGGTTAATTTTGGGACACCTGGTAACCTTCCACTTGTTAGAAACCTAATAAGTTTCTTGGTGTAAGTATACTCTTCTTAGCTTTGATGTCTGGATAATGCAGTTTTACTAGTTCCTCAATTGGACTGAATTACACGGTAAACAAAGACTGTTATAAATCTAAAAACGTCTCAAACACTCGATTTAAAGGAAATAACCTTAAGTGCTTGGTCACAAATACATTCAACTTTTCTAAGAGGTGGGTAAAAAAAATTAGCTGAGTCACTAAATTTAATGATCTGAAGGCCACAAAGAAAGAGAAAGTAGGAGACAGGGCATATCCAAGACTTCACAATGTCTAATTTAGAGTTTAAATCTGATGGGAGCCAGTGTTCTCCGCGGGCAACTAAGATACACAACAGAATCTGAATGTCCATTCTAATAATTTTCCAATGCTAATCCTTTTTAAATGGAAGAGTTAAAACAGAGGGGAAAAAAAGGATCCTTTAAAAATGGTAACTACTTTTATCTTTGAGCTTTATAGAGAGATTTACATTAGAAAAATAGAAACACAGGACTTCATAGTTTCCCATTTTATGCCATGAGTCAACTACTTCAGAGAGGAAAATACTTCAGAAGTATTTTGGTTTCTCAGTCACAAATACATGCATATTATACATGCATATACATGCATGTATAATACGTCACATATACATGCATATCACATATTGGTTTCTCAGTCACATATACATGCATATCACAAATACAAAACATAATGCAAATATCTATGTGCCTTCTTCAAACTGTCACCAAGCATCTAGAGTTGTTTGTGATTTGTTTAATCAAGACACAAGACAAGACACAAGACTCAAGACACAAGAGTGCCTCAACTGGAAGGCAGAAGGAGGGTGTTTTCTTTTTTTTTTTTTTTTTTTTGAGACGGAGTCTCGCTCTGTCGCCCAGGCTGGAGTGCAGTGGCCGGATCTCAGCTCACTGCAAGCTCTGCCTCCCGGGTTCACGCCATTCTCCGGCCTCAGCCTCCCGAGTAGCCGGGACTACAGGCGCCCGCCACCTCGCCCGGCTAGTTTTTTTTTTTTGTATTTTTTAATAGAGACGGGGTTTCACCGTGTTAGCCAGGATGGCCTCGAACTCCTGACCTCGTGATCCGCCCGTCTCGGCCTCCCAAAGTGCTGGGATTACAGGCTTGAGCCACCGCGCCCGGCCGGGTGTTTTCTTTTTTAACACCTCTATGAAACACCCAGGGCAAGAAGTGGTAACATTTCCAAGATAGCACACGTTTTTGTAGGACCTAGAAATGCCATCGTGATCCCAGATTTACTACGACTGGGAAAGTTCATACTGTCAACAGCTCTATCGGCATATGCCTGGAAGTGTGTGTATCACCCTTCCAACCCAGCAACCTCATCCCTCTCTCCCCGAAGTAGACATTTGTGTGCTCCGTAATCTAGAATGCTCCCTAAGACACAAATCTTCCACCATTATCCATAATCAAAATTACCATCTCCACCTGAGAATATTCAACAACTTTTGAAACACATTTTCAAATAATCACATACAGAACACCACCAACTAATAACAGTATAAGGAAATAATTTCATACAGAACTATAAGCAAAGAAAGTAAAATACTTGTTATCACAATTTTCCTTAATCTCAATAGCGGAAAGAAACGGAAATATACATCGTAACGGAAAGCAAAAAAGCATTCTCTAAACCTCCAAAAACCTCGTATTTCTCAACATCTTACATTTCTACGTCTTCAAACCTATGAATTCCCATTACCAGCTGGTTAAAATGTTTGCATTTGGTAGATACTTGAAAAGACTCAGTTGTGGGTTGGGAGAGGTGGAACAAGAACTATATCTATGTAGGAAGCACTTTCCATGTCAGGTAGGCATGGAAGTTTTCCAGAGGAATGTATTAATACTTACCAAATAGGCCAGGAAGGATGGGATATAAAAGTTTCAACAAGAAGAGAACACGGCCAGGCGCGGTGGCTCACACCTGTAATCCCAGCACTTTAGGAGTCCAAGCGGGCAGATCATGAGGTCAGGAGATTGAGACCATCCTGGCCAACACGATGAAGCCCTGTCTCTACTAAAAAAAATACAAAAAATTAGCCAGATGTGGTGGCGGGAACCTGTAGTCCCAGCTACTCGGGAGGCTGAGGCAGGAGAATGGCGTGAACCCGGGAGGCGGAGCTTGCAGTGAGCCGAGATTGTGCCACTGCACTCTAGCCTGAGCAACAGAGTGAGACTCTGTCTCAGAAAAAAAAAAAAATAAAAATAAATAAATAAATAAATAAATAAATAAATAAAAGAAGACAACACTGGCTGGGCGTGGCGGCTCATGCCTGTAATCCCAGCACTTTGGGAGGCCAAGGCAGATGGATCACCTGAGGTCAGGAGTTCGAGACCAGCCTGGTCAACATGGTAAAACTCCGTCTCTACTGAAAATACAAAAATTAGCCAGGTATGGTTGTGGGCGCCAGGAATCCTAGCTACTTGGGAGGCTGAGACAGGAGAATCACTTGAACCCTAGAAGCGGAGGTTGCAGTGAGCCGAGATCGTGCCACTGAGCTCCAGCCTGGGCAACACGAGTGAAATTCCATCTCAAAAAAAAAAGAGAAGGGAATACTATTCTCTGGCTTATTAAACCACTGAATTTAAGCGAAACATTTTCTTAAAACCCAATGCTTCCATTTTCATATTAATAAATGTTAAAGTAAACTTCTTTAGGGTTTTTGTTTGTTTTTCCTTTTGAATAAAGATAAATTAGAGAAGAAAAGTTGGAAGTGGAGTCCAAGGTCCTTATTCATCCAATTCATTCATCTGTAAAATCCAGATGAATTTAGAGAGAACCTTAATTAGTAATATGCAAAAATGATGTGTTAGGGCATTTAGGTGTAAAAGGGAATTATAATCTTTTTGAATCTGAGTGAGATATAGAGGGCATTTTCATTTTCTATGTATGATTTGTCAGAATCTGAAGCAATACCCTTATTCTACTCATCTGTTTACCACATGAAGAGTATCTTACAGAAGGATTCCATCAAATGGAAGGAATTTCCATTTGAGGACACAAGGACAACAGAATCAACAAGGACAACAGAATCTCTAAAGCTGAGTAAAAGAGAAACATCCCCATTTGATAGATCTAGTTATACAGCAGCTAAATTCCCTCCTTCCTGCATATTTCAGAATGTTAATCATTTTTGTATTACCCTAATCTTTGAAATTAAGGACTGAACTGTCCATCACCCAAATGAAATGCATACGCACATAGCAAAGACAATGTGATGAAACAAAAGGAACGGGTACTGTCTTTGCTGACAAGGATCTTATAATTTACTTGAGACACAATATTTACACTTAAAAAAATAGCCAAACCATAAGACAACAAATGATACAGACCATTTCCTGGGATCCAGAGAAAGAAAAATCATTCAATCTGGAGTAAGTGAGAAAGGCATCAGGCAGAAGTAAAATTTGAATTGGTCCTTAAAAGACTGGCAGAGTTTGGAGAGGTGACATAAAAGGCACGAATAATAGTGACTAAAATGGGAAAGCACTAAACGGGTTTTGGGACAGATTAACTGAAAAAGGGTTTCCAAGAATGGGAGACAGAAGATGAGATGGGCAGTCGGGGCTCAGATTACCAACAAGCTGTATGTTTACTCTGAGAATCAAATATGAAAATAATCGAGCGGGGCGCAGTGGCTCGCACCTGTAATCCCAGCACTTTGGAAGGCCAAAGTGGGAGGACTCCTTGAGCCCAGGAGTTCAAGACCAGTGAGAACCCTTCTCTACAAAAAATTTAGGCAGGGCACAGTGGCTCACACCTGTAATCCCTACACTTTGGGAGGCTGAGGTGGGTGGATCACATGAGCTCCGGAGTTCAAGACCAGCCTGGGCAACATGGCAAAACCCTTTCTCTACAAAAAAATACAAAAAATTAGCTGGGTGTGGTGATGCACACCTGTGGTCCCAGCTACTGGGGAGGTTGAAGTGGGAGGATCACTTGAGCTCAGCAGGCAGAGGTTGCAGTGAGCTGAGACTGCACCACTGCACTCCAGCCTGGGCAACAGAGTACAACCCTGTCTCAAAAATTTTAAAAATTGGCCAGGTGTGGTGGCTCACGCCTGTAATCCCAGCACTTTGGGAGGCCAAAGTGGGTGGATCACTTGAGGTCAGGAGTCTGAAACTAGCCTGGCCAACATGGTGAAACCCCATTTCTACTAAAAAAACAAACAAACAAACAAAATTAGCTGGGTGAGGTGGTGCATGCATGTAATCCTAGCTACTCAGGAGGCTGAGGTGGGAGGATGGCTTGAACCTGGGAGGTAGAGGTTGCAGTGAGCCAAGATCGCACTACTGCACTTCAGCCTGCGCAGCAGAGTGAGACTCTGTCTCAAAAAAAAAAAAAAAAAAAAAAAAAAAGAAAAGAAAAAATTAACCAGGCATGGTGGCATGTGCCTGTGATCCCAGCTACTTGGAAGAGTGAGGCAGGAGGCTTGCTTGAGCCCAGAAGTTCGAGGTTACAGTGATCTATAATCACATCACTGCACTGCAGCCTGGGTGACAGAGTTAGATACCATCTCAAAATAGTAATAATAATCTTTTACCCCATTGAGTTATTTATTGTTGGTACACTGCTACCTCAACTACTCACCCAACAAATTAACACAGTCTAAGGAGTTAATCATCTTACATAAACGAAAACTCCATTTGAATATAGCAATTATATGTCTACCTTTCAGTCCAATGCAAATTAAAATAACAACATTGAGCTGGGTGGTGGCTCATACCTGTAGTCCCAGCTACTTAGGGGGTTCAGGTGGGAAGATCACCTGAGCCCAGGAGTTCAAGGCTGCAGTGCACCATTATCACATCTATGAAAAGCCACTTCACTCTAGCCTGGGCAACACAGGACCTACTTCTAAAACACATAAAATAACATTGTGGGGATGGTATGCAAAACCAGGATTTGCAAAGGGAAAAAAGAAAGTGACATTTGCCCAGAACAGTGTTGGTGGGGTGGTTGTTCCCACTAGCATAGGCTGCATACACTTATACTTACCCCTACCCAATGTGAGAGGAAGATTTCCTCTTAGCCACGGAATCTCACTATATCCCTAGGGCTCTGGGTACAGGCAATCTCTAAAATGGGTCATGTGGATCTTTAGAAAGACTGATTTAAGTGTTTGCCTATCTGGGCTTGAAACACGTGGTCTCATGCAACAGATTCTTGGATATTGATTACGTGCATTCAGCTCTCACTATACCCTCTATAAATTCAATGTGCAGCACACTCCAGAAGACCAAAGGAAACCACAAAGGGATCAGTAGACTTTCAAGGGCTAGTAACTCACATGCCTGTTTTGAAAATAATCTGGCCTAAAGTTTTTTTGTTTTTGTTTTTTAAATATGGTCTCACTCTGTTCCCTAGGCTGGAGTGTGGTGGTGCAATCACAGCTCACTGAAGTTTCTGTTTTTTAAATATGGTCTCACTCTGTTCCCTAGGCTGGAGTGTGGTGGTGCGATCACAGCTCACTGAAGTCTCAACCTCCAGGGCTCAGGCGATTCTGCCACCTCAACCTCCCGAGTAGCTCGGACTACAAGTGCATGCCACCACGGCCGGCTAATTTTTAAAATTTTTTTGTAGAGACGGGGTCTCACTATGTTACCCAGGCTGGTCTTGAACTTCTGAGATCAAGCGATCCTCCCACCTCAGCCTCCCAAAGTGTTGGGATTACAGGCGTCAGCCACACCACTCTTGGCCCTAAAGTTAATTTTTAAAGAGTAGCTATGAAAGATTT
The DNA here is from genome assembly GCF_043159975.1 of Macaca nemestrina. Classification (NCBI taxonomy): domain Eukaryota; kingdom Metazoa; phylum Chordata; class Mammalia; order Primates; family Cercopithecidae; genus Macaca; species Macaca nemestrina. Next base: position 57,102,098 of record NC_092144.1, on the reverse strand, counting down.
TCTGACATTCCATTTATACTTTTTGCAAATGTCTCCCCCGCCCCTCTTGATTTGTCCTCCCCACCTTCATGCAATCCCTGCTTAAAGGTTCTTCGGATTCCAGGGTAGAAAAACAGAACTATGTTGCTACCTTACCGTCCTAGCCAGCCCATACTAAATACAGCAAGTAGCCCATTTTTCCCCTGCCACAGTTCTCACCCTTCCAGGCTTGCAGAACTCTACAGGCTGGTCCCAAAGAAACAGAATTTCTAAGCTATGTTATCCACAGGATGAAATCAAATTCCCCTGATGAATAAAGGGAGCCGCTTTTAGCCAAAGTACTTCCTTAAGCTTTATCCTCAGCAGCTTTCTACCAGGTAACTATGGAATTCTAATTAAGCTATCTGATCAAAGTATAAAGCAAATATAAACAAAGACAAAATCAAAGCTAAGAAGTCTTTCTCACTGATTTAGCATAATTTCTGAGTTTATATTAAGAAAAACAACAACAAAAACCAGGATTCCGATAAGCTGCAAAAATATTCTATGTCAAAGCGAATACAAAACCAAGGCAAATTCGAAATTGGAGGCACTCCAATAAGCCTAGGTATCACAGCATAATTACTATTACCACAGTGAGCCGAGATTCTTACCAAGTCAAAATACAAAAACACAGCCGAGTCTCACCTTTGAAATTTCCTGGCATTAAGACCAATTTTACACTGATTTTTGAAATGGTAAGTAAAACCTATAAAATTATTCCAGCAGTTGCTTCTAAGCAGTTCTAATCTATTAATTGTTTTAAACTCACTAGGAAAAAAGTTCTTTTTGAAAGAACATTCTCTATATAAATGTCCCTGATGCAAGAAGAGTGGAGGCTGCGTCCAGCCAAATGTGCCTCGCCAACAAAGGACAGTGCTGAAGAAACAGGCATTTCTGTCCATTGGGAAAAATGGGTCAGCTTATTTTCAAGTCCAACAGTAAGCCTTGCTATTCCCTGATGGCATGTTAGGATGACATGAGGATTTCAGCCCATTATTTCTAATTATTCTTCACTATTCATTTGCATTATTCTGTAAACTGCCAGTCCTAAAACAGGTTATCGCAAGTAATAAAAGTTATACCACATGTATACCCTTCTTTTAAAAAGGACGGTTGGCTTTTATTTTACCTAATGCACCTGTAGTGAAGCTAAGACCAAGCTAAGAAGCTAAGAAAAAAGGGCCGGGCGCGGTGGCTCACGCCTGTAATCCCAGCACTTTGGGAGGCCGAGGCGGGTGGGTCACGAGGTCAGGAGATCAGGACCATCCTGGCTAACATGGTGAAACCCCATCTCTACTAAAAATACAAAAATTAGCCCGGCAAGGCGGTGGGGGCCTGTAGTCCCAGCTACTCGGGAGGCTGAGCCAGGAGAATGGTGTGAACCTGGGAGGCGGAGCTTGCAGTGAGCTGAGATCACGCCACTGCACTCCAGCCTGGGCGACAGAGGGAGACTCCCTCTCAAAAAAAAAAAAAGAAAAGAAAAAGAAAAAAAGGAACAGAATGAATGGAACCAACATCTAAATCCAGCAAATTCTAGTAGGGAACAATTTGGATTTAGAGATTAAAGAACTACAGATTCACATTAGCAAAATAAATATCATCTTTCCATTTTCTGGCCTCCAAATTTACTTAAAATTTACTTACATGCTCGCCTTATTTCAAATGAAGTTAAAAACAGAGGTATGAGAGAAATGAAACAATGAACAGTTACAAGGCAGAACATGAAGAGGGTCCTGGAATCAGCACATACTTGTGCCCTAGGGTCAATTAAACATACTCATCATATTTGAAAATCCGCTAAATTGAGGCTGTTTGTTCCTACCTTCTAGAGATGAATATGAGTTAATAGGTTTAAAATTAAAAGGATTTTTTTGAATGAAAACGTTACATGTGGGCACTATTAACAAAAATTTGGAGGCCGGGCGCGGTGGCTCAAGCCTGTAATCCCAGCACTTTGGGAGGCTGAGACGGGCAGATCACGAGGTCAGGAGATCGAGACCATCCTGGCTAACACGGTGAAACCCCGTCTCTACTAAAAAATACAAAAAGAAACTAGCCGGGCGAGGTGGTGGGCGCCTGTAGTCCCAGCTACTCGGGAGGCTGAGGAAGGAGAATGGCGTAAACCTGGGAGGCGGAGCTTGCAGTGAGCTGAGATCTGACCACTGCACTCCAGCCCGGGTGACAGAACGAGACTCTGTCTCAAAAAAAACAAAAACAAAAATTTGGGCCAGGTGTGGTGGCTCACACCTGTAATCCCAGCACTTTGGGAGGCCGAGGTGGGCGGATCATGAGGTCAGGAGATCGAGACCATCCTGGCTAACACGGTGAAACCCTGTCTCTACTAAACATACAAAAAATTAGCTGGGCATGGTGGCGGGCGCCTGTAGTCCCAGCTACTGAGGACTGAGGCAGAAAAATGGCTGAGGCAGAAAAATGGTGTGAACCCGGGAGGCGGAGCTTGCAGTGAGCCGAGATCGTGCCACTGTACTCCAGCCTGGGCAACAGAGCGAGACTCTGTCTCAAAAAAAAAAAAATTATTATAAAATATTTCTTATTCTTAATATTTTTTATTAAGAAATAATATTCTTCTTTTTAGACAGAGTCTCACTCTTGTCACCCAGGCTGGAGCACAGTGTGGTGTAATCACAGCTCACTGCAGCCTCAATCTCCCCAGGATCAGGTGATCCTCTCACCTCAGCCTCCAGAGTAGCTGGGACTACAGGTGTGTGCCATCATGCCTGGCTAACTTCTCTATTTTTTGTAGAGATGGGGTGTTACCATGGTGCCCAGGCTGGTCTCGAACTCCTGGGCTCATGCAATCCACCCACCTCAGCCTCCCAAAGTGCTGGGATTGCAGGTGTGACCCACTGCACCCAGCCAAAATATTTCTTATTCAAATATTTATCATCTGTATTTGAAAGCAGCATTTTGGATTCCTGCTTTGAGACTAAGGAGACAGGACAGAAAAAGGACCATTGGCTTTTATTTTAGCTAATGCATCTGTACTGAAGCCAAGGCTAAGAAGCTAAGAAACAGAATGAATGGAACCAAGGAAAATACTAACTACAAAGTGGAGCTTCTGTTCTATTTCTGGACTTGGGTAGTGGTTATATTGGTATTCACTTTATAGTTGTTCACACCGTACATACTTTATACACTTTTCTATACACTCTCTCGCTTCTACACTAGGCCCCTGCCTGGGGTCATGTCAAACAGGTGACTCTAATCCTGGCTGCATAGCAAGATAGAAGAAATACAGAGAAGCAGTGCCCTGGGGAACCCTGGATAGAACTGGCACATTTTAAGGCTCAACAGGTGGCATGTCAGACCTTTCACCCTCAAGAAAGCAAGTCCAATTTGATCTGTTTCTGTTTATTTTTATGAGACAGGGTCTCACTCCGTCACCCAGGCTGGAGTAGAGTGACATAATCATGGCTAACTGTAGCCTTGATCTCCTGGGCTCAAGCAATCCTCCCACCAAGCCTCCCGAGTAGCTGGGCCACCATGCCCACCTAATTTTTTTAATTTTTATTTTTTGTAAAGACAGGATCTCACTATGTAGCCCAGGCTGGTACAGAACTCCTGGGCTCAAGCAATCCTCTCGCCTTGGCCTCCCAAAGTGCTGGAGTTACAGGTGTGAGCCACCTTACCTAGCTTTTGATCTGTTTTGTATGTTTGTGTCCCATGTTAAAAAAAAAAAAAAAAAGTGGATGGGCACAGTGGCTCACGCCTATAATCCCAGCACTTTGGGAGGTTGAGGCAGGTGAATCACGAGGTCAGGAGTTCAAGACCAGCCTGGCCAAGATGGTGAAACCCCATCTCTACTAAAAATACAAAATTAGTTGGGCACAGTGGCTCACGCCTGTAATCCCAGCACTTCGGGAGGCTGAGGTGGGCGGATCATGTGAGGTTAGGGGTTCGAGAACAGCCTGGCCAAAATGGTGAAACACTGTCTCTACTAAAAATACAAAGAAATTAGCCAGGCATGGTGGCATGTACCTGTAGTCCTAGCTACTCAGCAGGCTGAGGTACCAGAATCATCTGAACCTGGGAGGCAGAGGTTGCAGCAAGCCGAGATCGCGCCACTGCACTCCAGCCTGGGCGACAGAGTAAGACTCCGTCTCAGGTGCGGTGGTGAAAAATACAAAAATTAGCCGGGCGCAGTGGCAGGCACCTGTAGTCCCAGCTACTCGGGAGGCTGAGGCAGGAGAATCTCTTGAACCTGGGTGGCAGAGGTGGCAGTGAGCCGAGATCGCACCACTGCACTCCAGCCTGGGTGGGTGACACAGCGAGACTCCAACTCAAAAAAAAAAAAAAAGAAGTTTTAAGTTCTACTTTTAGTAGAGATGAGGTTTCACCATCTTGGCCAGGCTGGCCTCGATCTCCTGATCCACCCATCTCAGCCTCCCAAAGTGCTCAGATTACAGGCATGAGCCACCATGCCAGATCTACAGTTGTTTTTTTTTTTTTTCTCCCAAAAAAGAAGTTAAAAAAATCTCATGGTTCAAAAAACCATTTAATGCTCAGACATTTGGTGTTCTAATTTCCAAGCTAGGCCAGGAGACAAGAGGCTTGTAATCTGTCCCCTAAACCTTTTCTTCTCCTCCTCTCATTTGGTAAGCCCATCCAGATTAGTAACTGAGACAGAGAGAAAGGAAATAACTCAGCGAGATAGACACGAACCCCAGTTCAGAACCCAGGTCTCCTGACACCACCCCCAGCTCTTGTCCCTCCACTCCCCCCACTGCCCTGGCTAGAGAACAGGAACGCGGAGCATAGGCACATATGGCAGGAGATGCTGAGGGCAAGTCTGTGGAGGGCCCTGACATGCTAAAGACAGTCTGAACTTCATCCTCTGAGGAACCACAGGCTTCTGAGCAAGAATGGCTTGGTCAGGACCGGACTGGAGAAAGGAATTCTGAGAGTGATCTGTGCCCTCTCCCCCGCCACCTCTGTCCTGCTATTTCACTCTCATCCACTGGATAAACACTTCCCATGTAAAGGCCAACTCCAACCTGGTCATAATAAGCACTAGGAAAAACAACTGCTTTACGATGGAATCATGGAAATGCTGACACAGTGGTGGTGTGAGATGCTCCTTTGAAAAGCCTTGTCAGGCCCAGTCTTTGTAATTTCGCGGTGGCTCACAGGAAGCGCCTGGGAGCCAGATGCTTTCTGCCTGTGCTCAAGGCCGTAATTTCCTTCCCATACTTAAACCGATGACCCTGTGTCTCGCTGACAGGGGAGTCAGCCAAGGGAACAGGGCAGATAAAGAAGCAGCAAAATCTGAGGAAAACTGGCTGATTTGAAAAAAAATTCCTAAGATTCTTCTTGAGATGAACAACTAGGAAGACTTCCAGATGCACATGATCTGCTGTCTCTGAATGAAAGCCGCTGGAAGGCAGGCCAAGTTGGGAACGCTGGCAGCCAGCTCCCTCACGTCACAGATGCGGAAGCTGAAGGGGAGAGGGGAGGGCAGTCCCAGAAGCTGCTGTCAGAGCTGTCTATGTGCTAAGAAGGGCTTCGCGCCCACTTCCCACCCCCATCCCAGTGCTGTCTCTCCACACTCTGCAGAGATGGTCACGTTAATCAAGGCCCTAGAGTCAAAGTGACTAGAAAGGGGACAAAAAAAAAATGACATCCTGCCAGTCCCATTTATTACAGCAATAATCTCCACCCCTCACTAAATGTATACTTCTATAAAATTCTGCTTATATGTTCTATATGGCACCTAGCCACCACTCAACACTTCAAGATACATTTCAGAAAAAAAAAAAAAAAGACGAATTTCAAACTATAAGTAACATATCCTGTTGGGGAGCCCAAAAATAACTAAGAAAACATTTGTGATCATACAAGGAACTGAATAAGTGCATTTTCTACAAAGTGCTAGCTTCATGATTTTCCTTTAGATAAGAGACCAGAATAGTAGTTTGTTCTTCCTTATCAATCGTCATTCCTTAGAAAGTGTTTGGCCAGTAATAATATCAGGAAGATCAATGAGTCATCTCCTATCACTGGTTTAGCCCTCGGACTTAAGAAGGAAAACAGGTCTGGCCTACTCTTCCATGACAGCTGTCCTAATTGCTAGAGGAAGTCACCTTGACCTCATATATTTGGCTGCTATTCAGAACACTATGTCTCTTGGTCCAAATTATCAAAAGCATACGTTAGGTAACAACATACCTTTCTCAGTTACATATGCACAGAATGCCCAAGATAAACCCACTGAGTGGTTCCCTCCGTGGCCTCACCTCCCACTCCCTGGCTCTCAATGGCACTGGGAAGAGCACAGAGCAGCTACTTTCTTTTGAATCATCTTAAAATCAACGCACAACAAATAGCTACTGTGGATTTCTAACTCACACCAGCAAGAATGGAATAGGAAAGCACATCACCATTATAAAAACCTTGTCAGCAGACCGACTGTGACTCCCATGGCACCTACTATGTTAAAATCTTACGGGAAACTTGTACCGTAGCTAATGTGATTACTGTGTGCAGAATGAAGAGAGGGTTTGGGGATGAGTAGGTGTCTCAACCCAGTTCCTTCACTATTGCATGTATCTCCCTAATGCCGCAGACCACCCCCTGGCCCCTGAGTCCATCTATGATTTCTGCTTTCTGCTCAGAAAACCCACTGTCAAGGCTTTAACTTAAGACAGCCTGTCAGAGCCTTAGCTTTGCCATCTCTAACACCATGATCCCTTCTGGCTATTACCGCTCCTCAAGGGTACAGGTGTGGGCACAGAAACATATATAATTTGTTCATACCAAAATGTGATATCATACACACCAACCCTTTAGTCTTCTTCACTGAGGACATCATGGATTGCATTCAGATAAAGAGCCCTTTTTGCCCAGTGAAGAATCATATACAATAGAATAAGGTGGGATTTTTCTCGCTGTGTGTGTTGGGGGGAGTTTTGTGATAACGTGTTGCTCCTTGAATGTAAATATTCCTCTACTGTCTTATTTAAAACATTAGAGGGGGCCGTGGTGATTAAAATATATGTCATGGCTTGTCAAGCCTCATGACTACCTGAGTTCAAGAAACAGGCTGCTCGACTCCATTTTCCTTACTGACTGTAACAAAAAGCTAAGCTCAGCCAGTTGAATCATGAGAGCTAAAAGCCAAGTGAGGTACAGCTGGGCTCAAAAGCTGTATGTCCACATTCCATACCGGTAAGGCTGCCGGGAGCAGATGGCATACACCGGGCTACAGTGTGTTCAATATGGCCTTCTCACCCCTTTCTCTGCTCCCCTAACCCAAACCTGCATTCCTACAGGCACAAACCCCACTCCATAGTGGAATACAGTAAGGCCAGTGTTGTCTGGAGTCACAAAGTTTTATATATGATTGCTTCTAATTAAAGATCATTTGATTTTAAGAAGTTAATAAAAAGGCCATAAACCTGTATCATTCCATAAGAATGCCAAGAATGCTAAGTACCCAACTAATATTCTTCCAGAGTGACTTTTATTAAAGGCTGCCTCTACTACTTTGCCAACTAACATGTCAGGTGGCAGAAACATTCCCACCTATCACAGGCTACTCAACTTTAAAAAGCAAAGGCAAGTGAAAAGGTCTTCTTTAAGTAATCAAATCAGTTCAAATTCCTCCTGCAAAAAATCCTAGTACAAACAAACTCAAAAATGGCAAAATCAAAGTTTAAAAAGCCACTTACAGTGCCAGCAAGTGATTCAGAAGAATTCTGAGAAAGGTAATATTAACATTTTAGTGGTAGAACACTTGGAGAGGAGCCAGGAAGCCTAGACTCTCTCCTAGCTAGGTCATTAAATCTCGCAGGGGGAGGGAAAGCATACACAGATAAAAACTAGTTAAATGGCATCTCATAGCCAAGCTATCTTGACAGCTCTCATCTGTCAGCAGGATCACTGGACAATGACGTTCTTCAAGGAGACAGGTAAGTCTCTAGGGGCTAATGATAACCTAAGTGCATGCAATTATAATCAGAATGATAACGATCAATCCCTACCCTTGGAATGGGCACTCAAATTCAACAGCTGAGAAAGCCAACATATCTGCTGCCAAGGAATCTAGATCGCCTGGATCCCCACAGCCTCATGTGTTTCTTCCCATGTATACTCTCGGTCTCCTAGAGCAGCAAGTTATCTTTTAAAAAACATATTTGATCATTTTTTTGTGTAAGACAGAATCTAAGCTGTCACCCAGGCTGGAGTGCAATGGTACGATCTCGGCTCACTGCAACCTCCGCCTCCCGGGTTCAAGTGATTCTCCTGCCCCACCCTCCCAAGTAGCTGAAACTACAGGCGTGCGTCACCATGCCCAGCTAATTTTTGTATTTTTAGTAGAGATGAGGTGTCACCACGTTGGCCAGGCTGGTCTCGAACTCCTGACCTCAAGTGATCCACCTGTCTCGGCCTCCCAAAGTGCTGGGATTACAGGGGTGAGCCACCATGCCTGGCCTGCTCTTTTTTTTTTTTTTTTTTTTTTTTTGAGACGGAGTCTCGCTCTGTCGCCCAGGCTGGAGTGCAGTGGCGCGATCTCGGCTCACTACAAGCTCCGCCTCCTGGGTTTATGCCATTCTCCTGCCTCAGCCTCCTGAGTAGCTGGGACTACAGGTGCCCGCCACCGCGCCCGGCTAATTTTTTGTATTTTTAGTAGAGACGGGGTTTCACCGTGGTCTCGATCTCCTGACCTTGTGATCCGCCCGCCTCGGCCTCCCAAAGTGCTGGGATTACAGGCGTGAGCCACCGCGCCCGGCCGGCCTGGCCTGCTCTTATATTAAACCCTCAAATTCTTATTCCCTATGTGATCTCATCTCCACCATTCTGCCTTTTTCTCACTAGCCACTGTAGCCTTCCTTGGGTTCCCTGGATGCCCTCATTTATTTATTCTCATTCGCCCATTCAATCATTCAACAAAAATTACTGAGCAAGCACCTACTGCTGTGCCAGGCACTGTACTAGGCATGGGGATACAGCAATGAACAAAAGAGACAAAGATGCCTGCCTCATGGAACTTACATTCTAGCAGAGGGAAACAGACAATTACAAAGCAAACTTAGGTTAGGAGAGAAATAGAATGGGGAAAAGGTAAAGCAGGGTGAAAGCCCTGGCACATGGTAGAGGAGTATGCACGGAGCTGAAAGAGATGGCCAGAGTAGGTCCCATCGAGCAGGAGGTGTGGGAGCAGCCATGAGGGAGGCAAGGGAGTTAAGAATCTGTGCATCTGGGGGACAGTGTTCCAGGCAGCTGAACAGCAACTGCAAGGGCCCTAAGGCCGAGGAATTTTTTCTTTTTTTTGTTTTAATTTGTTTCTCATTAAATTGTTAACTCCAAAAAGATGGGGACTTAATGTCTTATCTATTCTGCTCCTCATGGGACCTCAGCACCACACACACTGCTGGCTCAACAAATACCTGCTAAATGCAATTAACGAATTAGTGTCTAAAGAAAAAACCAAAAAGCTGTCCACAAGTAATTTAAGTGTTACCTCAGTTATCAAGGCCCTGCAGAACTTGTTGCACAGGTTTCAAATCTGCTAATAAAGGCCAGGCATGGTGGCTCACGCCTGTAATCCCAACGCTTTGGGAAGCCAAGTTGGGTGGATCACTTGAGGCCAGGAGTTCAAGACCAGCCTGGCCGACAGGGCAAAACTCCGTCTCTACTAAAAATACAAAAATTATCCAGGTATGGTGGCGCATGCCTGTAATTCCAGCTACTTGGGAGGCTGAGGCAGAGAATCACTTAAACCTGGGAGGCGGAGGCTGCAGTGAGCCGAGATTGTACCACTGCACTCCAACCTGGGTGACAGAGTGAGACTCCATCTCAAAACAAAAAAACAAAAAAACAAAAAAAAAACAAAAAATTTACGAATAAAGTTTACGATCAAAGTGAATTTAATGCCACTTCAAGGAAGATCCTAACAATACCATGATGAGTCTAACTTATCAAGGCATTATCCCAGAGAGGTAAAAGCATAAAAAGTAGAGAACTATGGCCTTTTCAAGAGCATAAGGTAATCGACAAACTCAATTTATATAGAAAAATCAACAGAAAATCAGGATTCATTATTTATTCCAATTACTTGCCCCAAGCCATTGACAGGTACATTAGTTAAAAGCATCTTGAATGAACTGTTTATCTCTAACTCCACTACCATAGCCTCAGTTCTTAAGACAGAAACAGTTCATTCAAGACAACTTTGTCTTGAATGTACAGGTTTTTATCATAGTCCTCAAGCCCTTAAAGCTTGAGCTATCATAAGAGTTTCCTCATTGGTGTGTCCCAGGTCAAATCACTGTGTAAACTGCTATGGGTTAATCTTTTTTTTTTTTTTTTTGGACAGGGTCTCACTCTGTCACCCAGGCTGGAATGCAGTGGCGAGATTATGGCTCACCACAGCCTCAACCTCCCAGGCTCAAGCGATCCTCCCGCTGCAGTTACTTGAGTAGCTGGGACTAGATGTGTGGGTGTGCTACCACGCCCGGCCAATTTTTGTGTTTTTTTGTAGAGACAAGGTTTCACCATGTTGGCCAGGCTGGTCTGAAACTCCTAGTCTCAAGTGATTGCCAGCCTCAGCCTCCCAAAGTGCCGAGATTACAGGCATAAGCCACCACACCCGACCTGGGTTAATCGTAAGACCGTTTTTACTACCACAATCCCAGTTCAATTTGACCCCAGCCTTCTTTTCCACCTTCATTTCTAGTTATCCTTCAAAAAGAACTCCATGGTCCAGCTAAGTTATTCTCTGAACATGCTGTGAGCATTCCTGCCTCCACACCACCACTCTGGCTATCCCCTTATCTGGAATGCCACTGTGCCTCTTCTCCACCTCTCTGAATGTTATCAGTGTAAAATAATGCCTTCTCTGCCCATCTCTGTTATGAGAAATGCATCACCCAAGCAACTACAGCATTCATTTGGTCACATATGCCCTTCTACATTCTCTTCTGTATCAGCAGAACTGAAAGCCTGCACACTACATTTCCCAGATTCCTTTTGCTAGCTGGCTTCCACAGTTAGGTTTTCAAAGGCTGGAGACTGGTTGGCAAGTGAAAGGATAACGCCACTTTTTTCCTGTTGCTGCTCTGTCTTGGGGAGCAGCGGCAGTGGCGGCAGTGGCGGCGGCGGCGGCGGCGGCGGCGGCAGCAGCAGGAGCAGTGAACGACTATGGAAGAACGCAGGCAACTACACACACCACAGGTTCCAGCACATCAGCGCAGTGCTGGCTTCTGGGTTCCTGGTGAACTGCAGCAATACAGCTCCAACAGCAGCAGCAGCAGCTCATCTGTGCATGTAGGCTCCTGGGTTCTAGCCCACAGGCAGTTTTCTCATCTCTGGATAACAACCCTCTTTTCCCTTTTGCTCCGCCTAAGCCTTTCCAACATCTTTGTAATAAATCCCTTGCATTTAAATCCCTTCCTGCTGGAACTATCTAGAGTGGTTTCTACTTTCCTGATTGGACAATAACTGATACAACAACAGAGAATGAGGAAATAAAAACAGCAATATTAACTAAGATGGAAAATGAAATATAAAATGACAAAGGAATGAGGACTAGCAATTTTAAAAAATATCCCACAAAATGAAATCCCAGAAAATTTCTCCCTAGGTATATTCCAATTAATTTTTGAGTTCTGAAAATGAAGATGCTAGTTGGCTGTGTATTTAGTTGTTTTTCTTTTTCATTTTTAAAGAAAGTCAGTAAGTACTTTTTTTGACTAAATCAAGTTTCTGCGGAATTGGGAAAATCCTTCCTTTATGTTTCCTCAGAACTTTATATACAGAGGGCCCTTCTTTTTTTTTTTTTTTGAGACAGAGTCTCGCATTGTAGCCAGGCTGGAGTGCAGTGGCGCAATCTCAGCTCACTGTAACCTCCGCTTCCCGGGTTCAAGCGATTCTCCTGGCTCAGCCTCCCAAGTAACTGGGATTACAGGCATGTCCCACCACGCCCAGCTCATTTTTGTATTTTTAGTAGAGACAGGGTTTCACCATGTTCGCCAGGATGGTCTTGATCTCCTGACCTCGAGATCCGCTCACCTCAGCCTCCCAAAGTAGGCACTTCTTAGGTCATGTATCTGCCTGGTGACTGGTATAAGGCTTTGGAATTCACAGATTGGGAATTAAAGCCATGTAAATGGTCACTCTAATTCTAAAAAGCAACTTGAAAACAAATCTCATCCAAAGCACTCAGCAAAGGATTCCAAAGCCCTTTCAGCCCTGAAATGTAGCCACTGGTGAGGGAAGGTGGAAGAAGTTCAGCTGGCACATGGGGCAGAGATTTTTGCCTCTTCCTTGTCAAAGCTCCCCCTGACCCTGTAAAGGCTGTTTCTAGGTTTCTGTAGGGCCTCTTTTTTTTTTTTTTTGGTTAAAGATCTAGCCTGAAAATCCCATTACAAAAACTGCCTAGAACACAGTTTACCTTTCTTGGAAAGATGAAGAACCAGGTTAATCTGGAACACATTCAAATCCCCTGGCTCTTGAAACTCTGAGTTTTCAATCAGTTGGAGATTGCTTAGACAAATCTCTAAGTCCTAACTAAAATTCATTTTCAGGTATTATATTAAGCCAAGATAAGGATAAAATGTTGGAGGTTGTAAAAAAAAAAAAAAAAAGACAAAATAAACCCACTACCTTCAAGGGTTAACTACTACTGAAACTATACTTATGGCCCTTCATCACTGCATTTGCTAACCCAGCTTTCCATTAACAAAAAAATGCCTCAAGAAATGGATACCTTGGAGAAAATAAGTGCACCCCAATAAGTGCACAAAGCAGCTTGACTCTTGCTGATTTCCAGGATGACTGACGAAAATGGGCCATCAGCGGTTGTCATTTTCATACTTCCTTTGACAACACGCTGAAGGCTGGGTGCAATAGCTCATGCCTGTAATCCCAGCACTTTGGGAGGCTGAAGTGGATGGATTTTTTTAGTTTAGGAATTCAAGACCAGGCTGGCAACATTGCAAAACCCTATCTCTGCCAAAAACAAAACAAAACAAAACAAAAACCACATACACAAAATTAGCCAGGCGTGGTGGTGTGCGCCTGTAGTCCCAGCTACTTGGGAGGCTGAGGTAGGAGGATCACTTGAGCCTGGGAGGTGGAGGTTGCAGTGAGCTGAGATCGCACCAATGCACTCCAGACTGAGTGACAGAGCAAGACGCTGTCTCAAAAGAAAAAAAAAAAAAAGACAACATGCCCAGTAGATAAATGAATGCTTGAACATTTTTAGCGGGTTATTACTTCTAAAAACCTTACCATAGGAAATCAAGCCCTACAACCCACATTAAGCACTTCTCACAGTAACCCAACAGAGCAGTTACTATTATAATCCCCATTTTACAGATGAGAAAACAGGCTCGCAGAGGTCAAGAGACTCGTTCAAGATCACCCAGCTTAGTACGGCCCCAACCGCCTGCCTCTGAGGCCCACACACGTGGCTTAACCCCAATACTGCACTGCTGCAAAGCCAGAATGGACAAAAAGAGCTGCTGCACAGCGTGAGCTCTCTGGAGAAAACAGAAGCTACTACTGCTCTAATCTACTTGCTCTTTTACCAAAGCTCTCCACTGTGAGGGAAACAGTCTCTTATGTACCTAGATGCAAAGCTTCACAATATATTCCCCACAATATTTTGTATATGTACCTTAAGCTGCTCAAAGTACTATTAGAAAGCTTGCCTTATCAGCTTTTATTTGAGACAGAGACTTGCTGTTGCCCAGATGGAGTTCAGGTGCAGTGGCGCAATCACCACTCACCGCAGCCTCGCCCTCCCGGGCTCAGGTGATCCACCTCAGCTGGGACTACAGGCGTGCACCATCACACCTGGCTAATTTTTTGTAGAAACAGGGTTTCACCATGTTGCCTAGACTGGTCTCGAACTCCTGGGCTCAAGTGATCCTCCCACCTTGGCCTCCCAAAGTGCTTGGGATTACAGGTGTGAGCCACCGTGTGGGGCTTCCTTATAGCTTTTTGTTGAGACAGAGTTTCATTCTTGTCAATGAGGATGGAGTGCAGCGGTATGATCTTGGCTTACTGCAACCTCTGCTTCCTAGGTTTAAGTGATTCTCCTGCCTCAGCCTCCCGAGCAGCTGGGACTACAGGCATGTGCCACTACGCCCGGTCAATTCTGTATTTTTAGAAGAGATGGGGTTTCACCACGTTGGCCAGGCTGGTCTCAAACTCTTGACCTCAGAAGATCCGCCCGCCTTGGCCTCCCAAAGTGCTGGGATTACAGGCGTGAGCCACTGCACCTGGCTTTCCTCACAGATTTTTAAACCCACCCAGGAATGGTAAGTATTCTCTTCATTCCACAGACAAGGGCATTGGGACCTGGAGACTAAATTATTTGCCCAAAGTCAGAGGATTCAATATGCTGTCTCCTCAATGGGACTACTGATATCACTCAAGCCTCACAGAAGAAACAGAATTTCCGCCAGAGTTAACCATAAAGATCATTTCTAATTGATGGGAAATGGTCACCTTTCAACTTCAGAAACTTGCTATTAAGAATATAATTTTACTTGCCTGAGCATTAAATTGTGAGAAAACACCAACTTGCACTTTTCTTAATTTCCCAAACCATAGAAGGGATAAGATGCTGTAAGATTTTGCCCTTAAATTTCAGCTCTTTTTTTCCCCTCATCCAATTGCAAAAATCCATTTCTATTTACACAGAAAGTATACCTTTTAAAAAAAAGTCACCAAAAAAATATGAAGTTCACTATTCTGGAAATACTCTTTCAAGGCTTCAGGAAAAGTACCTTTCCTTCCAACTAGCAGTATTCACATAAATCTGAAGGGTCTGGCCCACCTATAAGAATGATGGTAAGTTAAATACTATGGGAAGAAAATCAGTCTCAGACTTAAAGGAATTAAAATGCCGGTAGTAAAAATCAGTGAGTAGGTGAAAATCTAGAAAATCTATCTCTATCATCTCAATCTCAAGGACCATTACAAAACGGCAGAGTAAGACATGACACAGGAGACAGCAGAAAAAGATACATGGCTTTCCTTTCACTAAAAGTATGGCCGGGCATGGTGGCTTGCTCCTGTAATCCCAGCACTTTCTGAGGCCGAGGCAGGTGGATCACCTGAGGTCAGGAGTTTTAGACCAGCCTGGTCAACATGGTGAAACCCCATCTCCACTAAAAATACAAAAATTAGCTGGGTGTGGTGGCGCATGCCTGTAGTCCCAGCTACTCCAGAGGCTGAGGCAGGAGAATCCCTTGAACCCAGGAGGTGGAGGTTATAGTGAGCAGAGATCATGCCACTGCACTCCAGCCTAGGCGACAGAGCGACTCCGTCTCCAAAAAAAAAAAAAAAAAAAAAAACACCAGGATACAGCGTAAACCAAAGTCAATTACATCTAAAGTTTCAAAGGAAAAAATAAAAACTGCTCCAAGGAATGAGTCACAAAGTGATATTTTATTTATAAATCTAGAATATCTTAGAAATTTCACATCATTGATCCACTCTCAAAAACTAACCTCAAGGTAAGAATCTCACTTTATCAAGTTATTTTTTATAAGTTCACCAGATCTAAAGAAAGCTCGACTTTGTCCATGAGCTTCCAAGTAGTGTTGAAAATAATTTTCCTTGAAATCCACAGGCAAGGGATTGCATCCTAATTGCATCATTTGCTCTTTGTTTTGAGGATACTGGAGATAATTCTAAGGACGAGGCAGAGAGTGGTGCTTAACAATACTCAGCCGAATCACAAAATGGAGCCACTTCAAGAACAACTGCACCCTGAGTTTACAGGAAAAAAACAAAACAAAACAAAAAAAAAAAAAACACCAAATCAGTAGAGAAGTTTGGTTTTTCTCTGACAAGCAGCCTTCACCAATATGAAGTTGTATTTAAGAATAAAGGCAGACACAGTCTGAAATCTTGGAAGGAAGGAAGGAAGGAAAGAAAGAAGAAAGAAAGAAAACGAATGAAAGAACTTATGTTAAGGCAGAAACAAAATATCCAAAATATCCATAAATAAATGGATGCCCCCTGCCAAATATATTTTTCACTGGTGAAGATATTACAAACCTACATCCCAATCTAGCTAAGGGATCACTTATTGAAAGATTTATGTCCCCAAATCTACCTAAACCCTGGGATCATTAGTTCATACTCCTATTGGTACAAAAAGCTTCTATTCAATTTTAAACTTTTAAAGAACCTAAGTCGGCCGGGCGCGGTGGCTCACGCCTGTAATCCCAGCACTTTGGGAGGCCGAGGCGGGCGGATCACGAGGTCAGGAGATCAAGACCATCCTGGCTAACACGGTGAAACCCCGTCTCTACTAAAAAATACAAAATATTAGCCGGGCGCGGTGGCGGGCGCCTGTAGTCCCAGCTACTTGGAGGCTGAGGCAGAAGAATGGCATGAACCCGGGAAGCCGAGCTTGCAGTGAGCTGAGATCGCGCCACTGCACTCCAGCCTGGGCCACAGAGCAGATTCCGTCTCAAAAAATAAAAAAATAAAAATAAATAAAAATAAAAAACCTAAGTCAAAACCAAGGGGGGCAAAACCAAGGCGGGAGAGAAGTATTCATAATAAACAAATTAAGTGTGTTTTATAATCTTTAAAGTGCTTTCTCATTTGATCCTCAAAATGATCCCAAGCAGAAGTTGGTGCCCATTCTTCAGACGACAGAATCACTGCATTTTAAGGCTAGAAAGGACTAACTTCCCACCCAATGCTTCCCACTAGAAAAGAAGACGGGGTCTTGTCTCGTCGCTATCCAATATATTCCCAGGACCTAGAGTAGTACCTGATATATGGTAGATGCTCATCAACATCACCTCTATTATATGTTCAAAAAGTCCAACCTGAACAGTTTTTGAAGGTGTTAACTCCAGTTCAGAAGTGATATGACCTGGCCAAGACCTTATAGCTGGCTACCTGTTCCCCACACTCCTGCTTCCTAATTCAGGGCAGGCTCTTCCCCCTACTCAGGTTGTCACTGAAACTCTAAGGGTTTCCCAAGCTGCCCCCCCCAAAATTCACTGGCATCTGATAATTTTAACTTATATCCTTCTCCCTTACACAGGTATTTGTTTCCTTCATATGTATCACCTTCATTTAGTTCCACAACCCTTTATTTAGCACCTACCATGTGCAAAGGACCATGACTGTGGAGGATCCGAAGATGAGAATCAGTGCTCTCGAGGGAGTTATAAGCCGATGAGAACTCTAAAAGGCAA
Organism: Macaca nemestrina; assembly: GCF_043159975.1. Classification (NCBI taxonomy): domain Eukaryota; kingdom Metazoa; phylum Chordata; class Mammalia; order Primates; family Cercopithecidae; genus Macaca; species Macaca nemestrina. The sequence continues at coordinate 57,084,882 of NC_092144.1, read as the reverse complement.
CCCCAGGAAGCTCTGATGCACGGAGAACTGGACTTACAAATGTTGGGAGAAGAGACACTCTAGGCAGAGGGACCTCACAAACAGACAAAGCCTGAACACAGTGTTCAGGAAAAAGCAAGTGGTCCGGCCTGATTGCAAGGTGCACTGCAGAGAAGCCCCAACTTGGAATCATCCTATGGAAAGAACTATGAGGACAAGAAGCTAACAATTATTTAGGTGGTTTCTTACTTCCTCCCGATACCACTTTCCTTTATACATGTCCCACCTCCTCCTGGCAAAAAAAAAAAAAAAAAAGCAGCCAACAAAAACTTCTGAATATTCTCCCTGTAAAAGTACTCTCGGTAATATCTTATTATAATGGACAATTTCAGAATCAAAGGAACCAACTGTGGCTGCATACCCACCCAACAGGTCAATTAACCATTTTTTTTTTGAGACAGGGTTTCACTCTGTTACCCAGGCTGGAGTACAATGGCACCATCACGGCTCACTACAGCCTAGACTTCCCTCCAGCGATCCTCCCACCTCAGCCTCCCAAGTAGCTAGGACTATAGGTGTGTACCAGCACACCTGGCTTTTTTTTTTTTTTTTTTTTTTTTGAGACGGAGTCTGGCTCTGTCGCCCGGGCTAGAGTGCAGTGGCCGGATCTCAGCTCACTGCAAGCTCCGCCCCCCGGGTTTACGCCATTCTCCTGCCTCAGCCTCCCGAGTAGCTAGGACTACAGGCGCCCGCTGCCTCGCCCGGCTAGTTTTTTGTATTTTTTTAGTAGAGACGGGGTTTCACCGTGTTCGCCAGGATGGTCTCGATCTCCTGACCTCGTGATCCGCCCGTCTCGGCCTCCCAAAGTGCTGGGATTACAGGCTTGAGCCACCGCGCCCGGCCCTTTTTTTTTTTTTTTGAGACAAAGTCTCACTCTGTCGCCTAGGCTAGAGTGCAGTGGTGTGATCTCGGCTCACTGCAACCTCTGCCTCCAGGGTTCAAGTTAATTCTCCTGCCTGTCTCCCAAGTAGCTTGAATTACAGGCGTGCCACCATGCCTGGCTAATTTTTCTTTCTTTCTTTTTTTTTTTTTTTTTAAGTAGAGACAGGGTTTCACTATGTTGGCCAGGCTGGTCTTGAACTCCTGACCTAAGTGATCTGCCTGGCTCGGCTTCCCGAAGTACTGGGATTACAGGTGTGAGTCACTGTGCCCAGCCAACACCTGGCTAATTTTTGTATTTTTGGTAGAGACAGGATTTCATCACGTGGCCCAGGCTGGTGTTGAACTCCTGAGCTCAAGCAATCTGCCTGCCTCGGCCTCCCAAAGTGCTGGGATTAAGGCGTGAGCCACCATGCCTGGCCAATTAACCAATTCTTAATCTTTTGGCAGTTAAGAATCCCTTTGACAATCTGATAAAAACTTGAACACTTTCGCCCAGAAAATAGAATGCACTTATACAAAAAATTCAGGAACCCTGGATTAGGAACTTTTGCCCTGGCCAGGCACGGTGGCTCATGCCTGTAATCCCAGCACTTTGAGAGGCTAAGGCAGGCGAATCATGAGGTCAAGAGATTGAGACCATCCTGGCCAACATGGTGAAACCCCATCTCTACTAAAAATACAAAAATTAGCTGGGCGTGGCAGTGCTAGCCTGTAGTCCCAGCTACTTGGGAGGCTGAGGAAGGAGAATTGCTTGAACCCAGGAGGTGGAGGTTGCAGTGAGCCAAGATCGCACCACTGCACCACTGCACCACTGCACCACTGCACCACTGCACCACTGCACCACTGCACTCCAGCCTGGTGACAGAGAGAGACTCCATCTAAAACAAAACAAAACAAAACAAAACAAACTTGCCCTAGCAAAAAGCCTAAGAAAAGTGGCCAAAAATGAGAGATTGAGCCTGTTTCTAACTAGGAATACCCAACTCCCCCATTCACATAAGAAGAATACTCCTTCTTCTGCACAACGTAATAATTATCCTCAATGAATAAATAAAATGAGAGAATTCCTCCACGGTTTATAATCCTCACCTGCTAGTAACAATACAGCTTCCATTTATTGGGCTCTACTATGTGGCAGAAGGCCTGGAGGGCAGGTAATAGTTATATCCCCATTTTGTATATCAGAAAACCAAGGCTTAGAGGTATCAACTGACCTGGCCAAGGCTACCCAGATGGAAAGTGGCAGAGCTGGGTTTGGAACTCTGGTATTTTGACTTCCAAAGCCCAACTATCCTACCTCCCACCAGAGGGAACCTTATTACCATACTGATTACTGGGAGACAGCAAAGAATATTGACAAAGAGCCACAACCCAATCATTTCCATCTGCTCTTCTAGTAAGTAAACAGTCCAGTCCAAGGGTCCAGTCCAGTATTACACACCCTCTGGGCATCCAATAAATACCTCCTGAGTCACTAAGGGCAAAGAGAACCATATACTGTTGGCGACAGAAAAGTAGAGGAATGGAGTCAGTAGATTTTAAGTGAGTTCCATTTGAATACATGTGTCACAGCTACAGCCTCAGTCACTGTCTCCAGTTTGGCAAAGGCCCTAAACACCTGATCTGTTACACCCTCTTTTTGTTTGCAACACATCAATGAGGTAATGAGATAAATCAACAGTGAAATTTCAGTGAAACATAGTCTAAATAACCTCTCCTGTGTTCCTGTTCTACCCTGTATATCCGCCATGACACCATATGATAGCTGTTCCCATGAGACTAACAGCTACAATTTCTGAGCACTTACGTGTGTATCACTATAAGCCTCTAAGGGCCAGGATCCAGTAATTTCATCTCTATGACCACTGCCCAGCATGGGCCTCAGCATATAAATATATGACAAATGAATGAATACTTGCACGTAGAAATACAGTAATTATTATTTCAAATAGAAAGACATTTTTACTAAACAATGACAAAAGAGATGAAGATTTAAGAGCCATAATACCAAGCTTCCAAAAAAGAAAGTGTACACACTCCTCCCTTAGATGTTCAACAAGAGAATTCTTTGCACCAAGGACCCCTCCAAATAAGTATCAGGGAAAAATAAAAGGCAGGTCTCAATCTAAAACAGTAAAGTAAAACGGAGACAAAATGAGGCCATGGGGCTCAGTGTTACTCTAAGCCAGTGGTTCTAGTCTTTTTTGGGTCATGGATTCCTTTGAGAATTTGATGAAATCTACGAATTCTCTCTCTGCAGAAAATAAACAGAACTAAAAATTCAGCATATACTCATTCTGAAAGCATCACAGACACCCCTGACCCAACCCCTTAAGGGACTACAGAACTTCAAGTTCCTATAACCTTTGCTTAGAATCTGCACCTCTAGCCATGTCTGACTACAGGCAACCCAAAACACTAACCATTTAGTTTTTCAGCGGTCACACTGTTAAAAGAAGCTGAAGCAATGGCTTTAGTACTTGTAATGTTTCACCACCTACCACAATGGCCTCTACTCGTTTCCTGATTCATGTGGTTAAGCCACAGAATGGGGTGAGGATATTCTATTTTCCCCTACTAGAAAGTAAGAAATTCAAAAGCAGGAGCCATGTCTGATAGTGCTATGTATTCCACCTAGGGAGGTGCACATTTTAGATAATTAATCGCTGTTGACTGGTTTACTAAAGAACAGTTTTTTGGGTTTTTTTTTGAGATGGAGTTTCGCTCGTCACCCACGCTAGAGTGCAGTGGTGCAATCTTGGCTCACTGCAACCTCCAATGGGTCCCAGGTTCAAGCGATTCTCCTGCCTCAGCCTCCTGAGTAGCTGGGATTACAGGCATCTGCCACCACAGCTGGCCAATTTTTTTTTTTTTTTTTTTTGAGATGGAGTCTTGTTCTGTCTCCAGGCCGTAGTGCAGTGGCTCAATCTTGGCTCACTGCAAACTCCGCCTCCTGGGTTCAGGCAATTCTCCTGCCTCAGCCTCCCGAGTAGCTGGGATTACAGGCACATGCTACCACACCCAGCTAACTTTTGTATTTTTGGTAGAGACAGGGTTTCACCATGTCCACCAGGATGGTCTCAATCTATTTATTGACCTTGTGATCTGCCCACCTCGGCCTCCCAAAGTGCTGGGATTACAGGTGTGAGCCACCACGCCCGGCCATGTCTGGCTAATTTTTTGTATTTTTAGTAGGGTTTCATCCTGTTGGCCAGGCTGGTCTCGAACCCCTGACCTTGGGTGATGCACCCGACTCAGCCTCCCAAAGTGCAGGGGTTAAAGGCATGAGCCACCATGTCCAGCCTAAGAACAGGGTTTTCTTTTTTTTTTTGAGACGGAGTCTTGCTCTGTCGCCCAGGCTGGAGGGCAGTGGCATGATCTTGGCTCACTGCAACATCCACCTTCTGGGTTCAAGTGATTCTCCTGCCTCAGCCTCCTGAGTAGCTGGTACTACAGGCACGTACCACCACTCCTGGCTAATTTTTTTTTTTTTTGTATTTTTAGTAGAGACGGGGTTTCACTCTGTTAGCCAGGATGGTCGCGATCTCCTGGCCTAGTGATCCGCCCGCCTGGGCCTCCCAAAGTGCTGGGATTATAGGCATGAGCCACCACGCCCGGCCAAAGAACAGTTTTTAAACAACCTACACATTATCTTTTATGGTAAAATGAGCTGTAAATTCACATAGTCCAGGAAAAGATAATGCTACATAACTAGGCAGATTTTAAAAAACAAAACTTTTTCCTAAATTGGACCCCTGGGACCTTGAAATAGAAGAATAAGCCTTACAAAACGTGCTTTCTCATCTTTATGGTGCTGAGTTTGTCTCTCTGACAGGGATTTGGCCATCTACAGCATATATGCTGGTACAGAGCAAACCACAGCCACCATTACCCAAGGGCATGAGGGAAGCTGCTGCCAGTGGAGCCTAAGAAGTTGTGAGCAGCAGCCTTCCTTCTTGTTGTGGGGTGTGTGTGTATGAAATACATATATATATATATATATATATAATTGATTGATTGGAGACAGAGTCTTGCTCTGTCACCCAGACTGGAGTGAAATGGCACGATCATAGCTCACTGCAGCTTCGACCTTCCAGGCTCAGTCGATCCTCCCACCTCCACCTCCTGAGTGGCTGCAACTACAGGTGTGCGCCACCATGCCCAGATAATTTTTTAAATTTTCTAGAGATGGAGTCTCATTATGTTGCCCAAGTTGATCTCGAACTCCTGGCCTCAGGCAATCTTCCCACCTCGGCCTCCCAGAGATATTTTTCAATAAACATTTCCTGAACAACATCAATGCCTAGTTTCCTGAGTTACATGTTTAGAGATACAATGATGAAAAGCATAGCCCCTGCCTTCAAGGAACTTAAGATATTGGTGGAGATAGAGTCAAGAAAACAGACCATTAGAAGGCAAGTACTAGGCCGGGCGTGATGGCTCACAACTGTAATCCCAGTACTTTGGGAGGCCGAGGCAGGCAGACCACAAGGTCAGGATATCAAGACTATCCTGGCTAACACGGTGAAACCCTGTCTCTACTAAAAATACAAAAAACTTAGCCGGCTGTGATGGTGGGTTCCTGCAGTCCCAGCTACTCAGGAGGCTGAGGCAGGAGAATGGCATGAACCCAGGAGGCGGAGCTTGCAGTGAGCCGAGATGGCACCACTGCACTCCAGCCTCAGTGACAGAACAACTCTGTCTCAAAAAAAAAAAAAAGAAGGCAAAGTACTAAGTACCACCACAATGGGGGTCCACTCAGCAGGCAAACTCAGGCAAGGGGCTGACTTCTGTGGTCAGGGAAGGGTCAGGGAAGGCTTCCTGGAAAAAAAAATATCTAAGTCAGAGACCTAAAGAATGAAAAGGAATTAGTCAAGCTGCAGTTTTTGTTTTTTAGGTGATCTTTACGTATTTTGCTTTTGGTTCGGTTGGGCAGGGGCTAGCAGGAGAATACCTCTGATGAGAAGTGTATGAAATGGCCCAGAAGCATGGATTTTGGGAAGAGCTAGTCATTCCACATGGTTAGAGCACTGAGTTGAAAGAGGGAAGTAGGCAGATAGGCAGAACTTCTAGAGGCCCTTAGAGAAAAGCCCTACTTATAAACATGCTCCCTTGGTGAAGCCACAGCCCTTGGAAGCTCTTGCTAGTCACAGCTTCTATTTTAACTTCTTACTTTGGAATAATTTTAGATATACAGAAAAGTTGCAGATGTTACAGAGTCCTCACATACCCTTCACCCAGCTTCCCCTAATGTTCACATAACCATGATGTATTTGTCAAAACTAAGAAATTAGCACAAAAAACTAAACTACAGACTTTTAGATTTTACCAGTTTTTCCATTTATTGCCTTTTCTGTACCAGGATCCAATCCAAGATCCCATATTCCACTTAAATTCAGAGGTTTTTAAAAATCCCTTTCTTTACTTCAGAGCACCACGGTTTTATCATTTTCATCAGTTTCCATGTATGCTTGCCCATCCCCCAACTTCACCAACTCACTGAGAAGGTAAATATATCCTTTCAGTACCGAATAGAAGGTACCAAGCAGACATGTTTCTGCTTTTTCAGTTTTGCTAGTAGTAAGTCCTCTTTAATCTCTCTCTCTTTAAAGATCCCAACCACCCCAAGAAAAAGTCAAGACAAAATCACCTGAATGCTCAATCCATCCTTAAAATTCTAGCAAAATCATCTGGGATTTGGGAAGGAAGAAAACAGTGATTCATCCCCTTTCCCACATTTTCACTAAGGACTCTTTAAGCATTAGGATAGAAATTCAATCGTATCGCAACAATCATTATAAAGACACTTTACCAGTATTAGTCATACTTCTTTCTGTTACATTTATAACCTACGTTCTAAGCCTCCTCCATCTCCTAAAACTCCCAAATCTACAACAACCTTGAGTAAAGCCCGATTTCTAGAATCAAGGGTGAATCCTGTGCAGAAATCACTGTAATGCTAATACAAACTGGCAATTTATTCTACAATTAAAAAATACAACTACTAACAATGGTTATCCCTGGGAGGAAGACTTTAAGGAATACTTTAACTTTCCTTGTATTTCAGCTAGTGAAAGCATTCAACAAATATATAAAGAGCACAGCCCTATGTCAGAGTTAGAAGTAGGAAAAAAAGAAAAGAAAAAAAATAACCTCCCTTAGGGAGCATAGTTTATATCTGCACTACTTCGGCCATTTAAAGTTAAACTAATAAATAATTAAATAAAAATTTTAAATTTAGTTTCTCAGCCCCACTAGCTACATTTCAAGTAGCAACACGTGACTGGTGGTTACCACAATGAACAACGCAGAAAGTTCTATTAGACGAGGCTGATGTAAAGGAAGACCTGATGCTAATTCAACCTTGGAAACAGAGAGGAGGCATTTGAAATGAGCAGCATTAAGGCAAGTACTCCAGGATGGAGGACAACAACATACACCACTGGCCTCCCTACAGCATCATGCAATACCCAATCTCCAAGGCTCTTCCCTGAAGTCAGAAGGAGGCATTAGAGAAATGAAATGGGTGACAGGCTTTGATTGTACTTTAAGATAAGCTTAGATAAAAATACCCTAAAATGAAAAAATCACATTATAAAAATCTATTTACAGCTGGGTGCAGTAGCCACCTCAGCAGTAACTCAGGAGCCTGAGGTGGGAGGATTGCTTGAGCCTGGGAGTTAGAGCCCAGCCTGGGCAACACAGCGATAACTCATCTCTAAAAAGGTAAAAATTAAAAAACTTAAGATTAAAAAAATCCAATTAGGACCTCACTAAAAAGGTGGAGGGGAAAATAGAACTGGAAATAACTGCTAGATCATTCTGGAAATCTTTAACAAGTAAGCTAAACTAGAGATCAAGAGGACAAACCAAAGAATGTACTATGCCCATCCAAATACCTTCCAGTGAGAGAAACATTTCCCAATGATCAAGGTTAGTATGTGAAATCACAGGCATTAACCCCACATTAATAAAAACAAGTAGGGCCAGAGAGAGAAGAGGGAGGTGAGAAGAAGAGAGAGCACACAAACCCAGACTAGTACTTTCTAAGTGGGAGGTAGTTTATTATTTTGCTTCATCTGAATCCTTCGTTTACCTCACCTAGCACGTATGGCCTTAGTTTCCTATTCTGAGTAATGGGTACAAGGATAGCACCGACTTCATTGGATCATTATGTGGATTCCCTGAGTTAATACACGTAAACTACCTAAAACAGTGCCTGGCATATAGAAAAGATTAAGGAAATATTTGCTATTATTATTGCAAGAGTCACAAACTATCTCTGAGGATCTAGTCTCACTTGTCCAAAAGTAAAATGATTTCCCTAAGGGTGAGCTCACAGGGGAATGAGATGTTGTGCTGACTATAAGAAGGGGCGCTTTTGAAAAGTCCAATCCAACCTAAGCTGAAACATCTTCCAATCATGTCCTAGGAATTATTATTGATAATGTCCAAAGCCATGAGGACAACTGAAAGAACTTCTGCAAGCTTTAGGATTTAGATACAGACCCATGGGCTAGGCACAGTGGCTCAAGCCTATAATCCCAACATGTTGGGAGGTCAAGGCAGGAGGATCACTTGAGGCCAGGAGTTTGAGAGCGGCCTGGGCAACATAGCAAGATCTCATCTCTACTAAAAATTTTAAAAAGTAGCCAGGCACGGTGGGTGCACACCTGTAGTCTCAACTGAGGCAGGAGGATCATGTGAGCCCAGAAAGTCGAGGCTGTAGCAAGCCATGATCATGCCACTGCACTCTAGCCCTTAAACCTGTAATCTTAGTACTTTGGGAGGCCTAGGCGGGGGGATTGCTTGAGCCCAGGAGTTCAAGACCAGCTGGGGCAACGTGGCAAAACTCCATCTCTACAAAAAAAATACAAAAGTTAGCCAGACATGGAGGCACATGCCTGTAGTCCTAGCTACAAGGGACACTGAGATGGATCATCTGAGTCCGGGAGGTTGAGACTGCAGTGAGCTGTGAGCATGCCACTGCACTCCAGTCTGGGCAAGAGACCCTATCTCAAAAGAAAAAAAAAAATATTATCATTATTTTATAGATGAGAAAACTAAGGCCCCAAAAAGTTAAATAGCTGGCCTGTGGCAGAGATGAGGAGCAGTTAGAACACATACATCATGTTTTCAACTCGCCGCCTTATATTGGTGCAGTTTATGGTGCCCCAAATCAATTGCAATATTAACAGCAAACATCACTACTCACAGATGACCATAACAGAATAAATGCCTGTGGCAGTTTTCCTCAGTTTATCTTTAAAATGAGAATTATAAGCATATACCTACATATGTCCCTATAAGGCAGCTAGTTTCCTCGGGAAGGGATATCTTTTATTCTGAAGTTAGATCCTTTGTTGTTGTTGTTGTTGTTGCCCAGGCTGGAGTGTAGCTGGCACAATCATTGCTTACTGCAGCCTCCAACTCCTGGGCTCAAGCAATCCTCCTGACTCGGCTTTCAAAAGTGTTGGGATTACAGGTGTGAGCTACCATGCCCAGCCTAGATCCTACTTTTTATGAAACAATGGTGGGAATAATTTTTCTTTTTTAAATGCTCTCCTTGGCAAAACTAAAAACTAGTAAACTCGTAGAGGCATACTATGTTTTTTTGAGATGGAGTCTTACTCTGTCACCCCGGCTGGAGTGCACTGGCGCAATCTCGGCTCACTGCAACCTGTGTCTCTCAGGTTTAAGAGATTTTCCCGCCTCAGCCTCCCAAGTAGGTAAGATTACAGGAATGCGCCACCATGCCTAATTTTTTGTATTTTAGTAGAGATGGGGTTTCACCATATTGCCCAGGCTGGTCTCGAACTCCTGAGCTTAGGCAATCCACCCACCATGGCCTCCCAAAGTACTAGCCAACGCATCTGACCGGCATAAGACGTTTTATTGCCATTCCTTTTACTGCGCTTCAGATACTATGTGTGTGTGTGTGTGTGTGTTTTTAATTGAAGGTCATTGGCAACCCTGCCTTGAGCAAGTCTATCAGCACTATTTTTCCATAGCATATGCTCACTTACTGTCTCGATGTCACATTTTGGTAATTCTTGCAATATTTCAAACTTTTCCATTATTATTCTGTTATGGTCATCTGTGAGTAGTGATGTTTGCTGTTAATATTGCAATTGATTTGGGGCACCATAAACTGCACCAATATAAGACAGCGAGTTGAAAAAATGTTGCATGTGTTCTAACTGCTCCTCATCTCTGTCTCTGTTCTCTGAGACACAAGCATGTTGAAATTAGGCCAATTGCCCGGCCATGGTGGCTCATGCCTGTAATCCCAGCACTTTGGGAGGCCAAGGGCGGGTGGATCACCTGAGGTCAGGAGTTCGAGACCAGCCTGGCCAACACGGTGAAACTCTGTCTCTACTAAAAAAAAAAAAAAAAAAAAAAATTAGCCGGGCATGGTGGCGCATGCCTGTAATCTCAGCTACTAGTGGGGCTAAGGCAGGAAGATCACTTGAACCTGGGAGGCGAGGTTGCAGTGAGCCAAGACCGTGCCACTGTACTCCAGCCTGGGCAACAGAGTGAGACTCTTTAAAAAAAAAAAGAAATTAGGCCAATTAATAATCCCACAATGGCCTCTAAGTGCTCAACTGAAAGGAGGAGTCACATGTCCCTCGCTTTCAATCAAAAGCTAGAAATGATTGAGCCTAGTGAGGAAGACATGTCAAAAGCCAAGAGGGGCTGAAAGCTGGGCCTCTTGTACCAAACAGCCATGTTGTCAATGCAAAGGTAAAGTTCTTGAAAGAAATTAAAAGTGCTGGCCGGGCGCGGTGGCTCAAGCCTGTAGTCCCAGCACTTTGGGAGGCCGAGGCGGGCGGATCACAAGGTCAGGAGATCGAGACCATCCTGGCTAACATGGTGAAACCCCGTCTCTACTAAAAAATACAAAAAAAAAAAACTAGCCGGGCAAGGTGGAGGGCGCCTGTAGTCCCAGCTACTCTGGAGGCTGAGGCAAGAGAACGGCATAAACCCGGGAGGCGGAGCTTGCAGTGAGCTGAGATCCGGCCACTGCACTCCAGCCTGGGCAACAGAGCCAGACTCCATCTCAAAAAAAAAAAGAAATTAAAAGTGCTACTCTAGTGAACACATGAGTAATAAGAAAGTGAAACAGCCTGCAGCCATAAAAAAGAATGAGTTCATGTCCTTTGCAGGGGGGACATGGATGGAGCTGGAAGCCATCATTCAGCAAACTAACGCAGCAACAGAAAACCAAACACCGCATGTTCTCATTCATAAGTGGGAGTTGAACAATAAGAACACATGGACACAGGGAGGGGAACATCAGGCCTGTCGGGAAGTGGGGAGCAAGGAAAGGGAGAGCATTAGGACAAATACCTAATGCACGTGGGGCTTAAAACCTAGATGACAGGTTGATAGGTGCAGCAAACCACCATGGCACATGTATACCTATGTAACAAATCTGCACATTCTGCAGATGTATCCCAGAACTTAAAGTAAAATTTAAAAATAAATAAATAAAATAAAGTGAAACAGCCTATTGCTGATACGGAGAAAGTTTGACAGGGTGTAGTGGCTCATGCCTGTAAACCTAGTGCTTTGGGAGGCCAAGGCGGGACAACTGCTTGAGGCCAGGTATTCAAGACCAGTGTGGTCAACATAGGCCGATACTGTCTCTACAAAAAATAAAATAAAAATTAGCCAGGGATGGCGCCACATGCCTGCAATCCCAGCAACCTGGGGGGTTGAGGTGGGAGGACTGCTTGAGGCTGGGAGGTTGAGGCTGCAGTGAGCCATAATAATGCCACTGCATTCCAGCCTGGGTGACACAGTGAAACCTTGTCTCAAAAAAAAAAAAAAAAAAAAACAGGAAAGAAAAATGAAGTTTGTTTGAGTGGTCTAGACAGAAGATCAAACCAGCCACAACATTTCCTTAAACCAAAACCTAATCCAGAGCAAGGTCCTAACTCTCTTCAATCCAATAGGGTTGAGAGATGAGGAAGCTGCAGAAGAGAAGTTGGAAGCTGGCAGACTGGTTAACAAGGTTTAAGGAAAGTAGCCACCTCCATAACATAAATGTGCAAGATGAAGCAGCAAGTGCTGATGGAGAAGCTGCAGCAAGTCATCTAGAAGACCTAGCTCACCTTGATGAAGGTGGCTACTGTAGACAAAACAGCCTTATGTTGGAAAAAGATGCCATCTAGGACTTCTAGAGCTAGAGGGAAGTCAATGGCTGGCTTCAAAGCTTCAAAGGACAGGCTGACCCTTGTTAGGGACAAATGTAGCTAGTAACTTTTTAAATTGAAGTCAATGCTTATTTACTATTCGGAAAATCCTACAGGCCTTAGGAATCATGCTAACTGTATTCTACCTGTGCTCTATAAATGGAACAAGGCTTGGATGACAGTACATCTGTTTACAGCACAGTTTACTGAATATTTTAAGCCCACCATTGAGACCTACTGCTTGCAAAAAAAGATTCTTCTCAAAATATTACTGCTCATTGACAAGGCACCCAGTCATCCAAAAGCTCTGATGGAGATGTACAAGACTAATGTTGTTTTCTTGCCTGCTAACACAATATCCTTTCTGCAGCCCATGGATCCAGGAGTAATTCAGACTTCAAAGTCTTATTACCTAAGAAACACATTTCATAAGGCAACACTGCCATAGTCATTCCTTTGATGGATCTGGGTAAAGTCCACCTTCTGAAAAGGATTCACCATTCTAGATCCCATGATCCCATTAAGAACATCCACTTGAGCCAGGCACGGTGGCTCATGCCTGTAATCCCAGCACTTTGGGAGGCCGGGGTGGGTGGATCACGAGGTCAGGAGTTCAAGACCAGCCCTGGCCAACATGGTGAAACCCCATCACCACTCAAAATACAAAAATTAGCCGGGCATGGTGGCATGCACCTGTAATCCCAGCTACTTGGGAGGCTGAGGCCAGAGAACTGCTTGGACCCGGGAGGCAGAGATTGTGGTGAGCTGAGATCGCGCCACTGCACTCCAGCCCAAGTGACAGAGTGAGACTCCATCTCAAAAAAAAAAAAAAAAAAAAAAAAAAAGGAACATCCATTTGAGAGGCTGAGGCAGGAGGATTCCTTCAGGCCAGGAGTTCAAGTCCAACCTAGGCAATGTAGCAAGACCCCATCTTTAAAAAAAAAAAAAAATTAGTCCAGCATGGCAGCATATGCCTGTAGTCTCAGGTACTCGGTAGGCTGAGACAGGATCCCTTGAGCCCAGAAGTTCAAAGTTGCAGTAAGCTATGATCACACCACTGCATTCCACCCTGGGTGACAGAGCAAGACCTCATCTCTTAAAAAAATATAAAAATAAAAAGAAGATTCGTGAGTCATGAGAGAGGTCACAATATCAACATGAACAGGAATTGGGAAGAAGTTGATTCTAACCCTCACAGACAGCTTTGAGAAGTTCAAGACTTCATTGAATGAAGTCACCACAGATGTGGTAGAAAGTGAACTACAATTAGAAATGGAGTTTGAAGATGTGACAGAATTGTTGCAATCTCATAATAAAATCTGAATAGAGGAGAAATTACTTTTTTTTGAGATGGAGTTTCACTCTTGTTGCCCAGGCTGGAGTACAATGGCGCGATCTCAGTTCACTGCAACTTCTGCCTCCTGGGTTCAAGTGATTCTCCTGCTTCAGCCTCCCGAGTAGCTGGGATTACAGGCGTGCACCACCATGCTTGGCTAATTTTGTATTTTTAGTAGACAGGGGGTTTCCATGTTAGCCATGCTGGTCTCAAACTCCTGACCTCAGGTGACCCGCCCGCCTCAGCCTCCCAAAGCGCTGGGATTACAGGCGTGAGCCACACGCCCAGCCAGGAATTGCTTCTTATTGGTGAGCAAAGAAAGTAAATTTTTTTTTTTTTTTTTTTTTTGAGACAGTGTCTTGCCCCATCGCCCAGACTGGAGTGAAGTGGCGCAATCTCAGCTCACTGCAACCTCCGCCTCCAGGTTTCAAGCAATTCTCATGCCTCAGCCTCCCAAGTAGCTGGGATTACAGGCATATACCACCGTGCCTGGCTAATTTGCATATTAGTAGAGATGGAGTTTTACCATGTTGGTCAGGCTGGTCCCTAACTCCTGGCCTCAAGTGATCCGTCCGCCTCGGCCTCCCAAAGTGCTGGGGGTTGGCCACTGCGCCCAGCGATGATGATGATGATGATGATGATGATGATGATGATTTTTGAGACGGAGTCTAGTTCGGCCACCCAGGCTGGAGTGCAATAGTGCAATCTCAGCTTATTGCAACCTCCGCCTCCTGGGTTCAAGCGATTCTCCTGCCTCAGCCTCCTGAGTAGCTGGGACTACAGGTGCTCACCATCATGCATGGCTAATTTTTGTATTTTTATTTATGTATTTATTTTGAGATGGAGTCTCACTCTGTTGTCCAGGCTGGAGTGCAGTGGCATGATCTCGGCTTACTGCAACCTCTTCCTCCTGGGTTCAACTGATTCTTCTGCCTCAGCCTCCTGAGTACCTGGGATTACAGGTACGTGCCATCACACCTGGCTAATTTTTGTATTTTTAGTAGAGACAGGGTTTCACCATGTTAGCCAGGAAGGTCTCTATCTCCTTAACTCGTGATCAGCCTGTCTTGGCCTCCCAAAGTGCTGGGATTACAGGTGTGAGCCACCGCACCTGGCCATTTTTGTATTTTTAGTAGAGACAGGGTTTCTCCATGTTGGCCAGGCTGGTCTCCAACTCCTGACCTCAGATGAGGTCACCTCAGTCTTCCAAAGAGCTGGGATTACTGGCATGAACCACCATGCCTGGCCCGCCCGGCAATTTTTTAAGATGGAATCTACTCCTGGTGAGGATGCTGTGAACACTGTAAAAATGACACCAAGGATTCAGAGTATTACATAGCTTAGCTGATAAAGTAGCAACAGGGTTTCAGAAGATTGACTCTAATTTTGAAAGAATATCTACTGTGGATAAAATGCTATCAAAGAAATCTTTCATGAAAGGAAGACTCAATGAATGTGGCAAACTTCACTGTTGCCTTATTTTAACAAACTGCCACAGCCAGCCCAACCTTCAGTAACCACCACCCTGATGAGTCAGAAGCCATCAGCATCAAGGCAGGACCCTCCACTAGCAAAAAGGTTATGACTCACCAAAGGCTCAGATGATCACTAGCATTTTTTAAGCAATAACGTATTTTTACAGGAGGCTGAGGCCAAGGAATCACTTGAGCCCAGGAGGTTGAGGCTGCAGTGAGCTGTGACCACACCACTGCACTCCAGGCTGGGCAACAGAATGAGATATCTCAAAAACAACAACAACAACAACAACAACAACAACAAAAGAAGTTGGGGGAGCTGGGCACCGTGGCTCCTGCCTATCAACCCAGCACTTGGGGAGGCCGAGGTGGGCAGATCACTTGAGGCTAGGAGTTTGAGATCACCCTGGCCAACATGGCGAAACCCCATGTCTACGAAAAATACAAACATTAGCCAAGCATGGTGGTGTGCGCATCTCTAGACCCAGCTACTCCAGAGGCTGAGGCACAAGAATTGCTTGAACCCGAGAGGCAGATGTTGCAGTGAGCCAAGACTGCACCACTTGGCCGGGCGCGGTGGCTCAAGCCTGTAATCCCAGCACTTTGGGAGGCCGAGACGGGCGGATCACAAGGTCAGGAGATCGAGACCATCCTGGCTAACACGGTGAAACCCCGTCTCTACTAAAAAATACAAAAAAAACTAGCCGGGCGAGGTGGCGGGCGCCTGTAGTCCCAGCTACTCGGGAGGCTGAGGCAGGAGAATGGTCTAAACCCGGGAGGCGGAGCTTGCAGTGAGCTGAGATCCGGCCACTGCACTCCAGCCTGGGTGACAGAGCAAGACTCTGTCTCAAAAAAAAAAAAAAAAAAAAAAAAAAGACTGCACCACTGCATGTCAAACTGGGTGACAGAGTGAGAGTCTGTCTCAAAAAAATAAAATAAATATTAGGCCAGGCGTGATGGCTGATACCTGTAATCCCAGCACTTTGGGAAGCCGAGATGGATGGATCACTTGAGGCCAGGAGTTGAGACCAGCCTGGTCAATATGCAGAAACCCCGTTTTTACTAAAACTACAAAAAATTTAGCCAGGTGTGGTGGTGCGCATTTGTAGTTCCAGCTACTCAGGATGCTGAGAGAATTGCTTAAATCTGGGAAGTGGAGGCTGCAGTGAGCACCACTGCACTCTCTAGCCTGGATAACAAAAGATGACTCTGTCTCAAAAAAAAAAACATAAAAAATAAAAAAATTTAAGCCGGGAACGGTGGCTCACGCCTGTAATCCCAGCACTTTGGGAGGCCAAGGCGGGTAGATCACCTGAGGTCAGGAATTCGAGACCAGCTTGGCCAACATGATGAAACTCCATCTTTACTAAAAATTCAAAAAATTAGCCAGGCATGGTGGCAGGCGCCTGTAATCCCAGCTACTTGGGAGGCTGAGGCAGGAGAATTGCCTGAACCCGAGAGGCAGAGGTTGCAATGAGCTGAGATCACGCCACTAAACTCCAGCCTGGGCAACAAGAGCGAAATTCTGTCCGCCCCCAACACAAAAAAATTAATTGATAAAATATTTAAATTTTTTAAAAAGGTATTTTAAAATTTATATACCTTTTTAAAGACATAATGTTACTGCACACTTAGACTACAGTATAGCGTAAAGATAACTTTAATTTCTTAATTTTTTTATTACTTTTTGAGACAGTCTTGCTCTTGTCGTCCAGGCTGGAGCACAATGGCACGATCACGGCTCACTGCAACCTCCGCCCCCCAGGTTCAAGCAATTCTCCTGCCTCAGGCTCCCAAGTAGCTGGGATTACAGGTGCCCACCACTATGCCTGGCTAATTTTTGTATTTTTAGTAGAGGCGGGGTTTCAACACTTTGGCCAGGCTGGTCTCGAACTCCTGACCTTAGGTTATCAACTCACCTCCGCCTCCCAAAGTGCTGGGATTATGGGCATGACCCACCGCACCTGGCCAAAACATAACTTTTTTTTTTTTTGAGACAGAGTTTTGCTCGTTGCCCAGGCTGGAGTGCAATGGCATGATCTTGGCTCACCGCAACCTCTGCCTCCTGGTTTCAAGTGATTCTCCTGCCTCAGCCTCCTGAGTGGCTGGGATTACAGGCGCACGCCACCATGCCTGGCTAATTTTGTATGTTTAGTAGAAATGGAGTTCCTCCATGTTGGTCAGGCTGGTCTCAAACTCCTGACCTCAGGTGATCCACTTACTTCTGCCTCCCAAAGTGCTGGGATTACAGGCATGAGCCACTGCGCTTGACCAGAATATAACTTTTATATGCACTGGGAAACCAAAAAATATGTGACTGGCTTTATTGCCATATATGCTTTATTGCAGTAGTCTGGACCTAATCCCACACTATCTCTGAGTTATGCCTATATTTATTTTCCTACCACTATATTCTTTAGCTGGTCTCTTAAAGCCAAGTCCGGCCAAGTGCTCACACCTGTAATCCCAGCACTTTGGGAGGCTGAAAACGGAGGCTTGAGTCTAGAGTTCAAGACCAGCCTGGGCAACACAGCAAGTCCATGCCTCTGTGAAAAATAAAAACATTTAGGCTGGGCACGGAGGCTCACACTTGTAATCCTAGCACTCTGGGAGGCTGAGGCGGGAGAATCATGGTCAGGAGTTCCAGACCAGCCTGGCCAATATGGTGAAACCCCGTCTCTAGCAAAAATACAAACATTAGCCAGGTGTGGTGGTGGGTGCCTGTAGTCCCAGCTACATGGGAGGCTGAGGCAGGAGAATCACTTAAACCGGGAGGCAGAGGTTGCAGTGAGCCAAGATTGCGCCACTATACTCCAGCCTGGGCAACAGAGTGAGACTCCATCTCAAAAGAAAACAACAACAACAACAACAAATTTAAAAAAAATTAGCTGGGCTTGATGGCATGCATACACCTGTTGTCCCAGCTACTCAGAGGCTGAAGCAAGATGATTGAGCCTGTGAGGTAAGGCTGCAGTAAGGTGTGATAATGCCACTGTACT
This sequence comes from Macaca nemestrina, assembly GCF_043159975.1. Lineage (NCBI taxonomy): Eukaryota > Metazoa > Chordata > Mammalia > Primates > Cercopithecidae > Macaca > Macaca nemestrina. Next base: position 57,066,953 of record NC_092144.1, on the reverse strand, counting down.
CCATGGAGCATGGGTGAGATCCTGTCTCAAAAAAAAAAATTAAAAAAAAAAAAAAGCCAGGTCCAGGTAGGGCAGCACTAATAATGACATATAGTAAGCATATTAACTAGCACAGTTACCCTATGAGTAAGCACTACCATATTCTCCTTTTTAATAGATGACGTGCCTAAGGCACCAAGAGTTTAAGGGGCCTTGTCGGAGGGTGCAGAGCAGGTAAGAGGTGGGACTGGGACTCAAACCTAAGCCATGTGTCATGATGAGAAAAAGAGTAACGGAGGCCTCAACAAATGTGGACAACTGCTATTTGGCCTATGACCTGGTGTTAACATTTAGGTGTATGAGACACTTTCTGATAAGACCTTCAAACTATCTGCTACCTGGGGGCAAATTACAAGTTGTACAAAGACCGAGATAACAAATCAATAGCATGTGCTGCTCCACTGATCCAAAATTTCATTATGCCGTCTTTGCAGCACTCTCACATGCTCACTTACCTGAACATTTTAATTACCTAATTGCTCTCTTTCATTCTTCCAGCAAAATCAAAGGTTACCAACTTCAGCGTTATGTTTACTCTCGGCATTTAGTTCTCAAAAAATAAAAATAAAAAGACCGTGGCAAGCAAAATAGGTATTTAAGCCCATTTTATAGACAAGAGAACTCAGAATAAGAATAAATGACTTGTCCTAAGTCACAAAGTTGGTGAGATGCAAATGAAAACTAACAATAGGTAAGTTTCTTTCCTCTACCTGGCTTGAGGAATCACAAGAATCTGAAGACTGAAAGGCGACAAACTTCATCTATTCCAGGGTTCTCTCATTCAGAAACTCATACCTTTATTCAACGAAGACTGAGCTCCTACTGACCTGTCAGGTCATGTTCTAGGTGATGTCACAGAACAAATGGAGGAACAAAAGACAAAAATCTCACAGAGCATCCAAAATGCTTTATTTTGCAATTTCTTCCTGATGCCTGAACACCAACCTCCTTGAAGATCTGTTACTCTCCCCAACAACAGAAAGAATGATCAGTAAATAAACATTTAATAGATATATGTGTAGACGTCTTGTTAAATAAAAACGACAATAAAACCAAATGGGGTAAACTTTAAAATTATTGTTTATTTAAGACAAAACAAGACTGGGCGCAGTGGCTCATGCCTGGAATTCCAGCACTTTGAGAGGCCCAGGCAGGTGGATCAAGAGGTCAGGAGTTCGAGACCAGCCTGACCAACATGGTGAAACCCCATCTCTACTAAAAATGCAAAAATTGGCCGGGTGTGGTGGCGTGCGCCTATAATCCCAGCTACTCAGGAGGCTGAGGCAGGAGAATTGCTGGAACCCAGGAGGCGGAGGTTGCAGTAAGCCAAAGATCGCATCATTGCACTCCAGCCGGGGCAACAGAGCAAGACTCCGACTCAAAAAAAAAAAGACAAAACATAAAACACGAGCTTGGATCACTTTTTTTAAAAGTTCTTTCTCGGCCAGGCGCGGTGCCTCAAGCCTGTAATCTCAGCACTTTGGGAGGCCGAGACAGGCGGATCACGAGGTCAGGAGATCGAGACCATCCTGGCTAACATGGTGAAACCCCGTCTCTACTAAAAAAAAAAATACAAAAAACTAGCTGGGCGAGGTGGCGGGCGCCTGTAGTCCCAGCTACTCGGGAGGCTGAGGCAGGAGAATGGCATAAAACCCAGCAGGCGGAGCTTGCAGTGAGCTGAGATCCAGCCACTGCACTCCAGCCTGGGTGACAGAGCGAGACTCCGTCTCAAAAAAAAAAAAAAAAAGTTCTTTCTCATAATAAGATGAAATCGGTCTTCCTAGTCAATGCATTCTTGCATTGAAATGCTTAGTCACACATAATTCTTTAAGATAAGATCAAGGAAAAATAATCAGGCCACTGGCCTTCTAAATTTTTTACATTCTGCTAAAGAAACAGGGTGTTCCTTGTGTTACCTGTAAGGGAAGAATTGCTTTTGTTTTATAAACGGCATATAAATTCTCCGAGAGAGGAGGAGGCATGTTTTGTGCACTGTAAACCTTGTAGATACCCATATCTCTACCTCTATCCTCTGAACTACAAAGAACTAGTTTGTTCCCTCTTCTGTTTAATACTTTTGCTAAATTATTTAAATAAAATTAATTAAAGACAGGACTTCAAAATAGGACTCTGGGAAAAAAAATTTTAATAGCTTAGCTTAGCCGGGCAAGGTGGCTCACGCCTGTAATCCCAGCACTTGGGAGGCTGAAGCGGGCGGATCACCTGAGGTCAGGAGTTTGAGACCAGCCTCATGAACATGGAAAAACTCCGTCTCTACTAAAAATACAAAATCAGCCCAGCGTGGTGGTGCATGCCTGTAATCCCAGCTACTCAGGAGGCTGAGGCCAGAGAATCACGTGTACCCGGGAGGTGGAGGTTACAATGAGCCAAGATTGTGCCATTGCACGCCAGCCTATTAAAATGTTTTTGGCGCATAAAAGGGAACACATAACTAATTTTATAGCCATTTCCGACTTTGACCAATGACTTTTTTTTTTTTTTTGAGATGGAGTCTCACTCTGTCAGCCAGGCTGGAGTGCAGTGGCACGATCTCAGCTCACTGCAACCTCCACCTCCTGGGTTCAAGCAATTCTCCTGCCTCAGCCTCCCAAGTAGCAGGATTACAGGTGCCCGCCACCAAGCCTGGCTAAATTTTTTTTTGTATTTTTAGTAGAGATGGGGTTTTACCATGTTGGCTAGGGCAGTTTTGAACTCCTCAAATGATCCGCCCACCTCGGCCCCCCAAAGTGCTAGGATTACAGGTGTGAGCCACCGTGCCCAGCCTGCTTTTTTTTGAGATGGAGTCTCGCTCTGTCACCCAGGCTGGAGTGCAGTGGCGATCTCCGCTCACTGCAAGCTCCGCCTCCCGGGTTCACGCCATTCTCCTGCCTCAGCCTCCCGAGTAGCTGGGACTAAAGGCGCCTGCCACCATGCCCAGCCAATTTTTTCATATTTTCACGAAAATACTTTTAGTAGAGAGGGGGTTTCATCGTATTATCGATCGGGGATGGTCTCGATCTCCTGACCTCGTGATCCGCCCACCTTGGCCTCCCAAAGTGCCGGGATTATAGGCGTGAGCCATTGCGCCTGGCCCTGCTCCTTTCTCTTAAAACAAGCACACTTCGGGGATTAGAAGAGAACCTTGTTTAAAGATAACCAAGGGTTCAGCTCTATCCACCATGGAGTAGATTTGAATTATCTTCATCTCTGGGCTGAGATCACACTGGGCGAAACCATTCTGGAAGGTGTAAAGTCCTTTCCAGACTTTCTGGAAAGTGTGTAAAAAAAGCATTCTGGAAACTGTAAAGTTGGCCAGAGAAGGCAGTAGGGAGCAGAGACTCTGGGCCAGACTGCTTTGGGGACCTACTAGCCATGTGGCCTTGGGCAAGTCCCCTCTCTGGAACCTCGGTTCCTCATCTAGAAGGTGAGAATACCACCTACCCCAGAGGGTTATTGTGAGGAGAATATAAGATAAAGTTTCGTAGTCTTCTGGTATGTAATAAACAGGTCACTGTTATTATTTGGTAATATTATTAGTAATTAATTTGATTATTCTCTAAGAAAGGGTGAATGTCTTACCTTCGAAGATACTAAAGAGTCCAACAGATCTTACCATGGCTAATTTATTGCTTTTTGGCTCAATTTTTCCTTCATATGTTTATAAGAAAAGCCAAACACAAGACAACCACACTACAAAAAAAAAACTTGTTTAATCTTGTTTTCCCTGAATCAGAAATAGTAAAATCATTGTGGAAAGCTTGGGAAAATTCAAAAAAAAGTTTTAATCACCCATAATCCTACAACACAGAGTTAACTAGTAATACTTCAGCATATTTCTTCCACTTTTTCGTATATATATTTTAAAATAACTGGACTCATGCTGTTTATAGTTCTATATCCTATTTTTTCCCACATTTAATTTTATTTTGTGTGCACTTTCCCATGTCAAATATTCTCAAAAACATACTTTTTTAATGACTCCATAACCTTTCCATAAAGCAAACCATTCCCCTAAGGTTAAAACATTTAGATTTTTTTTTGTTAATTTATAAACATCCATATAGTTAACATAGTTAACATTTCTTTTGTATACAATCTTGATTCACATCTCTATTTCTCGGTCCCTATAGATTCTTTTTTTTTTTTTTCTGTGAGACAGAGTCTCACTCTGTCACCCACGCTGGAGTGCCATGGCGTAATCTCCACTCAACGCAACCTCTGTCTTCCAGGTTCAAGCAATTCTCCTACCTCAGCCTCCCGAATAGCTGAGATTACAGGCACCCGCCACCATGCCCGGCTAATTTTTTGTATTTTCAGTAGAGATGGGGTTTCACCATGTTGGCCAGGCTGGTCTCGAACTCCTGACCTCAAGAGATCCGCCCACTTAGGCCTCCCCAAGTGCTGGGATTACAGGCATGAGCCACCGCACCCGGCCCTATAGATTCTTATAAGTAGATCAAGGATTGTATGTTTCTTAAAACATTGCTGGATGGGCATGGTAGCTCACGCCTGTTATCCCAGCACTCTGGGAGGCCGAGGTGAGCAGATCACTTGAGGTCAGGAATTCGAGAACACCCTGGCCAACATGGTGAAACCTCGTACCTACTCAAAACAACAACAACAACAACAACAAAAATATATATATATACACACACATATAAATATATCACAAAAATTAGCTAGGCATGGTGGTGGGTGCCTGTAATCCCAGCTACTTGGGAGGCTGAGGCAAGAGAATCCCTTGAACCCGGGAGGCGGAGGTTGCAGTGAGCCAAGATTACGCCACTGCACTCCAGCCTGAGCAACAGAGCAAAACTCTCTCTTGGAAAAAAAAACAAAAAACAAACAACAACAACAAGAAAAACAGGCCGAGTGTGGTGGCTCACGCCTGTAATCCCAGCACTTGGGGAGGCCGAGGCAGGTAGATCACATGAGGTCAGGAGTTCAAGACCAGCCTGGCCAACATGGCAAAACCCCATCTCTACTAAAAGTACAAAAATTAGCCAGGCATGGTGGCACGCACTTGTAATCCCAGTTAATGGGGAGGCTGAGGCAGGAGAATTGCTTGAACCCGGGAGGCAGAGCTCGCAGTGAGCCGAGATCATGCCACTGCACTCTAGCCTGGGTGACACAGCAAGACTCCATCTCAAAAAACAAACAAATAAAACATTGCTAAACTACTTTCCTGAAAGTTCACACTAGTTTGCAGGCCTGATAGTAATTTCAATATCAGTTCCATTTCACTCTCATCAGCATCGACCACTATCTCTTTTCTTTTGATTTCTGCAAACAGAGACCAAAATAATCTGGAATTACAACACGAGTAGAAAACATCTGTTAAAGGAATGCTTTCACACTTGTGATAATTTATACAATGAAATCACCGTTATCCCATTCTTTATCAGGTATTTGACCCAGCCCAGATAGGTAAAGTTAGAAACATCCTACATGTTCACATTTGTATATTAAAGTAATAATTGAAGTGCCTTATATAGACTAGACTCTCAAATAATTTCCAGCTCAGTAAGAACTATGTAGAAAAGAGAATCATGCCCCATCATAGGAAAAAGGGGCTTGTACAACATGCAAAATATTCAGAAATGGACACTTAAGATTTATTTACTTTTCTACATGTAGATTATACTTTAATTTTTTAAGAAAAAACTTAAAAGGGGATTTGTACACAAGAAAATATATACACCTTGTATATACATAACATCAAATCATAACAACTTTAGCTAAGGCTGCCATTTTTTAAGCCTTTGTGGTTGAGTGGCTACTACTAGGTACATGCCAACAGCCACGACCCACTCCACAGCAGTCAGGAGTCTTCTCTTTTTCCTCATTTATCAAAGGCTTTATCTACATTCCTCAAATGACTGAGCAATCAGAGGAAGAAATTTCTTATACACTGGCAGCATTAAAAAACATACACAGTGATTTCAGGCCATTAAAAAGGTTACTATAAAAGCAGCATATCCACCAGCCTCTACCTACAACGTTAATAGGCATTTCTGAAAAATAAAGATCTAGTGATACATTTTATCACCAATCATTTAGGTAAGCTATTCCCAGTGAAATAATTCCCTTGAAGTGAAAGCTACTCTACCAGAAGTGCAGATTTCAAGAATCTAATAATCTTGTATTAACGCAGTGCTGACTTTCATTTGTACACAATCAATTTGTTACTGAACAAAGAACTCTTTTTAATTGCCCATGGCAATTAATGGTAATCATTTTCCTTTGTCTCATTCCTAAGTAGTGCAGGCTGCAAAAGATAAAGCCACAGTTTTGACCTTTCTTTTAAATGAAAATGAGGAAAAAGTACAATGCAACTATATACATACACAAACACACAATGCAAATACATATACACACACATACACACACACACACATATATATATATATATATTTTTTTGAGACAAAGTCTCACTTCATCACCCAGGCAGGACTGGAGTGGCGCGATCATGGCTCATTGCAGCCTTTACCTCTGGGGGCTAGGTGTTTAGGTGATCTGCCCACCTTGGCCTCCCAAAGTGCTGGGATTATAGGCGTGAGCCACCACGCCTGGCCAACTATATATATACACCTCAGGAGGCTATTAGCTGTAACTAACCAGCATACTTTTAGACTAACATTTTATTAGATGCAAAAAGTTACTAAATAAAGTATTATGGGCCGGGCGCGGTGGCTCAAGCCTGTAATCCCAGCACTTTGGGAGGCCGAGACGGGCGGATCACGAGGTCAGGAGATCGAGACCATCCTGGCTAACACGATGAAACCCCGTCTCTACTAAAAAATACAAAAAAAACTAGCCGGGCGAGGTGGCGGGCGCCTGTAGTCCCAGCTACTCGGGAGGCTGAGGCAGGAGAATGGTCTAAACCCGGGAGGCGGAGCTTGCAGTGAGCTGAGATCCGGCCACTGCACCCCAGCCTGGGCGACAGAGCAAGACTCTGTCTCAAAAAAAATAAATAAATAAAAATAAAGTATTATGGCCCTATGGGGAGGCTCAGGCCTGTAATCCCAGCACTTTGGGAGGCCGAAGCATAAGGATCACCTGAGGTCAGGAGTTTAAGACCAGCCTGGCCAACATGGTGAAACCCCATCTCTACTAAAAATACAAAAAACTAGCCAGGCATGGTGGTAAGCGCCTGTAATCCCAGCTACTCGTGAGGCTGAAGCAGGACAATCACTTGAACCTGGGATGTGAAGGTTGCAGTGAGCTGAGATTGCACCACTGTGCTCCAGCCTGAGTGACAGAGGAAGACTACGTCGCGAGAAAAAGAAAAAAAAAAAGAGTATCATAGTGAGCTCCACATAAATAACTCAAGAGGAAAGATGTATTTCTATCTGTATGTTTCTTTTTTTATTTTTAATTGTAAATTGACAAATTGTAGTTGCATATATTCTATGCATATATTTTTAGTTGCCTACCTAAAGAAAATATTTCAATTTGTAGCTACCCAAATACTTTTCTACTTGCTGAAAAAAATGTAGATTTAAGGAGTTATTACATGACCAAACATCTCTACCTTCTTCCTGTTAGACTAGTTTACTTACAGTTTTGTTACACCTGTGTTTGAATCCAGGTCAGAAATAAAATGCTCAACTTTTCCAAATATGCTGGCTAAAAAGGCAAGCTGGTACTTGTGGTGTAGACTCTTTTCAAAATGCTGTGATACAGAACCTACTGTGTGCTCAAATCTCTGAATATGAAAGTCTTCAAGACCATTAATACAGGATTATGTCCCAAGAAGCCAGATACTAATCAGAATAGTCTATTCAACATTTACTTCTCTTCACCCTATATGGTTAATTGTTTACAACTGACTATAAATTCCTTAAGGTGATGAACTATGCTAATTATTATACGCCCAGAGAGGCAACGTAGCCTAATAAAATAAACACAAATTTTGAAATCAGACAGATGTGGATTCTTAACACTGCCTTACTACTTATTAACTGTGTCACCATGATCAAGAAATGTATAATACAGCAAGTATGCAGATTAAAGTATCCTGGGCCAGGGCCAGGCGCGGTGGCTCACGTCTGTCATCCCAGCACTTTGGGATGCCAAGGCGGGTGGCTCACCTGAGGTCAGGAGTTCGAGACCAGGCTGGCCAACGTGGCAAAACCCCGTCTCTACTAAAAATATAAAAATTAGATGGGCATGGTTGGCGTGTGCCTGTAATCCCAGCCACTCGGGAGGTTGAGGCATGAGAATAGCTGGAATTCAGGAGGCGGAGGTTGCAGTGAGCCGAGATCTCGCCACTGCACTCCAGACTGGGCGATAGAGCAAGAGTCCGTCTCAAAAAAGAAAAAAAGAAAGAAAGAAAAAAAAAAAAGCTGACCAGGACAGCAGGCCCTCTAAGCATTTAAAGTCTGCAAATGGCCATTACAGTTGGTATAAACATCTAAAAAAAAAAAAAAAGACTCTAGCACCTGTTTTATCTTCTATCAACATGGATGCAATGGGGGCCTACCAAGTACAAAGTATTCTGCTAGGTGTGGTGGGAAATCAAAGATAATGTAAGAGGCTCCTCATCCTCAGGAGTTTACTATCTATCTAGAGAGAGATGACAATCTATTATTAGCCACAACATAAGGCAGAATGGGAACTAACTAGTATAATCCCCTCATTTTTCAAATGAAGGAACTGTAGTCCACAGAATTGAAAATGATTTGGCTAGTTACACGGCTAGTAAATGGCAGGGCTAGGGCTAGAATCCAGGTTTCTTTAACATTCTTTACATCATAGGAAGCTGCCTCTCAATTGTTCAAATTCAATTACCAATTTACTACAGTGGCCAGGACGAGGACATCATCCAAGTAAGAATGCAGAGATATTAAGAGAGCAAAAGAGGCAGGAAATACCTACAGATCTATAATACAACAGTCACAACTGCTGCAAAGTGCATAAAAAGAAAATGTTTGTTTCAATAAAGGAAAATGAGAGAGATAGGCAAGTCTGGCTATTTTCAACTAAAATAAATATTACTTTCCTGTAATGATACTTCATGGCTGAAAGTATCTGGTTCTCTGCTATTATATCAACTTAATGGCATTTCTCAATATCAGAAAAGCAAATAAATGAAAATTAGATTGACAGGTGCCAAAAGTTATCTTCAAGAATTCTTCATAGATGAAGCCTGATAAAGCATTGGATCAAAAGTTAAATAGAAAGAAACTTTCGGGAAGATGAACATGAATTATTTGTTTGCATTTCTTAATGCCAGGAATACAAGTGCTATTCAGACCATTGCTGTTTGAGAGCCTAGGTCAACAATGACTCAGCTTGAAAAATTCCATATTGTTTTTAAAAGAGATATATGGTTTCAGTTATGTAGCTAATATAATCTGGATAATCCCATCCCCCTAAATTATAAAGTAATTTCCATGTGAACGGTTGAAAAACAGGCAGTGTTTATTTTATATCTGAAAAAGTATACAAGGGTAATCCAGCTCATTTTACTGCGTCTCCCAGGGAAAGAGCCCCCTACACAAACTCCAGGTTATAGGACTTGATGACAGGCAGTTGGGGATTGGCAGGTGAGGGAGGAATCAAAGAGCAGCAACAGGAGCTTAGTCCTAAGCCCCAGCTCTAACTTGGTACGTGACCCAGGACAACAAGAATCTACAATCAGACCTGGACAGCACACCAGGCTTCAGACTAGGAAGGTGAAGCCCAGAGAGGTAAAGCAATTTGTTCAAGGTCCCAACTAATTAGGACAAGGCCTAGATCAGAAGGCAGGTCCCCGCCGTTATATAAGTCCAGTACTTTTCTGCTGTGGCAGGAAGCCTGTCACAATGCGTTATGCCAGCCTTCCATTCCTCCATCTGTAAATGAGGAGGCTAGACCAGGCACTGACTTTCACACTGAGTTCCAATGAACGCAAGGCGTCAAAGGAGGTATTTCTGCTAGTCACCTTCTCTCTTCATGCAAAGAATCTCAATTTTAGCCATTTTATAGATTGTGAAAAAGAAATCTTACCAACTGGACATCATGGATAGTGCCGTGATGAATAACAGAAGATTTTTTTAAAAAAGGGAAAAACAGGTCAGGCGTGGTGGCTCATGCCTGTAATCCCAGCACTTTGGGAGGCCGAGGCAGGTGGATCACTTGAAGTCAGGAGTTCAAGACCAGCCTGGCCAACATGATGAAACCCCATCTCTACTAAAAATACAAAAATTAACCTGGCGTGGTGGCGCATGCCTGTAATCCCAGCTACTTCAGAAGCTGAGGCAGGAGAATCGCTTGAACCCGGGAGGCGGAGGTTGTGGGGAGCTGAGATTGCGCCACTGCACTCCAGCCTGGGCAACAAGAGTGAAACTCCGTCTCAAAAAAAAAAAAAAAAAAGTCACGATGACTGTGTAAATTAAGACATTGTTTAGACTGCCAGGTGGTGACTGACAATAGTTATAGCAGATCACAGGAAGACCCTGCAAGCAGCCTAACACCTCTCAGGAGACCACAGTGGACCAAAGATGGGAAGCAGACCAGACTAGACGGAGACCAACAGCCACTCCAACCTTTTCAATCTCCAACTATATTGACCTGATGCCTCACCTCCTCACATGCAGACTCACCAAACATTTATCAGGCTATGGTTTACTGTCACCTGTGCAGCCCCCACCCCTCCCAGGCTGTGTTCTTTGCCAAAAGTCACCATCAAGGTCCATGGATCTGCCCATGAATCTGCACACCGACAACTTCTTTCAACTTCTTCTCTTCTGGATCAAGAAGAATGAGTATTTTCTGATTTGTCACCGTCCTAAATGCGTCAACCTTCACCATGCCAAGGAAAATGGGGGGCAGGTAAAAGGCGGGGGGGATGGCCAAAAAAAGGTTAGTTGAAAACAAGATGATGACTTAAACGAGGAACTTTGATCAGATTAGTTTTTAAAAGTCTTTGCAAAGATTTCCTAGGCAGGGCAAGAGCCCTTGAAAACATGTTACTACGTCGAAAGCAGTTGCCTACCGCCATCTCCTGCTCCAGCCCCCCGACTCCAAATGGCATATTAACTGTGCCAGAAGGCCAAGGCTACCACCTCACATTTCTGTAGCACCCAATTCCATCATGAAAGCAAATGTCAATGCTGGAGTTGGGGCCTCTGCTGGCCTCAGAGAAATCTGACAGTCTTTAAGAACATCGGTTAGCAGTGTAGGTGGAAAAATCAGCTCTTTATTCTGTGTTTCCTCTCTCCCTATTATGTAAACTTAGGCTTTTGGCATGCAGGACCTTTTTATGCTGCCAATGATATTAAAACTCTGGGACACACATTTAAGCAGTACTGCATACACAGTTGTTTTTATTCTTAATTATCTGTCACTTCTATATTAAGAATAAAAAACAAAACAACCATTGATACTAACATGGGTAACACAAACTCTAACATAAATTCAGGAAATTAATCATGATATACAAGGCTAAAAATTCACCAACAGAAATGAATCAAAAAATCTTTAAGTCAATAATGGTGAAAACCCATGCCATACATAGATCATTAAAATTACCAGATTCTGTCAGAAAATTTTAAAAAGTTCAAGGAGCCATACAGATCTACTATCAGCCCTCTTCACTGTCTCATATACAAATGCCCTAATATTTGATGAATGAATGGTCCAACTCTGTAGATGACAGTGAATGTTTTTTATTTCAAATATGTCCACACAGAATTATTTCTAAATAAGTACTAAAATAAACAAAGTTTGATCATAGCTCAGTTAAGAAAGTCCTTCCAGTAAATGCTCCTTCACAGTTGGATGGCTACTTTAATATACAATTGCCCTAGGCCACAGCAGGGAAAAAAAAAATCAGGCTTTTGATTTACTTAAGAAATAAAATAAATAAACCTAGAACATGCAAAAGATCCCCTTTCCCAAGTTAAGGAAGGAAAATGGTTGGATAGATTTTCTGTAAAAACCACCTTTACCCCTGAATGAACTTCCTAAATCCGCCCCGCCGCCCAACCATATAGTCATTAAAGAAAATCGCTCAGGAATGGTAGCTAAGACGCATTTCTCAGATAATAAGACTAAAAATCCAATCACATCCACCAGTTCCTGGCACCCTTTTCTAACTCTACCAAATCAGGTCACTCAAAAAGCTTAAGGAATGTCAGCGCCCACCCACACACCCCTTGTACACCAATGAGCCCCAGAATCTAGCATGGATCTGCCCAGAGGCACTCAGCTCCTGTGGCAGGGAGAGCCTGCAATACCAGAGGGCAGAAATCTGAGTGACACTTGGCACTCTCTCTTTCAACAAACAACCGCAAAGTGCTTTCCAAACCCAAGCCTTCACCATTTTGAAGACCAGGAAGCTGGAGCCTTCCCTGGAGCAGAGGTGAAAAAGAAATAATAAGCCCACCTTCCCCATCCCCTCCCCCAAGGTCACACTGCAAACCAGAGGCCATTAGGGAAGGCAAGACTGTAGCTTCCCTAGGTCCAAGTGTGGCCATAACCCCCAGTGGGATCGGGAGAATCTGAGAACTGGCATTTCCCCAGCTAGAGGTAAAACAAAATGACTTGTCAGCTGGGGGAAAAAAAAGCACACTCCTAGGGGTGCTGGCTTAGAGGTGGAATAGGAGACAGGGTACTGTATGCAACCGCTCAGAGAAGGAAAGAGGGAAAGTGAGAAAGAGAATAAAGATCTGTGAGCAGCTGCAATCCCCTTTTCCAAAGGACACAAAGCTGCAGAGCCCAGAGATCGGAAGGGGGAGAGCAAACAGCAGAGAAAAGAAAATGGGGCAACGGAAAGAGATCTACCTCCCTCCACACTACTAACCTAGTGGAAGTGGGAGAAATGGGGGAGACACTCCCAGACTCCACAGAGCAGTAACAATCAACCAACTCCCACCTATTTACCCAGATCTCTCAGGATCCCTGGGGATAGAACCCTCAGGGGTAGGGTGCAGAGAGAGAATCTGCAGTCTCAGAGCCTGAGAGCCTAAGGCCCAATCCAGCCCCTTTGCCTCTGCAGCAGAGGGATGGAAAACAGAGAAAGACATGCCTGAAAGGGGAAGTGCTCAATGGGGAATGGGTGGGCCACGGGTGGTGAGCTGCGATGAGCAGGTCTGATAGGAACTAAATGGGAAGAGGAGCCTGCCAAGATACAAGGGGAAAGGGAAAAAAAAAAAAGGTGAGGAAGGAAACAAGTCCAAGACGAACAGAATTGGGAGAGGGATATCAAAGGTGAGTAAGGGGAGTGAGAATCTATCACAGCACTGAGGCAGCTCCAAGAGGAAGGTGGGGGGGATACATAGGAAAGAATGATTAAGAAGACATCTTAATGTCACAATTGGAGGGAGTGAGAACTCCAAAAGAAGACAAGAGGCAGGGCAGTGGAGGGTGGGCAAATAAAGCAGAGTGAAGGGTGAAGGCTGAATCAAAATGGTGGGGGGAAGAGAATGTCATGTGGAAAACTTAAGACTCGGGAGGGAACAGAGAGGGGACACAGTGACAAGAACCCCAGTGTTAAAGGACCGCTCCAAGCGCGGACGGCAATACAGAAGTTAAAAACCGGTCTAAAAACATGCGGGCAAGTGGACAGCTCCGAAACAGCCGAGCTGGGGAGGGAAACACTAAATAGAGGATGGGGCAGAATTGAAAAAAACGAGGAGAAAGTGCAGGTACAAAATGGATCTAGGGGCAGGTCTGTGAGATGCACAACGGGAAGGGGATGGGTGACCAGCCCGGGAGGTATCAGAGGTATAGTGACGTTAAAGGGCATGTCTAAGGGCTAAAACGGGGAGGAGAGGAGTTGGAGCAAAGGGGACAGGAAGCAGTCTTTAGGCAGAGAACTGAAGGAGATACAGGCCAAAGAAAGGAGTAGCAAATGCATGCAGTAGCTCAGAGAAGTACCAAAAAGGAGGTGGGGGAAACAGGAAACCTCCAAGAGAACACTGGGGCTGAAACTGAAGGCAGTCTGAGTTAGGGAGAGATCAGTTGAGTGAACAGCAGAAATGGGAGACCTGCAGAGTCAGAGAAGCGGGAGGAGGCTGCTTCCCGGGAAGGCAGAGTCAGAAGCAAGCAGGTGAGGGGAGCGCAGCAAGATCTGAGGTCGGGCAAGGGGCAGAGCTAAGAGGCAGAAAGGTATGGAAGAGAGGAAAGGGTCTGAATGGCAAACGGTAACAAGAGCTGAGAAGGGGAAGAGGCAAGCACGGTGCAGCCAAGTCCGAGGGGATCAGGGGAATGAACTGGGGCACGGAAGGGTCAGAAGGCCAGCCGAGGGGCATCCCGGGGTGCAGCAGGCTCTGTGAGAGGGCAGACAGAAATGCAGATAGTAGGGCCCACGAGGGAACCGGATTAAGTCCAAGGGGAAGACCTGGGGCAGCAGTGCCTGGTTGAACAGGGGTCTCAGATGGATCTCCAAGGGGTTGGAACCGCAGGTCCTAAAGGGACAGCTCCCAGGGTGCAACATATTCTGAGACAAGAATAATAGCACAGCAGGTAGGTCAAAGAAGGGGCCGAGGACAGATCTGAAGGGTGGTGAGAGCAGAATCGAGAAGAGGCAGAAGGGTCACGGATCTCAAAAGTGGGAGCCACAATTAAGGGATGCAGAATGGTCAATGAGAAAAAGGTGGGTCCCAAGAGCACTGCAGAGCCCGGGAGGAGCGAAGGGCATTATGGAGGGGTGGAAGAGGGAAGGGGGTCGCAGAATTGGGAGCCGGATGGCTGAAGTCGGAGAGGCTCTGAGGCAGACACCGAGATCCCAACTGATCGGGGGTGGGGGCGGCAGCGGGGACAGCAGGGCTGCGGCGGGCAGGGGTAGGTCCAAAGGGCAGAAAGGCCCCACGGGCCGGGCCGACGCGCGAAGCGACGGGGACGGCGGGGCCCGGGGAGCTGGGGGGGCCGCTCCTCCCCTCCCCCTCCAGCTCCTCCATTGTTCGCGGGCTCCGGGCCCCGCCGTCCCCGCCTCCCCCTGGACCCCTCAGCGGGGCGGCGCCCGGCCTCGCCGCCCGGGGCCCGTGAGCTCGCGCACTCACCAGCTGGGCGCCCTCAGCGCGGCCCCGGCCTCCAGGATCCCGGCAGCAACGACGGGGGCCCCGGCGCCATGTTCCCCTGCTCCTAGTCCAGCGGCTGCTGAGGCGGCGGCGGCGGCGGCGGCTCCGGCGGCGGGGGGCCGGGCGGACCCTCCCTCGCGGGTTCCCTCCTCCGCCTCCTCCACCTCCTCCTGCCGCCGCGCCGCGGCTCTCCCTCGGGGCGGGGGGCGGGGAGGGGAAGGGGGGAGGGGCGGGAACCAGGGGGAGGGCGGACCAGCCTCGCTCACTCCCTCCCTCCCTCCCTCCCTCGCAATGGCGGCAGCGGCTGCACCTCCTTCCTGCGACGGCCGCTCCCGCGCGCGCGCCCCCTCGCTACTGCGCGTGCGCGGCGCGTGGACCGTTGCAGGGGGATAACGGCCCCTGGGCGCGCGCCGCGAAGGGACAACCAGCGAGGCAGTGGGGAGAGGTCAGAGCGCGTGCGCACCCGAGGGTCTCACTGCCACCGCCGCTGCCTGAGGTTAGGAACCGCCGCGGACGGTGCAGTGCGCGTGCGCCTCCAAAAATGCAGCTACTGCGGCGGCCGCCGTCGTGACTGAGCTCTAGGCGAGCTGCAAACGAGCAGAGGGAGCGGGGTGGGGGAGCGCGCGTGCGCGGGGGGCTGCCAGCCGGCGCAGCTGTTGGCGCAGGGCAGAGGGAGTGGCCCGCAAGAGGAGCGCGCGTCTCCGCGCGCGCCTCAAGCAGCCGATCTGCCACCTCGCGCTGGCTTCTGGAGAAAGCCGAAGGAGAGAGGCATGGCCCGGTTTTGGGGGTGGGGGGCGAAGGGCGCGATCCCGCTCGCGCGGGACCTGAGCAGCCAATGGGAAGCAACGGGAGGTGGGTTTGCCGCGCGAGCCGCAGCCCCCGGGATAACGGAGGAGGCCAGAAGGAGCGACGTAACGTGGGGCGGTGGGGCGGGGCTGAGAAGGAGGGAGCCCACCAGAGAGGGAGTTGATTGGAGGAAATGAGGAGGCGTGGCCCGCCTCAGCCCAATCCGAGCCCCGCAATTCGTCGTCCCGGAAGAAGAGGCGGGGATGGAGAGCGCGTGCTCTTTCTCCTGGCTGTGAAGAAAATCCTCAGCCAACGCGCGCGTCCTTGCAACTTGTTTTTGGTTCTGTGATCGCCTGATCCCCAGGAGAGGGAAGACGGCCTGGTACTGTGTGCAGCCCAAGCCTGTCACTTAGCATTGTGCAAATGACTACAAATCAAATGTCAATTAGGGCGCCTGAAAGGAAAAGAGTAGTGATGGGAGAGGGCACCGCTGTAACCCTTGACTCCTCTGAACTGAGGAGGTGTTCCTCTGGGACTCCTCCGGAAGTACAGATCGTGGAAGATGAGCTTCCCGGGCGCCAAGCCAATATTTGTGGAATGCATGAAGAAAGGCTGTTTCCTATTACATTTGGCATTTCTGCCATAAGTCTTTTCATCTATAAAATGGGATAATAATCATACCTCTCTCGTAGGGCTGCTGTGAAAATTAAATAGATTATATTTTGTAAAGCTCTGGAAATCAGGCCTTGCATATAGTAAGCGCTCTGTAAGCGTTGATAAACAAAATTACATAGGCTTGTTTATTCCATTAATAAAGCTTTTTATATTAAAGGATTTTCCTTTTTTTTTTTTTTTTTTTTTAATGTAGCACTTTTAGGGCCGGACATGGTGGCTCACGCCTGTAATCCCAGTACTTTGGGAGGCCGAGGCGGGCGGATCACTTGAGGTCAGGAGGTCGAGACCAGCCTGGCCAACATGAAACGCTGTCTCTACTAAAAATACAAAAATTAGGTGGGCGTCGTGGTGGGCGCCTGTAATCCCAGCTACTCGGGAGGCTGAGGCAGGAGAATGGCTTGAACTCGGGAAGGAGAGGTTGCAGTGAGCCGAGATCGCACTGGACTCCAGCCTGGGCAACAGAGGGAGACTCCGTCTCAAAAAAAAAAAAAAAGTACTTTTAATGCATTCAATCTGATTTTTAGATGTTAGTGGCTTGAAACAACAGCAACAACTTTTCTTTAAGCACTGTGGGGCTGCCAAATCTAGTGCATGGGCTGTCATTATAAACCGTGGTGTGTAAGGGACTTTTGATATTACTTGAGGAGACACAGGAAAGACAAGGTGGGGGGCAGTGAATTCCTGATACCCGTACTTCAAATTAATGTATTTAACACCTATGCAGTGTTCCAGGTCTTTTCAGTCTTAAATTTGTGAACTGGCGGCACCTGGAGAACAAGGACAGTTGGGCTCACGCTGGATCCCCCAAACCCCTTGGGAACCCATCAGCTCTGATTTACCCTTCGACTCTCAGCTTGAAGTCACCTTCTCAGGGTAGTCTCCCAGATTTGGCCTAATACCTCGTTCTTTAATAATAAAAATGAGTACTTTGTACCAAGCAACAGTCTTTTAAAAATTTTTTATTTTGAGACAGAGTCTGGGATTACAGCTGGGATTACAAGCTTGTGCCGCCATGCCCCACTCATTTTTTTTTTTTTTTCCTTCAAGACAGAGTCTTGTTCTGTTACCCAGGCTGGAGTGCAGTGGTGCAATCTCAGCTCACTGCAACCTCCACCTCCCGGGTTCAAACGATTCTTCTACCTCAGCTTCCTGAGTAGCTGGGACTACAGGCGCCACACCTGGCTAATTTTTGTATTTTTAGTAGAGACAGGGTTTCACCTGTTCGGACGAGGCTGGTCTGGAACTCCTGGCCTCAAGCTGTCACCCATCTCAGCCTCCCAAAGCCTGGCCACAACTTTTTTTTTTTTTTTTTTTTTTTTTGAGATGGAGTCTCACTCTGGCATCCAGGCTGGAGTGCAATGCCGTGGTCTCGGCTCACTGCAACCTGCACCTCACAGGTTCAAGCGATTCTCCTGCCTCAGCCTCCCGAGTAGCTAGGACTACAGTTGCCTGCCACCACACCTGGCAAATTTTTGTATTTTTAATAGAGATGGGGTTTCACTATGTTGGCCAGGCTAGTCAACATTCTTTTTATTTGTTTTTTTTGTGGATTTTTTTTTTTTTTTTTGAGACAGGGTCTTGCTCTGTTGCCCAGGCTGAAGTGCAGTGGAACAATCAGGGCTCACTGCAGCCTCAACTTCCTGGACTCAAGCAATCCTCCTGAGCAACTGGAACTACATGACCTCACCATGACACTTGGTCAGTTTTTTTTTATCTTTTGGTGGAGATGGAGTCTTGCTGTGTTGCCCAGGGTGGTCTCAAACTCCTGACCTCAAGCAAGCCTCCTGCCTCAGCCTCCCAAAACGCTGAGTTTACAGGCATGAGCCACCATACTGGACATGCCAGGCAGCAGTTTAAAAGCACTTTAGACCCATTAACTCACTGAATCCTCACAACCTTATGAGTTAAGTTATAAGGTACAGAAAGGTTTCACAGCTAGTAAGTAGCAGGTTTGAGATATAAACCCAGACAACTGGGTCACGTTACTACACATAACATTTCTTCAGGGTTCAGGGTTTGCAGTTCTGTGTTGGATCCCAGCACTTTGGGAGACTGAGGAAGAAAGATCACTTGAGTCCAGGAGTTCAAGCCTTCAGTGAGCTATGATTGTGCCACTGTACTCCAGCCTGGGCCACAGGGCCAGACCCTGTCTCTAAAAAGATTAAATGAAGTTCTGTGTTGATATCACCATTTTGTGTGTGAGCCCTCTGAAGGCAGGGGACTCTGGCTAGTTCCAAAGTCTGGCAAATGGCCCACAATTAAAACTTGTTAATAAATAAAAATGAACGAGTCGGCCAGGCGCAGTAGCTCAGGGCTGTAATCCCAGCACTTTGGAAGGCTGAGGCAGGTGGATTGCTTGAGACCAGGAGTTCGAAACCAGCCTGGACAACATGGCGAAACCCTGTCTCTACAAAAAATACAAAAATCATCCAGGCATAGTGGTGCACGCCTGTAATCCCAACTACTTGGAAGGCTGAAGCAGGAGAATCACTTGAACCCGGGAGAGCCAAGATCGCACCACTGCACTCCAGCCTGGATGAAAGGAGGAGACTCCGTCTCAAAAAAAAAAAAAAAAAAAAGAATCCAATGCTAAACAAGGGGGTGGTAGGCACTGGGGACATGGTAGCCAGAGACAAAGTCGTTGTCCTTCTAGCCTTCTTTGAGATGCTAGCTCAGATGTCCCCTCTTCCAGGAGGCCTTCTCTGATGCCACAGGCTGGGTCAGCTGCTTCTTCCAGGCTCCCACAGTCCCTTTAGGTCTCCCGTCCAAGCCCTGGCCACCTTGGGTGGTCCATATCTGGTGATAGGTCTTTCCCATCGGACTGCGAGGCCCCTGAGGGCAGGGCCAGGGCTGTCTCAGTCATCGTAGACATCTCTAGCACGGATCCAGGCAGAAGGCAGGGGCCCAGGCATTGTTTTACTACATGAACGGAACCATCAAGGGGTGCATTCCCAGCTCTGCAATTTTTTCCAGTGCGCAAGAGGGCGGACAGTAGTTGAGCAAGTCAACCACAGGAAGCGGGCTTCCCTGGGGGCAGCCGCCTCCGCGCACCCGGCTAGCCTCCACTCCAGGATAAATAAACAAACGAGTAAACAATTAACCGACACAGAGAAGTGCCGACTGCCGGCTTGGGTAGCTGTCAAGATTTCCCAAGCATCGCCCTAGGGGCCCGAATGTCTGGAGGTCACATCAACAGGAGAGCCGTCGGGGTTGGTTGATAAGAGGCGGGCGTGGGATTCCGGACCTGCATTGGAAACCTGCACAGGCAGAAAAATGCACAAAAGGATTTTGTAAAGAGGGTGGGACGCTGGGGTATACACTGTCTTCATTTCTGAGAGTCTGAAGAAACAGAGAGGGTGGGGACCAGGTCTGCGTGTGACGGAGGAGTCCGTGGGTCCACAGCGCCGCCTGCAAACCGAACCGGGGAAGCTGCAGCCGGAGGACGCCGCAGGGCTGGCGGAGCGGTGGACTCTTCAGCCATTGGTTCAAGAGCAGCCAATCACGAGGCAGGAACAGGAGGCGGGGATGCTCGGATTCACCGCGGAATCGCAGTGCCTGGGCCTCTTGCTTAGTAGATACGCACTAAATATCTACTGCATGAATGCATAATAAACATCTATATATATTTTTTAAATGTGAGACAAGGTCTCGCTCCGTCGCCCAGGCTGGAGCGCAGTGCTGCAATCACAGCTTACTGCAAGCTCCTCCTTCCCGGCTGAAGGGATCCTCCCACCTCAGCCTCCACAGTATCTGGGACTATAGGCGTGTGCCAGTGCACCCGGCTAATTTTTATATTTTTTGTAGAGACAGGGCCTCGCCATGTTGCCCCGGCTGGTCTCGAACTCCTGGACTGAAGTAATCCGCTCACCTCGGCCTCCCAAAGTGCCTGGATTACAGGAGTGAGCCACCGCGACCAGCCAACCTCTCTGTTTTTTGTTTTTGTTTTTGTTTTTTTCTTGAGACAGTCTCTCTCTGTCACCCAGACTGTAGTGCAGTAGCGTGATCTCCGCTCACTGCAACCTCTGCCTCCCGGATTCAAGCGATTCTCGTGCCTCAGCCTCCCAAACAGCTGGGACTACAGGCGCGCGCCACCACGCCTGGCTGATTTTCTGTATGTTTATTAGAGACGGGGTTTTGTCATATTGCCTAGGGTGGTCTCAAACTCTTGAGCTCAGGCAATCCACCTGCCCTGGCCTCCCAAAGTGCTAGGATGACGGGCGTGAGCCACCACGCCCCGCCACAACCTCTCTATTTTAATAAACGTTTAAAGTTGAGGCCGGGCGCGCTGACTCGCCACTGTAATTCCAGCACATTAGGAGGCTAACGGAGGAGGATCACTTGAGGCCAGGAGGAGTTCCAGACCCTGTGTAGCAAAATAAATAAATAAATAATTGTTCTTTCAGGACTTATCTTTTCTTTTTTTTTTTTTTTTTTTTTTTTTTGAGACGGAGTCTCGCTCTGTCGCCCAGGCTGGAGTGCAGTGGCCGGATCTCAGCTCACTACAAGCTCCGCCTCCCGGGTTCGGGCCATTCTCCTGTCTCAGCCTCCTGAGTAGCTGGGACTACAGGCGCCCGCCACCTCGCCGGCTAGTTTTTTGTATTTTTTAGTAGAGACGGGGTTTCACCGTGTTAGCCAGGATGGTCTCGATCTCCTGACCTCGTGATCCGCCCGTCTCGGCCTCCCAAAGTGCTGGGATTACAGGCTTTTTTTTTTTTTGAGACAGAGTCTCGCTTAGTCGCCCAGGCTGGAGTGCAGTGGCGCGATCTCGGCTCACTGCAAGCTCCGCCTCCCGGGTTCACGCCATTCTCCTGCCTCAGCCTCCCGAGTAGCTGGGACTACAGGCGCCCGCCGCCTCGCCCGGCTAATTTTTTGCATTTTTAGTAGAGACGGGGTTTCACAGTGTTAGCCAGGATGGTCTCGATCTCCTGACCTTGTGATCCGCCCGCCTCGGCCTCCCAAAGTGCTGGGATTACAGGCGTGAGCCACCGCGCCCGGCCAGGACTTATCTTTTCTATGTCTGTGCCACGTAGCCCCAAACAGACTCGAAACCACTCAAGCCATGAGACTCCTCAGGGTAGAGACAAAGTTGTTTTGATCTTCTCCCTACCTGTGTTCTTCTGTCCAGCACTCTGCCCCATCCTGGACACTAATCCTTGCTTGGTTAATTTCCACTCCTTTTTTTTTTTTTTTTGAAAAGGAAGCTTACTCTGTCACAGAGGCTGGAGTGCAGTGGCGCCATCTCGGCTGTCGGCAACCTCTGCTTCCTAGGTTCAAGCGATTCTCCTGCCTCAGCCTCCCAAGTAACTGGGATTACAGGCGCACACCACCACGCCCAGCTAATTTTTGTATTTTTAGTAGAGACGGGCTTTCACCATGTTGTCCAGGCTGGTGTCAAACTCCTGACCTCAAGTGATCCTCCCACCTTGGCCTCTCAAAGTGCTGGGATTAGAGGCACGAGCCACTGCGCTTGTTTTTTTTGTTTTTTTGGGTTTTTTTTTTCCGAGACAGAGTCTTACTCCGTTGCCCAGGCTGGAGTGCAGTGGCACGATCTTGGCTCACTGCAACCTCCATCTCCCAGGTTCAAGTGATTCTCCTGCCTCCTGAGTAGCTGGGATTACAGGCATGCACCACCATGCCCGGCTCCACTCGTCCTTGTGATCTCAGCTCAAATGTCACCCCGTCTAGGAAGCTGTCACTAACTCTTCAACTTGGCTAGCTACCCATTATGAGCAGCTGTGGCAGCCAGCCTCCACGATGGACCCCAGTGAGTCTCACCTGGTATTTGCATTGCCTCCTGCATTGGACAGGGCTGATTAGGTACCAATAGAACATTGTGGAAATGACAGTGTCATAAAAGATCTGAGGCAAGGTCATAAAAGACATAGCAGCTTCCACCATGCTCTTTCTTAGATCACTCATTCTTTGGGAAAACAGCTGCCATGTGAGGACATTCATATGTCCTTGTGGACAGATCCACGTGGAGAGCAACTGAGACCTCTGGCCAATAGCCAGCATTCGTTTACCAACCGCAGGAGCGAGCCACCTGGAACACAGGTGCTTCAGCTCCAGTCAAGCGTTTACATGCCAGCCTGGAAAATGTAGCAAGACTTCTTCTTTCCAAAAAATTTAAAAATTAGCTGGGCATGGTGGTGCGTGCCTGTAGTTCCCACTACTCAGAAGGCTGAGGTGGGAGGATTGTTTGAGCCCTGGAGGTTGAAGCTGCAGTCAGCTGTGATTGCACCACTGCATGCCAGTATGGCTTATAGTGCAAGACCCTGTCTCAGAACAAAAAAAAAAGAAAAAAAAGATAGTGTTCTCGTGACTGTAGCACTGGCTAATATCTTTTTTTTTTTTTTTTTTTTTTTTTTTTTAGATGGAGTCTCGCTCCATAGCCCAGGCTGGAGTGCCATGGTGTGGTCTTGGCTCACTGCAACCTCTGCCTCCTGGGTTCAAGCAGTTCTCCTGTTCAGCCTTCCTAGTAGCTGGGACTACAGTTGCACACCACTATGCCTGGCTAATTTTTGTATTTTTAGTAGAGATGGAGTTTTACCATATTGATCAAGCTGGTCTCGAACTCCTCACCTCAGGTGATCCACCCGTCTCTGCCTTTCAAAGTGCTGGGATTATGGGTGTGAGCCACCACCCCTGGCCTTCTTTTATTTATTTATTTATTTTTTAAATTTTTTGGAGACAAAGTCTTGCTCTTGTCGCCCCCGGCTGGAGAGCGATGGCATGATCTCGGTTCACTGCAACCTCCGCCTCCTGGGTTCAAGTGATTCTCCTGCCTCAGTCTCCCGAGTAGCTGGAATTACAGGCACCTGCCACCATACCCGGCTAATTTTTTAAAAAGTATTTTTAGTAGAGACAGGGTTTCATCATGTTGGCCAGGCTGGTCTTAAACTCCTGACCTTTGGTGATTTGACCACCTTGGCCTCCCAAAGTGCTGGGATTACAGGCATGAGCCACCGTGCCCGGCCTTTTTTTATTTTCTTTTGAGATAGAATTTCACTCTGTTGCCCAGGCTGGAGTGAAGTGGCACACTCTCAGCTCACAACAACTTCTACCTCCCGGGTTCAAGTGATTCTCGTGCCTCAGCCTCCCAAGTAGCTGGGAGTACAGTCACAAGCTACTATGCCCAGCTAATTTTTGTACTTTTAGTAGAGATGGGGTTTCACCATGTTGGCCAGACTGCTCTTGAACTCCCAACCTCAGGTGATCCACCCACCTCAGCCTCCCAAAGTGCTGGGATTACAGGGATGACCACTGCGCCTGGCCTTAAAATTTATTTGTGTTATGTCATTTAAGTCCATTTTTCCTGTTATACTGTGAATGCTGTGAGGGTGGGGGCTGTGTCTGTTTTCTTGCTGCAAATGCATTCATTCATTCAACAAATGTTTATTGAACACCAGACTTGTGCCAAGTATGAAGTTGAGCACTGGAGATCAGGACTGGGACTAAGGGGAGGCAAGGGCACAAAATTTAATGAGGCACATGTTCTCAGTCCTGTGTAAGAGAGGAATTGGCATGTAAGAGTGAGGTCCTTTTAAAATTTTGCAAGCTGGACACTTTGCTTATGTCATCCTAGTATCAACCCTGTTGAAGACAAAAAAGTACATAAGACAGAAATGATCTCTGGCCTCTTTTTGCCCCTGTAATATTCAACAACAATGTGTTGGTAATTCTGCCAGTACTATCCCTTAAATTTACATAATTCCATAATACACTCTGTTTTATTTATTTAATTAATTTTTTTTTTTTTTTTTTTAAACAGAGTTTCTCTCTGTCCCCCAGGCTGGAGTGCAGTGGCAAAATCTCAGCTCACCACAACCTCCACCTCCAGGGTTCAAGCACTTCGCTTGCCTCAGCCTCCCGAGTAGCTGGTACTACAGGCATGTGCTACCAAGCCTGGCCAATTTTTGTATTTTTAGTAGAGATGCTGTTTCGCCATGTTGGACAGGCTGGTCTCGAACTCCTGACCTCAGGTTATCTGCCCGTCTTGGCCTCCCAAAGTGCTGGGATTACTGGAGTGAGCCACCACGCCTGGCCTGCTTTGTTCTTATTAGGGCCAATCTCCCCTCAGTACTAATAGTAATAACTTTATTGACTGCTTACCATCTGTCATCATGTTCTAGGTAATGAAGATACAGTTATCAGACAGGGTCCCTGCCCTCAACAACTCACTACCTAGTGAGAGATCTAGACAAACATACACTACATACTCATAGGGCAAATGAAATAATTTTTAAAATGTAATAAAGGCCATTTAAAAAAACCAAACTAGGTTGGGCATGGTGACTCATGCCTGTAATCTCAATACTTTGAGAGGTGGAAGAGGAAGGATCGCTTGAACTCAGGAGTTCAAGAGCAGCCTAGGCAACATAGCAAGACCCTGTCTCTACAAAAAGTACCAAAAAATAGCCAGGTGTGACGGCATGTGTATGTAGTCTCAGCAACTCGGGAGGCTGAAGCCAGGGGATCGCTTGGGCCCAGCAGGTTGAGGCTGCAGTGAGCTGAGATCATGCCACTGTACTACAGCCTGGGTGACCAAGGGAGACCCTCTTTCAGGAAAAAAACAAAGACAAAAGCAAAACACACCAAAAAAACTAAACTAACTGCGGACCTGGAGTTTTTGGTTTTTTTTTTTTTTGACAGAGTTTTGCTCTTGTCACTCCAGCTAGAGTGTAATGGTATGATCTCGGCTCACTGAAACCTTTGCCTCCCGGGTTCAAGCAATTCTCCTGCCTCAGTTTCCTGAGTAGCTGGGATTACAGGCACCTTCCATCACACCCAGCTAATTTTTGTATTTTTAGTGGAAACAGGGTTTCACCATTTTGGCCACGCTGGTCTCGAACTCCTGACCTCAGGTGATCCACCCACCTTAGCCTCTCAAAGTGCTGAGATTACAGGCATGAGCCACCACACCCCGGCCAACGTAGAGATTTTTTTTTTTTTTTTTTTTTTGGAGTCTTTATTGCCCAAGCTGGGGTGCAGTGGTGAGATCTGGGCTCACTGCAACCTCTGCCTCCTGGGTTCAAGTGATTCTCCTGCCTCAGCCTCCTGAGTAGCTGGGATTGTAGGTGCGCACCACCATGCCCGGCTAATTTTTTGTATTTTTAATAGAGATGGGGGTTTCACCATGCTGGTCAGGTTGGTCTCTCGAACTCCCGACCAAGTGATCCGCCCGCCTCAGACTCCCAAACTGCTGGGATTACAGGGGTGAGCCACCACGCCCGGCCGGTTCAAATGCATGCTCTTAAACTGTTGTCTCCCGAGAGACACATGCGACATGTTTTAAGCAAAGCACTGGCTTGGTGTGGTGGTGGCTCATGCCTGTAATCTTGGTGATTTGGGAGGCTGAGGGTCGCTTGAACTGAGTTCGAGATCAACCTAGGCAATATATCTAGACCCGTCTCTATTTAAAAAAAAAAAATTGAAGAAATCACTGAATGAGGAATGGAAAGACATTTTCTAGCTCCCCAGGACAGTTTTTCAAAATTTAAAACTACTATTCCCAGCATGCCCTTCTCTCTGGGGTTGGGGGGCGGGGGGGGGGGGGGGTGCCTAAGAGAACTACATTTCCCCGAATGCAACGCCTGCACCGCTGGTTCATCATCTTGGGAACTGTAGTCTTCTGTAAAGATGTTTGTCCACAAATCCCAGCATGCACTTGGGATCTGACTCGTTTGGTAGGAAAAGGACTGGCTGTGACTCTTCACCCATCTTCACCCAGGCTGGCCCCATTTGGTAAAACTACAACTCCCAGGGGTCTGTGCGCGAGAGGGAAGGCGGGTTTTTCTACCGGAAGTCCGCTCTAGCTCTGGGCCCTACAACTGCACCCTGAGCCGGAGCTGTCCAGTCGCCGCGGGACCGGGGCCGCTGGGGTCCGGACGGGGGTCGCCATGGTAACGGGGGCGCGCTACGCCTGGGACTGGCGGAGGGGGGTCCACGCGTAAATAGCCGAGGCTCGATTGGGCGCTGACAAGCCCCTTCTCTGCTGCGGATGGTCTGGGTCGGGCGCGGGCTCCGGGGATTGGGGCCAGGGCCAGGAAGGAGGGCACAGGGCGGTGATTCTAAGCGCGGGGGTTACCAGGGGTCTCGCGGCGACGGTCATTGGGGTGGTGTTCCAAGGGGAAAGGGCCGTGCAGGTGGGAGACATTGTAGATAGTTGGAAGCTTTGAAACGGGAGGAAACTCGTGAGACACAGTCTTGGGGGTAGCGAGAAGGCATTGGAGGTGGGGAGGGGGCGTCCCAAAGAGGAAGGCGCTCTGGAAGTGTGGCGGGAGCGCTGGGACAAGAACGCGAGACCTTGGAAAAGGGGAGGGAGGTTTTCTTGGTGGGAGGAGTCTCTAGAGACAAGGATCTGATTGCAGGTGGAGAGGGGATGTTGAAACAGGGGCAGGAGACTGCCTATGAGAGAGGGATCATCTCAAGGAGAAGAGACCTGGCACAGGAAACCAAAAGGAGGCAACTGTCGGGAATGAGACTTAAGCGTCTGGGAGAGCTCTGTAAAAGGAGAGAGGGCCTGGAGATAAGATAGACACTCGGAATGAATGGGGAGCAATTGAATAGCAATTGAATAGGTCTTTCCAAAAAGAGAGATCTTGTGGGGTGGGGAGTAGGCTTGAAAGTGTGAGATCTGGGGAGGAATCTTTGTTGGGGCAAAGACTGAACATTGGATTTAGGAGTGCCCCTATCCCCCAGGTTGGGGCTTTGGATCTAGGAAAGGGTTCCTCGGGCTGGAAGTTGGGAAAGAAAACGAATGGGAAAGGGTGTCAGAGTCGGGGCGGAGTCTCCTCCGGGAACAGGGTCCTTGGAGGCAAAATGTGACCTTTTGAAGAAGGGAGGAAACCTGGGAGTGGAACAAGGGATGTCACCAATAAAAAGCCCATTGAGGCCCCAAGGAGGGGAACTAAGACCGAGAAAGTGGAGGTCAAAAGGGAACAACTCCAGATGAGGGGGATTGGAGACAGGGAAGGTTGGGGGGCATCTAGTGGGGACGGTAGAGGCGTGAGGATGCAGGGATTCAGGACGGAGGGGACTTGAGATTCCGATTGGGAAGAAAACAGGGAGAGGTATACGAGGGAATTTGGGAGCAAGAGGCAGAGCGTTTTGTCAACTCTGTGGGTTTGCTTCTAGTTCTCCTAACTCTGTGCATATGTCTCGGGCTTGGCTCCCAGGCCGTGGCTGCCTGGTGTAGGTCCCCCAGCGTCCCTTCCTGCCCGGGACCCCTCCCCTGCTAGGAAGTGGTTTTCCCTGGCTCAGCAGAAGGAGTTCTTGGAAGGAGAGTGTAACATCCTGTTGCAGTCCAGTTTGGTTGGTTGGGGGAGGGAGGATAGAGTGTGTGGAGAATGAGGCTTAGGAAAGAGAGTGGACTCTTTCCTAAGAGAAGACTCTCAGGCTGGGGTGGTGACTCATGCCTGTAATCTCAGCACTTTGGGAGGCTGAGGCAGGCTGGTCACATGAGGTCAGGAGTTCGAGACCAGCCTGGTCAACATGGTAAGACCCCCCTCTCTACTAAAAATACAAAAATTAGCCAGGTGTGGTGGTGGACGCCTGTAATCCCAGCTACTTGGGAGCCTGAGGCAGGAGGATCGCTTGAACCCGGGAGGCAGAGGCTGCAGTAAGCCGAGACTGTGCCACTGGCCTAGGTGACAGAGTGAGATTCTGTCTCAAAAAAAAAAGAAAAGAAAAGAAAAGAGAAAAGGCCGGGCACAGTGGCTCATGCCTGTAATCCCAGCATTTTGGGAGGCTGAGGCGGGCAGATCACAAAGTCAGGAGTTCGAGACCAGCCTGACCAACATAGTGAAACCCCATCTCTACTAAAAATACAAAAATTAGCCGGGCATGGTGGCATGCGCCTGTAATCCCAGGTACTTAGGAGGCTGAGGCAGGAGAATCGCTTGAACCTGGGAGGCAGAGGTTGCAGTGAGCTGAGACAGTGTCATTGCAGTCTAGCCTAGGCGACAGAGTGAGACTCTGTCTCAAAAAAAAAAAAAAAAAGATAGTGGTGATTTTTACACAACTGTGAATATATACTAAGAGAATATACCAAAACCCATTTTAACTGTCTACATTTTAAATGGATGGATTTTATAGTGTGTGAATTACATTTCAATTTTATAAAAAGTTAGTAAGCAAAGAGAAAAAAAGAAGTGGCAGAGCTGAGACTTAGCCCAAAGGAGTCTGAACCTCAAACATTTGAGTATCTACCACCTCCTAGCCACTGGACTAAGTTTATAAACTTTTTTTTAACCTTTAAAAAAACCCTGGTTGGCTGGGCATGGTGGCCCATGCCTATAACCCCACACTTTGGGAGGCAGAGGCGGGTGGATCACCTGAGGTCAGGAGTTCGAGACTAGCCTGGCCAACATGGTGAAACCCCGTCTCTACCAAAAATACAAAAATTAGCCAGGTGTGGTGGCAGGTGCCGGTAATCCCAGCTACTCAGGACACTGAGGCAGGAGAATTGCTTCAACCCAGGAGGTGGAGGTTACAGTGAGCCAAGATTGCACCATTGCACTCCAGCCTGGGTGACAGAACGAAACACTAAACATTTAAAAATAACAAAAAACAATAATGAAAAACCACCCTGGCGAGATGAATCTTCTTGGGAGACTTGTTTTGCTGGTGAGGAAACTGAGGCCTAGAGAGGCAGACAAGGCTGGGCACGGTGGCTCGTGCCTGTAATCCTAGCACTTTGGGAGGCTGACGTGGGAGAATTGCTTGAGCCCAGGAGTTTAAGACCAGCCAGGGCACCATAGCAAGACTCTGTCTCTACAAAAAAAAAGAGAGAGAGACAAGAGGTGGTGGAGCCTGGGACTCGGAGCTGACTCCTGAGTTGACTTGTGGAAGGGAAGTCACTTCACAGGGGTGCTGGAGGGACCAGGGATGCAGCATGTGGCCAGGCTGGCCTGGCTTGGGTCTGGGGAGCAGCCGAGACTCCTGGAAGTCAGACAGCAGGGAGGCCCTGAGCCCTATCTCTCCTCTGGGTGGATGGGTGGGGTCGTTGGGCAGCGCCCAACCCGCCCTCCCTGCCTCTCTCACTTCCTCCTTCTCCTGCTCTCCCCAGATCCGCTTTATCCTCATCCAGAACCGGGCAGGCAAGACGCGCCTGGCCAAGTGGTACATGCAGTTTGATGATGATGAGAAACAGAAGCTGATTGAGGAGGTGCACGCCGTGGTCACCGTCCGAGACGCCAAACACACCAACTTTGTGGAGGTGATGCCTGTTTCATGCCTCCTGCACCCCGCTGCTTCCTCATGCCCTACTTCCCCACTCCCTGCCCAGCCTCTAGTTGCAAGAACCCCCTTGGACCCTCTATCCATCCTATATTCATTCACTCAACCTGCTTTGAGCTTGCTTGCTTCTTCCCTTCCTTTGTACTCTTCATTGTGAAAAATCATAAACATATAGATTAGTACAATGAAAGAAAAGTGTATTGGAGATTCATATACCTACTACCCAAATTTAATCAGTATTAATATTTTGCCTTTTTGTTTTGCACTATTATTATTAATTTTTTTTACCTAAGATTTAAAAAGAATTTTTTTTTTTTTTTTTGCCAAATAATTTTTTTTTTGCTGGTGCCTTTTTCAGACTTCCTATAGAATGTTCAAACACAGAAAAGTAGAGAGAATAGGCCAGGTGCAGTGGCTCATGCCTGTAATCCCAGCACTTTGGGAAGCTGAGGTGGGAGGATCGCTTGAGCCCAGGTGTTCAAGACCAGCCTGGGCAATGTAGCAAAACCTCATCTTTATTTTTTATTTCATGTTATTTTATTAATTAATTTTTTTTTGAGACAGAGTCTCACAATGTTGTCCAGGCTGGAATGCAGTGGTGTGATCTCAGCTCACTGCAACCTCCGCCTCCCAGGTTCAAGCAATTCTCCTGCCTACTTCCAAGTAGCTGGGATTACAGGCGCCCACCACCACGCCCGGCTAATTTTGTATTTTTAGTAGAGACGGGGTTTCACCATATTGGCCAGGCTGGTCTCGAACTCCTGACCTCGTGATCCACCCTCCTCGGCCTCCCAAAGTGCCGGGATTACAGGCATGAGCCACTGTGCCTGGCCTTTTTTTTTTTTTTTTTTTTTGAGATGGAGTCTGTCTCAGTCACCCAGGCTGGAGAGTGCAATGGGGGCAATCTTGGCTCACTGCAATCTCCTCTAGGGTTCAAGCTATTCTCTGCCTCAGCCTCCCTAGTAGCTGAGATTACAGGTGCTCGCCACCACGCCCTGCTAATTTTTGTTTTTTTTTTTTTTTTTTTTTTGAGACGGAGTCTCGCTGTGTCGCCCAGGCTGGAGTGCAGTGGCTGGATCTCAGCTCACTGCAAGCTCTGCCTCCCGGGTTTTTACGCCATTCTCCCGCCTCAGCCTCCCGAGTAGCCGGGACTATAGGCGCCCGCCACCTCGCCCAGCTAGTTTTTTGTATTTTTTAGTAGAGACGGGGTTTCACCGTGTTAGCCAGGATGGTCTCGAACTCCTGACCTCGTGATCCGCCCGTCTCGGCCTCCCAAAGTGCTGGGATTACAGGCTTGAGCCACCGCGCCTGGCCAATTTTTGTATTTTTAGTAGAGATGGAGTTTCACCATGTTGGCCAGGCGGGTCTTGAACTCCTGATCTCAAGTGATCCACCCACCTTGGCCTCCCAAAGTGCTGGGATTACAGGTGTGAGCCACTGCGCCCAGCCCTCTTTAAAAAATTTTTTTTTGAAACAGGAACTCATTCTATCACCCAGGCGGCAGTGCAGTGGCACGAACATGGCTCACAGCAGCCTTAACTTCCTGGGTTTAAGCCGTCCTCCCACCTCAGCCTCTTGAGTAGCTGGGACTACAGGCTTGTGCTCTACCAAGCCCAGCTAATATTTGTATTTTTGGTAGCAACAGGGTCTTACCATGTTGCCCAGGCTGGTCTCAAACTCTTGAGCTCAAGTGACCTGCCTGCCTCGGCCTCCCAAAGTGCTGGGATTACAGGCATGAGCCACTGCGCCCAGCCCGGGTGCAGATTTCAGTGGTTTGGTCAGGATGGCATTGCTGAAAAGGTGACACTGGACCAAGACCTGAAGGACTTAAGAGGGAGGAAGGAACCAGTGTCTGAGAGGAACATTTCAAGCCAAGGGAACAGCAAGTACAAAGTCCCCGAGGCAGGAGAATGCTTAGGGCGTTCCAGGGATAGCAGGAATGCCAGCGAGGAAGGGGAAGAGATGAAAGAGAGAAGATAACAGGGTAATCTGTTGGTGCAGGGTTGCAGGGAAGACTTGGGCTCTTACTCTGACTCAGATGGGAGCCGTAGAAAGGTTGATTTTGTTTTTTGGTGTTTTTTAGTGACACGGTCTTGCTCTGTCTCCCAGGCTGGAGTACAGTGGTACAATTACAGCTCACTCTACCCTCCCAGGCTCAAGCAAGCCTCCTGCCTCAGCTTTCCAAGTGGCTGGGACTACAGGCATGCACCTCCATGCCCATCTAATTTTAAATTTTTTTTTTTCTTTTGAGATGGGTTCTCACTCTGTCACCTAGGCTGGAGTGCAGTGGCACGATCTCAGCTCACTGCAACCTCCGCCTCTTGGCTCAAGCGATTCTCCCACCTCAGCCTCCCAAGTAACTGAGACCATTGGCATGTGCCACCAACGCCCTGCTAGTTTTTATATTTTTGGTAGAGACAGGGTTTCTCCATGTTGCCCAGGCTGGTCTCGAACTCCTGAGCTCAAGCAGTCCGCCCACTGTGGCTTTCCAAAGTGCTAGGATTGCAACCATGAGCAACTGTGCCTGGCTAATTTTTAAATTTTTTGTAGAGATGTGGTCTTGCTATGTTGTCCAGGCTGGTCTTGAACCACGGAGGTTTTTGAGCAGAGCAGGGCCATGGGCCAACTTGAGGCTGCCCTATAGGGCAAGAGCAGAGCAGGAGACTGCTCGGAGAGAGGTGGCTGCAGTCGTCCAGGTGGGGGATGCTGGTGACTGGACCAGCATGGAAGCCGTCGGGGTGGCCAGGAGCGTTTTGGAGGTGGACCCAGCTGAATGGCCAAGAACTGGACATGGAATGTGAGAGAAGGCAGAGCCAGGACGACAGTTAGGTTTCCCACTTGAGCCCCTGGGTAGGATGGAGCTGTCATTATCTGAGATGGGCAGATGGGAAGGGCAGGTGGAGGTGAAGATCAGGAGGGAGGTGTTGGGGGTCAGGCCCTGAGTATCGTCCACATCCCAGCAGAGATGTCCAGGAAGAAGTGATGAGTCAGGGTTCTTGGAGAGAGCTGAGTAGGATATGGAAACAGCATTTCTGCACGAAGAGGGACACCGAGGCCAAGGAACTCACCAGGGAAGTGAGGATAGACTGAGGAGAGCACCAGAGGGCCACATCTGCAGTCAGGGAGACGAGGAGGGAGAGGAGAACCAAGAGACTGGGTGTCCCAGAAGCCCGGAGGGGGAAAGGGTTGGACCTGCCTCTCCAGGAGGAGGCCACTGGTGTTCTCACAAGAGCAGCAGGTGGGAAGGGGGAGAGGAACTGGGTGTCGGGTGTTCTGGCTGTGTGGGCGCCTTGCTGCTGGTGTAGTGGCTGGTCCTGTGCTGAGGGCTGGGGCCCAGGAGGGGTCAGTGAGGCCCAGTGATACAGGAGCAGCCAGAAAGGCCGGCTGGGCAGATGAGAATGTGACAGAGGAGGCTGACGCTCAGCTCTTGAGTTCCTCCGTGCCTCCAGGATCCAGGCCTGCGCATTCATTCAGCTGTTCCTTTGTGCATGTGTTCACCCAATGTTTCTGCCTGCCTCCTCGTGATCAGCCCAGTGCTGGGTTCACAGCGGCCGCTGAGACAGCCTTGTGCTGCCTTCTTGGGACTCACAGCCCAGGAGGGAACACAAGCGTGTCCGTAGACAGTGACAACCAGAGTGGCCTGGGCTGGGATCCAGGAGCCTGGTTGGGGGAGGGCACCTGACCCAGCCTGGGGGTCTGGAGGGCTTCCTGGAGGGGACTTGTGAGTGAAGATCAAAGGGAGGAGTAGGCAGCTGGAAGATGCGGGCTATCCCTCTTGTTATTATTATTATTATTTGAGACAGAGTCTCACTCTGTATCCCAGGCTGGAGTGCAGCGGTGCAATCATAGCTCACTGCAGCCTCCGCCTCCCAGGCTCAAGGGATCCTCCCACCTCAGACTCCTGAGTAGCTGGGACTACAGGTACCTTCCACCACGCCCAACTAATTTTTTGTATGTTTTATGGAGATGGGGTCTTGATATGTTGCCTAGACTGCCCTTGAACTCCTGAGCTCAAGCCTTGGCCTCCGAAAGTGCTGGGATGATAGGCGTGAGGCCGGGCACCTGGCCATCTTCCAATCTCTCTCTCACTCACACTGTCCCGCCTCCCACTTTCCCTTATTAGCAGCCCTGTGATGACATTGCTCCCGCCTGAACCATCTGGGATTATCGCCCCATCTCATGCTTCTTAACTTCATCACAAGTTAAGGGACTGCAGAGTCCCTTTTGCCATATAAGGTCCCATATTCACAGGGTCTGGGATTAGGATGTGGACGTCTTTGGGGGCCATTATCCTGTGTCAGCCCTTTGCAGGGTGGCACGGAGGACACAGTGTGACAGCTCCAGCTTCCTTCACAGTCCAATGGGGAGACAGACCCATCCCCATACAGTGACGACTGGCAGTGGTCAGGCTGGGGCGGGGCAGGGGTGGGGCAGTGGCGTGGGGTGTTCAGAGGGGACACCTGCCCCAGCCTGCAGGATGAGAGAATGTGCTTCTGTGAGAGAATATAGCTGGAGGAGATACGGGGGTCTGCAGCAGATCCCTGAGAAGCCTCGAAATTTAAAACAGGAAGGGGAGGCTGGAAAGATGGAGCAGTAGCTGGAGGCAGAGGAGGGTGAGAGTCAGAAAAGCTGGATTGCAAGAAGAGAGGAGCACTGCTGATCAGTGTCAGGTCATTTACCTATGGGTTATATGTAGGCCTTACCATAATCACACCAGAAGAACGGACTCAGGCCAGGCACGGTGGCTCACGCCTGTAATCCCAGCCCTTTGGGAGGCAGAGGCATGTGGATCATCTGAGGTCAGGAGTTGGAGACCAGTCTGGCGAACATGGTGAAACCCCATCTCTATTGAAAATACAAAAATTAGCCAGGCGTGGTGGTGCACACCTGTATTCCTAGCTACTCAGGAGGCTGAGGTCGGAGAATTGCTTGAACCTGGGAGGCGGAGGTTGCAGTGGGCTGAGATCGTGCCACTGCACTCCGGCTTGGGCAACAGAGTGAGACTCTGTCTCAAAAAAAACCCAAAAAATCCCTGAAAACATGCTTGGAGTATAGCAATGAACAAGAGATTGAGCTGAAAAAATGAGTAAAAAGCTATTAGCTGGGTGTGGTGGCACACCTGTAATCCCAGCTACTTGGGAGAGTGAGGCAGGAGAATCGCTTGAACCCAGTGGTGGAGATTACAGTGTGCCGAGATCGCACCACGCACTCCAGCCTGGCGTCAGAGCAAGACTCAAAAAAAAAAGAAAGCCGAGGACTGATGCTGGCACTCATAGCTGCCAGCTGGTGGCGCCACACGCACACCCCAGACCTGCAGCTGCTGTTTTTGTGTGTTTTTTGAGACAGGGTATCTGCCTCCCAGGCTGGAGCACAGTGATGTGAACATGGCTCACAGCAGCCTTGACCTTCCAGGCTCAGGTCATCCTCCCACCTCAGCCTCCTGAGTAGCTGGGACCGCAGGTACACGCCACCATACCCAGCTACTTTTTATATTTTTGTATAGACGGGGTTTCACCATGTTGCCCAAGCTGGCCTGAAACTCCTGGGCTCAAGTGATCCTCTCGCTCGGCCTCCTGGAGTGCTGGGATTTTTTTTTTTTTCTTTCTTTTTTTGGTAATGGACCTCACATTGAGAACATATAGAACTGAACTGGGATTTTCAGGTTTTGGCCAAAGACATTGTACTTTGCAACCCAGTATGCATATATATGTATCTGTCTCTATCTACTTAACACACGCATAAAATTAGAATCCGTGTCCCTGATCCTGGCATATTTGTTCACGGTGTGTGTCTGTGTTACTATGCTAACTGTATATATCACATTTCAGTGAGGGCAGGACAAGGACCCAGGATCGTCTTGGTGACAGTGGTGACCCTCCTCCCCGCACTGCCTATCACAGGCCTGGCATAGAGTAGCTGCTCAGGAAGTATTTGTTAAATAATTGAGTTAATTAATTCCAGGCTAAGGAACGTGACTGTCTCCAGAGGTAGCAGGAAGTCACAGAAAGGAGCGGCAAGGTTGCATGGATGCTGGTGAACATGTCAGGCTCCCGCCCAGCCCTGGGCTTTTGCTATCTGCTTGGAACATTCCTGCCTATCCTCCAGGTCTCAGCTCCGATACCTGCTCCTCCAGGAAGCCCCCCCTGACTCCCCAGGATCAGAGGGAGTTAGGCCCCCTCTTTGGGTTCTCACAGCCCAGTCCTGTCCACTCTGGGGATGCCTGCCCCCACTGTACCGCGAGCAGGGTTAGGGCTGTCTCGGTCACTGCTGTGACCCCAGCACAGGGCCAGGCGCAGAGCTGGGCCTTGGGACCACGTGTGAAGTGAAGGACTGAATGTTTTGGCCCCACCGTATCTGGCACGTTGGGTCCCGGCAAGCTGCGTTGCTGACAGCCTCTCTGTTCTGCAGTTCCGGAACTTTAAGATCATCTACCGCCGCTACGCTGGCCTCTACTTCTGCATCTGTGTGGACGTCAATGACAACAACCTGGCTTACCTGGAGGCCATTCACAACTTCGTGGAGGTATGGCGGGTGGGGGAGGTGAGGTGGGGAGGCAGGCGGGCAGTCCGGGAGTGGCCCCCGAGGATTGGGAACCCGCCCTGGTCCCTCCTGAGTCTTCCCCTCTGCAGTGGCTGGGACTCTCTCCATTTCTTTTCTTTCTTTTTTTTTTTTGAGACGGAGTCTTGCTCTGTCACCCAGGCTGGAGGGCGGTGGTGCAATCTTGGCTCATTGCAGCCTCCACCTCCCAGGTTAAAGTGATTCTCCTGCCTCAGCCTCCTAAGTAGCTGGGATTACAGGCGCGTGCCACTATGCCCAGCTAATTTTTGTATTTTTAGTAGAGATGGGGTTTCACCATGTTGACCAGGCTGGTCTTGTACTCCTAACCTCAAGTGATCCTTCTGCCTTAGCCTCCCAAAGTGCTAGGATTACAGGTGTGAGCCACCGCACCTGACCTTTTACCATCTCTTTGCATCGATCTTGGCTTTTGTTTCTCTGTGTGTGTCCTTGCCTCTCTCCCTATCACTGTCTCTCTCTCCCCTGCCTCCCCCTTGGTCTCTTTTTTTCGCTATCTCTTTCTGATGACCTTGTTCTCATCCCTGTGCATGTGTGGCTCTCTCCCTGCCCATCTCTTACCATCTCTGCCTTCCTCTCCCAGGTCTTAAACGAATATTTCCACAATGTCTGTGAACTGGACCTGGTGTTCAATTTCTACAAGGTAGGCTCCTGGTGAAGAGGAGGCTGAAGGACCCGGAGGAGGGGGACAGAGGGGGACCCGTGGTGCACTAGCCACCCAGAGCCTCTGCTGAGGTCTGTGTCCCGGCCCGAGGGGCATCAGAGCCCCAGCTTCCAGGGTCCGGGCCAGCATCCCAGAGGGCCTCCTCTCACCCCAGGGTCTCCCCTCACACAGGTTTACACGGTCGTGGACGAGATGTTCCTGGCCGGTGAAATCCGAGAGACCAGCCAGACGAAGGTGCTGAAACAGCTGCTGATGCTACAGTCCCTGGAGTGAGGGCAGGCGAGCCCCACCCCGGCCCCGGCCCCGGCCCCGGCCCCTCCTGGGCTCACCTGCTCGCTTCCCCTTTCCAGGCCCGTCGCCAACCCAGCAGTCCCTCCCTCAGCCGCCCAGGAGGAAGGGACCCAGCTGGGTCTGGGCCGCAAGGGAGGAGACTGCACCCCACTGCCTCTGGGCCCTGGCTGTGGGCGGAGGCCACTGTGTGTGTCCCGAGTAACCGTGCTGCTGTCGTGTGACGCCATGAGCGTGTGTGCGTGGAGCCCCCAATAAACCTGTGGTCCTGCCTGGCCTTGCCGTCTTTCAGCCCTTGCCTGTCTCCCCTGGGAACCAGATACCCAGGATGCCCTGCCTTCAGTCCGTCAGTCAGTCAACAAACACCCCTCATTGTGCTGAGCAAGGTGAGACACCCGGGTGCTCTTCAGACCTGCTCCTGCCCACCAAGGGCCCCCAGGCTGGAAGGGGTGATAGGTTTAGATTCCAGGCACTTGTGACTAAAATAACAATCCTCAGCTAGTGCTGAATGGCACTCACCCTCTCCCAGGCATTGTTCTAATAATTGACGTGTCTTACCTTACTTAAAGCTCACTAGATGATGAGCGTGGGACTTTTTTTTTTTTTTTTTTTTTTTTGAGACGGAGTCTCACTCTGTAGCCCAGGCTGGAGTGCAGTGGCCGGATCTCAGCTCACTGCAAGCTCCGCCTCCCGGGTTCACGCCATTCTCCGGCCTCAGCCTCCCAGGTAGCTGGGACTACAGGCGCCCGCCACCTCGCCCGGCTAGTTTTTTTTTTTTTGTATTTCTTAGTAGAGACGGGGTTTCACCGTGTTAGCCAGGATGGTCTCGATCTCCTGACCTCGTGATCCACCCGTCTCGGCCTCCCAAAGTGCTGGGATTACAGGCTTGAGCCACCACGCCCGGCCTTTTTTTTTTTTTTTTTTTGAGACATGGTCTCACTCTATTGCTCAGGCTGGAGTGCAGTGGCAGGACCGTGGGTCACTACAACCTTGACCTCCTGGGCGCAATTGATCCTCCCACCTCAGCCTCCCAAGTAGCTGGGACTACAGATGTGTACCACCACGCCTGGTTAATTTTTCTTTTTTGAGACGGAGTTTCACTCTTTTTGCCCAGGCTAGAGTGCAATGGCGCTAGCTTGGCTCACTGTAACCTCCGCCTCCCAGTTTCAAGTGATTCTCCCGCCTCAGCCTCCCAAGTAGCTGAGATTACAGGCGTGTGCCACCATGCCCAGATAATTTTTTGTATTTTTAGTAGAGATAAGGTTTCACCATGTTGGCCAGGCTGGTCTCAAACTCCTGACCTCAGGTGATCAGCCTGCCTCGTCCTGAGACGAGGGCTCTCCCTGTTGCCCAGGCTAGTCTGGAACTCCTGGCTCAAGCGATCTTCCTGCCTTGGCCTCCCAAAGTGTTGGGATTACAAGCATGAGCCATCCCATCCAGCCAAGGACGGGACTGTTATTATCTCCATTTTCCAAGTGAGATCATCAAGCCCAAGAACATTAAAAGATGACCAGGCCGGGTGCTGTGGCTCACGCCTGTAATCCCAGCACTTTGGGAGGCTGAGGCGGGTGGATCACGAGGTCAGGAGATCGAGACCATCCTGGCCAACATGGTGAAACCCTGTCTCTACTAAAAATACAAAAATTGGGCCGGGCGCTGTGGCTCACACCTGTAATCCCAACACTTTGGGAGGCCGAGGCGGGCGAATCACGAGGTCAGGAGATTGAGATCATCCTGGCCAACATGGTGAAATCCTGTCTCTACTAAAAATATAAAAATTAGGCTGGGCGCTGTGGCTCACGCCTGTAATCCCAGCACTTCGGGAGGCCGAGGCAGGCAGATCATGAGGTCAGGGGAGAGAGACCACGGTGAAACCCTATCTCTACTAAAAATACAAAAAATTAGCCAGTCGTGGTGGCAGGCACCTGTAGTCCCAGCTACTCGGGAGGCTGAGGCTGGAGAATGGTGTGAACCCGGAGGCAGAGCTTGCAGTGAGCTGAGGTTGCGCTACTGCACTCCAGCCAGGGCGACAGAGTGAGACTCCATCTCAAAAAAAAAAAACAAATTAGCTGGGCGTGGTGGCATGCACTTGTAGTCCCAGCTACTTGGGAGGCTGAGGCAGGAGAATCACTTAAACCTGGGAGGTGAAGGTTGCAGTGAGCCGAGATTGCGCCACTACATTCCAGCCTGGGCAACAGAGTGAGACTCCATCTCAAAAAAAAAAAGACTTGACCAAGGTCTGTAGCTAGTCAGTGACCAAACCAGGTTTGTTTTGAGCCAGTTTTGAAGCCAGGCGGGCAGCTCCAGAACCCTCATTTTTATCCGCTCTCCCTGGTGGTTGTTGGAAATGTAGGCACTGGGCTTCGTGACTTGTGTTTCTAGGCAACAGCACTGCTGGCATTTGCGCCAGGACAATCCCTCATTGTGAGGCTGCCCCAGGAGTGGCTGGACTTTTGACCCACCGACCAAGTGCCAGAAGTGGCCTTCTGGCCATTGTGATGGTAGAAGCCACCCCTGAGTGTTTCTAGGGCCCTCTGGAGTTAAGGGGCCCCCCATGCCCACTGAGAGCAGAATGTGGGGGCTGCTGGCCACGCCTATGCCTGGCACCTTTAGCAAGCTGAGAACACCCTGGCCCCTGTCACAGTTTCTTTCTCTCTTTGTCTTTCTCTCTCTCCTTCCTTCCTCCCCTTCCCTCCCTCCCTCCCTCCCTTCCCTCCCTCCCTCCCTCCTTCTTTCCTTCCTTCCTTCCCTACCTCCCTCCCTCCCTCCTTCCTTCCTTCCTTCCTTCCCTCCCTCCCTCCCTCCCTCCCTCCTTCCTTCCTTCCGACGGAGTCTCACTCTGTTCTCGGCTCACTGCAAGCTCCGCCTCCCGCGTTCAGGCCATTCTCCAGCCTCAGCCTCCCGAGCAGGCTGGGGCTACAGGCGCCTGCCACCACGCCTGGCTAATTTTTGTTTGTATTTTTAGTAGAGGCAGGGTTTCACCATGTTAGCCAGGCTGGTCTCGAACTCCTGACCTCAGGTGATCCTCCCGCCTCAGCCTCCCAAAGTGCTGGGATTACAGGTGTGAGCCACTGCGCCTGCCCTTGGGTTTCTTTTTGAGTGATGAAAATGTGATATTGACTGTGGTGGTGGTTGCACAACTCTGTGGATATGTTAAAAATCATTGAAGTATATGCTTTATTTATTTATTTAATTTATTTTTCAACTCCCAAGCACTTGAAAGAAGTATACTTTTTTTTTTTTTTTTGACGGAGTATCACTCTGTCACTAGGCTGGAGTGCAGTGACGCTATCTAGGCTCACTTCAACCTCCACCTCCCAGGTTAAAGTGATTCTCCTGCCTCAGCCTCCCAAGTAACTGGGACTACAGGCGCACACCACCATGCCCAGCTAATTTTTGTATTTTTAGTAGAGACAGGGTTTCATCATGTTGGCCAGGATGGTCTCAATCTCTTGACCTTGTGATCCGCCAGCCGCGGCCTCCCAAAGTGCTGGGATTAGAGGCGTGAGCCACCGCGCTGGCCCAAAGTATACATTCTAAATAAGTGAATTGAATGGTATGTAAATATATCTCAACAAAGATGTTACAAAACAAATGAATGAATGACATTTACCTTGTAGATGTAAACAGAAAAACAACCAAAATGCACATAAATGTTTACAGTGGCTTTATTCAGCAAAAACTGGAAACAACCCAAACATTCTTCAAAA
This sequence comes from Macaca nemestrina, assembly GCF_043159975.1. NCBI lineage: Eukaryota > Metazoa > Chordata > Mammalia > Primates > Cercopithecidae > Macaca > Macaca nemestrina. The sequence continues at coordinate 57,025,971 of NC_092144.1, read as the reverse complement.
ATGAATAGAAAAACAAACTCTTTCCCATCCAGACAATGGAGCACTCCTCAACATTGAAAAGGAGTAAACCTGGCCGGGTGCGGTGGCTCATACCTGTAATCCCAGCACTTTGGGAGGCCAGGGCAGGAGGATTGCTTGAGGCCAGGAGTTCGAGTCCAGCTTGAGCAACACAGTGAGACCCCCCCCCCCATCTCCACCAAAAAAAAAAAAAATTTCCTGGACGTGGTAGGTATCATGCTTGTGATCCCAGCTACTTGGGAGGCTGAGATGGGAGGATTGCTTGAGCCCAAGGCATTGAGGCTGCAGTAAGCCAAGATCGAGCTACTGCACTCCAGCTTGGTCAACAGAGCAAATCCTATCTCAAAATAAAGAAATAAGGGCAGGCACAGTGGCTCGCGTCTGTAATCCCCGCACTTTGGGAGGCTGAGGTGCGTGGATCACCTAAGGTCAGGAGTTCGAGACCAGCCTGGCCAACATGTGAAACCCCGTCCCTACTAAATATAAAAAATTAGCCGATGTGGTGGCGCCTGCCTGTAATCCCAGCTACTTGGGAGGCTGAGGCAGGAGAATTGCTTGAACCCTGGAGGCGGAGGTTGCAGTGAACCAAGATTGCACTATTGCACTCCAGCCTAGGCGACAGAGCGAAGCTCCATATTGGGAAAAATAAAATAAAATAAAATAAGATAAAATAAAAGAAATACATACATACATACATACATAAATTTCATGCACGTACTTGTGAGGATAGAACTGGTTTTTCTGATGTCTTAGGACCACACCGTACATGGTTCTGCAGCTTGCTATCAGTGCATCTTGGAGGTGATTCTGTGTATAGTCTGTGTGGAATCTCATTATGTGGGTGCACCATATGTTACTTAACCAGGCCTGTGCGGCTCCTCCTAATGAAGCTGAAAGAATGTCTTTGTCCACGCGTGTTTTCACATACATGTGGAGGCTAAGTACCTGGAAATGAATCTCTGGGCTGAAGGGTACATGTTCTGTAACAGGTCATTTGATAGGTTCAACCCAATCCCTCTCCAAATGGGCTGTGCTGATTTTTACTCTCCGGTAGCATAGGAGGAGCCCCCCTGTTTCCGTATAGCTTTGCTACTGTGTGATCTCACTATTTTTATTTTATTGTGCCTAGTTACCAATGAGGTTGAACATTACTAGCCATTCATATTCCTCTTCTGTGTTGGTACAAACCTTCTGACCATTTTCCTCCTGTGCTGTTTGTCATTTTCTTGTTTACTTGTAGTAGCTCTTTATTTATTGTGGATCCACAGTCTGTCTTACATGTCACAAACATTCCCCCAAGGCTGCTTTTGTCTTTTGACTTTGTATGTGGTATCTTTTTTCAGGAAGAAGGGTTTAGTGTTTTGCTTTCTGTTAGCCTTTCTTCATTGTATATTATGGCCTTTGGGAAGGTTTATCCAGGACAAAATGTTTATAAAAATAGAGCAGGCAGTTTATAAAATAAATGGATGAAGGGAGAGACTAACGTCAGCGCTTCCCTCTTCCCCACTACATCCTGTAGAACGGGGCTTTAAGGAGCTATTTCTACTGTTCTTCTCCCTCCCATATTAAATAAAAAGAGAGGTTTAGTAGATAAGAAAACAGGTCCAGGCCGGGCGCGGTGGCTCAAGCCTGTAATCCCAGCACTTTGGGAGGCCGAGACGGGCGGATCACGAGGTCAGGAGATCGAGACCATCCTGGCTAACACGGTGAAACCCCGTCTCTACTAAAAAATACAAAAAACTAGCCGGGCGAGGTGGCGGGCGCCTGTAGTCCCAGCTACTCAGGAGGCTGAGGCAGGAGAACGGGCGTGAACCCGGGAGGCGGAGCTTGCAGTGAGCTGAGATCTGGCCACTGCACTCCAGCCTGGGCGACAGAGCGGGACTCCGTCTCAAAAAAAAAAAAAAAAGAAAACAGGTCTGTGTGTATGTGTGTGTGTGTTGGGACTGTGTGGATGACAGGGCAGTAGGGAGAGGTAAAAATGAAAGCCATCTGCCAAGGAACCTCAACTCCCCAGCCTCTGACTCAGTAACTCTCCACTCAGTAACTGAAGGAAACTGCTGGTAATGGGGAGGAAGCTGTTAATGCCCAGAGCTGGCCACCAGGGCATCGGGCACCTTCCTGGATACCCGGGGGTGTGGGTGTTCACAGCCACTGAAGCACAAACCCCGTGGCCTGGACACTCAGTGTCCTCAGGAAGTCCTTGGTATTTAATTGCCTGGGGAAATGCGTCTGTTCCCATGTGCGAAATGGGGGATTCACAGCAAAGGTGTTTGTGTGTCTCACTGCATGGAAATTGCATTTCATGTCTGAATTTTATGTCAAGAGAAAAGCTTAAAAGTACAGAACTCAGCCGAGTGCGATGGCTCACACCTGTAATCCCAGCACCTTGGGAGGCCAGGTCAGGCGGATCATGAGGTCAGGAGTTCGGGGCCAGCCTGGACAATACGGTGAAACCGCATCTCTACTAAAAATACAAAAAAATTAGCCGGGCGTGGTGGCACACGCCTGTAGTCCCAGCTACTCAGGAGACTGAGGCAGGAGAATCGCTTGAACCTGGGAGGCAGAGGTTGCAGTGAGCTGAGATCGTGCCACTGCACTCCAGCCTGGGTGACAGAGCGAGACTCCATCTCAAAAAAAAAAAGCCAGGCATGGTGGCTCAAGCCTATAATCCCAGCACTTTGGGAGGCCGAGACAAGTGGATCACAAGGTCAGGAGATCAAGACCATCCTGGCTAACATGGTGAAGCCCCGTCTCTACTAAAAAGTACCAAAAACTAGCCGGGTGTGGTGGCGGGCGCCTGTAGTCCCAGCTACTCGGGAGGCTGAGGCAGGAGAATGGTGTAAACCCGGGAGGCGGAGCTTGCAGTGAGCTGAGATCCGGCCACTGCACTCCAGCCTGGGCGACAGAGCGAGACTCTGTCTTTAAAAAAAAAAAAAAGAGGCCGGGCGCGGTGGCTCAAGCCTGTAATCCCAGCACTTTGGGAGGCCGAGACGGGCGGATCACGAGGTCAGGAGATCGAGACCATCCTGGCTAACACAATGAAACCCCGTCTCTACTAAAAATACAAAAAAAAATTAACCGGGCGAGGTGGCGGGCGCCTGTAGTCCCAGCTACTCGGGAGGCTGAGGCAGGAGAATGGCGTAAACCCGGGAGGCGGAGCTTGCAGTGAGCCGAGATCGCGCCACTGCACTCCAGCCTGGGCGACAGAGCGAGACTCCGTCTCAAAAAAAAAAAAAAAAAAAAAAGAAACCCAGCATTGACACATGCTACAACGTGAGTGAAACTTGAAGACGTGATGCTCAGTGAAAGAAACCAGACACAAGAGGCCATCTAGCATAGGATTCCATTCACATGACCTGTACAGCACAGAGACAGACAGTAGATTACTGGTTGCCTGAGGCTGGGGGAAGAGGAGAGCAGGGAATGTTTGCTTAATGTTTGTGGAGTTTCATTTTTGGGTGATAAACATGTTCTGGGCTAGGCATAGTGGCTCACGTCTAATCCCAGCTTTGGGAGGCTGAGGCAGGAGGATCATTTGAGCCGAGGAGTTTGAGACCAGCGTGAGTTAAATAGCAAGGCCCTGTCTCTCTGAAATAAATAAATAAATTAAAATTAAATTAAATTAGCCAAGCACGGTGGTTCCTGCCTGTAGTCCCAGCTACTTGGGAGGCTGAGGTGGGAGGATCATTTGAGCCCAAGAGTTGGAGGCAAGGCTGCAGTGAGCTGTGATCACACCACTGCACTCCAGCCTGGGAGACAGAGCGAGACCCTATCTCAAAAATACATAAATAAATAAATAAAGAGGATTGGGTGAGGGGAGGGAACTTTTTTTTTTTTTTTTGAGACGGAGACTCGCTCTGTCACCAGGCTGGAGTGCAGTGGCACCATCTCGGCTCACTGCAAGCTCCGCCTCCTGGGTTCATGCCATTCTCCTGCCTCAGCCTCCGAGTAGCTGGGACTACAGGCGCCCGCCACCTCGCCCAGCTAATTTTTTGTATTTTTAGTAGAGACGGGGTTTCACCGTGTTAGCCAGGATGGTCTCGATCTCCTGACCTCGTGATCCGTCCGCCTCGGCCTCCCAAAGTGCTGGGATTACAGGCGTCAGCCACCGCGCCCGGCGAGGAGAGGGAACTTTGAGGACAGGTCAATAGGTGCAGCAAACCACCATGGCACACATATACCTATGTGACAAACCTGCACATTCTGTACATGTATCCTGCATCCCGCTTTTTTTTTTTTTTTTTTTTGAGACAGAGTCTCGTGCTGTCGCCCAGGCTGGAGTGCAGCGGTGCGATCTCGGCTCACTGCAAGCTCCGCCTCCCGGGTTCACGCCATTCTCCTGCCTCAGCTTCCCGAATAGCTGGGACTACAGGCGCCTGCCACCACGCCCGGCTGTTTTTTTTGTATTTTTAGTAGAGACGGGGTTTCACCATGTTAGCCAGGATGGGCTCGATCTCCTGACCTCGTGATCCGCCCGCCTCAGCCTCCCAAAGTGCTGGGATTACAGGCGTGAGCCACCGCGCCTGGCAAATTTTTTTTGTTTTGTTTTGTTTTGAAAGGTCTCGCTCTTAGGCCGGGCACGGTGGCTCAAGCCTGTAATCCCAGCACTTTGGGAGGCTGAGACGGGCGGATCACGAGGTCAGGAGATCGAGCCCATCCTGGCTAAAACGGTGAAACCCCGTCTCTACTAAAAATACAAAAAAAAAAATAACCCGGGCGAGGTGGCAGGCGCCTGTAGTCCCAGCTGCTCGGGAGGCTGAGGCAGGAGAGTTGCTCGAACCCGGGAGGCGGAAGCTTGCAGTGAGCGGAGATCCGACCACTGCACTCCAGCCTGGGCAACAGAGCGAGACTCCGTCTCAAAAAAAAAAAAAAAAAAAAAGAAAGGTCTCGCTCTTGTTCTCCAGGCTTGAGATCATGCAACAGCGTGGTCTCGGCTCACTGCAACCTCCTCCACCTCCTGGGTTCAAACGGTTCTCCTGCCTCTGCCTCCCAAGTAGCTGGGATTAAGGCGTCTGCCACCAGGCTGGCTAATTTTTGTATTTTTTAGTAGAAATGGGGTTTCACCATGTTGCCCCGGCTGGTCTCAACCTCCTGGGCTCAAATCATCTGCTTACCTCAGCCTCCCAAAGTGCTGGGATTACAGGTGTAAGCCACCGAGCCCAGCCTCAAGGAAGCTTCTGAAATGTTAGGGGGAGCTCCTGCTCTAGGCCCAGCAGCTTCCAAGGCTTTTAAAGGCATAATCCCATTTAATCTTGGGATTAAAGACATAATCCCATTTAATCTTGTAATGATGCTGTGAAGTGGCGCTGCAATTCTGAGTATTATCTCCTCTTTGCAGATAAGGAAGATCATTTGCCCAAGGACACACAATGGGCAGATGAGACCAGAACCCAGATTTCTAGAGTGCTAGACTCTGTGTCTTCCCATTCACTTTATTTTTATTTTATTTTATTTTATTATTATTTTTTGAGACGGAGTCTTGCTCTGTCGCCCAGGCTGGAGTGCAGTGGCGTGATCTCGGCTCACTGCAAGCTCCATCTCCCGGGTTCACGCCATTCTCCTCCCTCAACCTCCCGAGTACCTGGGACTACAGGTGCTTGCCAACACGCCCGGCTAATTTTTTCGTATTTTTAGTAGAGACAGGGTTTCACTGTGGTCTCGATCTCCTTACCTCATGATCCACCCGCCTTGGCCTCCCAAAGTGCTGGGATTACAGGTGTGAGCCACTGCGCCCGGCCTATTTTATTTTATTTTATTTTATTTTTTGAGAGAGAGTCTCACTCGGTTGCCCAGGCCGGAGTGCAGTGGCACAATCTCAGCTCACTGCAACATCTGCCTCCCAGGTTCAAGCAATTCTCGTGCCTCAGCCTCCTCAGTAGCTGGGATTACAGGCGTGTGCCACTACGCCTGGCTAATTTTTGTATTTTTGAGACCAGCCTGGCCAACATGGGGTTTCACCATGTTGGCCAGGCTGGTCTCAAACTGCTGGTCTCAAGTGATCCACCTGCCTTGGCCTCCCAAAATCCTGGGATTACAGATGTGAGCCACCACGCCTGACCCCCATTTACTTTAAGGGGCACAGATGTTTAAGAGAGATCTGTCTCTAAAAGGTAAGAAAAACACTGGGCACGGAGGCTCATGCCTGTAATCCCAGCACTTTTGGAGACCGAAGCAGGAGGGATTACAGGCGTGAACCACCGTGCCCGGTGAGGGGAGGGAACTTTGAGGACAAAGTGCCTGTAGTCCCAGCTACTCAGAGGCTTGAGCCAGGAGGTCAAGACTAGCCTGGCAACACACCAAGATCCAGTCTCTACAATTTTTTAAAAAATAATAATTAAAAAAATAGAAAAAGAAGCAGGAAATAATTCAGGAAATGGACTGAGATTTATCTTTTTTCTTTTCTTTTTTGTTTTTTTGAGATGAAATCTTATTCTGTTACCCAGTATGGAGTACAGTAGCGAGATCTCCGCTCACTATAACCTCCGCCTCCTGCGTTCAAGTGATTCTCCTGCCTCAGCCACCCGAGTAGCTATGATTACAGGTGTGTGCCACCACACCCAGCTAATTTTTGTATTTTTAGTAGAGACGGGGTTTTGCCATGTTGGCCAGCCTGGTCTCAAACTCCTGACTTCAGGAGATTTATCTATTTTAGGCAATTCTGATTAATATCTACCCCTTCCCCTCACGAAAAGTCTTTCTACATTTAAGCTGATTTCCAAGTTTACGTAATGTTATGTGTTGAATTGTGTCCCACTTAAAAAAAAAGATATGTTAGTCTGGGCATGGTGGTTCACACCTGCAATCCCAGCACTTTGGGAGGCCAAGGCAGGCAGATCACCTGAGGTCGGGAGTTAGAGACCAGCCTGGCCAATATGGTGACACCCATCTCTACTAAAAATACAAAAATTAGCCAGGCATGGTGGCGTGCGCCTGTAATCCCAGCTACTCAGGAGGCTGAGGCAGGAGAATCACTTGAGCCTGGGAGGCAGAGGTTGCAGTGAGCCAAGATCACACCACTGAACTCCAGCCTGGGTGACAGAGTGAGATCCCATCTCAAAATAAAAATGTAGGAGAAATCTGGACACAGACAGGCATGGACAGAGAGAAGACAAAGTGAAGAGACACAGGGAGAAGGTGGCTACAAGCCAAAGAAGCAGCCAGGAACAGATTCTCCCTCACAGCCCCAGAAGGAACAAACCCTGCCGACACCTTGTTTTGGACGTCCAGCCTCCAGAACTGTGAGACAATAAGCTTCTGTTGTTTAATCAATCCAGTGTGGTACTTGTTTATAGCAGTCCTTGAAAACTAATATATGTAGGAAAACGAAGCTCTGAGAAAAGGCAAAATAATTTTGAAGACAAACATGAGAGAGGCTTGCCCAACCAGAAATCCAGCTCATTATTCAGCCTTAGCAAAGAGGAAAGCATGGCATTTACATAAGGTTAGACAAAGCATACTATCCCACTGGGGATTAAGAAAAAAATAGAATAAAGATTAGATAAGCACATTAACAGAAAAAAAAAAACCCAGAGGGCTACGTGCAGCTACTTGGGAGGCTGAGGCAGGAGGATCACTGGAGGCCAGGAGATAGAGGCTACAGTGAGCTGTGATTACACCACTGCACTCCTGCCTGGGCGATGGAGCAAGGCTCGGTCTCAATAAATTTTATTTTATTTATTTATTTATTTATTTATTTATTTATTTATTTATTTATTTTTGGAGACAGAGTCTCACTTTGTTGTCCAAGCTGGAGTGCAGTGGCACAATCTTGGCTCACTGCAACCTCCGCCTCCTGGTTCAAGTGATTCTCTCGCCTCACCCTCCCAAGTAGCTGGGATTACAGGTGCACAGCACCACGCTGGGCTAAGTTTTTGTTATTTTTAGTAGAAATGAGGTTTCACCATGTTGGCCAGGCTGGTCACGATTTTTTTTTTTTTTTTTTTTTTTTTTTGAGACACAGCTTCACTTGCCCAGGTTGGAGTGCAATGGTGTGATCTTGGCTCACTGCAACCTCCGCCTCCTGAGTTCAAGCGATTCTCATGCCTCGGCCTCCTCAGTAGCTGGCATTACAGGCACACACCACTACACCCAGCTAATTTTTGTATTTTTAGTAGAGACAGGGTTTCACCCTGTTGGTCAGGCTGGTCTTGAACTCCTGACTTCAAGTGATCTGCCCACTTTGGCCTCCCAAAGTGCTGGGATTACAAGTGTGAGCCACTGCGGCCAGTCATAAGTTTTTTTTATTATAAAATATTTGGGCTATTTTGTTTTTTTTTTTTTTTTTGAGATGGGGCCTTGCTCTCACTCAGGATGGAGTGCAGTGGTGCAATCTCAGCTCACTGTAGCCTCCGCCTCCTGGGCTCAAGTGATCCTCCTGTTACGGGATCTTTGGGGTGTAGATTTTCTTCCCATAAACCTCTGTGGCTGCAGTGCCTTTCCCCAAGTTCTTGTCCTGTGTCCAGGAAGAATGAGGTATGCAGACAAGTAAAGGGTGAAGAAGGCGAAGAGGAGCTTTATTTAGTCTTAGAACAGCTCAGAGGAGACTGATGGTGGGTAGCTCCTCTCAGTAGGCAGGTCACCCCATCGAGTGTTCGGCTCTCAGCAGAGACGAGTCCCTGGAGGGGGTGGCTCCTCTCCGCAGGCAGGTCATTTAGGCGTCTCTGCAGGTCTCTGAAGCTCTCAGCAGAGAATGTAGCTCCTCTGTGCAGCTGGTCATCCCGTTGTCCCTCTGTCCTCTGTCCTCTGCCCTCTGTCCTCTGCCCTCTGCCTTCTGTCCTCTGCCCTCTGCCCTCTGCCCTCTGTCCTCTGTCCTCTGCCCTCTGCCCTGCTCTGGTGGAGCCCGGGGCTTTTATGGACCTCAGAGAGGAGGAAGTACGTGCTGGTTGGTCCATGGGCCGCCATGGGTGGGCCCAGAGGAGGCACAAGTCCTCACTCTTGTCTGTGGGATTGGCAGCCTGGCCCCCAACCTTCAGGCCATCCCTGGCAAGAAGGTGGGGCCGGCCGGGCGCGGTGGCTCAAGCCTGTAATCCCAGCACTTTGGGAGGCCGAGACGGGCGGATCACGAGGTCAGGAGATCGAGACCATCCTGGCTAACACAGTGAAACCCCGTCTCTACTAAAAAATACAAAAAACTAGCCGGGCAAGGTGGCGGGCGCCTGTAGTCCCAGCTACTCGGGAGGCTGAGGCAGGAGAATGGCGTGAACCCGGGAGGCGGAGCTTGCAGTGAGCTGAGATCCGGCCACTGCACTCCAGCCTGGGCGACAGAGCGAGACTCCGCCTCAAAAAAAAAAAAAAAAAAAAAAAGAAGGTGGGGCCTTACCAGGGGATCCCTACCCTCAACTTCCGCCCCAGAATCTGTCTGCCTCCCGCTGCCATTCATGGCCCCAGGACTGGACCCCAACCCCGATCCCAGATCAGAGCTGGTGCTGGGAGGGGAGAGAGGCCAGGCAGCAAGAGCAGACACCCGGGAGCCTACAGAGATTGGGGGAGCCTTCCCGGCCCCTGAGAGTGTAGGCTACAGAGAGGCCCAGGTCCTGAGCCTCGGAGGGCGGCCAGAACTGCATCCGGGGAGCTCCTGCCTTGCCAACTGGGAAGGGGCGGGGCTCCCACTTGTCTCTGGCTCCTGCCCACTCTGTGGAGCAGGAGGCCCAGGTTGGCAGCCATGGGTGGCCCGCTGCAGCTGCACCCGGTAGGGCAGACCCTGTCTATTCCTGGCCCCCGCAAGAGCACAGTCAATCCACAGCGGCGGTTTGGGCGGCTACAGTGGCACCTGGGGAACTCCCGCCACAGCTCAGAAGGGGCAGAGCTTCCACCGGTTCCACGGAGTGTGTAGCCCCAGCTGCACCTCCCTGCTGCAGCCGGCATAATGACAGCAGCCACTGCTGTCACCCCTGCCTCAGTCTCACTAGTAGCTGGGACTACAGCGTGCGCCACCACGCTAAGCTGATTTTTAAAATTTTTAGCAGAGACAGGGGTCTCCCTATGTTTCTGAGGCTGGTCTCGAACTACTGAGCTCCAGCTCGGCCTCCTGCCTCAGCCTCCCAAAGTGCTGGAATGACAGGTGTGAGCCACTGCGCCCGGCCTAAAATACTTGTTTTGGTTTTTCTTTTTGTTTGTGAGACGGTCTTCCTGTTCTGCCCATGCAGCAGGAAATTAGATCTCTACCTCACAGCATACTCAAAAGAGTTGAAATATAACCTATTTGTAGTTATCAGCGACCTGGGTGAAGACACGCCTGGCAGGAGGGTGTGGGATGCCTCATTAAACCTGAGTGAGAATGAATTCGAGGCGGAAATGGGACAGATGATTTATTTGCCAGCTGGGGAAGGAAGAGGCAGGCCCAGCCCAGAGGGAGAACGAGAGGCAGAAGATGACATTGGCTGCATGCCTGACACCTGCCTGAAGTTAACCAGGGTCAGCCCGACCTTTCCTCCCCCAGGATGTCTCCAACTTGGCTGACAACATCCGCTTTAATTAACATAGCACAGTAGTACACTTCGTGTGTACAGTTACACCCTTAGGGCCGTGAGTAGCCTAATTTCCTTGAGCGGCAGAGAAACCATCGTCTGTTCAAGCATGCCGTCTGGAAACTTAGAAAGGGCTCATGACTCCTCTCTGCTTTCACACCCCACATCCCATCCAGTGGGAAATCCTGTTGACCTTCAAAATGCACCCAAAGTCGGAGCCCCAAAGGCCGGGTGCCATGGCTCTCACCTGTAATCCCAGTACTTTAGGAGGCCAAGGCAAGACAGGTGGATCATCTGAGGTCAGGAGTTCAATATCAGCCTGGCCGACATGGTGAAACCCTGTCTCTACTAAAAAATACAAAATTAGCTGGGTATGGTGGCACACGCCTGTAATCCCAGCTACTCGGGAGGCTGAGATAGGAGAATCGCTTGAACCCGGGAGACGGAGGCTGCAGTGAGTCATGATCGCACCATTACACTCCAGCCTGGACAAGACACAGTGAGACTGCACCCCAACAAAAACAAAAACAAAGTCTGACCCCCCACAGCTACTCTAGCCACGATCTCTCTCACCTAGACAATTACAGTCACCTCCTGGCTGCTTCTGGCCTTGTCCCCAACAGAAAGGTCCCCATATGGCAGCAGAATCCTTTGACGGAAGTGACGTGATGTCACTCCCCTCCTCAAATCCCTCCTGCGGCTCCTGCCACACTCACTAAAAGACGTCTTCACCACAACTTACAAGCTCCCTGTTCCCTGTCTGACCTCATCTTCCACCCGCTCTTCCTCTATTCCATGCACACTGTGACTGGGTTTTGTTTTTTGTTTCTTTTTTTTGAGACAAAGTCTTGCTCTTGTCCCCCAGGGTGGAGTGCAGTGGTGTGATCTCGGCTCACTGCAACGTCTGCCTCCTGGGTTCAGATGAGTCTCCTGCCTCAGCCTCTCGAATCTGGGGTTACAGGCACCCACCACTAAAATCAGCTAATATTTGTTGTATTTGAGTAGAGATGGGGTTTCTCCATGTTGGCCAGGCTGGTCTCGAACTCCTGACCTCAGATGATCCGCCTGCCTCGGCCTCCCAAAGTGCTGGGATTACAAGGGTGAGCCACCGCACCCAGCCAAGGGTATTGGTTTCTCATTGCTCCTGTAACAAATGACCATATACTTAGTGGCTCCATAGGAGACAGATAATATTTATTACCTTACTGTTCTGGAGGTTTCCTTTTTTTTTTTTTTCCTACAGGATCTGGCTCTGTGGTGCAGGCTGGAGTGCAGTGGCCTGATCATGGCTCACTGCAACCTCAGCCTCCTGGGTTCAAGCAGTTCTCCTGTCTCAGCCTCCCGAGTAGCTGAGACTACAGGTGTGTGCCACCATGCCCTGCTAATTTGTAAAAATTTTTTGTAGAGACTCTTCATATGTTGCCCAGGCTGGTCTCCAACTCCTGGTCTCCAACGATCCTCCTGCCTCAGCCTCCCAAAGTGCTGGGATTACAAGTGTGAGCCACCGCGCCTGGCTGAGTATTGCAATTCTACATGAGATTTGGGTTAGGACACACACCCAAATCATATCACGGGGATTTGCCATGTTTCCCAGGCTGGTCTCAAACTCCTGGGCTCAAGGCATCCTCCCACTTCAGCCTCTCAAAATGCTGGGATTACAGGCATGAGCCACTGTGCCCGGCTGAACTATACTCTTTCTTTCTTTCTTTTTTTTTTTTTTTTTTTTGAGAAAGAGTCTCAGTCTGTCACCCAGGTTGGGGTACAACAGTGCAATCTCAACTCACTGCAAACTCCGCCTCCCTGTTTCAAGTGATTCTCATGCCTTGGTCTCCCAAGTAGCTGGGATTACAGGTGTGTGACACCACGCCCAGCTAATTTTTTGTATTTTTTTTTTAAGTGGACATGAGGTCTCACTATGTTGTCCAGGCTTATCTCAAACGCCTGGCCTCAAGTGATTTGAAAGCCTCCGCCTCCCAAAATGCTGGGATTAGAGGCATGAGCCACTGTGTCTAGACTTATACTCTCTCTCTTTTTTTTTTTCTGTCACCCAGGCTGGAGTGGAGTGGTGTGATCTCTACTCACAGCAACCTCTGCCTCCTGGGTTCAAGTGATTCTCGTGCCTCAGAGTAGCTGGGACTACAGGCATGTACCACCACAAGCAGCTAATTTTTGTATTTTTAGTTGAGAGGGGGTTTCGCCATGATGGCCAGGCTAGTCTCAAACTCCTGGCCTCAAGTGATCCGCCCGCCTCAGCCTCTCAGAAGGCCTTATACCCTCCCTCCCTCCCTCCCTCCCTTCCTTCCTTCCTTCCTTTTCTTTTTCTTGAGAGGGAGTCTCACTCTTGTAGCCCAGGCTGAAGTGCAATGGTACGATCTCCGCTCACTGCAACCTCTGCCTTCCAGGTTCAAGCAATTCTCCTGCCTCAGCCTCCTGAGTTGCTGGGACTACAGGCGCCTGCCACCATGCCTGGCTATTTTGCATTTTTTTTTAGTAGAGACAGGGTTTCACCGTGTTAGCCAGGATGGTCTCGATCTCCTGACCTCGTGATCCACCCGCCTTGGCCTCCCAAAGTGCTGGGATTACAGGTGTGAGCCCCCGCGCCCGGCCACCTTACACTCTTTCTCAAGACCTCTCCTCCTCTTGAGCCTAGGGATGGTTCCCCTCTTGCCTACTCAGCAACAACAATCCAGCCACTTTCCCCTCTTGCTTCTCTTCTAGAATCTAGAAACCCAGATCATTCCCATCAGCACGTGAACCTGCTGTTTGAGCTTCCCTTCTCTTCTGACCTTTCTATCAAAAGAATTGACTTTTAGCTGGGCGTGGTGGCTCATTCCTATAATCTCAGCACTCTGAGGCTGAAGTGGGAGGATCACTTGAGCTCAACAGTTCGAGGCTGGATTGAGCTACAACTGTGCCTCCACTCCAGCCTGGGTGACATAGTGAGATCCTGTTTCTACAAAACATTTTTTTCTTTTTTGAGACAGAGTCTCGTGATGTCACCCAGGCTGGAGTGCAGTGGCGCGATCTTGGCTCACTGCAGCCTCCGCCTCCCGGGTAAAAGCAATTCTTCTGCCTCAGCCTCCTGAGTAGCTGAGACTCCAGGTGCCCGCCACCACACCAGGCTAATTATTGTATTTTTAGTAGAGACGGGTTTCACCATGTTGGCCATGCCGGTCTTGAACTCCTGACCTCAGGTGATCCATCCGCCTCGGCGTCCCAAAGTGCTGGGATTACAGGTGTGAGCCACCGTGCCCAGCCTACAAAACATTTTTAAAAATAATAAACCAGGCATGGTAGCACATGCCTGTAGTGAGCCATGATGTCACCACAGCATTCCAACCTGGGTGACAGAGTGAGACCCTGTCTCAAAAACAAAACAAAACAAAAAACAAAACAAAAAATTAACCCTGCACCTGGCCGTAATGAATCAACAATTGGAATTTGCGTTATTATAAAGACGGGTGAACATATGGGCCCCTTTGCTGTTCCCCACCTGGCCTGGTTCTCCTGTTCTCCAGACTGCACACTCATGCCTGGGAACCTGCGTCTCCTCTCAGCCGCCCCGACGACGGCCCGATCCACATGGCGTTTGATCTGCCCACTTCAGAGCCTTCACCTCCGGCCTGCAGCCCATCAGAGGCAGCTGGAGCCAGGCATCCTCCCCACATGGGCCTTTGAGGATGGGATGAAAGAGGCGAGGCTGAAACCAACATGAGTGGCCAAACGGGGAACTCAGGAATCCCTGGTGCTACGCCCAGGAATAGGGGTGGGTGGCGGGGAGGCAGAGCAAGGGATGCTTCTTGGGGTTAGCTGGCAGTGCCAGAATGACCTGGGCATTTACTGATCACCTCCTGTGTGCTCAGGCCTGTGTTAGGTGATGCTGAGGACATAGTGGTGACTGGCCTGGCCCTCACAGGGCTTACAGGCCAGTGGAGCAGATAGGCCAGTGCCCCGAGAGCAACAACCTAGTGGGCACAGGGCTGGGATGGGAAAACCTAGCTGATGCAGTCAAGAAGGGCTTCCTGGAAGAGGAGGTTCTTAAGTTCTTCACAGAGTCTATGATGCCCATCTTGACCTACCTCTTCAGCAACATCTGATGACACTTCCCTGCAATCCCTTGAATCCAGCCACACTGTTCCTTCTAATTCTTTTCATTCATATTTATTTATTTATTTATTTTGAGATGGAATCTCGCTCTGTCGCCCAGGCTGCAGTGTAGTGGCATGATCTCGGTTCACTACAACCTCCACCTCCTGGGTTCAAGCAATTCTTTTGCCTCAGCCTCCCGAGTAGTTGGGATTACAGGCGCCCGCCACCATGCCTAGTTAATTTTTTGATTTTTTTTTGTAGAGATGAGGTCTCAGTAGGTTGCCCAGACTGATCTTAAACTCCTGGGCTCAAGTGATCCTCCTGCTTCAGCCTCCCACAGTGCTGAGATTATAGGCTTGAGCCACTGCACCTGGCCAAGACTTTTTTTTTTTTTTTTTTTTTTTTTTTTGAGACAGAGTCTTGCTCTGTTGCCCAGGCTGGAGTGCAGTGGTGCAATCTCGGCTCACTGCAACCTCTGCCTCCCGGATTCAAGCGATTCTCCTGCCTCAGCCTCCCGAGTAGCTGGGACTACAGGCACGCGACCACCACACCCAGCTAGTTTTTGCATTTTTAGTAGAGATGGGGTTTCACCATGTTGGCCACGTTGGTCTCGAACTCCTGACCTCGTGATCCACCCATCTCGGCCTCCCAACATGTTGGGATTACAGGCCTGAGCCACAGTACCTGGCCAAGAAATTTTTTTAAAAGAGCTCAGTGCTGCAAGAAGAATTCATCTGCAATCTGAGGGAGGACAAGGAACCTCCCTGGTGAGGGACTGAGAAGAGAGAAGCTGGCAGAAGAAATAGCAAGTGCAATGAATCAGACATGAGAATGAACTGAAGTGTTCAGGAATCAGATGATGGAGACCAGGTGCCATGGCTTACACCTGTAATCCCAGCACTTTGGGAGGCCAAGACAGGTGGATCACTTAAGGCCAAGAGTTTGAAACCAGCATAGACAGCATAAGGAAACCCCTGTCTCTATTAGATTTAAATTAAAAAATATAAAAGTGGGCCAGGCACTGTGGCTCATGCCTGTATTGGGAGGCCGAGACAGGCGGATCACCCAAGATCAGGAGTTCCAGACCAGCCTGGAACTCTTCTAAAAACTCTACTAAAAATCTCTACTAAAAATACAAAAAAAATAACTGGGTGTGGTGGCACATGCCTGTAATCCAAGCTACTCAGGAGGCTGAGGCAGGAGAATCGCTTGAACCCGGGAGGCAGAGGTTGCAGTGAGCTGAGATCACGCCACTGCACTCCAGCCTGGGTAACAGAGTAAGACTCTGTCTCATAAATAAATATGGCCGTGCGCAGTGACTCACACCTGTAATCTCAACACTTTGGGAGGCCGAGGCGGGCGGATCACGAGATCAGGAGATCAAGACCATCCTGGCTAATACGGTGAAACCCCATCTGTACTAAAAATACAAAAAATTAGCTGGGCGTGGTGGCGGGCACCTGTGGTCCCAGCTGCTCAGGAGGCTGAGGCAGGAGAATGGTGTGAACCCAGGAGGCGGAGTTTGCAGTGAGCCAAGATCATGCCACTGCAATCCAGCCTGGGCGACAGAGCGAGACTCCATCTCAAAAACTAAATCGATACGTACATACACACATACATAAATGCATAAATAAATAAAATATAAAAGTAAAATGAAAATGAAAGGGTTTTTTATTTTTACTTTTTTTGAGACAGAGTTTCACTCTTATTGCCCAGGCTGGAGTGCAATGGCATGATCTCAGTTCACTGCAACCTTTGCCTCTAGGGTTCAAGTGATTCTCCTGCCTCAGCCTCCCAAGTAGCTAGGATTACAGGTGTGCGCCGCCATGCTCGGCTAATTTTGTATTTTTAGTAGAGATGGGGTTTCACCATGTTGGCCAGACTAGTCTCAAACTCCCGACCTCAAGTGATCCACCTGCCTTGGCCTCTCAAAGTGCTGGGATTACAGGCGTGAGCCCCCTCACCTGGCCAAAAATTTTTGAAATAAAAAAAAAAAATTTTTAAAGAATTTGGCCGGGCGCGGTGGCTCAAGCCTGTAATCCCAGCACTTTGGGAGGCCGAGACGGGCGGATCACGAGGTCAGGAGATCGAGACCATCCTGGCTAACACGGTGAAACCCTGTCTCTACTAAAGAAAAAATACACAAATACTAGTCGGGCGAGGTGGCGGGCGCCTGTAGTCCCAGCTACTCAGGAGGCTGAGGCAGGAGAATGGCATAAACCCGGGAGGCGGATCTTGCAGTGAGCCGAGATCCGGCCACTGCACTCCAGCCTGGGCGACAGGGCAAGACTCCATCTCAAAAAAAAAAAAAAAAAGAATTAGAGGCAGAGGTGGCAGTGGGTGCATATCACGCCACTGCACTCCAGCCTGGGCGACAGAATGAGATCCTGTCTCAAAAATAAATAAATGAATAATAAATAAGCAAGGAAGCTTTTAAAGCAAGCCCATGAACGCTGTAGAAAAAGAAAAAAGAAGAAGAGAAAACATTCCCTTGTTGGCAGTCTCTGTTGACTCCTTTATTTCCTGCCTTCTCGGCTACGATGTAGCCTCTCCTCACCCTGTGTTCCCCAATCCCTGGCAGGGTGCCTGACGCAGAGTTGACATCTGGCAAATATTTGTTAGATGAAGGAAGGATCCAAGATCTCCAGAAGAAAACAGGGTTTGGTGAAGAGGCAGGGGGCGGGGTGGGGGCGCAGAGAGTTCCAGGCACCCCAATTCAAAAATGAGCAAAGGACTTGAATAGACATTTCTGCAAAGACATACAAATGACCCACAATGCACACGAAAAGATGCTCAACGTCACAAATCATCAGAGAAATTCAAATGAAATCTATCAGGGAACAGCATGAGCAAAGGTATGGAGCAGAGAGAGGGTTGGTGTTTGGGGGCCTGGAGGAGGTTGTGTATCGCTGGAAGGAGGGAGGGCAGGAGAGGCAGTGGGAGGAGGAGGGGTTGGAGCGAGGAGGAAGGATAAGAGGGGAGGATGGAGAGGAGGGAGAGGAAGAGAGAGGACAGAAGTGAGAGAGGAGGAAGAGGGGAGGAGAGAGGAGAAGGGTGGAGGTGGAGGGCCAGATGTGAGTCAGCTCCCACACTCGCAGACCTAGCATGAAGGAAAGATGGAGAGTTTTTATCCACCGGACATTTGGGGATCTTTTTGGGTAGGGGCAGCAGTGGTGGAGGAGATGCCTCTCTGGGAAACCCTCAAGTTGGCTTGGAGAGGAGGGTGCTGAGGGAAGGCCTCCCCGGCCAGAGCCTTCTAAGGACTTTCTGCACAGCGTTCCACCACGGAGCCTTCTGAACAGGCCGTGACTGCTTGGCAGCCTCGGCCGTCCCCACTCCCGGGTCACCGCCCAGGCCTCCTCATGCCTGGACTCACCCTCCTCCTTCCCTGCCCCCGACGGTAGCCCGAGGCAGGCACTTTTTATAGAACACTTCAAAAAATATTAATAGGTAATTGAAGTCACAAGGCTCATTTCTACAGTCACAGGAGGGGACACAGTGGAAAAACCTTCTCCTCTCCCCTGTTCCCTCCCCTCCAGGCTCCTCCTGGGAGGCACCGGGACCTCCGCTCAGCTTCCTTCATCCCATCCTCAAAGGCCCACGTGGGGAGGATGCCCGGATCCAGCTGCCTCTGATGGGCTGTAGGCCGGAGGTGGAGGCTCTGAAGTGGGCAGATCAAATGCCACGTGGGCCGGGCTGCCGTGAGGGAGGCTCAGAGGAGAAGCAGGTTTCCAGGCATGAGCGTGCAGGGTGGAGAATAGGAGAGCCAGGCCAGGTGGGGAACCAGCAGAGGGGCCGGTTTCTGGTGTTTTCTCCCGCAGAGAGTCCCAGACTGTCTACCAAATGCAAGTGCAGGTGGAGAAATGCTGCCCAGGCCATTCACATGTGTCTGCAACTTTCATTTATTTTATTTACTTGTTTGTTTGAGACAGAGTTTCGCTCTTGTCAGTCAGGCTGGAGTGCAATGGCGCGATCTCGGCTCCCTGCAACCTCCACCTCCCGGGTTCAAGCGATTCTCCTGCCTCAGCCTCCCAAGTAGCTGGGATTACAGGTGCGTGCCACCACGCCCGGCTAAATTTTTTTTTTTTTTTTTTGAGACGGAGTCTTGCTCTGTCACCCATGCTGGAGTGCAGTGGGGCAATCTCAGCTCACTGCAACCTCTGCCTCCTGGGTTCAAGCAATTCTTCTGCCTCAGCCTCCCATGTAGCCAGGACTACAGGCTCACACAACCACATGCAGCTAATTTTTGTATTTTTAGTAGAGACGGGGTTCTCTGCTAAAGTGCTGGGATTACAGGTGTGAGCCACCTTGCCCAGCCTCATTTATTTATATTTGAGACAGGGTCTCTCTATCTCTGTCTGTCTGTCTGTCTCTTTCTCTCTCTTTCTCTCTGTCACCCAGGCGGCAGTGCAGTGGCACAATTCGGGCTCACCTGCTTCCTCCAACTCCTGGGCTCAAGCCATCCTCCCATCTCAGCCTCCTAAGTAGCTAGGACTATAGGTGTGCCCCAGCACACCTGGCTAATTTTTTTTTTTAGGAACCAGTATTTATTATCAAAATCATATTCAATATCAAGAAGACGCCATAACTACAAAAAAAAATTGCACACAGTGCAATCTCAATGCAAACAGTCAGATGGAACCCCAGTCATTAAACAAGTAATTAAATTAGCCTGAAGAGCAACTGATTTTTTTTTAACTTTTTTTTTTTTTTGAGATGGAGTTTCGCTCTTGTTGCCCAGCTGGAGCACAATGGCACCACCTCTGGCTCACTGCAACCTCTGTCTCCCTGGGTTCAAGCTTTTATAACATATTTATATATCCAGCCAACAAATTAAAATGGTTAACAAGTGGTCTGCTGTGGTGGCTCACACCTGTAATCCTAGCACTTTGAGAGGCCGAGGTGGGTGGATCATCTGATGTCAGGAGTTTGAGACCAGCCTGACCAACATGGTGAAACTAAAAATACAAAAAAATTAGCCCGGTGCGGCGGTGGGTGCCTATAGTACAGCTACTTGGGAGGCTGAGTCAGGAGAATTGCTTGAACCCAAGAGATGGAGTTTGCAGTGAGTTGAGATTGCACCACTGCACTCCAGCCTAGGCAACAGAGTGAGACTGTCTCAAAAATAAATAAATAAATAAATAAATAATAAAATGATTGGCCAGGCGTGGTGGCTCACACCTGTAATCCCAGCACTTTGGGAGGCTGAAGCGGGTGGATCATGAAGCCAGGAGTTCAAGACCATCCTGGCCAACATGGTGAAACCCCATCTCTACTAAAAATACAAAAAAAAAAAAAAAAATTAGCTGGATGTGGTGACATGTGCCTATAAACCCAGCTACTTTGGAGGCTGAGGCAGGAAAATCACTTGAACCAGGGAGTTGGAGGTTGCAGTGAGCCGAGATCGTGCCACTGCACTCCAGCCTGGCAACAGAGTCTCAAAAAAAAAAAAAAAAAAAAAAAATTAAAATGCTAAATTAAAAAAAAAAAAATGCTGCCAGGCATGGTGGCTCATGCCTATAATTCCAACACTTCGGGAGGCCAAGGCAGGCAGATCACAAGGTAAGGAGATCGAGACCATCCTGGTTAACATGGTGAAACTCTGTCTCTACTAAAAATACAAAAAAAAAAAAAAAAAAAAAAAAAAATTGGCTGGGCGTGGTGGCAGGCACCTGTAGTCCCAGCTACTCTGGAGGCTGAAGCAGGAGAAGGGCATGAACCTGGGAGGCGGAGCTTGCAGTGAGCCTACATCCTACATCACACCACTGCACTCGATCCTGGGCTACAGAGCAAGACTCCGTCTCAAAAAAAAAAAAAGGAAAAAGAAAGGCCAGGTGTGGTGGCTCATACCTGTAATTCCAGTACTTTGGGAGGCCGAGGTGAGCGGATCACAAGGTCAGGAGATCAAGATCATCCTGGCTAACACGGTGAAACCCCGTCTCTACTAAAAATACAAAAAATTAGCCGGGCGTGGTGGCGGGCGCCTGTAGTCCCAGCTACTCGGGAGGCTGAGGCAGGAGAATGGCGTGAACCCGGGAGGCAGAGCTTGCAGTGAACTGAGATCGCGCCACTGCACTCCAGCCTGGGCGACAGAGCAAGACTCTGTTTCCAAAAAAAAAAAAAAAAAAAAAAGCCGGTGTGGTGGCTCATGCCTGTAATCCCAGCACTTGGGAGGCCGAGGTGGGTGGATCACTTGAGGTCAGGAGTTTGAGACCAGCTTGGTCAACATGGTGAAACCCCATCTCTACTAAAAATGCAAAAATTAGCCAGGTGTGGGGGCACATGCCTGTGGTCCCAGCTACTTGGGAGGCTGAGGCACAAGAATCGCTTGAACCTAGGAGGCAGAGGTTGCAATAAGCTGAGATTGCACCACTATACTGCAGCCTGGGCAACAGAGTGAGACCGTGTCTGAAAAAAAAAGAAGGAAAAAATAAAATGGTTAGCAAGAGGGCCGGGTGCAGTGGCTCATTCCTGTAATCCCAGCATTTTGGGAGACTGAGGCGGGCGGATCACCTGAGGTCAAGAGTTCAAGACCAGCCTGACCAACCCGGAGAAACTCTGTCTCTACTAAAAATACAAAATTAGCCAGGCGTGGTAGCATACCTGTAATCCCAGCTACTCAGGAGGCTGAGGCAGGAGTAGCGCTTGAACCCGGGAGGCGGAGGTTGCGGAGCGCTGATATCGCACCATTGCAGTCCAGCCTGGGCAACAAGAATGAAACCCTGTCTCAAAAAAAAAAAACAATACAAATTCAGAGGTCTGGTATTGATGTTTCAAAAAGGCAACTGCTTAAGCATTTCTATTTATTCGAACATCAATCTTGGCCACTCAGCTTCATGCCGTTCATCATCTGGCGGACTCTCTCAGCCACCTCTGGCTATCCGAACTTAACCACACTGCACCCCTTGGACTTCCGGTTCTCCATTTTGATGTCAGTGTGCAGCACGTGGCCACACTGGTTGAATTTGTCCTTTAGCATCTTCCATGTAAAACTGAATGGGAGATTTCTTACAAATATCTGGTATGCCTTCCTGGCCACTCCCAGGAGCATGGTCTCCTGCTCTGCCAAAGGAACCTGCAAAGCTTCCAAAGTTGTTACACTCCATATTGATGGCACAGTCAAAGCTGGCATTGCCACTACCACCCATGGCCAGACCCATGCACGCGAGGCTCTTGGCGCCCATGTGCTCTAGGCCAGTGACCATGTGATCCGTCATGGGGCCCATGTGCCCCAAGCCAGCCTCCATGCCTGCAAGCACCATATGCTCCACGTTCAGGCCCATGCGTTCAATGGCAGGGTGAATGTGCTCCACGCTCGAGCGCATATGCTCCATGGTCTGGCCCACACAGTCAATGGCAGCGGCCATGCACTTGAGGCTAAAGTCCATGACACCTGGATAATTTATTAAAAACTTTTGCCGGCGCGGTGGCTCACGCCTGTAATCCCAGCACTTTGGGAGGCAGAGGCGGGCGGATCACAAGGTCAAGAGATCGAGACCATGCTGGCCAACTTGGTGAAACCCCGTTTCTACTAAAAAAAAAAATACAAAAATTAGCTGGGCGTGGTGGTGCATGCCTGTAATCCCAGCTACTCCGGAGGTTTCAGTGAGCCAAGATTGCACCACTGCACTCCAGCCTGGAGACAGAATGAGACTCTGTCTCAAGAAAAAAAAAAATTTCTTTTTGCAGACAGTATCGCATTATATTGCCTAGGCTGATGCACCTTTTTCCTTAAGAGTAAATTGGCTGGGCTCAGTGGCTCATGCCTGTAATCTCAGCCCTTCGGGAGGCCAAAGTGGGCAGATCACAAGGTCAGGAGATTGAGACCATCCTGGCTAACACGGTGAAACCCCATCTCTACTAAAAATACAAAAAATTAGCCGGGCATGGTGGCGGGCACTTGTAGTCCCAGCTACTCGGGAGGCTGAGGCAGGAGAAGGCGTGAACCCGGGAGGCAGAGCTTGCAGTGAGCCGAGATTGTGCCACTGCACTGCCTGGGCAACAGAGCCTGGGCAACAGAGCAAGACTCCACCTCAAAAAAAATTATATATATATATGATATATATAAAATATATATTATATATATTATATGTATATTATATATAGTATATATTATATATATATAATATATATATATATGGATGGTTTTGCTCTGTTACTCAGGCTGGAGTGCAGTGGTGCAATCAGAGTTTACTGCAACCTTGACCTCCTGGGCTCAAGCGATCCTCTCACTTCAGCCTCCTGAGTAGCTGAGACAATAGGCATGTGCCACCACACCCAGCTAATTTTTGTATTTTCTTTGAGACAGAGTCTAGCTCTGTCACCCAGGTTGAAGTGCAATGGTGTGATCTCGGCTCATTGCAACCTTCACCTCTTGGATGCAAGCGATTTTCATGCTGCAGCCTCCCAAACAGCTCAGATTACAGGCACGTACCACCACACCTGGCTAAGTTTTATATTTTTACTAGAGACAGCGTTTTGCCACATTGGCCAGGCTGGTCTTGAACTCCTGGCCTCAGGTGATCTGCCCACCTCGGCCTCCCAAAGTGTTGGGATGACAGGCGTGAGCCACCACACCCAGCCAAATTTTTGTATTTTTTGTAGAGGGGTCTTGCTATGTTGCCCAGGCTGGTCTCAAACTCCTGGGCTCAAGCCATCCTCCCACCTCGGCCCCCCAAAATGCTGCAAGTACATCATGCCCGGCCTGGTCAAATATTTACCAGCATGCCAGTATGATGCCTGTAGATGTGGCTCATTCTTTTCTACAGCTGCCTAGTGTTCCATAACATGAATGGGCCATAACATATTTTGCTAGTTTCTTCCTGATATGTACTTAGTTTGCTTCTAGTCTTTTGCTACTGCAAGCAGGGCTGTGGTGATTTTTCGCATGCAAGACAATAGCCGTGGAATAAATCCCTCAGAGAAGAACTGCTGTGTCAAAGGGTGTGGGAGGATCTAAGATTAAGGCCTTTTGCCTAATGACTTTCCAGGGAGGCTGTACTAACTTCTACACCCACCAGCAAATGTGTCAGAGTGCAGAAGCTTCTAACAACACAAACTTGATTGTGTCACTCCGCTGCTTAGACCCTTCAGTGGTCCTCACCGATCCTGCGTGAAGCCTTTGGATTCTCCCTTCATGATATAATCCGGTGTTGGCTGGGCGCAGTGGCTCACACCTGTAATCCCAGCACTTTGGGAGGCAGAGGCGGGTGGATCACCTGAGGTCAGGAGTTCAAGAACAGCCTGACCAACATGGCGAAATCCCGTCTCTACTAAAAATATAAAAATTAACTGGGTGTGGTGGCAGGCACCTGTAATCCCAGCTACTTGGGAGGCTGAGGCTCAAGAATCTCATGAACTCAGGAGGTGGAGATTGTGGTGAGCTGAGATCTCACCACTGTACTCCAGCCTGGGCAACAGAATGAGACTCCATCTAAAAACAAATAATAAAGTAAATTAAATTTTAAAATGGGCAGGCGTGGTGGCTCACGCCTGTAATCTTAGCACTTTGGGAGGCCGAGGTGGGTGAATTACAAGGTCAGGAGATTGAGACCATCGTGGCTAACACAGTGAAACCCCGTCTCTACTAAAAATACAAAACATTAGCCAGGCGTGGTGGCAGGCGCCTGTAATCCCAGCTACTCGGGAGGCTGAGGCAGGAGAATCACTTGAACCCGAGAGGCGGAGGTTGCGGTGAGCCAAGATCGTGCCACTGCACTCTAGCCTGGGCAACAGAGCAAGACTCTGTCTCAAAAATAATAATAATTAATTAATTAAGCTATGATACGGGGTTGGAAAATTACAGCAATCTGGAACAAAAGGAAGACTGGACTGATGCCTCAGTTTCCCAGCTTAACTTTCCCTTTGGCCTAGTGAATTTGGGGTCCTGAGATTCTATTTTTCTTTCACAATAGTCATGGCTTCTCCCTTTCTCTTGCAACTGAAAGGTGGCACCATGACCTCACCATGACCCCTTATAAATTTTGCATGACAGCCACCCTGATGATCTGCTATCTGTCCCCTGGAATGGGTCGTGTTCCCACTCACTCTTGCACGGTCCCACCTTTCCCCTTTCCATGAACCCTACTTCCCACTGCCATATCAGCAGGCTGAATCCATTCGTCCCTCCCCTGGGTAAGTTTGGTCTCTTTCTGTTTCGAGTGGCTGAAAACCTGATTGTAATTCTTCAGCGACATCAGGAATCGATGGGCTGGCTTCAGGCATGGCTGGCTCCCGGAGTTTGAGTGCTACCATGAGGCCCAGCGCCTGGCCTTTCACTGTTGTTCTCTTCCGTGTTAGCACCTTCAATAGTGCATG
The DNA here is from genome assembly GCF_043159975.1 of Macaca nemestrina. Lineage (NCBI taxonomy): Eukaryota > Metazoa > Chordata > Mammalia > Primates > Cercopithecidae > Macaca > Macaca nemestrina. The sequence goes on along the minus strand of NC_092144.1, from coordinate 57,001,081 downwards.
CCTCTGTCAGGCTGTGTGTGTGTGTGTGTGTGTGTGTGTGTGTTTTGAGACAGGGTCTCACTCCTGCATCTAGGCTGAAGTATAGTGTTGCGATCACAGCTCACTACAGCATTGACCTCCCAGGCTCAGCCTCCCGAGTAGCTGGTATACAGTTACTATATTTTTTGTAGAGATGGGGTTTCGTCATGTTGCCCCGGCTGTTCTCAAACTGCTGGGCTCAAGCAATCCACCCTCTTTAGCCTCCCAAAGTGCTGGGATTACAGCTACTCAGGAGGCCGAGGTGGGAGAATTGCTTGAGCCCAGGAGTTCAAGGTTGCAGGAACTGTGATCATGCCACTTCATCCCAGCCTGGGCGACAGAACAAGATCTTGTCTCTAAAAAAAATAAAATAAAATAAAAATTTTAAATAATAATAAAAAAGAGAAAGCAAAATATGTGGCTCTATCAATTAAGCTGTGAGACCTTGGCCAAGTCACACCACCTGTCTGTACCTCTGTTTACTCAGCTATAAAATGAGGATACTAATAGGACCCATTGGTTTGCTGAGAAGCTGTACCTCTGGGCTATAGTAAATGTTCAATAAGCATTAGTTGTGGACTCCTAATTAGGGAAAAGGAATCAGGCTGGCAGGTCCAGGGGAAAGCGAAAATATAAAGCAAATAAGTTTTGGCCGGGCGCTATGGCTCACACCTCTAATCCCAGCACTTTGAGAAACTGAGGCGGGCGGATCACGAGGTCAGGAGATCAAGACCACCCTGGCTAACACGGTGAAACCCCGTCTCTACTAAAAAGGCAAAAAAGTAGCCAAGCATGGTGGCGGGCGTCTGTAGTCCCAGCTACTCGGGAGGCTGAGGCAGGAGAATGGTGTGAACCCAGGAGGTGGAGCTTGCAGTGAGCTGAGATCGTGCCACTGCACTCCAGCCTGGGCGACAGAGAGAGACTCCGTCTCAAAAAAAAAAAAAAAAAAAGAAGTTTTTTTTTTTTTTTTTCTGGTGAAACCCTGTCTCTACTAAAAATACAAAAATTAGCCGGGTGTGGTGGCATGTGCCTGTAGTCCCAGCTGCTCAAGAGGCTGAGGCAGGAGAATCGCTTGAACCTGGGAAGTGGAGGTTGCCGTGAGCCGAGATGGCACCACTGCACTCCAGCCTGGGTGACAGAGCAAGACTCCATCACAAACAAACAAATCTATCTATCTATCTATCTATCTATCTATCTATCTATCTACCTACCTATCATCTATCTATATGTATTGGTGGTGCACACCTGTACTCCCAGCTACTCAGGACGCTGAGATGGGAGGATGACTAGAGCTCAGGAGTTAGAGGCTGCAGTGAGCTATGATCTCACCACCACACTCCAATCTAGGTGACAGAGTGAGACCTTGTTACTTAAATAAAAATAATAGTAAAGTTTTTTGTTTTTTAATTGGCACTTGGGCCGGGGGCGGTGGCTCATACCTGCAATCCCAGCACTTTGGGAGGCTGAGGCGGGTGGACCATTTGAGGTCAGGAGCTTGAGACCAGCTTGGCCAACATGGAGAGACCCCATCTCTACAAAAACTACAAAAATCGTGCGCACTTCGGCAGCACATATACTAAAATTGGAACGACACAGAGAAGATTAGCATGGCCCCTGCACAAGGATGACACGCAAATTCATGAAGCATTCCATATTTAAAAAAAATATATATATATATGTATATATATATATATATACACACAAAAAAACTAGCCAGGCATGATTGGTGTATGCCTGTAATCCCAGTTACTTGGGAGGCTGAGACACAAGAATTGCTTGAACCTGGGAGGCAGAGGTTGCAGTGAGCCGAGATTGCGCCACTGTACTCCAGACTGGGCGACAGAGTGAGAATCCATCTCAAAATAATAATCATCATCATAAATTGGCCCTTGGAAAAAAACAGTTGTGTGGAATGTGTGTTGCTGATTTTCTCAGGCCGTGTGAGGGTCCCACCGCAGGGCTTTGGTGGTTGGAAGCATAAAGCCTTCCCAGCTCCTGGCTTCTCCCCTGGCTGTTCCATTCATTGGCTGTGGGACTTGGAGACTTGGTTGCCTTGTCTCTATCAGGACGGGATTGGCCTCCTCGGTTTCATGGGCCTAGGCCTCACTGGAGCCTCAGGTGGGTTCCTCACTGGAGCCCCTTTGCCCTCCCCCTCCCGCCCCCAAAATGCCGGGGCTCTTCAGCTCTGGGAGGACTTTGCCCAGGTCCTGTTTTTTTTGAGGATGAGGCTGAAGGTGTGGAGTTATTCAACACCAGGCTTCCCAGGGGGCATACCATTCAAAACAGCACCTTGCCAGGTGCGGAGGCTCACTCCTGTAATTCCAGCATTTCAGGAGTTCAGGGTGGGAGGATCTATTGAGGCCAGGCATTCCAGACAAGCTTGTGCAACATAACAAAATCCCAGGTCTACAAAAAAATTTAAGAAATTAGCCAGGCGGCCGGGCGCGGTGGCTCAAGCCTGTAATTCCAGCACTTTGGGAGGCCGAGGCGGGCGGATCACAAGGTCAGGAGATCGAGACCACAGTGAAACCCCGTCTCTACTAAAAATACAAAAAATTAGCCGGGCGCGGTGGCGGGCGCCTGTAGTCCCAGCTACTCAGGAGGCTGAGGCAGGAGAATGGCGGGAACCCGGGAGTCGGAGCTTGCAGTGAGCCGAGATCGTGCCACTGCACTCCAGCCTGGGCAACAGCGTGAGACTCCGTCTCAAAAAAAAAAAAAAAAAAAAAAAAGAAATTAGCCAGGCATGGTTGCGTGTGCCTATAGTCCTAGCTACTCAGGAGGCTGAAGCAGGAGGATAGCCAGAACCCAGGAGTTTGAGGCTGCAATGAGCTATGATTGCACCACTGAACTCCTGGCTGGGCAAGAGAGCAAAGCTCTGTTTCAAGGAAGGGAGGGGAGGGGAGGGGAGGGGAGGGAGAGGGAGGGGGAGGGAGGGGGAGGGAGAGGGAGGGGAAGGGAAGGGAAGGGAAGGGAAAAAGAAAAGAAAAGAGAAAAAAGACAAGACAATACAAGACAAGACCCAAAGCCATTTCCTAGGTGGCAAACTGAGGCCAGAAAGGGCCTCTCTGCTCTGTGGGGTCCAGATTCCCCACTGCTCCATCCAGCCTCCTCCTGGCCTCTCTCACCCCCTTCCTGGAGCCCCAGGTCTTTTTTTTTTTTTTTTTTTTTTTCCAATGATGAAATCGGAATCTGGATAGGACGTTTGGCTTAGTGGGAGCAAAGCCCGATGACACCAGCTGGTATATTTTCTTCTCTAAGACGGGGGAGGGCAGGGGGCGAGGCGCTCCAGACAACATCGTCCAAACCCTCAAACCCTGCCTTCTTGGCTTGGACCCACCCCACATTCCCTGAAGGGTCTAGGATTCTGGGGTCTCCTGAGTCCTGGAGCCTCCTCCCTCCAGCTTCCCCCTGTCTGGCACCTCTAGCCCTAGAGTGGGTGGTCAGTGACTAGGCTGAGCCTGGCCTGTGCTCAAGTTGCCCAACTGGCCTGGGCCACTTCTCCAAACCCCCGGGTGCTGATGACCTGGAGGGCTGCCAGAGCTTCCACACCCCAGCCGCGTCACCAGCTGCTGGGGCCCTCAGGGGCCTCTCAGGCCTCCCTTTACCCAGTGGTCCCTGGGTCCTCAGGGGAAAAGCTCCCAGCTTGTGAATCTGTGCTCCGGGGTAAGCACTGGAAGAGATCTGTTCTCTTTTATTTTTTTGGAGATGGGGTCTGACTCTGTCTCCCAGGCTGGAGTGCAGTGGCACAATCTCAGCTCACCGCAACCTCCACCTCCTAGGCTCAGGCGATCTTCTCACTTCAGGCTCCAGAATAGCTGGGACTACAGGGCTGTGTCACCACGCCTGGCTAGTTTTTATATTTTGGGGGGTAGACACGGGGTTTTGTCATATTGCCCATGCTGGTCTCAAACTCCTGGACTTAAACTATGCACCTGCCTTGACCTCCCAAAGTGGTGGGATTACAGGTGTGAGCTACCGCACCCAGCCTAGAATAAATATTTCTTTTCCTTTCTTTATAATCTTTATCTGCAAACGGTCGTCATAACTTAAAATACCATGGGGTTGTGATTTGTCGGGCACCAACCAAAGCACTTCATACACGTGAACTCTGCTCACCCCTCCATGATCTCCAAGGCAGAAGCTACAGTGATCCCCACTGTACAGCCCAGCAAACTGAGCTGGGAGAGTTGAATGACTTGCCCAAACCATTCAGCTGCTAAGTGAGATACAAGTTCAAGATGACAGATTTCAGGGTCCTGGCACCGAACCACAAAGTCACAGCTTTCCTTCCTGAAAGCAAATCCTTTTTAGCAGTTTCTGCAAATTCTTGAATAGTCAATGCATTTAAAAGAGATGCTGCTGGCTGGGCGCGGTGGCTCACACCTGTAATCCCAGCACTTGGGAGGCTGAGGCGGGTGGATCACCTGAGGTCAGGAGTTTGTGACCAGCCTGACCAACATGATGAAACCCCATCTCTACTAAAAATACAAAAAAATTAGCTGGGTATGGTGGTGGGTGCCTGTAATCCCAGCTACTTTTGAGGCTGAGGCAGGAAAAATCACTTGAACCCAGGAGGTGGAGGTTGCAGTGAGGCGAGATCGTGCCATTGCACTCCAGCCTGGGAGACAGAGCGAGACTCAGTTTCAAAAAAATAAATAAATAGAAATAAAAAATGTGCCGGGTGCGGTGGCTCACGCCTGTAATCCCAGCACTTTGGGAGGCCAAGTTGGGCAGATCACAAGGTCAGGAGATCGAGACCATCCTGGCCAACATAGTGAAAGCCCGTCTCTACTAAAAATACAAAAATTAGCCGGATGTGGTGGTGCACGCCTGTAGTTCCACCTATGCGGGAGGCTGAGGCAGGAGAATCACTTGAACCCAGGAGGCAGAGGTTGCAGTGAGCTGAGATCACACCATTGTACTCCAGCCTGGGTGATAGGGCAAGACTCTGTCTCAAAAATAAATAAATAAATAAATAAATACGATAAATACAATAAAATAAAAAATAAAAATTAAAAAGATTAACAAATAAAACAGATGCTATTATATGCTCATTTGCTTTTCCCCATTCTACACACTTTCTTGCACCTTGCTTTCCCTCTCTCTATTTTTTTTTTTTTTTTTTTTTTGGAGACAGGATGTCCCTCTGTCGCCCAGGCTAGAGTGCAGTGGTGCGATCTCTGCTCACTGCAGTCTCAACTTTCCAGTCTCAAGTGATCTTCCCACCTCATCCTCCTAAGTAGCCAGGACCACAGACGTGTGTCAGCATGCCTGGTTAATTTTGTATTCTTTTGTAGAGATGAGCTTTCGAAATGTTGCCCAGGCTGGTCTCGAACTCTTTTTTTTTTTTTGAGATGGAGTCTCACTCTGTCATCCAGGCTGGGGTGTAGTGGTGCGATATCGGCTCACTGCAACCTCCGTCCTCCGGGTTCAAGCGATTCTCCTGCCTCAGCCTCCCGAGTAGCTGGGATTACAGGTGCCCTCCACCACACCCAACTAATTTTTGTGTTTTTAGTGGAGGTGGGGTTTCACCATGTTGACTGGGCTGGTCTCGAACTCCTAACCTCAAATGATCCACCCACTTTGGCTTCCCAAAGTGCTGGGATTACAGGCATGAGCCACTGCGCCTAGCCTTGAACTCTTGAACTTAAGCAATCCTCCTGTCTCAGCCTCCCAGAGTGCTGGGATTACAGGTGTGTGCGCCACTGTGCCTGGCCTCCTTCTATACTTTTGTGACCACCTAATTTTTATTGTTTTAGATAAAAGATCTCACTCTGTTCCCTAGGCTGGAGTGCGGCAGTGGCACGATCACAGCTCACCATAATCTCAAACTCCAGAGCTCAAGTGATCCTCCTGTCTTGGCCTCCAAAAGTGTTCGAATTACAATTGTGAGCCACTGAGCTCAGCCTGATTTATTATTGCAATTTACCTTTCTTTCATCTAACTCCTCACTTTTCCTAATGCATGCATACATACACATATATTTCCCTCCACAGCACTTTCTGCTTTGCGACAATAAGTTACAAGCCAGATAACCCACTTAGCCTACTTGTATATTATGTTTAGTATTTATTGACCGTGTCCCCCTGCTAGAATATCAGTGCCAGCAGAGAAGGGATTTTCATCTGTTTTGCTCATGTTTTTCTCATCTGTTTTTCTTTGTCTTTTTTTCTTTTTATGCTTTGTCGCCCAGGCTGGAGTGCAGTGGCGCGATCTTGGTTCACTGCAACCTCTGCCTCTTAGGTTCAAGCGATTCTCCTGTCTCAGCCATTCAAGTAGCTGGGATTACCGGTATGTACCACCATGCCCCACTAATTTTTGTATTTTTAGTTGAGATGAGGTTTCACCATGTTGGCCAGGCTGGTTTCGAATTCCTGGCCTTGAGAGATCCACCCACTTCAGCCTCCAAAGTGCTGGGATTCCAGGAGTGAGCCACTGTGCCCGGCTCCTCAACTGTTTTTCTCAGTGTTTGATAAATATTAGTCAGATGAGTCAACACAACGATCCCATGTCGGCTCATGAGCATCCGTCTCCTTCTATTTGATGTCTCTCAACCTTCTGTTCTGTGGATGTGGTTTGTTGAATGACTGAAGAAATGAATCACCAAGTGGACAAATGCCCAACTGAAGACTGGATTTTATCCTGAGAGAAGCCACTGGGGCTGTTCAGAGAGTAGGGGTGGCCCAGTTCAATCTGTGCTTTGAAATATTCCAGACTCTTCTGAAGTCTGGGATTTTTTTTTTTTTTTTTTTTTTTTTTTTTTGAGACAGAGTCTTGCTTTGTCGCCCAGGCTGGCGTGCAGTGGTGTAATCTTGGCTCACTGTAACCTCCGCCTTCTGGGTTCAAGTGATTCTCCTGCCTCAGCCTCCAGAATAGCATGTGCCATTAGTCCCGGCTATTTTTTTTTTTTTTTTTTTTTTAGAAGAGACAGGGTTTTGCCATGTTGGCCAGGCTGGTCTGGAATTCCTGGTCTCCAGCGATCCACCTGCCTTAGTCTCCCAAAGTGTTGGGATTACAGGCATGAGCCACCACGCCCGGCCAGAAGTCTGGGATTTTGCATGTGCTATTCTCTTTGTTTGGAATATTCTTTCCCTGGGATTGGTCCAACTCCTTCATATCCCAGCTCCGATGCCTCCTCCTCCAGGAAGCTCTCCCTGTCCCCCAAGCCTGGTCAAGCATCCCTTCCGAGCTTCCCCATCCCAGCCCTGCCCACTCTGTATCATCACTATCTGTCTTCCCCACTGAACTTTGAGTCCCAGCAGAACGGGGCCAGAACTGTCTTGGTCGCCGCTGGGTCCCTGGTATCAACCGTCGCAGGGCCCAACACTAGGCTCAGAATAAATGACTGCCCCTTGAAGGAAATGTCTAGTTGGAGAGAGCCGAGTGCAGGAGTAGCCATGGTGTCTGATAGGAGATGCAGACCAGGATCAGAAACATCTGAGTTCAGATTTCTTGCTTAGGCCTGGGGTTTGGACCACAGCAAACCTCATTACCCTTATCTGCTTCCAAATCAGGAAAATGGGAGTGTGAGCTGGTCTCCTGGATTAGTGGGGATAAAACCGTGTCTGCGAGCACAGCTAACAGAGAAGGCAGCCTCTCTGTCTGTTGCCTCAGGGCTTTGCACGCCTCCTTTGAATGTTTCCACATTGTGTCCTGGGCTCCTTCTTATCTTTCAGATCTCAGTGCAGATGTCCCTTCCTTCCAGTGGCTGTACTGTCCACTCTGTCACTCACAGGATGCTTTTGCTGTCTCCCAACACTTAGTTCCAGCTGACAGCCCAAGTTTATTGTCTTGTCTCTCAGCACTAGAATGCAAGCTCTAGCAGCCAAGGAATTTTGTGGGGTTTTTTGTTTGTTTGTTTGTGATAGAGTCTAGCTCTGTTGCCCAGGCTGGAGTGCAATGATGTGATCTCAGCTCACTGCAACTTCTGCCTCCCAGGTTCAAGTGATTCTCCCGCCTCAGCCTCCCGAGTATCTGGGATTACAGGCATGCACCACCACACCCGGCTAATTTTAGTATTTTTAGTAGAGATGGCTTTTACCATGTTGGCCAGGCTGGTTTTGAACTCCTGACCTCAAGTGATCTGCCCGCCTCGGCCTCCCAAATTGCTGGGATTACAGACATGAGCCACTGCACCTGGCCAAGCCCAGGTTTATTGTCTTGTCTCTCCACTCTAGCAACCAAGGAATTTTTTGTTTTTTTGTTTTTGTTTTTGTTTTTGATACATAGTCTCGCTCTGTTGCCCAGGCTGGAGTGCAGTGGTGCGATCTGGGCTCACTGCAACCTCTGACTCCCAGGTTCAAGCGATTCTCCTGCCTGAGCCTCCCAAGTAGCTGGGACTACAGCCGCCCGCCACCATGCCCAACTGATTTTTGTATTTTTGGTAGAGACGGGGTTTCACCATATTGGCCAGGATGGTCTCCATCTCCTGACCTTGTGATCTGCCCATTTTGGCCTCTCAAAGTGCTGGGATTACAGGCGTGAGCTGCCGTGTCTGGCCTATTTTCATGTTTTTAAAGACAAGGTCTCACTATGTTGCCCCAGACGGAGTCCAGTGGCTAATCTTGGGCACGAGCATAGCTCACTGCAGCCTTGAACTCCTGGTCTCAAGGCATCCTCCTGCTTTAGCCTCCCAAGTACCTGGGACTACAGGTGCATGCCACTGCATCCAGCTTGTTCTTCAATAATAATAACAATAACAGCAATCGTAGTAGTAGTATTTGACTTTCTTCTGAAAGACATTTTTGTTAGAAACAAAAGAAGAGAGAAAGAACAAAAATTTTTAAAGCACAAAGAAATAACTTTTTTTTTTTTGAGATGGAGTCTCGCTGTGTTACTCAGGCTGGAGTGCAGTGGTAAGATCTCGGCTCTCCACAACCTCTGTCTCCTGGGTTCAAGCAATTCTTCTGCCTCAGCTTCCTGAGTAGCTGGGATTATAGGCATGTGTTGCCACACCCACCTAGGTTTTGTATTTTCAGTAGGAACAGGGTTTCGCCATGTTGGCCAGGCTGGTCTTGAACTCCTGACTTCAAGTGATCTGCCCGCTTCACCTCCCAAAGTGGTGGGATTACAGGCATGAGCCACTGTGCCCGGCCATACTATCTCATTTGAACCCTTGCAACACTCAAGGTGGTATGACTTATTATTATTCCCATTTACACATACGAAGACTGAGTCTCACAGAGGTTGTAAATTACCTGCGGCCTCACAGCCTCAGGAAGCTTCTGGCATTACCACTACAATCTTTGAGCAAGTGTGAAAGCCTGAAATGTCACAGAACAGGCTAGAGATGGGAAAAGAATGAGGATTTCAACACTGTCAGATGGAGTAAGGAATCATGATTCATTGTTAACCTCCCAAACGGCCACTAACAGAGAATTTGGGGAGGAGGCAGCAGAGTGGGTGCGGTTAGAGGCTTGGGACGTGGACATGCAAGTGGCATCCTCTCTAAGTGTGGCCTCAAGGCGAATGACTTCCTCTGCCTCTGGGATTCAAGCGATTCTCCTGCCTCAGGCTTCCAATAGCTAGGATTACAGGCACGTGCCACCACACCGGGTAATTTTTGTATTTTTAGTAGAGACGGGGTTTCACCATGTTGGCTGGGCTGGTCTCGACCTCCTGACCTCAAATAATCCGCCCGCTTCACCTCCCAAAGTGGTGGGATTACAGGCGTGAGCCACGGCTCCCTAAATAAATACATCAATTTTATTTAAATCTTACAGTAATCATATGAGACAAAAGCTTTTATCACCTGCACTTTATATTCGAGGAATTAAAGTTCTCAAAGGCAACTAAAAACCAAACTCAGGGCCGAGGAGTTCCAAAGCTGAGTTGATTTGCAAATGAATCATCCGAGGACCACCTGAGCTTTCTAGCGACCCTCGCACCAGGGAACGAACCCCTGTGGTTTAAGAGCTCCAACCCACAACCCAATTCCTTTGGCGGGAAACAGCACCCTCCCAAGGCCCCGCCCCGTCCTGGCCCCGCCCCGTCCTCTCCGGGCCCCGCCCCTGGAGATGGGTATTATTATTCGGCCTTCTATGGGCGACCTGGCCCATCTCGGGTATCAGCCCCACCCCTACTCGCCCAGGCTCCGAACGCTCTGCAGCCAATCGGCGCCCACGGGTCTGTCCCCGCCTTCTCAAACCCCGCCCCGCTACCCTTACTCCTGGCAGCTTCCGCTAAACCGGCTCAGAGCTACGCGGCACGCGCGGAGGTTTTCTCTGCGCTGGTAACCGCTACTCCTGGGCATCAGACCACCGCCTTCCGTACACAGGCGCCCGCATCCCACCCTCCTGGACCTAAGAGTCTGGGTCCCCTGGTCCCGGAGCTCCGCTTCCCGGCCCCAGATTCTGGCGCCCCAGCCCTCCATGTCCAAGACCCAGGCACCCGGGGTCCCAGCCTCCCGGATCCAGGCGTCCCGGATCTGCGCCACCAGAACCTAGCCTCCTGCAGACCTCCGCCATCTGGGCGCACTCAACCTCCTGGAGCCAAGGGCCCCACGCCCCACCCAGAGAAACTCTCGTATTCCCAGCTCCTACAGCCAAGGAACCCAGGCGCTCTGAACTCCCAGTTTTCGAGCATCTGGCACACGGGGCAGAGCAGAGAAGCCCCAGCGCCCAGCCTGGGAAATTTAAACACTCCAGCTTCCAAGAGTCAAGGAACTTCAGTGCTGTGAACTCACAAGTCTAAGGAGCCCTCCAAAGTTCCAGTCTCCAGGTGCTGTTACTCAACTCAGTCCTAGGAACGTCGGGTCCTGGGAAGGAGCCCAAGCGCTCCCAGCCAGCTTCCAGGCGCTAAGAAACCGCGGTGCGTCCCATCATGGTGGCCGATCCTCCTCGTGGAGACTCCAAGGGGCTCGCAGCGGCGGAGCCCACCGCCAACGGGGGTCTGGCGCTGGCCTCCATCGAGGACCAAGGCGAGGCAGCAGGGGGCTGCTGCGGTTCCCGGGACCGGGTGCGACGCTGCCTTCGAGCCAACCTGCTTGTGCTGCTGACGGTGGTGGCCGTGGTGGTCGGCGTGGCGCTGGGGCTGGGGGTATCGGGGGCCGGAGGTGCGCTGGCGTTGGGCCCGGAGCGCTTGAGCGCCTTCGTCTTCCCGGGCGAGCTGCTGCTGCGCCTGCTGCGGATGATCATCTTGCCGCTGGTGGTGTGCAGCTTGATCGGCGGCGCCGCCAGCCTGGACCCCGGCGCGCTCGGCCGCCTGGGCGCCTGGGCGCTGCTGTTTTTCCTGGTCACTACGCTGCTGGCGTCGGCACTCGGAGTGGCCTTGGCCCTGGCGCTGCAGCCGGGCGCCGCCTCCGCCGCCATCAACGCCTCGGTGGGAGCCGCTGGCAGTGCCGAAAATGCCCCCAAGAAGGAGGTGCTCGATTCGTTCCTGGATCTTGCGAGGTCAGACCCTGCTCCCTTGGGAAGTGGGGAAGAGTGTTAGGGATGGCGGGAGTGGCCACGTGGGCAGGACGGGGCTTTGGGGCAGCTAGAGCCGAGACTTCCCTCTAGAGTCTTAGGAAAACTCGACAGGATATTGCGGCGAGCTCCAGCCCTCGGGAGTGCAAGTCTCGTGTCCTGGGGAAGGGGGTTTCTAAATTTGGGGGCCTGGGTACATAAGTGGGGTCTTAGAGGCAGAAGAAAGTGATGTGGGGAGACACAGGAGGGTCTGCCTAGGGGAGAAAGATACTGTGAGGGTAGGGGACCCCAGGAGGAAATTTCGGGGAGGGAATCTTTGCGTCGTCAAGGGCCCCAAGATGGGGCTTCTAGATATAATTTGGGGCCAGGGTGGGAGAGTTTGGGATCCCTGGGTAAGGAGCTCCTGGAGGATCTGATCTGAGTAACTCCCACCAGGCCCTCTTCCCAGCCCTGGGGCACCCCCACACCAGGTGTCACTCCGATATAACCAGGTTCTGTTTTCGGGCTCCGCTTCCCACTCATTTCAGCTGGGGCCTGGCCGCTTCCCCTTTATCTTTTAGTTCAGCCCTGCTTCCCCTACCTTTCCCTCCCGTTTCCTCCTCTGTCTGGGCCACCCCCTAGCAGGCAGCCCAGAAGAGGACCAGTTAGAAAGGGGAGCAGATTCTGGCCGGGCGCGGTGGCTCAAGCCTGTAATCCCAGCACTTTGGGAGGCCGAGACGGGCGGATCACGAGGTCAGGAGATCAAGACCATCCTGGCTAACACGGTGAAACCCCGTCTCTACTAAAAATACAAAAAAAAAAAAATTAGCCGGGCGTGGTGGCGGGCGCCTGTAGTCCCAGCTACTCGGAGGCTGAGGCGGGAGAATGGCGTGAACCCGGGAGGCGGAGCTTGCAGTGAGCCGAGATCGCGCCACTGCACTCCAGCCTGGGAGACACAGCGAGACTCCGTCTCAAAAAAAAAAAAAAAAAAAAGGGGAGCAGATTCTTTTCCTTCTCCTGGCCTCTGCCCCGCACCCCCGAGAATGGCCTCCCCGACTTTGAGGAGGGCGGGGGCAGAGGCCCCGATGCCCTTGCCTTTAGGGCTTGCTGATTCAGTGTCTCCAGGTTGGGGACTTCCTGGAAGTTGAGGGGAGGAAGTGATGAGTCATGGAACAGGGTTTTCCCCAGCTTTTGGGGTGTCAGTGCAGGCTGAGATGGGAGACTGGGGCAGGCTTGGTGTCCCGAGTTGCAGCCTGGGAGCACCTTCTGGCCGGGGGAGATTAGCTGGGTCCTGGCCCAGCCTCCGGGCCTGGGTGATACAGGCCTACCTTCAGGTAGACACACCCACTCCAAGGCTGTTTATGAGCACAGGCCTCCCCTGCGTGTTAAACACAGCTGTGGCTCACACTTGGCCGGCCACACAGGCTTACAACCAAATGACACACAGCTGGACACAGGCACACAGACACTCAGCTGAGGCTGTAACATCTCGACAAAAACCCATGGCCAGATACCAGCACGCATACACACGCTCACTGGGTCATACACAGCCCTGTAGCACAGCTGTTCAGTGATGCTGCCAGCCACACCAACATCTAAACACAGGCTCAGGAGCACACAATACACACTCACATACACACCTCTGTGGTCACACACCAATAAACTCATGCTTTTTTGTTTTTTTTGAGACGGTCTCTATCACTCAGGCTGGAGTGTAGTGGCACGATCTTGGCTCATTGCAACCTCCACCTCCTGGGTTCAAGTGATTCTCATACCTCAGCTTTCCGAGTAGCTGGGATTAAAGGGGTGCGCCATCACGCCTGGATAATGTTTGTGTTTTTAGTAGAGATGGGGTTTCACCATGTTGGCCAGGCTGGTCTCGAACCCCTGACATCAAATAATCTGCCCACCTCAGCCTCCCAAAGGGCTGGAATTAATGGCGTGAGCCACCACACCCGGCCAAATTCATTACTCTACCATGACGTTATTTTACTCTATCATGACGCGTGGCTGGCCATCCGTGGGCATTGTCCCATACTGCTGAATCTTAACCTACACCCAAACCGATAACATTTGACAGATTGTATATGGACATATGGCATTGGCTGTACACCGGTCATTGGTGAGAGGGAGCATGTGGAGTGGTTGGGGCTATGGAGCCAGCTGGCTGGGTTCAGATCCCAGCTCTGCCATTTCCCAGCTGGGCAATTTTCTTTACCCTTTTGGGCCTCAGCTTCCTTTTCTATAAAATGGGGTAATAGTGCTTATTCCTAAGGCTGTCATAAGGATGAAATGGGTTAATCTGTGTAAAGCACAGGCCAAAATGCTCGCCTGCCACACAGTAGGTGCTGTAGATGGCTTAGCTGCTATATATATTTTTTGAGAGTCTCACCCTGTCCCAGGCAGGAACGAAGTGGTGTGATCTTGGCTCACTGCAGCCTCAACCTCCTCGGGCTCAAGTGATCCTCCCACCTCAGCCTCCAGAGTAGCTAGAACTACAGGCACACGCCACCATGCCTGGCTAATTTTTGTATTTTTTGTAGAGACACGATTTCGTCATGTTGCCCAGGCTGGTCTTCAACTCCTGGCTCAAGCGATCTGCCTGCCTTGGCCTCCCAAAAGTGCTGGGATTCCAGGCAAGCGCCTTGGCCTTAGCTACTGTTTTCATCTCAAGGCAGACACTGTCAAACAAGAGTAAGAGTAGCCTTGTAAACACAGATGCATATTCATGAGATATGAAGCCGTCCCTTGTCTCCCTTCCTGCCACCGCCTCCCTACACACCCAGATCCTCCCCCATGCTCTCAGAGGCGCTGGCCGGCCCTCCAGGAGGAAGTGGATGATGCAAGCCGTCCGGGGTATTAAGTTTGCTGCATGGGGTGGAGCTGAGGCCCGGGGCGACCTCCCTATCTCCCTACCTCCCTACCTCCCCTGGCCTGCCGTGGGAGGCCAGCATTCCTCACCCTGAACGCACAATGCCTCAGGGCTAGCATGCCAGCCTCTTGGGGCTGAAGGAGGCTGACTCCCCACATCCTGCAAAGGGGTGCAAGTCTAGTTCCAAACCTGCCGGGCTGAGGCATGAGTAGGGACTGCGTTTGGGTGCAGATGGGGCCCCAAAGCTTCCACTCACTGCCTTAAAACACCAACCCAGCCTCTCAGACAATGCTGCCCTCCCCCTGTGGTATCTAATAACCCTCTGTGTCTCTGTCTCTGCAGAAATATCTTCCCTTCCAACCTGGTGTCCGCAGCCTTTCGCTCAGTGAGTCCTCAGGGGTGTCCTGAGGGGTGGGGGGTGGACAGGGAGAGATGCCAGCCAGGGGGAGCCCTTGCTACCTGATTTTGGTGAGTGCCTGGAAAAATGCATGTGCAATGAGAACACAGGCTCAGAGCCTCCTGTGAGTTTTTGTTTTGTTTTGTTTTGTTTTGTTTTGTTTTTTTTGAGACGGAGTCTCGCTCTGTCGCCCAGGCTGGAGTGCAGGGGCCGGATCTCAGCTCACTGCAAGCTCCGCCTCCCGGGTTCACGCCATTCTCCTGCCTCAGCCTCCCGAGTAGCTGGGACTACAGGCGCCCGCCACCTCGCCCGGCTAGTTTTCTTTGTAGTTTTAGTAGAGACGGGGTTTCACTGTGTTCACCAGGATGGTCTCGATCTCCTGACCTCGTGATCCACCCGTCTCGGCCTCCCAAAGTGCTGGGATTACAGGCTTGAGCCACCGCGCCCGGCCTTGCCTCCTGTGAGTTTTAATTCTAGCTGTGTGACTCTGGGCAAATGTGTTTACCTCTCTGAGCCTCAGTTTTTCACCTCTGGAAAATGGGGATATTGATCATCCTGCCTCAGTGGGGTTGCCAGCAGGCGAAATGAGATCACATTGAAAGGATATGGAAGGGCAGGCTTTGAGCATTGTTAACTTGGCATGGGGTTGGGGGGCCCTGGTGACAATGGACACTGACTCTTCCCAACCCCACCTACAGTACTCTACCTCCTATGAAGAGAGGAATATCACCGGAACCAGGGTGAAGGTGAGAGCAGTGGGAGGCAGTGGGGGCTCTACCTCTTTGCCCATTGCTGTAATGTTTTGGTTTTATTTCTGCCTCAGTCTTTACTGTGGAATTTGATTGACACTCTGCTGTCCTTCCCCAGTTTCTGTCTTTTCTGCCTTCTGGATAGGTCTCTACTTTGTCCCCTCTTTTCCTGCCCCAGGCTGGTCTTCCTTTCCTGGTCCAGGCTCTTCCTTTCTCCCTTTATCCCTCACCCCCCAACCCCATTCCATGCTGCCCCCTCCCTGCCCTGTTCCATCCACCCTCAACCTGCTCAACCTGGCAAGCAGCCAGAGGTTTTTGTTGTTGCTGTTATTGTTGTTTTTCTGAGACAGGATCTCTCTCCATCATTCAGGCTGGAGTACGGTGGCACGAGCACAGCTCACTGCAGTCTCGATCTCCTGGGCTCAAGTGATCCTTCCCACCTCAACCTTCCCAGTAGCTGGGACTATAACACACCCAGCTAATTTTTGTATCTTTTTTTTTTTTTTTTTGAGACGGAGTCTTGCTCTGTCGCCCAGGCTGGAGTGCCATGGCCGGATCTCAGCTCATTGGAAGCTCCACCTCCCGGGTTCACGCCATTCTTCTGCCTCAGCCTCCCGAGTAGCTGGGACTACAGGCGCCTGCCACCACGTCCGGCTAATTTTTTTTTTTTTTTTATGTGTTTAGTAGATACAGGGTTTCACCGTGTTAGCCAGGATGGTCTCGATCTCCTGACCTCGTGATCCGCCCGTCTCGGCCTCCCAAAGTGCTGGGATTACAGGCTTGAGCCACCGCGCCTGGCCTAATTTTTGTATCTTTTATAGAGACTGAGTTTTGCCATGTTGCCCAGGCTGGTCTTGAACTGTTGGGCTCAAGTGATCTGCCCACCTTGGCCTCGCAAAGTGCTGGGATTACAGGCGTGAGGCACTGCTCCTGGCCCCGAGAATCTTTTCTTTTTTTTTTTTTTTTAAGACGGAATTTTGTACTTGTTGTCCAGGCTGGAATGCAATGGCACGATCTCTGCTCACTGCAACCTCCACCTCCTGGGTTCAAGTGATTCTTCTGCCTCAGCCTCCTGAGTAGCTGACAGGCGTGTGCTACCACGTCTGGCTAATTTTGCATTTTTAGTAGAGATGGGATTTCTCCATGTTGGATAGGGTGGTTTCTCGAACTCCCCACCTCAAGTGACCCACCCACCTCAACCTCCCAAAGTGTTGTGATTACAGGTGTGAGCCACCACGTTCGGCCAGAGGATCTTTTCAAAACACAAATGTGACCCTATCTCTGCAGTACCCAGAGCCCTGCCATGTGCCCCAGTGCCCTCAGGAGAAAGTCCAGTCTCCTTGCTACAGTCTATGACCAAGGGGTCCCTGTGAGGTCAAACCCCTGCCAGCCCGCCTGGCTGCCCAGCCTCAGCTAGTGACCCTGCGCAGGTCATTCTACTCTAGCTACAGTAGATTATGGCTCTTCTTTGAATGCCCAAGTTGTACTCACTTCTAGGCTGTTGCACATTCTGCTTCCTCTCTCTAGATCCTTTTACCACCCTTCTTTACCTGGTTCACTCCTCCTGTCCTCCAGGTCTCAGCTCAAATGCCCCTTCCTCCAGGAAGTCCCCCCTGACTGCCCCCTACTCCCCAAGCTGGCACTGCCCTCTCTCGGTTCCCACACTCCCCTGGGCTCCCTTATTCCAGCCCCACATACTCTGGGCCATCCCTGATGACTAATATATTTCCCCTGGACCTGGACTGGAAGCCTTAGGAGGAAGGGGTCCGAGGGCTGCCATGTCTCTGCTGGGTCGCAGTGGTGCCCAGGACTGGCCCTCAGTGACTGTGCAGGTAGACTGAGTGTCCCTTCCACCCCGATCTGTTCCTTGCCTACAGGTGCCCGTGGGGCAGGAGGTGGAGGGCATGAACATCCTGGGCTTAGTAGTGTTTGCCATTGTCTTTGGTGTGGCACTGCGGAAGCTGGGGCCTGAGGGGGAGCTGCTTATCCGCTTCTTCAACTCCTTCAATGAGGCCACCATGGTTCTGGTCTCCTGGATCATGTGGTAGGTGGTGGGAGAGGAGGCTGGGGTGGGTGGGGTTGGAGGGTGGGTCTGCTGCCAGAGGCAGGTGTGGGGCATTCTGTGTGGGGTGAGGCACCCTCTGTCACTCATTGGAGCCAGATGGCCTGCATTTAAATCCAGCATTGACCATGCCCTGGCTATGTGATTTTAGGCAAGTGATTTTCCCTCTCTGTTTCAGTTTCCTCATCTATAAAATGGGAACGGCACTTTGGGAGGCCGAGGTGGGTGGATCACTTGAGATCAGGAGTTCAAAACCAGCCTGGACAACATGGTGAAACCCCGTCTCTACTAAAAATACAAAAAAATTAGCCAGGCGTGGGGACATGCGCCTGTAATCCCAGTTACTCGGGAGCCTGAGGTACAAGAATCACTTAAGCCTGGGAGGCGGAGGTTGCAGTAAGTGGAGATCGTGCCACTGCCTGGGCGACAGAGGGAAACTCTGTCTCAAGAAGAAAAAAAAAAAGAAAGTTAATACGGTACACGGAAGGTCTTAGGACAGTGCCTGGCTTATTGCGTGCCTACAGTAAATCCTAATAGCTAATATTTATTGGGCATTTTGCTTGTATAACTTCCGGACACTTCCCACTGGCCAGAACTTGGGTATCTAGCCTCCCCTCTCTGCACAAGTGGCTGGGAAAATATGCCTTTCTTCTGTGACTTACAAGAAGGAGCTGGGGAAGTAACTAGTCAGCGATGATTGATGGGCGATCCATGATTGAGTAATCTAGGGAAGTGATGCTGGGAGGCTTTTTTTTTTTTTTTTTTTTTTGAGACGGAGTTTCGCTCTTGTTGCCCAGGCTGGAGTGCAGTAACGCGATCTGGGCTCACTGCAAACTGTGCCTCGTAGGTTCAAGTGATTCTCCTGCCTCAGCCTCCCGAGTAGCTGGGATTACAGGTATGCGCCACCATGCCCGGCTAATTTTGTAGTTTTAGTAGAGACAGGGGTTTCTCTATGTTGGTCAGGCTGGTCTCGAACTCCCGATCTCAGGTGATCTGCCCACCTCGGCCTCCCAAAGTGCTGGGATTATAGGCGTGAGCCACCATGCCCAGCCTTGGGAGTCCTCTTGGCTTGGAGCCATCCCTGGGATCTTCACGGCAGGGGAGGGTGATAATAACCCCACCTGAAGTTTATAGATCGCTTATTGTCTGTAAAAAGCTTTAGCTCCTTTCTTTCTTTTTTTTTTTTTTCTTTGAGACGGAGTCTCGCTCTGTCCCCCAGACTGGAGTCCTGTGGCGCAATCTCGGCTCACTGCAAGCTCCGCCTCCCGGGTTCACGCCATTCTCCTACCTCAGCCTCCCAAGTAGCTGGGACTACAGGCGCCCACCACCTCGCCCGGCTAATTTTTTGTATTTTTAGTAGAGACGGGGTTTCACCGTGAGTCTCAATCTCCTGACCTTGTGATCTGCCCGCCTCGGGCTCCCAAAGTGCTGGGATTACAGGCGTGAGCCACCGCGCCCGGCAGCTTTAGCTCCTTTCAACTGGCATCTCATTGCATCCTCCCAGCATTCCTGTGAGGAATCTGTTGGGTGTTGTGTAATCTGTAATCTGACTCATAGAACCTCCCTCTGGTGGGTGTTGGGAAGATTCAATATCATGTTCAAGGGCACAGCACATCAAAAATGCTTCATACCTGGGAGTTGTTATTAAGACCTGGGCCATGGCCTTTCTACAATTTGTATTTTATTTTATTTATTTATTTAGAGACGGAGTCTTGCTCTGTCGCCCAGGCTGAAGGTGCAGTGGCACAGTCTCAGCTCACTGCAACGTCTGCCTCCCATGGTCAGGTGATTCTCCTGCCTCAGCCTCCTGAGCAGCTGGGACCACAGGAACTCACTACCATGCCCAGCTAATTTTTGTATTTTTAGTAGAGACAGGGTTTTGCCATGTTGGCCAGGCTGGTGTCAAACTCCTGACCTCAAGCGATCTACCCTCCTCGGCCTCCCAAAGTGCTGGGATTACAGGCATGAGCCACGGCTCCCGGCCTTCAAATTTTTATTTTAAAAATGTGTTTTTTGGCTGGTTGTGGCACCTCACACCTGTAATCCCAGCATTTTGGGAAGCTGAGGTGGGAGGATTGCTTGAGGCCAGGAGTTAGAGACCAGCCTGGCCAACATGGCGAAAACTCTTCTCTACAAAAAAATACAAATATTAGCTGGGAATGGTGGTATACACCTTTAATCCTAGCTACTACTCGGGAGGCTGATGGATGAAAATCACTTGAAACTGGGAGGCAAAGCTTGCGGTGAGCCAAGATTGCACCACTACACTCCAGCCTGGGCAACAGAGCAAGACTCTGTCTAAATAATAATAATAATAGTAATTTTAAAAAATGTTTTTTGAGCTAGGATCTCGCTCTGTCACCTAGGCTGGAGTGCAGTGTGGCATGATCACAGCTCA
Organism: Macaca nemestrina; assembly: GCF_043159975.1. Classification (NCBI taxonomy): domain Eukaryota; kingdom Metazoa; phylum Chordata; class Mammalia; order Primates; family Cercopithecidae; genus Macaca; species Macaca nemestrina. Next base: position 56,981,201 of record NC_092144.1, on the reverse strand, counting down.
CTGTAGCCCTGACCTCCTGGGTTCAGGTGATCCTCCCACCTCAGCCTCCTACGTAGCTGGGACTACAGACCCCAGCTACAAAGCCTAGCTAATTTTTTTTTTTTTTTTTTTTTTTTTTTTTTTTTTTTTTTTTTTTTTTTTGAGACGGAGTCTCGCTCTGTCACCCAGGCTGGAGTGCTGTGGCCGGATCTCAGCTCACTGCAAGCTCCGCCTCCCGGGTTCCCGCCATTCTCCTGCCTCAGCCTCCCGAGTAGCCGGGACTACAGGCGCCCGCCACCTCGCCCGGCTAGTTTTTTTTTTTTTGTATTTTTTAGTAGAGACGGGGTTTCACCGTGTTAGCCAGGATGGTCTCGATCTCCTGACCTCGTGATCCGCCCGTCTCGGCCTCCCAAAGTGCTGGGATTACAGGCTTGAGCCACCGCGCCCGGCTTTTTTTTTTTTTTTTTAAAGAAACTGGGTGGCCGGCTCAGTGGTTCACGCCTATAATCCCAGCACTTTGGGAGGCCGAGGCAGGCAGATCACGAGGTCGGGAGATCGAGACCATCCTGGCTAACATGATAAAATCCTGTCCCTACTAAAAATACAAAAAATTAGCTGGGCATGATGGCACGCGCCTCCAATCCCAGCTACTTGGGAGGCTGAGGCAGGAGAATTGCTTGAACCTGGGAGGTGGAGGGTATAGTGAACCGAGATCACACCACTGCATTGGGTGACAGAGCAAGTCTCTGTTTAAAAAAAAAAAAAAGAAACTGGGTTTTTCCAAGATCAAGATATTGGCAGAAAATAAAATTTAAGCTGGGCGCGGTGGCTCAAGCCTGTAATTCCAGCACTTTGGGAGGCCGAGGTGGGCGGATCACGAGGTCAGGAGATCAAGACCATCCTGGCTAACACGGTGAAACCCCGTCTCTACTAAAAAATACAAAAAACTAGCCGGGCGAGGTGGCGGGCGCCTGTAGTCCCAGCTACTCGGGAGGCTGAGGCAGGAGAATGGTGTGAACCCAGGAGGCGGAGCTTGCAGTGAGCTAAGATCTGGCCACGGCACTCCATCCTGGGCGACAGAGCGAGATTCCGTCTCAAAATAAAATAAAATAAAATAAATAAAATTAAAAAAAATACATATTGGCAGAAAATAAAATTTAAAAAAAAGAGAGACAGACATGTTGCCCAGGCTGGTCTTGAACTCCTGGGCTCAAGCGATCTGTCTGCCTCTGCCTTACCTACATCCTGGGATTACAGGCATGAGCCACCGTGCCTGGCGTATTTTTATTTTTTGTAGAGACTGGGTCTCACTGTGTTGCCCAAGCTGGTCTCGAGAACTCCTAGCCTCAAGTAATCCTCCTGCTTTGGCCTTCTAAAGTGCTGGGATTATAGGCATGAGCCACTGTGCCCGTTCTCTTTATCTTTCATCATCTGCGGAGAGCGTATTGGTTCAAGTCATGCTAGCTGCCATAGCAAAGCAACCCAGACGTGTGAATGGCACACACTGATGGACATTTCTTTGTGGCTCACATGTGAAGTCCAAATCTGGTAACTGCTTCATGTGCTGATGGAAGCACTGAGACTTTTTTTTTTTTTTTTTTGAGACGGAGTTTCACTCTTGTTGCCCAGGCTGGAGTGCAATGGTGCAATCTCGGCTCACAGCAACCTCCGTCTCCCCTGTTCAAGCAATTCTCCTGCCTCAGCCTCCCGAGTAGTTGGGCTTACAGGCACATGCCACCATGCCTGGCTAATTTTGTATTTTTAGCAGAGACGGGGTTTCTCCACGTTGGTCAGGCTAATCTTGAACTCCCGACCTCAGGTGATCCGCCCGCCTCAGCCTCCCAAAGTGCTGGGATTACAGGCATGAGCCACCGGGCCCGGCCTGCACAGAGACTTTTATTTCCGGGCTGCTCTACCTTTGAGGGGAAAAGAGAGTGTGAGGTTGGCACGGGAGCTTCAGGGCCCAGGCCTGGGAGTGGTGCCCACGCTGAAGCACACATTGCTGGGGCTTCTCCTGACCTCAGGAGAAGGCGGGAAGATGTGGGCAGGGTGCTGAGCCTCTCGCCTGACCACTGGGCCTGTGGAAGAGGCAACAAGCTGTCGCCTGTGTTACCAATCAGGTACGCCCCTGTGGGCATCATGTTCCTGGTGGCCGGCAAGATCGTGGAGATGGAGGACGTGGGTTTACTCTTTGCCCGCCTTGGCAAGTACATTCTGTGCTGCCTGCTGGGCCATGCCATCCACGGGCTCCTGGTACTGCCCCTCATCTACTTCCTCTTCACCCGCAAAAACCCCTACCGCTTTCTGTGGGGCATCGTGACACCGCTGGCCACTGCCTTTGGGACCTCCTCCAGGTATGGCTTTGGGGTGGGCTAGGGTGAGATGTTTAAGCTAAGCGGCATGGAGTGGATGAAATTTTCTGTGCCAGGGACATTGGATCTGGGTACAGGGCCATACTTTAGGAGATCCTCATAAGGTCCTGGATTTGTCCCCACCCTTAAAAAAATAGGAAACGATTGCCTTAGAGATTTATTCCCCCCTTTCTTATACTGCCTCCCCATGGCACTGGAGGCACTCTTTTTTTTTTTTTTTTTAAATGATGGGGTCTCACTCTGTTGCCCAGGCTGGCGTGTAGTGGTGTGATCCCGGCTCACTGCAACCTCTGCCTCCTGGGTTCAAGTGATTCTCTGCCTTAGCCTCCCGAGTAGCTGGGACTACAAGTATCCACCATCACACCCAGCTAATTTTTGTGTTTTTAGTAGAGACGGGGTTTCACCATGTTGGCCAGGCTGGTCTCAAACTCCTGGCCTCAAGTGATTCACCCACCTCGGCCTCCAAAAGTGCTGGGATTACAGCCGCCATGCCCAGCCCCTGGGGGGCTCTTAAATTCTGCTCTGATTCAACCTCAGAACTCCTTCCACCCTCTCTCCTGGGCATTTCATTTGTCCCTGCTAGCCCTGTCCCCTTCCAAGATAATAGTAATTATTAGTGTATTATTGGTGAGAGTCAGCAGGACCCAAACATTAGAATTTAGGTGTGAATTGTGTGGGTATTTGGGGAGGTAGTAGTCTATACTCTCCCAGAGGTTCCAGGACTCGTAGATTTTGTAATCCTGGTATTGAGTTCCCTAGTGCTGCCTGCTTGTGGGAAAAGAGCTTAGATATAGCAAGTGAGGGCTGGGGGTGGAGTCTGGACATGGTAGGAGAGAAGGGGATCTAGATTAGATGGGAGGGCCTTGGACCAAGGGACAGGCTAGGGAGGTGGGCGGGACTTCGGCTGGACAGGTGGTATGGGCAGGATCTGGTGGGCGGGGCTTTGGCTGGGCAAGTGGTGTGGGTGGGCTCTGGGTGGGCGGGGCTTCAGCTGGGTTGGTGGTGCGGGTCAGACCTGGAGGGTGGGCAGCCTTTGGCTGATTGGGTGACAGGGCTTTGCTTAGGCAGGCTTTGGTGGGGATCCACTAGGTGGGGTGAGTGGGGCTTTGGCTGGTTGGGATGGGGTACTCGGGGCCTCGCCTGGGCCGGACCTGGAGGGTGGGTGGAGCCCCGTCAGCAGGTTGACCTAACTCAGCTCCCCCATCCCTTGTAGTTCTGCCACGCTGCCGCTGATGATGAAGTGCGTGGAGGAGAATAATGGCGTGGCCAAGCACATCAGCCGTTTCATCCTGCCCATCGGTGCCACCGTCAACATGGACGGTGCCGCGCTCTTCCAGTGCGTGGCTGCAGTGTTCATTGCACAGCTCAGCGAGCAGTCCTTGGACTTCGTAAAGATCATCACCATCCTGTGAGTGTCAGGGGGCTATGGATGGGACCCCCGGACCCCAGTTGACCTCCATCTTCTCCCACAACAGAGGCGTCTGCCTAACCTCCTTCCTTCTCCCTCAGGGTCACGGCCACAGCGTCCAGCGTGGGGGCAGCGGGCATCCCTGCTGGAGGTGTCCTCACTCTGGCCATCATCCTGGAAGCAGTCAACCTCCCGGTCGACCATATCTCCTTGATCCTGGCTGTGGACTGGCTAGTGTGAGTGTGGGTCTAGAGACTGGGGCAGGGGCCCGGAAAAGAGGATGAGTGAGTGAGAGTCCTTAGAGCCTCTGGACAGAAGAGGAGGAGAAGAAGGAAGGAATTCTGGAGAAAAGGGGGGGGGAAACGTGAGCATTCCTGAGGGCAAGGAATGGCATCTTTGCGGCTCTAAGAGGAACATCAGAAAAGTAGGGCGTCTGTGTGGTGAATACAGCAGACTCTTTGGCCAGACTGCTCGGGGTCACATCCCAGCTCCAATATTCGCTGTTATGCCCTCGGGAAGTGCTTAATCTCCCTGTGTCTCAGTTTCTCCATCTGTAAAATGGGGAGAAGAACAGTCTCTCCCTAAGGATTAGATAATAGACACACCTGCCTTAGAGCAGCCCCCAGTAAGCAGTAATTGCTACATAATTATTTGCTATCACGATTAAGCTATTAAGAGTATAAAGACTGGAAAGCAGCCAGGCACGGTGGCTCACGCCTGTAATCTCAACATTTTGGGAGGCCCAGGCAGGTGGATCATTTGAGGTTAGGAGTTGGAGACCAGCCCGACAAACATGGTGAAACCCCGTCTCCACTAAAAATACAAAAAAATTAGCCGGTATGGTGGCATATGCCTGTGATCTCAGCTACTCAGGAGGCTAAGGCAGGAGAATCGTTTGAACCCAGGAGGTGCAGGTTGCAGTGAGCCAAGATTGTGCCACTGCACTCCAGTCTGGGCAACAGAGTGAGATCGTGTCTCAAAAAAAAATTCTGGAATTAATTATTGGCAATGGTTACACAAGTCTGAATATACCAAAAAATACCAAGATGTATACTTTTAAAAGGTTAATTTTATGGTAGGTGAATTATACTTTAATTTTTTTTGAGACACAGTCTCACTCTGTCGCCCAGGCTGGAGTGTAGTGATGTGATCATGGTTGTAATCACCGCAGCCTCCACCTCCCAGGCTCAAGTGATCCTCCTGAGTAGCTGGGACTATAGGTATGCACTACCATGCCTGGCTAATTTTTTTCCTCTACCTCCCAGGCTCAAGCAATCCTCCTGCCTCAGCCTGCTGAGTAGCTGGTACTATAGGTGTGCAGTACCATCCCTGGCTAATTTTTTTTTTTTTCTATCTATATGGAGATGGGATCTTACTCTATTGCCCAGGCTGACTCCAACTCTTAATTTTTACTTTTTAGATTCCAAGGGGAGAGAGGCAGGAGGCTTAGGCCTTGGCCCTTTCCTTCCCTGTCACCCTCTCCCGTCCCACTTACTTTGCTGTCATTTCTACCCCTTTAGTGACCGGTCCTGTACCGTCCTCAATGTAGAAGGTGACGCTCTGGGGGCAGGACTCCTCCAAAATTACGTGGACCGTACGGAGGTGAGAAGCACAGAGCCCGAGTTGATACAAGTGAAGAGTGAGCTGCCCCTGGATCCGCTGCCAGCCCCCACTGAGGAAGGGAACCCCCTCCTCAGACACTATCGGGGGCCTGCGGGGGATGCCACAGTCGCCTCTGAGAAGGAATCAGTCATGTAAACCCCAGGAGGGACCTTCCCTGCCCTGCTGGAGGTGCTCATTGGACACTGGATTATGAGGAATGGATAGATGAATGAACTAGGGCTCTGGGGGTCTGCCTGTACACTCTGGGGAGCTGGGGGCCCCAGCCCCCTCCTGGACAGGAGATCTGGGATGCCTGGCTGCTGGAGTACATGTGTTCATGAGGGTTACTCCTCAAAACCCCCAATTCTCACTCATGTCCCCAACTCAAGGCTAGAAAACAGCAAGATGGAGAAATGATGTCCTGCTGTCTACCCGCCACGACCTGCCTGGCCTTACCTGTGTCAGGGAGCAGGTCACAGGCCACCACGGGGAATTCTAGCCCCATTGGGGGGATGTTTCAACACCATGCTGGTTATTTTGGCGGCTGTAGTTGTTGGGGGGAATATGTGTGTGTGCACGTGTGTATATGTGTTCTGTGACCTCCTGTCTCCACAGTACGTCCCACCATGTCCCCAGATCCCCTATTCCCTCCACAATAATAGAAATACTCCCAGGGACTCTGGGGAGAGGCTGAGGGCAAATACCTGCTGTCACTCCAGAGGACACTTTTTTAGCAATAAAATTGAGTGTCAACTATTTAATCAGGTGTTGTTGAGAATTTGACTTAAAGCACCAGCCACTACAATGACAGTATCTGCTCATCAAACACCACTGGGCTGGGTGTGGGGGCTCACACCTCTAATCCCAGCACTTTGAGATCGCTCCAGGCTAGGAGTTCAAGACAAGCCTGGGCAACATAGGGAGACGTCGTCTCTACAAAAAAATATATAAAAATTAAGGCCAAGCACAGTGGCTCACGCCTGTAATCTCAGCACTTTGGGAGGCTGAGGTGGGCGAATCACGAGGTCAGGAGTTCAAGACCAGCCTGGCCAACATGGTGAAACCCCATCTCTACTAAAAATACAAAAATTAGCCGGGCGTGGTGGCGGGTGCCTATAGTCCCAGCTACTCAGGAGGCTGAGGCAGGAGAATTGCTTGAACCCGGGAGGCAGAGGTTGCTGTGAGCCGAGATCGCACCACTGCACTCCAGCCTGGGCGAAAGAACAAAACTGCCACCTCAAAAACAACAACAAAAAATTAGGTAGGTGCAGTGGTGCACCTGTAGTCCCAGCTACTCAGAAGGCTGTGGTGGGGCGGATCCCTTGAGCCCAGGAGTTCAAGGATGCAGTGACCGATGATCGTGCCACTGCACTCCAGCCTGGGCAACAAACAGAGGGACACCCTGTCGCTTTTTTTTTTTTTTTTTGAAACAGAATCTGGCTCTGTTGTCTGGGCTAGAGTGCAGTGCAGTGGCACGATCTTGGCTCACTGCAACCTCCACCTCCCAGGTTCAAGCGATTCTCTTGCCTCAGCCTCCCAAGTAGCTGGGACTACAGGCACCCACCACCATGGCTTGCTAATTTTTGTATTTTTAGTAGAGACGGGTTTCACCACGTTGGCCAGGCTGGTCTCCAACTCCTGGCCTCAAGTGATGCCCCCTCCTTGGCCTCCTAAAGTTCTGGGATTACAGGCATGAGCCACCGCGCCCAGCCAGACCCTGTCTCTTAAACACCACGGGAAACCACAGTGAGACACCACTATACATACTAGAATGGCTGAACACAAGACCAAGGGAGGATGGGGAGCAACAGGACTCCTCATCTCTTGGTTGGTGCTCCCTTGGTAGATGGCTGAGTTGTTTTGGAAAATAACTGGGCAGTTTCTTAATAAAGTTAAAAAATACAGGCTGGGCACAGTGGCTCATGCCTGTAATCCCAGCACTTTGGAGGCCGAGGTGGATGGATCACCTGAGGTCAGGAGTTCGAGACTAGCCTGGCCAACATGGTGAAACCCCCGTCGCCACTGAAAATATAAAAATTAGCTGGGCGTGGTGGTGCATGCCTGTAGTCCCAGCTACTTGGGAGGCTGACGCAGGAGAATTGCTTGAACCTGGGAGGCAGAATATTATAGTGAGCCAAGATCACACCATTGCACTCCAGTCTGGGTGACAAAAGCAAAACTCTGTCTCAAAAAAAAAAAAAAAGTGTGTGTGTGTGTGTGTGTGTGTGTGTGTATATATATATATATATATATTTACCATGCAGCTTAGGAGTTGCATTTCTCCCAAGAGAAATGAAAACTTTTTTATACAAAAATGTGTCCACAAATGTTTAGCTGCTATACCCATTGTTGCAAAAATTTGGGAACAAATCCATTTACATTGGTACAATACACTGATACATTCATATGTACCATAATGGAAGATTACTCAGCAATAAATAACAGTGATATCGACTTACACTGCAACAGAAATGCATTTCAGATAATTTATTGAGAGAAAGAAGCCAGAGACGGTAAATACTGTATAGTTCCATTTAGAGGAGGGCTAGAACATGCTTAACTGGTCTATGGTGGGAAATCAGAACAGTGGTGACCTATGGGAATGCATGTGGAGCCAGGCACGGTGGTTTCATGCCTGTAATCCCAGCACTTTGGGAGATCGAGGTGGGCAGATTGCTTGAGTCTGCTTGAAGCGGGCAGATTGAGACTAGCCTGGGCAACATGATGAAACCCCTGTCTCTACAAAAAATACAAAAATTAGCTGGGCATGGTGGTGCTCTTGTAGTCCCAGCTAATCAGGAGTCTGAGGTGGGAGGATTGATTGAGCCAAGGAGATTGAGGCTGCAGTGGGCCATGATCATGCCTCTGCACCCAAGCCTGAGCGACGGCGTAAGACCCTGTCTCAAAAAAAAAAAGCGTATTGATCAGAAGGGAGCACAAAAGAACCTTCTATGATAAAGCAAATAGAACTTTCTATGATAAAGCAAATGTCTCACCTTGATTTGGGTGATGATTCCACAGATGTATGCATTTGGAAAAGTTAATGAACCTGTACAAAAATCATGTGCATTTTGCCCTATGTGCATTCCAGTTAAATTTTTTCTACAATCTGGGTGTGGTGGTACGTGCCCGGAGTTTCCACTACTCAAGAGGCTGAGGCGAGAGGATCACTTGAGCCCAAGGATTCAAGGCTGCAGTGAGCTATGATTATGTGACTGCACTCCAGCCTGGGCAACAGATCCAGACTCTGTCTCTTAAAAAAATCTGCCCAAGGAGAATTGCTTGAACCCAAGAGGTGGAGGTTGCAGTGAGCCAAGATTGCGCCAGTGCACTCAAACCTGGGCAACAGAGCAAGACTCTGTCTCAAAAGCAACAACAACAAAAATCTACACAACGCATGGTAACAATTTTTTTTTCCTGTGACCACCTACATAGGAATGCAGCATCCCTTCATATCCCAACTCTCACTATCCAAATTGTGACCACCTACATAGGAATGCAGCATCCCTTCATATCCCAACTCTCACTATCCAAATTGTCCCAGTAATTATTTTATTTCCTTGAAACCCCAAAATAGCTATTTGGATAAAAACCCACTTTGCAATTGTTTTACATCCTGTGTAAGTTCAGAATATGGACTATGCTGGCTGGGCGCAGTGGCTCACACCTGTAATCCTAGCACTTTGGGAGACTGAGGTGGGTGACTCACCTGAGGTCAGGGGTTTGAGACCAGCCTGACCAACATGGTGAAACCTCCTCTCTACTGAAAATACAAAAATTAGCTGGGTGTGGTGGCAGGCACCTGTAATCCTAGCTACTCGGGAGGCTGAGGCAGGAGAATCTCTTGAACCCGGGAGGCAGAGGTTGCGGTGACTGGAAATCGCACCACTGCACTGCAGCCTGGGCAACAGAGCAAGACTCTGTCTCACCCTCCCCGCCCTCCCCCCCAAAAAAAAGGACTAGGCTGCTATTGTATCTCACCTGTTCTTTTGAGACAGGGTCTCTGTTTCTCAAGCTGAGTGCAGTGGTGCTATCATGGCTTACTGCAACCTCAACTTCCTGGGCTCAAGCAGTTCTCCTGCCTCAGCATCCTGAGTGGCTGGAACTACAGGTGCACACCACCACACCCAGCTAATTATTATTATTATTATTATTGTTATTTTGAGACAGAGTTTTGCTCTTGTTGCCCAGGCTGGAGTGCAATGGCACGATCTCGGCTCACCGCAACTTCTGCCTCCCGGGTTCAAGTGATTCTCCTGCCTCAGCCTCCTGGGTAACTGGGATTACAGGCATGCGCCACCATACCCGGCTAATTTTGTATTTTTAGTAGAGACAGGATTTCTTCCATGTTGGTCAGGCTGGCCTCAAACTCCCGACCTCAGGTGATCTGCCTGCCTTGGCCTCCCCAAGTGCTGGGATTACAGGCATGAGCCACCACACCTGGCTGCTAATTTTTATTTGTAGAGATGGGGTCTCACTATGTTGCCCAGACTGGTCTCATACTCCTGGACTCAAGTGATCCTCCCACTTCGGCTTCGCAAAGTGCTAGGATTACAGTCATGAGCCACTGCACCCGGCCCTACTTCTCACCTGTTCTAACAGGATTCTGTTTTGTGCGTTGAATTTGTTAGCCATCGTTGATATTATCTGCCTCTTCCAAACCCCCTGTGTTGACTTTGGCCAGGTGCCTGGAGGCACTACTGACCTGGGTCCAATTAGAGATAGTATCTTTAGTATCTTTTTGCTTGTTTGTTTAGTTTGTTTCCTTCCTGTGGAAGGAAAATATAATTTACATCTGATTCTGTGCAGAATAGTTTTGTATTGTACACACACATAATCATTCATGAGTTTAAGTGTTGAATAATTAGGTAATTGGTATTTTAAATGCTTTCTACTATGCCATAAACCATAGTGGGTTGTTATATAGGTGTTTAAAGGGTCTTTTGTTGATATTCTGGGAAATTTTTTAGCGTTTTTGGATGAAGCTGGGAGTGCATTACTTTCTCTGCTTAAAATAAAAGCCAAGGCCGGGTGCAGTGGCTCACGCCTGTAATCCCAGCACTTTGGGAGGCTGAGGTGGGCGGATCACAAGGTCAAGAGATGGAGACCACCCTGGCCAACATGGATGTAAAAATACAAAAATTAGCTGGGCATGGTGGCAGGCGCCTGTAGTCCCAGCTACTCAGGAGGTGGAGGCAGCAGAATCAATTGAACCTGGGAAGCAGAGGTTGCAGTGAGCTGATATCATGCCATTGCACTCCAGCCTGGCAACAGAGCAAGACTTCATCTCAAATAAATAAATAAATAAATAAAAGCTGGGCAGGTGGCTCATGCCTGTAATCCCAGCACTCTGGGAGGTGAAGTGGATGGATCACCTGAAGTCACGAGTTCGAGCCTGGCCAACATGGTGAAACTCTGTTTCTACTAAAAATACAAAAATTGGCCGGGTTAGTGGCATGCACCTTTAATCCCAGCTACTTGGTAGGCTGAGGCATGAGAATCGCTTGAATCCGGGAGGCAGAGGTTGTGCCATTGTACTCCAGCCTGGGCAACAGGAGCGAAACTTCGTCTCAAAAAAATAATAATACATAAATAAATAATGGTGTATCCCCAAATTTTCTATATAATACTTTTTTGGGAATAGATTAGTTTTATAGTCTGAGGGATGCCTATTTATGGAGCTATAAACCTACCTACATAATATTTCATAAACAACCTATGTGTATATAGAAAAATATGTTCGGCCGGGCGCGGTGGCTCAAGCCTGTAATCCCAGCACTTTGGGAGGCCGAGACGGGCGGATCACGAGGTCGGGAGATCGAGACCATCCTGGCTAACATGGTGAAACCCCGTCTCTACTAAAAAATAAAAAAAAAAAAACTAGCCGGGCGAGGTGGCGGGCGCCTGTAGTCCCAGCTACTGGGGAGGCTGAGGCAGGAGAATGGCGTAAAAACCTGGGAGGCGGAGCTTGCAGTGAGCTGAGATCCGGCCACTGCACTCCAGCCTGGGCGGCAGAGCGAGACTCCGTCTCAAAAAAAAAAAAAAAAAAAAAAAAAAAGAAAAATATGTTCATGAAACAAGCTTTACCAAACGTTACTTATTTTTTTTTCTATTCTAATTTGTGTGTGTGTGTGTGTGTGTGTGTGTGTGTGTGTGTGTGTGACAGAGTCTTGCTCTATTGCCCAGGCTGGAGTGCAATGGCACGATCTCAGCTCACTGCAACCTCCACCTCCCAGGTTCAGGAAATTCTCCTGTCTCAGCCTCCCAAGTAGCTGGGATTACAGGTGTGTGCCACCATGCCGGGCTAATTTTTTGTATTTTTAGTAGAGATGGGGTTTCACTATGTTGGTCAGCCTGGCCTTGAACTCCTGACCTCAGGCGATTCACCCGCCTCAGCCTCCCAAAGTGCTGGGATTACAAGCATGAATTTGTAATCTGCACCCGGCTCAACTGCGCCCAGCTCAAACTGTTTTTAAATTTTTTTTTTTTTTTTTAAAGATTTGGGACCTTGCTGTGTCTCGCAGGCTGGAATGTAATGGTGTGATTTTATCTCACTGTAGCCTCCGACTCCTGAGCTCAATCGACCCTCCCACCTCAGCCTCCTAAGTAGCTAGGACCACAGGCGTGCACCACCATGCCCAGCTATTTTTTTTTTTTTAAGACAGAATCTTACTCTGTCGCCCGATTGGAGTGCAGTGGCATGATCTCACCTCACTGCAATCTCTGCCTCCCAGGTTCAAGCAATCCTCCTGCCTCAGCCTCCTGGGTAGCTGGGATTACAGGCATGAAGGGGACCAGCCCCTCCACACCTGTGGGTATTTCTCATCAGGTGGGACGAGAGACTGAGAAAAGAAATAAGACACAGAGACAAAATATAGAGAAAGAACAGTGGGCCCAGGGACTGGCGCTCAGCATACGGAGGACCCGCACCGGCGCCAGCCTCTGAGTTCCCTCAGTATTTATTGATCATTATTTGTACTATCTTAGTGAGGGGAGTGTAGCAGGGCAACAGGTGAGGAGAAGGTCAGCAGGGAAACATTCGAGCAAAGGAATCTGTATCATGAATAAGTTCAAGGAAAGGTGCTGTGCCCGGATGTGCACATAGGCTAGATTTACGTTTCACTTTACCCAAACATCTCAGTGTAGCACAGAGCAACAGAGCAGTATTGCTGCCAGCGTATCTCACCTCCAGCCACAGGGCGGTTTTCTCCTATCTCAGAATAGAACGAATGGGAATGGTCGGCTTTACATCGAGACATTCCATTCCCAGGGAGGAGCAAGAGACCGAAGCCTTCCTCTCATCTCAGCTGCAAAGAGGCCTCCCTCTTTCACTCCTCCTCCTCCGCACAGACCCTTTAGGGGTGTCGGGCTGGGGGATGGGAAGGTCTTTCCTTTCCAACGAGGCCATATCTCAGGCTGTCTCAGTGCGGGGAGACCTTGGACAACACCCAGGCTTTCTTGGGCAGAGGTCCCTACGGCTTTCCGCAGTGCACTGTGTCCCTCGTTAATCGAGAATGGAGAATGGCGATGACTTTTACCAAGCACACTGCCTGCAAACATATTGTTAACAAGCCACATCCTGCACAGCCCTAAATCCATTAAACTTTGATTCATTACAGCACGTTTCTGTGAGCGCAGGGTTGGGGCTAAAGGTACAGGTTAACAGCATCTCAAAGCAGAAACAATTTTTTGTTAGTACAGATCAAAATGGAGTTTCTTGTATCTTGCTTTTCTCCATAGACACAGTAACAATCTGATCTCTCTTTCTTTTCCCCCCACAGGCACTTGCCACCAGGCCTGGCTAATTTTTTGTAGAGACTGGGTTTCCTTATGTTGGCCAGGCTGGTCCCAAAATCCTGACCTCAGGTGATTTGCCTCAGCCTCCCAAAGTGCTGGGATTACAGGAGTGAGCCACCACTGTGCCTGGCCATACCCAGCTATTTTTAATTAGAAAAGGTTTTTTGTTTTGTTTTGTAAACAAGGGATCTCACTATGTTGCCCAGGCTGGTCTGGAACTCCCAGGCCAAAGTGCTGGGATTACAGGCATGAGCCACTGCACCCAGCTACTGTTTTTTGTTTTGTTTAGTTTTGTTTTGTTTTTGAGATGAAATCTCGCTCTCGTCCCCCAGGCTGGAGTGCAATGGTGCAACCTCGGCTCACTGCAACCTCCACCTCCCGGGTTCAAGCGATTCTCCTGCCTCAGTCTCCTGAAGAGCTGGGATTACAGGCACCTACCACCAAATCCAGCTAATTTTTGTATTTTTTTTAGTAGAGATGGGGTTTCACCATGTTGGCCAGGATGGTCTCCAACTCCTGACCTCAGGTGATCCGCCCGCCTCAGCCTCCCAAAGTGTTGGGATTACAGGCGTGAGCCACTGTGCCCAGTGTCAAACATTTTTTAAAACCAGTGGCTGGGTATCTGGATGCGGTGGCTCATGCCTGTAATCCCAGCACGTTGGGAGGCCGAGGCAGGTGGATCATCTCAGGTTAGTAGTTAGAGACCAGCTTGGCTAACATAGTGGAACCCCATCTCTACTAAAAATGTAAAAAATTATCTGGGCATTTGCAGTTCTAGCTACTCAGGAGCCTGAGGTGGGAGAATCGCTTGAGCCCAGGAGGCGGAGGTTGCAGTGAGCTGAGATCTTGCCACCACACTCCAGCCTGAGCAACAGAGTGAGACTCTATCTCAAAACAAACAGACAACGGACTGTCATTAAAATGAAATCTGTGCAAATCTTGGGTGAAAGATGAAAACGGTGGGGTGGGGGCCGTCCTCTGCCACCTCCTCCAAGTACTGGAACTTGGAATCTGGAACCTACCAATGAGGCCCCTGCACTCTGCAGGTGCAGAAACCCGGATGCCAGGCCAGGCCTGACGGGCGGTGATACATTAAGAGCCTCATTCACTGGAGAGCTTGGGCACTTTGGGTTCCATGGGGTTGGCTCCGGCCTGGCGTTGGGGAGCCCCAGGCCTGCTGAGGGGTGCAGGAGCCTGGGTTGGTGCAAGGAGCTGGGCTCCAGTCACGTACAGGACAAGCCACTTTATTTCCTTCCCCTGCTGTCATACCCCACATTCAAGCTACCAGAAATCTCAGTTTCTCTGTCCTCAAACCCCAAATCTGGCCCCTCTACACCTTCCACACTGGGTACCACCCTGGCCAGCTGCCATCATCTCCCACCTGAAGTATTGCAATTGCCTTCACGCGGGACTCCTGAGCCCCAGCCTCTTCCGTCTGTTCCCCATATGGCCTCCAGAGGGCGCCTGTTTCCATCATGGCACTCGTGGCCCTGGGCTGCTCAGAACCCAGAGAAAAATCCAAGGTGCTCCCCATAGCCTCTGTAGGATGTGCCTTACTTCACCGACCTCACGTCTTCCCACTCTCCTCCTCTCTCTCTCACTCCAGCCTCTGCCATTCCTTGAACATGCCAGGCCTGCTGGTGCCTCAGGGCCTTTGCACAGGCTGTTCCTCTCCTGGCTGCTCTGCCCCCAGATTTCCACTTGGCTCTTTCCATACCTCCCTCTTGACTTAGCCGCAATGTCACCTCAGTGAGCCTTCTCTGACCACTTTATTTAATTCTACCACCCCTGCTTCCTGCCCCCACCCTCACCCACCCAACCCATACCCTGTTCTACCCTTTTTTTTTTTTTGAGACGGAGTCTCGCTCTATCACCCAGGCTGGAATGCAATGGCGCGATCTTGGCTCATTGCAAGCTCTGCCTCCCGGGTTCATGCCATTTTCCTGCCTCAGCCTCCCGAGTAGCTGGGACTGCATTATATCAGCCTGGGTGACAGAGAGAGACCCTGTCTCAAAAAAAAAAAAAAAAAAAAAAAAAAAGATAGGGTCTTCCTCTATAGCCCAGGCTGGTCTCAAACTCCTGGGCTCAAGCAATCCTCCCACCTCGGCCTCCCAAAGTACTGGGATTACAGGCATAAGCCACCACACCAGGACTGTTCTACTTTTTTTTTTTTTTTTTTTTTAAGACAGGGTCTTACTCTGTTGCCCAGGCTGGAATGCAGTTTTATGATCACAGCTCATTTCAGCTTTGACCTTCCAGGCTCAAGTGATCCTCCTACCTCAGCCTCCTAAGTAGCTGGGACTATAGACCCATGCTCCCATGCCCAGCTATTTTTTTTTTTCTTAATTTTTTTTTTTTTTTTGTAGTAACACAGTCTCTGCATGTTGTTCAGGCTGGTTTTGAACTCCTGGGCTGAAGGGATCCTCCCACCTATGTCTCCCAAAGTGCTGGGATTAGAGGTGTGAACCACCGTACCCTGCCCTGTTCTCTTTTTCAAATAGCAACAGTCCCCTCCCAACAGGCTGTAGCACTCACTGCTTTATGATGTTTATTGTTTCCTGCCTGTCTTTGAATTGTTCACTGCTGTATGCTCAGAGCCTAGCATAGGGTCCGGTGCACGAGCACAGCAAGTACTCAATAAACACTGGTGGAATGGTGGAAGAGGCTGGTTCAGTCCCGACTCTGCTGCCTGGTAACTATGTGACCTTGGGTGAGCATTGCCAGGTCTCACCCGCTGGTGACAATGGCTCTGTTATGCCTCACCCACAGGCTGCTGGTGCGGGTTACGTAAGAGCAGGAGAAAAAGCACTTTGATGGCCACTCCCTGAGTCCCAGTTCCCAGCTCCCACCTTTCTCTCCCTTTCTCCATCGCCCCACCCACCCAGGCTGGCCCTGGATTGGGGTTGGTCCTGGGTTCTAGGCTCAGAGTGGCAGTATGGGGACAGAAAGGCAGAGGGCAGTGACTCAGTTTTGTCTTAGAGAAAGGTCAGTGTTCTTAGGCATGTTGGATTCTGCCCCCATATGCTCTTTTTGAGGTCAACCTTATTGAGGTATAATTTACATAAATTGAGGTATAATTTACATACAATAGGCCAGGCAAGGTAGCTCACACCTGTAATCCTAGCACTTTGGGAAGCCAAGGCAGCTAATTTGAGGCCAGGAGTTCAAGACCAGCCTGGCTAACACGGTTAAACTCCATCTCCACTAAAAATACAAATAGTAACCAGGTGTGGTTGTGCACGCCTGTAATCCCAGCTACTCAGGTGGCTGATGAGAATCACTTGAATCCAGTAGGCAGGGGTTGCGGTGAACCAAGACGGCACTACTGCACTCCAGCCTGGGCAACAGAGCAAGGCTGGCTCAAAAAAAAACTTTTCGGCTGGGTGTGGTGGCTCATGTCTGTAATCCCAGCATTTTGGGAGGCCAAGGCAGGCAGATCATGAGGTCAGGAGATTGAGACCATCCTGGCTAACATGGTGAAACCCCGTCTCTACTAAAAATACAAAAAAATTAGCCGGGTGTGGTGGTGGGCGCCTGTAGTCCCAGCTACTCGGGAGGCTGAGGCAGGAGAATGGCATGAACCCGGAAGGTAGAGCTTGCAGTGAACCGAGATTGCGCCACTGCACTCCAGCCTGGGCAACAGAGCGAGACTCCGTCTCAAAAAAAAAAAAATTTTTTTTAGTCCGGGCGCGGTGGCTCAAGCCTGTAATCCCAGCACTTTGGGAGGCCGAGACGGGCGGATCACAAGGTCAGGAGATCGAGACCATCCTGGCTAACACGGTGAAACCTTGTCTCTATTAAGAAATACAAAAAACTAGCCGGGCGAGGTGGCAGGCGCCTGTAGTCCCAGCTACTCGGGAGGCTGAGGCAGGAGAATGGCGTGAACCTGGGAGGCGGGGCTTGCAGTGAGATGAGATCCGGCCACTGCACTCCAGCCTGGGTGACAGAGCGAGACTCCGTCTCAAAAAAAAAAAAAAAATTTTTTTTCATATTATAAATTGCACCCATTAAGGTCAATTAGGTCAGGCTCATGCCTGTAATTCCAGCACTTTGAGAGGCCGAGGCAGAAGGATCGCTTGTGCCCAGGAGTTTGAGACCAACCTGGGCAACACTAGAGACTGTGTCTCAAAAAAATAAATAAACAAAAATATATAAATAAATAAATAAAATACAATTAAATGAGTTTTGACAGATTAATGTACTGTGAAAAACCACTCCCATAATCAAGATACATGATATTCTTATCCTCAAATTTCCTCATGCTTCTTTGCAGTCTGCCCCTCTCTCCAGCTCCAGGCCCATGTAACCCCTGATCTGCTTTTGGTCACTATGAATTAGTTTTACCTCTTCTAGAATTTTACATTGGTGGAATCATATACTATATAGCTTCTTGCATCTGACTTTTTTTACGTGACATAATGCGTTTGGGATTTATTCATTTTTGCACATGGCAGTAGTTTTTGGTTTCTTTTTTTTGAGAGGGAGTCTCGCTCTGTCACCCAGGCTGGAGTGCAGTGGCCGGATCTCGGCTCACTGCAAGCTCCGCCTCCTGGGTTTACGCCATTCTCCTGCCTCAGCCTCGCCAGTAGCTGGGACTACAGGCGCCCGCCACCTCGCCCGGCCTTTTTTTTTTTAGTAGAGTTTTTTTTTTTTGTATTTTTTGTATTTTTTATTTTTTTTTTAGAGATGGGGTTTTTTGTATTTTTTAGTAGAGACAGGGTTTCACCAGGTTAGCCAGGATGGTCTTGATCTCCTGACCTCGTGATCCGCCCGTCTCGGCCTCCCAAAGTGCTGGGATTACAGGCTTGAGCCACTGCGCCCGCGCCCAGCCTTTTTTTTTTGGAGATGGAGTTTCACTCTTGTTGCCCAGGCTGGAGTGCAATGGCACAATCTCGGCTCACCACAACCTCCGCCTCCGGGGTTTAAGCGATTCTCCTGCCTTAGCCTCCCAAGTGGTTGGGATTACAGGCATGTGCCACCAGGCCCAGCTAATTTGGTGTTTTTAGTAGAGATGGGGTTTCTCCATGTTGGTCTCGAACTCCTGACCTCAGGTGATCTGCCCGCCTCGACCTCCCAAAGTGCTGGGACTACAAGCGTGAGTCACCACGGCCGGCCCAGTTCTTTCCATTTTTGAAAAACTTGCTAAGGAGTATTATGTTGTCTGGGTGTACCACAGTTTGCTTATCCACCCACTTGCTGATTTATATCTGATGGTTTCCAGGTTGGGGCTATTGTGCATAAAGGTGCATTTGTAGACAGGTTTTTTATTTTTCATTTATTTTATTTTATTTTTGAGACAGTCTTGCTCTGTCACCCAGGTTGGAGTGCAGTGGTGCAATCTCGGCTCACTGCAACCTCTGCCTCTCAGGTTCAAGCGATTCTCCTGCCTCAGCTTCCTGAGTAGCTGGGATTACAGGCGCCCACCATCACGCCCAGCTAATTTTTGTATTTTTAGTAGGGATAGGGTTTCACCATGTTGGCCAGGCTGGTCTTGAACTCCTGACCTCAAGTAATCCGCCTGCCTTGGCCTCCCAAAGTGCTGGGATTACAGGTGTGAGCCACCGCACCTGGCTAATTTTTGTATTTTTAGTAGAGACGTGGTTTCACCATGTTGACCGGGCTGGTCTCAAACTCCTGACCTCAAGTGATCTGCCTGCCTCAGCCTCCCAAAGTGCTGGGATTACAGGCACGAGCCACTGCGCCCGGCCTAAAATTTTTTTTGTAGAGACAGGGTCTCAACATATTACCCGGGGTGGCCTCCACCTCCTGGGCTCATGTGATTCTCCAGCCTTGGTCTTCCAAAGCTCTGGGATTACAGGCATAAGCCACCACAGCTGGCTAATGTAGACAGGTCTTTACATGCCACCGTTGTTCATAGCAAATATTTTGTAACATGTAGGGCTGATACACAAAATATTTACTGCTTGGCAAAGTCATTGGTCCATCCAACATCCGGGATATGGGTCCCCCTTACCTCCCACTATACCCAGTTTAACCCCTGGACTGCTGGGCCAGAGGGCAGCCCAGGGGATCCCCAGGGAGAGCTAGGAGGATGCTAATAGTCAGGGGGTTCATGGCAGTGATATGAATGGATAAATAATCCATAATTTAGTGTTTTGGGGTTTAAACCACTGGCATGACCATCCCAGGGCGTGTGCTGGCTTGAATGTCAGTTCTGGGAAAGTTCTCTCTGTTCTCCTGAAATGAAGTTCATAGATAGTATAACCCGCTGGCACATGATTTAACATGATTTAAGAAAATCCTACTTTGGGAGGCCAAGGTGGGCAGATTGTTTGAGCCCAGGAGTTTGAGACTAGTCTGAGCAACATGGTGAAACCCCATCTCTACCTAAAAAAAAAAATATATATATATATATATATATATATATATATGTATTTTTAGTAGAGATGGGGTTTTACCATGTTGGCCAGGCTGGTCTTGAACTCCTGACCTCAAGTAATTCACCCGCTTTGGCCTCCCAAACTGCTGGCATTACAGACATGAGCCACCACACCTAGCTAATTTTTGTATTTTTAGTAGAGATGTAATATATATATATATATATAAGCTGGGTGTGGTAGTACATATCTGCAGTCCCAGCTACTTGGGAGGCTGAGGTAGGAGAATCACCTGAGCCTGGGAAGTTGAGGCTGCAGTGAGCCAAGACTGTGCCACTGCACTCCAGCCTGGGTGAGAGAGTGAGACCCTGTCTCAGAAACAACAACAACAGCAACAGCAGCAAGAAAAACAATCCTTGATTGCCCTAAACGTAATAAAAAGAAGAAATAAGAACATACTAAACTTACAATATGCATTTTATTATGCAGATGTGTGGAGCCAGCACCCCAGAACCCAAGGAGGTAACCAGATGTTTACACCTATACTATAGACAGTTCTAACACATTGAAAGCATGTGGACTGGTGTCCAATTACCAACAGCCATGTGCAATGTGATTTTTTTCACATGGTGGACAACCTTTGGCCAAGTTTTGAACAAAACACGATACAAGCTTCCCTCATTTTTTGTGGTAGTTGCACTTCCTGGAAGATTCTGAGGCCATTTGAAAACAAAAAGGACTTTGTATTTACAAGAGAGAGAGTTTTGGCCAGGGTTTTCACCTCCAAGTAAGGCTAAAATTTAGTTGGTCTGAACTAGTGTGGAAATACTGTTCTTTTTTGTTTGTTTGTTTTTGAGATGGAGTCTCGCTCTGTTGCCCAGGCTGGAGTGCAGTGACACGATCTCAGCTCACTGCAGCCTCTGCCTCCTGGGTTCAAGCAATTCTCCTGCTCAGCCTCCCGAGTAGCTGGGACTACAGGTGCCCACCACCACGCCTGGCTAATTTTTGTATTTTTAGTAGAGACGTGGTTTCACCATTTTGGCCAGGCTGGTCTCAAACTCCTGACCTTGTGATCCGCCCGCCTTGGCCTCCCAAAGTGCTGGGATTACAGGCGTGAGCCACCACACCTGGCCAATACTGGTTGTTAAAATACTGAAATACTTCTATTCTGGCTGGATGATAGTACAAGAGTAGTTGAGAAAGCACTAAAATTCAATATGTATTCAAATAAAAATGAATTAGTTCAGGTTAATTGTGACAGATCTTTGTCATATCATAACTTAGGGGATAATAAGGATTTTTGTTTTTTTGAGACAGGGTCTTACTCTGTTGCCCAGGCTGGAATGCAGTGGCATGATCATGGCTCACTGTAGCCTTGACCTCCTGGGCTCAGGTGATCCTCCCACCTCAGCATCCTGAGTAGCTGGGACTGCAGGTGTGTACCACCATGTCCAACTAATTGTTGTATTTTAAGTAAAGACATGGTTTCGCCTTGTTGGCCAGGCTGGTCTTGAACTCCCGGCCTTAAGTGATCTGCCCGCCTCAGCCTCCCAAAGTGGTGGGATTACAGGCATGAGCCACCGCACCTGGCCCCCAGGCTGGTCTTGAACTCCTGGGCTCAAGCAATTCACCAGCCTCGGCCTTCCAAAGTGCTGGGATTAATGGTGTGTGCCACCACGCCCTGTTCAATTTTTGAAATGTTTCGTAGAGATGAAGGTCTCTCTATGTTGCCTGACCCCCAGGCTGGTTTTGAATTCCTGGCTTCAAGCCATCCTCCTTCCTTGGCCCCCCAAAGTGCTGGGATGACACTATGCCTGGCCTAAAATATTTTAAAAATTTATGCATACATTGACATATATTAACTTATAGGACAGTACCAGTGGCAAAACATTTTGAATATTACCCTTCCTTCCTGAATGTCCAGTGAGACATCTGGAAGCTGCATGAGACAAGGGATGATGCTGTACTGTGTGGAGATTCCTGAATATTATAAGACAGCTGCATCCCTGGACCACGCCTCCCAAGAGCCAAGAGCAGCTTCCAGTCATGATGATAATGCAAATCATCCCCATACATTCCAGAATCCTCCCTGGGGACCTGCCAAGTCTCTTTGTGAACCATTTGTGGGTTCAGTGGTTAAAACCAGGGGTTGGGTTACAAGAAATCAGGCTTTGGATGTCTGAGCCTCAGGAGACTGGGCCAAATAGTAATCTTCTCTTGCTGGTCTGTGAGGCCTCCTCCTCTGAGGAATGTACAATTGTGCAATATTACCGATCTCCCCAGTTTACAGGTTCAGAGAGGCAGTGACTTGCCTGAGATTACAAAGAAGGCAAGTGGCCAAGCCAGGATTCAAACCCAGCCAGACTCTGGACCCCTTTACCGCGAACACACTCCTGTGGGAAGAGCGATCTCATTGCTTCCATTTCCCAAATGCAAGGTGGGGTCGCAGAGACAGAGGTCAACAGAGGCCCTGGGAGGAGGTGGCAGCGCTGAGAAACCCAGTCCTCTCCAACCTCAGAGCCCATGTCTTTTCTTTCTTTTTTTTTTTGAGGGGGCTGGGGGATGGGATAATGCTCTGTTGCTGAGGCTGGAGTGCAGAGGTGCAATCAGAGCTCACTGCAGCCTTGATCTCCTAGGCTCAAGCAATCCTCCTGCCTCAGCCTCCCCAGTAGCTAGGACAACAGGTGCATGCCATCATGCCTGGCTGATATGATTTGGCTGTGTTCCCATCCAAATCTCATCTGGAATTGTAGTTCCCATAATCCCCTTGTGTCGTGGGAGGGACTGGATGGGAGGTAATTGAATCATGGGAGCGGTTACCCCCATGCTGTTCTCACGATAGTGAGTTCTCACGAGATCTAATGGTTTTATAAGGAGCTTTCCCCCCTTTTGCTTGGAACTTCTCTTTCCTGCCATCACAAGATGTGTTTTCTTCTCCTTCTGCCATGATTGTAAGTTTCATGAGGCCTCCCCAGCCATGCTGAACTGTGGGTTGATTAAACCTCTCCTCCTGTATAAATTACCCAGTCTCGGGTAGGTCTTTATTAGTAGCGTGAGAAGGGACTAATACAGTGGCTATTTTTTAATTCTTTTGTAGAGAAGGTATCTCACTATGTTGCCAAGGCTGGTCTCTAACTCTTGACCTTAAAGGATCCTCCAATCTTGGCCTCCTAAAATGCCAGGATTACAGGCATGAGCCACTGTGCCCAGTTCTTGCTTGTTTTTCACATTTTGCCTCTTATTTATTTTATTTATTACTTATAAATTTATTTTATTTTTTTGAGATGGAGTCTCACTTTGTTGCCCAGGCTGGAGTGCAGTGGCGTGATCTCAGCTCACTGCAAGCTCTGCCTCCCAGGTTCATGCCATTCTCCTGCCTCAGCCTCCCAAGTAGCTGGGACCACAGATGCCCACCACCACACCCGGCTAATTTTTTGTATTTTTAGTAGAGATGGAGTTTCACCATGTTAGCCAGGATGGTCTCAATCTCTTGACCTCGAGATCCGTCTGCCTTGGGCTCCCCCAAGTGTTGGGATGACAGGTGTGAGCCACCATGCCTGGCCTTATTTATTATTTTTAATTGAGAAGAGTCTTGCTCTATTGCTCAGGCTGGTCTCGAACTCCTGAGCTCAAGTGATCCTCCTGCCTCAGCCTCCCAAAGTGCTGGGATCAGAGGCATGAGCCACCGCGCCCGGCTAGCCTTTTTTTTTTTTTTTTTTTAAACCTGTGATCTTGAATGTTGGGTGCTCACACCTGGGCGTGCAAAACAAGTCATTGGGATGAGGCAAGAAACATAAGAAAACCCTATTCATATTCATAATTTTAAAACGGAATAATTTAAGCTTTATTACTAACATACAGATAAGTATCTGTATGTCTTTATAAATAAATATACACATTGGGAATACATGCCCAAATACCATTTATTCTTAGGTGCATAATCAAATAAGGAAGGCTGCCATTGCTTTCACCTGCTAAGTGAGTCTCCAAGCCTCTCTTGGGGACCATGACTAGAGAGGGGCATACTGGGTAAGACAATTGTGGGCTCCAGAGCCTGACCACCTGGGTTCAAGCCCCCAATTTGCCCCTTCCTAAGCTGTCTGACCTTAAGCAAGTGACTTCACCATTCTGGCCTCAGCTTCCTCATCTGTATAATGAAAATAATAGCAGCTGTCACTTCAGAGGGCTGAGGTGAGGGACGCATCAGTTGATCCAACGGAAACACTGAGAATGGTGCCTGGTACCCAGCAGGTGCTCGGTAAGTGTGAGCTACGGTTATTGTCTACCCTGCCGTGCAAGTGGGGAAATAGGTGCAGACAGCTGAAATAATGAGGTAATAATCATGAGTGGAGCTGAGATTCAGAAGTCTGTTCTTTTTCTTTTTTAAAAATAGAGACGGGGTCTTGGCATGTTGACCAGGCTGGTCTAGAACTCCTGGGCTCAAGCGATCCTCCCACCTCGGCCACCCAAAGTGCTGGGAATACAGGCGTGAGCCCCCGCGCCCGGTCCAGCACCCGGTTCTCGACGACAGCTGCACCTCGGCGCTCTGAGCATTTTCTCCTCTGCAAGACTGAAATACTTCTACTCAGTCTTGAATAGAATAGTTAAGAGTAGCATGCAGGTCACAGG
Organism: Macaca nemestrina; assembly: GCF_043159975.1. Taxonomy (NCBI): domain Eukaryota; kingdom Metazoa; phylum Chordata; class Mammalia; order Primates; family Cercopithecidae; genus Macaca; species Macaca nemestrina. Next base: position 56,957,076 of record NC_092144.1, on the reverse strand, counting down.
GCTCTCTCAGGAGGGAAGGAGGTCGGAGTCCGAAAGAAGGGGAGGTGGTCACTGCTGTCCGCCTTCCACAGGGGCTTGGAGAGAAGTCCAAAGGCTGAAGAGAGTAGATGGCTATGGAACAGAGACCCTGGGCATACTGTCGCCCGGGCAGCCACAGTGGGCCACCAGGAGCGGGACCGGCGCGCCCTCTAGTGGCGGAAGCAATCCCTGCAGCCAAGGGTCCCGCATCCTGGAAGCTATTGAGGCACTGAGAAAGGGCGATGCTTCCCCAGGCCCACCTGGCTCATAAGCGATAGAGCCAGGATTGGAATCTTGCCAATCTGGCTCCAGAGCCTGCACTCTTTCTGTTTCCAAATCTCAGTCCCTGCCCTAGAGGGCAGGGCTCTTGGAATCTTGGGCAGGACACTTTTTTCGGGTCTGGGGCCCTGCTGGACCCTGCGGGACGGCGTGACATCCCTGGCTCCCTCCGTGATTGGGATGACCCAGAATGTCCCCACGCATATCCACGGCTCCCAGTGGGCATGACCATTTGAGACATCTGGAGGTCGCTTCCCATCCTCCTCCTGGTGCTCTCCTGCCAACGTCAGCCTTCTTTCATGCTCTCCCTCGAATTTCTTTCTTGGTCAGTTTCCCCCTTCCCTGTCTCCGCGACACCCCTCCACCCCTCACTGCTCACATAGAGCTTCTCCACATCCAGACAGACCCCCGAAAAACAAAGGCGAGGGTATCAGGGCTTCAGCCGCTTCCTGTCAGACTCAGCAGTGCCGGGTTGGGGTACTGGGGGTTCTCGATGACCCCGGGCCCGAACTTGAGCTCCAGGAAGCGGCGATAGTTGTTAGGCGCCTGCGCCACAAAGCCGGCAAAGGGCAGGGGCACCAGCGGCTGCAGGAAGTGCTCGGGGAACTCCACATCCTGCCGGTGGTCCAGCCACGTGTCCTTAGTCATGACGCCGTTGCGGGGGTAGAAGGGCCACAGGTCCACGTGGAGGTGGTTGCTTTCGCTATACTGCACGCGAAAAAAGTCGCCCTCGACCGCCTTCTCCCATACGAAGCCGCGCTCATCCACCACCGAGCCGGCCTCTGCCCCCCGCAGCTGCTCGCAGTTGCCCACGTCCTCTAAGTAGATGCCCAGGTCCACGTCGTAGTCCCACGGGATGATGTCCCCGTGGCGGGCGGCCCCCAGCAGTGAGCCGCCCTCCAGCCAGTAGCGCACACCCGCGGCCTCCAGCACGCCCACCACGTAGCGGGCGGTCTCGCGCAGTGCGCGCAAGCAGCAAGGGGGCGTCCAGCGCTCCTCATAGAGGTAGGCGGGTGTATCGCCCACCACGGTTCCGAAGCAGCGCGTGGTCTCCTTGTTGCAGCCGAACCACTCCAGCCGCCCGCCCTCCCAGCTCACTAGGCGGATGCCCAGTGCACGGAGCAGCGCTGCCCGCCGAGCGCGCCCCTCGCGCTCAGCCTTCCAGCGCGCGTGGGCCGTGGTCAGCGGGGGCTGGCGCGCCGCGGCGAAGGTCAAGTCCAGCAGCTGCACAGCCCAGCCGCGAAGGGAGGTCTGCAGGAAGAGGCTGGTGCCCACCGGCCGGGCCAGAGGTGCGGAGAGGTTGAAGAGGTCACGGGCGCGCAGGAGCACCACAGCATCTCCGTCCAGGGCGTCGCAGCGGGGCGCGGCGGGGGCTGCGCCATAGCGGGCGGTCCACTCTCGCAGGCTGACGTTCAGGGCCAGGCACCTGGCAGGGTTGGCCGTGGCGACGGGGGCAGCCACCAGGCGTGCCTTTCCCACGCGGAGCGCCTCTACCATGCGCTCCAGCTGGCCCGGTGCCTCAGCCCGTGCCCCGTCAGGTACCAGGGCCACGAACTCGGTGGTCACATAGGTCTCCGGGCGCGAGGCTGCGGCTGGCCGGTCCAGGGCAGGCTGGAGCAGCGCCAGACGAACGTTGGGGATGCGAGGCAGGGCCAGGGGCGGGTAGGGGAGCGTGTCGGCTGCCACCACCAAGGGCTGGGCCGGGTCTTGCTGCAGGAAGGAGTCCACCAGCTCGGGCACCGCGTTGTCAAATGCCTCGAACTCCCGCACCAGGACGGTGACGCGGGGGCCGGCAGCAGAGGCACGGCGGGGCCCCCGGGCCCGGGAATTCCTAGGCTGGTGCTGCAGCCAGGAGACATAGAAGAGGACCAGAAGGTTGAGGGTGATGGCGGCCGCCAGGGCAGCCTGGCAGCGGGTGAGCCGCATCGGGTCGAAGTCTGGGGCTAGCTGGGCCTCGAGGACATCCTGGGGAGGGGGATGAAAGGGAAGGCAGCAGCTGACTGTCAGAACCACCCCCGTCTGCCACCCTCAGCCTTTCCCCTTCGTACAGCTCTTTCTCAATTCCCTTTCTTCCCTATGGCTTCAGCTTTGACTTCCCCTTCTCCAGGAAGCACTCCGTGACCTCCCAGTCTGGGCCATGCACCAACTCTGGGTGTCCTCAGCCCCCTGGGTTCCCCCACCACAGCCTGACCACTCTAAGTCATCAGCGCTGGGGAAGAGGGTGTGTCCCTACTAGCATGCGAGACCCAGGAGGGTGGGACCTGAGCCTGGCTGGGTCACTGCTGGGTCCTCAAAACCAAAACAGAGCCAGATACACGTTAGGTGCTGGATGTTTTGTTTTGTTTTTCCTTAAAGTGAATCACCTTCCCTTTGTCTTCATTCAGTGCCACCCTCTGCCTATTCTCTGTCAACTTATCCAGATTCAGGCTCAGTTTTAAACACCCTAAATCCATTCCCACTCTCATCTCCCTCTCTACCATTCCCTCCTCCAGGAAGCCACCCCCGATCTCCCCCTCCCTGCCCCTCAACACCCTGGCTCTGGCTCCAGGGTGAGGCTGATGCCACAGCTCTCAAGCCCCTCCCCTGCCGCCACCTCATATCCTCAAATCCTGTGCCATCCCATCATCTCCCTGATGGTCAGCCTGACAACTCTGATTTTGCATGAAAAGCCAGAAATATCTTTTAAAAATCAGAATTACCCAAATTTTAAAATGTTGGCCACTAATTAAGAATATTTTGGCGGGGCGCGATGGCTCACACCTATAATGCCAGCACTTTGGGAGGCCAAGGCGGGCGGATCACGAGGTCAGGAGATTGAGACCATCCTGGCTCACATGGTGAAACCCTGTCTCTACCAAAAATACAAAAAATTAGCCAGGCGTGGTGGTGGGCGCCTGTAGTCCCAGCTACTCGGGAGGCTGAGGCAGGAAAATGGTGTGAACCCGGGAGGCAGAGCTTGCAGTGAACTGAGATAGTGCCACTGCGCTCCAGCCTGGGCAACAGAGTGAGACTCTGCCTCAAAAAAAAAAAAAAAAAAAACTTTTTTTTTTTTTTTTAACAGAATGAGTCAAACTAATAGAAACATGAAGTAGAATGACGGGTGTCGGGGTTGCGGGCAGGGGAATGGGGAGTTGTTTGATGGTACAGAGTTTCAGTTTGGGAAGATGAAAAGGTCCCAGAGGTTTGTCGGCACAATAATGTGAATGCACCTAACACAACTGAACTGTGTGCTGAAAAATGGTTAAGATGGTACATTTAATGTTATACGTATTTAATTAGAATTAAAAAAAAAATTTTAAGTAGGGTGCTGAAAAATATAAATGAAAAAAAGGTCAGGCTGGGCGTGATGGCTCACGCCTGTAATCCCACTATTTGAGAGGACAAGGTGGGTGGATCACCTGAGGTCAAGAGTTTGAGACCAGCCTGGCCAACACGGTGAAACCCCATCTCTACTAAAAATACAAAAGTTAGCCAGGTGTGAGGGCGGGTGCCTGTTTTTTTTTTTTTTTTTTTTTTTTTTTTTGAGACGGAGTCTCGCTCTGTCGCCCAGGCTGGAGTGCAGTAGCCGGATCTCAGCTCACTGCAAGCTCCGCCTCCCGGGTTCACGCCATTCTCCTGCCTCAGCCTCCCGAGTAGCTGGGACTACAGGCGCCCACAACCGCGCCCGGCTAATTTTTTGTATTTTTAGTAGAGACGGGGTTTCACCGTGGTCTCGATCTCCTGACCTTGTGATCCGCCCGCCTCGGCCTCCCAAAGTGCTGGGATTACAGGCGTGAGCCACCGCGCCCGGCCGAGGGCGGGTGCCTGTAATCCCAGCTACTCAGGAGGCCGAGGCAGGAAATCACTTGAACCTGAGAGGTGGAGGTTGCAGTGAGCCGAGATGGCATCACTGCATTCCAGCCTGGGCGACAGAGCGAGACTCTGTCTTGAAAAAAAAAAAAAAAAAAAGAAAAAGAAAAACAAAATACAAGTGGGGTGGGCCAGGTACAGTGACTCATGCCTGTGATCCCAGCAATTTGGGAGGCCAAGGCAGGAGGATCACTTGAACCCGGGAGGTGGAGGTTACAGTGAGCTGAGATGGCACCATTGCACTACAGCCTGGGCGACAGAGCGAGACTTCGTCTCGGGAAAAAAAAAAAATCGAAAAAACAAATTAAAAAAAGAAAAACAAAACAAAAGTGGGGTGGGCCAGGTACAGTGACTCACACCTGTGATCCCACCAATTTGGGAGGCCAAGGCAGGAGGATCGCTTGAGTCCAGGAGTTCGAGACCAACCTGAGTAAAATAAGGAGACTTCATCTCTACAAAAAACAAAAAATTAGCTGGGTGCGGTGCTACTCACCTATGGTCCCAACCACTCAGGATGCTGAGGTGGGGAATGGCTTGAGCCAGTGAGCCATGATCATGCCACTGCACTCAGCCTGGACAAGAGTGAGACCCTGTCTCAAAAAACCCAACAACAAAAAAGTGGGGTAGCTTGCATCAAAAGAGGCTGCCAACCTTAGGACACTCCCCTCCACATTCATTGGCCACACCCTCAAGCACCAGATGGCGCTGTCTCCTTGTCCCCACCGTGACTTTGAAAGTTTGGCTGGCGGGTCTCCAGCACAGGTGGTGTAGCTCTGGGTTCCAAGCAGATGATCAAATAAAGTGTCCCCATGATGACTTTTTGTAGGTTTCTGTCCTTCCTAGAGAGAGGGGACATCCAGCTAACCTCCCTATGTCCTAAATCCTCTGTCCCCTCCTCCCCATTTCCACAGCTCCCTCTTCAACCAGGTCCACCCACATTCCCATCCAACCTCCCCCTGGTCTCCTGGCAATTCCTCTCCTCGTGATAGCCAGAGGAGTCTTCCTAAAGCACAAGTCGGGCCTCTCCTTCCCCTGCTCTCAACTTGCCATGGCTCCCCAGTGCCCAGGGGAGAAAGCGGAAGCTTCTTCTGACATTCCCCTTGTCTGCTCCCCATTCCGCCCTCATCTCTTGCCATGCTTTCCCCAACCTATATGCTTAAGTTGCCCTGAACATTTTCTCAAACTGCTCTTATTTCTTTTCTTTTCTTTCTTTTCTTCTTTTTTTTTTTTGAGATGGAATCTTCCTCTGTTGCCAAGGCTGTAGTGCAGTGGCAGTGATCTCATCTCACTGCAACCTCCTGGGTTCAAGCAATTCTCCTGCCTCAGCCTCCCGAGTAGCAGGGACTACAGGTGTATGCCACACCTGGTTAATTTTATATATATATATATATATATATATTTTTTTTTTTTTTTTTTCTTTTGAGACGAAGTTTCACTTTTGTTGCTCAGGGTGAAGTGCAATGACGCCATCTCGGCTCACCGCAACCTGTGCCTCCCAGGTTCAAGTGATTCTCCTGCCTCAGCCTCCCGAGTAGCTGGGATTACAGGCATGCGCCATCATATCTGGCTAATTTTGTGCTTTTAGTAGAGACGGCGTTTCTCCATGTTGGTTAGGCTAGTGTCGAACTCCTGACCTCAGGTGATCCACCCACCTCGGCCTCCCAAAGTGCTGGGATTACAGGCGTGAGCCACTGCGCCCAGCCAAAAACAATTTTTTTTTTTTGAGACAGAGTCTCACTCTATTGCCAGGCTGGAATGGAGTGAGGTGGTGTGCTCTTGGCTCACTGCAACCTCCACCTCCCGGGTTCAAGTGATTCTCCTGCCTCAGCCTCCCGAGTAGCTGGGACTACAGGAGTGTGCCACCATGCCCGGCTAAGTTTTGTATTTTTAGTAGAGATGAGTTTTCACCATGTTGGCCAGGATGGTCTCAATCTCTTGACCTCATGATCTGCCCGCTTTGGCCCCCTAAATTGTTGGGATTACAGGCGTGAGCCACTGCACCCGGCCAAAACAATTTTTGTTTTAAAGGGACAGCGTCTTGCTTTGCTGACAAAAAATAAACAAAACTAGCTGGACGTGATGGCTTTTGCACCTGTAGTCCCAGTTACTTGGGAGGCTGAGGTGGGAAGATCACTTGAGCTGGGGAAGTCGAGGGTGCAGTAAGCCATGATGGCACCACTGCACTCCAGCCCGGGCAATAGAGTGAGACCTTATCCTTTTTTGAAATGGAGTCTCGCTCTGTTGCCCAAGTTGGAACGCAGTGGTGTAATCTCAGCTCACCACAACCTCCGCCTCCCAGGTTCAAGCGATTCTCCTGCCTCAGCCTCCTGAGTAGCTGGTATTACAGGCACCCACTGCCATGCCCAGCTAATTTGTTGCATTTTTAGTAGAGACAGGGTTTCACATGTTGGTCAGGCTGGTCTCCAACTCCTGACCTCGTGATCTGATAGCCTCGGCCTCCCAAAGTGCTGGGATTACAGGCATGAGCCACTGAGCTCGGCTTTTTTTTTTTTTTTTTTTTTAAAGCATCTCCCTATCACCCATGTACTTCCTATACCCCATTCCTGCCTTATTTTGCTCCCCTGGTAGTTGTCACGTGGGTTTTACTTAGTCTGTTTGTTGCCAGAATCATCATGGAGGGCAGGGATCTGTTTTCCCTACTGTATCCCCAGAGCACAGCTCAGTGCCTGGCACATAGCAGGTGCTCGATAAATATGTGTTGAATGAATGAGTGACTTGAATTATTAACATAGGGAACGTGGGCTGGGTGTGGTGGTTCGCTCCTGTAATCCAAGAACTATAGGAAGCTGAGGCAGGAGGATCGCTTGAGCTCAGGAGTTCAAGACTAGCCTGGGCAACATAGTGGAACCCTGTCTCTACAAAAAATACAAAAATTAGCCAGGCATGGTGGAACCTACCTGTGGTCTCAGCTACTTAGGAGGGAGTCTGAGGTGGGAGGGTCCCTTGAGCCGAGGAGGTAGAGGCTGCAGTGAGCTGTGATCCAGCCACTGCACTCCAGCCTGGGCGACAGAGTGAGACCCTGTCTCAAAAAAGAAAGACAGGAACCTCTGGCTCAGAGAGATGGGAAGGATGCAGGGATGAGAACCCAGGTCTCCGCTTCCGAGGCCCTGGCTCTTGCCACACTGTCTGACTGACTCTGGGTCGGCCAGGAGGTGCCCAGCAGGGCAGAGGACAGCAGCCAGGTCCTGGCTACCCTCAGGCCCACCACGGACCTTGGCCCTTGCAGACCAGACACCAGTGGGTTTGATGGCCAGATAAGGAGGTGCCACCTGCTGGTGAGGATGTGAGGGAAGCTGAGGCGGGGAAAGGAATCATCCAGTACCCTGACAAAGCCACGCAGACTTCACCACCTCTAAGGGCTACAAACCCCTTCGTTGGGGCAAAGTGGATGCAATGATGATTTTGAAGGTCTGAATGTTCTAAATTTTTCTGAATCAGGAGGATAATAATAACAATTCTAGCAGCTCACCCTGTGCCAGGCCCTGTTCTAAGCACTTTATGCATATTCACTTATTTAATCCTCACGTTATGATCACATTTAAAAATGGAAACCAGTTGATGCGGTGGTTCACGCCTGTGATCCCAGCACTTTGGGAGGATGAGGCGGGGGGAGATTGCTTGAGTCTGGGATTTTGAGACCAGCGTGGACTGGTAAGACCCCATCTCTACACAAAAATTAAAAAATTAGCCGAGCATGGTGGTGCGCTCCTGTAGTCCCAGCTACTCTGGTGGCTGAAGTCGAAGGATTTCTTGAGCCTAGGAGGCAGAGGCTGCAGTGAGTCGAGACTTTGCCACTGCACTCCAGCCTGTGTGACAGTGACACAGTGAGACCTTATCTCAAAAAAAAAAAAAAAAAGGAAATAAAGGCACACAGAGTTAAAGAGTTAAGTCTCTGGGCAACAAGAGTGCCCAGAGTTGTCTTAAAGAGTTAAGTCTCTTTAACTCTCTGTCAAGCTCACACAATGGGAAGTAGTGGACCCAAGAGTTGATCCAGGAAGTTGGCTACAGAGCTGTGCTTTAAACCAATAAACTTTGCCTTCTCTCTTGGGTTCTTTCTGAAGCCCTGACTCTCAACCCATCTTTGGTGAGCCTTCCCCAGCCCTAACCTGACAGGTGCTTTCAAAGCTTGGCTGTGGCACATTAATAAATTAATTCAACTCGGTAACTCAACAAACTCAAGTATTCTTTGTAGTGGACCCTGTGTTTTGAGGATACAGAATGAATGAGGTACTCATTAGGTCAGCCCTCCAGAAGACAGAAAGAAGACTGACAGGGCCACCTGTGGTGGCTCACACCTGTAATCTCAGTACTTTCAGAGGCCCAGGCGGTCGGATCACCTGAGGTCAGGAGTTAGAGACCAGCCTGGGCAACATGTGAAACCCCCTCTCTATCAAAAAATACAAAGATTAGCTGGGCATGGTGGTGTGCACCTGTAATCCCAACTACTGGGGAGGCTGAGGTGTGAGAATCACTTGAACTCGGGAGGCGGAGGTTGCAATGAGCCAAGATTGATCCACTGCACTCCAGCCTGGGCGAGACCTTGTCCCAAAAAAAAAAAAAAAAAAAAAAAGACGGACAAAAACCATACAACTTACAGACAGGGCAAGAAACCAGCAAGGGGCGCAAGAGTAGAAACAAGGGGCTTGCCTTAGAAATGGTAGTCAGAGGCCGGGCGCGGTGGCTCAAGCCTGTAATCCCAGCACTTTGGGAGGCCGAGACGGGCGGATCACGAGGTCAGGAGATCGAGACCATCCTGGCTAATATGGTGAAACCCCGTCTCTACTAAAAATACAAAAAACTAGCCGGGCGAGGTGGTGGGCGCCTGTAGTCCCAGCTACTCGGGAGGCTGAGGCAGGAGAATGGCGTAAACCCGGGAGGCGGAGCTTGCAGTGAGCTGAGATCCGGCCACTGCACTCCAGCCTGGGCGACAAAGCGAGACTCCGTCTCAAAAAAAAAAAAAAAAAAAAAAAAAAAAAAAAAAGAAATGGTAGTCAGAGCCGGAGAGGACAGTTAAGCTGAGAACTTACTTGTCTCTCCAGTCCCCACAAAACAATGTAAATGAATCAAAATTCTCTTCAGGCCTTGGGTTCACGGGGTCTGAGCTGTGATTTGGCCTGAGCCTTAGTTCTGCATCTGTGGAATGGGAATGTGACGGTTAGAAAAAAATGAGAGGTCTGGGCGCGGTGGCTCATGCCTGTAAATTCTAGCACTTTGGGAGGCCGAGGCAGGTGGATCACGAGGTCAGGAGTTCGAGACCAGCCTGGCCAACAAGGTGAAACCCCGTCTCTACTAAAAATACAAAACATTAGCCAGGCGTGGTGGCAGGCGCCTGTAATCCCAGCTACTCGGGAGGCTGAGGCAGGAGAATCACTTGAACCTAGGAGGTGGAGGCTGCAGTGAGCTGTGACCGTACCACTGCATTCCAGTCTGGGCAACAGAGGAAGACTCTGTCTCAAAAAAAAAAAAAAAAAGAAAAAAAAAAAAAGAAAAAAAAGAAAAGAAAAAAATGAGAGACATGGGAAAGCCTTAGGAAATAAGGGAAGGGCAGTTTCCATGAGAATGCGGGTGACACTGAGGGACTTTTTACCTCCTAGGTTGCAGGCTGGGGGAGTTCCAGGAGGGCAGTTCCAGCCCAGCTGAGCTGCACTCCTGAGAGGAGAACCAGAAAACCCCAAATTAGCCATTTCTGTACAATAGAGCACAATTTCATCTTATCCACAATAGTGGCAAGAGAAAGGTCAGGGAATCCTTTCTCTTGAAGTCCCATAATCTCAGGCACCACCTGGGGTGTCTCAGGAGTGGGGTGGGGTGAATGGGAGGGATGTCAGTTATTACAGCAACCTATAACCATCCCTCTAGCATGAATGTGTCCAGAAAAGGTAGGGCTAGAAGCCAACAGAAGCTGTTACCATGACAACCCCCTCCCTAGACACACTCCACCTCTCAGAGATTCTTAAAACATCCCCTGGCCAGGGGTGATGGCTCACACCTGTAATTCCAGTACTTTGGGAGGCTGAGGCGGGCCTAAGGCTGATCACCTGAGGTCGGGAGTTCAAGACCAGCCTGACCAACGTGGAGAAACCCCGTCTCTACTAAAAAAAAAAATTAGCCAGGCGTGGTGGCACATGCCTGTAATCCCAGCTACTCGGGAGGCTGAGGCAGGAGAACGGCTTGAACCAGGGAGGCAGGGGTTGTGGTGAGCTGAGATCGGGCCATTGCATCCCAGTCTGGGCAACAAGAGTGAAACTCCGTCTCCAAAAAAAAAAAAAAAAAAAAAAAAATTCCCCTCCTTGGTTGGGCTTGGTTCCTAGGGTCACTCGAAGGGGGCTTCTCTATTACCATAGTAACCAGGCCTTGACCTTGCCTGTTTCTCGTCCCCCAGAGGATGGTCCAGGCCCTGTAACCATAGCAACTGCCCCTCAGCAGAGCATCTCCTCCTCCAAATAAAAACACCTGGTTGGTTTGGTGCATGGGCCTCCCACAATGGGAAGGGGAAGACGGTTACCATGGTAATGCCAACTAGGTGGCTATGGGGGAGGGGCTGGGGAAGAGGTGCTTCTCTTAGAGATCAGCGTCTTTGGGGCTGGGGTACTTTCTACCTGAATGCTAGGTGTGGGGGGTTGCCATAGTAACCAATGAGGAAAGGAGCAGAAGGACCACCAGGGACTTAGGTTACCTTAGCAACCTTCTCCTGGTGCAGAGTCCGAAGAGGTTTGGGGCTCCATAACCACAAAGGTGGAAGGGAGGGGAAGGCTGTCCCCCACCAACTCGCCCCCACCAATGGGGAAAGGTTACCATGACAACCGACCTGGACAGGAATCAGAGAGGATGGGGCCACTGCTGGTCGCCCTTTCTCTCAGAGTAAAAGTAATTGTCCAGGAGAGTGATGTTTGGGTGTGGAAGGGGTAAGGCTCTTTTTCTGGGGCGGAGTAGGAGGAGGGGGGCAGAAAGTGGCCCCTTCCTCAGTCTCACTCCAGCGAGGGGGACCGTCGTGCGGGGCCTGGGTCTCCCTCGCCCTCCTCGGGGCGCGATCTCCCTCTCGCCGCCCCCCGCGCGGGCACGCTAGCCCTCGGGGTCGACCCGGGTGGGCGAGGCTCGTGCCCGGCCTCGCGCTCGCCACCAGCCCCTCTTCCCACTGTCCTCCGTCAGGCGCGCGCGCGGTGGCGGTGTGTGTGTGTGTGGGGGGGTGTTGGAGCGCCCGCGCAGGCGCGCGAAGCACAGCGGGCGCGCGGGCCGGCCCCGGGGCCTCCATGATGGAGGAGCGAGCGGCCGCTGCGGTCGCCGCCGCCGCCTCCTCCTGCCGTCCGCTCGGCTCAGGCGCGGGCCCTGGCCCCACTGGGGCGGCCCCGGTCTCCGCCCCTGCCCCCGGGCCGGGCCCGGCAGGTAAGGGAGGCGGCGGCGGAGGCAGCCCTGGGCCCACGGCGGGCCCGGAGCCCCTGAGCCTGCCGGGGATCCTGCACTTTATCCAGCACGAGTGGGCGCGCTTTGAAGCCGAGAAAGCCCGCTGGGAGGCCGAGCGCGCCGAGTTACAGGTGAGCGCCGTCCCGGGACCCCCGACCCCCCACCCCACCCGACCCGGCCCGGCCCGGCCTCACCCGCCGCCGCCGCCGCCGCCATCTTGGAGCAATGGCCGCCGGGACGGCCGGGGGGGGGGGGCGGGAGGGGACCGCGACGGTCCCGGAGGGCGAGTGAGGGGCCGTCCGAGGGGTGTCCTGAGGGCACCCCGGGTGGGAGGGGACCGGGACGGCCCGAGGTGGGAGTGGAGGGACCGGGAGTGGGAGGGATCACCGGGACCGGCCGAGAGAGAGGGGCTGAGGTACCAGAACTGGCTGGGAGTGGGACTGGGACTGGAACTGAGCGCGCCGGCCTCGGGGCTCCTGAGAGAGGCGACTCGGGCCCTGGAGGGGAGCCCAAGAGAACTCGGGAAAGGGTGTGGAGAGGAGCTGGAGGGGTCTGGGAAAGACCTGAGTGGTCTCCTGTGGGAGTGAGCAGAAGCTCGGCGGGCGCAGAGGGACCCCCGACCCCGGCCCTAGCCAGGTGCAGGTGGGAAGTAGAAGCGTCCGAGGGGGGACTTGGGACACGCTGGGAAAGAGCGGATCCAGACCGGGAACCGGGAGGAGTTAGGGAGAGGAAGTCCGGGAGCCTGAGATGGGTGTGTTTCGGGGCGACTGGACAGTGGGCACGGAAGGGTGGCTGTGTAAGGACCCGAGAGGTGGGAAGAGAGTTTCGAGGGGTCCAGGATGAAGGTGTGTGCCTTTCCCTCTTAGGGGAAACTTTGGGGATCCCGGGCATGTGTGGCTGCAGAGTGCAGGGAAGGGATCTTTGGAGTGGAAGTGTGGACAGAGCAGGAGATGTACCCTAGGAGCCTGGGTGGGAGAACTTGAGAGTGGAAGTTCCACTTGGGGGTGTGCAGGAGTGGGCGCGATGGCACTGAGATGGGACGTGTGTGTAGGATGTAGGAAGAGAACCCTGAACTGGAGTGTGGGGGTGTCGGGCATGTCCAGTATGGAGGTGAGGGTCCTGGGATGGTGCCAATGAGGACGAGTTAGGTGTTACCCTGGGGTGATGCTTTAGGGGGGAGAATTTTGTAGAGCCCGAAGGCAACATGAGGAGGCATCTCAGAGAGAAGGGGGGTAGGGTGGGGTTGGGGGGAAGGAGATATGTTTGTGGAAGTCCTGGGAAAAGACCCCATGGTTTGTGGGGTAGCTTGGGACAGGGATGTGCTCCGGGCTGATGTATGGAAGAGTCTGAAGAGTTGGGCTGGGGTTTGTGACCTCGTGGAGCATCAGGTCCATTGGCAGTGACTGGAGGATCATGGAGATGTCCGGATTTGAAGGGATTAGGAATGGCCCACTGGAGGTCTGAAGATTCTTGGACTGGGTTATTATTAGCAGAAATTGTCAGTACTTTTCTGCTAGTATTCCTTGTAGCAGCCCACGTTTCCCCTTCCGATTTGCCGTTTTCTATCTAGTGGAAGCTGGCACCCAAATAAATAACTGATGAGAATTTTGTCGGTAGGGATGGGGTGCGGTGGTTCATGCCTGTAATCCCAGCACTTAGGGAGGCTGAGGTGGGAGGATCCTTTGAGCCCAGGAGTTCCAAGCCAGCCTGGCCAACATAGCAAGACCTCATCTCTACAAAAAAGTACAAAAATTAGCCGGGCGTGGTGATGTGCACCTGTAGTCCCGGCTACTCAGGAGGCTGAGGTGGGAGGATTGCTTGAACCCCGGAGGTTGAGGCTGCAGTGAGCCATGATTGCACCACTGCACTCCAGCCTGGGCGAAAGAGTGAGATCCTATCTCAGAAAACAACAACAACAAAAACGGTATTTTGTTCGTAGGATGAGTAAAGACCTCAAGTAACTCTCCCCCTGCCCTCACTTGTGGTGGCTGAGGCTTGGAGCTGGGGTGGGAGCAGAATCCTTATGTAACTGCTCTCACTTGTGTCCCACTCTCTACTTCCGAAGCTCTTTCCCAGCATACATCTCATCAGATCTTCTCAGTGCCCCGTGATGTAGGCAGAGGCAGTGTCATTACCTCACTCAGCAATAACGGCACCAGCTGCAATTTAGTGAGCACATACCATGTCTGGGGCTGTGTATCAAGTACTGTAGATACGAGCTGTCATTTCATTCTTATGGCCTTCTGGGAGGGTAAAGGATATTCCCCCTGCCTTTAAAAAAAAATCACGAGGAAATGGAAGTTTTGAGAGGGTGATTTATCGAGGATCCCAGCAGATGAGCAGAAGGGCTTGTCTGTGGACCTTTTTTTTTTTTCTTTTGAGACAGTCTCACTCTGGCACCCAGGCTGGAGTGCAGTGGCATGATCTCGGCTCATTGCAACCACTGCCTCCCAGTTGCAAGCAATTCTCCTGCCTCAGCCCCCCAAGTAGCTGGGATTACAGGTGTGCACCACCACGCCTGGCTGATTTTTGTATTTTTAGTAGAGATGGGGGTTTTGCCACGTTGGTCAGGCTGGTCTTGAACTCCTGGCCTCCAGAGATCCACCTGCCTCGGCCTCCCAAAGTGCTGTGATTACAGGTGTAAGCCACCATGCCCGACTGTCGGTGGACTTTTAAGCACATGTTCTGTACCTCTCTGCTACCCAGTACAGTTGAGAAAATTGGTTCAGGCAAGCGTAGTAGCCTCCCCAGGGTCACCCAAGCAGTCATAGCAGAGCTTGGACTGAATCTTAGCCTCTGGGATGTTGCACCAGTGCACTGCACAGCACCCACCACACCATCTTCTCATCCTGGAGGCTGATGAGAGAAAAGATGTTTATCCCCTCACTTAATGACCCTTCTTGGAGTTTGAGAGGAACTAGTATCTGGCATGGTGCCAGCACTGTCACTTTGCACTTTTGTTTTCTTTTATTGTTACATTAGTAAACATTCAGACATCTCAGAGGGGTGTGTGTGTGTATACACATATATATGTGAGTGAAAAAGGAAAGTTTCTTCTCTTCATCCCTGTCTTGCTCTTCTCTCCCGAGAGAAAAGAGTTATTGTGTTTGTGTAATAGATGAACTGCTGCTGTATGTATCATTCTGTGACAGAATGTGTTTTGGTTTTCTTTCATATCAGCACAGAGAACTGTTTCTTACGCTTTTTCATAGCTGCATGGAGTCCCATGGGATGTTTACACCATAGCTGATTGAGTGTGACCCTGGTTGGTGGACTTTTAGATTTTTTCTAGTTTTTCTCCCCATCAGACATGGCTGCAGTGAGTACCCCTTATTCATGTGCGAGTGTGAAGCAGAACAGATGAGTGGAATAGTAGAATGGATGTGTTTATGAAACAGTGATTGGGCTGGGCGCGGTGGCTCGCGCCTGGAATCCCAGCACTTTGGGAGGCTGAGGCAGGTGGATCACGAGGTCTGGAGTTCAAGACCAGCATGGCCAGTATGGTGAAACCCTGTCTCTACTAAAAATACAAAAATTAGTCAGATGTGGTGGCAGGCGCCTGTAGTCCCAGCTGCTCGGGAGGCTGAGGCAGGAGAATCACTTGTACCCGGGAAGCGGAAGTTGTTGTAGTGATCCGAGATCACACCACTACACTCCAGCCTGGGTGACAGAGCGAGATGCCATCTCAAAAAAAAAGAAAAGAAAAAGAAACAGGGATCGACTCTGCCATGTTGACCCACCAGTTTACTCTCCCATCAGCGGCACCTCTTTTACACACCTTTACTTGAACACTTAGCGCTAACAGACAGTGTGACTTCCCCCGTGAGATCCCTTAAGACCTGGGCAGTGTCAGATTTTCCTGATGGACTCTGAATAACTTTTCTGTGAAGAGCTTAATACAGCTGCTCCTAGCAGAAGACCTGCCGTGCGACCCTGTTTAGTACACGTGTGTTGAATGGCAGGGAAGGCAGCCCCTCGGGAGGTCCTGGCAGTAGGCGTCGTAAGTTTGGAGCAGGAAGGTGGTGGAGCTTCAGTCTGATAATGAGCAGGCATTTGCTAGGTGGGGGATTCTGAGAAGTAGGTGATGCGGTTTCTGCCCATCCGAAACTTCCAGGCTGGCAGAGGAAGCTTGTTTGTGCAGGGGACCGCAGAGCTGTAGATGTTCATGCACAGTTGATTGTGTGGCTCTGCCCCTGTTCTGTGGCAACTCTGAGAGGGGAAGCTTTTTGAGGATAGGAGGGACATTTGAATGAGGGATCTGAGCTGGAGATTTGTATAGGAGCAGTGACAGGGAGCTGCAGTGAGTGCGGTGCCAGCAGAGAATGTGCGGAGCTGTCCCCTCCGCACTCCGGCTTCCTGGGGGCTCATCCCTGCCAGCAGCTGTTGAAGCTTGGGAAGGAGCCCCTTAGGAGATGCAGGGCTAGGTGGCACGAAACGGGAACTCCTCCCAGGGAGCTGGGACAGGAAGCAGCGAATTCAGAGAGGCATCAGCTCCTGGGAGGACTGAATTGCTAGGACTCCTCTGAAGCCTTTAGATGTTGCCTTGCTGGGAATAGCTGGAGGGGCGGAGAGGCAGTAGCTGCCAGGTATCAGAAGGTTTTGGGGGCACGTGCTCTGTGGCTCTGGCCAGAGGGAGTGGCAGTGGGTGGGTGTGATGAGCAGTGGTGAGCGGCACTTCCAGATCCCGGATCGACCCTTAGGCCTACCACAGCCCTTGGCACTTGCAGACCAGGCAGCCAGTGGGGACTGCTGGCATCTGCAGCGAGGGAAGGACTGGCCACTGATGCTTCCCGTTTTTGTTGGGTTTCCACCTCCCTGAGACGCTCCAACCACATCTTTCTGGTTCTGTTTCCAGAGGCACTGGAAAAGGGACAGCAAAGCAGAGTGGGCGGCTGAGACCCTTACGTCCTCATTAGGAGGAGGGAGACCATGGCCCAATGAGGCAGCAGAGGGATGAAGGGGGAACCCAACCAGTGACAGGTCTGGGTGGGATGCCCGACTCCGCCTCCCGCCCCCACAGATAGACCTCCAGTGTGCCCCTGTCCTAGTCCAGGCCACTGCCGTTCTGTCCTGGGATTTCTGGGACTGCCCTCATCTGTGATGGGGGTCTCTGTGTCCAGCTCTGCCGCTCTCCTGCTCCCTCGTCAGTTCTCCATGTTTTAGCTGGGGCTGCCCTTGTAACATGCGAATCGGTTACCTCTCTCTACTTAAAACCCTTCCATGGCTTCCCTGAGCCTTTTACACATTCTGAAGCAGCCATCCTGGCCTTTTTAGAGTTCCTTAAGCCCACTGTGCTGCTCTTGCCTCCGTCCTCTGCCAGCAGGGCCCTTCCCTCCCCTGGCTAACTTCTCTTCAGCTTGAGGCCTTAGCTGAACTGTCGCCTCTTGTCCCTCCTCCCATAGCATCCTTCACTCCCACAACGGGGTCTAGTCACATTGCGTGTGAGCTGCTGCTCATGTCTGTCTCCTGCACGGGACTGAGCCCTGTGGGTGCAGGAACCACGTGGCTCCTCTGTTATTGCCCAGTGTCTTACTGGGGCACCTCATGCGTGTGGGCAATCACCAAACAGTGGCAGGTGTTGACCAAGGTGTAGGTTCCCAGCAGGCTGAACTGCCCAGGGAGGTTGAGGAATCAATCACCAAAGCCCAGGAGGGCAGGGAAGAGAGTGAGGAGGAAAGTCAGAGCTTGTCTTTGGTGGTCGGTCCGCCTCTCCTCACACCTTCTCCAGTGATTCAGAGAGTAGATTTGGGGGACCGAGAAGATACATGAAGGACAGAAACTCACGCTTTAGAGATGTTGATGTCAGATAAGTAGTTTCCCTATCTGGCCTTGGATGTTTATATACATATGTGTTGGTAAAAAGTGTTAAGAGGGGAAAAAAAATCCCATTTTCGAAGCGGACAGATGAGGTTCTTTTCTATAAAGTAACTGGTGACATGTATTTCTTTTTTTTTTTGAGACAAAGTCTCGACCTGTCACCCAGGCTGGAGTGCAGTAGCACGATCTTGGCTCACTGCAACCTCCACCTCCCAGGTTCAAGCGAGTCTCCTGCCTCAGCCTCCCAAGTAGCTGGGACTTCAGGTGTGTACCACCACACCTGGCTAAGTTTTTTGTATTTTTAGTAGAGATGGGGTTTCACCATGTTGCCCAGGCTGGTCTCAAACTCCTGACCTCAAGTCATCTGCCCACCTCAACCTCCCAAAGGGCTGGGATTATAGGTGTGAGCCACTGTGCCTGGCCAATCCACAGACATTTCTACTTGATCTGGGGTCTCCAAGGGATCCTGCCTCCTGTAAGGAACTGGGCCCATTTTGGATTTGCAGAAAATGTACATGGAGAGTAAAAGTGATAAGAGAAGTAGAAGCTGGCATTTGTTAGCCTTTATTCTGTGCCAGGCCTTGGACTGAGCAGAAGCTAGCACATGAGGGGAGGGCACTCTTACGAGTCTCATTTTCTGGAGGGGCAAATGGAGGCTCAGAGAAGGCCAATGACCTGCCTAAGATCATGTAGCGAGTAAGTGTCTAAGTTGGGCCTGGAGCTCTGGCTGTTCTGGGCTGGAATGGTGGGGTGCTTGGGGAGAAGCCAGAGATGAGCCCTGGGCCAGGGCTTTGGCACAAGGGCTTCTGGACCATGGTCAGAGGCCAGGATCCTGCCTGGAAGGCAGTGGGCCCAGTGTCTCTAAATGACTTGTTGACAGACTGGAGCAGACAGGGCAACTCAACTTCACAGACGGTGTGAAGTGCTTGGCAGGAACCCGGGGTCGTGTCTGTGGCACATTTCTCTCACACCCTGGGCAGAGTGCAGTGGGACGGCTGGTCCCACAGTGGGCTTGGCTTGTAAAGCTTTTGTATTGGAGCGGGAGCCGAGCCAAGCCACCCACTCTTGTCCCAAAGCTCCAGAAGTAGCTTCCCACGCCTCCCAGAGACAGATGCTCTGGTAAGAATAGTGGGACACCACCTCCACCAGTAGCCTTAGGGACAGCACCTGCCAGAGGGTGTTGGGGGGAGTCCAGGGCAGTGAATGCCCACCCTCCTCTCCACTGCCATCCCTGACCCGACTTCCCTCCAAAAGCAGCCAGCAAGTGAGGCCTAGGCTGTCCCCATTGTCATCTCAGGGTTTAAGGGCTCCCCTTCGGCCCTCGTTGTGGATGACGTGGCAGGGGGCCCTGGAAACAGATCCAGCCTGTCCTCTCAGTGCTTCCTGAACCCTGGCTCGGGGTCTTTGTGCTGAGGAAGTGGCTGCCGCCCATCACTGTGGGGTGGCTGTGGGCTGGTACTGTGCCTGGATGAGTGACGGACACACCGGCAGTGAGCCTGAGCCCCGCTGTCTTCATTTGCCTCCTGTGTGCCCTCCCAGGCTCAGGTGGCCTTCCTCCAGGGAGAGAGGAAAGGGCAGGAGAATCTGAAGACAGACCTGGTGCGGCGGATCAAGATGCTAGAGTATGCACTGAAGCAGGAAAGGTGAGCCTTCGTCCTGCCCCGGGCCTGCCTTCTGGGTCCATCTCAAGCACAGCGTCAGGAGGCCACCAGCCACGCCTCCTTCCAGCTGAGGGAGATTTGGGGTCGACATTCTTTTCCATCGTTCCAGTACCATAAGGTTCTAGGGGAGAAACAAGACAGGGTAGGTGGGATTCCGGCTAGACGTCTACCAGAAACAGTATTCACGATGCTGGTGGCCCACTGTGCGCCAAATATTGTATAGTCCTTACCTCGGTTATCCCTTACCCCTTCCCGTAGCCTAACGGGTATTGTTAGCCCTGTTTCAGACGAGGAACTGTGGTTTCAAGGGCTGATGGTTTCTTCAAGGACCCCTGAGACTAGGGGTCTCAGGTTGCCTGACTCTAGGGAGTGATCTCTTCCACCAGGCCAGGGGTGTGGGGGATGCTTCAGCCTCAGTGGTAGGAGACCGGTTGTGGGAGGCCCTGTGATTTGGGGTTTGGGATTCCAGATTCCTCAGGTAACTGCTGACCCTGTCTACTCTCCCGCATCTATTCATTAACCATTTGCTCTTTTAGGGCCAAATATCATAAACTGAAGTTTGGTACAGACCTGAACCAGGGGGAGAAGAAAGCAGATGTGTCAGAACAAGGTACCCACCCTCTGATGCTCGCGCGGTCGGCGCCCTCCCGTGGACGCTGAGTGTGCTGGAGAAGCAGGAAGATGGGGTGCCTCTTTCTCACTTTGCTCCTTAGAAGGCAGAATCGGCCCCGGGGCTGGGGAGGGGCGGATTCTCACTCTCAGAGTCCTCCCCATGGGCTGCCAGGTCCTGTGCTGGACCCTGGGGGCCAGTCCTGCTTGCCGTCCCCCTGTGCAACAGAGGCAGACACATGAGCAGCTCACGGGATCCCTTTGCGAGGAGTGGGCGCCAGGACTATTTATAGAGCGCTGGGGACGGTGCGGGAAAGCCGGGGAAGACGTCACTGAGGAGGTGGCGTTTGAACAGAGTTGCCATTCAGTCGTTCATCCGAAAAGACTTTATTTGTGGGGTACAGGCTTTGTATCACAGATCAGGAATACAGCAGAGAGCACGGGAGATGTGGTTCCTACCCTCTGGTCCCTTAGAGTCTAAGCTCCTTGAAAGATGACTCTGTTGCCCAGCAGGAGAGTCAGGGGAGACAGCACAGATGCAGAGACGCACGCTGAACGGGTTAGAGGATAGGGAGTCGGTCACTGTGACTGGGCAAACGGTGTAGGGCAGAGGATGTGGGAGGGCGGGCCAGGTGAGGGGAAGCTTGGCTGAGGCAAGCTGAGAAGACCTTGTATGCTCAGCTGATAGTGATGGTCGTTACCTGCTGCCAGCTCTTCTCACTGGAACGGAAGTTCCACAGGGGCAGGTCTTTGTTGACCCGGGTAGCCCAGGTCCCTAGCCAGGCACGACGTAGATGCCCAGAAAAGACTTGAATAAAATGCTAAGCAAATTACCTCATTGCATCCTCCCAGCACTCCCAAGAGGGAGATGCTGTTATCATTAAGCTCGTTTCTCAGAGGACGAAACTGACACCGCTCACCCTAACTCAGGGTCACACAGCTGGGATGGGGCAGAGCCGGGCTTGAACCCGGTCGGCCCTACTCTCAGAACCAGGCCAGCTTTCTGTGAAGGAAAATGACAACTCGCCCAGAGTTTTGAGAAAAAGCCCTTATCTTGTCGGGGGCCAGTTTGGGGAACCACCAGTCAGGAGACCTAGAGATGAGGACCGCTTCAAGGAGGAGGCATCCCCACGTGGGGGAAGAGAGCAGGGTTCCAACACTCAGGAAGTGACGCCACAGGACCCGTGACAGTGACCGATTTGGGTTGGAGGGGTGAGGAGGATGGAGGAGGTGATGGGTAGGTGGCAGTGGCCCGACTAAGACAGCCTCCGTTCTCTCACCCGCCAGTCTCCAATGGCCCCGTGGAATCGGTCACCCTGGAGAACAGCCCGCTGGTGTGGAAGGAGGGGCGGCAGCTTCTCCGACAGTGAGTGTGCTTGGGGAGTGGGGCTGGGGACACATGGCACATTTGGCTTGAGAGAGAAGTCCAAAGGCTCCACAGTCCTTTTGTGTACCCAGTGGGGACGCTGAACTATCAGTATCTTAGCCCGCCATGGCTGGAGTGGCCTTCACCCTGTGGGCGGAGCCTGGCCTGGGGAGAGGGAGGGAAACGCACTGCAGGAGGCAGACATGGGAACGCCCCCATTGGAATGTGTCCCTGAATGCCTCTGTGGCTTTTTTATTTTATTTTTTTAATCTCGGTGGCCATAGGAGCCCTGTGGCTTTGTTTTTTTTTTTTCAATACCTTGTGAAGATTTATGAAGTGTGGCTTTTTATTCCCCAAGGGTAATATTAAATTATTTTTTATTTGTTAATTAGATTTTTAAAGACTAATCAGGCCAGCGTGGTGGCTCATGCCTGTAATCCCAGCACTTTGGGAGGCCAAGGCAGGTGGATCACCTGAGGTCGGGAGTTCAAGACCAGCCTGACCAACATGGAGAAACTCCGTCTCTTCCAAAAATACAAAATTAGCTGGGCGTGGTGGTGCATGCCTGTAATCCCAGCTACTCGGGAGGCTGAGGCAGGAGAATCGCTTGAACCTGGGAGGCGGAGGTTGCGGTGAGCCGAGATCATGCCATTGCACTCCAGCCTGGGCAACAAGAGTGAAACTCTGTCTCAAAAAAAAATTAATCAAATGCAGTAGTGAGAAGTGGGGAGAGGGCAGATCTGTAAGTAGGTTTGTAATTGACTGTGAATGATCACAGTAACTCACCATGTTTGAACCAGAAAATTATTAATGTTATTATTATTTATTATTATTTTTTGAGACAGTTTCCACTCTGTCGCCCAGGCTGCAGTACAGTGGCACGATCTCAGCTCACTGCAACCTCTGCCTCCCTCCACCTCAAACGATTCTCCTGCCTCAACCTCCTGAGTAACTGGGATTACAGGCAGGTGCCATCACGCCCAGCTAATTTTTGTATTTTTTAGTAGAGATAGGGTTTCACCATGTTGGCCAGGCTGTTCTCAGACTCCTGAGCTCAAGTGATCCTCCCGCCTCGGCCTCCCAAAGTGCTGGGATTACAGACGTGAGCCACTGCACCTGGCCAAATTATTACATTATTATTATTACTTGAGACAGAGTTTCGCTCTTGTTGCCCAAGCTGGAGTGCAATGGCGCGATCTCTACTCACGGTAACCTCTGCCTCCCAGGTTCAAGCGATTCTGCTGCCTCAGCCTCCCTAGTAGCTGGGATTACAGGCACACAGCACCATGCCCAGCTAATTTTGTATTTTTAGTAAAGACAAGGTTTCACCATGTTGGCCATGCTGGTCTTGAACTCCCTGACCTCAGGTGATCCGCCTGCCTCGACCTCCCAAAGCGCTGGGATTACAGGTGTGAGCCACCGCACCTGGCCTCAAATTATTAGTTTTTAATTGCTGAAGAGATTTGTGCATTTTAGAAAACTTTAAAAATATAGGAGAGCAGAAAGAAAAAAAAGATTACTCACGATTCCTCTGCTCAAGAAATTTCATACCCCTATAAACATTTTGCCATTTATGGTCTCAGTTTCTTCCATGGCTATATATTTTTGCCTCTGTTATCTTAATAAACTCACTCTGTCACCCAGGCTGGAGTACAGTGGTGCAGTCACAGCCCACAGCAACCGTGATCTCCTGAACTCAAGAGATCCTCTTGCCTCAGCCTCCTGAGTAGCTGGGACAACAGGCATGAGCCACACTGCTCAATTTATGTATTTCATTTATTTATTTATTTATTTATTTATTTATTTATTTTTTAATGTTTTGAGACAGAGTCTTGCTCTTTCTTTTTTTCTTTTTTTTTTTTTTTTTTTTTGAGACGGAGTCTCGCTCTGTCGCCCAGCCCAGGCTGGAGTGCAGTGGCGCGATCTCGGCTCACTGCAAGCTCCGCCTCCTGGGTTCACGCCATTCTCCTGCCTCAGCCTCCCAAGTAGCTGGGACTACAGGCGCCCACAACTGCGCCCGGCTAATTTTTTTTTTTGTATTTTTAGTAGAGACGGGGTTTCACCGTGGTCTCGATCTCCTGACCTTGTGATCCGCCCGCCTCGGCCTCCCAAAGTGCTGGGATTACAGGCGTGAGCCACCGCGCCCGGCCGAGTCTTGCTCTTTCACCCAGACTGGAGTGCAGTGGCACAATCTCAGCTCACTGTAACCTCTGCCTCATGGGTTCAAGTGATTCTCGTGTTTCAGCCTCCCAAGTAGCTGGGATTACAGGCGTGTGCCACTACACCTGGCTAATTTTTGTGTTTTTAGTAAAGACAGGGTTTTACCACGTTGGCCAGGCTGGTCTTGAACACCTGAGCTCAAGTGATCCGCCTGCCGTGGTCTCCCAAAGTGCTGGAATTAGAGGCGTGAGCCACCGTGCCCAGCCCAGCTTATATATTTTATAAAAGCTGGGATTTGTTTTCACCATTAAGCGTTGCGAACATCTCTCCATATAAATTAGTTATGTTGCATCATTTTGAGGACCTTATAATTTCCTTCCTTTAGTCCTATGGAGAAAAAAAACCAACATATAATGTCTGTCATATAGATAACCGTAACTCTCCAAGGCCAGTTCCTTATATTTTGTCGAGGTTACTTTTAATTTTTTAGTATTATAGACAATGTGATGAAAATCGGGAAGGCATTTGTGCATATCCTTGATTTACTCAAGTTAGATATCTGGAAGTGGGGTTGCTAGCTTAAAGTGTGTGCAAACAATAACCCTAAAACAATAATAGTAATACTAACAGGCTACACTTACCAAGTACCTATTATGTGCCTGGCACTGTGCTAAACATTTTCCACCTGTTGGCTCCTCACTGAGATCTCTGTGTGGTATCATGCTAGTATTCCCCTCATGAGAAAAGTGGGATGCGGAGAGGTGATCTGTCTACACAAGGTTGCATGGTTAATTTGTGGGATCTTAGGCAGTCCGCCCCCCAGTGCCGAGTTTTAAAGCCCCATGCTTCCCTGTCTCTCTTGGTGGGGAGATAGGAGCCTCAGACACACACAGGTGCACAGGATGAGACGTACATGCAGGTGTGTGCAGCCTAACATTCGAGAGGCAGGGTCAGGGCTGCGAAGGGACAGGGAACAGCAAAGGCCTCCTGGCCAGGAAGCCTCCTGAGGACTAGCAAGGGACTGTTGTCTCTGTATTTTGATGCCGCAAATACCCCAAATTGATTTTTGTTCTTTTTTCCTTCTTCTTTTTTTACTTTTAGTCCAGTCCCCAGCTGGCTTCAGTTTTTAAATTGCAGAAGTAATAAGTGCTCATTTGTAGAAGTAAGTAGAGTAAGTTGCAAAAGTTCCTCTTACGCCTCTAATCCCATTCTCCAGAGGTCGCTGCTGTTACGTTTTTTATGGATCTTTCTAGGCCTCTTGGGGGACATAATACAAACGTGTGTTTGTGTGTGGTGTAAGCTTTATGCACATTAACGCCTTTTTGTTTTTTTTTCTACAAACATTGGCATCATGTGGATCATAGAACTTAGCGTTTTCGTTCTGCTGTTTACCGTGGCCAGCTTCCCTTCAGGCTCTGCCCTGTCGATCTCCTGCCTCGCAGCGCTATGAGTCATTTGCTGACACAGCCCCTGTTGGTGGGTGCTGAGGCTGGTCCCTGTGCTTCAGCTTCCCCATACAGCAGTGCAGGGAGCACCCTCACACATAGCATTGTGTGTGTGTACAAGGGCTTCCATTGGAAATAGCCTTGACGGGGAACAGCTGGAGCGAGGGTGTGCCTATGTCAGATTTTGGCATATGCTCTTAAGTGGCCCCTTACGAGGTTGTCTCAGTTTGCATTGGCCCCTGCAGTACATGAAGAAGCCCGGGGGATGTCTGACCCGCATGGCTCTACACCCCTGCAGGTACCTGGAAGAGGTGGGCTACACGGACACCATCCTCGACATGCGGTCCAAGCGCGTCCGTTCCCTGCTGGGCCGTTCGCTGGAGCTCAACGGGGCAGTAGAGCCGAGTGAAGGGACCCC
This sequence comes from Macaca nemestrina, assembly GCF_043159975.1. Taxonomy (NCBI): domain Eukaryota; kingdom Metazoa; phylum Chordata; class Mammalia; order Primates; family Cercopithecidae; genus Macaca; species Macaca nemestrina. The sequence goes on along the minus strand of NC_092144.1, from coordinate 56,932,032 downwards.
CAGGGCTCCACCAGGCCCTGCGGGGCTTAGTGGCGGGGAGTCACTGCTGGTGAAACAGATCGAGGAGCAGATAAAGAGGTAAGCCCTTGGGCCTGGCAGGTGTGTCTCTCTGTTCCTCCTGACTGCTGGTGAAGGCCAGGGTCAGAGCATCAGCTGATGGTGCTGGGTGCCCTGGTGGCCCCTCCTCCTGGAGTATGCCATGGGCTCCCTTGTTCCGAAACCCTCGGTGCCTTTACTGCTGGGATTTCCCTGGATTCCGTTCTGGGTACCCTCCACACACTTCCCCACGGCCTCATCTCCAGCCCTGCCCCCGTCCTGATACTTAGGCCTGCCCACTCCTCAGTCGCATGGGGTGCCTACCGAAGGCAGACCCTGGGTGTCTTGCTAGCAGGGAGTGGAGTACACGTGGTTGCCACCCTCAGGAAGCTCTGGCTTGTTCATTGTCATCAGCAGTTGTCAGTTAAGCAGAACAAGTGAGGCCACGTAGGTGATGCTCAGCACGATGAAGACCACGAGGGCCAATACGTGCTGCTCTCTGGGGGGTGGGCAGGGAGGGCCTCTGTGGGCATTAAATGGAGGGTAAGCCACACGAGTGGCTGGGAGGAGAATGTGCTAGGCAGAGGGCACAGTGAACCCCAAGGTCCAGAGGCAGGAGAGGCGCAGCCTGCACAGAAGCAGCATGAGGCCGGCGTGGCTGCAGACAGCGAGGCGTGGGCTATGGGGAAGTTGTGGTCTCAGGAGTCAGTAACTCAGGGCCTTGGGCTGGGATAGAGTCTGGGTTTAACTCAGGGTTGTGGGAAGCCAGTGGTTTCGAGCAGGGGAGTGATGTAATCTGACGTACCTGATCTACTCCGAGAAGGAAGGGCTGTAGGAAGGTCACAGAGGAGGCAGGGGGGGACCAGTTTAGGAGATGGTGTCCCTGTCCTGGACAGAGCTGAAGGACCTTAGCGGTGGCGAGGCGAGAGGTGTCATCCTCCCCAGAGGCCTTTGGGCAGTCGACACTGAAGGACTGCAGCTAAGGGGAGAGGAAAAGAGACGAGCGACTTCAGGGTTTGGTGTGAGCCTTTGCAGCAGCGTCCTCTGAGACGGGGAAGCCTGGGAGTGGAGGTTCTGGGGGCCGCCGAGGTTGTGTGAAGTGTCGGGCCTGTTTACCTCCACATGGAGAAGCAGAGCTCGTCTGGAGCTCGGGGGCATTTGAGCCCTAAACATAGCTCTAGTTGAACAAGCACATGGGCATTCTCTGGAAAGCCATGGCCGTCTGCAGTGCCTGCAGGAGTGAGTGTAGATGGTGCAGAGAAGAGATCTGAGGACTGCCCAGGTGCTCTCCTGCTTAGAGGCTGGAGGGAGGAGCAGGAGGAGGAAGCAGAGAAGGAGGCTGAGCCCGTGCAGCATATCAGTGTTGTGGGAGGAAGGCCTGTGAGAACGGAGTCCTGTGTCCCGCTGCGGGTGCAGCGAGTGCTCTGCGGAAAGAGTGGAGCTCTGGGGATGGCACCTGTGAGGCAAGAGGGTACATCTGCAGTGACCTCTGCAGCCATTGGTAACCGGCAGTTGATAAGACCACCAGGGCATCAACCTGATGGCAGAAAGAGGGAACGTTTTGCATCCATCTGTATTTCGAATTCCACCCTGCCTTCTCCCGCAGTCAGGCTGGGTCAATACCTCCTCTGCTATAACTTGACATGAAGTTGGAAGCCAGGAGGTGGAAGGAGGAGTGCCATCTGTTGCTGGGGATAGTGCAGGCTCCTGGATAGTAGGGATCGCCGGCGCCCCTCCCTGCGCGAGGCTGGCTGGCTTTCAGTGCCTCGCCGAGCATTTGTAGAATGGCCGTTTCCTCTTTCCTGCAGGACATGCTTGCCTCCTGCCTGACCTGCCCTTGTGGTCTGACTGGGCTGTGGGAATGGTGACTGCTGAGTCAGTGGCACTTTCTCATCCAGCTTTCCTTCTGACTCAGCATAGGATGGAGATTTGTGGCCAGGGTTGGGGGCTGGCCCTCTGAAACGCAGGTCGGTGGTCAGTGAGGAGCTAGGCTCCGTTTGCGGTCTGAGTGAGGCTTGCAGTTGGAATGAGCATTTGTCGGGCAGAGGCTGGGGTTGGGGCTCTGTGTGTGACCGGAGTCAAGGCTGCTTGGGGCTTTGAGGGTTAGCTGGGTCTGGGCTCTGGCCACCAAGTCTGGGCAGGCACCTTCCCATCTGAGCTTTGACCCCTGGCAGGACTCATGCCTCCTCTGCTCCGCTGTCTTCGGCAGGAACGCGTCAGGCAAAGACGGCAAAGAGCGCTTGGGCGGCTCAGTGCTGGGGCAGATCCCCTTCCTGCAGAACTGCGAGGACGAAGACAGCGATGAGGACGATGAGCTGGACAGCGTGCAGCACAAGAAGCAGCGTGTGAAGGTGAGCCTTTCCTCCGTGCCCTGCACAGCCTGGCCTGGGTGTGACCTGATCGAGGCCCTTCCCAGAGTCAACTTGGGCCTTCAGGGGCTGCGGTGTGTGCTGACAGCAGGGATATAGAGACACACAGGCCCTGGCCTGGAGGAGCTTCTGGCCAGCAGCGGCCTTGTAAATAGACACATGCAAAAGGACGTGTTGTGGTGGAGGCAGGGGCATGTGCCCATGAAGGAGGGACCTGTGGGAGATGGCCTCGGAGCTTTCCCTGAGCCCCGGGCTTCCCATTAGCGGTCCGTTTGCCTGGGTCCCCTTCCTTTCTTCCTTTAGACTCAGCTCAGACACCCCCTCCTCCAGGAAGCCTTCTGTGACTCACCCTGGGCTCCCTTCCCTGGCCCTGGCCACTCTGGGATCCTCCCTGTCTGGTCTGTATCCCTCCTGACCCCTCCCCGGGAGGGACTGGGCCTGTCTGGGCCTCCATTCCATCTCCAGTGTCCCAGTGTGGCTCAGCACGGAGTCACGCTCCAAGTGGAGTGGTGTGCACGGAGCCACAGCACTGCAGGAGGTCTAGAGGAAGAGCAGGAGGGCTGTGAGTCCCGGGTCTCAAATGCTGGCCCCTGCTCCAGACGCTTGGTCCTTCCTGTCCCTCTGAGAATTTCTAGTCCTTTTCCACCCTTCCACCCATTCTATCAGGAATCATCCGTGGTGTTTGCACCCCTTTAGGCCCACACCCTTGGGGCTGGCTGGTTGGGTAGGGCTCTCCGTCTCCGCACAGCAGCCCTCCAGCGAGGCCCAGCTGGGAACCCAGGGGACTGCCATGGCTCCCAGGCGGCCCTGGTCCAGCTGTGTGAGTTCAGGCCCATGCTTCTTTGTCTTGGCTTCAGTCTTCTCACCCTTTAGATGGGGCTGAGTCCCTTTGTCTGGGTTGTTGAGGATTTAATTAGCATGAGCTGGTGCCCAGGAAGCCCTCAGCTGCACGGTGGCCATCCCCCAAGTGCTCATTAGGGGTTAGTCGGTGGCGCTGGTGGCACTTGGTAGTGGTGGAGCCCTCATGGTTTCAGGCACTGTTAGCGGAGCACACTTGCCACTCGTGTGCCCCTCAGAGCACCTGTGGTGGTTTCCTCTGGAGTCCTAAGCCCGGCTGCTGCCTTTCTGGGCATGCTGTCTATAAACCCTCTCCTTCCCCATTCTTTCTACAAGTGTTGAATAAAGCTTGGCCCTAGGTCTTCTCCGTGTCCCTTCCCTCTGGTCCGCCCCAATGCAGTTCAGAGCCTGGCCTCTTAGTGCTGCCCGAGAGGTGTCACCAGACTCAGCCTGGGGGGCTGACATGTGGAAGGGGCCAGCCACGCCCTGGAGGAGTTCACAGTGGGCAGAGCTTGACCTTGGTGACCTGGGGCAAGTGGGTTCCCGCTACTCAGCCTGTCTCCTGGCCTGTAATGTGGGAATGATAATGACAGTGTTTACGGTAGCTGTTCACAGATTTGGGGGTTAAGTCGTGTCTGCGAGGTGTAGTCAGTGCTCGTTCAGTGAGTGGAATTTGCTCTTGTGCCAGCACAGCAGCCAGTGCTGTGTTTATGGCTGCAATGCTGTGGTCCATTCGTCCTCACTTGTTTGCATCTCCATATATTCACATACGGACACCAGTGCATATCTGCTCTCCCCATAGGCAGATTGTTGCATTATCTGACTTTTCTTCTTCCGAGGCACCGTCCTGGGGAACTGGAGCAGGCTGAGCCAGGGGTAGGCCAAGGGCTGCGTGAGGGTGGTTTCAGGCCAACCGGCCCTAGTGGTAGCAGCTGTCCAAGGCCCAGCAGGGGGCGCTGCAGGGCAGCTGGCTAGCAGCTGAGGCAGCCCCATGAGCAGAGACAGGCCCAGAGCCCCGGCTTATCTGTTCCCAGGCATTGAGGGGGCTTAGTCTGTGGACAAGAGGCCCCTGACTTGTCTGGCTTTCTCCATGCCCCAGCTCCCATCCAAGGCCCTGGTGCCCGAAATGGAAGACGAGGACGAGGAAGACGACTCCGAAGATGCTATCAATGAGTTTGATTTCTTGGGGTCAGGAGAGGATGGGGAAGGGGCTCCAGACCCTCGGCGGTGCGCTGTGGATGGGAGCCCCCATGAACTGGGTGAGCTGAGATTTTCTGGCCAGCTCCTGCTTGCCTTCCCCGCTGAGGGAGTGGGAGCAGGCCCAGGTGCCTGCAGCCGCTTCCTGTGCAGGGTCTCTCCACCGGACGGATATGTTTCCTGAGAGCAGGGTAGCCAAGGAGAGCAGGAGGCCCAGGCCGTGGCGCCGGCCCCTCACCCCTTCCCTGGAAAATCCCTGTGGAGACACAGGCAGGCTTGGCTCTTCCTGAAGTGGGGCTGCCAGCCCTCCAGGGCGGGCGTCTAGCTCTGGCTGGCCTCAAGGAGAGAACAGGATGAGGACTCAGTGGGGGAGAGGCAGGTGGGAGGGCCACGTCTTCCTCCCTGTCCTGTGATTCCCAGCTAGGAGGGCTCTCAGGTCACGTGGGATGGATGGCTGGGGCCTGAGGCCTAGGCAAGGTGCCCCACGGAGGGGCCCAGTCAACCTCCTCTCCTCTGCCTGTGCGCCCCCCCCCCCCCGGGGCCAGAGCTTCACAGCCCCCCAGAGTGGCAGGGAGCCCTCAGTGTGGGGAAGGCATCACCTATGCCAGACTGGGTTGGAACTGCTGGGTGACTCCGGCCCTATGCCTTGACCCTGCAGAAAGCCGTCGGGTCAAACTCCAAGGCATTCTGGCTGACCTGCGTGATGTGGATGGGCTGCCCCCAAAAGTGACCGGCCCGCCTCCTGGCACACCCCAGCCCCGGCCACACGAAGGTAAGAGGCATCCCCCACCTGGCCCCAGTCCTACGGGCCCATGGCAGAGGGAGGCTGCAGAGCTGAGCCCAGGGCTTCTGTGTCCTCAGGGTCGAGGCCCAGCCTCCAGTCTGCAGCCTCCCTGCCCCAAAAGTTCGTCTGTCTGTCTGTCTCCCTCTCTTTTTGTCTGTCCTGCCCTGTCTGTCTCTCTGTCTCTTTCCAGCTGTGATTCTTCATCTTGTCCTCTCCCTGTCTCTCTCTCTCGCTCTTTATCTCTCTCTGCCTCTCTCTGTCATTCTCTCTCTCCCTGGCCCTCTCTGCCCCTCCCTCCCCTCCCCCTACCAGGTTCCTTTGGCTTCTCCTCAGACGTCTTCATCATGGACACTATCGGGGGCGGGGAGGTGAGCCTGGGGGACTTGGCAGATCTCACCGTCACCAACGACAACGACCTCAGCTGCGATGTAAGTTCTCTGGGTGCCCCCCGTACTGTCCCCATTGGGCATTGTGCCCAGGGCTAGCCCCTGCAAGCTTTGACTGGGTGCCACCCGTGCCCTGCTCATGCTGTTTCACAGAGGGGTGCAGATGTAGACAGTGGAGGGACTTGACTGCGGTCGTCGAGGCGCAGGGCCTGGAAGACTCTGGAGCCCGTGTCTTAATCACAGTTCCATGGCTCTACCACTCAGTGCCCCTCCCACCCTGGTGATTTAATTTGGGATGCAGGAAGATGACCTCTAGCCACGCCCTGCTCTGCCAAGTCAGGCCAGTCTCGTATGAATGGGCAGTTGGGCTGAAATGAAATGTTCCAGGCCTGAGATACGTGGACGGGCCTCTGGGCATCTGGGAGCCTTTGGCCCGCTGGGAGCTTTTGGTGTGAGTGCATGTGCACATTTTACTGTGACAGAATGGGATCTCCAGTGTTGGTGACCTTAGCGAGGCTCGGGGGTGGGGGGGTGACTGCTGTGAGATTCAGGAAGTGGGGTCAGAGCAGAGGCCTGAGAAGTGGAGCGTACCATGGGGTCCCTCTGCACGCCCCAAGGTGTCACTCCATCTTGGGGAAGAACAGTGTTCTGAGCCCCGCTAGCGGAGGGGGTGAGTGAACCACTCAGTAGCACATCCTCTGGCCTTAAAGAACTGTGGCAGAAGGGCTGGCTGAGGCAGGGATGTCAGCTGGGAGCCCATCTTGGGGCATGGCGCTGAGGCTTGCCTGGTACTCTGCTCATCATCTCTCTTGAGCCTGGCCCTCTCCAGGTCCCCCGCTGGGTGAGCGGCACCAGGGCACATGTAGCGTGGTGGACAGAGGCCCCCACACCTCTCCCACTTGTGCACTGCCTCTCTCTTCAAGGTCACGTCTGGTCTCCATGCCCTTGTCTCCTCTGGGACTTCCTGGCCTCTCAACCTCTCTCGCTGAGGCTACTTTTTTTTTTTTGCTTCTTAAGAGAGGATCTCCCTATGTTATCCAGGCTGGTCTCGAACTCCTGGGGTCAAATGATCATCCTAGGCCTTCCAAAGTTCTGGGATTACAGGCATGAGCCACTGTGCCTGGTCTGTGGCTACTTTGACCTGCCACTAATCTGCGCCTCTCAGGGGTGGCAGGAACAAGCCATGGTGTTCCCCTGCTCTAAACAGTTCCTCAGCTCATTTCTCCCAGGCTTTTTCTTAGTGTGAAATGCGCATTCCTCCGGGGCTCACCACCGGTGCTGCCTCATCCCCTGCCACTCTCCTTGCTTCCGCAGCCTGTACCACTGACCTCTCAGGCCTGGGCCCGTCCTTGCTGCCTCAGGGCCTCTGCACGGGCCCTTTCCCTCACCAGGGCCCTCTCCTTATCTGGTGAGGTCCTGCTGGCTCGTGCTTCCTCAGGAAAGCCTCGGTGGCCCCCAGGGAGGAGGGCAGGCTGCCCGATGTCTCTCTGCGCATCTTTAATTCATTGCCCTGCTCATGGCTTATGATCCCACACACTTGTGGGATGGTCCAGTTGTGTCCCTTATTCCCCTTCGTCTCAACTGCAAGACCCCCAGGGGTCAGGCTCACCTTTGTCTCTCCAGAGCCCAGCACAGTGTGGGGACTTGTTGGGCGAGTGTGGAGACTCCGCCCAGCAGAGGAAGGGGAGAGGTCCCGGCTGGAGCCCAGGCTCTGAGGGCATTCCTGCCAGGGTCATCTGGGTGGAAGGGAGGGGGCCTCAAGCCCTGGGTGTCAGTGTCTGCATGACTGCTGGATGGATGCAAAGACACTGAGGCGGCTCCCCCCAACCCCAGCTGTCTGACAGCAAAGATGCTTTTAAGAAGACATGGAACCCCAAGTTCACCCTGCGCTCGCACTACGATGGCATTCGTTCCCTGGCCTTCCACCACAGCCAGTCGGCTCTGCTCACCGCCTCCGAGGACGGCACGCTCAAGCTCTGGAACCTGCAGAAGGCGGTCACAGCCAAGAAGTGAGGGCAGCAAACTCGGCCGCGGGTAGGGGCATCTAGGGATGGGGGTGACAGGGTCTCAGTGACATCAGGCTCCTCTATCATCCCACAGGAATGCGGCTCTAGACGTGGAACCTATCCATGCTTTCCGGGCTCACAGGTAAGGAGGTGCCCCTGAGCCTGCTAGAAATTTCGTCCTAAACGCAGCCTGACCCCTGACCCACTCACTGCCATCCCTGGAGGCACATGGCAGGAGGCAGAACAGCAGGGGCTCTGAGTCCCCACGCCCCTCCATGATATACACAGCCCTGGCTCCTGGGGCTCCATGCTGACTTTCACATACCCTGGCAGCTGGTGCTCAGCACAGCCCTTCAGGGGAGGAGATGGAGGTGGGCTGGGGGAGGGCAGGGGACAGGTAGCTTGTCCAGCTAGCATGGCCAGAGCCCCAGTCACTGAATTCCTTTTGGCCATCCTTGAAGAATGCTAGTAGGAAACTTTGGTCCTGTGGCCAGGGGAGGCTCTGAGCTTGTCTCATCCCCCTTTCCGTATCTTTGTCCCTTCCAGGGGCCCAGTGTTGGCTGTGGCCATGGGCAGCAACAGTGAGTACTGCTACAGTGGAGGGGCAGATGCCTGTATCCACAGTTGGAAGATTCCAGACCTCAGCATGGATCCCTACGATGGCTATGGTGAGGACAACGCCGCCTGCCTTCCCCTCACATCCGCTGGGGCCTGGCCGTCCGCTCCACGCACGCACACGTCACGTCCATTTCTTGCCCAACACTGCAGGCCTCGGGAGTGCATGTGATGGCTGCCCCGTCTGCTGTGTTGTGAGCAGCACGATGTAGTGCGTGGCTGAGGGACGAGCCAGCCAGGCTGGGAACGATGGCTGTGGGAGGAGGTGGTGAAGCTGCCTGAGAATCATGTGAGGTGGTGTCCAGAAGGCAGAGCTGGGACCGCCCAGGCTGGGAGCAGCCCATGCACAGGCGTGGCTGGCCCTGGCAGCCTCTGCTCTGCCATGCCGTGTGCTCTGTATGTGGGGATCCACGAGCGTCTCTGCGTGGTTAGGGGGAGGGCATGTCCAGAGAAAGCAGAGAAGGTGGAGTTAGCTGGGCCAGGCTGGAGGGAGTTGGGGCTTTCTCTTTGGAGCATCTAAGACCTAAGTAGGGAAGTGACCAGACTGTCACTCCTGTTCAACATCTGTCCTCCTGCTCTCTGCCACAATTTTTTTTTTTTTTTTTTTTTTGAGACAGAGTCTCGCTTTATCGCCCAGGCTGGAATGCAGTGGTGTGATCTTGGCTTACCGCAACCTCTGCCTCCTGGGTTCAAGTGATTCTCGTGCCTCAGCCTCCTCAGTAGCTGGAATTACAGGCATGCACCACCGTATCCAGCTATTTTTTTTTTTTTTTTTTTTTTTTTGAGACGGAGTCTCGCTCTGTCGCCCTGGCTGGAGTGCAGTGGCCGGATCTCAGCTCACTGCAAGCTCCGCCTCCCGGGTTTACGCCATTCTCCTGCCTCAGCCTCCCAAGTAGCTGGGACTACAGGCGCCTGCCACCTCGCCCGGCTAGTTTTTTGTATTTTTTAGTAGAGACGGGGTTTCACCGTGTTAGCCAGGATGGTCTCGATCTCCTGACCTCGTGATCCGCCCATCTCGGCCTCCCAAAGTGCTGGGATTACAGGCTTGAGCCACCGCGCCCGGCCGTATCCAGCTATTTTTTGTATTTTTGGTAGAGACGGCGTTTCATCATGTTGACCAGGCTGGTCTCGAACTCCTGACCTCAGGTGATCCACCTGCCTTGGTCTCCCAAAGTGCTGGGATTACAGGCGTGAGCCACTGCACCCGGCTCTGCCTCCTCTTGATCATGTACCTGGCCCTGTGCTCGACCTTGTCCGGACAGAGTTCAGAGGTCTTTGTCTCCTCTCAAGGGGAGGACAGACTTTAGAGAACAGGCTCACCTGCATAAGGTCAGGGTCGGTCCCAGCCACATTAACCACCACACTTTCAGTGTCAGCAGGCCAGAGCTGCTGGTGTGGACTCCAGCGACCAGGGAAGCAGTGGTTGGACCTCTGAATGACCAAGGGGCTTTGGAGAGACCAGGCAAACTCATGCACTGGGTCACGGGCTGAAAAGACTGCTTGGGCCAGGGCTGGGACCAACGCTTGGCCAGCACAGGCCGTGTGCCACTCCTGGGACCACAGAACCATACTGTTCCTTCTTCCTTAATGGAGTCCAAAAAATTCTGTATTGAGTTCTCAGTTTCTGGGCCCTGCTTGGGGAGACAGCCATGAATAGAGGGAAATCCCTGCCTTCTGGAGCCCTAGAACCTTCCTTGGAAAGCTAGTGGGCAGTGTGAGCAGCTGCCGGCCTGTCCTGGTGGTGGACAGTTCCAAGGGGCAGCAGGTGTGAAGCGGGTGCATGGGTGATTGGAGCCCAGCCGCCTGGGGCTTGGCAGAGCTGGGGCTCTGGGCTGTCCAGGGAGGAGCTGACATCCCTGACACAGCCCATTTCCTCCCTGTGGTGGGTGCAGACCCAAGTGTGCTGAGCCACGTCTTGGAGGGCCACGGGGATGCCGTGTGGGGCCTGGCCTTCAGTCCCGCTTCCCAGCGCCTGGCCTCCTGCTCCGCCGACGGCACCGTCCGCATCTGGGACCCCAGCAGCAGCAGCCCGGCCTGCCTCTGCACCTTCCCCACAGCCAGCGGTGAGTGGGGCCCTGAGTGGGGGCCCCAGCACCTTACCCTGGAGCTATGCAGGGCTGGAGGCTATCAGAGTGGTTCCCGCTGAGGCCCCACGCCTCCCACCCACAGTCCCCCACCCTGGGGCAGGGCTGGGTCTGAGGGTCCGTTCAGCCTTCTCTTCCCTGTGCCCTCAGAGCACGGGGTCCCAACCTCAGTGGCCTTCACCAGCACCGATCCTGCCCACATCGTGGCCTCCTTCCGCTCTGGCGACACTGTCTTGTATGACCTGGAGGCTGGTGGTGCCCTCCTCACGCTGGAGTCCCGGGGCAGCAGCGGTAAGGGGGCTGACATCAGCTCAGGGAGTTGGTCTCAGTGTCTTGCGGGCCCCACTTCCTCCTGGGGCTTTGGTGACCCCTTGCCAGTCAGCTCAGATGACTCCCCTGCACCCTCGGGCCCTGAGCAGGAAGGAAGTCGGGTCCCAGTGGAGGGCCCCCCGCCCTCACAGCCAGAGCACTGGGGGGGCCGAGTGGGGAGAGCGTGTCAAGGCCACTCCGTCAGGCCCTCTTGGTAGAGTGGCGGAATGTGTTCACGTTTGTTATTCCTCTTCCCCCAGCCCCAAAACAGGGCCCAGGGGCTGCTTGTGCAGAACCAGCACTGCGGTCAGGGATGGGAGTGCCCTCGCCCAGTCCCCCTCGACATCCAGGCAGAGGCTGCCGTGGGGCTGTCACGCTGCACTCGTGCCTCTGTTCCAGTCTTCCTGATTTTCCCGTTGACAGCCTTCCCTCTTCCTGCCTTTTCCTTCAGGTCCAACCCAGATCAACCAAGTGGTGAGTCATCCAAACCAGCCTCTCACTATCACCGCCCACGACGACAGGGGCATCCGCTTCCTGGACAATCGGACAGGTGAGGCCTAGCCCCTTGTGCTCGCGGTGGGTGGGGAGGGCCAAAGGCAGGCAGCAGAGTGTCCCTGTGGGAGGCTCTGGGAGCGTCTCCTCCAGTCCTTCCATTCTCTCAGTCGAGGCTCAGAGTGGGAGGGAAACCTGCCACCCGCCCCTCTCGCCTCAGGTAAGCTGGTGCACTCCATGGTTGCACACCTGGACGCAGTCACCTGCCTAGCCGTGGACCCCAATGGCGCATTCCTGATGTCAGGAAGTAAGTTGGGCACACTAGTTGCACCAGGGTTGGGGAGAAGGGGAGGAAGAGGCCTGGGCACTGGCTCCAGGCGAGTGTTCAGTGGGCCCGGGGGCCAGGGCTGGGGGAAGCTGGTCTGGGCAGGAATGACAGTGGTGACCATAGAGGGCAGGGGGCAGCTGGTCTGGGCGGGAATGACAGTGATGACCATAGCGGGCAGCACAGCCCACTGGGGCACTCCTCTGGGGCACTGGAGCTGCATCGTCTTATTTGGCCACTAAGCAGCCTGTGCGGTTGGTACTTTGATCCCCAGTTTACAGATGTGGGCCCTGACGCTTTGTAACTTGGCCATTGAAGCTTCGTAACATCAGTCCAGGTCTACCTGGGGGTACCTGCAGGGACTTCTGTGCTCCCACCCTGCTGTCTGTGGATAAGGGCATTGAGGCCAGCAACGCGGCTGTGCTTAGAAGGGATGGAATGGGACGTAGGTGGGTGGAGGAGACTGGAGGTCGCTGTGGGGTGAAGGGTGAGGCCTGCAGTGAGTGCAGCAGTGAGTGTGTGTGTGCACAGAGGCGCAGGCTGTGGTGTTGGAGGCTGTGGCTGGGCTTTGCCTCTGGGCCTGTGCTGGCAGCCTCTGGTGGGTGAGGGGCCGGTCAGTGAACTCCAGCCCAGTGCCCAGACAGGGCTCTGTTCTGGGGGCCACTAGACAGTGGAGGGAGCTAAGCCTTTGCCCTGCCTGATCCTCTTGACCCTAAATCAGACCTCTCCTCACCAGGGCCCTGCCCAGCCTGCTGTCCTCTCCCCTCTTCTCCCCAAGCCCCTGCTCAGGCTCTTGTGGCCACCCCCGCCTCCTGCCTCAGGACCTTTCCCACCTGTCCTTTTGCCTGGAAGGCTCCCTGCATTCCTCCTGGGGCCATTCTGTCCTCACACTGAGCGGCTGGGTTGCTTTCTTCTTTCTCTTCCTGTCTCCCAGCTGCAGCGTCAAGGCTGCGGGACAGAGAGAGTTGCCTGTTTTGTTCACTGCCCGCCCCTCCGCCCCGGGGCTCAGTGTGCAGTAGCTGCTCAGGAAATGCTGGGGAACGAGATGGACTGTGGACAGGAAGGGACCAGGGTTCTCCTTTGGGTGGGCCTCAGGAGGTGATGAACAGAGGGTGAGAGAGGAGAGTTGAGCCCCACTTCCCCTGAGGCCTTTGGACAAGGCCAGGTGAGGGGTTCCAGGACTGCGTCTGAGCGAGGAGCCCGGTGACCACCCCTTCTGCCCCCGACCCCTGCTCAGGCCATGACTGCTCCCTGCGTCTTTGGAGCCTGGACAACAAAACGTGCGTGCAGGAGATCACAGCCCACCGCAAGAAGCATGAGGAGGCCATCCACGCCGTCGCCTGCCACCCCAGCAAGGCCCTCATTGCCAGTGCTGGCGCCGACGCCCTGGCCAAGGTCTTCGTATGATGCCCACCTGGCCCTGCCCTGGCCGCCACACTGGCTAGGGTGCGGGGCCGGGCAGGTGGGGCTGAGGTGAGGGCAGAAACCCCGCAACCTGAGTCCCTACACATCCATGCCTGGTACTCCTGAGTGTGCTGAGCCCCGCAGTCCAGTCGGGCGTCCTGTGAGAATCACTGGGGAAGTCCTGGGCATGCAGGGGAGGGGCTGAGGCCTGAGAGGTGCCCTAGAGACGGCGGCTCAGTCTCCTCTCCCTTCTCTCTCCCGCAGGGGACTCCCAGCCTCACTGGAGGTGCAGAGGCCTGGCCTCTGTTTGCCGTGGAGCCTGGTGGTGCTAACGGCCCTTTCCCCAGGAATCCCTCCCCCACGGCTGCCTTCCCCAAGCATTTAGCCTGGGGATGGGCCCCTTTCAGGAATCACCCCTGAGGATGGCCTCGGGGTTTCCCCCTGTGCCCTGACAGCCACTCCTGGTATCAGAGCTGCCTTCCAGAGGGCAGCACAGCCAGGGCTGGGTGTCTTTAGGGATCACTTTTTCCAAGACTCCAGAAGGTGCCAGGTTCTCCCCTTGAGCTCCTGCTGCCCCATCCCCCATCCTCCCAGACCTGGGCAGGAGCTGTGCTGGGAGAAAGGGTGGCAGCCGGAAGCCTCGGAGCTGAGCCCCGGCCTGGCTGCCCCTCCCCTCTGGCCCTCTCCACTGCTTTCCAGACACTAACCATGGCCTCCAGGCCAGGGATTGCCCAAGACTCCTAGGGCAGCCCTCCCAGCGCCCCACGGGGTCGCCCATGGGCAGAGATGGCTTTCTTATGCCCCTCCCTGGGGCATGGAGGGTGGAGGGGGCCCCTGGGTCCCCCTGAACTCCCTGTATATCTGTATAAATAACGGGATTTTCATGGCGCTGCCCCACCCACGTTATCACTGTGTGATGGTCTCAGTCAGTCTCCTCCCTGCCTCCACTCTTTCCTCTATTTATTTCACTCTTGTTTGGTTCTACCGTGCACTCTCGGTCCCCTTCCAGGTTCCTGTTTATAACCCCTATCCCCTCTGCCCCCATCTTGTATGTGAAAACTTGTCTCAATAAACCCTTTGGAGTAAGATGGGTGACGGTGCCATCTGTTGAGGGGACTGGGGACTTTGGGGGAGAAGTGACCGGCTCTGCCTGGGTTGAGTGGAGTTTGGAGAGAGGGGATATGATGGGTTGGGGTTTTGTGGTAGGGCAGCAGGGGACGGAGAGGGGCCCAGAGCTTGGGTGGGGTGTGGGTGGAGAGCAGAAGTGGAGGCACTGGACCGAATCTCCTTGTGCCCTTTCTTTCTGTCCCTAAGTGCTCCCTCCCCAGGGGCAGAGCCCTGGGGAGCAGATACTGTGATGACAGTTCAGCTGAAGCCTCAGCCCCGCCTGGGATGTGTGATGGGTGGTGGTGAGGCCAAAGGGCTGGTGCCCAGAGGACATAAACCCCCTTCCTGTTTCCCTCCCAGGCCCACAAGGAGCAGGGAGGGAAAGGCTGCTCCTGCCAGTGGAGAATGATGGCTTTGGCACGCAGGCCGAAGGCTCCTCCATGCTAGGAGGAGGTGCTGCAGGTGCCCGAGCTCTCGTGGCGCATGTCCTGATGAGTCCCTCCTTTCTGTTCTCAGTAGTCCATGTCTACTGTGCTGAGTGCTTTACATGGCATTTCACTGGGTCCACAGCCTTAAAAAGAGGGAACAGGTGTTCACATGCTCCAGATGAGATGGAGGGGACCGCCGCTCCTGTCTCCAGGAGGAGGCTTCCACCACCTACCAGCTAGGCGTCCTCAGCTGTCCTAGCACCTCTGCCACAGGCCACTAATGCCCTCTTCCTGGGTTGTAAAGGGCTGTGTCCCCAGTCCCCCAGCAGGCCCCAGTGAACATACCAGAAAGGATGGAGGTCGCTGTCTGGACACTGGGGACATGGCAGCGTTTTGCTGGGACAGTCATCTGCCCCTCAGGAAAAAGGGTGCAGGTGGGCAGGAGGCCCTTAGGTGACGCCAACAGGAGCCTGCGTGGGCTCCACGTGGTGTGCTCCCTGCTCATCCCTCTGGGCTCGATGCAGTTCCCCAGGTGGTGGTTTGGGTTTTCACTCCAGCCTCAGACTTCCTTCCTCAGCCCCAGTCCCCGGATGTGGTGACAGAATCGATACTGTACCGACCTCAGCTACCCCCAACGGCCCTACACCAGGAAGAGGGGCTCTTCTGGCAGCCCCCATCCCCAGCCAGTCCTGCCATTTCCAGTCCTGCCAGCATCCCAGCCAGACAGGTGGCCCCTCTCTTAGAGCTCAAACCGAGGCCTTGACTTGTCAATCAAAGGGGTGGGTGGGGCAGCTTCCCTCAAGCAACTTCACTCTGGGATCTTGGGCAAGATCTCTGAGGCTTCAGCTTACTCTGTGTAAACACAGCTTACTCTGTGTAAACTACATGGTAGCCACTATTTGATGATTAGCTGGGGAGAAGAGATCAAGCCTGACCCCTGTAGCGGCTGGAGTTTTACGGCAGGGTCCATCCAGCACCCAGTAGGTCCTCACAGATACTTGCTGGGTGACTAAATGGACGTGCCCACCCATCAAAGCCTGAGTGCTGGAGGTGGCCACCCTTTTCCGCATATTAGAGACAACCACCGCTTCTACTGAACTGCTGCGTTTCCAGGCACCTGTATACAATCGCATCGGTTCCCACCATCCCATGTGGGGTAAGTCCTATTACAGTCCCAACAGATGGAGGGACTGAAGTTCACAGAGAAGCCACTCACCTAAAGTCACATGGAGAGAAAGACACGCACACGTACTCCACATCCCCAGGAGACTCACTCTGCATCTATGAAGTGGTATGGGTGTGCTGTCCTCCCTCCTGGCAGCCCCGCATCGTCCTAAGGCGGGGTTGGGGTGGGGGGGGATGGACCCTCCCCACCCATCCAGTTAGCGCCATGCACCTTGCCCAGCAACGCTGGAGACAGACCTAAGGCGAGCCCTTCCTACCCATCTGGAGACCTTGGTCTTTCCATGTGTTATATGGGCTGGGGCGGGGGGACGCTCTGCAGCACCCCCTTCCCTGGGCTGGGACGCGGCGGGGAGGGCTGGGGCGACGCTCGGAGAACAGAGAGGCCGAGCCAAGGGAGCGGGCCGGGACCTGACCCTGATTTCCCACCCTGTCCACTGTCATGGGCGCCGGACGCCTGCCGGAGAGGGCTCCCCTCCTTAAAGGGCCAATGGTCTCCAAGCCCGACGCCCGCGACCGGCGGTGGGTGACAGTGTTTCCCCTCCCTGTCCAGTCGAGGGAAAAGTTAACTCTCCAGGCTTGGCTGTGTTCAGGGAAGGAACTGGTCTCGCCTGCCTGCCCTCCATCTCTCACACCATCCCAGGTCCCCGACCCAGGAGGCGGAGGTCCAACCCCCAACTCAGAGGCACCAAGCCCGCCCTCCCCTTCCGCCCCCGGCCCCTGGGTAGGCTCCACCCCCTCGCTGACGTTGCCGAGGCCCGCGCCGATTGGTCGACTGCGCCGTCGCTCCGGACACTTCCTCCTGGGCCGCCGCCGCCGACTTAAACTTTGGAGGGGGAAAAAGAGCTACGGGCTCCTGGCGACCCTCCCTGCCCCCCACCCTACCCCGCCGCCGGCAACGCCCCCTTCCTCACGGCTCCCGACCGAACTTTTCTCCAACTTCTGCGATTCGTGAGATTCCCTTCTACCCACTCCGGCCCTCGGGACCCCTCTGCCCATCCCCGGGCCAGTCGGGTCCCTGCTAACCCCTTTATTTCTGGGATCCACTTGGTCTCCGACTCAGAGACTCCTGCCTCCACCCTCAAGGTGAATTCCCCCGGGCCGCCTTCTGAGTGGGATCCTCTTCTTGGAGCACTGGTTCCTGGGATTCTCTCTGTCCCCTTCTCAATCCGTCCTCTAGGGAAGGGGCCTTTGAATCGCGGGCTCTCCTGATCCCTGTGACCCTTACCTACTAGATTTCCTCTTGGGCTTCTTGGAATCTCTCAATCGCTGGGACCTCCAAACCACTACTTTTCTCCTTTCTGCTCTGCTGGGAGTCCTGGATTCCGGGCCTCTGACCCGCTACAGTGCCTTTCTCTCCTTCCCAGGACCCCGCCATCCTCAGGTCCCCTCCACCTGCCAGATCTTTTCTTGGATCCCCGCGCTCCCACCACCTGCTCACGAGATCCCGCGGATCTAGGACCCAGGGTCCCCCGGGGCCCCCCGGCCGGGTCCCGGGTGGGCGCCAGGCGGCCGGTCCCTGGCTTCCCCCCATGGCCGCCGCCCCCTCTTTTCCCGCCGGGCTCCCTGGCTCTCCCGGGCCGGGGTCTCCTCCGCCCCCCGGCGGCCTAGAGCTGCAGTCGCCGCCAGCGCTACTGCCCCAGGTCCCGGCCCCGGGCTCCGGGGTCTCCTTTCACATCCAGATCGGGCTGACCCGCGAGTTCGTGCTGTTGCCCGCCGCCTCCGAGCTGGCTCATGTGAAGCAGCTGGCCTGTTCCATCGTGGACCAGAAGGTGAGGGCGCGGGCTCCCTCGATGCAGCTCGGGGAGAGATTGAAGGAGGGGGCGCTGGCAGGGGGGTCTGGGGCCTGGTGTGCGGAAGAGGGGGGAAGGGGACCTGAGCATTGGGTGATGGAGGGATAGGGGACATTGCCCCCCTCCATTGCCCCTCTCCCCACCATCCCTTTGAGAGAGGACTGGGCAGGGGTGGGGTGCCCCAGAGGCCTCCCCAAATTTCATGTCCCTGCATGTTGTTGTTTTCTGCAGCAAACAGGGAGGAAGCGGGGGGCAGCCAGGTGTAGAGAGGGGAGGAAGGAGCAGCAGATGTCGGGGGACCTCCACATCCAGGCCCATCCTGGGCCTCCCATTTGGTGGAAACAGGAGAAATTGAACCCGGGCTGGCCATGGTGATCCGGTGACATGTGTGGGTGCAGGTGCTTGAGTTAGCTGCCAGGGGCAAGTGAGGTCTTAGAGCCCAATTGTGCCTTGCCCTAAGCCTGAGATATGTGTGGAGGGGCAGGCACCCCTAGAGACCCTGGGGACCCTATTCCCTTTCCTAGTCACAGTCCTCTTAGCCACTCTTAATTGTGGACACCAGGGTCCCCAGGGTGGGCAGCTGGGTGTTATGGCAAGAGGAAACCAGGTGGAACTCCACGTCTAAATCGTAAAATGTTAAAAGAACAGTGGGCTTCTGTGTTGGAGTACTGGACTGTAGAAATGTTAGAATATTAGAATCATAAATTGTTGGACTATGCATCCTAGGCAATTAAATTGCCCCCATGTTAGTGTTCAAAATATTAGAATTCTAGGTTTGTGAAATAGTAAAACATTCAAATGTTGGAATATGAGATTCCTAGATTGTTGAATCCTAGAAAGTTAAAATGTTAGAATTTTGGAATGCTGATGGATGAGGTCCTTGAATGCTAAAGAATCCAAACACCACAGTCCTAGCTTGTCAGACTCCTAGAATATTAAAATATTAGATTACCACTTATTTAGGTTATTGAAATCCTAAAATGTGTAGTGATACCAGGTTGGAATCTAGAATGTATAATTCTATAATGTGAGCATGTTGGAGTCCCAAAATATCCAAATTCCAGAATCTTTTCAGACTCCTGGAAATGAATCCTTTGGGCGTCAGAGAAACGTGGGGAACTGGGCCAGCTCCCCCATTCTACAGACAAGGAAACTTAAGCTTGGAGAAAAACTTCCCAAGGGGTCAGGGCCAAGACAGTCCTGGTCTTCTGTGGGCTCTCTCTTAGCAGTGAGAACTGATAGGGTTTTGCCCACCAAATGCCCAAATCCAGCAGGTCCAGCTCCCCACCCCAACTCAGCCCACTTCATGGGAAGCTGATGCAGTGGGGGTACAGGGGCAGACTGTCCCTTGGGTGAACTTCTTTGTCCAGTGCTCAAGTCCCCAGCCTGCCCCGCTCAGGCTTCACCCCAGTTTTATTTTTCTGCCAGGTCCAGGTGTGTTAGGGCCCCGTACCTTCCTTCCCGAGGCCCCACCCGGGCAGTTTCACTTTCTGTTCTACCCGGTTTCATTTCCTGCCCCCAGACCCCCCAAGCTGAGGACCCAGACACCTGGGTCCTTTGAGCATCGGGTAGGAGGCGCCCCCCTTATCTCCAGCCCCCTCGAGTCCTAGAGCCCCGCCCCCCCACTTTCCCAGGAGCCCCGAAAAGTCCGCCTTCCAGCTCGCCCCACCCCAGTGCTGGGCCTCGAGCCAGGTAACTGGGACAACAATAGACAGATCCAGGAAGGAAGCTGGGGGGCGGGTGTGTGAGCCTGGGGAGGGGGCACAGGGGAGGGGGTGTTCATTCAGCATCCCCTCCCACCTCCGCCAGGTTCCGGAAAATTCGAGGTGTCCACGCTCCCGGAGCCACTCTCCCTCCCACCCCAGCTCCCCCTTCCAGCCACCAAACCCACGCCGGCGCCCCCTCCCCGCACACTTGGGGCGCTGGCATCCTGCCCGGCTCGCGCTGGGGTTGGGAGGGGGCAGGCAGGAAGCGAGGGCCTGCGGGGTCTCTGCGTTTCCGGGGGAAACAGCCGGCCCTGCCCTGGGAGGGTCACAGTCCGCCCGCTGCTGAAAGCGGCTCTGAGCTTTTCCGTCGCCACATCCCTCTCCCGCCCCTCAGTTCCCTGAGTGTGGCTTCTACGGCCTTTACGACAAGATCCTGCTTTTCAAACATGACCCCACGTCGGCCAACCTCCTGCAGCTGGTGCGCTCGGCCGGAGACATCCAGGAGGGCGACCTGGTGGAGGTGGTGCTGTCGGGTGAGAGGTGGTGGCCGGCCTGGGGGCGGGGCCTTGGGCGGGGCATCTGGGGGAGGAGAGGGTAGCGGGAGTTGGAAGTCAGGAGAGGCCGGGCGGGTGCAGTGGCTCACGTCTGTGATCCCAGCACTTTGGGAGGCTGAGCTGGAGCTGGGGGGATCGCTTGAACCCAGGAGTTCGAGATCAGCCTGGGCAACATAGTGAGACTCCATCTCTCCTCATCTCTCTCCCTCTAAAAAAAAACAAAGGGAGAGCTGGGGGCTTTGGGAAGATGGTTACAGAGTGGGGCCACGAAGGGGCTTTTTAGGGGCTGGTCTAAACTTTCATTTATGGATTAGGATGCTAGTGACACGGTTTGTACAGTTTGAAAATTCATTGAGCTGTGCACTTTCCTGAACATATGTTATACTTATTTATTTATAAGACTAGTCAATGCAGTAGTGAGAAGGGGAGAAGTAGTGAAAAGAGAAGAAGAAGGAGTTCGATCTGTAACTGACTGTGCTATACTTTAATATAAAGGTAAAAAATGGGCCAGTTGCAATGGCTAACACCTGTAATCCCAGCAGTTTGGGAGGCTGAGGTGGGAAGATCGCTGGCTGGAGCCCAGGAGTTTGAGACCAGCCTGGGCAACATAAGGAGACCCCGTCTCTAAAAAAAAAAAAAGAAAGTTAGCCGGGCAAGGTTGCACACGTCTATAGTCCCAGCTACTTGGGAGGCTGAGGTGGGAGGATTTCTTGAGCCTAGGAGTTTGAGGCTGCAGTTAGCTACGATCATGCCACTGCATTCCAGCCTGGGCAACAGAGAGAGAACCTGTCTCTAAAAAAGAAAAAAAGTAGAAAAAGAAAAAAAAAGTTATGATGTCCATGGCTCCTCCCACGAAAATGCTAAATTAAATCAGAATCCCTGCAAAGTGAGACAGGATCTGCCCATCAGTAGTTTTAAAAGCCCCCCCCCTCCACCCAGGTGATTTTCTCAGACACAGCCAGAAGCCAGTTCACTCACTCACTATTCCAGTCGTATAGATGAGCATGCTCTCAGCACCTTGGACCAGTCTATGGCCCTTGGTCCCTCTTGAGGGTGGGGGGCAGCTGCCTTTCATGGCTGTCCTCCCTGCTGCTCCTGCATACTGCAGTGCTCAGTGAAACCGGCTCAATGAATGAATGACAGAAGTCTGGATTTACACCTTTAGTGACCTCGTTCAGGCTTTAAGTACTCTTTCATATCATAAGCTGGCCTCACTTGAATTTTTATCTTCATCCTTGTCTCTCCCCTAAACCTGAGTTTTATTTTGTTTTTGTTATTTTTATTTATTTTTTGTTTTTTTAAAGATGAAATCTCCCTCTCTCACCCAGGCTGGAGTGCAGTGGCACAAACTCAGCTTGCTGCGACCTCTGCCTCCTGGGTTCAAGCGATTCTCCTGCCTCAGACTCCCAAGTAGCTGGGATTACAGGCACCTGCTACCACACGTGGCTAATTTTTGTATTTTCAGTAGGGATGGGATTTCACCTTGTTGGCCAGGCTGGTCTCAAACTCCTGATCTCAAGTGATCTGCCCACCTTGGCCTCCCAAAGTGCTGGGATTACAGGTGTGAGCCACCGCTCCCGGCCTGGTATTTTGTTTTGAGGTAGGGTCTTGCTCTGTCACCCAGGCTGGAATGCAGTGGCATGATGACCACTCACTGCAACCTCTACCTCCCAGACTGAAGCAATCGTCCCGCCTCAGCCTCCCGAGGTGGCTGGACTACAGGCATTACAGTCATGCACCACCACACTGGGCTTTTCTTTTTTTTTTAAGACAGAGTCTTGCTCTGTCGCCCAGGCTGGAGTGCAGTGGCATGATCTTGACTCACTGCAACCTCTGCCTCCCAGGTTAAGCGATTCTCCTGCCTCAGCCTCCTGAGTAGCTGGGATTACAGGCTCGGCTAATTTTTGTATTTTTAGTAGAGATGGGGTTTCATCATATTGTTCAGGCTGGTCTCGAACTCCTGACCTGTAGTGATCCGCCCAGCTGGGCCTCCCAAAGTGCCGGGATTACAGATGTGAGCCACCACACACAGCCTATCCATGTTTTTTTGTTGGTGGTGGTATTTTTAATTAAAAAAATTTTAATTTGGTAAAATATACATAAAATAAAAATTACTATTTTAGACCGGGTGCGGTGGCTCACGCCTGCGAGGCGGGCAGATCACCTGAGGTCGGGAGTTTGAGACCATCCTGGCCAACATGGTGAAACTCCGTCTCTACTAAAAATACAAAAATTAGCCGGGCGTGGTGGCGCATGCCTGTAATCCCAGCTACTTGGGAGGCTGAGGCAGGAGAATTGCTTGAACCGGGCGGCGGATGTTTTGGTGAGCCGAGATCGCGCTACTGTACTCCAGCCTGGGTGACAGAGCGAAACTCTGTCTCAAACAAACAAACAAAAACAAAAAACCCCACATTTTAAAGCACCTTTAAGCGTACAGTTCAGTAATTTGAAGTTCATGCACACTGTTGTGCAGCCAGTCTCCAGAACTGTTGTCATCTTGCAAAACTGAAGCTCCCTGCCCATTAAAAACTCCCCAATTCCCGATCTGTCCCTGCCCGGGGCATAGGGATATATGTGTTTTGTTCAGGGGTGGCGCTGGGATTTGAAGCCAGGCAGAATGTAGTATGAGAGCAAATGAATGAAGGAAGGAAAGATCAAACCTTGCGGCTGGGAGGACTGTGAGAAATCAGGGAACGTGGGGTCTGGAAAAGCTTCGGCCTATCCCGCCTCAAGCATCCACCCTTATTTTCCGCCTACAGCCTCAGCCACCTTCGAGGACTTCCAGATCCGCCCGCACGCCCTCACTGTGCACTCCTACCGGGCACCTGCCTTCTGTGATCACTGCGGGGAGATGCTCTTCGGCCTAGTGCGCCAGGGCCTCAAGTGCGATGGTGAGAGCCAAGGGGTTGGGGGTGGGGCCTGGGGCGGGGCTCTGCACCGGGGGCGGAGCCGAATGGTCCTGGCGCGGGGACCGCGTGGGGAGGAGAAGCGGGGCTCAGAGCTGGGGGCGCAGCCTAGGAAGTAATAATGGCAAGAAGGATGGGCCCAGAAGCAGAGCTTGGGGAAGGAGGGGTGGGGCTGGGCTGGGGCTCAAGTCTAGGGGGGGAGCCTAGGAGGTGGAGCTGAGAGGGACAAGTAGGGGCCTAAGAACAGAGCCCAGGGGAGCAGAAGGGTGACTGGGGAAGAGGGTGGGGCCTGTATCAGTTAGGGATCAAGCAGAGAAACAGATCCAGTAGGAGATATATATTAAGATATTTATATGCAAGGAATCAGCTTACAGAATTGTGTGTGGTAGCTAGGCAACTCAAATCCAACTGGGCACAGTGGGGCAGGCCAGTAATCCCAGCACTTTGGGAGGCCAAGGTGGGTGGATCACCTGAGGCCAGGAGTTCAAGACCAGCCTGGGCAACATAGCAAGACTCTGCCTGTACAAGAAATAATTAACCAAGCATGGTGACAGACACCTGTGGTCCCAGCCACTTGGGAGGCTGAGGCAGGAGGATCACTTGAGCCTGGGAGCTCGAGGCTGTAGTGAGCCCTGATTGCACCACTGCACACCAGCCTGGGTGACAGAGTGAGACCCTGGTGCAAAAAAAGGAAAAAGACCGGGTACAGTGGCTCATACCTGTAATCCCAGCACTTTGGGAGGCCGAGGAGGATGGATCACAAGGTCAGGAGATCGAAACCATCCTGGCTAACATGGTGAAACTCCATCTCTACTAAAAATACAAAAAACTAACCGGGCGTGGTGGCGGGCTCCTGTAGTCCCAACTACTCCGGAGGCTGAGGCAGGAGAATTGCTTGAACCCGAGAGGCGGAGGTTGCAGTGAGCCGAGATCGTGCCACTGCACTCCAGCCTGGTGACAGAGCAAGACTCTGTCTGAAAACAAAAACAAAAACAAAAAAACAAAAAAAGAAACAAAAAATTCATCCTATCAAGAAGGGCAGGCGGGAACTCTCAGGCACAAGGCGAAGCTGATGTCCACAGGTGGAATTTCTTCATCCGAGAAGTCTCTGATCTGCTTTTTAAAACATTCAGCTGATTGAATCAGACCTACCTAGAACAAGCAGGATTACCTCTCCCACTTACAGTCAACTGATTATGGATTTTCATCACATCCAGAAAATACCTCCACTGGGCTGGGCGCAGTGGCTCACAGCTGTAATCCCAGCGCTTGGGGAGGCCGAGGCGGGTGGATCACCTGAGGTCAGGAGTTCGAGACCAGCCTGGCCAACATGGTGAAACCCCGTCTCTACTAAAAATACAAAAAATTACCCGGCGTGGTGGTGGACGCCTGTAATTCCAGCTACTTGAGAGGCTGAGTCAGGAGAATCTCTTGAACCCAGGAGGCAGAGGTTGCAGTGAGCCGAGATCGCACCATCACAGCGTGGGCAACAAGAGTGAAATTCTCTCAAAGAAAAAAAAAAAAAAAGGAAAAGAAAATACCTCCATGGGGCTTTCTCTTCCCAGTTCTTCCTGGAGTCGGGGAAAAGCTGGGTTGAGAGGGTGAACAGAAAAAACAAACCTTGGCTGGGCACGGTGGCTCACACCTATAAACCCAGCACTTTGGAGGCTAAGGCGGGCAGATCATGAGGTCAAGAGATCAAGACCATCCTGGCCAACATGGTGAAACCCCATCTTTACTAAAAATACAAAAATTAGCAGATGGGGTGGCATGTGCCTGTAGTCCCAGCTACTTGGGAGGCTGAGGTAGGAGAATCACTTGAATCCAGGAGACAGAGGTTGCAGTGGGCCAAGATCTTGCCACTGCACTCCAGCCTGGCAATAGAGCGAGACTCTGACTCAAAAACAAACAAACAAAAACCTTCATGGCAACATCTAGATTAGTGTCTGAATAACTGTGAATCTCGCCTAGCCAAGCTGACACATAAACATGACCACCAGGGTCCACCTCTTATCAACGTGGCACCTGTCTTAGTTTGTCAGGGTTGCCATAACAAAATACCACCCTGTGTGGCTTAAGTCCAGGAGTTTGAGACCAGCATGGGCAACACGGTGAAACCCTGTCTCTAAAAAATACAACAAATTGGCCAGGCATGGTGGTGCATACCTCTAGTCCTAGCTACTCAAGAGGCTGAGGTGGGAGGATCAGCTGGGCCCAGGAGGTTGAGGCTGCGGTGAGCCGTGTTCACGCCACTGCACTCCAGCCTGGGTGATGGAACACGATTCTGTCTCAGAAAAAAAAAAAAAAAAAAAAAAGGGTCACCCAGTCCCGTTGGATTACAGCCATACTCTTTCAGCCTCCATTAACCTTAATTACCTCCATAAAGGCACCATCTCCAAATATAGCTGCATTGGAGGTTAGGGTTTCAACATATGAATTTTGGGGGAGACATGGACATTTAATCCATAACAGGAGCCATACATATCTCCTTAAATCATAGTTTAAAAACATAGTGTTTTGTTTTGTTTTTTCTTTTGAGACAGTGTCTCACTCTGTCACCCAAGCTGGAGTGCAGTGGTGGGATCTCAGCTCACCACAACCTCCGCTTCCCAGGCTCAAGTGATTCTCCTGCCTCAGCCTCCTGAGTAGCTGGGATTACAGGTACGCACCACTACTGCTTGGCTAATTTTTGTATTTCTAGTAGAGACAGGTTTCACCACGTTGGCCAGGCTGGTCTTGAACTCCTGACCTCAAATGATCCACCTGCCTCGCCCTCCCAAAGTGCTGGGATTACAGGTGTGAGCCACTGCACCTGGCCAAAACATACAGTTCTTTTTTTTTTTTTTTTTTTTTTTTTTTTTTGAGACGGAGTCTCGCTCTGTCACCCAGGCTGGAGTGCAGTGGCCAGATCTCAGCTCACTGCAAGCTCCGCCTCCTGGGTTCCCGCCATTCTCCTGCCTCAGCCTCCCGAGTAGCTGGGACTACAGGCGCCCGCCACCACGCCCAGCTAGTTTTTTGTGTTTTTAGTAGAGACGGGGTTTCGCCGTGTTAGCCAGGATGGTCTCGATCTCCTGACCTTGTGATCCGCCTGTCTCGGCCTCCCAAAGTGCTGGGATTACAGGCTTGAGCCACCGCGCCCGGCCAACATACAGTTCTTTAAGCCAAGATATCTCAAGGTTCAGCCCAAGTGTCAAGATCTATAGGTCCTCTGTCCCTGTTATTCATGCTTCTGAGAATGTTGAAATCAGGGCTCTGCCTACAGATGAAGGCCATGTACCTGCATTCGCTATGAGGACAGATGACAGGTGAGGACCATCCATTCTGTGATGAGACCCTGTGGCTCCATTTTTTTTTTTGAGACAGAGTCTTGCTCCGTCACCCAGGATGGAGTTCAGCAGCGTGGCCTTGGCTCACTGCAATCTCTGCCTCCCGGGTTCAAGCAATTCTCCTGCCTCGGCCTCCCAAATAGCTGGGATTACAGGTGCACGCCACCACTCCTGGCTAATTTTTGTATTTTTAGTAGAGGCGGGATTTCACCATGTTGGCCAGGCTGGTCTCAAGTATTCCACTCACCTCAGCCTCCCAGAGGCATGAACCACTGCGCTGGGCCCCATGTGCCTCCATTTTTATACAATGTGCCCTGAGATTAGAGGCATGTTTTTGGATGTTCCATTGGGTATTAGGTCTGAGACAGTATCTGTAGCTCCATGGGTACCACGCTTGTACAGAAATCCAGATTCTGGGCTGGGTGCGGTGGCTCACGCCTGTAATCCCAGCACTTTGGGAGGCCGAGGTGGGCAGATCTTGAGGTCAGGAGTTAGAGACCAGCCTGGCCAACATGGTGAAACCCTGTCTCTACTAAAAATACAAAAATTAGCTGGGTATGGTGGCAGGCGCCTGTAATCCCAGCTACTCGGGAGGCTGAGGCAGGAGAATCATTTGAACCTGGGAGGCAGAGGTTGCAGTGAGCTGAGATCATACATTGCACTCCAGCCTGGGCGACAGGGTGAGACTCCGTCTCAAAAAAAAAAACAAAAACAAAAAAACAAAAAAACAAAAAAAAAAATCGCTTCTCCAGCATCCTGTGTTCCAGATCATCATGCAGTCCTAAATATATTTGTATTATTTAAGGACTCTAGGCCTGCAGAAACTGACTCTGCATTCAAAGCTCTTGTAAATATTGCCATCGTCCACACACCATATCCAACTCTTGAGGTCTCAGCATATGCAGTCTTCGTCATGGTACAGCCCTGGTGTCATCAAGTCCTAATGGGTTCTCAGCACGGACCTCAGTGACCCAGCATCACAGATGATGGTCCCAGTTCCTGTGGTGGCAAGAGAACCCCAAATGACTCCATTCCGACAGGAGTTTAACTCTATCCTGAGACTCATTCTGGGAGTTATAGATAAGATTCTGAAATTCTGGAAAGCATATGAATGATTCAAGGCCAACACTGGGAAATGGTTCCCGTATGCAGACCATTTGCCCTGCTGAAGCTCTTCTTGCAGGGCCAACACCGTTCTCCAAGCTTGCCTCTGCGATTACAACGTGCAGCCAAGACAGTGCCTACAATGAGGAGGTGTGGAACTGGAAAGCCTGGAGCAGGCGGCTCCCAGAAGGCCTCCCAAAGGCTGGAGGAACATTCTTCACTCCAGAATAGAAAGCGATCCTGGAATCGTTTGGAATCACTGGAGATGTATTAGAGCGCGCATACACGTTTCCGGTGGGGAACGGGGACTTGAGCTGATTTCTCCAAGGATGAGGATTTTAAAAGATAAAATAGGCAGGGCACAGTGGCTCACACCTGTAATCCCAACGCTTTGGGAGGCTGAGGTGGGAGGATCACTTGAGCCCAGGAGTTCAAGACCAGCCTGGGCAACATAGCGAGACCCCATCTGTACAAAAAAAAAAAAATTATCTGGGCACGGTATCGTACGTCTGTGGTGCCAGCTACGCAGGAGGCTGAGGCAGGAGGATTGCTTGAGCCCAGGAGTTGAAGGCTGCAGGGAGCTATTATTGTGCCATTGTGCTCCAGCCTGGGGTACATGGAGATCCTGTCTCTACAAAATAAAATAAAGACAATAACAAGTCATACTTCTGCCTAGTATGGTACAATGAACCTGAGTACAACTGATAACTCTTCTTTTTGAGACTGAGTCTCACTCTATTGCCCAGGCTGGAGTGCAGTGGCATAATCTCAGCTCACTACAACCTCCGCCTCCTGGGTTCAAGTGATTCTCCTGCCTCAGCCTCCGGAGTAGCTGGGATTATAGGTGTGAGCCACCACACCCGGCTAAGTTTTGTATTTTTAGTAGAGATGGGGTTTTGCCATGTTGGCCAGTGTGGTCTCGAACTCCTGACCTCAAGTGATCCGCCTGCCTTGGCCTCCCAAAGTGCTGGGATTACAGGCGCGAGCCACCATGCCTGGTCCGCACTACTAAGATTTAATCACACTACTTAGGGATTGCCTGGATTCCAGGTCTACAGAAAAGAGAAAGTGGGGTATGGGGGGTGAGCAGACCTGTAGGGAGTGATAGTGACCTTAGGGGTGGGGGTGAGGAGAGGCATTTTCTCTGGGAAACTTGGGGCTGGGGAAAGAAGGGGAACCAAAGGGGCCTCAGAAAAAGGAAGGTCAGGGCTAGAAGGGGGAACAGGTGTCTCTAGGGAGTTGGACAGGAGTTTTGGGGAGGACTAAAAGGAGGTGCTTACCATAGAGGATTGGGGCTGGGTCAGAGCTTTGGAGGGGACTTTTGAGGCATCCCTTGTTGCAGTGGGGAAAGGTGGGGTGCGAGGCGTGTTCAGGCCCTGCGGGACAGACGGGGTGATGTTGGGGCTACAAGCTGGAACTAGGGGCGGAGCTTTGGAGGGAAGCTTTGAGGTATCCGTTGTTGGAGTGGGAAAATTTTGGATGTGGGGTGTGTTCAAGGTCTGGGGGACAGATGGGGTGATGGCAGGGCTACAAGCTGAAACTAGGGATGGAGCTTTGGTGGGGACCTTTGAGGTGTCCCTTGTCGGAGTGAGAAAAGGGGTGTGGGTGTGTTCAGGGTCTAGGGGATAGATGGAGTGATGGTGGGGCTACAAGCTGGAACTTGGGGCGGAGCTCTGAGGAGGGGCGGGCCTGGGGCGGGGGCTGATACACTTACGGGTAGTACCTTTTGGCGGATATCGTGCTGGGGGTGAGGGGACAGGACCAGGTGGGAGATTGGGTGGAAAGGGCAGAGTTCTCAAGAAGAGACCTAGGAGGGGCAGAGGCCATGTCTCTTACTCTCTGGCGCCCCCTGCAGGCTGCGGGCTGAACTACCACAAGCGCTGTGCCTTCAGCATCCCCAACAACTGCAGTGGGGCCCGCAAACGGCGCCTGTCATCCACGTCTCTGGCCAGCGGCCACTCGGTGCGCCTCGGCACCTCTGAGTCCCTGCCCTGCACGGCTGATGAGCTGGTGAGGAGATAGGGGATGGGACGGATTGGTAGCTAGGCGGGTGACGGGGCCCAGGCATGGGGCCAGTGCACTGATGTGTCCCTTTCGTTCTTGCCGACGACAGAGCCGTAGCACCACCGAACTCCTGCCTCGCCGTCCCCCGTCATCCTCTTCCTCCTCTTCTGCCTCATCCTACACGGGCCGCCCCATTGAGTTGGACAAGATGCTGCTCTCCAAGGTCAAGGTGCCGCACACCTTCCTAATCCACAGCTATACACGGCCCACCGTTTGCCAAGCTTGCAAGAAACTCCTCAAGGGCCTCTTCCGGCAGGGCCTACAATGCAAAGGTTAGCTGGGCCCGTCGGGGAGGACAGACAGGGTCAGAGCTTCCTCCCTGTCCCAACCTGGTCTTGTAGCAGGACACAAGGATCTCAGCACAGGTATTCTGAGCCTTGGGAGCCCAGGGCCTCAGAATGGGGGAGCCCAGGGCCTCAGAAGGGGAGAGCCCTGAATCCTAGCGTTCTGGTACTTTTGGAATTCTAGAATCCTAGAACCTCAGTTTTGTGTGTGTGTGTGTGTGTGTGTGTTGTTCTTCTTTGGAGACAGAGTGTCACTCTGTCACCCAGGCTGGAGTGTAATGGCGCAATCATGGCTCACTGCAGCCTCAACCTCCTGGGTTCAAGTGATCCTCCTGCCTCAGCCTCCTGAGTAGCTAGGACTACAGGTGGTGCCACCACACCCAGCTAATTTTTAAATCATTTATAGAGATAAGGTGTCACTATATTGTCCAGGCTGGTCTTGAACTCCTGGGCTTAAGCAATCCTCCTACCTCGGCCTCCCAAAATGCTGGGATTACAGGTGTGAGCCACCATGCCCAGCTGAACCTCAGTCTTTAGAACCTTGGAATTCTAGATTCATAAAGCGTTTAGCATGGAATTCTAAAACTGTAGAACCTGAGAATTCTAGAATCAGAACCATAGCATTCAAAAATTCCGAATGATAGAATTCAGCTAAAATAACAACAGAACTTTAGATTACACATCTTAGATCTCCCAAGTTATAGATTCTCAGAACATGAGAATTTTGGAACCATGGGATTTGAAGGTAATAAAAACATAGGCACATCAAATTTGAGAGTCTTAGACATCTAGAATCGTATAAACTTGAAACCATCGTAACCTAGAATCCTGGAAATTCTAGACTCCCAGAACTTTGAACGATCAAATTCTAGAATCCAGCCAGGCATGGTGGTTCATGCATGTAATCTCAGCACTTTGGGAGGCCAAGGTAGGTGGATCACTTAAGCCTAGGAGTTTAAGACCAGCCTGGGCAACATGGCGAAACCCTGTCTCTACAAAAAAAATTAAAAACTAGCCAGGCGTGGCGGCATGCATCTGTGGTCCCAGCTACTTGGGACTCTGAGGAGGGAGGATTAATTGAGCCCAGGAGGTTGAGGCTGCAGTGAGCCGTGATTGTGTCACTGCATTCCAGCCTGGGTGACAAAGCAAGAACTTGTCTCAAAAAAAGAAAAAAAAATTCTAGAACCTCAGAGGTCTAGATCCATATAAACTTAGAAACATCCAATGCAAGAATTTATTGGAACAATCAAATTCTAGAGCTAAAGAAGCATGGAAACATCAGATTCTAGAATCTTGTATGTATAGAATCCTAGAACCTTGGAATCTGCAGACTCTGGAGGCAGAGAAGCCTAGAAGTATAGAACTCTAGAAGTGCCAAATTTTAGAGTTGAGATATATAACACTCTAAAATCTTGGACATTAAAGAGTCTTAGAAGTGTCAAATCATAGATGTCTAGAGTTCTGGAAACTTGGACATCAAACTCTGAAGCCTTAGAAATACGGCATCAGGGCCGGGCGCGGTGGCTCAAGCCTGTAATCCCAGCACTTTGGGAGGCCGAGACGGGCGGATCATGAGGTCAGGAGATCGAGACCATCCTGGCTAATATGGTGAAACCCCGTCTCTACTAAAAATACAAAAAACTAGCCAGGCGAGGTGGTGGGCGCCTGTAGTCCCAGCTACTCGGGAGGCTGAGGCAGGAGAATGGCGTAAACCCGGGAGGCAGAGCTTGCAATGAGCTGAGATCCGGCCACTGCACTCCAGCCTGGGCGACAAAGCGAGACTCTGTCTCAAAAAAAAAAAAAAAAAAAAAAGAAATACGGCATCAGGCTGGGGGCAGTGGCTCACACCTGTAATCCCAGCACTTTGGGAGGCTTAGGTGGGTGGATTGCCTGAGCCGAGGAGTTCAAGACCAGCTTGTACAATATGGAAAGACCCCATTTCTACAAAAAATACAAAAAATTAGCCGGGCATGGTAGTGCGTGCCTGTAGTTTCAGCTACTCAGGAGGCTGAGGTGGGAAGATTGCTTGAGCCTGGGAGGCAGAGGTTGCAGTGAGCCAAGACTGAGCCACTGTACACTCTAGTCTGGGAGAGACTAGAGACAGAGCCAGACTATTTCTCAAAAAAAAAAAAAAAAAAAAAAACAGAATCATAGAACCTTCATAAAATAGGTTTTTAGTAAACTCTAGAATCTTTGATGTATAGTGTCCCTAGAACCATGGAAACACTGAACTCTACAGCAATGGTGCAATGGTTCCCGTCCAGGGGCAGTTTCACTGCTAGGGGATGTTTCACAAGGGTTGGAGATAGTTTGGTTTGGTACACTGGGATAGTGCTACTGGCGTCCAGTAGGTAGAAGTCAGAGATGCAGCTAAACATCCTACAATGCACAGAGCAAGTGCCCTAAAACAAGGAGTTATCCTGGGCACTATGTTAGTGTCACGGGTTGAGGAACCCAGCCCTAGGGTGTTCAGAGTCTAGAGTCACAGTACATTAGAACCAATAACACACACACACACACAAGTCGGGCACGCGGTGGCTCACACCTGTAATCCCAGCACTTTAGGAGGCCAAGGTGGGTGGATCTACTGAGGTCAGGAGTTCGAAACCAGCCTGACCAACATGGCGAAACCCCATCTCTACTAAAAACACACAAAAATTAGCTAGGCTTGGTGGTGGGCACCTGTAGTCCCACGCCCAGCTAATTTTTGTATTTTTATTTTTATTTTTATTTTTTTTTTTTGAGACAGAGTCTCGCTCTGTCACCCAGGCTGGAGTGCAGTGGCCGGATTTCAGCTCACTGCAAGCTCCGCCTCCCGGGTTCACGCCATTCTCCTGCCTCAGCCTCCGGAGTAGCTGGGACTACAGGCGCCCGCCACCTCGCCCAGCTAGTTTTTTGTATTTTTTAGTAGAGACGGGGTTTCACTGGGTTAGCCAGGATGGTCTCGATCTCCTGACCTTGTGATCCGCCCATCTCGGCCTCCCAAAGTGCTGGGATTACAGGCTTGAGCCACCGCGCCCGGCCAATATTTTTAGTAGAGATGAGGTTTCACCATGTAGGGCAGGCTGGTCTCGAACTCCTGACCTCAAATTATCTGTTCTCCCCGACCTTCCAAAGTACTGAGATTACAGGTGGGAGCCACCGCACTTGGCAGTCATCGGGATTTTGAGTCTAGCCCTCCCACTTAATCAAGACCCCCCGAGAGTTGGGCAAACTGTGGCTGAAAGTGGGAAAATGACCAGGGCAGCGGCAGCCAGTGTTCTTACCCAGGCAGCAAGAGTAGACTCTTTTGAGCCTGGGGCTTAGGGTCAAGGTTCAAGCCTTCCAGGTAACCTCTCTTCCCCTTCTCACCTGTCCCCTTGTTCCCTGTCCTACCAGACTGCAAGTTTAACTGTCACAAACGCTGCGCCACCCGTGTCCCTAATGACTGCCTGGGGGAGGCCCTTATCAATGGAGGTGAGAGGCTGGGGGGATGCTGGGGAGAAAGGGGAAGGGGCAGGACTGGGTGGAGGCCCCTCTAACGCCTCCGTCCCCACAGATGTGCCGATGGAGGAGGCCACCGATTTCAGCGAGGCTGACAAGAGTGCCCTCATGGATGAGTCAGAGGACTCCGGTGTCATCCCTGGCTCCCACTCGGAGAATGCACTCCACGCCAGTGAGGAGGAGGAAGGAGAGGGAGGCAAGGCCCAGAGGTACGCACGGAACCCTCCAAGCAACCCAGGGGGAAGGACCTCCTGCACAGTGAACCTCCATATCTTTTTATCTACAGTGGGCTGACATCACCTTGTATTTGTAAATTTTCCCAGTTCCTGAGGCAAACCTTTTAAAGCACTACAGCTTTTTAAAAATAATTTTTTGTTTTGAGACAGGGTCTCGGTCTGTCACCCAGGCTGGTGCAGTGGTGCAGTCTTGACTCACTGCAGCCTCAACCACCTGGGCTCAAGCGATCCTGCTACCTTAGCCTCCCAAGTAGCTGGGACCACAAGCTCATCCACCACACCCAGCTAATTTTTGTATTTCTGCAGAGACAGGGTCTACCCTATGTTGCCCAGGCTGGTCTTGAACTCCTGACTCCTGAGCTCAAGTGATCCACCCGCCTCAGCCTCCCAAAGGGTCTTGCTTTGTTGCCCACTGGAGTGCAGTGGTGTGATTGTGACTCACTGTAACCTCAAACTCCTGGGCTCAGGTGATCCTCCTGCCTTGGCCTCCTGAGTATCTGGGACTACAGGGACGCAATGCTATCTGGCTAATTTTTTTTTTTTTCTTTTTTTAGACAAGAGTTTCACTCTTGTTGCCCAGGCTGGAGTGCAGTGACACAATTTCAGTTCAATGGAACCTCCACCTCCTGGGTTCAAGCGATTCTCCTGCCTCAGCCTCCGGAGTAGATGGGACTACAGGCACCCACCACCATGCCTGGCTAATTTTTTTGTATTTTTAGTAGAGACGGGGTTTTGCCATGTTGGTCAGGCTGGTCTCGAACTCCTGACCTCAGGTGATCCATCTGTCTTGGCCTCCCAAAGTTGCTGGGATTACAGGCGTGAACCACCACGCCCGACGTATATTCTTCTTCTATTTTTTTTTTTTTTTTTAGGGATAGGGGTCTTGCTATGTTGCCCAGGGTGGTCTTGAACTTCTGGGCTCAAGCAATCCTCCCACCTCAGCCTCCCAAAGTGCTGGGATTACACATTTTGAAACTATATACAGAGTTCACACTTATTCAACTCTACTGGAATGTGAGCTCAGGTGCATGAGGGCAAGGATATTTGCTGCCCTCCCAGGTGCCTAGGACAGGGCTGGCGCAGATCAGGCACTTCCTATCTGGGTGTGGCATGAATGTTTCTTGAGAAAGCTGGCGCGGCACAGTTCACACAGGCGCTGGAGGCTGAGAGTCAGCCCAGATCCCAGCTCTACCACTTCACTTGCTAGGTGCTTCCCTGTGTGCCACAGTTTCCTCCTGGGGCGATGAGGTATCTACCCCACAGGGTGATAAACCTGGGGCAGGGGTAAGCGGGCACCCTCACAGGTGCACCGGAAAATATTTAATGGGCACCTGCTGTGTTCTGACTCCAAGCACGCAGCTATGAACAAAAGAGGTAAAAGTCTGCTCTTCTGGAGCTGACGGTCTCAGTGGGGAGACAGCTAATAAATGCATCCACAGCATTGGGTACTGGTGATGGTGATAAAAACAAGAGGAGATGGAGAATGGGGGACATGCTATCTTAGGGTCATTCAAGGAGACCTCGCTGAGGAAGTGGCAGTTGAAGGGAGGGGAGGGAAGGAGCCTTGTGGGGCTCTGGGGGAGAGGCTTCCAGGCAGAGGCAACAGCAGGTGCAAAGGCCCTTGGGTAGATCCACCCGTGTTCCAGGGACAGCACAGAGACCCATGTGGCTGCAGCAGGGAGGGTGAGGGGAAGAGGGTGGGACAGAAAGGGGATGGGTAAGCTGGTCACAGTAACGACAGTGTTTCCTGTGGTGCCTCCCAACCCAAGCAGCCTGAAGCCGCAGGTTCCCTTTCTCCCACGTCTTTCCTGGGAATATCTAGTAACACAATCATATGCTGTCAGAGTTGGACCTTGAGGGATTGGGGGTGGTGGGTGTGGGGAGAGGTAGCCTATTTCACAGATGGGGAAACTGAGTCTCAGGCAAAGGGATGTGGTCAAGGCCACCCGGGTCCTTTTTTTTTTGAGACTGAGTCTCACTTTGTCGCCCAAGCTGGAGTGCAGTGGCAGGATCCAGGCTCACTGCAACCTCTGCCTCCCAGGTTCAAGCAATTCTCCTGTCTCGCCCTCCCGACTAGCTGGGACTACAGGCGCCCGCCACCACACCCAGCTGATATTTTTAATTTTTAGTAGAGATGGGGTTTCACCATGTTAGCCAGGATCATCTCGATATGCTGACCTCGTGATCTGCCCACCTCGGCCTCCCAAAGTGCTGGGATTACAGGCGTGAGCCACTGCGCCCAAGGCCACCTGGGTTCTGATCTAGCACAGGGATCCAGAGATTGTTGGTTCCAGAGCTGAGCAAGTCAATCTCTCAAATCTCGAACTCCTGACCTCAAGTGATCCCCCCACTTCTGCCTCCCAAAGTATTGGGATTACAGGCATGAGCCACCATGCCCAGCAGGTCACTTAATCACTCTCTAGACCTTCCTTACTGTACTAACAGCATCTGCACAGATGAGGGAGGTGAGGCCCAGAGAGGTTGAATCACTTACCCAGTGTCACACAGCTGGCTCCACAATCGCTGGACTAAATACCAATTAGCATTTACTGGAGGTCCTCTGTATGCCAGGCACTTTACTAAGCTCCGTAGAAAGGTTTCCACTCCTCATAGCATCCCGTTTGGGTGGAGAAACTGAGGCACAAAGAGGTTAGTTAATTTGCTAGGCAGCCTGACTTCAGAAAGGCCTATTACAGAAGCCCTCTGAAGAATCTCCTTCTGGGCCAGCGTGGTGGCTCGCACCTGTAAGCACTTTAGGAGGCCGAGGCAGGTGGATCTTTTCAGGCCAGGAGTTCGAGACCAGCCTGGCCAACATGGCGAAACCTCATCACTACTAAAAATACAAAAATTAGCCAGGAGTGGTGGCGCGCATGTAATGGTCACCGTGATTGTCCCAGCCACTCAGGAGGCTGAGGCACGAGAATCGCTTGAACCCAAGAGGCAGAGGTTACAGTGAGCTGAGATCGCACCACTGCATTCCAGCCTGGGTGACAGAGCGAGACTCTTAAAAACAAACAAAAGGCCAGGCGCGGTGGCTCAAGCCTGTAATCCCAGCACTTTGGGAGGCCGAGATGGGCAGATCACGAGGTCAGGAGATCGATACCATCCTGGCTAACACGGTGAAACCCCGTCTCTACTAAAAAATACAAAAAAACTAGCTGGGCGAGGTGGCGGGCGCCTGTAGTCCCAGCTACTTGGGAGGCTGAGGCAGGAGAATGGCGTAAACCCGGGAGGCGGAGCTTGCAGTGAACTGAGATCCGGCCACTGCACTCCAGCCTGGGGGACAGAGCGAGACTCCGTCTCAAAAAAAAAAAAACAGAAAAAAAAAAAGACAACTCCCGGGTGTGTGTTGGGGGTGGGAAATTGTCAAAACAAAAACCAACCAAACAAAAACAGTCCGCAACTCCCTAGTTTCCCAGAGATGCCCCCTGCGGCCCCAAGCAGCATGGTCATTTTCTGCATGTGACTTCTCACCCCTTACTCTTCCTCCGCAGCTCCCTAGGGTACATCCCCCTAATGAGGGTGGTGCAATCAGTGCGACACACGACGCGGAAATCCAGCACCACGCTGCGGGAGGGTTGGGTGGTTCATTACAGCAACAAGGACACGCTGGTGAGTGGCCGGGGCGGGGCCAGGTGCGGGGCGTGAAGGTTGGAAGAGGGGCGGCTCAGCTTGAGCAGGCGGGGCTAGGTGGGTGGGGCTGAAGCTAGGCGCGGGCGGGCCAGTAGTGGGCTGGGCCATGCTGGAGGCGGGGCTTGAATTAGAAGCGTGGGTTATAAGGGTGGGACTAGGGGCAAGAGTTAGGGAAGACACGGGGCTAAGAGCAAGGTTATGGGCGGGGCTAGAGTTAGGGGAGGAGCTTGGCTGGAGGAAGAGGGCTAAGTGGAGGTGAGTCTGGGGTTAGGGCGTGGGGGCTGGGCTAGGGTTAAGGCTAGGAGCGGGGCTAGGGTTAGGGCGTGTGTGGGGGGGGGGTGGGACTACGGCGTGGGGGTAGGGGTTAGGGCGTGCACGTGGTGCTCCAGGCACCTGGAGCCCCAAGCAGCGCCACGGGACGGGACCGGGACTGGGCCGGAAAGTCTGGCGGTTCACGTGACTCTTCAAACATCTTTGCAGAGAAAGCGGCACTATTGGCGCCTGGACTGCAAGTGCATCACGCTTTTCCAGAACAACACGACCAACAGATACTATAAGGTAAGCCTCCGGGCTTCCAGCTCCCCTGGACTTCCCGCTGTGCCCACAAACTTCCCCACACCTCCTCCTACCCCCGGTTACTCCAGACAGATCCTGCAAATCACACCCTCTGCCCACCCCCAGCCTCCCTGCTTCCAGCTCATCAGCAAGAGCTGTCCATCCGATTCTGGCCCCACCACTTTCCAGCGCGGGCGGCCCGGGCAGGTTCCCTACTTCTCAGTGCCTCACGCTTCTCACCTGTAAATATGCCTCAAATGCTAATACCTCAGGGCTGGTGCTAGAATTCAAAGAGCCAATCCACTAAACCAATCGGCTTAGGGCGTGGTATATTAAGCTCCCAGTACTTCTAAGGCTGTTCTCACTATTCCTTTATTTTTTTATTATTTATTTATTTTTTGAGATGGAGTCTCACTCTGTCGCCCGGCTGGAGTGCAGTAGCGTGATCTCGGCTCACTGCAACCTCCACTTCCCGGATTCAAGCGATTCTCCTGCCTCAGCCTCCCGAGTAGCTAGGACTACAGGTGAACGCCACCTCGCCCAGCTAATTTTTGTATTTTTATTGGAGACGGGGTTTCACCATGTTGGCCAGGATGGTCTCGATCTCTTGACATCACGATCTGCCTCCCGCCTCGGCCTCCCAGAGTGCTGGGATTACAGGCGTGAGCCACGGCGCCCGGCCTCGCTATTCCTTTATAATTAATGTATTGCATTATGTGTGTGTATTCGTCACCACCGCCTGTGTCCACGCCGTGTCCCAGCCACTGTCTTCCACTCGGATGGTTGCAGCCTTCTCCTTGCAGGGTCCTTGCTTCTGACCTCAACCTCTGTCATTTCCCCCCTAGTAGCCAGGGGAGTCTTTATTAAAACCCTCAAAACCCCCCAGTGGCTCCTATTGTCTTACAGTAATAAAACCGGGACTCCTGCTGTTACCTGTCCTGGAGTGTCTTCCTTGAACTTTCCATGGCTGGTTCCTTATCATCTTCCCATTTTGCTCAGACCACACCATCTAAAATACTGTCCTTGGCCAGGCATGGGTGGCTCATGCCTGTAATCCCAGAGCTTTCAGAGGCCGAGGCGGGAGGATCACTTGAGATCACGAGTTCGAAATCAGTCTGGCCAACATGGTGAAACCCTGTCTCTACTAAAAATACAAAAATTAGCGGGGCGTGGTAGCGGGTGCCTATAACCCCAGCCACTTCGGAGGCTGAGGCAGGAGAATCGCTTGAACCTGGGAGGCAGATGCTGCAGTGAGCTGAGATTGTGCCACTGCACTCCTGCCTGGGCAACAGAGCAAGACTCCATCTCAAAAAAAAAATAAAATAAAATGCTGTCCTCACCGTCCCCCCACCCATGTGTCCATGTCATCACCTGGTTTTATGGGCTACCTAAGTCATTCATTCTTTCCTCCCTCCTTCCTCCCTCCCTCCCTCCTTCCTTTGTCCTTCCTCCCTTCTTCCTCCTTTGACACGTTTCCCACCCCATGATCCCTGCGCCTTCTGTCCCGCCTGGGTCCCCTCAGCCTCCTTCCTGGTTCTCTGTCTCCATCTCATTCTATTCCATCTGCCCTCCGCACACAAGCGGATAATGCTCAAAAGCCTTCGGTGGCTTCCTGAGGCCGTTGGACAAAGCCCAGGCTCTTCCTTGTGGCCTGCGAAGCCCTGTGTGGCCTCATTTCCTCCATTTATTATCAAACATTTATTTAGTTTTGAGACGGAGTCTCGCTCTGTCACCCAGGCTTAAGTGCAGTGTCGCATTCTTGGCTCACTGCAACATCCGCCTCCCGGGTTCAAGTGATTCTCCTGCCTTAGTCTCCTGAGTAGCCAGGATTATAGGCATGCCACCATGCCTGGCTAATTTTTGTGTTTTTAGTAGAGATGGGCTTTCACCATGTTGGTCAGGCTGGTCTCAAACTCCTGACTTCGTGATCCGCCCGCCTTGGCCTCCCAAAGTGTTGTGATTACAGTTGAGAGCCACCGCACCCGGCCCATTTATTTATTTTGAGACAGGATCTTGCTTGTCTCCCAGATGCAGTGGCATGATCATGGCTCACTGTAACCTCTGCCTCCCTGGCTCAAATAATTGTCCCACCTCCCCAGTAGCTGGGATTACAGGTGCGTACCACCACACCTGGCTAATTTTTGTATTTTTTGTAGAGATGGGGGTCTCATCATGTTGCCCTGGCTGGTCTCAAACTCCTGGGCCAGCGATCTGCCTGCCTTGGCCTCCCAAAGTGCTGGGATTACAGGCTTATGGCACCATGCCTGACTGATTTTTAAATTTTTTGTAGAGCTGGGGTCTCACTATGTGGCCCAGGCTCGTCTTGAACTCCTGGGCCATCTGCCCTCCTCGGCCTCCCAAAGTGCTGGGAGTACAGGCATGAGCCACCACGTCCAGCCGTCAAATGTTTATCAAGCTTTTACTGTGTCCAGGCACCGCCATGTGATGGGAATACAGCTTGGCTTTTGAGCACAGCCTTTCCTCAGGGCCTTTGCACATGCTGTTCCCCTACTCTTTGCCAGCTGACTTCTTCTTACCTTTCTGGTCTCTGCTTCAATATCACTTCTGCCAGTAATTAGTATTATTATTATTTTTGAGATGGAGTCTCACTCTGTCACCTAGGCAACAGTGGCGCGATCTTGGTTCGTTGTAACGTCTGCCTCCCAGGTTCAAGCAATTCTCCTGCCCCAGCCTCCTGATTAGTTGGGATTACAGGCACATACCACCACGCCTGGCTAATTTTTGTATTTTCAGTAGAGACGGGATTTTGCCATGTTGGCCAGGCTGGTCTCGAACTCCTGACCTCAAGTGATCTGCCCGCCTCGGCCTCCCAAAGTGTTAGGATTACAGGTGTGAGCCACCGCCCCTGGCCTCTGCCAGTAATTATAAAAGAACAGTGAGAACAGGCTTAGAATTACTGGGAACTTGTCTAACCACTCTGCAAACCAGGCCTATCCCCATCAACATGGATCCTGTGTATCCTTCTGGGTAAGCAGTAGAATTCCAGGGTCTGCCTGGTATCCTCACCTGTGCTGGTTCCGCATCCTGCAGGAAATTCCGCTGTCAGAAATCCTCACGGTGGAGTCCGCCCAGAACTTCAGCCTTGTGCCGCCGGGCACCAACCCACACTGCTTTGAGATCGTCACTGCCAATGCCACCTACTTTGTGGGCGAGATGCCTGGCGGGGCTCCAGGTGGGCCAAGTGGGCAGGGGGCTGAGGCCGCCCGGGGCTGGGAGACAGCCATCCGCCAGGCCCTGATGCCCGTCATCCTTCAGGACGCACCCAGCGCCCCAGGCCATGCGCCCCACAGTAAGTCCTCCCACCCTGGTCCTTGAAAGAATAGGTCTAGATGGGTGGGGCAGGATTCTGGGGAATGGAAGGGCCAAAGAGGGCCCTTGGGCAATGGTGGGGTTGAAAACATGGCTTCTGGACTCAGCAGGCCTGCGTTCAGACTCTATTAATCATGCCTGTTAATCCCAGCACTTTGGGAAGCCAAGGAAGGAGGATCACTTGAGGCCAGGAGTTCAAGACCAGCCTGGGCAACATAACGAGATTCCATCTCTACAAAAAATAAAAACAATTAGCCAGGTGTGGTGGCGCACTCCTGTAGTTCCAGGTACTTGGGAGGCTGAGGCAGGAGAATTGCTTGAGCCTGGGAGGTTGAGGGGCTGTAGTGAGTCGTGATCGCACCACTGCACTCCAGTCTGGGTGACAGAGCAAGACTCTGTCTCCAAAAAAGAAAAAACAAACAAAAAACACAAAAATCCACAACAAATCTCTGTTAAGCTCCTGGCCTGATATGTGGGCTTGGGCATGTCACTTCCCCTCCATGAGCCTTGTCCCAGGTGCTGATAAGTCCTCATGCACTTACTGAGTGCCTCCTCTACGCGGGACAGTGCTGGGGACCCAGTGATCAGGACAGCCCAAGACCTGCCCTCATGGGGCTCAGAGTCCAGTAGGGCAGAATACCTGTCTTCAGAGAGTGATAGTCCAGGGTGGGCAGGGTTGGGACAAGGGAGCCAGGGAGCTAGAGGGGCCCAGAGGGGTACCTGACCCAGTCTGGTTGTATAGGAGGGCTTCCTGGAGGAGGTGACATCTGAACTGAGACCTGGAGGCCGAGGCAGGGTGAGATGTGGGAAAGAAAATGAGATCTCATTTTAGGCAGAGGCAAAAAGTGATGAAAGAGTACCAGGTTCCCACCCTCTGGAGCTTATAATCCAGTGTGGGTTACAGACACTGATCATTAACCCATACAAGCAATGAGTGTGATACAGAACTTTTGCGACAGTGATCCAGCTTGGTTCTAGGAGTGACATTTGAGCTGACACTT
Source organism: Macaca nemestrina (assembly GCF_043159975.1). Taxonomy (NCBI): domain Eukaryota; kingdom Metazoa; phylum Chordata; class Mammalia; order Primates; family Cercopithecidae; genus Macaca; species Macaca nemestrina. Next base: position 56,890,496 of record NC_092144.1, on the reverse strand, counting down.
GAGGATGAGGAGGATTTAGCTAAGTCTAGGATGAAAGAAAGAGTTTTCCTGGCAGGGGAAACAGCACATGCCGAGACTAGAAGGTAAAAGAGAGCTTGCTGTATTTGAGGCCCAGCAAGGAGGCCAGTGTGTCAGGAATAGCATGTGGGGGGTTGAAGTCAGAGGTAGATGAGGGCCTAGGCCATGCCTTTTAGACCATTTAAGGAGCTCAGGCTTCTTCCTCAGGGCACTGGGGAGCCATGGCAGAGTTGTGAGCAGAGGAAGGATAGGGTCAGCCTTGTGCCTTAGTAAGATCCCTCTGGCTTCTCTGTGGGAGGTGAATAGGAGGGGCACGATTGGGGCAAGGAGACCAGGGAAGGGGCTGTGGAGTGAGGACCCAGAGTTGGAGGGCGAGCAGGGGCCTAGACTGGTGGAAGAGAGAGACATTCAAGTGGCAGAAAGATCCGGATTTAGAAATATCTGGCTCTGGTTGGGTTTGTAGGGGGACAAATTCAAGGGAAGACGCAGGAGTCAGTCTGGGCTTTCCCTCCAAGACTCGGTTTCCTTCTCTGTATATTGAGGTCAGTCTGCCTCCCCTGGTGCTGAGATCCTAGGGTAAAATGCTCAGCAAAATCATCCGTAACGTCACTCCTTTAGCCACTCAGTACATCTCATTTACTCTTCCTGGTGGCCCTATGAGGGGAGGTCCTTTTATTATCCCCATTTTCTAGATGAGGAAACCGAGGTTCATAGTGGACAAGTCACCAGCCTGAAGCTGCATGTTGTATCGAATATTGGATTCAAATCTGGGTGGCCTGACTCCCAAGTCTGCCCTTGCAGGTATAGGTGGAGATAATCCTGAGCCTGGAGTCCCCTCACCTCTTTCTCTCCCCTCTCCCCAGGACAAGCTTCTCTGAGCATCTCTGTGTCCAACAGTCAGATCCAAGAGAATGTGGTGAGACTCCTGCCCACACATGATGCCCTCCCTTCCCACAAACCCTCCCCAGCTCTCTCAGCTCCTTGACTCCCCCTCCCCGATTTCCATTTGCACCCCTGACCTGCCCTGTCTTCACCCTACAGGACATCGCCACTGTCTATCAGATCTTCCCTGATGAAGTGCTGGGCTCAGGGCAGTTTGGAGTGGTCTATGGAGGTGAGGACACTTTAGAGCTAACCCAGAGGGGGCCTGGGGCTGGGGGAAGCTGCTGTAGCTCCAACCCTTCCTTTCTGATTGGTCACATGCTCACCTCCTATGTTGATTGGGTTAGAAAGCTAGATCCTAGGTGGACTGGTTGTAGGTTCTTTTCTCATTGGGAGAAACCAATGGACTCTCCTCCTGTTGTAAATAGGAAGCGTAAATTCAGCACTCTGATTAGTCACAGAGGTAGATTTTGATTGGATAGGGAAGGTAGATTCTGCATTCTGATTAGCCACAGAGCTAGAACCTAGATTCTGATTGGATTGCAGTATAGATTCTGCATTCTTATTGGCCACAGAACTAGATCCTAGATTCTGATTGGATAGGAGGATAGATTCTGCACTCTGGCCACAGAGCTAGATCCTAGATTCTGACTGACTAGGAGGGCAGATTCGGCATTCTGATTGGCCACAGGCTAAATCCTAGATTCTGATTGGATTCAAGGGGTGGTAAATTTTACACTTTGATTTGTCACAGAGCTAGATCCTAGAGTTGGATAGGACAGGGAGGGTAAATTCTACACTCTTGGAAGTGTAGAATGTGGGTGGAGATAATTCTGAACCTAGAGTCCCCTCACTTTTGTCTCTCCCCTGTCCCCAGGACTCTTATGGGCCCCACAAAACTAGATGCTAGATCCTGACTGGTTATAAATCCAGTTTCCCATGTTATACATTCTCTTCTTTGGAGCTTTGTTTTTTGCTTTCCTTGTTTCTGCCTTTACTCCCAAAGTGCACCTCTGCTGGCCTTTTCACATATCTCCTGGGGCCTCCAACTCTGCCCAACTCTGACTGTCTCTATGATGGGGGGGCAGAGGTCAGCAGAGGTGGAGATACTCCTGCCAAACTGGGTGGTCTTGCTCTCTCAACCCCCATCTGTCTGACTCCCTGCCCAGGAAAGCACCGGAAGACAGGCCGGGACGTGGCAGTTAAGGTCATTGACAAACTGCGCTTCCCCACCAAGCAGGAGAGCCAGCTCCGGAACGAAGTGGCCATTCTGCAGGTAAGCACCAGGCCGCCTTCCCTTTCTGCTGCTTCCTTTCATGGGCCAGCTGACCCAGTGTGTAGGGGTGGTCAGGGAAGGCTTCCTGGAGGAAACCATATGCATGTTGAGACTGAAGAGGAGGAGAAGGTGTTCTTAGCAGAGGGACCAGCCTGTACAAAGGCCTGGTGAGAGGGAGCATGAGGTTTTCTAGAAAGGAGGTACTGGAAGATGAGGCCAGGGAGGAGGGTGAAGCCAGACCCTTGGGACTTTCTCCCGAGGGTACTGGGGAGCCACAGAAGGCTTTTGAGCAAGGGAGGGGCAGAATCAGGTGCATACTTTAGGAAAATCCCTTGGGCTGCCATCTGGAGGGTGGGTGGAAAGGGAAGTGACTGTAGCCAGGAGGCTGAGTGGGGATCTGGGTGGGAGAGAGGGGTTAGACCAGGATAGGACTGGGGAATGTGAGAGGGGGTATGGATTTAAAAGATACAGACATGCAGAGCTCTCCCCATTTCTCCAAGCTCCCGCTCCTCCCTCCTGCAACCCTGGGCCTCCACCAGAATTTCAGGATGTAAAGATCCTTCTGGGCCGGGCATAGTGGCTCATGCCTGTAATCCCAGCACTTTGGGAGGCCGAGGTGGGAGGATCATTTGAGGCCAGAAATTTGAGACCAGCCTGGCCAATATGGTGAAACCCCATCTCTATATTTAAATAGAAAGAAAAATAGATCCTTCTGGGCACCTGGCAGGTGGGGTGGAGGTGGGCCTGTTCTGTCTTGGCCTGTGGGAAGCCCCCTTCCCTCCCCGAGTGCCAACACCCCAGGGACATCCTTCTCCTTGTTTGTCATCCTCCTGCTCCCATACCTGACCCTTTGGGGTCTGAGTTCGTGGGCGACCTGGGCCCTGACCCCGCTCCCCACCCTGCAGAGCCTGCGGCACCCTGGGATCGTGAACCTGGAGTGCATGTTCGAGACGCCTGAGAAAGTGTTTGTGGTGATGGAGAAGCTGCATGGAGACATGTTGGAGATGATCCTGTCCAGTGAGAAGGGCCGGCTGCCTGAGCGCCTCACCAAGTTCCTCATCACCCAGGTGCGCCATTCTGCCCGCTGCCACCCACCCCTCCCCATCAGGTGTCGGCTTAGAGAGGCCCTGTATGCCTAGGGGGTCAGGAAGACACTGGCGGGAGTCACGATAGCAGATAATAGAAACCATAATCAGGCCGGGCATGGTGGCTCACGCCTGTAATCCCAGCACTTTGGGAGGCCAAGGTGGGCAGATCACGAGGTCAGGAAAACGAGACCATCCTGGCTAACATTGTGAAACCCCGTCTCTACTAAAAATACAAAAAATTAGCCGGGCGTGGTGGCGGGCGCCTGTAGTCCCAGCTACTCGGGAGGCTGAGGCAGGAGAATGGTGTAAACCCAGGAGGCAGAGCTTGCAGTGAGCTGAGATCGCGCCACTGCACTCCAGCCTGGGCGACAGAGCAAGACTCTGTTTCAAGAAAATAAATAAATTAATAAATAAAAACCATAATCATACAGGAGTAATAATAACCATAATATAAAGAATAAGCCGGGCACGGTAGCATGTGCCTGTGGTCCCAGCTACTCAGGAGGCTGAGGCAGGAGGATCACTTGATCCCAGGAGTTCTGCGCTGATCAGTTGTTCTCATTAAGTTCGGCATCCATGCGGTGACCTCCTGGGAGCGGGGGACCACCAGGTTGCAAAGCAGCCCAGGTTGGAAGCAGAGCAGGTCAAAGCTCTTGTGCTGAGCAGTAGTGGGATAGCATCTGTGAAGAGGCACTGCACTCCAGCCTGGGCAACATAGCGAGACCTGTCTCTAAAAAGAAAGAAAAAAGAAAAATAATAGAGTGACAATAACAATTAAAAATAATAAAGAGGCCGGGCGCGGTGGCTCAAGCCTGTAATCCCAGCACTTTGGGAGGCCGAGACGGGCGGATCACGAGGTCAGGAGATCGAGACCATCCTGGCTAACACAATGAAACCCCGTCTCCACTAAAAATACAAAAAAATTAGCCGGGCGTGGTGGCGGCGCCTGTAGTCCCAGTTACTCGGGAGGCTGAGGCAGGAGAATGGCGGGAACCCGGGAGGCGGAGCTTGCAGTGAGCCGAGATCGCGCCACTGCACTCCAGCCTGGGCGACAGAGCGAGACTCCGCCTCAAAAAAAAAAAAATAATAATAATAAAGAGTAGTCTGGGCGCGGTGGCTCATGCCTGTAATCCCAGCACTTTGGGAGGCTGAGGCAGGCGGATCACCTGAGGTCAGGAGTTTGAGATCAGCCTGGCCAACATGGTGAAACCCCATTTCTACTAAAAATACAAAAATTAGCTGGGCGTGGTGGCGGGCGCCTGTAATCCCAGCTACTTGGGAGGCTGAGGCAGGAGAATCGCTTGAACCCGGGAGGCAGAGGTTGCAGTGAGCCAAGATCGTGCCACTGCACTGCAACCTGGGGGACAAGAGTGAGACTTCATCTCAATAATAATAATAATAAAGAGTAATAATAATAGAAAAATAATAGACTAGTAGTAACGATAGCTACTTTTACTATAAAAAAAAAAAAAAATGATCAGTCAGGCTCCCTGGACCTGATTTGACTCATCTGGTAAAAAGGGGAGTCAGGCATGGTGGGGTACACCTCTAATCTCAGCTATTCAGGAGGCTAAGGCCAGAGGACTGCTTGAGCCCAGGAGTTTGAGACAGCCTGGGCAACATAGCAAGAGCCCATCTCAAAAACAGGCTGGCTCATGCCCATAATCCCAGCACCTTGGGAGGCCAAGGCAAGAGGATCACTTGAAGCCAGGAGTTGGAGACCCGCCTAGGCAACATAGTGAGATCCCATCTCTACAAAAAAAAAAAAAAAAAAAGACCTAGCTGGATGTGGTGCCTGGTAGCACAAGTCTGTAGTCCTGGCTGCTTGGGAGGAGGGAGTGGAGAGGATCTCTTGAATCTAGGTGGTCAAGGCTGCAGTGAGCTATGACCATGCCACTGCACTCCAGCCTGGGTGACAGAGCGAGACCCTGTCTCAAAACCAAACAATAGAAAAAAGCGTCAAGGAGCCCTTTTTCTCTCATTCATTCATTCAGTTGGTCAACAAATACTCCCTAGTCCATCCTCTGTGCTTGGTGCCTTGCTAGGCAGTGCTGAGGACACAGGGATGACCAATACAGCCCCAGCCTTAGACAATGATCGCTCAGGTGAGCAGGGCCAGGACAAGGGAGGCTGATAATGGTGATGATAAATAATGTGGTCACTGACATTTATTGAGCACTTACTATGTGCCAGGCATTCTTCAAACTCATTTAATCTTCATAGTAACCTATGTAGGAGGTGCTATTATTCTCACTCCCCTTTTACGGTTGAAGAAACTGGGGGTCAGAGACATCAAATAACTTGTCCAGAGTCACATAGCTGGTGGGATTTGAACCTAGGATCTTTGCTTTTAACTGGTGATGTCAAACTCATTTGTGTTACATTCAGACAGATTTTCCTTGTGTGCCTGTGCTTTTTGTTTGTTTTTCTTGAGACAGGGTCTCGCTCCGTCACCCGAGCTGGAGTGCAGCGGTACAACCATGGCTCGCTGCAGCCTCGACTTCCCGGGTTCAGGAGATTCTCCTGCCTCAGCCTGCTGAGTAGCTGAGACTACAGGGATCAGCCATCACGCCCAGCTAATTTTTATAAAGACAGGGTCTCGCTATATTGCCCAGGCTGGTCTTCAACTCCTGGGCTCAAGTGATCCTCCCAACTGGGCCTCAGCCTTGCAAAGTGCTGGGATTACAGGCATGAGCCACTGTGCGCAGCCTCTGTTCTTTTTTTTTTTTTTTTTTTTTTTTGAGACGGAGTCTCGCTCTGTCACCCAGGCTGGAGTGCAGTGGCCGGATCTCAGCTCACTGCAAGCTCCGCCTCCCGGGTTCACACCATTCTCCTGCCTCAGCCTCCCGAGTAGCTGGGACTACAGGCGCCTGCCACCTCGCCTGGCTAAGTTTTTGTATTTTTAGTAGAGACGGGGTTTCACCGTGTTACCCAGGATGGTCTCGATCTCCTGACCTCGTGATCCGCCCGTCTCGGCCTCCCAAAGTGCTGGGATTACAGGCTTGAGCCACCGCGCCCGGCCAACAGCCTCTGTTCTGATTTCTTTTTTTGGGAGGGCACATTAGATTCTTATCACTTATGTTGTTCAATGGTTTTATCCCAGTATTTGTTTGCCTCTTTATTTTATATTTAGCTTTTATTTAGCATAGGGTTTTATTTTATTCTATTTTTATTTTTTTTTGAGACAGGGTCTCATTCTGTCATCCAGGCTGGAGTGCAGTGGTGTGATCATAGCTCACTGCAGCCTCAAACTGCTGGGCTGAAGCGATTCTCCTATTTCAGTCTCCTGAGTTAGCTGGAACCCCAGGCATGAGCCACCATGTCCAGCTAATTTTTTTTTTTTTTAATGTTTTTGTAGAGACAAGGTCTTGCCGTGTTGCCCAGGCTGGTCTTGAATTCCTGGGCTCAAGTGATCCTCCCATCTCAGTCTCCTGAGTTAGCTGGAACCACAGGCATGAGCCATCACACCTGGCAATTTTTTTTTTTTAATGTTTTTGTAAAGACAGGCTCTTGCCATGTTGCCCAGGCTGGTCTCGAACTCCTGGGCTTAAGTGGTCCTCTTGCCACAGCCTCCCAAAGTGTCCGGTTACAGGCGTGAGCCACTGCATCCAGCCTGCCATAGAGTTGAACTTTTATGATGTTAAATATCCCCTTTTGTGGTTTCTGTGTTTCACATCCCTCCTAGAAAGGCCTTTCCTTCTGGTTGGCGCCTTGTCTTCTTCTGAGACAGCTCTGTGGGTCTCAGAGTCATCGTTGCTGTTTCCTTTACCCTGGCCCAGCACCCTTATCCTCTCAGGCAGTGTGCCTGTTTGTCAGGCTGGCTTATGGGATGGGGACAGAAATCCCCTGATGCAACCTCATCCAGACCTTATTATTTCTTTATTTTTGAGACAGAGTCTTGCTTTGTTGCCCAGGCTGAAGTGCAGTGGCACGATCTCGGCTCACTGCACCCTCCGCCTCCTGGGTTCAGGTGATTCTCCTACCTCAGCCTTCCGAGTAGCTGGGATTATAGGTGTGTGCCACCATACCTGGCTAATTTTTTGTAATTTTAGTAGAGATGGGGTTTCATCATGTTGCCCAGGCCGGTCTCGAACTCCTGACCTCAAGTGATCTGCCCGCCTCAGCCTCCTAAAGTGCTGGGATCACAGGTGTGAGCCTCCGCGCCCGGCCACATCCAGACTTCAGGTGTGGAGAGGAATCGTGGTTCTCACAGGTGGCTGCTTGCAGCAGCTGAGGGGGTTTCTCTTTCCGGCCTTCGTCTCTTCCTCTCTTTTTGCCTGCTTGCTCTTCTTTCTCTCTCTGCAGATTTCTGCTTTCTGGGCTCTTGCCTGCTCTACACCCAAGCCCTGTGCTAAACCCTTTACCTCATGAGCTTATTTAGGCCTCACCACCATCCTATGAGGTAGGTATTGTTATAACCCCCATTGTATAGATGAGGAAACTGAGGCTCAGGGAGATAGCTGTCTCCCTCGAGGTCACAGCCGAGTAGCTTTCCAGCCAAGATTTGAGTCTGGATCTATCTAGCTTCCAGTCTGGATCTATCTAGCTTCCAACCTGCCCTCTTTTTTTTTTTTATTTTTTTGAGACGAAGTCTCACTCTGTCACCCAGGCTGCAGTGCAGTAGCACAGTCTCAGCTCACTGCAATCTCTGCCTCCCAGGTTCAAACGATTGTCCTGCCTCAGCCACCTGAGTAGCTGGGACTACAGGCGCGTGCCAGCACACCCAGCTAATTTTTGTATTTTTAGTAGAGATGGGGTTTCACTATGTTGGCCAGGCTAGTCTTGAACTCCTGACCTCGTGGTCCACCCACCTCAGCCTCCCAAAGTGCTGGGATTACAAGCATAAGCCACCGTCTCTGGCCAATGGTTTTTTTTGTTTTTTGTTTTTTTTGTTTTTTTGAGACGGAGTCTCGCTCTGTCACCCAGGCTGGAGTTCAGTGGCACTATCTCAGCTCACTGCAACCTCTGCCTCCTGGGTTCAAGTGATTCTCCTGCCTCAGCCTCCTGCGTAGCTGGGAATACAGGCACACGCCACCATACCTGGCTAATTTTTGTATTTTTAGTAGAGATGGAGTTTCACCATGTCAGTCAGGCTGGTCTTGAACTTTTGACTTCGTGATCTGCCCACCTCGGCCTCCCAAAGTGCTGGGATTACAGGCATGAGCCACCATGCCCAGCCTAACCTGCCCTCTTTATTCACATGAACTGGGAGAAAATCAACTGACAAAATCTGGAAATGGGCCGGGCGAGGTGGCTCATGCCTGTCATCCTAGAACTTTGGGAGGCCAAGGTGGGTGGATCACCTGAGGTCGGGAGTTTGAGACCAGCCTGGCCAACATGGTGAAATCTCATCTTTACTAATAATACAAAAATTAGCCAGATGTGGTGGCGCACACCTGTAATCCCAGCTACTCAGGAGGCTGAGGCACAAGAATCGCTTGAACCTGGGAGGTGGAATTTGCAGTGAGCTGAGGTCATGCCGTTGCACTCCAACCTGGGCAACAGAGTGAGACTCCGTCTCAAAAAAACAACCTGGAGATGACATACAACACATGCATCTTTCCAGCTTGGTCTCCCAGTCTGTAGAATGAGGAGTTTGGCTGGGCAGGGTGGATCATGCCTGTAATCTCAAGGTTTGGGTAGCTGAGGTGGGAGTATCATTTGAGGCCAGGAGTTTAAGACCAGCCTGGGCAACACAGCGAGATGCCATCTCTACAAAATTTTTTTTTTTTTTTTAAAGAAAATCAGAATAAACACAAGTATTTAAATTCTGAGACATAGATAATAATTGCAGTAGTACAACACTGTGCTTCTGGTGTACTTGGCATTTTGTTTGAGAGAATCAAGAAATATGATTCTCACAGATAAATGGTTACAAATGATAATGGTTTTTTTTTTTTTCTTCCACTCAGCTTACCTTGTCATCATAGGAACAGATACAGCAGGAGAAGCTTTATTTAAGAGACACACACAAATATATTTACCGATAGGCCATCACAAAAATAGTAACTAATAACAACAACAGTAACATCTAACATACAGTGGTTAGCTATCCTAAGCGCTTTACATGCATCTTTAGATACGCTTTAAACCTTATAGCAACCTGTGAGGTCGGTACTCTTTTTTTTTTTTTTGAGATGGGGTCTCGCTCTGTTGCCCAGGCTGGAGTGCCGTGGTGCGATGTTAACTCACTGCAACCTCTGCCTCTGGGTTCAAGCAATTATCCCGCCTCAGCCTCCCAGGTAGCTGAGATTACAGGCTCGCGCCACCACACCCGGCTTATTTTTGTATTTTTAGTAGAGATGGGGTTTCACCATGTTGGCCAGGCTGGTGGGTGGGTACTATTATCACCCCCATTTTATGGATGAGGAAACTGAGAGCCAGAGAGGTGAAGAGACTTGCCCAAGGCCGTAAGTTCGTAAGCATTGAGCCAGGTTCTCCACCTGGGCAGGGCAGATTGGCTCTAGAATCTCTCTGCCTCTTTTTTTTTTTTTTTTTTTTTTTTTGAGGCGGAGTTTTCACTCTGTCGCCCAGGCTGGAGTGCAGTGGCACCATCTCGGCTCACTGCAAGCTCCGCCTCCCGGGTTCGCGCCATTCTCCTGCCTCAGCCTCCGGAGTAGCTGGGACTACAGGCGCCCGCCACTGCGCCCGGCTAATTTTTTGTATTTTAGTAGAGACGGGGTTTCACCGTGTTAGCCAGGATGGTCTCGATCTACTGACCTCGTGATCCGCCCGCCTCGGCCTCCCAAAGTGCAGGGATTACAGGCGTGAGCCACCGCGCCCGGCCTTTTTTTTTTTTTTTTTTTTTTTTTGAGACAGATTCTCGCTCTGTCGCCCAGGCTGGAGTGCAAAGGCATGATCTTGGCTCACTGCAAACTCCACCTCCCAGATTCAAATGATTCTCCTGCCTCAACCTCCCAAGTAGCTGGGACTACAGGTACCCGCCACCACGCCCAACTAATTTTTGTATTTTTAATAGAGACAGGGTTTCGCCATGTTGGCCAGGATGGTGTCTAACACCTGACCTCAGGTGATCCACCTGTCTCAGTCTTCCAAAGTGCTGGGATTACAGGCTTGAGTCACCGCACCCAAAGTTTTTTGTAAGGATGAAAACTATGTTTTTAAAAAATGGAATCAGGCTAGGTGCAGTGGCTCATGCCTGTAATACCAGCACTTCGGGAGGCCAAGGTGGGTGGATCACGAGGTCAGGAGTTCAAGACCATCCTGACCAACAGAGAGAGCAACCATCTTTACTAAAAATGCAAAAATTAGCTGGGCATGGTGGTGTGCGCCTGTAATCCCAGCTGGTCAGGAGGCTGAGGCAGGAGAATTGCTTGAAACCAAGAGGCCTTCTCAAAAAAAAAAAAAAAAAAGGCCGGGCGCGGTGGCTCAAGCCTGTAATCCCAGCACTTTGGGAGGCCGAGACGGGCGGATCACGAGGTCAGGAGATCGAGACCATCCTGGCGAACACGGTGAAACCCCGTCTCTACTAAAAAATACAAAAAACTAGCCGGGCGAGGCGGCAGGCGCCTGTAGTCCTAGCTACTCGGGAGGCTGAGGCAGGAGAATGGCGTAAACCCGGGGGGCGGAGCTTGCAGTGAGCTGAGATCCGGCCACTGCACTCTAGCCCGGGCGACAGAGCCAGACTCCGTCTCAAAAAAAAAAAAAAAAAAAGCCAGGGGGAATCAAAGCCTGACATAGTGGCACATGCCTGTAGTCCCAGCTATTTGGGAGACTGAGGTTGGATGATCACTTAACCCAATTAGTTTGCGGCTGTAGCAAATGATACTGCACTTCAGCCTGGTGACGGAGGGAGACTCCATCTCTTAAAAAAAAAAAAAAAAGGGTGAGGTGGGGTGGCTCACGCCTGTTATCCCAGCACTTTGGGAGGCTGAGGTGGGTGGTTCACTTGAGTGCAGGAGCTTGAGACCAGCCTGGGCAACATGGTGAGACACTGTCTCTACAAATACAAAAATTAGTCAGGTGTGATGGTGTGTGCCTGTAATCCCAGTTACTAGGGAGGCTGAGGTGGGAGGATGGATTGAGCCTGAGAGGTCGAGGGTGCAGTGAGCTGTGATCCCAGCTCTGCGCTCCAGCCTGAGTGACAGAGCAAGACTCTGTCTCAAAAAAAAAAAAAGAATCACATAGTTGGATCTTGAAAATGCCTGCTCTATTAGTAGCATTCAGGAGTTTACCATATGCTAGAAGATCTCAGGATCTTCACAGCCCCTCTCATGTAGCCGAGCCTTTCTAGTTTACATTTAACTCTTCTCTCTCAGGTGTAAATGGTTCTATGATTCTGAGATTCTTTGGTGCTCCAGTGCCTCCTGTTTCCCTGGCAGGGGTGTGTAGGAAGGCATGGATGGGGCCAGGCGTAGTGACTCACTCATGTCTGTAATCCCAGCATTTTGGGAGGCTGAGATGGGTGGATCACTTGAGGCCAGGAGTTGGAGACCAACCTGATCAACATGGTGAAACCCTGTCTACTAAAAATACAAAAAAAACTATCAGGGCAGGTCTGGGTGCAGTGACTCACGCCTGCAATCCAAGCACTTTGGGAGGCCGAGGTGGGTGAATCACGAGGTCAGGAGTTCGAGACCAGCCTGGCCAATATGGTGAAACCCGTCTCTACTAAAAATAGAAAAAATTAGCTGGGCATAGTGGCCGGCACCTGTAATCCCAGCTACTCGGGAGGCTGAGGCAGGAGAATCTCTTGAGTCCTGGAGGCGGAGGTTGCAGTGAGCTGAGATCATGCCGCTGCACTCCACCCCAGGTGACAAAGTGAGACTCCGCCTCAAAAAGAAAAAAATAAAATTAGCCAGGCATGGTGGCACACGCCTGTAGTCCCAGCTACTTGGGAAGCTGAGGCAGGAGAATCACTTGAACCCGCGAGGTGGGGTTGCAGTGAGCTGAGATCATGCCACTGCACTCCAGCCTGGGTTACAGAGCAAGACTCTGTCTCAAAAAAAAAAAAAAAAAAAAAGCATGGACGGGTTTGGAGGGCTGGCTGCTGAGGGTGAGATTTGGCTGAGTACCTGTCTACCTTTCTTACCGGCCCCATCTGCTCCCCTCAGATCCTAGTGGCTTTGAGACATCTTCACTTCAAGAACATTGTCCACTGTGACTTGAAACCAGAAAACGTGTTGCTGGCATCAGCGGACCCATTTCCTCAGGTCAGTTATGTCCCCTCCTGATTTGGGGAAATCCAGGCAACGCTGATGGCCGGGGTGGGGATGGGGAAGGGGATTATATTAATCAAGATGTGGGGGCCAGGCGCAGTGGCTCTTGCCTGTAATCAGCATTTTGGGAGGCTGAGGCAGGAGGATCACTTGAGCCCAAAAGTTTGAGACTAGCCTGGGCAACAAAGCGAGACTTCATCTGTACAAAAAACGAAAAAAATTAGCCGGGAATGGTGGCGTACACCTATAGTCCCAGCTGCTTAGGAGGCTGAGATGGGAGGATTGCCTGAGCCCAGGAGTTGGGTGGCTGCAGTGAGCTATGATCATGCCACTGCACTCCAGCCTGAGTGACAGAGTGAGACTCTAGCTCTTAAAAAAAAAAAAAAAAAAAAAGACCGGGTGCGGTGGCTCACGCCTGTAATCCCAGCACTTTGGGAGGCCGAGGCGGATGGATTATCTGAGGTCAGGAGTTCGAGACCAGCCTGACCAACATGGAGAAACCCCATCTCTACTAAAAATACAAAAAATTGGCCAGGCGTCGTGGTGCATGCCTATAATCCCAGCTACTCCAGAGGCTGAGGCAGGAGAATCGCTTGAACCCAGGAGGTGGAGATTGCGGTGAGCTGAGATCGTGCCATTGCACTCTAGCCTGGGCAACAAGAGCGAAACTCCATCTCAAAAAAAAAAAAAAAAAAAGTAAAAAGAAACAGATGAAATTAATTTTAATAATATAGTGTATCCCAACATATAGCACTTTATTCAATAGTCAACATAAAAATTATTAAGGCCAGGCGAGGTGGCTTATGCCTATAATCCCTGCACTTTGGGAGGCCAAGATGGGAGGATAGCTTGAGCCCAGGAGTTTGAGTCTGCATCCACAGTGAGCTATAATTGTGCCACTGTACTCCAGCTGGGGTGACAGAGCAAGACCCTGTCTCTTAAAAAATAAACAAAGTTCAGTGAAATATTCTGCTTGTTTTTCATACTATGTCTTCAAAATCTGGTGTGTGACAGTTGGGGAAATAGATTGACATACCCAAGTTGTTCCAAACATATTTAAAAGTTTTCTGGTCGGGCACAGTGGCTCATGCCTGTAATCTCAACACTTTGGGAGGCTGAGGTGGGCAGATCACTTGAAGTCAGGAGTTGGAGACCAGCCTGGCTAACATGGTGAAACCCTGTCTCTACTAAAAATACAAAAATTAGCCGGGCATGGTGGCAGGCACCTGTAATCCCAGCTACCCGGGAGGCTGAGGCAGGAGAGTTGCTTGAACCCAGGAGGTGGAGGTTGCAGTGAGCCGAGATCACACCACGGCAGTCCAGCCTGGGCAACAGAGCAAGACCTGGGCTAAAAAAATAAAAATAAAATAAATAAAAATTTTAAAAAAAGATCCAGCCAGGCGCGGTGGCTCATGCCTGTAATCCCAGCACTTTGGGAGGCCGAGGTGGGCAGATCACGAGGTCAGGAGATCCAGACCATCCTGGCTAACACAGTGAAATCCCATCTCTACTAAAAATACAAAAAATTAGCCAGGCGTGGTGGTGCGCGCCTGTAGTCCCAGCTACTCGGAGAATGGCGTGAACCCAGGAGGTGGAGCTTGCAGTGAGCTGAGATTGCGCCACTGCACTCCAGCCTGGGCGACAAAGCGAGACTCCGTCTCAAAAAAAAAAAAAAAAAAAAAAGATTCATAGGAAAGGGTAGATCTTGGAAAAGGGAAAGATCTATAAGATCTGTAGAAAGGGTAGAGGACCTCAGGAAAGTGTGGCTGTCACATTGAGATTCAGCTCAGGAGTTGGCACGTGGCTGGTTTCAAAGTTGACAGAGGCTTCAGACTTCAAGGATTTGGGGCTCTATCCTGCAAGCAACAGTGAGCCAAGGAAGGGTTTTGAACAGGGAAGGGACAATACATGAACAGAGCGGGGACTGAGGCTGAGAGTGGTAGGCAGCAGAACAGGACCTTGAACCCAGGTCTTGCTGGCTCCAAAGCCTGTCCATGACCTTACACTGCAGCCATTAACAATGAGGGAAAGGGGCCAGGCGTGGTGGCTCATGTCTGTAATCCCAGCACTTCGGGAGGCCGAGGCAGGCGGAACACCTGAGGTCAGGAGTTTGGGACCAGCCTAGCTGACATGGTAAAACGTCGTCTCTACTAAATATATAAAAATTAGCCAGGTGTGGTGGTAGGTCCCTGTGATCCCAGCTATTTGGGAGGCTGAGGCAGGAGAATTGCTTGAACCCGGGAGGCAGAAGTTGCAGTGAGCCAAAATCACGCTACTGCACTCCAGCCTGGGCGACAGAGCAAGACTCCATCTCAAAAAAATAAATAAGACAATGAGGGAAAGGTAGGCATACACCGTACTGTCTGCCGGCTACCGCAGTCAGCACCTGCTCCTACCTAATCCCCAGGAAAGCCTGAGAGGAGGCTGTTATCAACAACCCCCCAATACAGATGACAAAATCAAGGCCTGGAGAAATTAGGTTCCTGACCTGAGATCACGGAGGCTCATTCTGTGCTAGACACTGCTCCTAACACGTTGCATATATATTTCTCTTTCAGTTTAAATAAGCACCCTTTAAGGTAGGGACTGTTAAGATCTCCATTATGTTTCATGTTTGTTTGTTTGTTTTTTGAGACGGAGTCTCGCTCTGTCACCCAGGCTGGAGTGCAGTGGCACGATCTCGGCTCACTGCAACCTCCGCCTCCCAGGTTCAGGCGATTCTCCTGCCTCAGTCTCCCAAGTAGCTGGGACCACAGGCTTGTGCCACCACGCCTGGCTAATTTTTGTATTTTTAGTAGAGACAGGGTTTCACCATGTTGGCCAGGCTGGTCTCGAACTCCTGACCTCAAATGATCCATCTTCCTTGGCCTCCCAAAGTGCTGGGATTGCAGGCGTGAGCCATCATGCCCCAATCATGTATATTTTAAGGCTATTAAAAAAAAAATCTGCATTATTCAAAACAAACCATTGGAGGTGGCAGAGGTATAGCAGCAGCTAGCATTTATTGTGCACCAACTGCATGCCAAATATTGTCCTGTGGGCTTTGGATGGTTTAACTCACCATCATGGCAGTCCTCTGAGATAGGTGCTCTTCTGCTCATATTCTTCCTATAGATGGGGAAACTGAGGCACGGAGAGGGAAAGTCACTTGCCCAGGGTTGCTCAGCTAGTGAGCCGAGGAGCCTGGATTCAAACCAGCATTCAGCTTTCTCTGGAATACCATGGGGGGTGGTGTGGTGGGGTGGCGGGTGCGGCTCCATCACCCGATAGAGCCTTCGCCCCTCGCCCTCTGCAGGTGAAGCTGTGTGACTTTGGCTTTGCGCGCATCATCGGCGAGAAGTCGTTCCGCCGCTCAGTGGTGGGCACGCCGGCCTACCTGGCGCCCGAGGTGCTGCTCAACCAGGGCTACAACCGCTCGCTGGACATGTGGTCGGTGGGCGTGATCATGTACGTCAGCCTCAGCGGCACGTTCCCTTTCAACGAGGACGAGGACATCAATGACCAAATCCAGAACGCTGCCTTCATGTACCCGGCCAGCCCCTGGAGCCACATCTCAGCTGGAGGTGCCTGGGGCCCGCCTACCCCATGGGTGGGTGGGTTGTGGGGTGGGGCTGGAGGAGTGGGTGGGGCCACGAGAGGGGGTGGACCGGGAAGCAGTCTGGCACCTTGTGGGTGGAGCCTAGTGGTGGGGCGGGCCTACTGGAGGGGCGTGGCCACAGGAGGAGCCATCCTATAAACAGTGGGCTGGGACCCAGTCCTAGACTAGGTTACTTGGGCTGGAAACCAAGTGCCCCAAAACTGCTAAGGAGAACACTTGGAGCCTTAGGGGGCTGAGTGAGACTTGGCTTATCTAGGGTGGGATCAGGAGAGGGACTGGACTTGAGGGTGGCAAAGGGCTGGGGTGACCAGGAGAAGGGGCTGAGCCCCTCAAGGCATTGGTTGGAACCTGGAGCCTTTGGGTTTATGACCCCAAAAGGGTAAGCCTTGCAAAGAGGAGGCACCAGTGGGTAGGGTTGAGGAACAAGGGCCTGGCTACTTTGCTGGGTACTGGGGCCATGACTTGGGTGAAGATGGGCCTGAAGCCTGGAGTGGGTCCAGTGACCGAGGGGGCCAGTCTAGGGATGTGGCCTTGGAGGGTTTCTGAAGAGGTCCAGTAACAGGGCAGACCCTGAGGCCTGGAAGCTGGGAGGGGATGGGAGCGGGGAGGAGAAGGGAGCCAGGACTGAGGCAGACGTTGCGATCTCTGCATTCCTGGGCTTTGGTGTCGTGGCTGGGCCTGATGAGGTGGCACCGGGCCTGGTGACTTGAACCTGCTTGGGAATGGGTCTGTAACTTTCCCTGCTTGGAAAAGTTAAGTCCTAAGGCCTGGAGCTTTGAGGCTGGGTGTGGGATGGCATGTTTAGAGGGCCAGAGGCAAGGCTAAGATACTGGGGTGTGTCAGAAGCCAGGAGAACAAGGGACATGTCTTGGAGCCAGGGAGCTCAGGAAGACAGATGGAGTATGGGAAGGGGGGGATCATTCATTCGTTTATTTATAACCATTTATTCAACAAGTACATTCATGTATTTATAACCATTGATTCAACATGTTGAGTGCCTACGATGTGCCAGGCATTGACTGTTCCAGCTCTGGGAATACTGTGATGACTTGGACAGGAGGGGTCAGGTGCGGGGGAGCTCCTTGAGTGGTCTGTGAAGAGTGGAAGGGGGAAGAGCCCTCTCTGGAGGGTGTGACTTCATGGAGCAGGTGGGGCAGGGTGATGCGGAGGTTGCTCAGTGCAGGACAAGACAAGGTCTTGGTGGTGGTCTAAAAGTACAGGCCCTAAGCAGTGAGAATGTGGATTGACTTGAGTCCTGGAATAATACTGGGGGTGTTCAATACTGGCTTTTTTTTTTTTAGACGGAGTCTTGCTCTCTCGCCCAGGCTGGAGTGCAGTGGTGTGATCTTGGCTCACTGTAACCTCCGCCTCCTGGGTTCAAGGGATTCTCCTGCCTCAGTCTCCCAAGTAACTGGGATTACAGGCACACACCACCTGCCTGGCTAATTTTTTGTATTTTTAGTAGAGACGTGGTTTTGCCGTGTTAGCCAGGCTGGTCTTGAGCTCCTGACCTCAAGTTACTTGTCTGCCTCAGCCTCCCAAGTAGCTGGGACTACAGGCATGCACTACCATGCCCAGTTAATTTTTTGTATTTTTAGTAGAGACGGGGTTTCTCCATATTGGCCAAGCTTGTCTCGAACCCCTGACCTCAGGTGATCCACCCACCTCGGCCTCCCAAAGTGCTGGGATTACAGGTATGAGCCACTGCGCCCAGCCTGATGACATAAATGCTCCCTGATTTACACTGGCATTAGATAAACCTGATAAACGCATTGTAAATTTAAAATATCATAAGTTGGTCAGGCGCAGTGGCTGAGGGCCGTAATCCCAGCACCTTGGGAGGCCAAGGTAGGCAGATTACTTGAGCCCAGGAGTTCAAGACCAGCCTGGGCAATATGTCTCTACAAAAAATACAAAATTTAGCCGACCATAGTGACAGATGCTTGTAGTCCCAGCTACTCGGGAGGCTAAGGCAGGAGAATCAATTAAGCTGGGACGTAGAGGCTTCAGTGAGCATTGATCATGCCACTGCACTTCAACTTGGATAACAATGAGACCCTGTCTCAAAAAAAAAAAAAAAGAAGGAAATATTGTAAGTTGAAAATCCATTTAGGCCGGGCGCAGTGGCTCTTGCCTGTAATCCCAACAATTTGGGAGGCCAAGGCAGGCGAATTGCTTGAGGTCAGGAGTTCGAAACCAGCCTGGCCAACATGGTCGAACCCTGTCTCTACTAAAAGTACAAAAAGTTAGCTGGACATGGTGACACAGACCTGTATTCCCAGCTACTCAGGAGGCTGAGGCAGGAGAATCGCATGAACCCGGGAGGTGGAGGTTGCAGTGAGCCAAGATCATGCCACTGCACTCCAGCCTGGGCGACAGAGGGAGACTCCGTCTCAATAAATAAATAAATAAATAAATAAAAATAAAAAGAATAGTACACATGTAATTGTATGTACCTGTGTATGACAAAAAGAAAAAAAAAGGTGACATAGGGAAATGGGGGAATTGAAGTAGAGAACAGGTGAAGAGGGAGCTGGTGTGAACATGCGTGGGCAGGAGGAGACAAATTTATAATGAGGAAATGGGTGGGTGAGTGATTGGCACAGGTGAGGCTTCTGAACCACCTGAGCTAGTGCAGAAGGAAGGTGTCAGTGGCAGGCAGGTAGGCTAGGGCGTGCCTATTGGAGGAGTAGTGACCCTCGACCTGTAGGGCTTGACCTGTTTCTCTTTCCTATGCAGCCATTGACCTCATCAACAACCTGCTGCAGGTGAAGATGCGCAAACGCTACAGCGTGGACAAATCTCTCAGCCACCCCTGGTTACAGGTGATGCAGTGGGCAGGGCTGGCCCATTGGCTGGGTTGGAGGAAGGGGTGGAACTAGATCACTTATTGGCTAGGCAGGTAGTGACGGATGTAGGTTTCCTTGGGTCTGGAATGTGACTAGTCCTGCCATTGGCTGGAAGAGGGGGTGAAGCTAAATGTCTACTGGCTGGGTGGGTTGCAGAGGGTGTGGCTTCACCTTCATTGGTACCCAGCTCTCAGTGGCAAAGCAGATGGCCTCCAGGCACTGCTCCAATGCAGACCCCAAGCTAACCCCGGTTCTGTCGGGCCCAGGAGTACCAGACGTGGCTGGACCTCCGAGAGCTGGAGGGGAAGATGGGAGAGCGATACATCACGCATGAGAGTGACGACGCGCGCTGGGAGCAGTTTGTGGCAGAGCATCCGCTGCCTGGGTCTGGGCTGCCCGCGGACAGGGATCTCGGTGGGGCCCATCCACCACAGGACCACGACATGCAGGGGCTGGCGGAGCGCATCAGTGTTCTCTGAGGTCCTGTGCCCTCGTCCAGCTGCTGCCCTCCACAGCGGTTCTTCACAGGATCCCAGCAATGAACTGTTCTAGGGCAAGTGGCTTCCTGCCCAAACTGGATGGGACACGTGGGGAGTGGGGTGGGGGGAGTTATTTCTGAGGCCCCTCCCTGTTTCCCCAGCAATTAAAACGGACTCATCTCTGGCCCCATGGCCTTGGTCTCAGCACACAGCACTCTTGACTCATTAGTCTGTTGTACCAAGATGGAATTCATCTAAAAAGAGGACTGCCTGAAAAGAGGAAGGATGGAGGGGGTGGGGAGAGAGGACTGATGGGAGAGGAGTCTTGGAAGGAGGACGACCTGGGGTAGAAAATATAGAGGAGGATTGCCAGGAGACAAGAAGAGAAGGGAGAGGGAGGAGTAATGGAGGAGGAGTTGGAAACTGGGGAGAGATGAAAGGAATGTGACTGGAGGGTAGAGAACTTGGAGAAAAAGTAATCTCATGGTTTGTGATGACTGATTTTTTATTTAGTGGTGTTACTACTAATCCCAACTGTTAACAATTCAGGCTGGGTGTGGTGGCTCACGCCTGTAATTCCAGCTCTTCAGGAGGCTGAGGCAGGCAGATCCCTTAGATCTCAGGAGTTTGAGACCAGCCTGACCAACAAGGCGAAACTCCCTTTCTACAAAAAGTTCAAAAATTAGCCAGCCAGGTGTGGTAGCTTGCCCCTGTGGTCCCAGCTACTTGGGAGGTTGAGGCTGGAGGATCGCTTGACCCCAGGAAGCAGAGATTGCAGTGAGCCAGGATCACGCCACTGCACTCTAGCCTGGGCAAGAGAGAGACCCTGTGTCAAAAATAAATAAAATGCAGTTAGCCCAAGTCTGATCCATACTAGAAAACTGATATGCAACATTTAGTATTTTATTTTATTTTGATGTGATGTGATATATATTTCATATATAGAGAAGTATATATTAATTCATTTGTCTCACTGAGCTGGGTGATGCTGGGGACACAGTGGTGACTGAGACAGCCAAGGACTGCCCTTCATGGGGTTCGCCATCCAGTGGAGAGACTTACCTGCCCCTGGACAGTGATGACCCAGAATGGGAAGGGCTGGACTGGGGGAGTTTGGGAGGCTTGGGCAGCCTAGAATGAGCTCAGGGGTCAGAGAGGGTGGGTAGTCAGAGAAGACCTCTGAAGCTTCATCTTAGCGTTGA
Organism: Macaca nemestrina; assembly: GCF_043159975.1. Taxonomy (NCBI): domain Eukaryota; kingdom Metazoa; phylum Chordata; class Mammalia; order Primates; family Cercopithecidae; genus Macaca; species Macaca nemestrina. Next base: position 56,869,925 of record NC_092144.1, on the reverse strand, counting down.
AAGACTGAAGGCGGAGGGAACGAACTGGAGGGAACACGTATCCACCTCTCTCTACCTTTGACTCCAGCCCTCCAGCTCCCCAGTTCTCCAATAACACCCTAACACATGGTCCTCAGGCTTCCACAGCTGAAGGCAAACGATCCGAACATGCACCTGAACAAGTTTTCTTCAGACTTGCAGCACGCTCTGACTTACGTGCTGCAAAGACCTACCTGAAAGCTGGGCATGGTGGCAGGTGACTGTATTCCCAGCTGCTTAAGAGGCTGAGGTGGGAGGATCGCTGGAGTCTAGGAGTTCGAGTCCAGTTTGGGCAACATACCCTAAAAAAAAAAAAAAAAAAACAGGAAAACGGGAAAGAATTTAGCAGCCAATTTAGGCTAATACTGGGAGCTTACTCTGGGATTTTCCAATTTGATTTGTATCAACTTGTCCATCTGATGGTTCCAGAGCTGCAGCTTTTTTTTTTTTTTTTTTTTTTTCCTGTGGCAGGGCCCCTGTTGCCCAGGCTGGAGTGCAGTGGCATGATCACAGCTCACTGCAGCCTTGACCTCCTGGGCTCAAGTGATCCTCCCGCCTCAGCCTCCTGAGTAGCTGAAACTACAGGCACATGCCACCATGCTGGCTAGTTTTTTTGTAGAGGTTTTACCATGTTGCCCAGGCTGGTCTCAAGTTCCTGAGCTCAAGCGATCTGCCTGCCTCGGCCTCCCAAAGTGTTGGGATTACATACATGAGCCACTGCGCCTGGCTGAGCCTGCAGCTCTTTGATTTGAAAATGCTAAATGAGCCTCAGTAAATCAAGGTATCCAAATGAGCAGGATACCTCTGAGGCATAGTTGCTAAGACTGTTGGGGAAAGGCTCTTAGACTCCATCCCCAGTGCCTATCCCTCTATTTAGTCTAAGGTCTGGAAGTGTAGGCAACATAGAGGTGAATCCATCTCCGTGACAGACCCAGGCTAAAAATGGATGGAAAAGACTATCAGACCTGATCTGCTGCTGTGTTGGCCACTAGTTAACATCCGGAGACCAGAAATGAGAGACATGATTCAAAAACGTTGAAATTCCTCAATTATAGGATTCCAGGAGATAGCGCACATCATGAGGATGCCGTGAAAGATAAAATCAAGGCCGTGCACGGTGGCTCACGCCTGTAATCTCAGCACTTTGGGTGCTGAGGTAGGTGGATCATCTGAGGTCGGGAGTTCGAGACCAGCCTGATTAACATGGAGAAATCCCGTCTCTACTAAAAATACAAAATTAGCTGGGCATGGTGGCGCATGCCTGTAATCCCAGCTATTCGGGAGGTTGAGGCAGGAGAATCGCTTGAACCCGGGAGGCTGAGGTTGTGGTGAGCCGAGATTGTGCCATTGCACTCCAGCCTGGGCAACAAGAGTGAACCCCGTCTCAAAAAAAAAAAAAAAAAATCAAATCCACCCAATGAAAACTTAGGGGCCTACAACTTAAATCATTAGAGACAAAAAGTTTATCCTATTAGGACCACTGGAACCACAAAATCTAATTTTGTTTGTTAGAGACAGGGTCTTGCTCTATCACCCAGGCTTTCATACAGTGATATGATCATAGCTCACTGCAGCCTCAAACTACTGGGTTCAAGCCATCCTCCCCCTCAGCCACTTGAGTAGCTGGGACTACAGGTATGAGCCACCACACCTGGCTAATTTTTTGTTTTTTAGGTAGTTTTAAATTTTTTATTATTTTTTGAGATAGAATCTTGCTCTGTTGCCCAGGCCAAAGTGCAGTGGCATGATCACAGCTCACTGCAGCCTCAACCTCCTGGGCTCAAGTGATCTTCCCACCTCAGCCTCCCAAGTAGCTGAGGCTACAGGCACGTGCCACCATGCCCGGCTAAGTTTTGTATTTTTAGTAGAGAAGGGGTTTTGCCATGTTGGCCAGGCTGGTCTCGAACTCCTGACCTCAAGTGATCTGCCTGCCTTGGCCTCCCAAAGTGCTGGGATTACAGGCATGAACCACTGTGCCCGGGCATGTTTTTTGTTATAGAGATGGGGTCTCACTCTGTTGCCCAGGCTGGTATTAAACTCCTGGTGTTAAGAGATCCTCTTGCCTCCACCTCTCAAAGTGCTGGGATTACAGGTGTGGGCCACTGCACCCAGCCTCAAAACCTAATCTTGATAGAGACACTTGTATATACTGTAAAGAAAAGGGACATTGGACTTGACACTATTTAGCTTTGAAATGCAAAAGGAATTTGAGTCTAAGATTCAGTCTTCCAGTGACTCACTTCCAGCCAACTTTCTCCTCTGTGTCTATAAGCATTCCTTAACCTTCAGGGGGAAATGACCATCAACCCCCTTAATGAGCATCCTGCCAGGGTTTTTATAGACACAGGGGCCACACACTCTGCCATAAACGTATTAGTGCCCACTCCCTACCTCAGTACACAACAATAATGGAAATGAGACCATAATTAGCCACATGGTTATGCCTGTCCAAGCCACTCTTGGGCTCGTTGGGCCCTCTACTACCCAGCAAAGTTTCTTACTCAGATTACTCCAATAATCCCTTTAGAAAGAGATATTCTATCAATGTAGAACAATAATATTTCTTTTTTTTTTTTTTTTTTTGAGACGGAGTCTCGCTCTGTCACCCAGGCTGGAGTGCAGTGGCGCAATCTCGGCTCACTGCAACTTCTACCTCCCAGATTCAAGCCATTCGCCTGCCTAATCCTCCCAAGTAACTGGGATCACAGGTGCACACCATCACAACCAGCGAATTTTTGTATTTTTAGTAGAGGCAGGGTTTCACCATGTTGGACACGCTAGTCTCAAACTCCTGACCTCAAGTGATCCACCTGCCTTGGCCCCCGAAAGTGTTGGGATTACAGGTGTGAGCCACCGTGCCCAGCCAAAGCCATAGTATTTCACATTCACAAGAGGGCTTATGTCTCCCAGTCCCTAATTCTGCCTTTGTTCATCCAGTCCACTAACCTTCCCACCACTCCAACCACCCTGTTCCCGAAACATCCACCTCTCCCTCAGACCCACATATCCAAGATCTGTGACTTACATTCCTGATTCTCTTTGAGCCTCCAACTCAACAAACATAGGGTGCATCTGGGAGGCTAAACCTCTTAAGGTAGAAGTAGATCCTTTCTTTTTTAGAATTAAAAAAATTTTTTTTTGTTTAAATAGAGACAAGATCTTGCTATGTCACCCAGGCTGGTCTTAAAGTCCTGGCCTCAAGCGATCCTCCCGCCTCGGTCTCCCAAAGTGTTGAGATTACAGGTGTGAGCCATTGCACCTGGCTCCCTTTTTTTTTTTTAACCAATTACCCCAAGTTGTGGAATAGAATTAGATCTTTTCATGTCCTTCTTGAAGCTGCCTTAATGTGTTCTGACACCAGAGGCCCACTAGGGCCCCCAACGCATTATTTGGAGCCTCCTACTATCCACTTCCATCCCCTACAACACTCCTGTCTGCCAAGAATCCCAATCATAACACCTGTAATTTGGGAGGCTGAGGTGGGCACATCACCTGAGGTCAGGAGTTCTAGACAAGCCTGGCCAACATGGTGAAACCCTGACTCCACTAAAATTAAAAAATTAGCGTGGTGGCCGGGCGCGGTGGCTCAAGCCTGTAATCCCAGCACTTTGGGAGGCCGAGATGGGCGGATCACGAGGTCAGGAGATCGAGACCATCCTGGTTAACACGGTGAAACCCCGTCTCTACCACAAAATACAAAAAAAAAAAAACTAGCCGGTCGAGGTGGCGGACGCCTGTAGTCCCAGCTACTCGGGAGGCTGAGGCAGGAGAATGGCGGGAACCCGGGAGGCGGAGCTTGCAGTGAGCTGAGATCCGGCCACTGCACTCCAGCCTGGGCGACAGAGCGAGACTCCGTCTCAAAAAAAAAAAAAAAAAAAAATTAGTGTGGCATGGTGGCAGGTACCTGTAATCCCAGCTACTCAGGAGGCTAAGGTAGAAGAATCCCTTGAACCCAAGAGGCAGAAGTTGCAGTGAGTCGAGATCACGCCACTGCACTCCACTCCAGCCTGGGTGACAGAGCGAGACTCTGTCTCAAAAAAAAAAAAAAAAAAAATCCCAATAAGAGTCCCAATGTTAAAGGATACCACAAGTCCAATACCTCAAGGCTGTAAATAAAATAGTCACACTGTAGTTCCTGCTATTTCCAATCCAAACACTACACTGGCCTCTATTCTAGAGCAGCCAACACTACCCACTTGACTGTACTAACATACCCTCTGCCTTCTTTCACACACCTGATGATCCACAGCCCCGTTTCCCTTTCCCCTGGAAAGTCAACAGTAAACATACGTAGACTGCTATGCCTCAGTGGTTCGTTGAAACCCCTACTTACTTTTTTTTTCTGATCCTGAATGCTAATTTGAAGGATTTGGTTTTCTCCTATAACTCCATTCTAATCCCATGCATAGATGATATCCTGTCTGGTCAGTTCATTCCAGCAGCTCATTCACTCACACTTCACACGTGCCCCAAGTTTCTGCAGTTATACAGGAAGTAGGAAAAACAAAAATCTGCCCCAAGCCCTTGCTCATAAAGGACAGGCTCATGTCGGTAATCCCAGCACTTTGGGAGGCCAAGGTGGGAGGATCGCTTGAGCCCAGGAGTTCGAGACTAGCCTGGGTAACATAGGGAGACCCCATCTCTACAAAAATAAAAAATAAAAAACTTAGCTGAGTATGGTGATGCACACTTCTAGTCCCAGCTACTCGGGAGGCTGAGGTGGGAGGATTGCTTCAGCCTGACAGGTTGAGGCTGCAGTGAGCTGAGATTGCACCACAGCACTCCACCTGGGCAACAGAGCAAGACCCTGTCTCAAAAATAAAATAAAATAAAAGATAATGAGTGTCTAGGACAAATTATAACTATGTAATTCATAAGAACAAGATTGAGGGCATGACCTTGCCCTTGAAGGCAAAACCTTATCCACACAGCATGCATCTATACCATTATTTATTTTGTTTTATCCAAGACTAAAAGGCAACTCCAGTGGTTTCTGGGCCGGTCATGGGTTGAATTTTGTCTCTCTAGTACCTCAGAATATGACCCTACTTGGAAATAGGGTCATTGCAGATGTAATCAGTTAAAAGGAGGTCATACTGGAGTAAGGTGGGCCCCTAATGCAACATGACTGGTGTATTTTTGTTGTTGTTTTTTGAGATGGAGTTTTGCTCTTGTTGCCCAGGCTGGAGTGCGGTGGCACGATCTCGGCTCACTGCAAATCCCGCCTCCCGGGTTCAAGCGATTCTCCTGCCTCAGCCTCCCAAGTAACTGGATTACAGGCATATGCCACCACACCCGGCTAATTTTGTATTTTTAGTAGAGACGGGATTTCTCCATGTTGGTCAGGCTGCTCTCAAACTCCCGACCTCAGGTGATCCACTCGCCTTGGCCTCCCAAAGTGCTGGGATTATAGGTGTGAACCACTGCGCCTGGCCAACTGGTGTCTTTATAAGAAGGTGGCCACGTAAGACACAGGGAGAAGCATGTGATGATGAAGGCAGAGCTTGGAATGACGCAGCCACAAGCCAAAGAATGTTAGAGATTGCCATGAGCCACCAGAAGCTGGGAAGAGGCAAGGAAGGATTGCCTGGGGAATTGGGGAATTGGAGCACCCTAACATGCCTTTGTTGTTGTTGTTGTTGTTGTTGTTGTTGTTGTTTTGAGACAGGATCTTGCTCTCTCTCACTCAGGCTGGAGTGTAGTAGCACGATCATAGCTCACTGCAGCCTCAAACTCCCGGGCTCAAACAGTCCTCTTGCTTCAGCCTCCCTACTAGCTGGAATGATAGGCATGCACTACCACACCTGGCTAAGTTTTTTCCTTTCTTTTCTTTTCTTTTTTTTTTGGTAGAGATGTGTTGCCCAGGCTGGTCTCAAAGTCCTGGCCTCCAGCGATCCTCCCCTCTCAGCCTCCCAAAGCTTTCGGATTACAGGTGTGAGCCACTGTGCCTGGCCCGGCCTCTGCTTCTATATTTACATATTTCTCTGACTCTAACGATCCTGCCTCCATCTTATAAGGAACCCTGTGATGATATTGGATCCACCGGGATAATCCAAGATAAATCTCCCTATCTCAAGATTCTTAATCACAAAAAGTTCCTTTTTCCATAAAAGGTGCTATATTCACGGGTTCCAGGGATAAAGATGTAGACATCTTTGGGGGGCCATTACTCTTCCTACCAGAGCACACATCAATAATCTTCTTATGAAATAATCACTCAAAGACTCACAAGGATTCTACTCCTATTGGGCCCTTGAGGACTCTAATCTATTACAATCGACATTCTCAGATATTATCAAGGACTAAGTACACACATGCTTGTCACTAACAGGTGCAAGCTGCCTTCCCTCCAAATACTCCACTACAGCCTCTTCATAATTTCTAAACAGGGAATTTAGTCCTCCGGAAAAGACATCGCAGGAAGACTAACCTTGAACTCAGATGGGATGGACCCTACACTATTGCAAACACCAGACTGTCCTGCCTTGGGTTCATATCTCAGAGATGAAGAGATATAAGACCTGTGCTGAATGGGAATCCACTGCCATTAGAGACCTCAGAGGGAGGCTCTTTCAAGAGCCCTGGAAGCGGACGAGGCTGCATCTGTAGACAGCTCTCCCAAGAACCTTGGGTCAAGTAGATGACATCATGAGACAGCCTCCTCCCGGAATCAGAAACTCCAGGATTCCCTGCCACACACACTATTTTAGAGACAGGGTCTCACCATGTTGCCCAGGTTGTCCTTGAACTCATGAGCTCACACAATCCTCCTGCCTCTGTCTCCTGGGTACTACAGGTGCATGTCACAGAGCCTGGCTAGGATTCTCCATTTTAATACCCACTCTGGTCCTCCCGTGCCTGCTTCTCATCATGTGACTTTTGCCTTTCATTTGTGTTCTCTCTATTTTATTTTTTTGAGATAGAGCCTCCCTCTGTTGCCCAGGTTGGAGTGCAGTGGCGTCATCTCAGCTCACTGCAACCTCCACCTGCCAGGTTCAAGCAATTCTCCTGCCTCAGCCTCCCAAGTAGCTGGGATTACAGGCGTGCACCACCACACCCAGCTAATTTTTGTATTTTTAGTAGACACGGGGTTTCGCCATGTTGGCCAGGCTGGTCTTGAACTCCTGACCTCAAATGATCCGCCTGCCTCTGCCTCCCAGGCTCAAGTGATCCTCCTGCCTCAGCCTCCTGAGTAGCTCAGACTACAGGCACATGCCACCATATCCAGTTTGTGTGCCATGTTTGGAAGCAACTGTTGCTTGTTGATTCTCCAGAAATCTTTCTCTCTCTCTCTCTTTTTTTTTTTTTTTTGAGACGGATTCTCCCTCTGTCACCCAGGCTGGAGTGCAGTGGCACGATCTTGGCTCACTGCAACCTCTGCCTCCTGGGTTCAAACGATTCTCCTGCCTCTGCCTCCTGTGTAGCTGGGATTACAGGTGTGTGCAATCACGCCTGGCTAATTTTTGTATTTTTAATACAGATGGGGTTTTGCCATGTTGGCCAGGCTAATCTTGAACTCCTGACCTCAGGTGATCCGCCCACCTCGGCCTCCCAAAGTGCTGGGATTACAGACGTGAGCCACCGCACCTGGCTGATTCTCCAGAAATCTTTTGGCATCGTCATTAATAAAAGCATCAAGAAGTCAGAAAGGAAATCTTCAGAATTGCTACAGCTCTTTGGACTCCAGTAACCAAGGATGTCTCTTCACCTCCTTCTTGGAATCCTCCCACCATCTGCTGCTCTCTGGTCTCACACCTTCATTTTTTTTCTCTTATTCTCTTTTTAGTTATCTTCCTAGGAATATCCATCTTCAAATGCCTGGTGACCAGAACCCTAAATCAGCTCCAGGTTCAACACTGTACTTGGCAAATGACTCAACTGATCTTGTACATACAGCAGGGATGGAAAACTAATACTGATGTCATTCCCAGACACTTATCAATCCTTGATTGTCTCCCTATTGTTGGAAAATTAGGGCAGTGTAAGAGAACCCCCCCTTTTTTTTGAGACAGAGTCTGGCTGTATCTCCCAGGCTGGAATGTATTGGTATGATCTCGGCTCACTGCAACCTCCACCTCCTGGGTTCAAGCGATTCTCTCGCTTCAGCCTCCCCAGTAGCTGGGATTACAGGCGCCCACCACCATGCCTGGCTAATTTTTGTATTTTTAGTAGAGATGGGGTTTCACCATGTTGCCCACGCTGTTCTTGAACTCCTGATCTCAGGTGATCCACCTGCCTCGGCCTCCCAATGTGCTGGGATTACAGGCATGAGCCACCACGCCTGGCCCTCAACTTTTTTTTTTTTTTTTTTTTTTTTTTGAGACAAGATCTCACTGCTGCCCAGGCTGGATTGCAGTGGTGTGATCATGGCTCTCTGAAACCTCTGCCCTCCCAGGCTCAAGTGATCCTCTCGCCTCAGCTTCCCAAGTAGCTGGGGTTACAGGCGTGCACCACCACACCCGACTAATTTTCTATTTTGAACAAGAGGAAGACTGAATAAAGGTTGTCTCTACCAAATTTTAAGACATTTTTTCCCCTGAAACTTACTAGATTAGTTTTAAAACGTATTTATCAAACCCTTCTGTGGCTGTTGATCCATGGAAGTCATTGCTCCAAGTACCTGATACATTTCATTTAATCCTCAGAACAACTCTATGAGGCAGCCAGTATTATGATCCCGTGATCAGATGAAGAAACGGTGGCACAGAGAGGTTAAGTTTTCCAAGGTCACACAGTTGTAAAGTGACAGATCTGTGACTCACCCCGAGGAAGTCTGGCTCCTGGAGACTTTGCTGTCTGTCGCCACTATCAATTTCTCTCCATCTCACCACCAGAAGGTCACTTCGTGCACGCGGAATCATAAAAGAGGGAATATCTCGTATGATCTTCTGGGCCTTGGCTTTTAGGGAGCCAAGGTCTGTCTGAGAGATGAGTGTGAATATTAGAGCTAGGTCTTGGAAGTTGGTAGAGGCAGGCTCGGCGTAGTGACACAGGTTGGCCGCCTGAGGGTGCCCCAGTCCTGCTCGCGGAGCCTGGAGACAGTGGGAAGCCTTGGAAACGAATGTCAGGCTCAGACTCCTAGGACCAGAGAACGTTGAGAATAGAGCATCATAGAAGGCTGAGAACAAAGCCCCTTAGAACGTAGAACAAAGGCCCCTGGAATGGAAGAATGATGAGCACACAACCTCCTAGCACCTGGGAGACAAAAGCTGCTTAGACTCTCTTCTGGTCAAAGCATAGAATCTTCCACCCAGGGTCTTATAATTCCAGAATTTGGAATGCAATGGATCTCAGACTCTTAGCAGCAAGACCGGCTACATATTTGGCCTAGTGCAAAGTGAAAATAAGGGGCCCCATGCTCAAAAACTAAAAATTTCAAGACAGCAATTGCAGAACATTCAACCAAGCGCGAAGACCCTTCTAAGCGGATTCCAAGCCGGTGAATCCGGCCCTACGTAGAAACAATTTTATCGGAGGACGTCCGTCTGGTTTTACAGCTGAGTGTCTGGGAAGGCTTCTTGGAAGAGGAGGCGAAGTCAGGGCTCGACCCCCTAACCCTTTTCTCCCCCTGCGCAGCCTCAGAAGCTGAAGGCTAGGCGGGGTGGGGGGATAGGAGCAGCTGCCAAACTGTCACGTGGACCAATTCCCTATTTATAGATCACCCTTCCCCTCGCGCCGGACAGTCCAATGGTAGCCAGAGCTCGCCCGCAAAAGGGTGGAACCTGCTGCAAGACCGGCCAGACACAGACCAATGGCATTGAAGCAAGGGCGGGCTTGTTTCATTGTGACGCGTAGAGGGGCGAGGCCAGGGCCCCGAGGCAGTTGCTCGGAGGGGGCGTGGCGAGCGGAGTGAGTAGGCAGTTGCGAGCATGCGTCGTGTTGGGCGGTGCGGTTGCACGGCCGAGCGTCTCCGTCGGGGAGGTTATTCGCCAATAGGCGGCAGTTGCTCGGTCGCCGGGGGCGTGGCCATGCAGATAAGGCGCGGGTGGGCGGCCCAATGGGCGGGCGCCTATGCAGATGAGACGGTGACAGCCCGGCCAGCGGGCGGGCAGGCTGCTGGGGCGGGGAGGTGGGACCGGGAGAGGGGTGGCCGCGGGGCCCGGCCGGGCTGGGGCGGGGGGCTGCAGCCATGATCCGGGCCTTCTCGTTCCCGGTGAGCCCTGAGCGGGGACGGCTGCGGGGCTGGCTGGAGGGTAGCCTGGCCGGGCTCTGCGAGTTACACTGGCTCCGGGAGAGGCAGGAGTACCGCGTGCAGCAGGCGCTGCGGCTGGCCCAGCCCGGAATGGGGGGCGCCGAGGCCGAGGACGAGGAGGACGCTGATGAGGATGAAGATGCGGCGGCGGCGCGCCGGGCCGCAGCAGCCCTGGAGGAGCAGCTGGTAAGGGGCCGCCTGTCCGTCCGTCCCTCCACCCCCGTCTGTCTGTCTGTCTGCCTCAGTTGGATGCTCAGACACCCGGGCGGGGGGGGGGGTTGGGGACCCGGGTAGGCAGGGAGTGAGAAAGGACAGGGGGTGGGGCTGGAGACCCCGGAGTTCCGGCGGCGGGCCGGACCTGGCCTCCCCGCCCCCAAATCGGGGGAGGGGAAACTGCATCGCCCCCACTGGGGCCTCGTGAGAAACAGGCCCCATCCGTTACACCCCTTCCCCAAAGATAATCCTTCTGGGCGCCAAGTATGTGCCAAACCCGGGACCGGGTACTTTGCAGGCGTTGTCTTCTTGCAGCTTGGGAAACAGGGGGTGATAGTCCCCATTTAACATAGAGAGAAATTGAGGCTCAGAGAGAGCAAGCGACTCACCCAAGGTCACACAGCCAGGCTCCAAACATGCCCTTATCTGGGCCCCGCCACAGGGCTCCATCTTCCCTAAGTCCTGGTGTGCTTGGAGATCTCTGGAGAGGGCGGGGTGGGAGGAGGGGAATCTGAGGGCCTCCAGAGGGAGGGACCACTGCTGAGAGAAAGCTCACAGTCCCTGAGGACCCCCCACTGGGCTCTTGACCCTTTGATGACGCTTCCCTTGCTTCCTAGCTGGCCCCAGCTCTCCTTGACCCAAGGGGAGGCAGGTCGAGGCAGCGCCTGGGGGAGACTTCTGGCCTCTGGGTGTTCTCATGGTGGAAGATGGACAGAGGTCTCCGGAATGACTTGAGGAGGCCCATGCCTCTCCCCTTTCTATGTCATTCCTTGAGTCTCCCGACCTCATGCCGGGGTTCTGTCACTGTCTCCGTCCTGCCACATCCCTGTGACTTTCTGTGTCTGCTTCTCTTTCTTCATCCTGTCTCTCTGTCTCTGTGATCTCTGCGTCCCTCTGCGTCTGTCTCCGTGGCCTTCCCTTCCTGCCTGTCTGCACCTCGCTCTCTTCTTCTTGCCCGACGTCCCAGGCTCAGTCTCTCTTCCCCTCCCCCCAGCCCGCACACCCTGGCTCCACCGCAGATCCCCATCCCCAAGCCTGTGTGTGGCCAGAGCTTCCCGTTTCGGGAAACCTGAGCCGAGGTGGCAGTGGAGGGGGCTCTCCCCGCCGCTGACCTCGACTGCCCTCTCCCCAGATGGGGACTGGGGAGGAAGACTGAAGCCAGACTCCCGGGGCTGCACGCCCGGCCCCTCCCCCTCTCAGGAGTGGGACCCCCCCCCCTGCACATTCTTTTCTGGAAACAGAAACAGCTGTGGGAGTCCCCACCCCCTCCCAAAGTTAGAGACGGATTGTGGGGGCCTTCGCTAGCTCCCCCCACCCCAAGCTGGCTCGGCTTGGAAGGCGCTTTCCATCCTGACAAGGAGAAAGCGAGGCATGAGGATGGGGTAGCTGTGGGTAGCTGTGTCCTCTCCCGCTCTGCCCTTGGTCTCTCCCCTTTTCACCCTTCACCTTCCCCATCTCTGCCCTTCAGTCTCCCTCTCCTCGGTCCCTCTGTCCCCTCCTCCCCCCCAGCCCTCTGTCCTCCCGGCATGAGATGGTAGTGAAGAGGCCTGTCCCCCCCACCCCCCAGTCTCTAGGCAAAGCTTGTCCCAGCATCAGGGAGGAGGCGGTGGCAGGCGGGGGGAGGAGGAGGAGCAGTGAAGCGCTAAATATAAACTTCTCTAGTGCTGGGGGTTCCTGGGTCCCTCTGAAGAGCGGGTGAGGGCTTCTTCTGATCCCCCAGCCCTTGTCTTATGACTTACCCCCCACCCCCAGCCCCTGCCAGGAATACACTTCCTTCAAGGCAAGAAAGACTGAAGCCAGACTTGATTTCTTTCTAATAGGAATGATGGGAATACCAGGTAAAGATCAGGGGTGTTGCAGAGAAGAGAGGCAGGAATCCTGGGTGAGGACAGGGGCTCCCTGGGTCCTGCTTGTTCTCAAGAAGGAAAAAGGTCCTTTTCAGCAAGAAGAATTTAAGTCAGACTTGCGGAAGGACTTCCTAATAGAGATAAATGGGCATTGGATACCAATGAGGGGCACGTGAGGGGAGAAACAAGGGAAGTTTGGGCAAAGGGGTCTCCAGGGGTCCTAACCGAACTCTTATTAAGCCTGCAGAGAAAGGATGAGGGGCACCGTAGGGAGGCAGGGAGCCAGACTCAGGCCAAGGACTTTCTAATCTTTTAAAGATTCATCCTTTTGCAACTGGAAGGAAAGAGGCCAGACTTGCAAATAGAGGGGTGTAGACTTGGAATATTTTCGGGGGGGTGCCTAGGCGCTGGAGAGGATGAGGCATCTCCTGTCTGTCTCCTTAATTTCTGCTCTTCCTTGTAATGGAAGAACCGGAATTAGACTTGGCAGAACTTACCGAAAAGTCCATCCTTTCGCGTTTATTTATATATTTGTAAATGATATATTTATTTATTCATTTATTTTTAGAGACAAAGTCTCCCAGGCTGAAGTGCAGTGGCGCAATCATAGCTCACTGCAGCCTCTAACTCCTGGCCTCAAGCAGTCCTCCTGCCTCAGCCTCCCAAGAGGCTAGGACTACAGGTGCATGCCACCACACTTGGCTAATTTTTTTTTTTTAAGATATGAGGTCTTGCTATGTTGTTCAGGCTGGTCTCCAACTCCTGGGCTCAAGCAAACCTCTTGCCTCAGCCTCTCACAGCACTAGGATTGCAGGTGTGAGCTACTGTACCTGGCCTTTATTTGTTAATTGAGACAGAATCTTGCTGTGTCACCCAGGCTGGAGTGCAGTGGCATGATCTCAGCTCACTGCAACGTCCACCTCCTAGGTTCAAGTGATTCTCGGCCCACTGCAACCTCCACCTCCTGGATTCAAGCGATTCTCCTGTCTCAACCTCCCAAGGAGCTGGAATTCCAGGCATGCACCATCACCCCTGGCTAATTTTTGTATTTTTAGTAGAGATGGGTTTTCACCATGTTGGCCAGGCTGGTCTTGAATTCCTGGCCTCAAGTGATCCTCCCACCTTGGCCTCGCAAAGTTGTTGGGATTACAGGCATGAGCCACTGTGCCCGACTCCTACATTTATTTTTAATTAAACAATGGAAACATTTTCTATTTTCCTTGTAAGAAATTCATAGCCTTCCTGTAATCATACAAACTGGCATTTATTATGTGTCAAAAGAAACTCATTTAATCCTCACAATAACCTCCAGGAGATGGTGTGCTATGATGCCCAGTTATAGATAAGGAAACTGAAGCCCAGAGAGGTAAAGCCACCCACCCAAGGTCACACAGCTGGGGAGCAGCAGAGCTTAATGTGATGCCAAGTCATGCCTCCTTAAACATTTCCTTCTACCATCCAGTCCCCCCATTCCTCCCTGGAGCCCCTAAATCCAACCTTTCCTCTGAGGTCACCATCATTGTCACCTTACTGTCACCTCCCAGACCTCTTCCAACATATCTCCTAACAGAAACTGTTTAGATACCCAAAAATATGGAGCTTTTGTCAAAGCTTTGCATTTTACAAATTCTAGTTTCTTGGGTGAGGTCCCAGAGACTATGCCAGTCAAAGTGTGGCCCCCTGGCCAGCAGTACCACATCACAAGGAACTTGTTAGCCATATAACTACTTGGGCCCGACTGCAGGCTGAAATCGAAAGCTCTGGGAATGGGACTCAGTCATTTGGGTTTTCACAAGCCCTCCAGGTAATTCTGAGTCACTCCTATATATATTCTGCACTTTTCTCTTTCTGCTCAATGCTATATCTTGGTAATGATTCTATATAGAAATTTGACTCATTCCATTTCAACAGCTGTATAGTATTCCATTGTATCCATTCATTCCTTCATCTCATAGTTCTTTTTAAAAAATAGACAGCTGGGTGCAGTGGCTCATGCCTGTAATCCCAGCGCTTCAAGAGACCAAGGCGGGAGGACTGCTTGAGCCCAGGAGTTTGAGACAAGCCTGTGCAACACAGGGAGACCCTGTCTCTCCAAAAAAATACAAAAACTAGCGGGGCGTGGTGGCACGCGCCTGTAGTCCCAGCTACTTGGGAGGCTGAGGTAGTAGGATCACCTGAGCCCAGGAGGTGAAGTTTGCAGTGAGCCGTAATTGTGCCACTGCAGTCCAGCCTGGTGAGACAGTGAGATCTTGTCTCAAAAATAAAATAAAAAATACCAGGCACAGTGGCTCACGCATGTAATCCCAGCACTTTGGGAGGCTGAGGTAGGCGGATGACTTGTGGTCAGGAGTTCGAGACCAACCTGGCCAACATGATGAAACCCTGTCTCTACTAAAAATACAAAAATTAGCCAAGTGAGGTGGGACATGCTTGTAATCCCAGCTACTTGGGAGGCTGAGGCAAAAAAAAAAAATCACTTGAACCTGGGAGGCGGAGGCTGCACCACTGCACTCCAGCCTGGGCAGCAGAGCTAGATTCTGTCTCAAAAATAAATAAATAAATAAATTTCATATATATATATATATGGGGAGAGAGACTGGGTCTCACTATGTCGCCTAGGCTGGTCTCGAACTCTTGGCCTCAAGCGATCCTCCCACCTTGGCACTCCCAGAGTGCTGGAATGACAGGCATAAGCCACCACACCCAGCCCATTAAGTATTTCCTGAGCACCCACTTTGTGCCAGGCACAGTTCTAGGCACTGGGTGGGGGTACACCTGTGAGCAAAACAGACAGAAATCTCCGCATTCCTAGGGCTGACATTCTAGTCAGAGATTCAACAAACGAATGACACTTTGATGTATTATTTTATTTTATTTTAATTGTTTTTGGAGACGAAGTCTCATTGTTGCCCAGGCTGGAGTGCAGTGGTGTGATCTCGGCTCACTGCGAGCTCCACCTCCCTGGTTCAAGCAATTCTCCTGCTTCAGCCTCCTGGGTAGCTGGGATTACAGGCGCGCACCACCACACCCGGCTATTTTTTGTATTTTTAGTAGAGACAGGGTTTCACCATGTTGGTCAGGCTGGTCTTGAACTCCTGAAATCAAGTGATCCTCCCTGCCTCGGCCTCCCAATGTGCTGGGATTACAGGCGTGAGCCACCAAGCCCGGCCCAATGTATAATTTTAAATCAAGAGGTCATTCCTGATACGTAGAAAAACCTCGAAAAGCAGGGCAACAGGGTGCACAATGACAGGGGAGCTATTTTGGAAAGGTGTCAGAGAAGAGATCGGGTCACCAAAGACCTGAATGAAGCAAGGAAGGTATGTGGGGGAAACATTCTCCCGAGGTAGGCGCATCCGTGGTATGTTCGAGGGACGGTGGCGAGGCCAGGCGTGGCTAGAGGGGAGTGAGTATTGCCAGTGATTTGTGGGGGACATGACATGGGGGACATGGGCGGTCTGACAGATTTTTTTAGCTACTTCCTGATGCCGCACAATTCGGCTGCTTTTTTGAGTTCCGCTCAAAGATGACTTCACCGTGAGCGTCTCAACATGCCCAGGGCAGGAGCCCAAAGTAGAACGATTTGTTGACCTTCCTCGAATAAACAGGCCCAGATGGGGGCTTCTGTTCTCGGGGGAGGGGAGAGGCTGGGCCCTGGAGAGACTGGGACTGCGGGGGGCGGGGGTTGTGGCTGCCGGGGAGCCGGCCAGTCTTTCTGCCCTAAATAGGCAGGGCTGGGTGCCTGCCCTCCTAAACCCTCCTCCCTACTTCCCTCCCTCCTGCCGTCCAGACAAGCCGCTTTTGTCTGAGGGTCAGCCGTCAGCCTGAGGCTGCCTGCTGCTACCCAGCCTCACTCAGACCCATGTGAGGCTTCTTCTGCCTCTGACCCTCTCTTTTCTAAAATGAGGTTAAGTCCTAATGTCCTGGAGACCCCATCCGTGTTGCTTCAGCCCTTAGGCCACCTCTTGTCACGGTCACTCCCCTAAAAGGGCTTTCACCTTCATTAATTCACATCTGATGAGAAGTGCTCTTTTCCCGCAGCAAGAAGCACCCGGGGTAGACTAATGGAAATTTCTTTTCCTTTTTTTCTTTTTTTTTTTTTAGACAGAGTCTGACTCTGTTGCCTAGGCTGGAGTGCAATGGCGCAATCTCGGCTCACTGCAACCTCTGCCTTCTGTGTTCAAGCAATCCTCCCGTGTCAGCCTCTCAAGTAGCTGGGACTACAGGTGCAAACCACCATGCCCCGCTAGTTTTTGTATTTTTAGTGGAGACGAGGTTTCACCATATTGGCCAGTCTGGTTCCAACTCCAGATCTCATGTGATCCGCCCGCCTCAGCCTCCCAAAGTGCTGGGATTACAGGCGTGAGCCCCTGCGCCCGGCCTGACTCCTGGAAATTTCTTATGGCGATAAGGAACGGTAGACCCACTGGAGCTTCCTGGTGGGAGTGGACCAAAGGCAGAAGGAGGATGTGGTCTCTGGGGCAAAGGAACGCGCTGGGGATGGCTGCTGCAGTACCAGTAAGGCTAGACTCACAGGACTGTCTAGGAGGCTTGGAGGTTCTTTCTGAAGGGAGAGCAAAGAGGTATAGTGGTCAGTCTGTTTTATCCATATTGGGGAAAGAGGCAATCTGCAGCAGGAGGGACTTAAGGAAGACTCACAAAAGGACCTTCTGTTGGTGATAAGGGGCAATGGGTGTAGCTGAAAAAAAAGGTCAAAGACAGGGAAAGCCTGGGCGAAGTGGCTCACACCTGTAATCCTGGGACTTTGGGAGGCCGAGGCGGGTGGATCACCTGAGATCAGGAGTTCAAGACCAGCCTGGGCAACATGGTGAAACCCTACCTCTACTGAAAACACAAAAATTATCTGGGCATGGTGGTGGGCGCCTGTAATCCCAGCTACTCAGGAGGCTGAGGTGGGAGGATTGCCTGATGCCGGGAGGTAGAGGCTGTGGTGAGCTGGGATCATGCCACTGCCCTCCAGCCTGGGCGACAGAGTGAGACCCTGTCTCAAAATAAATAAGTAAACAAACAAACAAATAAAGTAAAAAAAGAAAAACTTGAGGCCGGGCGCGGTGGCTCAAGCCTATAATCCCAGCACTTTGGGAGGCCGAGACGGGCGGATCACGAGGTCAGGAGATCAAGACCATCCTGGCTAACACGGTGAAACCCCGTCTCTACTAAAAATACAAAAAATTAGCCGGGCGTGGTGGCGGGCGCCTGTAGTCCCAGCTACTCGGAGGCTGAGGCGGGAGAATGGCGTGAACCCGGGAGGCGGAGCTTGCAGTGAGCCGAGATCGCGCCACTGCACTCCAGCCTGGGAGACACAGCGAGACTCCGTCTCAAAAAAAAACAAAAAAAACAAAAAACAAAAAAAAAGAAAAACTTGGAGAAGAAGGCAGACCTATGACTAAGGGATCTGGGGGTCATGGACACCACCTTTTAGTAGTAAACTGTCCTTACAACAATCCCTCAAGTTAGACTCAAGGAGGGACATTCTAATCGGGGTTGAGGGGCTCTGAGCACAAATTGGAGGGAGCAACTGGTAAAGAGAGGGCAAGAGATGGGGGTTTTCTGAGGCCTCATCACACCTAAGAGGGAATGAGATGAGGCTGCAGCATGAAGGACTGGAGTTAGACAGTCAGATGGACTTTCTAATGGGGATGAAGGGACGGAGATCTTGAGGGGTTCCTGGGATTCAGGTACTGCTTTTATCCTTTTGAAGCAAGAGCCTCATTGTCAAAGTGAAACTCTGTCCATAAGCTCATGGAATAGGGGACCAGTTGGCAGAGGACTGGGGGCCTTCTGACCATCCTTCTCTCCCTATACCTTCAGGAGGCCCTGCCTGGGCTCGTCTGGGACCTGGGCCAGCAGCTGGGAGACCTGAGCCTGGAGTCTGGGGGCCTGGAACAGGAAAGTGGGCGCAGCTCGGGTGAGCATGGATAGAGGGGTAGGGTCTGCCTGGGATGCCTCCATGTTCCCTGTATCCCTATTTCTCAGGCCCTCCATGCCTCTCCCCATGCCATCTCCTCCTTTCCCCAGCCCTGGTTTTCCCACCCAAACCCCCTGAAGTCTCTGCTTCTCTCGGAAATTCAGGCTTCTATGAAGATCCCAGCTCCACGGGAGGTCCAGATTCACCACCCTCAACCTTCTGTGGGGACAGTGGCTTCTCTGGATCCAGCTCCTATGGTCGCCTAGGTCCCTCTGAGCCCCGGGGTATCTATGCCAGCGAGAGGCCCAAGTCCCTAGGTAAGGTGGGTGAGGGTGGGACCCTGGGACCAGGGAAAGGACAGTAAGAGTACGGTTGTGGGCACAGACTTCCGAATCGGGCCTGGATTCCAATTCCTGGTGCGACATTTCCTTTTCACGTGATTATGAGCAGGTCTCTTATTTCTGGGCCTCTGTGTTTCCATCTGTTAAAATGAAATATGGCTGGGTGTGGTGGTTCACGCCTGTAATCCCAGCACTTTGGGAGGTGGGCAGATCACTTGAGGCCAGGAGATCCAGACAACCTGGCCAACAGAGTGAAACCCCGTCTATATAAAAATTAGCTGGGCATGGTAGCGAACACCTGTAATTCCAGTGACTTGGGAGGCTGAGGTGGGAGGATCGCTTGAACCTGGGAGGTGGAGGTTGCAGTGAGCCAAGATTGCGCCACTGCCCTCCAGTCTGGGTGACAGAGCAAGAGTCTGTGTCAAAATAAGTAAATAAATAGGCTGGGCACACTGGCTCTTGCCTGTAATCCCAACACTTTGGGAGGCCAAAGCAGGTGGACCATCTGAGGTCAGGAGTTCGAGACCAACCTGACCAATATGGTAAAACCCTGTCTCTACTAAAACTACAAAAATTAGCTGGGCATGATGGCCTGTGCCTGTAGTCCCAGATACTCTGAAGGCTGAGACTGGAGAATTGCTTGAACCCGGAAGTGGAGGTTGCAGTGAGCCAAGATGGAGCCACCGCACTCTAGCCAGGGTGACAGAGTGAGACTCCGTCTCAAAAATATTATAAATAAATAAATAAAATAAATAAATTAAATGGGATAATAACAGTGCCTCAATAGCCAGGCATTGTGGCATATGCCTGTAGTCCCAGTTACTTGTGAGGCTGAGGCAGGAGAATTGCTAGAACCTGGGAGGCAGAGGTTGCAGTGAGCTGAGATGGTGTCACTGCACTCCAGCCTGGGTGACAGAGCAAGACTCTGCCTCAAAAAAAAAAAAAAAAAAAAACCAACCAAACACACACACACACACACACACACACACACACACACAGTGCCCGCCCCAAAGGGATATTTTTGAATATTCAGTGAGCCTCTGCTCTAAGGCATTGGACTTGGAGCATGGCAGTCACTGGTAAACAGGAACTGCTGTCTTTCATTCATACAAGTAAGTTTTTGAGCCTCCACTATGTGCTATCTAGCAGTATCCAAGGAGCAATGAACAAAATGAACACTAATGAACAAAACAGGCAAATCCCTGCCCTCAGGAAACTGCCAGCCTATCGGAGGAATAAATAAAATACAGGATAAATGGCCGGGCGTGGTAGCTCACGCCTGTAATCCCAGCACTTTGGGAGGCCGAGGTGGGTGGATCACGAGGTCAGGAGATCCAGACTAGCCTGACCAACATGGTGAAACCCCGTCCCTACAAAAAATACAAAAATTAGCTGGGCGTGGTGGTGGGCGCCTGTAATCCCAGCTACTCAGGAGGTTGAGGCAGGAGAACTGCTTGAACCCAGGCGGCAGAGGTTGCAGTGAGCTGAGATCATGCCACTGCACTCCAGCCTGGGCGACAAAGTGAGACCTCATCTTAAAAAAAAAAAAAAAAAAAAAAGGGTTAATAAGCAAAATATCCAGGGTACGAGATAATGCCATGTGCTATGACAAGAAATAAGCCCGGGGAAAGGGACTCAGAAGTGTCCCTTTGAGTTTGGGGAAGGAAGTGCAATTTTAGAAAATAAGGCCAGGGAGGGCCTCGCTGAGACTGTAACATTTGAGTTGTGCCCTGAACTAAGTGAGGGAGTGGACCTAACAGATATCCAGGAGGAAGGGCATTCCGGGAATCTGGAATCTGGAATGGGAAGCACAAAGGCTCTGAGGCCAGAATGTGACTGGTGCGTGATTTCAGGAGGCCAGTGTGGCTGGAGTCCTATAAATAAGAGGAGAAGGGTCAGCCCGGTGGCTCATGCCTATAATCCCAGCACTTTAGGAGGCTGAGGCAGGAGGATTATTTGAGCCTGGGAGTTGGAGACCAGCCTGGGCAACACAGTGAGACCCCATCCCCCCAAAAATGAGCAGGGCATGGTGGTGCGTTCTTGTAGTCCCAGCTGCTCAGGAAGATAAGGCGGCAGGATCCCTTGAGCCCAGGTGATGAAGACTGCAGTGAGCTATGATCACGCCACTGCACTCCAGCCTGGGTGACAAGAGCAAGCAAGAACCTGTCAAAAAAGAAAGAAAGGAAAGAGAAGGAAGGAAGGAAGGAAGGAGGGAGGGAGGCAGGGAGGGAGGGAGGGAGGGAGGAAGGAAAGAAAGAGAAAGAAAGAAAAAAAAGAAAGAAAGGAAAGAAAGAAAGAAAGAAAGAAAGAGAAAGAAAGAAAGAAAGAAAGAAAGAAAGAAAGAAAGAAAGAAAGAAAGAAAGAAAGAAAGAAAGAAAGAAAGAAAGAAAGAAAGAAAGAAAGAAAGAAAGAAAGAAAGGAAGGAAGAAAGGAAGAGAGAGAAAGAAAAAGAGTAAGATGTTGTGAGAGTGGGAGAGGCAGAGTCATTGTCTGGACAAGTCACGCAGGGTCTTGTAGGACCCTGTAAAGATTTTATTATGAATTTTACAGGAAGGAAGGTGTGAGAGCAGGGTTTTTGCTGTAATGGGCATGGAAGGGAGGGAGGCAACCCCCCCCTTCCAGGCTGGATGGGAAATGGGAAAGGACTTTGAGAGCCCCTCCACTCTCTTCCTTTTTTTTTTTTTTTTTTTGGCCTTCCTTCCCTAGGAGACGCCAGTCCCAGCGCTCCAGAGGTGGTGGGCGCGCGGGCAGCAGTGCCGCGGTCCTTCTCAGCGCCCTACCCGACGGCAGGGGGGTCCGCCGGCCCGGAGGCCTGCTCCTCGGCGGAGCGGCGGGCCCGCGCCGGGCCCTTTCTGACGCCCAGCCCCCTGCACGCCGTGGCTATGCGCAGCCCGCGACCCTGCAGCCGCCCTCCCACCGACTCGCCCGACGCGGTGGGCGCGGGGCGACCCCTGGACGGCTACATCTCGGCGCTCCTGCGCAGGCGCCGCCGCCGGGGGGCGGGCCAGCCCCGGACCAGTCCCGGGGGCGCGGACGGCGGCCCGCGGCGCCAGAACAGCGTGCGTCAGCGACCGCCCGACGCGTCTCCGCCCCCCGGCAGCGCGCGGCCCGCGCGGGAGCCTTCGGTGGAGCGCGTCGGGGGCCACCCCACCAGCCCTGCCCCCTTGAGCCGCGCCTGGGCGTCGTCGTGGGAGTCGGAGGCTGCACCCGAGCCGGCTGCGCCTCCCGCTGCCCCCTCGCCCCCCGACAGCCCGGCCGAGGGCCGCTTGGTGAAGGCGCAGTACATCCCGGGCGCCCAGGCGGCCACCCGAGGCCTCCCCGGTCGCGCCGCCCGCCGCAAACCACCGCCACTGACCCGCGGCCGCAGCGTGGAGCAGTCACCGCCCCGGGAGCGTCCCCGGGCCGCCGGCCGCCGTGGACGCATGACGGAGGCCTCGGGCCGCCGGGGCTCGCCCAGGGCCCGCAAGGCCTCGCGCTCTCAGTCCGAGACCAGCCTGCTGGGCCGCGCCTCCGCGGTCCCGTCCGGGCCCCCCAAGTACCCCACGGCGGAGCGGGAAGAGCCTCGGCCGCCACGGCCACGCCGCGGCCCAGCGCCCACGCTGGCGGCCCAGGCCGCAGGGTCCTGCCGTCGCTGGCGCTCCACTGCGGAGATCGACGCTGCTGATGGGCGCCGCGTGCGGCCCCGAGCCCCGGCGGCGCGTGTTCCCGGCCCCGGCCCGTCCCCGTCAGCTCCCCAGCGTCGTCTGCTCTACGGCTGCGCGGGCAGCGACTCAGAGTGCTCGGCCGGGCGCCTGGGGCCCCTGGGACGCCGGGGGCCTCCGGGAGGCGTCGGCGGGGGTTACGGGGAGAGCGAATCGAGCGCCAGCGAGGGAGAGTCACCTGCCTTCAGCTCTGCCTCCAGCGACTCAGACGGCAGCGGTGGCCTCGTGTGGCCGCAGCAGCTGGTGGCGGCCACTGCGGCCTCCGGGCCCGGGGGCGGAGCAGGTGCAGGGGCGCCCGCCGGCCCCGCCAAAGTCTTCGTGAAGATCAAGGCTTCCCACGCGCTCAAGAAAAAGATACTGCGTTTCCGTTCGGGTTCTCTCAAGGTCATGACTACAGTGTGAGTTTGGGGATTTGCTTGGGCTCCCCCTTCATGGCCTCTGCACCTCCACACTCTCAACCACTGACCCTTCCACATCTACCTTCCAAAGACCATCGTTTTCTCTGCTTCCAAAGACCCCCCTCACTCTCCCCACTCCTAGCAGTCTTGGTTGAAAAGGCTCCCCCACCACTAGCGAGAGGAATGGGGAGGAGCCCTGTTTGACCCAGTTCAGCTTCTAGCTTGGAAGTCCTTGGGCAAGACAGTTCCCCTTCTCTGGGCGTCACTTTTCTCATCTGTACAGTAAGTGTCCATGTATGCAAAAGGGGTAATTTGGTTTGAATTTCCCCGTTTTAGTTTAGAAGCCTAGTCTGTTTGTTCCCCTTCACCACTCTCTCTCTCATTCCTGATGAGCCCTCTCATTCCTCCTTTCCTTGCCCAGCTATGGCCCCCTCTCATTCACAAAGTGCCCCCTCCATGTCCCTGGACCTTTAAGATATCCATCCCCTTGGCACCCTGGTCAGAGACTCTGTGTCTGACTCAGGTGGTTCCTGCAGAGTGCCCTGGGAAGGGAAGGAGCACTGATTTGGGGGTTTTGAGGGTCAAGTAGGGGTTGGCAACACCTGGAAAGAAGGACTCTTTCACCTCGATCCCTGGACAATTACGGAGGATTCGGAGGTAGAAGAGGGGAAGGAAGATGGTTTCTATCTCATACCCCCCACTCCCTGTAAGAGGGAATGGGGGAAGCCTGATGACCCTCAGCTGTTCCAATCTAGTATTTTTTTTTCTTTTTTAAAATTACTGTATTTATTATGACGATGGTGACTCCCCAGTGCAAAGG
The DNA here is from genome assembly GCF_043159975.1 of Macaca nemestrina. Lineage (NCBI taxonomy): Eukaryota > Metazoa > Chordata > Mammalia > Primates > Cercopithecidae > Macaca > Macaca nemestrina. The sequence goes on along the minus strand of NC_092144.1, from coordinate 56,846,466 downwards.
GGGGCCAGATTCTGTGTGTTTCTCTAACCTCTTTGTAAATAAATGCACAGTGTTACATATATGGTGGACTCTCATTGAATGATTAAGTGGGAGAAATGCTCTTTTTCCTTTGGACTAACATTTATTGAGCAACTTCTGTTTGCTGTGGATATGGCAGTTTCCAGGGAGGCCCCAGGGTGAATCTCAGCATCATCTTCCTACCATTGGCTATTTTACATCAAGGAATCTAGCCTTTGATTGGGTTATGTTTGGTCATAAATATGATTTCAGGCGGGATATGACGGCTCATGCCTGTAATCCCAGCACTTTGGGAAGTGGAGGTAGGGGGATCGCTTGAGCCCAGGAGTTCAAGACCAGCTTGGGAAACATGGTAAAACCCCATCTCTACAGAAAATACAAAAATTAGCCAGGCATGGTAGGTCATTCTTGTAGTCCCAACTACTCAGGAGGCTGAGGTGGGAGAATCACTTGAGACTGGGAGGCCTAGGCTGCAGTGAGCCATGATTGTGCCACTGCATGCCAGCCTGGATGACAAGCAAGACTGTTTCAAAAAACAAACAAAAGGCCGGGCGCGGTGGCTCAAGCCTGTAATCCCAGCACTTTGGGAGGCCGAGACGGGCGGATCACGAGGTCAGGAGATCGAGACCATCCTGGCTAACACGGTGAAACCCCGTCTCTGCTAAAAAATACAAAAAACTAGCCGGGCGCGGTGGCGGGCGCCTGTAGTCCCAACTACTCGGGAGGCTGAGGCAGGAGAATGGCGTGAACCCGGGAGGCGGAGCTTGCAGTGAGCTGAGATCCGGCCACTGCACTCCAGCCTGGGCGGCAGAGCCAGACTCTGTCTCAAAAAAAAAAAAAAGGCCGGGCGCGGTGGCTCACGCCTGTAATCCCAGCACTTTGGGAGGCCGAGACGGGCGGATCACGAGGTCAGGAGATCGAGACCATCCTGGCTAACACGGTGAAACCCCGTCTCTACTAAAAATACAAAACACTAGCCGGGCGTGGTGGCAGCGCCTGTAGTCCCAGCTACTCGGGAGGCTGAGGCAGGAGAATGGCGTGAACCCGGGAGGCGGAGCTTGCAGTGAGCTGAGATCGCGCCACTGCACTCCAGCTTGGGCGACAGAGCGAGACTCCGTCTCAAAAAAAAAAAAAAAAAAAAAAAAAAAACCAAACAAAAAATATGGTTTCCCAAAAATGGGAACAGAATAGGAGACAGTCCCTAAATCCCCTCTCTCACAGTTACCATAATCAGCAGTTTATGTGCATCCTCCCATGTTTCTTTATGTGTTTGCATACATATATGAATCTAAATAACTATATAAATATATATGTATGAATATACATATAGTTATATATGTAATATATGTGTGAAATTGTATATTTACATAAATTGAACTATATGTATGCAGTGTTTATCACTGTGTGAAATCATCTGTGCCTGGAGATTTCTTTATGGGGAGGGTTTAAATTAAGGATTGAATTTCTTTGATAGTTACAGTACTATTTAGGTTTTCTATTTTTTCTTGTGTCAGTTTTGCTAGGCCCTATTCATCTAAGAATTTGTCCATTTTGTCTAAATCTACTTATTTTTTCTTTTATTTTTTGAGATGGGGTCTTGCTGTATTACCCAGGCTGGAGAGCAGTGGTGTGATCGTGACTCACTGCAGCATCAACCCCTCAGGCTCAAACAGTCCTCCCACTTCAGCCTCCTGAGTAGCTGGGACCACAGGTACTTACCACCCTGCCCAGCTATTTTTAAACTTTTTGTAGAGATAGGGTCTCCTTATGTTGCCCAGGCTGGTCTTGAACTTGTAGGCTGAAGTGATCCTCCTGCCTTGGCCTCCCAAAATGTTAGGATTACAGATGTGAGCCACCGTGTCTGGCTCATTTCATCTAAATTTAGGTAACATTATCCTATCACTATATTATTATTGATAGGTGCGTATAAGACTATTATGGCTAGGCGAAGTGGCTCATACCTGTAATCCCAGCACCCTGGGAGGCCGAGGCAGGTGAATCACCTGAGGTCAGGAGATCGAGACCAGCCTGGCCAACATGGCAAAACCCTGTCTCTACTAAAAATACAAAAATGAACCGGACGTGGTGGCATGTGCCGATAGTCCCAGCTACTCGGAAGGCTGAGACAGAAGAATCGCTTGAACCTGGGACGTGTAGGTTGTAGCAACTGCACTCCAGCCTGGGTGACAGAGTGAGACTCCATCTCAAAAGAAAAAAAAAGAATAAAATTACAAACTCCCGTCCTTCGCCACCCCACCCAATCCCCTCATATCTCTGCTCAGTTTTTCCCTATAGTCATCACATTTAGCAAACTATAGAATGTATATATTATGGTACCACCACCACCACCCCTGCCCCCAGCTTCCCTCCATTATGGGGATTCTCATAATCTAACCCTATATTTCAGCTCTCCAATTATTTTGCTATTGTGAATCTTGCTACAGTAATATCCTTATATTTGCCTCTTTGTGCATATCTGTGTGTATTTTTGTAGGACCCATTCCTAGAAATAGAGTTGCTTGGTCATTAACAGTATGCCCATGTAAGAACTTTTAATGGAAACTGCCACACTTCCTTCCATTAGCACTGCCCCCAACTGACATTTCTAACAGCAGTTTTTCAGATGTCTGTTTTCTACCCCTTCACCAAACGGTAGATGCTATTGATCATTTTCATTTTGCAAATCTTATGGGGAGAAACTGTGTTCTGTTTTAATTAGCACATTTCCTCCCTTTTCCTTGATGTAACACATAGTTTTGTGTGCTTATTGGCTCTTGTATTTCCTCTTATGTGAATTGCCTTTTTACTCTCTTCCTTCCTTCTTTCCTTCCTTCCTTCCTTCCTTCCTTCCTTCCTTCCTTCCTTCTTTCCTTCCTTCCTTCCTTCTTATTTTTTATTATTATTTTTGAGACAGGGTCCTGATCTGTCACCCAGACTGTAGTGTAGTGGTATAGCTCACTGCAGCCTCAAAATCCTGGGCTTTAGCAATCCTCCCACCTCAACCCCCGCAAGCAGCTGGGACTACAGGTGTGCACCACAACGCCTGACTAATTTTCCCATTTTTTGTAGAGATGAACTCTCACTGTGTTGCCCAGGCTAGCCTTGAATTCTTGGCTTCAAGCAATCCTTGCACCTTGGCCACCCGAAGTATTAGAATTTCAGGCATGAACCACTGTGCTCGTCCTGTTTTGTTATTGGGTATGTAAAGTTATGCTCAGTTCTTAGGTGGGTAAATGGAGGCTTAGAGAGGGGCCGTTACTTGCCCTGGTCACATAGCAAGGGGAATCCAGGGCTAGGACCCAGCCCCCACCTGATTCCACAGTCAGAAGGATGGGTGTTTGTTGCTGCTTTGACCTTTGAGTCTAGATGGGTAGATCTACCTCCCTTTGAGCTCGGAAAGGGCAGGGACCAGGCCTGCTGTGTTCACCTGTATCTTCAGCACCCAGCCAGGCACTGGGGTTAGAGCAGGGGACAAAACAGAAAGCAAACCCCTGCCCTACGGATCTTCTATGGTGGGGGTAGGGTAAGGGATAAACCTACGTTTTACTTAGAATAATAATGAATAAAAGTTATTTTTAAAAGTTTTCCAGGAAAAGCTATTGCTTGGCAGGCCCTTGGGAACCATTACTCCAACTTCATTCCATAAAACGGGCAATGGAAGTCAGAAAGGAGAAGAGACTTGTCTAGGGCTACACAGGTCACTTAGTGGCCGAAATGGTTCAAGTAAATATGGATGGGCTTTTAAGATTTTAGTGCTTACAAAAAAATAACAGCTAACACTTATTTGAGCACTTATGGCATGCTGGACTCTATTCCCACCACTTTACACACATTGACTCATTTAATCTTTTCCACCTGTATTAGTCTGTTTTCATGCTGCTGATAAAGGCATAACCTGAGACTGGGTAATTTATAAAGAAGAAGAGGCTTCATAGACTCACAGTTCCATGTGGCTGGCGGAGGGGGGCGGGCTCACAATCGTGGTGGAAGGTGAAAGGCACGTCTCACGAGGTCAGGAATTCGAGACTAGCCTGGCCAACATGGTGAAACCCCATCTCCACTAATAATTTAAAAATTAGCTGGGGGTGGTGGTGGGCACCTGTAATCCCAGCTACTTGGGAGGCTGAGGCAGGAGAATCACTTGAACCTGGGAGGCGGATGTTGTAGTGAACCGAGATCGTGCCACTGGACTGCAGCCTGGGTGACAAGAGCAAAACTCCATCTCAAAAACAAACAAACAAAAATGTATCTGAAGCTCATAGGTGGCAAAGCCAGGATTCACATTCAGGCAGACTATTTTCAGAGTTCATGGCCTTAGTGCCCTACATGGTCTGTTTGCTGGACCCATGATCTTAAAAAGGATACACCAGGAATGAGTCACAGGGAGGGAAGCTGGGGGCGGGGTTGGTGGTGGTGGTACCATAATATATACATTGTATAGTTTGCTAAAGGTGATGACTATAGGGAAAAACTGAGCAGAGATATGAGGGGATTGGGTGGGGTGGTGAAGCAGGGGAGTTTGTAATTTTATTTATTATTTTTTGAGATACGGTCTCACTTTGTCACCCAGGCTGGAGTGCAGTGGCATAACCATGGCTCACTACAACCTTGACCTCCTGGGTTACAGGGATCCTTCTGCTTCAGCCTCCCGAGTATCTTGGACTACAGGCACACACCACCATGCATGACTAATTTTTAATTTTTTTGTAGAGACAGGGTCTCGCCATGTTGCCCAGGCTGGTCTCCAACTCCTAGTCTCAAGCAATCCTCCTGCCTAAGCCTCCCAAAGTGTTGGGATTACAGGCATGAGCCAGTGTGCCCAGCCAAGGGAGCGTGTAATTTTAAGTAGAGTGATCAAGAATGGTCTAATTGAGAAGTTAGTGGCTTACGCCTATAATCCCAGCACTTTGGGAGGCCAAGGCAGGTAAATCACCTGAGGTCAGGAGTTTGAGACTACCCTGGCCAACATGGGGAAACTCCATCTCTACTAAAAATACAAAAGTTAGCCAGGCGTGGTGGCATGTGCCTGTTGTCCCAGCTACTTGGGAGGCTGAGGCAGGATAATTGCTTGTACCCAGGAGGCGGAGGTTGCAGTGAGCCGAGATCGCGCCATTGCACTCCAGCCTGGGTGACAGAGCGAGACTCTGTATTAAAAAAAAAAAAAAAAAAAAAAAAGATCTAATTGAGAAGATAACATTTGAACAGAGACCTGTTGACAAAACAGCAAGGAGGCCAGCTGGAGTGGGGAGGTGAAAAGGAGGGGAGGTAGGGACTGTCACATCGTGGGGGCTTCATGGGCCATGGTGGGAATTTTGGTTTTTACTTCCTGGCACCCATGGGAGAATTCTGAGCATAAAAAAGACTTAGTTTTTAAAGTTTTTTTTTTTGGGGGGGCGGGGGAGGGTTAATAGCTGTATTGAAATATATTCACCTACCATAAAATTTACCCATGTAAAGTATACAGTTCAATGGTTTTTAATATATTGAATATAAAAGACATTCAGTATTTTAGTGGCCAGGCTTGGTGGCTCATGCCTGGAATCCCAGCACTTTGGGAGGCTGAGGTGGGCAGATCATTTGAGGTCAGGGGTTCAAGACCAGCCTGGCCAACATGGTGAAGCCCCATGTCTACTAAAAATACAAAAAAAATTAGCTGGGCGTGGTGGTGCACACCTGTAGTCTCAGCTACTCAGGAGGCTGAGGTGGGAGATTCGCTTGAACTCGGGAGGCGGAGGTTGCAGTGAGCCAAGATCGCGCTACTACACTTCAGCCTGGGCGACAGAGCAATACTCAGTCTCAAAAAAAGAAAAAAAAGGTATTTTAGTATATTCACAGAGTTGTGCAAATATCACCACAATGAATTCTAAAACATTTCCATCACCACCTAAAGAAACCGTGCCCCACAGCTGCCATCCTCCAACCTTCCCAGCCCCTGGCATCCAGTAATCTACTTTTGCCTTCTATAGATTTGCTAGTTCTGGACATATCATATAAATGGAATCATACAATATGTGACCTTTAGTGACTGGCTTCTTTCACTTAGCCCAAGTTGGAGAGTAGTGGTGCAATCACAGCTCCCTGCAGCCTCTACCTCCTGGGTTCAGGTGATCCTCCCACCTCAGCCTCCTGGGAAGCTGAGACTGCAGGTACATGCCACCACGCCTGGCTACTTTTTTGATATTTTTTGTAGAGAGAGGGTTTTGCCATGTTATCCAGGCTAGTCTTGAACTTCTGGGCTCAAGCAACTTGCCCGCCTCAGCCTCCCAAAGTGCTGGGGTGACAGGCGTGAGCCACCGTGCCCAGCCAGCATACTATTTCCAACTTTCATCCATGTTGTAGCAGGTATTAGTACTTCATTTCCTTTTATTGACAAATGATTGATAGTCCATTGTCTGGATAGACCACATTCCATTTGTCCATGCATCAGTTGATGAACGTGTGTTGTTTCCACTTTGGGCTATTACGAAAATTGCTTCTGTGAACATTTTTATATATGATTTTGTATGTTTTTATTGCTCTTGGGTATACACCTAGGAGTGGAATTGCTGGGTCATATGTTAACTCTATGTTTAACCTTTTGAGGAACTGCCAAGTTTTTGTTTTGTTTTGTTTTTTTGAGACAGAGTCTTGCTCTGTCACCCAGGCTGGAATGCAGTGGTGCAATCTTGGCTCGCTGCAACCTTCACCTGCCAGGTTCAAGCGATTCTTCTGCCTCAGCCTCCTAAGTAGCTGGGATCACAGGCGTGTACCACCATGCTCGGCTAATTTTTGCATTTTTAGTAGAGACAGGGTTTCACCATGTTGCCCAGGCTGCTCTTGAACTACTGACCTCAAGTGATCTGCCCACCTCGGCCTCCCAAAGTGCTGGGATTACAGGCATGAGCCTCGGCACCTGGCCTGCCAGGTCGTTTCCTAAAGGGACTTCACCATTTTACATCCCCACCAGCATATGAGGGTTCAGATTGCTCCACATACCCACTTGCTATTATATGAGGACAGTTTGAAACAGGGTCCTTTTGGCTGCTCTGTGGGAATAGGCTGAGGGGGACAGGGAGAAGATAGGATGTCAGTGCAGAGGTCACTGTAATAGTCCAAGCAGGAGGGAACGGTGTCTGGACCCAAGTGGGGACAGCGGAGGAAGTGAGAGGGATTGGATTCTGGAGTTGCTTTGAAGATAGAGCTAACAGGATGTCTTGATGGCTGACTCATGGAGTGTGAGAGAAGGATGGGAGTCAAGGATGACCCCAGCCCGGGTGCAGTGGCTCACAGTTCAAGACCAGCCTGAGCAACATAGTGAGACCCTGCCTCTAAAAGAAATAAAAAGTTAGGCAGGGCACAGTGGCTCACGCCTGTAATCCCAGCACTTTGGGAGGCCAAGGCGGGTAGATCACTTGAGGCCAAAGTTTGAGACCAGCCTGGCCATCATGGTGAAATCCCGTCTCTACTAAAAATACAAAAAAGTAGCTGGGTTGGTGGCACATGCCTGTAATCCCAGCTACTCAGGAGGCTGAGGCATGAGAATTGCTTGAGCTTGGGAGGCGGAGGTTGCAGTGAGACAAGATTGCACCACTGTACACCAGCATGGATGACAGAGTGAGACTCTGTCTGGAAAAAAAAAAAAAAAAAAAGCCGTTTGTGGTTGTGCACGCCTGTAGCCCCAGTCACTGGGGAGGCTGAGGCAGGAGGATCACTTGAGCCCAGGAGTTCAGGCTGCAGTGAACTATGATTGCACCACTGCACTCCAGCCTGGGCAACAGGCAAGACCCTGTTTCAAAACAACAACAAAAATTCAAAGATTTATCATCACTTGAGATGGGTAAGCTTGAAGTAAGAGCGAATGTGGTCGATGGAATCAGCTCAGTATTGGATGCGTTGAGTTTGAGAGACCTTCTAAACGCCCAGGCGGTTGGGTATTGGATTCTGGAATTCACTCTTGCCATTTGTTGATTATTTCTTGAAAAAATAACCTCAGAACGGAATCCAAATCCAGGGCCTCAGTTTCATCCTCCTCCAAAAAATGGGGACCGTAATGCCTTCAAGCGCTAAGTTGTCATGAGGCTGGGGCACAGGGCAGGGACTGAGGTCATCTGCTGCGGTCTGCAGCTCGGGAGAGGAACGGAGGCTGCGCTCGCGGCAGGCAGTGTCTGTCTGTCCGTCTCCCCCACCCCCCAGCTTCTGGCCGCGGTGGAGGAGCAGGAGGGAAGACTGGATCGTCACCCTGTCTTCCCCCCGCTCTGAGCTGGGTTTCCTCCTCAGGGGCTACCCAGGCCAGACTGCTGATGGAAACCAGCTGCGAGAGGCACAGAGGCCCGGCACACGCCCAGGCCCCTCCTCGGCGCCGGCGGACCCCGATGGCGGGGCGGGGAGCGCCTTGGCTCCCCTCCCCTCTTCCGCAGCCGGGCCTGGGGCCCTGGCACGTCCGGCGCGCCTGATGCTTTCCAGATGTGGGCTTGATTTCTCTCCTCTATCTGGCTCCGTTGAGCCCGCAAGGGGAGGGGGGAGGGGAGCTAGGGTCCGAGACCCAAATCTCTACCAGGGACTCGGGTCGGGGTCCCCTTCCCGCCCGACTCCCTTCCCTGTCCAGGCGGTGAAAACCGAGTTAGGGTGGGCTGACCACAGTAAACACGCTCCTCCCCACCTCCACCTCTTCCTAGGGCTCCCGCCTTGTCCAGGTCCAGAAGGAACCCCAAGCCCCATCCATCGGGACACGCCCTCAGGTACACCTAGGGACACGCCCCTTAGAAACCCCGCCCCGGACCCCTCCCCTTCGGTCGCGCCTCTGCAGGCCCCGCCTCCGTCGTCGGGTCCCCACTGGAAGGCGCCCTCTGCGCATCTCTTTGTCTCTCTGGCCGCCTCTGCCTCCATCTCTGTGTGTCTGTGTCTTCGTCCCTGTCTCTGACTCTGCGTTTCGGCTTGGGTGTCTCTCTCCTACCCCCTGTCTCTCTGTGTCCTGTCTGTCTCTGCCTCTCGTGTCTCTCTCTCTGCAGCGCCCTCCCCGTCTCTGCCTCTCTGAGTCCCTAGCTCGCTCACTCTCTTAATCTGTGTCCCTATAGCCCCCTGCGTCTCTCTGACTCTCCCTGCATCTCCCTCCCCTGTCTGTGAATTTCTCAGCGTCCATTTCCTGTCCTCTCCCTCCGGTCCCTGGCTCCCTGCCGTGCTTCCTCTGGTCCCGAGTCTCCCCTTCATCTTCCGCCGGGCCCTCCTCCCTGTGGCCACCTCCTCCTGTAGTCTCGCGGGGCAGGGTGGGCGCCTGGGCGTGCTGCGCGCGCCCTCATGTGGCCGGCAGGGGCTGCGTGTGAGCGCCGAAAGGGGAGTGCTGGGGAGCGGGGGACGCTGGTGTTCGCGGTGACACTGGGAAATGGCGTGTGACACCTGGAGGCTGTGTGAGTGTGGACTGCAGGGAGACGGCGCGTGACATCTGGAGAGTGTGTGAGTGTGCACTGCCGTGATGGTGTGTGACTCCAGGAGATCTGCGAGTGTGTACTGCTGTGAGATGGTGTGCGACGCCAGGACACTGTGTGAGTGTGGACTGCCGGGAGATGGTGTGCAATGGCAGGAAACTGTGTGAGTGTGGACTGCCGGGAGATGGCGTTCGACATCTGGAGAGCGTGCGAGTGTGTACTGCCGTGATGGTGTGTGACTCCAGGAGATCTGTGTGTACTGCTGTGAGATGGTGTGTGACGCCAGGAAACTGTGTGAGTGTGGACTGCTGGGAGATGGTGTGTGATGCCAGAACTAGGACACCATGAGTGTGTACTGCCGTGGTGTATTGGTGAGATGGTGTGTGGTGCTGGGAGTCTGTGTGTGACTGATTGATGTGAGATTATGTGCGACAAGGAGAGACTGAGTGGGACTGCGTATGTCAGAGATGACATGTCGCTGACAGTGACACTGTAAAATTACTGGTGATGCTGAGAGATTGTGGGTGACTGTGTGTGCTGATGAAAGGTTGTGTGTGATCGGGTGTGGGAGAGACACTCTTTGGGGCTCTGTATGGGACATTGAGAGACCATATGTGGGAGTGAGAGATTGTGTGTGACGGTGTGTGTGAGGGGGCAGTGTGTGTGGCTGTGTGCAACATGGTGAGCATATGGTGCTGTGTGTGTCACACAAGCAGATTCTGTGTGAGAGGGAGTGAGGCTGATGACTGGCATACACTGAGAGGTGGTGGACAGGTGTCATGGGAGGCACACAGAAGGCGTCTCATGAGATGGGACAGACGGAATGAGCGTCAGTCTTTGTCGGCCGCACTGTGTGTGGCTTGTGAAAAAGTGCATGATCCGGGCACATTGCTGCAATCCCAGCACTTTGGGGGGCTGAGGCAGGAGGATCCCTTGAGGCCAGGACTTTGAGACCAGCCTGGGCAACATACGGAGACCCCTCCCCACGCCGTCTCTACCGAAAAAAAAAAAAAAAGAAATTCGCCAGGCGTGGTTATGCACCTTTGTGGTCCCAGCTACTCGGAGGCTGAGGTGAGAGGATCGCTTGAGCCTGGGAGGTGGAGGCTGCAGTGAGCTAAGATCATGCCACTGCACTCCATCCAGCCTGGGTGACAGAGAGAGACCCTGTCTCAAAAAGCAAAACAAAACTGTGTGACTATGTGTGACACTGAGCTCGTGAGAGATGGCAGCGTTGTGACAGTGCATGCGAGTGTGCGGCTGTGCAGGGCACTCAGAAGCGAGAGTGTGAGGGAGGCCTTGTGTGTAGAAGGCAAGAGATGATGGAGAGGCGGGAGTGAGTGTGTGAAATGCTGCAAGATTGTGTGGGACTCTGTGAGACACTGAGCCATCGTGGGTAGCTAGGTATGACACCAGGAGATGGGGCGCGTGTGTGTGACAGGGACAGACTGTGTATGGAGGGAATGTGTCAGATGCGTGTGACACCAGGAGACTGTGTGAGAATGTGTGTGGCCTTCCATGGGTGTCACTGGACAGGCAACTGGGTGTTACTATGAAATACTATAAAACAGTGTGTACTTGACAGGTTGCATGGGTAACTGCATGCCATTATGAGACACAGAAAGTGTGAGACTGGGACAGGGTGTGAAACTGAGAGAGAAGTTTAAATGGCATGCAAGGCCAGGCGCGGTGGCTCACACCTGTAATCCCAGCACTTTGGGAGGCCGAGGCGGGTGGATGACCTGAGGTCAGGAGTTCGAGACCAGCCTGGCCAACATTGTGAGACCCTGTCTCTACAAAAAATGCAAAAATTAGCCGGGAGTGGTGGCAGGCACCTGTAATCCCAGCTACTCAGGAGGCTAAGGCAGGAAAATGGCTTGAACCCAGGACGCGGAGGTTGCAGTGAGCCGAGATCACATCACTGCACTCCAGCCTGGGCAACAGTGAGACTCAGTCTCAAAAAAAAAAAAAAAAAAAAGGCATGCAAATGTGTGTGACATTTGGAGACATTATATGTGACACTGTGGCAAACTGCTGGTACGTTTGGGGCTCTGAGATAATTTATCCCATGTGTAGCCCTTGGGGCTGCCATTGGTGGTGGCTGTGTGTGGCATTTGGGGCGACCGTGTGAGGTTGTGTTGAGCAAGGTCATTTGTGAGGTTGTGTGGTGCTACCATGTGACAGGGCAAGACAGTTTGTGTCTGTGTGAGGGACAGTGAGCATGAGGCTGGGGGGTAACACTGAGGTGGTGAGTGTGGCTGAGTGAGAGGCTCTGTGGGACACACTGGAGAGGTTTGTGTGACTGTGGATTAAATGCACCCAGGCCGGGGACCCACCTAGACAGACTGTCTTTTCTAGTGAAGGTGAGAGAGGCACAGAGTCCCACAAGAGGACAGCAGCGGCAGAGACACAGGGAGAGGGACAAAGATAGGACTGACAGACAAGAGAGAGGGCCCAGAGAGGCAGCCCCAAGGCGGCGGGGCGGCGGGGCGGCGGGGAAGGTGGCTCCCGGAGGAGGCGGGTCCGTAGGGCCTGCGCCCCAGGGGAGGGGGCGGGGCGGGCCGGAGGGACCCAGACGCTGCCTCCCAGCCTCTGTCACCGCCGCCAGCCCGGCCCAGAGCAGCAACAGGTAGGAAGCTCCGGTCCCGGCCCCACAGCTGGTCCCTTTGCCTGCTCCGTGGCCACCGTCTCTTCGCCTGAGAATGATTGAATGAATGAGTGAATGAGTGAGTGAATGAATTCTTCTACGTCTTCATCAGCCTGTCTCTCGCTTTGTTCCTCTCTCCCACTTTCTGGTTCCATCTCTCCCCAACCCCTCCATCTCCCTCTCTTTCCTTCCCTTCTTGCCTCTGTCCCTCTATCTCCTCGTCTCTGTCCCTTTATCCCCTTGGTGTCTCTCTGCTCTTTCCTCCATCCCCCCTTCCTCCATTTCCCCTTCTCTCTCCTTTCTCCCTCCCTCCATCACCCCATCCTCTCCCACCCCATCCGTCCATCTCCTCCATTCTCTCCCATCCCACACCGCCTCTCTCCATCTCTCCATCCTCTTCCACCCCATCAGTCCATCTCCTCCATTCTCTCCCATCCTACCCCACCTCCCTCCATCTCTCCATCCTCTTCCACCCCACACCTCCTCCCTCCATCACCCCATTCTCTCCCACCCCATCCGTCCATCTCCTCCATCCTCTTCCACCCCACACCCTCTCCCTTCATGTCCCCATTCTCTCCCACCCCACACCCCCTTCCTCCACCTCCCCTGCTCTGTCCCCTCGGTCCCTTTGTCCCCTCGGTGCCAGTTGCCTTGTATCACCCTGTTCCTTGCTCCCCCCTTCATTTGTCCCTCTATTTTCTCCTCCATCACTTCATTCCTTCCCCAGTCTCTTCCTCTCTCTATTCCTCCCCGTTTCTTCATTTCTCCAGTGCCTCAGTCTCTCCCTCCATTACTTTGTCTCTGTCTCTGCGCGCCCCGTTGTCCTTCTGTCCATCCGATAGGCCTCTCCTCGGTTGGGCTCCCCCAACCCTCTCCCCTGGCTGCTAATGAGCAGAGGAGCCTTTGAGGTGGCCAGGGCTGGAGTGGGGGGGCTCCCTGAGGGGGGCGGAGGGGGCAGCTGCTGCCAAGGCCCTAATGAGTCCCCCTCTGTGCCCCTCCCGCCGCGATCTTAATTCCCAGTTCTCCCTGGAGCCACTGCTAATTGGCCTGAGGAGGGGCCCCCCTCCTGGCTCTTGCTCTGCCCCCGGGGGGTGAGGACACCTGGATTCTGATCCAGCACCTGTGGCCCTGTCCTTCTGTCTCAGCCTCCCATCTGTGCGCCCCTCCTTCCCTCCCTCGCCCCTCCCCGTTCTCTCCCACCTGCCTTAGGTACCTCCATCCGTGCACCCCTGCATCGCTCCTCTTGTTCCTGTCCCCCTCATCTGTCCCTCCCTCCACCAGCCCCTGGCCACCCCATTCGCGCGCCCTTCCACCCTCGCACCTGTTACCGGGTCCGTCTCCTCACCCCTGCCTCGGGACCCAAACGTATCCTAACCTACTCCCACAGCCTCAACTCCTGCGCGTCTTTTAACCCCTTCCCCGCCGCAACCATGTCCAACAACATGGCCAAGATTGCCGAGGCCCGCAAGACGGTGGAACAGCTGAAGCTGGAGGTGAACATCGACCGCATGAAGGTGCTGGGTCAGGGTAGGGAGCAGGGCGGGGATTCTGGGCCTGCGGTCTGTCCCGGGCTGTGTCGGCCGGGAGCCATAGTGCAAGGATGCACCTGGGAAGAGGGCTGGGCAAGGGGCGGGGCAGGGCAGGAGGAGGGGCCAGGACGAGGGGCGGGGCAGGACAGGGGAGGGGCCAGGACGAGGGTCGGGGTAGGACAGGGGGAGGGGCCTGTATGAGACGGGGCAGAGTGGGAGGAGGGGACCGGGCAAGAGGCGGGGCCTAAGTGGGCGGCTCTGAGGAGCCGAGCAGGGCGGTGACATCTCCACCCGGGTGCTCGCAGGTGTCCCAGGCAGCAGCGGAACTCCTGGCTTTCTGCGAAACGCATGCCAAAGATGACCCGCTGGTGATGCCAGTACCCGCCGCGGAGAACCCCTTCCGCGACAAGCGCCTCTTTTGTGTTCTGCTCTGAACCCTCCAGACAGCTTACCCTCCCCTGCCAAAGTATGGATCCAATAAACTTGGTAACTGTGGTAGTGCCTGTGCTTTCAGGGAAACTGAGGTACGCACAGAGCTTGGGGCCACCGTGGGGGAAGCTGTGTCCGTTCTCATTCCTTCTGAGTGTGTGTGTTGGGGGTAGGGGTGGACGTGGAGTATGACTCCACCAAAGCCTCAGAGGAGATGAGTATTCAGTGCTGTCTCCTCCACGATCGATCCTGAACTTAATGGTCCCGACGGCCCCAGAAGGCAGCTGACTACTTGTATGATACCCATGAGGAAACTGAGCCAAAGGAAGTCCTTTATTCAGAGTCGCAAAGCTAGGAGGTAACAGAGCGCTGACGGGGGTACTCCAGTACTCCCTGAACCCCTCCACTAGCCTCTCTCCTCCCCACTGGGTTGGGCATTCTTAGGGTCCCCAGTCCCCATCCCACACTTCTCACCCCCTGAACGACTTCTTTTTTCACACCTGGTTTCCCTGTACCGCAGGCCCGCTTCTGTCCTAAAGTCCTGCACTTTTTCTCTGCTCACTCGTTCATTCATTCATTCATTCACTCATTAACTCTTCCAAACACTCCCTGATACCTACTTTCTGACCAGCGTTGGGCAATGCTAGGGACATGGCTGTGACCAAGACAGCCCTGGCTCTGCCCTGCCCTCTTGGGGCTCAGAGTCCAGTGGGAGAGAAAGACCTGTCCCCAGATGGTAAAAACCCAGAGTGGGCAGTGCTGAGTCGGGGAGTGCAGAGGGAACTCCTGACTCAGCTTGGAGGTAAGTGTGCTTCCTGGAGGAGGTGACATCTCAGCTGGAACATGGTGGTAATAAAACTTGGGGACTCAGAGAAGAGAGAAACATGGCTAGAGGGAGGGAGAGGAAATAAAATAATGAGTACATTCCTTCATCCTTCCTTTATTTTGTCATTGTTCTGGAGATACAGGGGTGACTGTGACGGCCCTGGTTCTTGCCCTCTGTTTTCCAATTCACATACTACTGGCCTGCAGGACATATGTAGCTTGCAGATATATATATATGTAGAGAGAGAGGAGATAAAGAGAAAGACAGACAGAGAGAGTCTCACTCTGTCACCCAGGCTGGAGTACAGTGGCACAATCTCGGTTCACTGCAACCTCCGCCTCCCAGGTTCAAGCAATTCTCCTGCCTCAGCCTCCCAAGTAGCTGGGATTACAGGCATGCACCACCACGCCCAGCTAATTTTTGTATTTTTAGTAGAGGCGGGGTTTCACCATGTTGGCCAGGCTGGTCTTGAACTCCTGACCTCAAGTGATCCGCTCGCCTCAGCCTCCCAAAGTGCTGGGATTACAAACATGAGACACCTGCCCGGCCACAGTTAAATTTTTATGGCTTTACATGATGTTTAAAGATGTTCTTGACTTGGCTGCCAAATTGAAAAACACAGATATTTGACATCAAAGTCCATATTTCTCTGGAATTGCAGTCTTCTCTGAAATTGTAAGGTCTGGTGACTCACAGGCTGTAAGACAGGGCCTGGGTTTTCCAGCTCACCAAAATCCCCACCATGCCCTATTGTCTCCTGGTCAAGGAAGCTGGGGACCAGTCGCCATTTAACCTGAAGCCTGTGTCGGGGGCTTCTTACAGAGGAATGAGAAATAAAATGGCCGGGCGCAGTGGCTCACGCCTGTAATCCCAGCACTTTGAGAGGCCGAGGTGGGCAAATCACTTGAGGTCAGGAGTTCAAGACTAGCCTGGCCAACATGGTGAAACCCCATCTCTACTAAGAAGACAAAAGTTAGCTGGGAATGGTGGCACGAACCTGTAATCCCAGCTACTCGGGTGGCTGAGGCAAGAGAATTGCTTGAACCTGGGAGGTGGAGGTTGCAGTGAGCCAAGATCACACCACTGCACTCCAGCCTGGGCAACAGAGCAAGACTCCATTTCAAAAAGAAAAAAAGAAAAGAAAAGAAAAATAGGCCGGGCGCGGTGGCTCAAGCCTGTAATCCCAGCACTTTGGGAGGCCGAGACGGGTGGATCACGAGGTCAGGAGATCGAGACCATCCTGACTAACACGGTGAAACCCCGTCTCTACTAAAAAAATACAAAAAACTAGCCGGGCGAGATGGCGGGCACCTGTAGTCCCAGCTACTCGGGAGGCTGAGGCAGGAGAATGGAGTAAACCCCGGAGGCGGAGCTTGCAGTGAGCTGAGATCCGGCCACTGCACTCCAGCCCGGGCGACACAGCGAGACTCCGTCTCAAAAAAAAAAAAAAAAAAAAAAAAAAAAAAAAAAAGAAAAATAAAAAGTTCTGTGTCTCCATTGAAAATGGGGAGGGCTGGGCGCGGTGGCTCATGCCTGTAATCCCAGCACTTTGGGAGGCCGAGGTGGGCAGATCACGAGGTCAGGAGATCGAGACCAACCTGGCTAACACAGTGAAACACTGACTCTACTAAAAATACAAAAAAAATTAGCCAGACATGGTGGTGGGCACCTGTAGTCGCAGCTACTCAGGAGGCTGAGGCAGGAGAATGGCATGAATCTGGGAGGCGGAGCTTGCAGTGAGCCGAGATCACGCCACTGCACTCCAGCCTGGGCGACACAGCAAGACTCCGTCTCAAAAAAAAAAAAAGAAAATGGGGAGAATGCAGGCCAGGGAAGCTGTGGGTTTGGCCAATTATTTTATCTGGTTGGTCCAAGGGCCTGAGGATCACTCCCTCTCCTCTCCCTCATCTCCTCTTATCTTGTCTAATACTCAGGCTCCCCAGCTCGTGGCTGGTGGAGGCTGGACCCTGGGTCTGGCTGGAGGTGGCTTGCTGGGCCTCCCCTCCACAGGGGAAATGTGCACAAGTCTGCTCCATTATTCACACTGGATTAGGGTCCCCCGGGTGCCTAGTCTGAGTCTCCTGTAGGATCCAGGCAGGAGCGTCTGTAATTACATCTCCCTCCTGCTTCCCACCGCCGAGCCTGCTTGGCTCGGGCCTGGTTGCATCATGTCTGTGGGAGCCCCGGGGGAGACGGGGGACAGGGAGTGAGCCAGAGATGAGCTAGGGTGTGGAGGAGGAGCGGGGAGAGAAGCTGGGCAGGAAGGAGCTAGAAGGATTCCAGAATTCACAGATCCTGCATCCTCATAGCTCAGAACCTGAAATGCAAAGGAATCTAGGATCCCAGGACCTCCGAGGGCTGGAATTCCAGCATCTTTCAATCCTATGGGGCCAAGATCCTGGGGTCCCGCGCCCTAGGATTCCAGAGCTCGGCATATCAGGAGAAGTGTAAGGAGTTCCTGAGCCTAGGCTCTTGGGAGCTAGATCCTTCGAGCGCTGGAATGTCGGAGCTGCGTAGTGCAAACCCTTCCTCCTTCCCATCCCTGGTCTTGGGGGACAGAAACTATGGAGATGTAAGCGGTTGAATGGGACCTGGGTTGGGGGAAGGGAGGGCCGGCGGGAGTGGGACACAGAGGGGACCAGCAGGAGGTGTCTTTCTGGAGGAAGAGGAGGATGGGGAACTGGGGCTGGGGGAAGGAGAAGCCAGGAGTCACAATCCAGAAGGGACAGGGCAGGTCCCCGTGTGCCCATCCTCCATGAGAACAGATCCGAATAATCTTATTAGATTTACCGCCTCGTAGCAGCACCAGCTTCTGGTCACCAGCTGCTGCTTCCTGCCACCCCCAGAGGTGAAGTCAGCTCTGGGGCCAGGCCCAGGCTGGGGTCAGAGACAGGCCAGAAGGTAGAGGTGGCTGCAGGGCGAGGTGCTTGTTCCTCCAGACCCCAAGGGCTCTCAGCTGCCCTATTCCAGGCTGTCTTCCCTCTGCACCCCCATCGCAAACTGCACCTCAACCCAGGGGCTCAGAGCAGCGCATGGCCTGGCTGAAGGGGTAGGGCAGGGGACGGAAAGCTCAGAGCCAGCAGGAGCTGCAGTCTTGGCCATCACTTCCTAGGGGAACGGTTCAACAGTCCCATCTTGCTCAATGCTCACAGTAGCCCTCAAGGGGACTCTGTTTATCCCCATTTTACAGACAAAGAAAACAGGCCTGGGGCCCAGCGCAGTGGCTTATGCCTGTAATCCCAGAACTCTGGAAGGCCAAGGCAGGCGGATCATTTGAGGTCAGGAGTTCAAGACCAGCCTGGCCAACATGGTGAAACCCTGTCTCTACTAAAAATACAAAAATTAGCTGGGCATGGTGGCGCGCACCTGTAATCCCCGCTACTCGGGACAGTGAGGCACGAGAATCGCTTGAACCCAGGAGGCAGAGGTTGCAGTGAGCCGAGATTGCACCAGTGCACTCCAGCCTGAGGACAGAGCAAGACTCCATCTCAAAAAGAAAGAAAGAAAAATAGGCATGGAGAGGTAACCAGCTGGGGTTTGAGACTGGAATGGGAGGATCGGATGGATGACCACTCTGGACAGGTTCAGGGGGTGACAAGGAGGCCTTGAAGACTGGGAAATGAGGGGATCCCCAGGTGAGGGGCATGGCCCATTCAGAGGCAGGAGACTGGGTTATGCCCCCTGGAGCAAGGTGAGATGCAGCCACAAGAAGGTAGGCTAGGGCCTGTTTGCGGTGGAGGGCGGTGAGTGGTTAGAGAAAGGAGGCCTCTGGCTCTGGATGCTGGAATGAGTCAAGGCGAGACAGGTCTGGGACACGTAGCAGTTTCTCAAAGCAGTGAGAGGGCACAGCAGGCCGACGGCAGGCCTGGCAGGCACGAGCAGCTGGTGGTGCGTGTGTGCAGAACATGAGATAAGGCCTGCCTCCTCCCAGGGCCAGTGCCAGGAAGACGGAAACCAGGGAGTCCGGAGAGGGTCAGGCCCAGGGCAAGCCAGGATCTTAGGTCTGCGGCACTTCCAGATGCAGGCCTGGGCCGGGTGTGGTGGGTCAAGCTTGTAATCCCAGCACTTTGTGAGGCTGAGGTGGGGTGGTGGGGGGGGGGGGGAGATCACTTAAAGTCATGAGTTCGAGACCAGCCTGGTCAACATGGTGAAACTCTGCCTCTACTAAAAATACAAAAATTAGTCAGGCATGGTGGCGGGCACCTGAAGTCCCAGCTACTCAGGAGGCTGAGGCAGGAGCACCGCTTAAGCCTGGGAGGTGGAGGTTGCAGCAAGCTGAGATCTTGCCACTGCACTCCAGCCTGGGTGACAGAGTGAAACCCTGTCTCTAAAAAATTAGGTCACACACAGTGGCTCATGCCTCTAATGCGAGAACTTTGGGAGGCTGAGGTGGGCAGATCACCTGAGGTCAGGAGTTCGAGACCAGCCTGGCCAACATGGTGAAATCCCATCTCCACTAAAATACAAAAATTAGCTGGGCGTGGTGGCGAGTACCTGCAATCCCAGCTACCTGGGAGGCTGAGGCAGAAGAATCACTTGAACCCGGGAGGTGGAGGTTGTGGTGAGCCGAGATCGCACCACTGCACTCTAGCCTGGGCAACAGAGTGAGACTCCGTCTCAAAAACAAAACAAAACTACAACATAGCTGTGTGCCCATGTGGACGCACAGAGTCCCACAAGCTCACAATACACACATACACACAATACTCACACACACAAACACAATCACAGTGCTGAGAAAAATGCTCACTTAGGTCACGTGGGCCACACTAACTATGCAGAGTCACAATCCAGTTACACACCCACAGTTCCCCAGCACATTAGCCTCGATGTCTCTCCCCTCCTGGGTGCTGTGTGTCACTTGGTCCGTCCCTAATCTCGGTGGTCTCTGAGCTGTCCTTCCTCTTTTTCCCTGCTGCCTCGGGGTCCTCCCCAGGGAGGCCTGGTTCTTTTCCTCGCCATGGGTGGAGAGAGGGCGAGAGGAGGGCTGCTGACTCTTTCCGTAGCTCCGCCCACCCTGGAAGCCGCCCCTGGCACAACGCACTGTGGGTGATTCCTCACCCCAAGGCACCTGGCCGGGGAGCAGAACCCCCTTGTGGACACTGCTGTGGGCTTGGCCCGGCTAGCTGGGGCCATGGCCAAGCAGGAGGCTGGGTTTCAGGGGAAGGTGACTGAGGCATGTCTGGCACCAGTACGGACTCTGGGGAACTCAGTCCCCTCATTAGGAGGGAGGCACAGTCACTGCCACCCCTACCTGCTCCTGATGCAGGAACACAGAACCGATGCTGGGGTTGCCAGGGCTCCTGGCTCCTAGTGGCATCAGCGGGGAAACTGAGGCCTGAGGCCAGGCATGGTGGCCTATAATCCCAGCACTTCGGCAAGTCGAGGTGGGGAGATCACTTGAGTCCTGGAGTTTGACACCAGCCTGGGTGACATAGTGAAACCCTGTCTTTACAAAAATACAAAAATTAGCTGGGCATGGCAGTGGGTGCCTGTAGTCCCAGCTACTCAGGAGGCTGAGGTGGGAGGATTGCTTGAACCCCGGAGGTGGAGGTTGCAGTGAACTGAGATTGCAGCACTACACTCCAGCCTGGGTGACAGAGCAAGACCCCATCTCAAAAACAAACAGCCAGGCATGGTGGTTCACGCCTGTAATCCCAGCACTATGGGAGGCCAAGGCAGGCCGATCACCTGAGGTCAGGAGTTCAAGACCAGCCTGGCCAACATGGTGAAACCCCGCCTCTACTAAAAATATAAAAATTGAGCGCAGGGGCACATGCCTGTAATCCCAGTTACTTGGGAGGCTGAGGCAGGAGAATCACTTGAACCCGGGAGGCGGAGGTTGCAGTGAGCTGAGATCAGCCACTGTACTCCAGCCTAGGTGACAGAGCGAGACTCCATCTCAAATCAAAAACAAGCAAAGAGAAAAACAACAACAAAAAAGAAACTGAGGCCTGGAAGGGACCGGGGGTTTGACCGCAGTCCCACTGGGCATGGGAGCAGAGGGGACTTCCTGAGTGTTAACCGTTCTTGTAACAGGAAGCGAGAGAGAGGGAGGCTCGGGGAACCAGAGGCCACCCGGTTGAAACAAGACGCACGCCTGCCAGGCATCATCCTTCATTAATACGATATAACTTCCTGAGTTCTCTCTGGTCTGCCTGGGGACCAGACAGCCTGAGGCGGGACCACGTGGCAGGACCTGGAGCCCACATGCACAGGCACCCCTAGAGCAGGGCTGTGGGGTCCCTTAGGGAGCCACAGTAGGGCTGGTACTTGGGCGTTCATCCTGCTGGAAGCTGCGGGTGCCAGCTGGGCATGGGTGATAGGGAGATGGGGGGAAGGGGCAAAGGGGTTGTGGTCACACGCCAGGGTACAGAGAAGGCAAGACTGCAGCTGCCCACAGTCCAGTCCTTGGGTTGGACACATCCCTCCTGGCCTTGGACATGAGACATCTGCACAGGCTCTCTCCTTGTTATAGAAACCAATCTGGGATGTGCTGCAGGCTGAGGGCAGCCACCAGGTCGGTGAGGCCCGTGTTACCTCACGCACAGAGGAGGCGGCTGAAGTCTACCAGCTCCCTCTCCTCGCCTGGGTCCATCACGCAGCAAGGAAAAAGGTGGTCAGACGGAAACAGGAAGTCAAGTCAAATGGATTTGAGACTGCCCCCCGATAAACAGCGGGGCTCAGAGAGGGTCTCCGAGGTTTTATCTGGCCCTTTGGGGCTGGGAGGCTGCCTGGGAAGCCACGGACTCCGTGGGAAGGGAGACAGGTGAACGCTGTGCGGGCAGTGGGAGCACGTGGGTCTGTCGCACTGGCCCGAGGCTGCAGCGGCGGTGGCTTGGCTGTGTTTGGGGAGGGTGGGGGACGCATGGCAGCAATGTTGGAGTTGTGGACAGCTTCCTGTGATCAAAATATGATTCCTGAAGGTCAAGGTCACCAGGGGCCTAGGGGTGCTGTGCGAGAAGTCAGAGGGTGGCCCAGTGCTACCCTTCCATGATGGGCCGTGGAAGTCGCCCAGGCCTGTTCCTGACAACTGGACACCAAATACGCCCCTTCATGCTTCCTTCTCGGGTCTCTGCAGGGTGAGCTGGGTGCCCAGGGACAGGCTCGAGGGACTGGCATGTCTTTCTCTGGCCAAGCCTCCTTCCTCAGTTTTCTGGAAGGAGTGAGTTTTGTCCAGGGACTAGAACTCTCAGTGGTGTCTGGAAAACACTACATCAGAGAGGAATTTCCTGGTCATTTCTCAATCCCCGGGCAATGTCCTAAGCCCCAGGGCCTGAAGCCCAGAATAGATCCCAGAGGCCACCCTGAGACAGCCCAGGCCAAGGCCACCCCATTGAAGCCCGGTCAAGTGTGTGCCCTTCAGGTCCCTCCTAGCGGTCGCCTACTACCCCAAGAGGCTCCAAGCCTAAGTGATGGTGACTCAGGAATTTCCCACCCAGGCCAGAGAGGGAGACACTGGGGGAGGGAGGAGTCCTGTGTGTGGGGAGGTGGCAGGTGGCTCAGTGATGGGAACCAAGAGAGGATGTGGGGAGGACAGTGCAGGCAGCAATGGGAGATGGATGTCCTGGGTTGGGCGGGTGGATGGGGAATGGGGAGTGTGCCAGGGGGCCTCTGGAGAACAGTGAGGGAAGGCGGGGCAGAGAGAGGAAATGAAAAAGCTGGGGTGAGCAGGCAAGCTGAGGAGGGTGGGAGGGAGGGAGGGAAGGAGGGAGGAGGGAAGGAGAAGCTGACACACAGACCGACACAGGCAGCGAGAGACACACGGAGCAGAGCAAGTGAAGGGACAGACGCGTGGGACAGGAGAGCCTGGGCAAGACTGGAGAGGTGCGGTGAGGGGCTGGGGAAGCAGCAACACAGAGCAGGAGCGGGTAGAGGGTGTGGGGTTAGAGGGAGAAAGGTACGGGGAGGACAAGGACAAGGGAGGGGACGGAGACAGGGAGATAACAGCAAGAGACCGAGAGACAGAGAAGGAAAGAACTGGTGATGCCCGGATGTTCTCTGTCTCTTTAATGGCAGAAACAGAGCTAGAGAAGGAAAGAAATAGGAGGTGGGGGGGTGCCAGCCATGGTGGCTCACGCCTGTAATCTCAACACTTTGGGAAGCCGAGGTGGATAGATCACCTGAGGTTAAGAGTTCGAGACCAGCCTGATCAACACGGTGGAACCCCATCTTTACTAAAAATACAAAAATTAGCTGGGCGTGGTAGTGGGCGCCTGTAATCTATCTACTCCAGAGGCTGGGGCAGGAGAATTGCTTGAACCCAGGAGGTGAAGGTTGCAGTGAGCCGAGATCATGCCATTGCACTCCATCCTAGACAACAGAGTGAGACTCCATCTCAAGAAAAAAGAAAGAAAAGAAAGAGAAAAAGAAAGAGAAATAGGAGGGCGGGGAGAGACAGAGACAGAGAGAGATATGGGAGAAGCCAGAGGCGAGAGGACTACATACACATACACAGGAGAACTGGGGGTTGACTGGGAGGCCCCAGCTGCCACAAGGACTGGCCAGTAGGGACACCTGAGTGGGCTGGGTGGTGGGGCTAGTCTTGGCTCCCTCTGACCCCACACCTTCCACCTTGGGAACCCTCCAGCCCAGACCTGGGATGGCAGATTCGTGCAGGAACCTCACCTACGTGCGGGGCTCCGTGGGGCCGGCCACCAGCACCTTGATGTTCGTGGCCGGCGTGGTGGGCAACGGGCTGGCCCTGGGCATCCTGCACGCGCGGCGACCGGCGCGCCCCTCGGCCTTCGCGGTGCTGGTCACCGGGCTGGCGGCCACCGACCTGCTGGGCACCAGCTTCCTGAGCCCGGCCGTGTTCGTGGCCTATGCGCGCAACAGCTCCCTGCTGGGCCTGGCCCGGGGCGGCCCCGCGCTGTGCGATGCCTTCGCCTTCGCCATGACCTTCTTCGGCCTGGCGTCCATGCTCATCCTCTTCGCCATGGCCGTGGAGCGCTGCCTGGCGCTGAGCCACCCCTACCTCTACGCGCAACTGGACGGGCCCCGCTGCGCCCGCCTGGCGCTGCCAGCCATCTACGCCTTCTGCGTCCTCTTCTGCGCGCTGCCCCTGCTGGGCCTGGGCCAACACCAGCAGTACTGCCCCGGTAGCTGGTGCTTCCTCCGCATGCGCTGGGCCCAGCCGGGCGGCGCCGCCTTCTCGCTGGCCTACGCCGGCCTGGTGGCCCTGCTGATGGCCGCCATCTTCCTGTGCAACGGCTCGGTCACCCTCAGCCTCTGCCGCATGTACCGCCAGCAGAAGCGCCACCAGAGCTCGGTGGGTCCACGCCCGCGCACCGGAGAGGATGAGGTGGACCACCTGATCCTGCTGGCCCTCATGACGGGGGTCATGGCCGTGTGCTCCCTGCCTCTCACAGTAAGTCCCCCCGGAGCTGGGGGGAGTGGGGAGAGGAGGAGGGCAGCTCTGTGGGTTGTGCCCATGTCACAGATGGGGAGACTGAGGCTCAAAAGAGGTCAGACTTCGTGGGCATGGTGGCTCACGCCTGTAATCTCAGCATTTAGAAAGGCCGAGGCAGGACTGGATGCGGTGGCTCACGCCTGTAATCCCAGCACTTTGGGAGGCCGAGGCGGGCAGATCACGAGGTCAGGAGTTCGAGACCAGTCTGGCCAAAATGATGAAACCCTGTCTCTACTAAAAATACAACAAATACATAAATGAAAAGTAGCCGGGTGTAGTGGCACATGCCTGAAGTCCCAGCTACTTGGGAGGCTGAGGCAGGCGAATCACTTGAACCGAGGAGGCGGAGGTTGCAATGAGCTGAGATCGTGCCACTGCACTCCAGCCTGGGTGACAGAGTGAGACTCCATCTCAAAAATAAATAAATAAATAAGAAAAAAAAAAAAGAAAAAGAAAGGCGAGGCAGGAGGATCACTTGAGCTCAGAGGTTTGAGACCAGCCCGGGCAACATGGTGAAACCCCATCTCTATGAAATATTTAAAAATTAGCCTGGCATGATGGCCTGTGCCTGTGGTCTCAGCTACTTGGGAGGCTGAAGTGGAAGGATTGCTGCAGCCTGGGAGGTCAAGGCTGCAGTGAGCTGTGATTACTACATCCCAGCCTAGCTGACAGAGCAAGACCTTGTCTCAAAACGAAAACAAAGAAAACAAAAACAAATCGGACAGAGGCTTGGTCCCCAGTCAGACAGATCCTGGCTTTCTGGAGAAGACTTTCTGCATCTGACTTCTTCTGGTACCTTGTCTCCCAGCTCAGGCATCCTGTGCCCCCCGTAATAAAATGCATCCCCCCTCCTTCCCCTACCCCTGTAATGAAAAACCACCACTCATTGAGCGCTTCTCTATGCCTACCTCGTACTTAGTGGCTTACAGATACTTCCTAAGACAATTTTCAAAATGATCACAGCCACCCATTCCACAGCATTTGGCAGGAAACCAAGAGAACGTTCTCTCTCATCCCCGTTTTTACAGATGAGGGGCAGTGTCTCTCGCCCACAGTCACACAGAGCCTGGTCTCGGTCCTGGGTCCTTCGATTGTAGAGCCTGATCTCCCACTCACCTGGCTCCCCTCTGCCTCAGAGCAGGCCCCACCCTTGCCTCCGCACCTCGGTTTTCTTCCGGGACTCCCGTCCTGCCCCTCCCCAATGGGAGTGCCACAGACCCCAGTACCTACTCAGTGTCTGTGACACCTGGTCGTGCCACCTTTCTTCTGAGCCTCAGTTTCTGTTTCTGTAAAATGCAAGAGGCTGGGCTGGATTGGGGGGTCCTTAAATCTTTTTTGGGGGTTACCCTGACTCAGAGACTCAGATGCTGTGGACAGATACACACAGGCACCACAACAGCTCTGCAGCAGATTCAGGGGGCCCAGCTGGGCGGCGCCGCCTTCTTGTAGGGACATTATACTCAAAAAATCTGTGGAGCCTGGGGGTCCTCCCAGCTTCTAAGGTTGGGGGGACCCATATACCTGGCCCCCATTCCTCTCCCCTTAGGCATCTCTGGCAATTTCCTGGGACTTTCTCTCCCTGTGTTCCCCAGATGCATTTGTTACTTAGTTTTTATCTTCTCTCCTTCCCCTCTGACATGCCGCCCTTACCTCATCCCTGGTAAGCGAGTGGGAGGGGGGAGCCAGGGTGGGGAGGCTGAGGACTCCTGGGTGCTTCTTGACGCCCTCACCCTGCCCTCAGATCCGCTGCTTCACCCAGGCCGTCACCCCTGACAGCAGCAGTGAGATGGGGGACCTCCTTGCCTTCCGCTTCTACGCCTTCAACCCCATCCTGGACCCCTGGGTCTTCATCCTTTTCCGAAAGGCTGTCTTCAAGCGACTCAAGCTCTGGGTCTGCTGCCTGTGCCTCGGGCCTGCCCACGGCGACTCGCAGACACCCCTTTCCCAGCTCACCTCAGGGAGGAGGGACCCAAGGGCCCCCTCTGCTCCTGTGGGAAAGGAGGGGAGCTGGGTGCCTTTGTCGGCTTGGGGCGAGGGGCAGGTGGCGCCCTTGCCTCTCACACAGCAGTCCGGCGGCAGCACCGTGGGAGCGTCGTCCAAAGCAGAAGCCAATGTCGCCTGCTCCCTCTGCTGACATTTGGAGCTGACCCTGTGATCCCTGTCTTCGAGGGACAGGAACCAGAAAATCAGGGACACGGCTGATGGCTGCGGATGCTGGAACCTTGGCCCCCAAACTCTGGGGCCGATTGGCTGCTGTTTCTCCTGCGCAGGGTAGTCGCTGCTGGCTCTGGGAAGAGAGTGCGGGACAGAGGAAACATTTATCCTGGAGCGCAGAAAGAATGGTTCTCTCAAAATAGCCAGTGGCCTGGCCGACCTGCTCTGGCCCTGGATTCCCCATCCATCTCACTGTCTAAATATTTAGCAGGCGGAGAAGTTCCCAGAGGCTTCTGTACACTCAGGTCTGCTCTGGTCTGAGTGCTGGCTCCAATCTACGTCCACTTAGGGGGACCAGCTGCCCACCCCAAGTCCCCAGGGGACGGCCCTCCCCTCTACCAAGCCACTCCAAGAGCCAGCCCCTCTCTGCTCCACAAAAACCAGGGTTCTTGGAAAAGCTCCCTGCCTCCCCTTGCCGCTGGTCCCCCATCAGGCTTGGGAGCGCTGGCATCCCAAAGAGGCAATGGGAGAAAGGGGAGGCTGCTGCATTGTAGGTGACAACGCAGGACATGTGCTTGGTACAAAAAGGGCCTGAGACCTTCCACCTAGCTTGATGGGCTGCGAGATGAGAACTGTGAGGGTGCAGGTGGCGGGGAGACAGATGGAGAAGCTGACAGATGGCTGGGGATCCCAGGGACTGCCCCAGAACAAAAACCTAAGTCCTGTGCCTGTCCCCAGGGTCCTGAATAAATAAATGCCTCCTTACAGAGCCTGACCTCATGTTATGTGTCCTTGGAGCCCTCGCAAAGATTTCATTCATTCATTCATTCATTCATTCATTCATTCATTCATTCAACAGATACTTGACTGGGCACCATAGCACATGCCTGTAATCCCAGCATTTTGGGAGGTTCAGGTGGAGGATCACTTGAGCCCAGGAGTTTGAGACCAGCCTGGGCAATATATCGAGAACTTGTCTTTACAAAAAAATTTTAAAAATTAGCTGGGTGTGGTGGTGCACACCTGTAGTCCCAGCTCCCAGGGAGGTTGAGACAAGAGGATCACTTGAGCGTGGGAGGTTGAGGCTGCAGTGAGCTGAGATCCTGCCACTGGGTGACAGAGTGACACTCTGTCTCAAAAACAGAAACCAAAAAACCCTCAACCTCCCCCTGAAATTCAGCAGCGCTGATGGCCTGGTGTTAAGGACACAGACAAGCCTCCGCTCCACCCTGGGCCCCACTGGGGTGATTTCCAGCCTGCCATCCCACTCGCTTCTCATAACCACTCCCTGCCCTCAGAGAGGCCCAGGATGGAGGGTGCCCAGGGGTGAGCTGACTAGCATGGAAGGAAGTGAGTAGGCGTTTCGGGTGGGGGAGGGTGAGTGGGAACTCTCCCCACCCAGCCCCACTGCACTGCCGGTCCCAGTTCCCCTTTCCCACTCTCCCTCTGTGTTAAAACAAAAAATCCACACTGGGAGACGGGCGCGGTACGTGAGGCCTGAGCCTCCCATGAGGACAACAGCAGCCAACTCCTCCAGGGGTGAGCGGCGCTTCCTCTCACTCCATCCACAGGGCAACCTATCATAAATCCTTTCCTTCCTTCCTTCCTTCCTTCCTTCCTTCCTTCCTTCCTTCCTTCCTTCCTTCCTTCCTTCCTTCCTTCCTTCCTTCTTTCCTTCCTTCCCTCTCTTTCTCTTTCTTCCCCTCCCCTCCCCTCCTCTCCCCTCCTCTCCCCTCCTCTCCTTTTTTGAGATGGGAGTCTGGCTCTGTCGCCCAGGCTGGAGTGCAGTGGCCGGATCTCAGCTCACCGCAAGCTCCGCCTCCCAGGTTTACGCCATTCTCCTGCCTCAGCCTCCCAAGTAGCTGGGACTACAGGTGCCCGCCACCTCGCCCAGCTAGTTTTTTGTATTTTTTAGTAGGGATGGGGTTTCACCGTCTTAGCCAGGATGGTCTCGATCTCCTGACCTCGTGATCCACCCATCTCGGCCTCCCAAAGTGCTGGGATTACAGGCTTGAGCCACCGCGCCCTTCCTTCCTTCCTTTTCTTCCTTCCTTCCTTCCTTCCTTCCTTCCTTCCTTCCTTCCTTCCTTCCTTCCTTCCTTCCTTCCTTCCCTTTCTTTCTCTCTTTCTTTCTCTCTCTCTTTCTCTCTCCTCTCCTCTCCTTTCCTTTTTGAGATGGAATCTTACTCTGTTGCCCAGGCTGGAGTGCAATGGTACCATATTGGCCCACTGCAAACCGCCTCCTGAGTTCAAGTGATTCCCCTGCCTCAGGCTCCCAAGTAGCTGGGATTACAGGTGTGCGCCACCACCCCTGGCTAATTTTTTTTTGTATTTGTATTTTTATTTTTATTTTATTTTATTATTATTTTTTTTTGAGATGGAGTCTTGCTCTGTAGCCCGGGCTGGAGTGCAGTGGCCGGATCTCAGCTCACTGCAAGCTCCGCCTCCCGGGTTTACGCCATTCTCCTGCCTCAGCCTCCGGAGTAGCTGGGACTACAGGTGCCCACCACCTCGCCCGGCTAGTTTTTTGTATTTTTTAGTAGAGACGGGGTTTCACGGTGTTAGCCAGGATGGTCTCGATCT
Source organism: Macaca nemestrina (assembly GCF_043159975.1). Lineage (NCBI taxonomy): Eukaryota > Metazoa > Chordata > Mammalia > Primates > Cercopithecidae > Macaca > Macaca nemestrina. The sequence goes on along the minus strand of NC_092144.1, from coordinate 56,817,470 downwards.
CCTGACCTCGTGATCCGCCCGTCTCGGCCTCCCAAAGTGCTGGGATTACAGGCTTGAGCCACCGCGCCCGGCCATTTTTTGTATTTTTAATAGAGACGGGATTTTGCCATGTTGGCCAGGCTGGGCTTGAACTCCTGACCTCAAGTGATCCTCCTACCTTGGCCTCCCAAAATGCTTTACAGGCGGGAGCCTCTGAGCCCGGCAATAAGTCCTTTCTATGGAGGTTGGAGTCCAGGTCCAGAGATGATAATCCACCTGTCCCAGCTCACATGGCGAGTGGGCGTGGGCGTGGAGCAGGCCCATCTGTCCACTCGGGGGCACCTCGATTTCCTTTTGATCATAATCTAGCAGTTAGTTTACACGGCGGCTTTGGGGATTAAGCAATTCCCTCTGAAAAGCAAGTTATCTCAGGGCGTGGAATAAAGCCCATAAGAAATGTCACTATGATTGCCATTGCTGTAGCTGTTGCTATTGTTATTTGGGCAGATACAATTTAAAAACAAACCACCTCCCAGCTCTGGCTCTGGTGTTTTGACTTCTTTTTCCCCCCAGTAACCATGTTTCAAATCACAATAAAGCAGAAAAAGGGGTGTCTGGGAGAGTTAAAAACAGGTCAAGGTGACCCACGAATGTGCTGAATGAGCTTGGGGTTCCCCTATGAGATGATGACAATGTCCTGGGGCCGGGCGCGGTGGCTCATGCCTGTAATCCCAGCACTTTGGGAGCCGAGGCGGGCGGATCACGAGGTCAGGAGATCGAGACCATCCTGGCTAACACAGTGAAACCCCATCTCTATTAAAATTACAAAAAATTAGCCGGGCGTGGTGGCGGGCGCCTGTAGTCCCAGCTACTCAGGAGGCTGAGGCAGGAGAATGGCGTGAACCCAGGAGGCGGAGCTTGCAGTGAGCCGAGATGGCGCCACTGCACTCCAGCCTGGGCGACAGAGCGAGACTCCGTCTCAAAAAAAAAAAAAAAACAAAAGAAAATGTCCTGGAATTGGATAGTAGTGAGGGTTGCTCAACAGTGTGAATGCACTAAATGCCACTGAATTGTAACTTTGAATGGTTAAAATAGCAACTTTTATGTTATGTGTATCTTACTGCAAGTAAAAACATTTAAGTAAGTAGGCAGGGCGAGGTGGTTCCCACCTGTAATCCCAGCACTTTGGGAGGCTGAGGCGGGAGGATCCCGTGAGTCCAGGAGTTCAAGACCAGCCTGGGCAACATATCAAGACCCCGTTTCTACAAATAATAACAAACAAAATTAGCCGGGTGCTGGCCAATCATGGTGGCTCACACCTGTAATCCCAACACTTTTTGAGGCCAAGGCAGGAGAATCACCTGAGGTCAGGAGTTTGAGACCAGCATGACCAACATGGTAAAACCCATCTCTACTAAAAATACAAAAATTAGCCAGGCATGGTAGCGGGCGCCTGTAATCCCAGCTATTTAGGAGACTGAACCATGAGAATTGCTTGAACCCAGGAGGTGGAGGTTGCAGTGAGCTGACAGCGCCATTGCACTCCAGCCTGGGCGACAGAACGAGACTGTCTCAAAGAAAAAAATAAATGTGGCACTGAAAAAAAAAAAAAAAAAGGTGAAGTAAAAAAAGGTGAAGTATTTAGAATCTTTTATAGCAGCCTTTTTTTTTTTTAATTTTTTAATTTTTTGAGATGGAGTCTCGCTCTGTTGCCCAGGCTGGAGTACAGTGGCCTGATCTCAGCTCACTGCAAGCTCTGCCTCCCGAGTTCACGCCATTCTCCTGCCTCAGCCTCCCGAGTAGCTGGGACTACAGGTGCCCACCACCACGCCTGGCTAATTTTTTGTATTTTTAGTAGAGACAGGGTTTCACCACGTTAGCCAGGATGGTCTCGATCGCCTGACCTCGGATCAGGCTGATCCGCCCAACTGATCCGCCCGCCTCAGCCTCCCAAAGTGCTGGAATTACAGGGGTGAGCCACCACGCCCAGCCCTTATAGCAGTCTTGCAGAGTAATTATTATATTGGTTGAATTTAATAACAAAAAAAGTCGGCTGGGCATGGTGGCTCATGCCTGTAATCCCCACACTTTGGGAGGTCAAAGTGGGTGGATCACCTGAGGTTAGGCATTCGAGACCAGCCGGGCCAACATGGTGAAGCCCCATCTGTACTAAAAATACAAAAATTAGCTGGGTGTGGTGGCGCATGCCTGTAGTCCCAGCTAGTCAGGAGGCTGAGACACAAGAATTTCTTGAACCTGGGAGGCGGAGGTTACAGTGAGCCGAGATGGTCACTCCAGTCTGGGCCACAGAGCAGGACTCTGTCTCAAAAAAAAAAAAAAAAAAAAAAAAAAAATCCACTTGTTAAAAACAAAACACAACAGGTTGACAAACATGATTGGGACCTGTCTTTGTCACCAAGACTGGCCAAACCTTGGCCAACCCTCCTACCCCCAACAGAGGATGGTGAGGAAGGGATGGGGGGTTCTGGAGAAGGGCATTGAAGGGTGCTCACCTCCTCTCTCTGTGTCACCCCTGAAGGTGGGTCAGTTCTGCCCATCTGACCTCTGAGGTCTCACTATATACCAGGCAGAGCTGAGCGTTGGAACCACAGCATCCTTGCTTGTGGTGGGTGCTGCTCTCATTTCCATTTTTCAGATGAGGATTAAAGGAAGGTGAGGATGCAATGTAGAAGCTGTGGTTCTGCAGGCTCTTACCCCCCCAGGGCCTGACATATCACTGTTTACTGCAGACCCCCTCCCCTCACCCCACCTCTGACCTGGATGTTTACACTAACAGGCCAGAGGTTTTCAGACAATGCCCCCCATCTACCCTTTGCCCCTCGGGGGTGATTTGGAAACTCCTCCTAGCTGGGATCCTGGCCCCTGACTGCCCAAGTTCATCCTCTCTGCCAGCTGCCCGGGTCCTGTCCGTAGAGCTCTATGTGGCAGTCACTGCCAGCTTTGGACAGCTCCCAGGGCTCAGGCACCAGCTGGAGGCTCCGGGCCAGCCCCGCACTCCCACTCCCCTGCAGGCCTTGGCTGAGGCCGCGTCAGATGACTGTGGTTTCCCTGTAGAGGCCATGACGTTTTGGGTCTCCACATCTTTGCTCTTCCTGGAACCGTTTTTTCCCTTTTCCATCCGTCAAAGACACACTTGTTCTTCAAATTCTTTCTTACATTTTTCTTCCTTGAAGACACAACCACTCCTCCCTCGAAGGCCCTCAGCACTTTTTCGGCTGCACGATGGCACTGGCCGCAGCCTGCCATGGCAAGGACATGTGTCTGCTCACCCGCTCTGCAGGGTCTTGTTGAGGGACTATTGTATGTCAGGGCTTGTCCCTGTGATGCTGGTGACATGGCAGTGACAGAGATAGACCTAGCCCTGCCCTACTGAAGCTCAGAGTTCGGTGGGGGAGACAACCCTGTCCTCAGAGTGGGCATGAAGCAGGGTGGAACGGTGTCTAGGCAGGAGGGCGTGGTGGCTTACACCTGTAATCCCAGAGCTTTGGGAGGCCAAGGCGGGTGGATCACCTGAGGTCAGGAGGAGGAGATGGCTGAGCAGGGAACTGAGGTTTAGAAGAAAGTGAACCAAGTTAAGAGAAGTGTTTCTGACCAGGCGCGGTGGCTCACACCTGTAATCCCAGCACTTTGGGAGGCCGATGCAGGCGAATCACAAGGTCAGGAGTTCGAGACCAACCTGGCCAATATGGTGAAATCCCATCTCTACTAAAAATACAAAAATTAGCTGGGTGTGGTGGCAGGCACCTGCATTCCCAGCTACTTGGGAGGCTGAGGCAGGAGAATCGCTTGAACCTGGGAGGCAGAGCTTGCAGTGAGCCAAGATCACGCCACTGCCCTCCAGCCTGGGCGACAGAGCAAGATTCCGTCTCAAAAAAAAAAAAAAAAAAAAAAAAGTGTTTCTGCCGTGCTTACACCTCCAACTGGGGCATCGAATGCCTCCCTTCTTCAGCCTCCTGTGTATTCGTTAACTCAACATACGTTCCCTTAAGTTACTCTGGTCTGGACCCAAGGCTGCCTCGTGCCCACTGGGAATATAGTGCTGACTGACATAGCCTTGGCCCTACCTCATTCATGATCCGCTTGGGTGACTGAATAATCACATAAAAATGTGTTACAAAGGTCGGGTGCAGTGGCTCACGCCTGTAATCCCAGCATTTTGGGAGGCTGAGGCAGGTGGATCTCTTGAGCCCAGGAGTTCAAGAGCAGCCTGGGCAATATGGTGAAACCTCTTTGCTACAGAAAATACAAAAATTAGCTGGGTGTGGTGGTGCGCGCCTATAGTCCCAGCGACTTGGGAGGTTGAGGTGGGAGGATTGCTTGGGTCCGGGAAGTTGATGCTACAGTGAGCTATGATCATACCACTGCACTCCAGCCTGGGTGACAGAGCGAGACTCTGTCTAAAAAACAAAATGTTCTATAATAAGCAGCTAAGATACAAAATTACAAGCTGTACTAAGAAGGCACAGTGAAAGGATCTGTGGAAATATACACAGTCGTCCCTCATTATCCTTGGGGGATTGGTTCTAGGACCCTCCTGGGATACCAAAATCTGCGGATGCTCGAGTTCCTTATATACAACGGTGTCATATTTGCATATAACTTACATATGTCCTCCTTTATACCTTAACTCATCTCTAGATTACCTATAACACCTCAATGCAAATGCTATGTAAATAATTATACTGTATTGTTTTAAAATTTGTATATTTTGTGTTTTTTGTTTTGTTTTGTTTTGTTTTTTGAGACAGAGTCTTGCTATGTTACCCAGGCATGCAGTGACGCGATCTTGGCTCACTGCAACCTCCACCTCCCAGGTTCAAGCAATTCTTGGGCCTCAGCCTCTTGACTAGCTGGGATTACAGGAGCCCACCACCACACCTGGCTAATTTTGTGTGTGTGGGGGGGGGGGGGTGGGGCGGACAGGGTCTCACTCTGCTGCCCAGACTGGAGTGCAGTGGCTCCATCTCAGCTTGCTGCAACCTCTGCCCCCCGGGTTCAAGCGATTCTCCTGCCTCAGCCTCCTGAGTAGCTGGGACTACAGGTGCGCACCACCACCGCCCGGCTAATCTTTGTATTTTTAGTAGAGATGGGGTTTCATTATGTTGGCCAGGCTGGTCTCAAAGTCCTGACCTCAAATAATCTACCTACCTTGACCTCCCAAAGTGCTGGGATTAGAAGCGTGAGCCACCGCTCCCAGCTTACCTGGCTAATTTTTGTATTTTTAGTAGAGATGGGGTTTCATTATGTTGGTCAGGCTGGTCTCAAATTCCTGACCTCAGGTGGTCCACCTACCTCAGCCTCCCAAAGTGCTGGGATTATAGGAGTGAGCCACCGCACCCTGTGTGTTTTGAATATTTTTCATCTGCAGTTGGCTCAAACCAGCAGACACAGAGGGTGACTGGTTTAGGCGCCTGCCCTAGTCTGGGGTGGGGCTCAGGAAGTGATGTGCTGGGAACGGGGGACTCAAAGGAACTTGATTCATTTTACGATTTATTTCTTTTTATTCATTCCCATCTCCCTAGCACCCGACCTGCCCCACAAATGGGACTTAAACACCGGCGCACACACACATATACCGTGGGCTGGGCCTGGGAGTTGTAGCTCGGAAGGGTCTTCCGTGGTCATTGCCCCACCTGCTGGTCACACTGGGAGTGACACTCAGGAGTGGCCCCAGAGCCACCCTCTGGGAAGTGAGGGGATCCTTGCGAGCCCTCAGGCGGCCCTGGTTGGGTAAGTCCCCTTGTCTGGTCACTTTCTCAGGACAGGTTTTGAACTGGTCTAGTAGCCCTGCGAGGCTGAACTGGAAATGACTCCCGGTCCAGGCATTTCTCCGCTTTGGGCTGGAGCCGGCTGCTCTCGGTGCTTGCCCAGGGGCCATTAGAAGCTGAGTGCGCTCTGTGGGTCTTTGATTAGTAAAAAATGGGAAGGGAAGTCATGATTATTTAATAATGTAGCCTGTCTGGGAGTAAAAGTCTTTCAAAACATAGGGCCCAAGGGGGAAACTACTGATAGGCAGCTGAGAAGCATGGGCACCGGGATGCGGTGGGAGAAGGCGTTGGCGTTGGGATCCGAGTGCGCTGGGCTTTGAGACCCGGCTCAGCTGCTTCCAGGAAGGGTGGTGTGATGCAAGAGGCTTCACCTGCCGGGCCTCCACTCCTCTACGGCCAGATTTCTCCAGTGACTCATGCCGGATGCCTGGGCAGGGTCTGCACACCTTGAGTGGGTGCTGCGTTTTAGTGTGAGTCCATCCAGCCTGGGTGTGAACTAAGTGAAATGATGTCTATAAAGTTTGGCACGGCCGGGCGCGGTGGCTCACGCCTGTAATCCTAGCACTTTGGGAGGCCGAGGCGGGCGGATTGCCTGAGCTCAGGAAACCACCCTCTCTACTAAAATACAAAAAAATGAGTGGGGCGTGGTGACACGCGCCGGAGATCCCAGCTACTCAGGAGGCCGAGGCAGGAAAATTGCTTGAACCCGGGAGGCGGAGGTTGCAGTGAGCCGAGATGACACCGCTGCACTCCAGCCTAGGCGGGGGTGGGTTGGGGGGTGTGGGGGGGTGCGGAAGAGAGAGAGAGTTTGGCATCCCAGCACTTTAGGAGGTTGAGGCATACTGAGGTCATTTGAGGTCAGGAATTGGGAGACCAGCCTGGCCAACATGGTGAAACCCTGTCTCTACCAAAAATACAAAAATTAGCTGGGTGTGATAGCAGGCACCTGTAATCCCAGCTACTCGGGAGGCTGAAGCAGGAGAATCGCTTAAACCTGGGAGGCGGAGGTTGTAGTAAGCTGAGATTGTGCCACTAATCTACAGCCTGGGCAACAAGAGCAAAACTCCATCTCAAAAAAAAAAAAAAAAAAAAAAAAAAAAAAAATGCAGGCTGGGCATGGTGGCTCACACCTATAATCTCAGCACTTTGGGAGGCTGAGGTGGGCAGATGACGAGGTCAGGAGCTCAAGACCAGCCTGGCCAACATAGTGAAACCCCGTCTCTACTAAAAATACAAAAAATTAGCCAGGTGTGGTGGCGTGTGCCTGTAATCCCAGCTACTCAGGTGGCTGAAGCAGGAGAATCGTTTGAACCTGGGAGGCAGAGGTTGCAGTGAGCCGAGATCGCACCACTGCACTCCAGCCTGGACAACAGTGTGAGACTCCGTCTCAATAAATAAATAAATAAATAAAATCAGAAATACAAAAAATAGGCCGGGCACAGTGGCTCAAGCCTGTAATCCCAGCACTTTGGCAGGCCGAGACAGGCGGATCATGAGGTCAGGAGATCGAGACCATCCTGGCTAACATGGTGAAACCCCGTCTCTACTAAAAAATACAAAAAACTAGCCGGGCGAGGTGGCCGGCACCTGTAGTCCCAGCTACTTGGGAGGCTGAGGCAGGAGAATGGTGTAAACCCGGGAGGCGGAGCTTGCAGTGAGCTGAGATCCGGCCACTGCACTCCAGCCTGGGCGACAGAGCGAGACTCCGTCTCAAAAATAAATAAATAAAAATACAAAAATTAGCCAGGCGTGGTGGTGGGCACCTGTAATCCCAGCTATTGGGTAGGCTGAGGCAGGAGAATCACTTGAACCTGGGAGGTGGAGATTGCAGTGAGCCGAGATCACACCACTGCACTCCAGCCTGGGAGAGAAGAGTGGGACTCCATATCAAAAAAAAAAAAAAAAAAAAAAAAAAAGCCAGGCGTGGTGGCTTACACCTGTAATCCCAGAGCTTTGGGAGGCCAAGGCGAGTGGATCACCTGAGATCAGGAGTTTGAGACCAGCCTGGCCAACATGGTGAAACCCCGTCTCTACAAAAATACAAAAATTAGCCAGGCATGGTGGTGCATGCCTGTAATCCCAACTACTGGGGAGCTCAAGGCAGGAAGGCAGGAGAATAGCTTGAACCTGGGAGGCAGAGGTTGCAGTGAGCTGAGATCACGCTATTGCACTGCGGCCTGGGCAACAGAGTGAGACTCTGTCTTAAAAAAAAAAAAAAAAGTTTGACACAACCCAAGTTGGTGGATATTTGTATCATCTTCCCTTACAGATTATCATTTGCCATTTTGCAGACTTGTAAACGCAGGCCGAGGGAAGTGAAATCGCTGCTCCAAGGTTATTGAAGTGGCAGTGGTGGCCCCTTGGGACTTAGTGAGCAAAAGGTTCATTCTTGTGAGTGAGTCTCAACCTGGAATTTGAGCCCAATCCTGTGGGAAACCACAGCCCATCTTTGACTCAACTACTAGACCAGAATTTTCCCCGGGTACCCTGACTGCTAAAGGGGCAGCTCCCATTTCAGACCCCACCACTGGGACGCCAGCCTTAGCCTGGCCTCTCCACTGGCTCTGGCTCTGGCCTGCCTGAAGGCTGTCTGTTTTTAAACTATCATTTACCCTAAAGCCCAGCTGTTGGGCGCTTGGACTCCTCAGGGTCAGATCTGGTTCAGATTCTGGGTGTGTTCCTACTTCATAACCTTGCAGTAGTGACTTCACTCCTCTGGGCCTCAGTTTCCTGGTCAGCAAAATGGGAACGAATGGCATCCAGCCCGAGTGGTTGCTTTAAGGCTCTGATGAGCTCATGGATGCAGAGATTCAAAGGCAGCCCGTGAAGCAGGAAGCACCCAGCCAATGGTGGCAGGTGCTCACCGAACACTTCCTGAGCACCGCACACCCTCCTCCTTCCTGTAGGCTCACCCAATCCTCAGCTCAGCTCAGGAGGCCGGTACCATTATACCCCCATTTTGTGGACAGGGTCATCTAGGTCCAGAAACTCTAAGGCCTCAAGGCAGGTGAGTACTGGAACTGGAATGCTAAGGCAGGTGCTTGTGCCCAGACCCCAAGTTGTTATCCATTATACTCTGTCTTTACTGCACCACCAAATACCAAGCCACGACCACGTGGCAGGAAAAGGGGGCCCAGAAGCTGGGGCTCTGGAAAATGGCTTGCCACTCCCAACGTCTCCACCCATGCCGCTGGCTCTGGTGACTGGGATGCACCAGGAAAACCCAGCCAAGGCCTGATCTCTCTGCCACAAGGAAGGCCGGGGGGTTGGGCCAGGCTTCCCCTGCCCTCTGAGGCCAAGTGCAGATGAGTGGAAGGACCTCTTTTCATTCCACTGACTTCTCTCTCTGCTCCACCCTTGCCCAGCTTCTGTGGTTGTGTGAGAAGCTCAGAAGTTAAAGACGATGCTTATTAACCTGTCATTCTCCATGCCCCCGAGGGAGAATGAGAAAAGCCCCTGAGGATTCTGACCCATCCCTCCACTATAGCCCCACCGGACTGGGAGGGTCTTGCTATGTTGCCCAGGCTGGTCTTGAACTCTTGGGATCAAGTAATCCTCCTGCCTCAGCCTCCCAAAGTAGGAGGATTACAGGCATGTGCCACCGGCTGCTGTTAAGGAGGCTTCTTCCTCACATCCCCACTTGCCATGAGGAAGTTGAGCTTTCTGTGGTTTGTAATTTGGCTGTGACCACATAGTGGTTTGTACTCTGCCTTGTGTGGTTTGCAATTGTTTTGGGCTTTTTGTTTCAAATCTTCAAACCAACACCAAGTCCCATGCCCTCCCTGTGAGCTCAGGACCATGCCTTTCTCACCATTGCAGATCCAAACTTGCCATGTTTTGGCTGCCTGTGAGACTAAAGCAGTGAATGCTATCCCTCTCCCCAAAGCATCAAGAGGCTCACCCACTGCAAGGCCCACCCCTGCCTTCCTCTCTTCGCCCATCTGGGCTCCAAGCTGCTCGGGGATCTCACCCAGCCTCGTTGGATTTCCTTCAGTTCCTAGGTGTCCAGGCTCCTCTTGCCTCAGGACTTCCATACATGTTGTCCCCCTCAACTGGAACGCCCTTCCTTCCTCTACCCAGCTAGGGACTGTCCATCTTTCAGGTAGGTCTCAGCTCAGTCCTGCCACTGGACTGGGCTGACCCCTTCTCTGTGTGCATGATGGGGCTGCCTCAGACAGAGCCTTCTCAGCACTCCCCTTTCAGTCCATTTGCATGACTATCTCCAGGCCAGGACCCTGCCCTTGACAACCCTGTGGTCTAGCTGGGATCAGAACTGTGGTTCAGAGGCGTCCACTGGGCTGCACTGACCGGACACAGCTTCAGAGCCAGCTTGGAGGAGAGGCTCTTTCACATCTGGGCCAAAGGAGTCAGCATGGGGGTTGGTGGGGTGGGGGGGCAGGCCAGAAACTGAGACACGAGGGGAGGAACCAAGTCAGGTAGTCACTGTATTTTATTGGAAAACATTGATATATATTTTTCTTCACAGCTTGAACTGAACACAATATTGCCCGGTTTAAAAAAAAAACAAAACCAAAACATTCCGAAAATGTCCACAGCCTCACGCCTACCTGCCCTTACCCTCAGCTCTTGGCTGGGTCTCCCACTATGCCCCGTCCCTCCTTCCCTCAGAGGCTGGGTGCCAGAGGGTGGATGAGAAGAGATTCTCAAAGCTGGGCAGGTCCCAGGAAAAGCCACTTGATCGACCTGGGCAGTGAAGGGAAGCAGGGGGGCGGGGAGGGGTGGGGGTTGGTGGTGGGGGGAGCCAGATGAAATGAACAGAAAGGGGAAAAAACCCAGACGACTGAACTGCCCACATTGACTTACTTGTCCCAGAGGCGAAAGTCAGAAGCAAGGGCACGGATCATGCTCTCCGCTGGGGGAGTATGGGGGCAGGCAGGTGGGCGAGGGGAGAGGCAGGGAAGAGGGCACGGAGCACAGATGTGAGGAAGCGGCACCAAGTCACCACGGAGAAGCGGGAGGTGCTGGCGGACCAGGACGCAGAGGCTGCCGTAGCTGCTGTCCCCTGGGCAGCTGGCCGACAAGACTGTTTTATTGCAGGTGCGTTCTCTTGAGAGCGTGGTGGGGCCCATCTTCCCTCTCCCCACCCTTTAGCTAGCCCAGCATGGTTCTGAACAAAATGAAAGTTTTAAGGGCCATAGAGGGGAAAGAAAAAAAAAGAGAGAACCAGCACATTACAAAGCGACCATCCCCACATCCATTCCTAGGACGGGCCCTCAGGGCGGTGGGTGCTTTGTGAGGAGGGAGCGGCATGGGATGTTAGCACCAGGTATTTACAGAACAGCTCGAGAGCGCTTCAGGAACGCGGGCAAGTCCAATTTGCAGAGTGGCCAAATGAGCGGTCCCCACCCAGCCAAACCTCAGAAAGCCAATCGGATGGTTGCAGAACAGCAGCCAGTGGGATGCAAGTGTTGCCCACTGTCAGTCCCCTTCTGTGAGTCGGCCCCCTCGACCCCCTCCTGGGCCACATCCAGTCAACGCCGCAATTCCTCAACGCCCCTCAGTCCTTCTGGAATGCCTCTCTTGGCACCCCTGCCCCAACAGGCTGCTGGGATCTGCACATGGAATCACAGGGCTGGTTGCATGCAACGGCAAAGGGCATGCTCTTCTGCCTGGGGGAGGGCCTCTTGTCCCTCCCAGCAGGTCCCGGGACAGGGCTGGCAGCCACCCCAGCACCCAAAATAAGATGACAAACAAGAGGAAACAAACCAAAATGGAGGAGAGCCACCCGGGCTGGAGGAGGGCAGAGGCTCCCCAAGGGGATCTGGGGAGGGCTTCATCTTATGAATGCATCAGGCCTTGGAAGACATGGATGGAAGAGGCGAGGGCAAAAGGAAGAGATGAGGGGCATGGAGAGAGACTCAGGGAAGAAGGAGAAAGAGCAATCATGCAGCTTGGGACAAATCTTTTGTTGCTTTATCAGATTCTCAGTCAATCAATTGGTGTTTGCTAGAACCGGGGTACGCAGGGGAGTGTTGAAGAGAGAGTGCGCGCGCGAGAAGAGAGAGATCAAGAGAACGGGCATCGCCAGCTGCCCGGGGGGCCTTCACTTTGCAGTCATCATCTGTACAAACTCTGTGGAGTGAAGCAGAGAGAGAGGAGGTCAGGCGGGCAGGCTGAGTGGTGAGCGGCCCTTCCCAACATGAGGGATCTGGGGGCTTGTTCCTGAAGCTGCGATTCTCTTCTTGTTCGGGAGATCAAGCCTGGCCTGGACTCACCTTCATAATTGACCTGGCCATCTCCGTCGATGTCAGCCTCTCTGATCATCTCATCCACCTCCTCATCGGTCAGCTTCTCCCCCAGGTTCGTCATTACGTGACGCAGCTCTGCGGCGCTGATGTAGCCGTTCCCATCCTGGGGGTTGGGGATAAAGGCTTTCACTGGGCACTTCTCCCGGCGGGGAGAGAGGCAGTGAGAGGGGTGGCTGTCATCACCATCCCTCGGCAGTGAGCACAGTGAGGGAGGCTGCCTGAGGTGGCAGAGCAGGTTGGCAGTGAGGCTGGCACCGGGACGTGGGCCTCCTGGAAGTGGTAGCTCCATGGATCCAGTTCTGTCTGCCTGCCTGAAGGCTGGTGTCAGTCTCAGAGCCGCCCCTGGAGGGTTGCTTACCTTGTCAAAGACACGGAACGCCTCTCGGATCTCCTCCTCACTGTCTGTGTCCTTCATCTTTCTGGCCATCATGGTCAGGAACTCCGGGAAGTCAATGGTCCCGTTCCCTGGAAGGTAGGGAAAGGATGGAGAATGCTCTGGGCTTGGTCCCTGGAAGATGACCCTGGGCCCTGATAGATATGGGCTCATCCATCACCCTGAGGGAGGCTCCCTGAAGTCACTCAGGGTGACCAGGAGCGGGGCTGCCCACACGCTCTGTGGGGCTCACCATCTGCATCCACCTCATTGATCATATCCTGCAGCTCTGCTTCAGTGGGGTTCTGTCCCAGGGATCTCATCACTGTCCCCAACTCCTTGGTGGTGATAGTGCCATCTCCATCCTTGTCAAAGAGGGAGAAGGCCTCCTTGAACTCTGGGGAAAGAAGGGGAAGGAGTCAGAAGTCACAAGGCCCACAGGAGAATCCTTACCTCTGGATGTTGGATGCCTTCCCTGGAGCAAGGCCAAGGGTGTCAGTCCCACCTAAAGAAACTGAGACAGACTTCAAGTCCCATGCAATCAGTTCGCTTTCCTCAGTGCTCAGGGCAAAGCCCTTCCAACCTTCATTCAACAGTTATTCAACATCAACACTGTGCTAGGTAAAGCTATTTTTCTGGCCAGCCAGTGAAGACGGTGGGGAAAAATGGTCTGACAGCTGTCCTTAGATGATTCTACATTTCTGTTTGGTCCCTGGCTTTGGCTTCTCCCTCAAATGATGAAACGGACCAAAGTCACGGAGTGAATGAGAGCCGAAAGGATTCTTCATCTGAGTGTATTAGCCAGGGTTGGTTGGCTGGGACGAGGAGGGGAGGCTGCAGAATGCCTCTGGCCAGCCTGAAGAGGAAGTGCAGACATCCACTCCCTTCTGACTGCCAGCCCTGTTCCCTGCCGTGGGTGCTACCAGCTTCCAGAGGAGCTGAGCCACTGTGGTGAGCGTGGGGGTGGTCGACAGAACATGGCTGACGGACGGTGCGTGGGGTGAGTAGGGGGATGGAAAGTGAGGGGACGGCTGCCAAGCCAGGAGGATGAGGAGCTAGCGGTGCTGAGTGGGAAGGCCACAGCTGGGGCCGCATCAGGAGCAGGGAGAGAAGCACATGGCTCTTGCCCTCCCACTGGGCCCATTTTGGCACCTGGTGCTCCTCTACCCCCAAGCCCTCAAAGAACAGATGCCTGGCAGCTTATTCCCAGAGGGTGTGGGCTGGGGTGAGGCGGTGGACACTTTGCTAATGGGGACAGAGTGAAAAGCAGACTGTTTATGTTGCACAAGACCAGAGTTGGGAGATGGGTGGCAGGTACATTGGGAGGGACATGCACAGCTGGGCAGCTGTGGTCCTGAGCCTCTGGGCCCTGGGGACATGGCAAGAGTCTCCTTGGGGAGGCTGGCACCTCTCTGTGCTGAGGCCTTGTTGTTCTTGGGGAGGGCAGGGAGTGGGTCATGGGGGCACCCCGAGCTCATGATCACTAAACTGGGCCATCCTCTGGCTTTCCTCAGGGGTCTCCATAGCCACCTGGAGCCAAAATTTTGAAGCTGCAAAGATGATTCTGTGTTGGGGGTTGAGGGGAGAAAGGAGACAAGGCAAGTCCATTCCTGTCTCCTCCCACTGCAGAAGCTGGGCCTTCAGCACTTGTCACACAGCCGGCTGAACCTGACAGCAGAGCTGGGGGCTGGGTAGCTGGTGGGGAGCAGAGGCCCATTCTCTGGATCGCTCCTCTGGTCTACTGTGTGCTGGCCCCTGGCTATGGAGATAAACCAAGAGTTGCTCTTTGTCCTCGGGCAGCTCAGTATGGGCGGGTAGGCAGGCAAGGATCCATAATTACACAATAGTTCCTGTAGCTGACCATTATGGGGTTTTGGAGGGGTTAGAAAAATGAATTAGATGGGATCCAGGGATTTCTTCCAGCTTGCTGAGAGAGAGATGATTGTTTAGCCAGCAAAAGTTTGCAGAGGACCTACTATGTTCTAGGCAGGCACTGAGGCTATAGCAGAGACCAACAAAACCAAGTCCCAAACTCAATGGAACTCACATCTAGTAACAGGAGATACAACAGGTGAAGACAAAAGAAAATAATTTCAGACGGCGAGAAAGGTTACAAAGAAAATAAAGTGATGTGAAGGACGGTAAAGGAAGGCTGTGTACTTGAGGTGGAGGTCAGGGAAGGCCTCCCCGAGGGGACATCTGAGCTAAGGGATGGGAAGGAGCTGCCCATGCCAAGCGCTGGGGAGGCACTTCCGCCAGCAGAACAGGCAGGCGCAGGCACATGCGAAAGGAAGTGCAAAGCGCAGGCAAGTGCAGAGGTGGGAGTGACGAGCCAGCTCCTGGGCGGCTCCTAAAGTGGGACAGGAGCTCTGCAGGCCCCACATGGAGGCAGGGAGCTCACCTTCTAAGCCAACCTGGCTGAAGCTGGGAGAGTGAGTTGGGTTTGTCCTACAGCCACTGATTATCAAGCCCCTAGATGACCCAGGCCCAGGAGAAGAACACAGCCTTTGGTGTCTGGTAAAGGCCTGTCTCAGGGCCATGGGGCTTGGTGTCATTGGGACACTGGTGTGCTCTTACACACATTTATCAGCATTCTAGGCACAAGGCATAGTGTTAGGTGACACAAGGGATACAGAGGTTCACCCATCAGATGTCACTTCTCGGTGGCTAAGATTTGGCTGGGGATGTGGAGGCTTTCCTGAGCTAAGATGAGGGGGATAGCAGACTCACCTGCGATCTGCTCCTCAGTCAGCTGGTCAGCCTGGAAAAGCAGGAAGGGGAAAGTCAGTCACCAGGCTGGACAGCACGGACGCATCTTCCTCACTCAGCCCAGGCCCCCGGCCCCAGTGAGGTCAGCTTCACATGGCATTCCTGCCGAGCCAGGGAGGAGCATGCCAGAGTCAAGGTCTGAGGCAGAGCCAGCGCCTGATGATAAAGTCTGGTGATTCAGAAAGCTGGGTACCAGGGTTGGCTGGACACTCAGGCCTGCCGGACGCAGGGCCCGATGAAGCTGCCCAGACCCACGGGCTTCCAATCTCAACTCAGCATGTGGGAGCCACAGGGGCAGAAGAAATGCCTGCCCTAGCCCCAAACCAGCGGCACAGGTTTGCATCTCATCAGTGGGAGCCCCAGAGGCTGAGTGAAGGGAGTGATTGCCCTGGAGGCCTCATCAAGAAGCTCTAGAAGGCTCCAAACTGAAGCAGGCCAGTCCTTGGGTAGGGCAGAGGGACGATGTCTGGGGCTATCTCTGCTAGTTTCTGTGTCACCTATTTGGAGGCGCTTGGCTCAGGCAGAGTTGACCCGAGTGGCAAAAATTCTCCTAACTGGCAGGCCCCAAGTTGCTCAAGCGCCTAAAGAACTCTGGTCAGGCTGGAGGCAGGCGCTCCACCCCCTGCACACAGTGAGGGCACAGGGCACCATTCTGTTGTGTTTCTTTTGGGCAGAAGGGGCACACGTCAGGGAGAGGGCTGCGGCGGGCAGCAGCAGAGGACTGAAGTCAGCTTGCACTGCAGTTTTTAACCCTTTCCAGCTTGGGCACTCTGGGGACTGGCCAGTTGGTGGCAGGCAGCCCTTGCTGCATGCGGGGTTTGGGGGTGGGGAGGAGATGCAGGGACTGGCTTCTCCTGCACTGGTATGCTGGGCATCAGCCAGGCATAGTGATCCTAAGGGGCAGGAGCTGGGCTCGGGGGTTGGGGAGGCTGAATCCCAACATTTAGCTTTAGCAGCCAAAAGACAAATTTTCCCTGGTTTTTGCTGATGCTGTTAAGAAGGCACCATCATCCCAGGACCACGGTGGGTCTGTTCCCCTTCCTTTCACAATCAGGCAAAGGGGCTCCAAGTCTACAGCAGGTTCTAGTCTTGAGTCTGAGAGCCTCAGAAATGGAAGCAAACTATTATTATGTGAATTTGCAGTATTCTATCGAGAGGTTCCAGAGGCTAGGAACAAACCACCGCCTGCCTCCCCTATCCCCACCCCCGTCCCAAATATTAACAATCACTGATCTAAAAAAGTTAGAAACAAACAAACAAACAAAAAAACCCCAAAAAAACTAAGGGAAGAGGAACTTGAGGCCAAGTCCCAAATAGGCAGAATGGGAGGGGTAATCAAAGTGATGATCGCAGAGGGGAGAGGGCTGAGGGAGGGAGAAAGAGGAGGGTAAAGAAGGAAAATGGCACACATGCACTTTCTGGAAAAGTCCAAAGTGTAAAGGGGAGGTGGGGAGGCCAAATGAAGATTCTTCTGCATTGCCTTCAAAAAAGACAGGGTGGTTGGGCTCCTAAATGCCAACCTGGCAGCCCCAGGCCCAAGAGCCCCTTGCTCCACCCACCCCCCACCTCCCACCATCGGCAAAAAAGCCTGGGGCCATCCCTTAGGTCCTGACACCTGAGGAAGAGGCTTGGGGAAAGTGAGAAGGGAGGATGGGCTTCTGGTTACTGAGGCCAGGCAATGCCCGGGGAGGGGCAGGGGAAGAACAGAGAGGAGGGCAGCAGTGTGGGGAGGCGGCTGCCATCCCATCTGCTTTTCATTCTTTCCCCTGGCCTAGAATGGAAAAAGCGAGCCCAGTCAGGGCCTTCCCACCCCACTGCTCCGCCCTGCAAGAAGTCCAACTCCCCCGACCTTTGGGCAGCACTATAAGGGGCTGGGGGTGGGGGCGAGGAGGCTGTGACAGGCTGCAGACTGCCCTGAGCGGCTCTGAAGGCCAGCGTTTGCCAGTCTCCACCAAAACACTGGAAGATGCAGACGAGGCACTGCCATGTTCAGTTCTGTCACAGGGTTGCTGCAAATAGGCGTGGCTCTGCATGGAGGGCCTGTCAGACGCTCTCCCTCTCATGTTGGAGACCCACTTCCCTGCTTGGTCAAGGAAAGGTACAGATCTCAAGCAAGGTTGCCGCCCAGAAAACCGACTGCCTAAGAAGAGATCATTGATCCTTGCTCAAGGTATCTTCCCTTTCTAGACCTGAAGACTAAACTTTCAACAGAAACTGTTGCCAAAATAACTCAGCTGGTCTCCTGCTTCCTTATCCCTCATCTTAGGCTCCAGCAAGGGGCTGGACAAGAAAAAAAAACATGAGGTGGGGGAGGGAAGAGGGTATGATTTCTCTGCCTTGCCCCAGCCCCCAGCCAATGCCAGAGAACAGTGTTAGATGAGATCAGAAACCAAGGCCAGGGCCCCTCACCCGGGCCAAGGAGGAGCCACAGAGCTCAGGCCAAAGTCCAAGGCCAGTTAACAGTGACTTGTCCCACCTCTACCTTGCTGATTACAAACGGAAAGAGAAACTAGTTGTGGCCAAAGCTCGGGTCCTATTCTGGAGGTAGGGGGCCCGCTAGTGCTTCAGGGCTCCTTTAGCCAGGTTCTGCTGGGGGAAAATGGGGTAGCGGCAAGAGGAGCCATCAGGTCTGTGTCAGCAAGTATGAGATCTGATACACGGCAGCGGCTGCCTGTTCTCCCCAGCCTTGCCAGGGAGGATGGCTGCACACGGTTCCCAGGCTCAGCCTGGGGGGGCTGTGGGTGTTGTGGGTGGCAGGGAGTAGGAAAGAACTAGTCTGCTGGTTTTCTCTCAAAGCCCTAACTGTGAATTAACAGACACGCTCAGTGAGGGTCCTGAATGGAACAAGTGGTCCTCAGGCCAATCAAAGGGTCTCCCCAGAGGCACTCTCTGATCAAGCTCTGCAGCCCCCACCTCGAGGGCACGGGAATAGGCATCTGATTGTCACTGACGCCACACTGTACTGCACTGTCATTTGGCACAAGTGAGGAGGTGCAGCATGGTGCGTGGGGCTGGGGATCATGAGAAAACTGGCGCTCCTGTTGGGAAAAGGCAGTGCTCTTGGCCTGAAAAGGCCAGCAACGGAGTGAGGCTTCTAGGCTTGAAAAAGCTGGCTCATTCGAGGCACCCCAAACTTTGATCTCCCATCCCCATTTCATGAGGCTTCAGTGCGCAATAGGGGCCTGAACAGCTCCGCCCACCTGCTCCCACTGCCCCGGTGCCTTCTGCCCAGCCACGTTCTTCCTGGGGAAGGAGGACAGGTAGAAAAGCTTCCTCCGGCCCCTGCAGCCCACTCCCAATCCACACTGAGCTGTCTTTGTCCTGGCCTGTCCCTGGAGACTGGCAGGGTGCTACCCACATCCACCCCCAAACCTAGGCCCCCCCTGACTGCCATTCATTTTCTCCCTCCACCTCACCTCCCAACCACCCAAGCTCCCCCACCCCTCTCCTTGGAAATCCATCTTCTCATGGACCCAAACACAACACTCTTACCCCATTTAAAAAATTCTGTCTTTCTAGAGCAACAGTCTTAACCCACTAGTAACCTCGGAACCTTTTTTAGCTACTTCCAAATTAACCCCAAGGGCCCCTGTCCCCCGACTACTGGCAAGCCCCACTCTCACCATCCCTTTTCACCACCTCCACGACCCCGATCCTTCTCCGTCCGGAAGCCTTCAAGAGCATCTTCTAATCTCCGCTGCCACCCACCCCAGGCTCTTCCTCCCGTAAGCTTGCACCTCACCCTCCTCCTCCTCTGCAGTGCTGGGCTTTGGAGACCACCCTCCCCCACCCTCGAGAGTCTCATCTGTAGAAGTGACCGCCCATCCCTGACCCTCTCCTCTGCCCCACAGGAGCCCAGGGGTCGCCCCTCCCCGCCCAGGCCCAGCTACCCTCCACCACCCCATCCAGGAGCAGCCCAGCCTCCCTTCGTCCCCCGTTCCCCGCATCCTCTCAGGACCAAACGCCTTCATCAGGGCCTAAATAGCTCCCCTCCCCAGCCCATCTTTCTCATTTCGTCCCCTGGGGTCCAAACACCTCCATTCTGAGACCCAACGCCCCATCCTGGGTCCAAAATCCTTTTAAGCGGTCCCACTGAGGGTCCCGATCCTCCATCCGGGGTTCAAATGTCCCCTTTAGGGACTCAGATAACCATTTGTGGGCTTAAACATCCCATTTGGTGCTAAAGTCGCTTCTGGAAACCTTTGGGGATTCAGACGTCCCGCTCTGGGTTCAACGGCCCCCAACAACGGGGGTAGAAAGCGGTCCCGAGGCTCTCGCCGGGCCCGGACGCCCCCCACTCTGGGCTCCATCGCCCCCTCAGGGGTCCTGCCCCGCTAAGCCCGCCTCAGAGCCCGCAGCCTCGGCGGCCACCCAGCCTCACTCACCATGGCGAGGCCCGGGGTGTCCGGAGCACGGGGATCAAGGTTCCTCCGGCGGCGGCAGCAGCTGCAGCAGTTCCAGCTCCGCCGCGCGTCCGCGCCTCCACACTCACTGCCCGCAGCGCGCGCGCCGCCGCCGCCGCCGCCGCTGCCGCCCGCCCCAACGGTCCCTCAACGGCCGCCGCGCGCGCCCCGCCTCGCTCGGCCCCGCCCCACCCGGCCCGCGCGCCGCCGCACTGCGGCTCCCACGGATCCCTCCGCGCCCAGCTCCACACCAACGGGACCGCGAATCTCTCGTCCCCACCCTGCACAGGAACTGGATTTGCCACCGGGCGCGCGCGCGCGCTCGCTCCCGCCGCCGGACTACTTTTCCTCACCGCGCGCCCCGCCTCCCGGGCCCACTCCACTTTCCCCCTCGGCGGAGGGGCACGGCTCGGCGGTGCGTGACGCGTCCCTCTGTGAGCCGCGTCACTATTGGGCCCGGCCCATGGCGGAAATGAGAGCGTGGCGCCCATTGGTCCGACCTTCCCTGCAATGCGTCAAACTGGGGCGAGCCACTGCAAGGTGGTGGTGGGGAAGTCTGGACTCTGTGGCCACGTGGGGCTTTGAGGAGTAACGAGGCGAAGGTGGATACGGTGTGGCCGTTAGAGAAGCAAATACATCGTTACTGTGGCCAGGGAGTGGTAAAAAGGCTGGCGACAAATGCAGAAGGGCTTTCTCGGCTCTCCCCTTTAACCGCTGGAAGATGGTTCAATCCAAAATGCTAGGGTTTAGAAGCTCCGCCCCTAACTGGGCCCTTCGTGGTGGCGGGGTCTCCAAGGTGCCACCTAACGCCCAAAGGTTCTTCCCTCCCTGGTCTTGTCTCTGCGTCCTAAGACGCACTCAGCCGGTGGGCGGGGCCCCTGGGCCCGATTCATTCTTGATCCGCTGAGGGTCTGTGAAATTAGGACCATCCCAGGACAGCCTATGGGAACAGGGTATTCATTCAGTCATTCGTGCTATAAGCATTAATTAGGCCCCTGCTGTATGCAGGGACCCGAGCTTGGCTGGGCGGGGGAGACCATACTCCCCAACCAGTCTCTGCAGACAGACGACCTCATTCCTTATTCCAGTGTTCCAGCCATAGGAGGAAAAAGAACTGAAACATTGTTTATAGGAGCTCAGAAAATGATCGCCTCCCCTCCTCCCCGCTTTAGGATAGGAACTGACAGTCTCCTGCGTGTCCCCTCCCCACCATGGTGATGGGTGAGAGATGGGCAAGCGAGTCAGGCTGGACCAACCATTATGCTCCACCTGGAACAGAATGGAGACTGAACTAATGAGAGTCCTTCCCTGGGTTTTTGGATCTGCAGCCTGGGCACAAGAAGCCTTTTCTCTTTGGGTGGGTCCTTCCCACAGGTTCTGACTATGGTCATTTTTCCACTCTGCCCCCTATCTTGAGGAAGAAAGTGTCTAGAGAAGAAGAGAATAATAAAACTGACACAGTGGAGAGGTAAAGAAGATGGAGCGAGAAGCCGGACGCGGTGGCTCATGCCTGTAATCCTAACATTTTGGGAAGCGGAGGTGGGCAGATTGTCAGAGCGCAGGAGTTCGAGACCAGCCTGGCCAACATGGCGAAACCCCGTCTCTACTAAAAATACAACAATTAGGACAGGACGCGGTGGCTCAGGCCTGTAAATCCCAGCCCTTTGTGAGGCTGAGGTGGGTGGATCGCCTTGGGTCAGGAGTTCGAGATCAGTCTGGCCAACGTGATGAAACCCCATCTCTACTAAAAATACAAAAATTAGCCGGGCATGGTGGGGTGCGCCTGAAGCCCCGGCTATTCGGGAGGCTGAAGTGGGAGAATCGCTTGAACCCAGGAGGTGGAGGTTGCAGTGAGCCGAGATTGTGTCACCACCGCACTCCAGCCTGGGTGACAGAGAGAGACTCTGTCTCAAAAAAGGAAAAAACAAACGAAAAACCAAAACAAAAAGCCACAGATTTTAACTATTCACTTCAATAAGCTTTGATAATTGCATACACCCATGTAACCACCATCCTAGACAATATTATTGCTATAGAACAATTCCATCACCCCAGAAATCAGTTCTCCTGTGACCCTTAAAAAGTTAATTATTGCCCTCTTCAAGCAAGCACTGTTCTGACTTCTGTCATTTTTTTATTAGTTTGCCTCTTCTAGAATTTTATAGAATGAAATCAAATAACGTGTACTTTTTTGTGCCCAGCTTCTTTTGCTCAATATAATATTTTTGAGCAAAAATTGCATGGGGGTATACTTAGGTACAAACTTTTCTTTTGTTATTTATCTGAAATTCAAATTCAGTTGAGCATTCTGTATTCCTATTTGCTAAATCTGGTAACCCCGGTCTCAAAGCTACTCTTTTCCAGGGTTGGGAAATGATGTTATGGACCTACCTGGGATTTCCTGGCTTTCCAGTCTTCAAAATTGTCCTGTACAGTTAGCCAAGAGTCTCAGTACCTTCTGAGCTTTAGGAACGACTGATAAACTAAGGCTGTACCCCACTGTAATCAGGGAAATGTAAACTAAACTCCCAATAACACACCAGTTTCTATCCATCAGCTGGACAAACACTACGTCCGGCAATATTATTTGCTATTGTACCCACAGCACAGTCTGATGACCCCATTATTTTTTATTTTCTATTTTTATTTTTGAGATGGAGTCTCGCTCTGTTGCTCAGGTTGGAGTGCAGTGGCGCAATCTCGGCTCACTGCAACCTCCACCTCCCAGGTTCAAGCGATTCTCCTGCCTCAGCCTCCTGAGTAGGTGAGATTACAGGCACCTGCCACCATGCCCGGTTAATTTTAGTATTTTTAGTAGAAATGGGATTTCACCATTTTGGTCAGGCTGGTTTCAAACTCCTGACCTCGTGATCTGCCCACCTTGGCCTCCCAAAGTGCTGGGATTACAGGCGTGAGCCACCGCTCCCAGCCCAACCCCATTAATTTTTTTTTAACTCTACCTCCCTAAGCACACTCTGCCACCACTCACTCTGTGGAGTGCCATCGGCACTTGAACACTTCTGGCTGGTTTCTGTTATTTCCCCTTCATCAAATGCTCTCCCCATAATCCCTCCGTGGCGTGGCTTATCCCCTCCTTAACATCAAGTCTTTGTTCAAATGACACATTCTCAATTGTGACTTACCATAATGATGCTATTACAAATTGCAATCCAGGAGGACTCCCAGTTCCAAAATGGTGGTAGAAGCAAGCTGGCTGATATGGTTTGAATATTAGTCCTCCTAAAATCTCATGGTTTTTTTTTTTTTTCTTTTGAGATAGGGTCTGTGTCACCCAGATTGGAGTGTAGTGGCGCTATCTTTTTTTTTTTTTAGACAGAATCTTGCTCTGTCACCCCGGCTGGAGTCCAGTGGCGCGATCTCCGCTCACTGCAAGCTCCGCCTCCCAGGTTCACACCATTCTTCTGCCTCAGCCTCCCGAGTAGCTGGGACTACAGGCGCCCGCTAATTTTGTGCATTTTTTTTTTTTTTTTTTTTTTTTTTGAGACGGAGTCTCGCTCTGTCACCCAGGCTGTAGTGCAGTGGCCGGATCTCAGCTCACTGCAAGCTCCGCCTCCCGGGTTCACGCCATTCTCCTGCCTCAGCCTCCCGAGTAGCTGGGACTACAGGCGCCTGCCACCTCGCCCGGCTAAGTTTTTTTTGTATTTTTAGTAGAGACGGGGTTTCACTGTGTTAGCCAGGATGGTCTCGATCTCCTGACCTTGTGATCCGCCCGTCTCGGCCTCCCAAAGTGCTGGGATTACAGGCTTGAGCCACCGCGCCCGGCCCTAATTTTGTGCATTTTTAATAGAGACGGGGTTAGCCAGGATGGTCCAGATCTCCTGACCTCGTGATCCGCCCAGTTTGGCCTCCCAAAGTGCTGGGATTTCAGGCGTGAGCCACCGCGCCCGGCCAGTGGCGTTCTCTTGGCTCACTGCAGCCTCCATCTCCTAGGCTCCAGCAATCCTCCCACCTCAGCCTCCTGAGTAGCTAGAGTAGCTTGCTCCATCATGCCAGGCTAACTTTTAAACTTTTGTACGGATGGGGTTCTCACTATGTTACTCAGTCTCAAATCTCAAATCTCATGTTAAAATATGATCACCAATGTTGGAGGTGGGGCCTGGTGGGAGGTGTTTGGGTCATAGGGGTGGATCCCTCATGAATGACTTGGTGCTGTCCTCATGGTAACGAGTCAGTTCTTATTCTATCAGTTCACACAAGATCTATATTTTTTTTGAGATGGAGTCTTGCTCTGTCACCTTGGCTAGAGTGCAATGGCATGATCTTGGCTCACTGCAACCTCCACCTCCTGGGTTTAAGCGATTCTCCTGCCTCAACCTCCCAAGTAGCTGGGACTACAGGCACCCACCACCACACTCGGCTAATTTTTGTATTTTTAGTAAAGACAGGGTTTCACCATGTTGGCCAGGCTGGTCTTGAACTCTTGACCTCAAGTGATCTGCCTGCCTTGGCCTCCCAAAGTACTGTAATCAGGTGTAAGCCACTATACCTGGCCAAGATCTGGTTGTTTAAGAGAGCTTGGCACCTCCTCCCTGTCTCTCTTGCTTCCTCTCTTTCTCTCTCTGTCCATAGAATGTGCCTGGTCCCCCTTCACCTTCCATCATGATCAGAAACTTCCCGAGGCCCTCACCAGAAGCAGATGTCGGCACCATGCTTCCTATAGAGCCTGCAGAACTATAAGCCACAATAAACCTCTTTTCTTTATAAATTACCCAGTATCAAGTATTCCTTTATAGTAATGCAAACAGATTAACACACTGACTTTCCTCCCCACACCCCCTCAGAAAACCAAAAACAAATATAGAGTGCCAAAATTATTGCCAGCAATATCCCAATATCCCAGAACCCAAATATGAGGGTGAAACAGTTCCTGGGACCACAGAGAAAGGACAAAGTCTTCTGAGCAGACAGTAAGAGAATAATTCTTCCATATCCATGACATTCCTCTCTCCAATCTGCATGACACCAAGTGGGCAGGAAATTCCCCCTCCACTCATGGTTTCTCCATGGGAAAAAGTGAGATCGAGGTGAATAACCAACTTCCCCACCATCTTGGGTTCCCTGGCAGGCAATCTGTCCCTGCCTCAACCTACAGGAAGCATCAGGAGTGCCTGAAGGGAGAAATATCCTCTGAGAATAGCCACAGACAAAGTAGGGAGGTGGGACTACCATCCCGAGCCCTGGAAACTCTCTATACTCTGTAACTTGGCCAAAGGAGATGCCAAATCAGAGTGGCTGTTCATTAGCACCATGCTGTAGGAGGTTTCCACAGCTCCCCTGGGAATGAACCCCTAGCCAGCCTTCCTAAACTACTGGGATATCCCCTTTGGGACCTCCCCAATTCAGGATGGGTGACACTCTGATATTTAATAGAGCCAAGGCAAACCTGGGTTTAAGGTGTCACTGAGTGCTGAAAAGGAGGCAGTGACCTAGCAGAAAAAAAAGAAACCAACAGGTCAATTACGAAGAATCTGTAAGCAAACAGAGCCACTAAAAGCCAAAACAATCCAGACAGAGAAAACTGGAATAAGTGACTAATCCTTCAGTGCAAAGGCATAGATGTACATTAACAATAAGCAAAAGCAAACAGGGAACCATGAGCTCCCCAAATGGACAAAGTAAGGGACCAGTGACTAAACCTAACAAGACAGTAATATGTGAGCTCTCCGATTAAGAATTCAAAATGGCATTTTTAAGGAAACTCAGTGAATTCCAAGATGACATAGAAAAGCAATTCAGAAATTTATCAGTGAAATTTAACAAAGATTGAAATAATAATAATAAAAAAACCTAAACAAATCTTAGAACTGAGAAATACGTTTGCTGAACTGAAAAGTTCATTGGAGGTTCTCAACAGCAGAGTGGATCAAGCAGAGGAAACAATCAGTGAACTTGGAGATGGGCTGTTTGAAAATACATAGATAAGAAAAAAGAATGAAAGGAATGGAAATCACCTACAAAATATAGAAGACAAAATCTAAGAATTATTGATGTTCAAGAGGGAGCTAAGGAGGAGCAAGGGGATAGAAAGGATATTCAAAGAAACAATAGAAGACATTCCAAATGTCCAGGTACAGAAGGGCCAGAGAACACCAAATAGATTTGACCCAAATAAGATTACCCCAAGGCATATAATAATCAAACTCTCAAAGGTCAGGAACAAAGAGAGGATCCTGAAAACAGTTAGAGAAAAGAAGGAAATAACACTTAAAGGAGTTCTAATTTATCTGGCCACAGACTTCTCAATGGAAACCATATAGGCTATCCAAGAATACTGTATCAAGCAAAGCTATTATTCAAATATGAAGAGCAGATAAAGTTTTTCCCAAATAAAAGCAGAGAGAATTCACCACTACCAGATCTGTCTTATAAGAAATACTCCCTTGAAGAAAGAGAGTTCCAGAGAGTTCCTCAATCTGAACAAACAAACAAACAAAAAACATTCAGAAAGAAAAAAAATTTTTTTCAGACAGGGTCTTGCTCTATCACCCAGGATGGAGTGCAGTGGCTCAATCATAGCTTACTGAAGCCTCAAACTCCCAGGTTCAGGTGATCCTCCCACCTCAGCCTCCTGAGTAGCTGGGACTACAGGTGCACACCACCATGCCTGGCTAATTTTTGTATTTTCTTTCTGGTAGAGACAGGGTTTTGCCATGTTGCCCAGGCTGGTCTCGAATTCCTGGGCTCAAGCAATCTTCCCTGCTTGGCCTCCTAAAGTGTTGGGATTACAGGTGTGAGCCACCATTCCTGGCCAAAGAAAATATTTGAAGGTATAAAACCCATTGGTAAAATTAGGTACACAGAGAAACCCAGGATACTCCAATACTGTAATTGTGGTGTGCAATTCATTCTTAACTCTACCATAATAAAGCCCCAAAGACAAATCTATCAAAAACAATAATATTGAACTGGGTGTAGTCTTGGCTACTTGGGAGGCTGAGGCAGGAGGATCACTTGAACCTAGGAGTTTGAGGCCAGTCTGAGCAACATAGTAAGACCCCATACTTAAAACAAAGCAATAACAGCTATAGCAGCTGGTTGAGAGACAAGCAAAATAAAAATATGTAAATTGAGGAAACAAAAAGTCAAAATGTGGGAGGGAAGCAGATAAAGTGTAGAGTTTTCATTGTTTCTATTTTTTTCTTTATGATCTAAGATGTTATTGCTTTAAAATAACTTGTTATAAGATTTTTCTATAAGCCTCAAGGTAACCACAATGCAAAAACTTATAATAGATTCAATAAAAATAAAAAGTAACAAGTTAAAACATACTACCAGAGAAAATCACTTAACCACAAAGGAAAACAGAAAGGAAAAAAGGGGGCCAGGTGAGGTGACTCACACCTATAATCCCCGCACTATGGGAGGCCAAGGGAGGCAGATCACTTGAGGTCAGGAGTTCGAGATCCACTTGGCCAACGTGGCAAAACCCCGTCTCTACTAAAAATACAAAAATTAGCTGAGTGTGGTGGCGCGTGCCTGTAGTTCCAGTTACTTGGGAGGCTGAGGCAGGAGAATCTCAGCTATGCAGGAGGCTGAGCGGGGAGAACTGCTTGAACCCAGAAGGCAGAGGTTGCAGTGAGCCGAGATCACACCACCATACTCCAGCCTGGGCGACAGAGTGAGACTCCATCTCAAAAAAAAACAAAAAACAAAAACAAACCAAAAAAAAACAGGTGTGATGGTTAATATTGAGTGTCAGCTTGATTGGATTGAAGGATGCAAAGTGTTGTTCCTGGGTATGTCTGTGAGTGTGTTGCCAAAGAAGATTAACATTTGAGTCAGTGGACTGGGAGAGGCAGATTCACCTTCAGTCTGGGCGGGCACCATCTCATCAGCTGCCAGCATGGCGAGGATAAAGCAGGAAGAAGAAAATGGAATGAGCGGACTCGCTGAGACTTCCGGCCTTCATCTTTCTTCTGTGCTGTATGCTTCCTGCCTCAAACATCAGACTCCAAATTCTTCAGCTTTTGGACTCATGGACTTACACCAATGATTTGCCAGGGGCTCTCGGGCCTTTGGCCACAGACTGAAGGCTGCACTGTCAGCTTCCCTACTTTTTTTTTTTGTTTTTTTGAGATGGAGTCTCACTCTATCACCCAGGCTGCAGTGCAATGGTGCCACCTCGGCTCACTGCAACCTCCGTTTCCCGGGTTCAAGCAATTCTCCTGCCTCAGCCTCCTGAGTAGGTGCGATTATGGGCGTGCACAACCACGCCCGACTAATTTTTGTGTTTTTAGTAGAGACGGGGTTTCACCATGTTGGCCAGGCTGGTCTTGAACTCCTGACCTCAGGTGATCCACCTGCCTTGGCCTCCCAAAGTGCTGGGATTACAGACATGAGCCACCACACTCAGCCGGCTTCCCTACTTTTGAGGTTTTTGGACTCGGACTGGCTTCTTGCTCCTCAGCTTGCAGACGGCCTGTTGTAGGACTTCACCTTGTGAGCATGTGACTCAATACTCCTTAATACACTCCCCTTCATATATACATCTATCCTATTAGCTCTGTCCCTCTAGAGAACCCTGACCAATACAGTGGGCAAAGGATCTGAATAGACATGTCTTAAAAGAAGACATTCAAACGGCTAAGGGATATATACAAAAATGTTCAACATTGCTAATTGTCAGAGAAATGCAAATCAAAACCACCATGAGCTATCACCTCACCCCAGTTAAAACGGCCTTTATAAAAAGGTGGATGCTGGCGAAGACGTAGAGAAAGGGGAACCCTCGTACACTGTTGGTGGGAATGTAAATTAGTACAGCCACTCTGGAGAACAGTATGGAGGTTCCTCAAAAAATTATAAATAGAACTACCATATGATCCAGCAATCCCATGCTATGTATATACCCAAAAGGAAGGAAGTCAGTGTATCCAAGAATTAAACAAAAATCTATTGAAGACTCAAATCTAAGATCTGAAACTATGAAACTACCAGAGGAAAACACTGGGGAAATGCTCTTTGCATTCACGTGTTTATTGCAGCACTCTTTGCACTAACCAAGATAATGGAGTCAATCTAAATGTTCAACAATGAGTGAATGCATAAAGAAAATCTGGTATATGGCCCGGTGAGGTGGTTCACGCCTGTAATCTCAGCACTTTGGCAGGCCAGGACAGGTGGATAACTTGAGGTCAGTTAAAGACCAGCCTGGATAACATGGTGAAACCCCGTCTCTACTAAAAATACAAAAATTAACTGATGGTGGCTCATGCCTGTAATTCCAGCTACTAGGGAGGCTGAGGCATGAGAATTGCTTGAATCCCAGAGGCAGAGGTTACAGGGAACTGAGATCGCGCCACTGCACTCCAGCCTGGGTGACAGAGCGAGATTCTGTCTCAAAATAAAAAAAAAAGAAAAAATTGTGCTATATGTACACAATGGAATATTATTCAGCTATAAAAAAGAATGAAATTCTGACATTTGCAGCATCATGTTAAGTGAAATAAGCCAAGCACAGAAAGACAAATATCGTATGTTTTCATTCATGTGTGGGTGCTGAAAAAGTGGATCTCAGGAAGATAGAGAGTAGATAGGTGATCCCTACCGGAAGCCAGGAAGGGTAGGGTGGAGGGGGGAATGAAGAGAAATTGACTAATGGGTCCAAATGTATAGTTACACTTGGAAGAAATGTAAGATAGAAGAAATAAGATCTGGTGTTTGATAGATCAGTAGGGTGAGTATAGTTTACAATAATCTGTTGTACATTTCAAAAATAGGTAGAATAATAGAAGAATTCATGTTTTTAGCATTAAGATGAATATTTAAGGTGATGAATATCCTAATTACCCTGATTTGATCTTTTTTTTTTTTTTTTTTGATGAAGTCTTGCTCTGTCGCCCAGGCCGGAGTACAGTGGTGCAATCTCAGCTCACTGCAACCTCCGCCTCCCGGATTCAAGCAATTTTATGACTCAGCCTCCCGAGTAGCTGGGATTACAGGCGCCCACCACCATGCCAGGCTAGTTTTTGTATTTTTAGCAGAGACAGCGTTTCATCATCGAGGCCAGGCTGGTCTTGAACTCCTGACCTTGTGATCCACCCGCCTCGGCTTCCCAAAGTGTTGGGATTATAAGCATGAGCCACCATGCCTGGACCCCTGATTTGATCTTTACAAATTATATAAATGTATTAAGTTACCACATGTTCCCTGAAAATATGTACATCTGTCATGTATCAATACAGAAATAAAATTTAAAAAGAAAAAAAATTGCAATCCAACGCTCCCAATTCCTTTTACCTGGCTTTAATGTTTTTCACAGCAGTGACCACCTGCTAAAATACAATATTATCTTCTTTTCCATTATATTTATTGTTTGATTCTTTTTTCTTTTTTTTGAGACAGAGTCTCTCTCTGCCGCCCAGGCTGGAGTGCAGTGGCCGGATGTCAGCTCACTGCAAGCTCCGCCTCCCGGGTTTACGCCATTCTCCTGGCTCAGCCTCCCGAGTAGCTGGGACAGCTGGGACTACAGGCGCCCGCCGCGTCGCCTGGCTAGTTTTTTGTATTTTTTAGTAGAGACGGAGTTTCACCCTGTTAGCCAGGATGATCTCGATCTCCTGACCTTGTGATCCGCCCGCCTCGGCCTCCCAAAGTGCTGGGATTACAGGCTTGAGCCACCGAGCCCGGCCTATTGTTTGACTCTTTCGCTGGAATATAAGCTCCATGAGGTCACAATTTTCTGTCTATTTTGTTTGCTGTTGTATCTCCAGTGCCTGAAATAGACCCAGGAACATAGTAGGTGCTCAATAACTATGTTTTTTGAGTCAGTGTCTTGCTATGTTGCCCAGGCTGGAATGCAGTTGGTGCAATCTTGGCTCACTGCAACCTCTGCCTCCCAGGCCCAAGCAATCCTCCCACTTTAGCCTCCCAAGTAGCTGGAACTACAGGTGCATGCCACCATGCCCAGCTATCAATAACTTGTTTTTTTTTTTTTTGAGATGGAGTCTTGCTTTCTTGTATACATCCTTAGTGGCTTGAAAACAGAAGGCAATGCTGTGTATTAGAACGTTTACTGGCTTGGGAGTCAGGAGACCTCACTTGTAGAAATGCAGTGTCCAACGTGGTACTTACTAGATACATGCGATCATATGAATTAAAATTCATTAAGATTAATTGCATTAAAAATTTGAAGTCTCGGCTGGGCATGGTGGCTCATGCCTGTAATCCCAGCACTTTGGGAGGCCGAGGTGGGCGGATCACAAGGTCAGGAGATCGAGACCATCCTGCCTAGCATGGTGAAACCCCATCTCTACTAAAAATACAAAAAATTAGCCAGGCACAGTGGCGGGCACCTGTAGTCCCAGCTACTCAGGAGGCTGAGGCAGGAGAATGGCATGATCCCGGGAGACAGAGCTTGCAGTGAGCCGAGATCGCCACTGCACTCCAGCCAGGGGGACAGAGCGAGACTCTGTCTCAAAAAAAAAAAAAAAAAAAAAAATTTGAAGTCTTAGTTGCACTAGCCACATTTTAGGTGCTCAGTACCCACATGTGGCTACTGTGTTGGAGAAGACAGAAGAGCATGTACATCATCACAGTAGGTTCTTACTGGACAGCACTTTGTACAACTAGCTGCACCATTCACACCGTCTCTGTTGACTCCAGCTTTCACATGCGTAGAAGGAAATAGTTACACCAGCTGCATCAGCATCAACTGTAAGCTTTTGAGAAAATCCAATTTCTGGGCCCCACCCCAGACTTACTAAATCAGAAACTCTGGGATTGGGATCCAGCAATATGTTTTGACAAGCCCTCCAGATGACTTGGAAACATCCTAAAATTTGAGAATGTTGTTAGACTATCTTTAAGACCAATTCCTGCTAGCTTTAGACTTCTACAACTCAAAAATGTAGGATACTAGAGGCTGGGAAGGGATGGGGGAGACTTGTTAATGGTGTGATCCAAAAGTATCCGAGACAGGTTGCAATCAATTTAGAAAGTTGGTTTTGCCAAGGTTAAGGACACTCCTGTGACACAGCCTCAGGAGGTCCTGATGACACGTGCCCAAGGTGGCTGGGGCACAGCTTCACTTTATACATTTTAGGGAGACACGAGACATCGATCAATAAATGTAAGATGTATATTGGTTCTGTCTGGAAAGATGGGACACTTGATGCACCTACCAGGGTTGGGGGGTGGGGTGCTTCCAGGTCACAGTTAGATAAGAGACAGTTGCATTCTTTTGAGTCTCTGATAAGCCTTTCACTGAATACACAATTTACATGTGAGACGCCATAGAGCAGTAGTCACTTATGCCTGAGTCTGATTTAGTGAATCTGCAGTTTTACATAAACAACTGGGCAGAGGAAGCCATCAGATATGCATTTGTCTCAGGTGAGCAGAGGGATGACTTTGGGTTCTGTCTGTCCTTTGTCCCCCATCTGTGAAGATAAGGTATCGGCTATCAATTTACATTGCCAGGGTGAAATTCAACAGAACTGTTTTAGGGTAAAGATCTTGAGGCTCACAAGAAATTTCCTTTCTGACAAATTTTGAGGGAGCTGTGTAGCTTCGTAAATCTTTGTAGTTAACTTATTTGGGAATAAAATGGGAGGCATGTTTGCCTGATGGAGTTCCCAGCTTGACTTTACCCTTTGGCTTAGTGATTTTGGGGTCCAGTAGATTTATTTTCCTTTCACAAAGGACATGAAATTACCCTGCTCTGATCATTATACATTTTCTTTATTGAAATATCACTGTGTTTCCCATGAATATATGCAATTATTTATCAATAAACAAACAAAAAACCCAAACAATAAAAATGTATTGTCCACAGGAGATTTGTAAGAGTAACATTCCCTTGCCCAGGGACCGTGGAGGGGGAAGATTTCATTTGATTGGTGGGTAGTGGCCACCATTTTAGTCCATCCATTTTCTTTCTTTTTTTCTTTTCTTTTCTTTTCTTTTCTCTCTCTCTCTCTCTCTCTCTCTCTCTCTCTCTCTCTCTCTCTCTCTCTGGCTTTCTTCTTCTTCTTCTTTTTGAGACAGAGTTTCACTCTTGTTGCCCAGGCTGGAGTGCAATGGCACGATCTTAGCTCACTGCAACTTTTACCTCCCAGGCTCAAGCAATTCTACTGCCTCAGCCTCCTGAGTAGCTAGGACTACAGGCGCCCCCCAACATGCCCGACTAATTTTGTATTTTTAGTAGAGATGGAGTTTCTCCATGTTGGTCAGGCTGGTCTTGAACTCCTGACCTCAGGTGATCTGCCCGCCTCGGCCTCCCAAATTGCTGGGGTTACAGGTGTGAGCCACCACGCCCAGCCCATCCATTTAATTTCTTTAATGACTAATGATGTCGAGTATATTTTTATGTGCTCCTTGGCCATTTGTTATCTTCTTTGGAGAAATGTCTACTCAGATCTTTTGCCCATTTTTAAATTGAGTTATTTATCTTCTTGCTGTTGAATATATAAAGTGCTCTTTATATATTCTGGAATCTAGACACTACTTATCAGATTGTATCAGATGATTTGCAAATCTCCCATCCTATAGGTTTTCTTTTCACTTCATTAATAGTGTCTTTTGAAGCACGAAAATTTTAAATTTGATGAGGTCTAATTTATATGTATTTTTTTATTGCTTGTACTTGTGATGTAATATCTAAGAAGCCAGGATGTCATATCTAAGGTTGTGATGATATACAGTTGTGCACCACATAATGTCATTTTGGTCAATGATGGACCACATACATGATGGTGGTCTATAAGATTATGATACTGTATTTTTACTATACCTTTTCTATGTTTAGGTATGCAAATACCCATTGCGTTTGCATTGCTTACAGTATTCAGTACAGTAGCATGCTGTTCAGGTTTGTAGCCTAGTAGCAATAGGTTTTATCCTCCAGTCCAGGTATTCAGTAGGCTCTACCATTTAGATTTGGAGAAGTACACTCCATGATGTTTGCATAATGATGAAATCACCTAACGATGCATATCTTGGAATGTATCCCCATTGTTAAGCAACACATGACTGTACATCTATGTTTTCTGAGAGTTTTCTAGGTTTAGCTCTTAACATTTAGGCCTCTGATCCATTTCAAGTTAAATTGTATACATGGTGTGAGGTAGGGGTCCAAATTCCTGTTTTTGCCTGTGGATATACAATTGTGCCAGCATCATTTGTTGAAAATGCACTGAATTTCTTCATTGATTTTTTTTGGCACCCTTGTTGAAAATCAATTGACTATAGACATATGAGTTTTTAAAATAGACTCTCATTCCTCTGTGTTTATGTAAGTACCAAAAATCTTGATTATTCAGCTTAGTAGTAAGTTTTAAAATTGGGAAGTATAGGTCCTCTAACTTTGCTCCTTTTCAAGATTATTTTGACTATTCTGGATTCCTTACATTTTCATATAAATTTTAAAATTAGCTTGTCAAATTCTACAAAAAAGGCAGCTGTAATTTTGATGTGGATTGTTTTGAATCTGCAGTTCTATTTGAGGAGTATTGCCATCTAAACAATACTAAATCTTCCAATTCATAAACACAGAGTGTCTTTCCATTTATTTATGTCTGTTAACATTTATTTTGATGTTGGTTTTGTGCATTATAGTGTAAAATTCTTACAAAGTCTTCTTAAGTTTATTCCTAAACCTTTTATTCTTTTTGATGCTATTACAAATGGAATTTTTTTCTTAATTTTATTTTCAGATTGTTAATTACTGGTGTGTGCAGAAATACAACTGATTTTTAGATATTGATCTTGTATTCTAAAAAATTGCTGAAATTGTTAACTCTAGTAGTTGTGTGTGTGTATGTGTGTGTAGATTCCTTAAGACTTTCCTATGTGTAAGATTATGTCACCTGCAAATAGAGTTTTCCTTCTTCCTTTCTAGTCTGGATTTTTTTTTTTTTTTTTTTTTTTTTGAGACAGTGTCTTGCTCTGTCGCCCAGGCTGGAGTGCATGCAGTGGCACAATCTCAGCTCACTACAACGTCCATCTCCCAGTTCAAGCAATTCTCCTGCCTCAGCTTCCCAAGTAGCTGGGACTACAAGCATGCACAACCACACCCAGCTAATTTTTATATTTTTAGTAGAGACAGGGTTTTGCCATCTTGGCCAGGCTGGTCTCAAACTCATGACCTCAAGTGATCCGCCTGCTTCGGCCTCCCATTGTGCTGGGATTACAGGCATAAGCCACCACATCTGGCCTGGATGCTTTTTTTTTTTTCTTGCCTGACTCTCCTGGCTAGAACTCCCAGTACAATGCTAAATAGACACAATAAGAGTAGACATCTGTATCATGTGCCTGATCTTAGTGGAAAGGTTTCAGTCTTTCATAATTAAGTATAATGTCAGCTATGAGTTTTTCATAAATGCCCTTTATTAGGTTGAGGAAATTTCATTCTATTCCTAGTTTACTGAGTTTTAATTTTTTATCATAAAAGAGTGTTGGATTTTTTGTAAAATGCTTTTTTTTCATCTACAGAGATGATCATGTACTTCTTGTTCTTTAGTTTGTTAATATGGTTTATTACACTGATGAATTTTCATGTCTTGCATTCCTAAAATAAATCTCACTTGGTCATGGCATATAATCCTTTTTATATGTTTCTGGATTCAGTTTGATAGTATTTTGTTGAGAATTTTTCTTTTTTTTTTTTTGAGACGGAGTCTCTCTCTGTTGCCCAGGCTGGAGTGCAGTGGCATGATCTTGGCTCATGCAACTTCCACCTCCTGGGTTCAAGTGATTCTCTTGCCTCAGCCTCCCAAGTAGCTGGGACTACAGGCATGCGCCACCATGCCTGGCTAATTTTTGTATTTTTAGTAGAGAAGGGGTTTTGCCATGTTGACCAGGCTGGTCTCAAACTCCTGACCTCAGGTGATCGATCTGTCCACCTTGGCCTCCCAAAGTGCTGGGGTTACAGTTGTAATTCTCTGCACCCGGTGGAGAATGTTTTTATCTATATTTATAAACGATATTGGTCTCTTTTTGGTTTTCTTCTCTTACTATGTGTTTGATTTTGATATCAGTAATTTTGACCTTATGGAATGAGGTAGGAAGTGTTCTCTCTTGTTCTAGTTTCAAAAACATTTGTGAGAGATTTGTGTTAATTCTTCTTTGAATATTTAGTATAATTCGGCAGTGAAACCATCTGATTGTGGACTTTTCTTTGTGAAAACTTAAAAATTACCTGTTCAATCTCCTTACTTATTATAGGTGTATTCAGATTTTCTATATTTTTCAGTCAGTTTTGATAGTTTGTGTCTTTTTAGGAATTTGTCCCTTTTACCTAGACTATCTAATATATGGCACACACTTATTCATAGTATTCCCTTATAAGCCTTTGTATTTGTGTAAGGTCAGTAGTGATGTCTCCTCTTTCATTCTTGACTTTAGTAATTTTAGTCTTTTCTTTTTTCCCTTGGTTAGTCTAGTTAAAGATTTGTCAATTTTGCAGATCTTTTCAAAGAATCAAACTGGTTTTGTCAATTTTCTCTTGTTTCTCTTTTCTCTATTTCATGTATTTCCTTTCTAATCTTTATTATTTCCTGCCTTCTGCTTGCTTTGGGTTTAGTTTGCACTTCTTTTTGTAGTTTCCTAAGATGGAAGATTAGGTTATTGATTTGAGGCCCTTTTCCTCTTTCAATATAGGCAATTTGCAGCTGTGAATTTTCCTCCAAGCACTACTTTAGTGTA
The DNA here is from genome assembly GCF_043159975.1 of Macaca nemestrina. Lineage (NCBI taxonomy): Eukaryota > Metazoa > Chordata > Mammalia > Primates > Cercopithecidae > Macaca > Macaca nemestrina. The sequence continues at coordinate 56,781,226 of NC_092144.1, read as the reverse complement.
TCCCATATGTTTTCGTATATCATGTGTTCATTTTCATTGATCTGATTTGTCTTTTACTTAAAAAACTTTTTTTTTTTAAACTTTTTAAAAATTTTTTAGAGACAGGATCTTGTTCTGTTACCCAGGCTGGAGTGCAATGGTGCAATTGCAGCTCACTGCAGCTTGGAACTCCTGGCCTCAAGCAGTCCTTCCATCTTGGCCTCCCATAGTGCTGGAATTATAGGCATGAGCTACTGCACCTGGCCTTATTCTTAGATATTTCAACTTTTTTTTTTTTTTTTTTTTTTTTTTGACAGAGTCTTGCTCTGTCGCCTGGACTAGAGTACAATGGTGTGATCTCAGCTCACTGCAACCTCCGCCTCCTGCGTTCAAGCGATTCTCCTGCCTCAGCCTCCTGAGTAGCTGGGAGTACAGGTGCGTGCCACCATGCCCAGCTAATTTTTGTATTTTTTTTTTTGAGACGGAGTCTTGCTTTGTTGCCCAGGATGGAGTGCAGAGGCCCTATCTCAGCTCACTGAAAGCTCCGCCTCCCAGGTTCACGCCATTCTCCTGCCTCAGCCTCCCCAGTAGCTGGGACTACAGGCGCCCACCACCACGCCTGGCTAATCTTTTTTGTATTTTTAGTAGAGATGGGGTTTCACCATGCTAGGCAGGATGGTCTCGATCTCCTGACCTCGTGATCCACCCGCCTCGGCCTCCCAAAGTGCTGGGATTACAGGCGTGAGCCACTGCCCCCAGCAATTTTTGTATTTTTTATACGGACAGGGTTTTGCCATGTTGGCCAGGCTGGTGTCAGACTCCTGACCTCAGGTGATCCACCTTCCTCAGCCTCTTAAAATGCTGGGATTACAGGCATGAGCCACTGCACCTGGCCGATATTTCAAAAACTTTTGTTGACAATGTGAATGGGATCCAATTTTCACAACTCTAAAGTTGTGGCTCTTTTTTTCTTTTTTCAGAGGCTCACTCTGTCACCTAGGCTGGAGTGCAGTGGCGCGATCTTGGCTCACTGCAACTTCCACCTCCTGAGTTCAAGCAATTCTCCTGCCTCAGTCTCCCAAGTACCTGGGAATTAGGATTACAGGCATGTGCCAACATGCCCAGCTAATTTTGGCATTTTTAGTACAGACAGGATTTCACCATGTTGCCCAGGCTGGTCTTGAACTCTTGACCTCAGGTGATCCACCCGCCTTGGCTTCCCAAAGTGTTGGGATTACAGGCGTGAGCCCCACGCCCAGCCAAGATGTGGCTTTTTATAAGTGATCTTGAATTCAGCTATGGTAACCCAGTTGGAACAGCTAGTGCCCCTACGGGGCAAGCACTGATGGCACGGACGGAGGTTGATGCTGGCCACAGAGGGCCTGAGGCAACACCAGTACTGGGTTTTACTCTAGATTCTGCTCTGGCTCATACACCACCAGGTGTCAGGCTTCACCTAACCTCTACTACATATTATTTTTATAACAATTTTACAAATGAGGAAACTGAGGCTGCAATGGACAAGGAATACATAGATAGTGACCCAGGAATACATAGATAGCTGGAACTGGGACAGTGGCCTACCTGGCCCCAATGTCTAGGATCTTGACCTTGGTGTTATTCTTCTTCCAGAGCTAGCCATGAGTTATCTAGAGGTCTTTAGTAGCTATTTAATAAAAGGCAGGTCCAGTCCATGGATCCTTAAATATCCCCCAGAGAGACACCTTCCCTCCAAGTGACACTCTTGTCCCTAAAACTATTCTTAGATTCTCGGATTCTTAGAGCTCCAAGGTCAAGACCTTGCTGGGTCTTCAGCCTCCCGTCCTCTGCAGTAGAACTTCCCCCTTTGCCCAGAGAGTGGGCAACGAGAGACCAAGTGGGATATTCCACTCTACCCTACACTGCCTTTGAGAGTATGTCAGATTTTACTTTCTACAGATAGCAACAATAATATCTCCTATTCCACATGCTTCCAGAATCAAGAGGTGGAGTCTATGTCTCTTCCCTTGAGCAGTCCTTGGCGAATGCCTTGACTAATAAAGTGAAGGCGACGGTATGACTTCCAAAGCTGGATTATACAAATGCCATGCATAGGCCAGGCATGGTGACTCATGTCTGTAATTCCAGGACTTTGGGAGGCTGAGGTGGGAGGATTGAGTGAGCCCAGGAATTCAAGACTAGTCTGGGCAACAAAGCGAGACCCCGTCTCAAAAAAAAAAAAAAAAAAAGATATGCCTTGTTCTCTTAGGATGTTCCCTCTTGGAATCCAGCCGCCATGTTGTGAGGAAGTTCAAGAAGGAGCCAGAGGAAAGGCTCATATGAAGAGGAATGAGGTCCCAAGCCCACACTTCCCAGAAAATAGCTAGGAAAGTAGTTGTCTTCCTGAAAGCAGATTCTGATGCTATGCAGCTAACACCTTGTAGAGCAGAGAACTGTCCCTGACAAACCTTCTCCAAACTGCAGATTTGTGAGTAAAATAAATAATTGTTGTTCTCTTAAGTTGCCAGGTTTGGGGGTGATTTTTTATTCTCTTAGCAACTTTCAAGATAAAATACATTCTTGAATATTATAGTATAATTAGATAATTATAGAATAATTATAGTTGTAATTAACCATAGTGGCCATATTATACAATAGATCTCTTGAACATATTCCTTCTATCTAATTAAAAATCTGTGCCCTTAGACCAACATCTCCCCAACTCCCCACCCCCCATAACTGTTATCTTTCTACTCTCTACTCACTTTAACTTTTTTTTTTTTTTACAATCCCCATACGAGTAAGATCATGTGGTATTTGTTTTTCTTTGGCTTAGTCGGCTGGCTTATTTCTGGCTTATTTCACTTACAATATCCTCCAGGTTTGTCTATGTTGTTGCAAGGGACAAAATTTCCTTCTTTTTAAGGCAGAATAGTACTCTACTGTGTCTATGTGCCACATTTTCTTTACCCATTCATCTGTTGATGGCCCCTTAGGTTCATTCCATATCTTGGCTATTGTGAGTGGTGCTGTAATGAACAAGGGAGTGCAGAGATCTCTTTGATATACTGATTCCATTTCCTCTGGATGTATATTGAGTAGTGGGATTGCTGGATCTTGGGGTGATTTGTTATACAGCCATAAATAACTAAAACAAAAAATGAAACAGCAAATCGGAAAATGGCAGGGCCTTTACCTGGGCCCAGATAGCACTTAATGCATTGAGTCAGGCCCACACCCATCTCCAAAGCTGGTCTGTCTTTCTAAGTAGTGTACTGGAGAAGAGTAGAATCTTTGGAGCCAGGCAAACACAAGTTTACAAACCTGGCTCCAATACTTCCTAGCTGTGTGACCCGGGGCAATTTAATGGGCCTCTCTGAACCTCAATCTTCTCTTCTGTGAAATGGGCACAATCATAATTTTTCTCCCAAAATTTGTCAGGAGGATTTAGTGGGATTATATGTCTAAAGTACTCAGCCCAGAACATAGCACGTAATGAGAGCTCAATAACTGTTAGCCATGAATTACCCTGATTATTAGATAGCTGGGTGTTAGATGCCTCTTGCTGACAATCAGTCCTGAAAAGTCTCTCTTGACAGTGGATTGGGAGCCTTTTGAGTCCCGCCACATTCCCTCTACATTGAAGTTCTCTGCCTACTGTCAGAGAGACCTGGGTTTGAATAACTCATAGCTCCTCCAGTGTCTGGCTGTGTGACCTTGGGCAGGAGACTAAACCTCTCTGGTTTTGGAATCCTTATCGGTAGGTAGGGCAGTCATAATTCCCCACTTAAGGGGTTGCAGTGAGCATGGAGAATGTAGAGGGGATAAAACAATGTCTGCTACACAATAGGAGACCATGATTGGGGCTGAAAGCAGGAGGGGGCATCCTCCTACCCTTGGCAGAATATCCAGGGATCTCTGTCTCTAGTTCTGCCCTCCACTGCAAGCCTGGCTAGTTGGGGTGGTGAACCCTCCAGAGAGGAAGGGAGGGAAGAGGGTCTTGCTGTTCTCTCATTCCCCACCAGTGGGCGCTCTGATGAAGTTAAGATGACAGCCGACCCCAACCGCGATGCCCACAGATACCATTTATGCCTATCTGTGCGTGGGGATGAGTGCTTTGATTCATTTAAATGAGACAGGACTCTCAATGTCTTTGTTTTTAAAAAACAATCTCGCAGAGTCACAGGCTTTTATTTCCATTATGTTTGTGGGAGAAAAGTGCCAACGATCCTCTTCTGGTTTAGAGAGAGAAAACCTACAGTAATTTCTTCCTTTTAATAATAGAGAGATGACGGCTGTCACCATGGCAACAGATGATTAGGAAGACAACCAATCAGAATTGCAGGCTTCTCTGGGAGATTATTTTTCTCAAGACTGGCAACAATTTCTAGGAGAATCTCACAAGCCTCTTTTGTTCCAATTATCTTTCCAAGGACAGTCTTAAATGAACAGACCAGGTGGTGACAGGAACTCAGGGCTCCTGACTACACAGCAAAACAAGATAGGCGTTCTTGGGAATATTTTCAATTACGTTATCAGGACAGATTCTTTAGACGGTTTTATTATGCAAAACAGTATCTCTTTCCATGTAGTTGCAGGCAAAAAATATTCACTTCTATTTTACATTTTAAAAATTATGTTCCTTAATTTTTTTAAAAAAACCATTTTTTCCATTACTTTTTGACACTCCCTTTGTTAATGGTTGCAGACTTGCATTTTGTTTAATTTTAAAATTAATTTATTTATGTTTTTAAGATAGGGTTTTCCTCTGTCGCCTAGGTCGAACTGCAGTGGCATGTACATGACTCACTGCAGCCTTGACCTCCTGGTCTCAAGCGATCCTCCTGCCTCAACCTACCAAGTAGCTGGGACCAAAGGCATGCACCTCCATGTCTGGCTAATTTTTAAAACCATTTTTTTTTTTTTCTGTAGAGACAAGGTCTCACTATGTTGCCCAGGCGGGTCTTGAACTTCTAGACTCAAGCAATCCTCCTTCCTCCTTAGCTGGGCTTGGTAGCGCAATCCTCCTGCCTTTGCCTCTTGGAGGCAATCTTCCTCCCTTTGTCTCTCAAAGTGTTGGATTACAGGTGTGAGCACTATGCATGAATCCTAAGCTGTGTGACATTAGGCAAGTTACTTAACTTCCCTGTGCCTCAGTTTTCTTGTCTGTAAAATGGGCATAAAATAGT